>NC_141732.1:13893958-15146458 GCF_971803275.1 Cyanistes caeruleus
TTTGCTTTCATAGGTCAGCTTATACTTCCATATAAATAAGAGCAATGGAAGGAAATGGAGCCTACTGAGATTTAACTTTTTAAATTATACTGAAGACTGCCTGAATTCTTCCTGCCTTTGATACAATCACATTCTCACATCCCTCACACTCATGTTTAGCCTGCATTAAAATTGCGCACAAAATGGCTGTGCTTGTAGGGAAGGATATTTCTCTCACTGAAATATTTTAGTTTCTTAATTCATTGTAATGAGCAGCTGCTTCTAAGCTCTCTGCAGTCATTCTTTACAGTCTGTCAGAACTGTTGTCTTATAAAATCTGCATAATAGAAAGTCTTCATTTTTCTTCCACATTCAACTCAATCACAGTTTTCTGGAATTTGAAAAGTGTATTCTGATGCGATGACTTTAAATCAATCCCAGGAAATTTAATGTTTTATTAGCTGATGGAATCCAGACTACAGTAAATATGGTACAGAGGATATGTATCTTTTGCTTTGTTTTGATGTGGCCCTTGTCACTGATTTTTTTTTTTTAATGGAAAGTACAAGTAGCAACCCTCTTTTTCAAATATTACACCGATCAAGGAAGGCTCTAAAGCAAGTTCAGAAACACAAAGAATACTTAGAAAAGGCTCCAGTATTTCAACACTACTTGAGTTGCTCCCCAAAAACTGTGAATTCAAATATCTGAACAACCTACAAAATAGGTTGGGTCTTGGATGTTTGTTTTCCTATATGTTTAGCTTGAAGTTGAAATTTAAATATTGTCCCAGACCTAGAGGCCTAAGTTCCACCTTAAGAAGAGACTTTTAAGATTAATTTCCTTGAAGGAGACCAAATTGGTGTCTTCTAGTGCAATGCTCACCTAAAAGAAAAACATAATAAGCAAACTTATGTAGGATTCTTGGCCTTATTCTTTGGTAATTTACACTAAGAAGACTTCTGAACTCTAAAAAGGGTTGATTTCTGAGATGGTTAATGTGCTTCTGAAATGTAGGCACTTGGATGTGATTCTGCAAATGGTAATGAATTTTTTGGAACTGTTTACAGATTATTGAATTGTGCATGCAATGATTAGGTCATTAGCTAATAAGATAATTAAACCTAGATTAGGTAATGAAACATAACTGCCTATAATTCTATTCCAGCACACATTACTATTAATAATGAAATTAGCATTAAAGTGATGGATTAATCACAAAGTTTTCACACCACAGACTGTCGTTGTTGGACATGATGTATCAGTGTGGGTTTGCAGCAAACACACCACCAGTTGCTAGGAAAAGGGGCCTTTATTCTCCAAACTTTTCAGCTTTTATAGGGTCCTACACTACAGGGTTAACATGACTGAGTAAGGGAACTATACCTCTTTTCCCATTGGTGGGACAAGAGAAAAACACCCTATCTACAGTTATGCAGAACTGTTTTGAGAAAGCAAGAAAATTTACAAATATTGTCTTTGAGTTCAAGATTGCTTAAGAAACTTCCCCTTAGGAACAGATCTGCCACTGACAGTCTGCAATTCCCTCAGGCTCAGAGAAAATCAGGTCCACAATAGACATTTTGCAGATTTACATGCATTTTGCAGGAAATCATAAACCATAATGTAACACTGTAGTAAAATACTTTTGAAACAGACCAAACACTTACGAAGGGATTAATATCTTTTTTAAAATTAAATGTACAAACATTCCACTGTTTCTGAAAAGGAGTAGGGACCCATGGGCCCACAATGTAGTTTGAAATTAGAGCTTCTGATAATATCCTACATTTTTATTTCTTAACCTGCCATAGAAAAAGTATCAGATTGCTGACAAACAGTACTTCAACTCAGAAACAAAATCAATTCGATAACAGAAGTCTGATTAAATTTTTCTCTTTGGTTGTATATTTACTATGTTGTGAAAGACAGTACAGACCTGTTAACAAATCATGAAAACTACTCAGTCTTAAAAATGCAGTGTTTGACATTTGTGCTGTGAAAGTCCACCACAAAATTACCAAATGAAAGTAAAACAGTCATGAAAAACAGGGGAAAAAAAAAACCCCAAACCAACACAAGAACCTCCCCCATTAAACTAAACGACTCCTGCTTTCATTAACTTGATTTCTTCTGCAGTTTTTTCATCTTTTGATTTCAAACTCCTCATGATGCGTCTGTTGATATCATCTTAGTACTAACTCTGCTATAATATAGCCTGTGTTCAGATCTCTTCCCTCTGATTACTGATAAATAGCAGAGCCTATCACTGATTTGTCTAAACCGGTACAAACAAAGTATTCATTCACTTTCCTTAAGAAATAATGAGTAAATTGCCCCTTGTTTGAACCTAAATGGTGGTTGGTACACAGACTAACGGACACCTCTCTTATACTCCCTACAGATTCAAGGAAACTGTAAATGACTTTTTTTATCAAATGTGTGCAAGCAATGGACTATCTTCTGTGGAAATGAATGGCAAAGTTGCATTTGATTGATGGAAAAATGCTTAATTTTAATAGTTGAGATTTGTGCCCCTTCTGAGTTCGTGACACAGTACCTGCTGTTAAGAAGTGCTTTGTTCTTCATTCCACTTGAAGAAGTTCTAGATATGGAACAGCAAGTTGCTTGTCAAATGTTCCTTTGTGGTCCAAAATCAGTGCAAAATATTGAAATTTTGGAGACTGCTGATTAAAATAATCACTTTTTTTAGTGATTTAGAGATCAGTAAAAAAAGTCTGGCTAAGTTCTGCACTAAGTGAGAACTTGTCTCAGAAATAAACAGTTTTGCTTCTCAGAGAAGCATCCCAATTTCAGTTTTAATATGCATTTTTTTCTGCTTACTCTAGGTTTTTATTCTTAGCCATTTTTATGGCTCCATACCATCACTTGCATATTAACAGAGCACATTACTCCTCAGCCCTATCATTTGCTTTGTGTCAGTACCAAAAAAAAACCCCAAAACCAAAACAACAACAAAAAAAACCACCCCAAAACCCACCTGCTTTTATTTTGGTTGCACAAAGAAACTGTACAAAAATCACAGAATGTGAATATAACATGACTGAAAAAAAAAATCTGGTTTAATCTGCTTGCTTTTCAAGCATTTTTGCTAGTGGAGCAGGCTACTGAGAGACATAGCATGGTCTGCTTGTTTGCAAGGTTTTCTTTTCATTAAAACAGAGTAGTTTATCTTTTGTACCTGAAAATCTTCATATTTTAACATTCAGTTTTGAATTTTCATTGTTCAGTCAGCAGGTGCTAAGCAATTGTGTTGTGTGTCACTTGTGGGTTTTGGGTTTCATTTCTCTCTTTTTGTTGTCCCTTTTTTCATTACATGATGTTGCTGCTCTTGCTGGTTTGTTTTCTGGTTTTAAACTGTTAAACTTTTCTTATCTCAACCCACAGAATTTACCATTTTTCCAGTTCTCCTTCTCAACTTATGAACAGATGTATGTGTGAATGAGCATGGCACTTTGTTTCTGACTGGAGTTAAACTGCAGAAGTATTATAAGGGCTTGTTTTATCTTTTTATCTCCTATAAAGTTATTGCAAGTAAATTCATACTTCTGCTTTATGAAGCTTGTTTTGTGCTTAATCACGAAATGCTTAAGCTACTAAGCATTACTAAGATAATTATTCTGATTTACACTTGCCACAAATTTTTCAGGGTTTTTAAAAAATATTATTGTCATAATCAGAAGATTCTTCTACATCCAGACTGCTGTTACAAGAGAACTAGCATATTTAGAGAGATGACAATTCATTTTTCATGGTATCTGAAGTGATTTTCACACTAGAACAAAATGGTACTTAACAAAACAACAAAAAGGACAGATTTAGTGAAACTGGTCTTCATTAACATATTTTTACATAACTGTATTCTCTTTGTCCTCTAGTACCCAATCCACAGCACCTAGATCGAGAGCAGTGCTGGAAGCTACTGACAGAATTGCTCATGTTTACCTTAATTTACCTATTTTATTATAAAACTTGGAATGTAGAGTGTTGGAGCAGACTTGACATAAAGCAGATCCTTAAGAAACCTCACCCCAGTCTTTTTATTGCACCAATACCTGGCATCTTTAAACTCTTCTGACTCCACTGTGCATTTCATCTTATTGCCCATCATCACACTACTTTTTAAGTCCATTGGTAGAAGCACTGTTTTGAGACAGCGCCCCCAAAAATCCATGATACAGATAAATCCTAAAGCAGTAATGAGATGTTAGGCCAACTCTCACATCCATCTCATCCCTACTACAGCACCCTTAGTCCCCCTCACAGCATAGCCAGCAGACTCCAACTTAGCTAACTAACCCACTCTTTTATAAATCCCATCCTTATTAGATGCATCTGCTAGGGCAAGGCTGTTCCCACTCTTTGGTAATTAGCACAGCTACAATTTATCAGGGGCAAGACTACCTTCAGCACTGTCTCTATCCTTCTCCTCCCACAGTGGAGTCACAAACCCACAAATCCATACTGTGGCTGAGGTTGGAAGGAACCTCTGGGAGCCACCTGGTCTAACCCCATGCTCAAGCAAAATCACCTGCAGGAAGCTGCCTTTGACCACATTTAGATGGCTTTTGAATAACTCCAAATATTGGAGGCTTCACATCTTCTCTGAGTGATCTGTTCCAGTGCCTGGTCACCTGTAGAGTGAAAAAGGTTTTCCTGATGTTCGGACAACACCTCCTCTGTCCACTAGCTTGTTCTCAGACCTTTCATTCACATGTGCTTTCCCATAGCTCTGAATCAGAATGGAACTGTAAATGGAAGCACTATAAAAACTCTTTTGTTTAAACACTGTTCTAAACCAAGGAGAAATAATAATGTTGCTGCTGATTTGACTGTTTTCTGCTCTGATCCCTGCCTCTGTATCTGCACATCCAAATCCAAACACTTTCTGGCTTACATGCCCTATTTCTCAACGCTGAACGAAATCATCCAGCTCTTTCCAGCTAGGCAAAAGCCTGGAAAGTGAGAATCTTTTCATGCAGAGAACCTGAGAAACTTTACCATGGAAAAGGAAAATGTGAATTCATGAAGAATTAATGCTGCTTCCCTGAGCTCCTCCTGTGTCCATGATTATGCTGTACAAATAGGAATGGACAAGTGGTTAAACTGACTGCCTTTTCTGGCTTGGTAGCTCAGTACTTAGGAGCATGAACCAGATATGTTCAGAGACTGTGCTGTGTATTTCCTAAGAGCTTCCATTCTTTAAAAAAATCAAGTATTAGAAATACTAGTGCTGTACTGTGAAATGCCTTAAGTAAAGTTTGAGTTTTAGGTCAGCTGCTTTCCCTGTCTCAAGTCATTGGGAAAAGTGAAAGCACACAAACTAAAAAAAAACCCTCAAACCAAACAAACTCAAAACCCCAAAACATATCCAACAAGAGCTGGGTGCATGAAAAGGACAAGAACAAATTTTTCTTCTGTCCCAAAGATAAACATATCATAGGCTGTGTTTCATCCTAATCATTAAGCCCTGTTCACTGGACAGCATAACAAACCCCATGAAAGATAGTTTTTGCTTGATTTTCAGATGTCATTGTTTCTCACACACTTGAAAAAAATATTTTGCTGATTTGCTGCAAAAGTGGCACTGTGACTGGACAGCCTCTTATCACATCTCACCGGAGCTTATCTGTTTCTATCCTGTGACAGGAGTGGGTCACACCCCAGGAGCAGGATGACCCGAGGTGTGACTAGAGCACTTGCTCTAAGGCTCTTTGGCTGTCAGTCTGCACTCTGAGGAGACAAGGATGAGAAGGAGGTCTTTTGCATGGGATAATAGAGGATTTATTGCTCTGGGGAATCTTGGGGACAAAAGACAGAAAATGCGAGTGTGCTGAAATAGGGAGGCAGTTCAAAGGGAGGGTACAAAACATCAGCTAATCAGAGATATCCTGGGGAGGGTAAAAGGCAGGGTTCACAAAATCATCATCCAATGAGGGAGTGTGGGGGAAAGTTGGGTCACATGGATTAATCAAGCATCAAAGTTTAGAGGATTTCCGAAGTGGAATTCCAAGCATGCGGTGGGCCTAAGACAGATTGACAGGAGACTCAGGGTAGATTGACAATGTGGGGTGAGAGGGTCTCCTTTGGACCAAACCATCAACTTAGGTAATAACAGAATATACCATTAACAAGAAACTGCAACAGCCTCTTCCAGTCCATTTATCTAAGTGCTCTTTGCTCTCTTTTTGAGGACAGCTTCGAGAAATATACTGTTGTGACAATGTGAGCAACACTCAGGGGAGCAGAGAGCTTGGCATGAACAAAACTCCTGTGCTTTTGTTTTTGGTTTTTAGTTCTAGTACACACTGCACAGGGAGCCTTTCCTTCTGGGGGTCACCGAGAAGAAGAAAAGTGAACTAGACAGCATACACATTGGGAGAGCCTTTCTCAGCAAGATGCAGGAGAAATCAGAGAAGCTAAATAGATGCTAAATAGAGCTGTGGTTCCATCATGAAGAGGAAAATGTGGTGAAAAACAACAAAGCCTTGAAAGTGCAGAAAATACAGCTCTTAGGACAGCTAGTGCTGGTAACTTTGTGAAGCCTATTTCTGAGGTTCTGTCATTACAAGTGCATAAGAAAAAACAAGTTAGGGCTAGATACTGATCTTTGATATACCAGCATTACTGCAGTCATGAGTAGTTGACTTGAAATTGCTTCCAAGTCTTCATGGGTTCACAGCACAGAAATAGAGAGCTTCCCTTGGTGAACTACAAGTTTGTGAAAGTCAGGATATTTCATTTACTTATACTGATATGTAAGAATAAATTTTGGTTAGATATTAGGAAGAATTTCTTCCCTGTGAGGGTGGCGAGGCCCTGGCAAAAGGTGCCCAGAGAAGCTGTGGCTCCCCTGGATTCCTGGAAGTGTCCAAGGCAAGGCTGGACAGGGCTTGGAGAAACCTGGGGTAGTGGAAAGTGTCCCTGCTCATGGCAGGGGATAGAAATGGATGAACCTTAAGGTCCCTTCCAACCCAAACCATTCTTGGATTCTACGACATATATAAACTTAAACATCACTGTAGATACAATGGTTGAAACGTTTGGGTATTGCGGGGTTTTTCATTGTAGTCATCTAAACCTGAAAAGGCTGGTGCCCTGTCTCTTTCACAATAAACCTGTGCAACGTTACCACTAAACGCTTCTGTGGAGAGCAGAGGGAAAGAGAATTCAATCTTGTGTGCAAAAATTTCCTTCTTTCAGTGCCATATAGTGCTATACAAAATGGGATGAGAAAGACGTAGTTGTGTGTGACTCCTGAGCCAAGACTAGAGAAATTGCTGTCATATTTTAAGAAAGCTAAAGCTAAGCTTAAGAAAGCTAAAATTCCCCAAATCCTCAGTGTGAGTGTGCAGCCTACAACAATTGGAGGGTCACCTTGCACCAGTGCAAGTTTTATGAAAAGGGACAGAGGCAGTTGTATGACCTTAATGCCTTTAGATGTATAATTCATTCTTTTATTTTTTTTCCTCTGTGGATACAAGACACTTCCCAGCTGGAATTACTCCCTTTTCCTTCTCAAAGATGTCCCTCCAAGAGCAGAACCCTTCACCTAAGCCTTTTTTTCTTTTCTCACTTGTCAGTGGATCAATAGGAATTAATTTTTCAAAGGTCGGGTGGCAGAATTCTCTTTCTGCTTCAGTTGGCTTTCCATTCCTTCTTGTTGTGTTCATAACAGTTTGCAATTGATCCAGATCAGGGCTTATTTGATGATTTGGCTAACAGTTCAAGCCAGAGAAGGTCTAGGTCAGCTATAGCTTGAGCAGGAGTTGCAACATCGCTTCAATGGGATGAACTTTGTTAAAATACCAGAATACAGTTTAGGATTTCCCATTTGAATAGTACTTTGCAGTGTAAAATAATCAGTTGCAATAATCAAGTGAAGGGAAGTGAGTCCCATTTTCTCAGATATCATTCTCTTCTATTTTTCACTGGACAGTATTAAATGCAATATTTTATTTTAAGCATAATTTAAGAAGGAGAGCCTGTAGCCAGCACAATCAGAAAGAGCTGGGAGAGTGGTTTCACCTCTTACAGCTTTTATTTCTCTTCATCTGTGCTTCACACATTAGGCTACCAAACTGTAACTATCCAGGTTCTTTGGATCAGTGAGCAAGTACTGTCCTGAGGTGGGGTATTAAAGGGAATTTTGAAGCGGGATCATAGATTTCCAGCTGTGCTTCTCTCTCTGGGTATCTGTACTGGTTCATGTAATAGGAAATGGGGTAAATCAGATTTACTTTGCATTAACAGTTCAAAACATGCTATGCTAGAACTCTGACTTTACAAAAAATAATGTTTTTCTAATGGTTTTTGGTAATGAGCCAAAATTTCATTAAAAGAGTATGAAACACTGCTATCCTTGAGGTTTCTTCTTCCTCCCTCTCCATTCACTGTGGTTATGTATGGGATCTTGCAGAAAGTAATTAGGGATATCCATCCCTTAAATAGAAACTGTCTTGTTATTACCTGGATCAAAGTGTGGGTCATCTGTTCTTTCATAAGACATGCAGCATTAAAGCTGCCAGGCGGAGTACTCAACGCAAAAATACTATTTGAGAAAGACACAAATATTCTTACACCAGATCATCCCTAACAATTACTAAGTAAAACAGTCAGACTTTTCATTATCCAAAACTGAATTGTTTGAGCTGGAGTGCAAACTTTAAGATTTCTGCCAGTGTAGGGAATTCTTTCAAAAAATTTTTCTTTTTTGGCTTCTCTCTCTATCCCTTTGCTTTCACTCATTCAGTAGATCATCAGTGTCCTAATGAAGTAGTAACAATTCTAAGTTTCTTAGTAATGACTGGGAGGTTTTAACTTCATTAAAATAGGTTTTAACTTCTGTGGATTTTTTGTTCATTTGATGTCTGACATGATATCCAAAGTCAGAGGCCATCTTGTCAAGACCTTGAGGAGAGCAATTGCTCTCTAGCTATTTTCAGTTATGTTTCACACAAAGTCAGTAAGCCCTTAAGAGATTGAAAACCTTCCTCAGATGACAACTGGGTATTGTGAAGAGACAATTTGTGAAATATTCTGTAAGGCTGATATATATTTCTGTCAGTCTAAGGCTGCTTCCTGAGGAAAACAGGTTTTCCTGGGGATTAGGTAACTCAGAAAAGGCAATATGATTCACTCTTTGTTTTCTGAGAAACTGATTTGTTTTCTCTTTGTATGAATACAGAATACTTATTTTGTATGTTGTGTTAGTGACAGAAGTGTAATGATAAACTGGAAGGTGGTGTGAGATATTCATGGTGCTCACACACAGGGATAGAAGTGGTGGTGTCAGTCAGTGGCATTTTTGTGAAGTGTTACTCTATACCATGCATGCTTGCTCCACACAGAAAGATGTGATATTTCTAACAGGAATTACATCTGCTGCTCTGATTTTACCACCTTTAAACTGCAGACAGCAATATTTATTTATGTATGTATGCCTGTATGTATGTGTGTATGTATGTATATATGTATGTATTTATTTATTTATTTATTTACACTAGATTTGCCCCAAAACAAAGTGTGGAGGCTCATGTAGTAGCTTGTGGTTTCCATGATATTCTTTAATCTAGAGGAGAGTTTTAATGAATACACAAATGCACTAAAAACTCAGATGCAAAGGCAACAGGATACTAAGAAGTGTTAATAAAAACTGCCTCTGACCCTGCAGATTGACTGTGCCATGGAAAATACAAGAACTGAAATCTCTTCTCACCAACATGGTGATGGAGGCCTTGCACAGCTTTGCTGACATGACAGACCATCAGCAAAGAGCTGCACAAAGCAGTTGCAGGAAAAAACATTTTAAACAGAATTCAGTGTAGTTGAAGTACAACAATGCAAGTGTGAAAAGACCAATCCTGACCTACCTGTAGAGGGAGGGTTTGTTACTACTGAAGAGTGAAACCTTGGATGTGCAACAGCTGCTGGCACAAATGACTGCCCTCAGAAAGCAACAAAAAAAAGGTGAATTAATTAGAAGTTATGAGGAGAGAGAGAATAAAATAATGCTGCTGTTTCATGTACTACATGCCTAGATCTTGGATACTTCGAGTTACTCCATTCTCTCCCACCTCAAAAGGGATATATATTTTAACAAAAAAGGTTGTGATAATGGCAGCAATCGAAATCAGAAATACAGAGCTGTTGAATGCACCAGGAGTATCTAGCCTGGAGAGGGCAGCAGAAAATCACAACTTTAACAAAGGATTGCCCTGTACCCCTCTCAGAGGGGAGCAAACTGTGGAGGGAAGGATGGAAGCTGAACCTGGGAGAGGGAGAAGGAGAGGTGGTTTAGGGTTTGCTTTTCACTGCTCAGATCTGTACTTTTTGGCAATCAATTAAAATAATGCTTATCAATCTGACTCAGCTGTGGTCATAATAGTAACAGATCAACAATCTCCCTGTTTTTACCATGGTGCATGAACTTTATAATCGGGTTTTAGTTTGCATTTTGTGCCCATGTCCCACTGAGCATGGGTAGTGTGGCCATTAGCCAAGGCTGACACAACAAAGGTGCTTCTGCATCTCTTGAGTCAGCACCATTTAAGAAGTCAAGGCAGTATGGAGGAAAAGGGAAAATATATCTCTATTATACATGTACTGTCAGGGTTGACAGTTGCTCCACTGGTCTTGTACTCTTAAAACCAATTATGTTCACACAAAGTAGTTTTGTAATTTCATATCCTGAAACTCTCTAGGAGAGGTTTTTCAGTAAGCAATGGGATAGATTCACCCACAAAAACTTCCCAAGACAGTTTGTAAGTTCATCTTTGTTAGGCAAAAATCAGGTCCTTTACTTTTTTAATACTTCAAATGTGTTTTTTATGCTCCATCAAGATTCTCAAGCAATTCTCACACTTTGCCAAATAAAGTATTCAAAATCAATTTTCAGGTGGGCTATTTAAAAAAAATATCCTCCAAAATGCTAGTCTTATGAAAACATTATTTTCTTTACATTTTATTCATAATGAATAAAAAATTCAGGCCTCCCTTCAGAACAGAGGAATTAATTGTACATTCATCATCATATAAATGAAGCAAAGTAATGTGGCTTAGTTGTTTTTCTGAAATATCTGTTTTAAGAAGTCTTGGGCAAAGAAATGTTCAAATATTTGTCCTTTAATTATAAAAAAATAAACCACAAAAAGGATGCATAATTAATTTTATAGACTGGGGTTAATTTTAAGTAATTTGTACGTGAGGGAACAGATAGCCTCGACAAACAGCTAATAAATCCCCAAAAGATCCAATGGGACCCATCTTGTACATTACTATTTGCATCTACTTGGAAACATGGAATTTTTATTCTTTCCTTAGTGGAGTTCTCTTCTGTCAGGATTAAGTCTGGGACAAGCTCATAGAAGATATTTAAATAACTTTAAGTTTTCCTCAACTTCAGGTAGCATGACTGTGAGGATTGGTCCACTTATTTTAAGCAGAAAAACATTTAGTTGCTTCAAGCTTACAATATTAGCTCCTATTTCATGGCTTTCCAGAGCTATGCAGCACCTGTAGGTTCATCCTAGGGAGCCACTGAAGCAATTTGGTTCTCTCTTGAGCTTTGGGTCTTGGGTCTTCAAAAAGACAAGAGCAGTTGTTGGTTGTTGTAAAGTTGTTTATTGCATGAAAACATCAGTCTCAAATGCAAAGAGCTCAGAGTATTGAAGTCTGGGCTAAAAACTTTCTGGCACAGAGTCCGGATGTTCTGAGCAGAAGCAGGAGCAGCAGCTCCCACACCTTTTTTCTTCTTTCTTCTTTTCCTTCTTCTTTTCCCTTTCCTTCTCACTTTCACCCCAGTACAGGGGGATTTTATTCATAAATCATCCAATCAGCTAGAAATTTCTAAAACATTCTTCTTATACCAATCCGAGCTTAATCCTAATGTGCGAAAGTAGTGCCAGTTCTTACCCCAAATCTATGCATATAGTTTTATATGCTTACGCAAACAATTCTATCTAGAAAGCGATGTTCTGCTATGTTTTCATTATGTCTCGAGCTAGGTCAATTTTGTAAAAAGTAACACTACTGAATTTTAAACTAGGTTTTAGGGCTTTTTACTAGCTAACAGTCTCTTAAGGTGCTTAAGATACATTTCTACTTAAAACTAAAACTTACACTCCTACTTCATGTCTGTGTGCTTAATATATTTCAGTTTCTCTAAAGTCTCCAATTCAACCCCTGTATTCCTTTCTGTCTCTGAGGGACTCACAGAGGCTTCTATTTCATGCATTCCATCAAGTCTGCAAGTGCACTTTTACAATTAAAATTGTCCACAAAATAACTGTAACTGACAAGTACTTTGATTAAAGCTTTAGACATAGATATTAGGTCTTAAAAAAGGCCACAAATGACTGATACTACTTTCCAACGGAAACACTAATGGAGCTACTTCAAAGGAATGTACTTGTTTCACTGTGTTTTTTTGGAGGAAATGGGATTTTATATTAGTGATGCTGTTTTATGTTTGCTCTATGTGTTGTATACAAAGACAGTATCTATGCCAGCCACTGTTGGATACTTAAAAGAGGAGGAAATAACCGAGAAGGAGAAGGGGTATCTGTTAGCATCTCATGGATGAAAAGGGGCTCATGAACCAAACATAATTAAATTCTACATCAATTGCACTTGCATTCTTTTCACGCAGCCTTAATATATGAAACTGGCTCCACGGGTCTGCATGTGGCATGGGTGGCCTCATTCTAATCAGCAGCTTTATATAATGGGTGTATTAACTTCTGAAAAGGTTTTTTTTTAAAAGTTGCGCATGTTCTAGTTGCTGTATGTACTCTTCCTATAGTGCAGACATAACATGGGATAAAAAACTCCCTGCAGCTGAGGCCTGTCTGTGCCTGGGGAGGTGAAAGTGGCCAAGAGGAGCGGATTTTCAGCTTGGATGAGTTTTGCTTTTGTAGGATGTACTGCAGAGCCCTGGAACACAGTAAATTGTGACAATGGATGACATCCGCTTACAGCTAATGAAAACTACCAACAGCCCTTTCATGGTCCTCAGGGAAGTCTGAGGGAAACTTGGGAAAGCTTTACTGAAAACCCAATAAAACAGTAATTACTGTAGATGTTTATTTTCTTGTCATTTTAGGTTTCCCCTATTGTTTTAAGTATGGGGAGTTTAGCAGTGTGATTCATTATTCACAGGTGGAAAGGATTACACGACAGAGTACCAAAGATACATTTGTTTAGCTCAGTTTCCCTCTACTTCTTGCCAGAAGCCTGGTGCCTGAAACTACCCTCACAATTCCCACTTCACTGTCATCTCTGCCAGGAAGCTCCCTCCAGAGAACAGAATGTAGGACCAACACACAAAAAATGTAAATGCAGGCCTGTCTCCTTGGATCTGTATTGATACTTATAGTAGTCAGACTTCAAGTCAAAATGTCTTGAATATAAAAGGATTAATATTAGAAGATTAATATAAAAAGATTCCAAGGCTGTTGTGGTGCATCTAAAAATCTTGGTACCTCCCAAGGGTAAAACTCACCTCTGGTTTGTGTAATGTTAGTTCCTACCTGAAAACCTTCTTTCCCTTCCCCCTTCCCATTGGCTGTGACCTCCCTGCATCCCCTAATCACCCCTGCCCCCTGGTATAAGAGATAAGACCCAGAGCATTTCGCTCTCTCTCTTGCCCCGGATGGACGACAGACAATAAACCCGGGATTATTCCAGCAAGTTTGAGCCTCCTGTGTCTAGATACTTTGAGTCCGTGTTGTATCCACTCCAGGACCCCCTCCACCGCCTGAACCCAGAGACGAGCAGGCTCCACGGGGGGTGGGACAGAGGGGTCCCATCGGGGAGAAGGATTGCAACACACGGCTTCTGTTCTTTTAACTTTTGCAATAGCTGAAGTAAATGAATTTCCCGTAAGATCAAAGTTCTGTACCAGAGTAGTCTCTAGAGGGTAAAGTAGTGGGCCAGGGCATGTGTCAGATAATATAAATTTAAATGAGGGAAAAAGCCCAACAAACACAAACCTAAGAAATCCCACTGAGACTTTCCCAGAACTATTCTTCAGGCTAGATGGCATAATCTTCTGCACATGTTTGTGCTCAACCAGTATAATTTTGAGTCTTGTCTTTTTTGTGGATTATTAATATGAGTGAAAATCCTGATAAAATTTACATAATTAAAATTTTAAAGTTGTGAGGAGCTGCAATCAAAAAATGACAGAAGAATAAGACATTTGGTTGAGAGTCAGGTATTCTAAGATACTTTTACTCTGGAAGACAGACAGCAGTGGAATTTCACAGGAGCTTGGAGCCTTCTCTTGTTCAAAGAAGAACAAAGTACAAAGTACAAGTACAAAGCAGCCACTGTTCCAAACTACTGCCAGGTTAGAGGGCTCAAAAGAAACTCAAGTTCACCTAATTCACCTAATCACAAGGTCTAATCGAGTGGATTTCTCAACCAGGTTAGGTCTCTAAGCTTTGTGTCCAGTGCATGAGAAAAAGTGAAACATGTCAGAGGAATCAGTCCTGAGCTAACTGCTCAGGTTTTGACTGGAGGTCCCCTCCAACTCCAGTGGTACAAAAGATCAATGGAGTTTTTCTTGCTATATGTTGCACTGTATTAGGAATAGGAGTAGGAGGGTGTTGCACTGTATTAGGAATGGTGATAAGCACGACACTAACTCTCTTAGCTGTGTTGTCCAAGAGAGCAAATTTTATTATTCTTGATCTTCTTTTATGCACATGTTCAAGAAGGTCTGAGAGGTAAAACTCTCACTGGTCATTAAAGCAACACATCCACCATCATTGGTTAAGTGGAACACCACCCCTTGACTCTTTCCTAAACAACACCTCCTAAGATTGTTGTCCTTTAGCAAGGACTGTTTAGATTCTTTCTCATGCTTTCTCAGGCTAGAGGGAGAGGCCTGTGTGACTTAGTTTCACACAGGCTCTGTTCCCTGCTTGCTTTTTGCATTTAGCATCCACAGCTATGTTGTGATGCTTTTATGTTGAGAAAAACTTTATGAAAGACCTGAAATGTTTTGAAATTAGGACTCTCCAGTGTTAGTGGAATTTGGACGTTCATGTGCTTTGATAACATTAGTGAAATTATCTTACAGTTAGAACATTTTTCAGCACCAAAAAATTGATCCCAGGTTAAAATGACTGTGTTGAAATCATTGAATGCCTTGAATTAGGTATTCAGCACCAAAAAATATTGAACATCTTTCTCATTTTCAAAGCTTGCTCAGGACATCCCAAAAGCTGAGGTGTGTCCAGAACCTGTTTTAATGCAGTTAGAGACATAGCAGCATTTATATATCTCTAATATTCTAGCACATGAGTGAGTTGCAGTTCTTAATGTTTGTCACCAGACATCGCCTGTGCAGGTAGAAAACTCCATTCTCATAAATGGTGAACTCAGGCCCAGCAGTTTAGTTGAGGTCATTATGGCTTGGGGTCTGAATTCAGGTTTGCAGTCCCAGGCTATCGCTGAGGTCACTTGACAATCCTCTGTCCTGAGAAAATAAATATTTTAGCTTAGTTAAGAAATAAGTGAACACAGTACTAAATCAACTTTCTGGAGAGACTTTATTACAACCCCAATAAATAAGATAAGCTCAACTGAAATGCATCCTTAAAAATAAGGAGCTGTTTATATGCTGAACAAGTATGGTAAATCCTCTCCCCTTTGGGCTTTTGACTCTGTACCTGTCAGCACAATTTGACAGGTGTTTCCCAGAGGAGTTAAGAAACACCAGTGTGAAGGAAGGGAGATTACCTGAAGTGTAATGAATCTGTCGACTGCAACAAGCACCATCCATCACTGTCATACATAGAAGCTGGTATGATCTGAAGACCTGCCATCCTCTGAAGCAGACCTTCCAGCCCCCTGAGTTCACCCTGTTTGTTCTTACACACTTTCAGAAAAGGTTATCTTTCATTTTGGCATGACGACTTCTCTGTGCTGTTTACTTACATCTGACTAGTGAAATTACAGCATAGCAGGAGGTCTTCTGCATGAGTAGGCATGAAATGAGAAGAGCAAACACTCTTTTAGGAGTATTTTGGAGAATACTTAATGCTGTTTTCTACACATGAATTTATGGGAACACAAACAGCAGTAGCAGCAAACAAATACCTTTGAAAAACAGCACCTGTCCTGTGTCAATACCTGGGTTACCTTCAACTGGAAGCGTGTCTTGGTAAATTTGACCACCTAGAAGAGAGTGGAATGAAAATTGAGGTTAATTAAATTTTAATGTGTCCTAGACCAGCATCTCCCACACATTAATTGCAGGGATGGAGAGGTTTGTGTTCCACTACCAGGAGAAAATCTCTTAAAAGTGATGTGTGGGCATACTCCCTGCTTCATCTAGAGGTTAGGATTTTTTACTGAAACCTTAAGAAATATCTTAGTAAACACTGAAAAATATGTTGTGACTTTAGGAAAGACTAATTCCTACTTGTGTGCAGGGGGAAGGTGAGCTTTCTTCAGCTGATGGGAAAGCAGAACTATATCCTGCTGGGTAGCTTAAGCCACATCAGTTGGGCAGGTTGCAATACCAATGTGTGGCAAAGAGCTTGTAACAGATGCCATTTAGGCCTGACTTTTAAAGAAATGAGCTTTCACCTCTAATTTTCTTCCCCCTGTAGTGCTGCACAGAGGACTTTTGCTTTGCAGAGCAATTAGGTTCTATAATTACTCTGAACTATGCTTCAGAACATAGTGGCATCTATAGACTGTCTGTGCACTGTGGTTTGATTATTTTATTATTTATTTTTAAATCGGGCTTCTATCTTCCAATCTTAGATTTGAATACACATTCCCTGCAACTTCTAAAAATCTCTTTATAACTTTCAGGGCATAAACACCTCCAAAAATGGAGAAGCAAGGTGTTGTGTTGTTGAAGTCTTGGCTGAATGGCTCACATCTAGGGAATACTGGCTTTCCAATTGCTGGTGGAAGGCGCCCCAAGTGTCTGTAGCATGGCAAATAATTATAATAATGAGAGGTCACATGACCACCAGGGTTTTTCAAAAACACTCATTTATTTCCTGCTTAGGAAAGACCTTTGTCAGGTAAAAATTGTGGGACCAGGATTTCTCTCTATATTTGAAAAAAGAAAAACAAAAATTGCTTGAGGTTGCAATACACGCCAATTATTGAGTTGATCCAGGGGCCTAATAACTTTCTTTTCAGAGCTGGCTGGCTGCATTCTCCTCTCAACATGATCTGGAGTGGGCCTCCACACTCTTCTGATGAACTGGGTTAACACACCCCTGCTGGACACATGTCACAGTACCATGTCATGGTGATGTTTCCATCCAAAATGGAGCAGTGGTCTGCACACAGGAGGAAATAGAAAATACTATACTTGCTTGGCTCAGAAGAGGCAGGAAAGCAGGAGGAGCTGTTCATCCTACACTTTGCATATTTCCTTTCTTTTTTAAATGCAGCATAAATGGCTAGAATAAAAGGAGGATTTATTTTAATTACACTGATAACAAATCTAATTGTGGTGTAGGTGTTTCCCCAGGTGCATTCATATTAGTGAGCAGTCCTCAGTGGAGCTTCTAGCAAGCTCCTTTCTTTGGGAAACTCTGTGTCAGCTCAGGCACAGCAGCAAATACGGACAACCTGCCATTCTTGGAGTTCTGTGAGATAAGTATTTTTAGATTTTGGGGTTTGGAAGATTTTTTTTCCCTTTTATTTTTTGTCACTCTTGATATAGGGCAGGAGGTTGTGTCTTGGTGCACAAAGAATAAGTCAGCCTCAGTGACCAAAGCTAAGCACAGCTTTTTCTTGCCCTACCTTCAGTCCCCAGAGGGCACAAGGGAAAACAAGGGCTGGGAAACAAAACTTCCAAAAGCTGCAGAGTCTGGCAGTGCCAGTAACAAAATTCCTTTTCTATCTGTGCCAAAGAGACAGCAGCAAATCTGTCAGTTGAGAACAGAGCACAGGGGCTTTAGTAAGGGAGGAGGAGAGAAGGAGATGTACTTTGGGAAGAAAACAAATCTGGAGCACATTAGCAGGAAGTGGGGGAGACCAGAAGGAAAGAAACTCATGTTTACAGAACCACAGGATCATTTAAGTTGGAAAAGGCGTCTGAGATGTATGGCCTCACAATTATGATTAATATGATTACCAATTGTTCTCCTGTTTTATTAGGGTGTCAAGAATATAGAATACATGATTAAGACTGATCTGTTTTGTGGATGTCAGATTTAATCTGTCTAGATGTTTTTACTTGTGGACAGGACAGCATGCCTCCCTCAAAAGTGGTGGTGTCTGACCACTGAATGGTCTTCTAACAAAATTTGAGGCTTGTTTTGCATGTCTAAGTTATTACTATAGGCTAAGGAATATTAGCAGTATACATTTCAGGCTTTTACCTTCAGTAATCCTCCATGACCTTTAGCTCTTGATCATCTCTAAAATCTTTTAAAAAAGAGATTGTTTTTAAGACCCGTCATGACATCAGAGTTCAGCAGAAGTATTTAAACTGATTTAAAGAATATAATTCAGAAAATATTTAAGTAATTATTTCATTATCCAGCTTTATGAATAAATGCTAATCCTAATGATTCAGAAAATTTTCTTTGTAGAATTGGTGAAGGAAGTGAATTTCTATTTAATTTTAAATTTAATTTCTCCATGCTTTTTGGCTGAACTCTCCATGCCTGATCTAGTACTGAAAAAGGCCTAACCT
Source organism: Cyanistes caeruleus (assembly GCF_971803275.1). Lineage (NCBI taxonomy): Eukaryota > Metazoa > Chordata > Aves > Passeriformes > Paridae > Cyanistes > Cyanistes caeruleus. The sequence goes on from NC_141732.1 coordinate 13,912,638, forward strand.
TAAACCTTACAGTGTAACAGAACACATTCTTAATCTTAATATGACCAGAAAGAAGGATCATGAAACTCTTAAGAAGTCCTACTTATAGAATTATCAAATTTAAGAACCTGTGGCTCTCAGGAACTGTTCCCCATCGTCATTTATCCACCCATGTCAAAATATTAATACATTATAGAGTTTTGTGGTGTTTGTTTTTTGTTGTTTGGTTTTTGTTTGTTTTTTTTTTAAATGGGAGGCTGGAAGTGAATTTATTTCAAAAGAATTGGCAGTTTTATTTCTTTCAGAAAAAAATTTTAATGCAGATCAATTTCTTTATTTCTTTCATTTTTTTTCTAATTAAAAGCTATATGTCCTTATGATTTTGTGCATTGTGATACTTTTAATAGGCAAAATATCTGTTCCTGTTTTTATTGAGGGACCCTGTTCTTGACAATTTGGAAATTAGGAAATTTGGATTGGTAGATGAGAATTTGGAAGTCAAGTGAGGTATTTCGGAAATACAATATTTTTCTTCAGAAATGCATCCGTTATCATTTAGCAGCTAAGAAGCAAGTACTCTTTTTGGTTTTGTTTTTCTTTTCCCAGCTGTATATAGGCTAAAGCATGAGTGTGGGAGAAATCTAACTGACAGAGGGGTCTTAGCCAGCTCCCTGCAAGGGGCAGTAGCAAAATGACCTGCAGCTGAGTATAATTGGCACTTGCTGTTAATTGCAGGAACAGGAGGTCAAGACATGATGCAAAGTGGCAGCTTTTTGGCAAAAGCAGCTGGTATGGGACAGTAACAATAAAGGGAATAAAGTGATAAGGACTGGGTGTTAAATGGAATGCAGATGGAAATGTGCACTGGGGTTTTAGTTATTGGCTGCTTAATGTTCTCTCTTGCAGGTGGCCATGGGTGACCTCTGTTTTCTCAAAATGTGAATCGTAGCAAGAGTAGTTTTGGTCAGCACTTCCAGTGGCTTCTGTGGTTTTCAATACACGAAGTTATTTAGCTGGTTAAAGGTTGGCCATAATAAATGAAAATGGAGGTTGCAAGATTCCTGGAAAGATCCCCTTTTTTCCCCTGCCTCTTCGCTTGAAAGAAGAAGGAATTTAGTATTAATCAAAATACAAGAAGAGTTCTCTTGTATGTCCCACCTTTTTGTGGGGAGTGTTGAATTTTTCTTCTTGTAATGTAAGTGCCCATTATATGTAATAGAGAAAATTACAGTGATACACACCTTTGTCTCTTTTTCCTTTTTGCCCTCTTAAAATTTCCAGGTATCTCATTATGATTTGCTTTATTTAGCACTAGGGTAAGACTTTCAGAAGAGTCTAACAACTTAAAGTGTCTTGTAAAAATTCCAAAAAACAAGAAGCTTTCACAGGGCTTGCTTTTCAGAAAGATGTTAGTACAAGTTCATGTAGGTTCCATACTTTTTAAAATTTAAGTCTTGAGTGTGAACATTGGGCAGACCCAGGAGGACCGACTGATTTCAGCTATCCACACTCTACAAATAATCCCATTATAGGGCTAATTTTACCATCTTTATTGGTAGAACAAAAGAACAAAACCTTTCAAGTACATGTGAAGATCCCGTTGAAATCCTACTGGAGGATCTGAACAATAGTTCTTAGTTTCTTCAGAATAACTAACAATAGTTTCTTCAGAAACTAAAAGGAACTGTTGGGGCAGCTGGTGATGCACCAGCTCTTTCAAAAGCAGGAAACATGCTCTTGGCAAGTAACAATCCTCTTCAGGAGAGCTCTGCATCCCTCAGAAGTTTCCGTGCAATATCTCCAAGCTGAAGGATTCCACAGGAATACTTCAGTGTTTTTCTCCCACCAAGACCCCAACTCCTGACACAAAACAACTCCTTGTTGCAAGTCTGAGCTCATATTTGGCTGTGTGGCTGTTGTGTTTCTTTGGTTAATTACGTAGAGAATGCCACCCTGTGCCGCCATGTAGGATGACTGGTATTTGTACCACTTTTCCAACCTTATTTGCTTTGTTAGAACAATCATATTTTGCAAGAGATAAATTTTGCCAGATTTTCATTCAACATTAAACTATATGAATGGTGAACTACTTATGCTGCTTCATCTTCCCAGCAAGGAGGACACTCATCTAATTCTTCCTCCTTTCCCTGCAGTGAATGAATCTTTCAAGAACTTGCAAATGGTGAAGAATGAGTGCTCAGCTCTACTGAAGAAGTTTAGGATCATTTAGTTGCCTTCCAGCTAATAAGATATGTGAAAAACGAAGTTCACTCCTGTAAAATTTTAAAAATGTTTAATAAAGACAATAAGAGACATAAAGTAAAGCAAAGAGATACGGCCAGGTGCCTTGGCGCGCTGCCAAGAGCACACCTGGTATCTCAGGAGTATCCTTTTTATCCCATCCTTGCTGTGAGAGGTTAATGCATATTCAAGCATATCCCCTCCCTGGTTCCACCTTCTTGGATCATGTTTTTTTCAATTTTATTTTCTGCTGGTCAGCATAATTTTTGCTGGTCTAGCTGGTCAGCATTATTTTGGAGTTTTTGGTTTCCTTTCTGCTGCAGATGGTCACTTGTTGATAAGAGTCCAGGCCCCTTATACTTCCTCAGAGAGCAGATGGGCTTCATATCTTTCCCCCTTGCCAACGTCCTGGTACCGGCTTTTTGGTAACAGTTTGCTCTCCATTTCCTGCTGCTGATAATAGCCTGTTTTCCACAGCTTGATCCTCCCATTGTCTTGCCTGTTGGAGTTATCTTGCCTTCTCCAGATGAGACATATCCTTACCATTCAGAATTCCTATCTAAGCCTGTAACTTGCTAAGAGAAAAGAATATAGTAAAAGCATATAATATATTTATCAGAATAATTGTGAAAAGCCAATATTTACAGCATGAATTCACAACAGATACATATAAGATTTCTAATTGCAAGTCTTTGAGAGGCAAATTCATCATGCAAGAGAATTTAGAGTTGTTTCCTATGAATACAGAGTCAGTTGGCTGCAGTAACAACCCACCTTGGAGTCTGTGCTTGAGCCTGTCATAAAAGAGCAAGTTACTCTCATCTGAATTAAAGGAAAGATTGAGAAAGAGAAGGGAAGGGGACAAAAATACAAAGTAATGTGAGTTTTTGGGATACTGAGGACAGCTTTTCTTTTTTTCTTCTTTTAATTTTATCCTATTTACTAGAAAGCATTTTCTGCAGAAAATAAGCTACTAGGGGAACAAGAGAAGAAAACTCTGACACTATTTCTGAGTTAGAATCTGTCTTCAGTAGCTGCACAGGCATTTCAGGAGGTACATTATATAGGAACTGTGAAATTAATACTTCCTAGTGACAAAGTCACAAGAATAAGTTATTCATAGTTGTCTCGTTAAGCACTTTTGGGTTAGGTTCTTTTTCTCTTCAAACTGAAGACTGATGAGAGTGAGGCAGTTTTCTCTTGTTCTGTCTCAGTTGTTTATTCTTTTCTGTGACTTGAGAAGACAAAGTTGTCTTCATAGGAACACCTTGACTAGCTGAGACTTATTTAATACCTTCAGCATTTGTACTTTTAAATGAGAAGCTTGAATTATCTGTTTGTGAGCTTTTTCTTTCTTGTTCATTGATTTCTGCCTTTTGTCTATTTTGTTGAAACCATTCCAGAGATACTGGACTTTGTATTGATGCATCTCGTAACCTTGGGTCAATGTCTTTGGTAGGATTTGCAGGCTGAAAGAACTGTGCATTAGCACAGCTGTAGTCAAAAGTCTTTTTGCTTTGCATGGTATTAGGCGAAGCCATCTGCTGTGGTATCGTTGTTTTTTCAAGCTGCTGTTGCTCGGCTAGAGCTGTATTGCAAAGCGAATTCAACTTTAAAACTGCCGCTGTTGCTTGCTGGCATTGCAATTCAGCTACCGCTGCTGCTTCCTTTAGCATCAGTTGCCATGGTGACAGGGCTGCAGCGGTCGGCGCACGTCGCGGCTCCGCTTGTGCGCATGCCTGCCGCCCACCGCCGGGCTGGCCACAGAGGGACGGGGCCACGCCTCCCTCTGGCGTGTGGGCGGTGCCATGACGTCAGTGGGCGGTGCAGAGGCGCTGCGGAGGCCGCAGGGAACGCCCCTGATGAGGGCTGCCGTGGGGGCGATGATGCAGGCGGGATATAGAGGTCTGGCTGTGCTTGCATCACTGCTGATGTTACTTTGACTGGCAGCTGTGGCTCAAAGCACACCCCTGGTAGGCGGGGCGCAGGGGCCGTCGTGCCCATGGAGGTCTCGGACAGCTCTGGGTTGGGCTGAAACCTCTCGTACCCTCCCAGGGGGGACAGGGCTGTCCCCTCCACCCCCCTAGGGCCGGAAAGGGACTCGGCTGCCGGCACGCAGGCGGCCAAGGAAGTTTCCCCTCCCTCTTCTGCCTGCAGCAGTGTACTGAGTGCTGGAGCAGCTCCAAGAGAACCCAGACACTCTTGCAAAAGCTCTGAGTCGTTGGAACCCCCTTTTTGCAGATTCTGCCCGAGTTTTAGAATTGCCCCCTCTTCCCCAAATGACTGTTTCTCTGGGTTTTCAACAGGATTAGAGATTCCTTTTGCTGAAAAGGCATTCAGGAAGGCTCTCACAGTCTCAGCAGACTGCCAGAATTCTACGAATTCTGCAGCTGACTGAGACAAACCCTTCTGTTCTTTATCTGAACTCATATTCTCTATTCTCATTTCTTCCCCGTCTCCTGCTTTTGCAGCGTTCATAAAAGACATCATACCTTGTGCAACTTTTATTCCTGTAATTTCCTCCTTTTGAAAGGATTTCTAACACTTTGGGTGTTGTCTTGTGAGCCAAAGGTGTCCCGATCCCCATGGAATTACTGAGGGCAGAGGCAGACCCAGCCTTTTCTGGCATATCCACCAGGGTCTCCCTTCCTGTATCTGGATCCATAGTGTCCCTTTCCTGGGTTTCAGAGTCCCATTTAGTGATTGTAATAAAGAATTGAATGAATAAAAATTCGAAGAAAAGGTTTAAATAAAGTATATGTAATTGTAAATGATGAAAAATATGGAATGAGAAATCCTCCTCCAGGTCGAGGCAGGATTTCTCTTCCAAAGTTACAGATTGCAAAATCCACCCAGATAACGAACCCCGGCAGACACATCAACTTGGAGGAAAGGACAGGACAAAGGCCATCATAAGGACAAAGAGCTAGCCTGAAAGTCTACCTCCGGACCTGGGCAACGCCCGGCCGACTTCTGCCGGAGACCATCAAGTTAAACAAAGGAGACAAGTCCCAGGAAGATAGTCGTCGCCAGAACTGAACACCCCACCCGCCAAACCTATGCTGAAGTAAAGCGATCAAGAAAGACAAAGGGGGAACAACCCCGCCGAGATATCCATCGGCACTGGCCCGGATCCCTCGATTCTGCCCTGATGAAATATGTTAAAATACATACAGACTCACTTTGCATTTGAGGAGACTCTGCCCGGACACTTACTAACTCTATTTTCCAAGCCAGGAAATCCATTCACCTGACAATCAGGGACACTTGGTGAATGGAAACTGATTGGAATTCTAGCCTGGGGACACAAAATCTCTACAAAACCCCAGGCCGAAAAACCCTCAAACGTGGATTTGGGAGCACCTATACCTTGCGTATAGACCCTGTCCACCCAGCGCTGCGCTGTTCATTTTATTGTGGTTTTTCCTCGCTGTTTTGCTGTTTATTAATTTATAATAAATTTCTCTTTTTTATCCTTAATCTGCTGTTGCATTTATAACAGTGATGATGACTAGTTCAGTCGGTAGAGCATGCGACTCTTAATCTCAGGGTTGTGGGTTCAAGCCCCATGTTGGACACCATTTGTCCCATTAAGCACTTTTGGGTTAGATTCTTTTTCTCTTTGAACTGAAGACTGACAAGAGGGAGGCAGTTTTCTCTTACTCTTTTCTTATCAGCATTACAAGGTACAAGGAGCTTGTTGGGGGTGAGGTGTCCTTTTTTCTGTTGTTCTGGCTTGCCCATGGAATTTTTACCCATTAGTTGCGGGGAACAACCTAACTGTGGGTACTTGGTGGGTGCTCGACAAAGGACAAAGAGTGGCCGGGCCCAGTTGGGGGGAAGGGGGCAGGAAAGGAGGGTGGGGAGAGTTTTTGGCTGGCTTTCTTCGGCTTCGGGGAATGACATTGTTTTTCTGGGGCGCGGAGCTGCTGCGGTAGAGAGAAGGGAATTTTGCCATCACCCAGATGGAGCTGCTGCTTCTTCTCCTTCTCCCCTCTTTGTTGGTGGCCTCGCACCCCCTGTCCTGCCGGGACGTGTGGCAGTGCCAGCCACCACCACGGAGCTGCTGATCCACCTCAGCCACCGGCCCAGGATCTCAGCTCATCCCTGCTGTTCCAGCTGACTGTTCCTCGGAGCCCTGCAGGAGCACCGGGACTGACTGCCCGAGGGGTTTGTGAAACAAAGCCTCTCCTCCATCCCGTCTCAGCCGAGAAGGCTGTCACAGGGTCCCTGGTTCTGTTTTCTTGCTAATGCTGTAGTTATTGTTGTTTTGTTTGCCTGGTTATACTAGTAAAGAACTGTTATTCCTATCCCCAGATCTCTGCCTAAAGGCCCCTTGATTTCAAAATTATAGTAATTCGGAGGGAGGGGGTCTACATTCTTTCATTCCAAGAGAGGGTCCTGCCCTCCCTAACAGACACCTGACTTCAAGAACCGAGACAGAGCTATGTGCACTATGATAGAAAAGGGGTAAAATGGCTAACAAAGATCTTCTTCAAGGTCTTTTATATGTCCATTTACTCAATTAACAGATGCCAAATTATTTTTCTTAGTGACCCAATGACCCAACACTTGTGTGCTGCACTACGGCATTCTTTATCTAATCACTTACTACCACCCAAAAACCCTTAGGAGAAGAGCATGAAGAAGAAAGAAGGACAAGAGACACCACTCTAAATCTTCTATCTTGTTTTCTGCTCTCTAAGCTACCTTAAACTGTAAACTTTAACCTATTCACTCAGTGACTCAAGAAACCTTCTAATACACACACATTTTCAGTCTTTTCTACTTAACTCTAATAGTTGACTGCTTGGTGCTATGTGAAACTCAATGCTTTCTTGGGTGTCAGAGTTAGGCATTACAGATAAAGTAATTGCATCTCTGACCCCAACACATAGTTATTAATTTCATTAGGAAAATGTAAACATTTGTGTCCCTTCTGGCACTGGGAGAAAAAATTAATATGGGAATAGTATTTTACTTTTGACAAATTGTGGTCTTTTACACATATCAGAGAGAATAAAGGGGTTGTAGTTTTTTAGACTTTTTTCAACTTTAGTGATGTTTTTGACTGGGCCTGTTCTGTGCTATGTCTGCATTAAGGTCATAATGATATAATCTCAGTGAGCATTGTTGTGAGGGCTCTCGAGACAATTAAACATTATTCTTTTATTTCCAAGTGCTTTAATTAAATTAAAAAAAAATAAAAATAAACATATTAAAGTAACTTCATGGTTATATTCCATGCTTAACTCCTAGATAAGAGTAGATTGACTACGTTCATATTTCCTTCCCACTGACCAAAGCAAGTACTTTTATCAGATTTCAATTAACCTTTAATAAATGCTTTATTAAAATCACTTACTTGTAACAGTTCATTTGAAAAGTAAGTACTTTGTGTGCCAGGGAGCTGGTTTCATGAACCAACTGATTAAAACTTTCTGATTAAAACTTTTATCATGAAGCTTTAAAGCCCGCAGTCACAAAGCCATGAAAACTAGCAAAAGAATGGAAATGTTTCACTGAAATAGAAAACTTGCTGATTACTTGTTATATGAGGGCTGACAGTGAGATCAGGGTTGAGATTTAGTTTCTGTGTTCTTAATCTCAGTAGTAAAGGGCTCCTTTTGCCTCTTTGAAATGTTTTTTCAGCCTGGCTCCAGTTCAAAAGCCACCCCTTTCTCCTGCATGTGATATGTGTCTCTGGCTTTCAGTTTATGAGTGCTGCAAAGGTTTTAATTTTTACCAGAATTTCAAAACTGCCTATTGCAGAGGTATTGGAATATTTTTTGCCCACTAAGTAGCATCATTAAAGATCTCCCTGAACTCATGCTGTTAATGTTGCTGGCTTTTTGTTGCTGTTGTTGTTTTTTTAACATTTATTTTTAATTTTATTAGTCATGAGGCATTTAATTGAGCAAATTCTTCTGTAATAGAAAGCATTATAGAAGAAAGCTGGTCAGAATTTGTTGAAATGCAACACCCTGTTTCATCACTGCCTGCCTTTGAAGCTCTGTGCTTCCCAGCCTTTTTGTGTTTGGAGCACCACATTAACAGTTTCAGTGCTGCCACTTCTCATGAGTGTATTGTGAGCCTGATAATAATTGTCTAAAGCCACAGCTTCTGGGATTATTGCTTTTTGAATTTTAAATAACAAAAATGTGAAGTTTCTGTGTCATTAATGTCTTCAGTTAAAAAAGAAGCTAAGCAAGGGCAACCCAGATGTGCACAAAGTAACTCAGATGGTTTTCCCAATTTCCTTAAATTTAGAGCTCATGATTTTTAAACAGGAGCTTGCAGTGTTGAATTTAGAGTTCAGTGATGGATGCCTATTTTCATATAGAGCTGCAATTAACAGGAATCTTTTTTTAACTTTTTCAGTGAAACTAAAGCCATATTAGAAACATCAACATATGTCAGCTGGTGCAAAAAGAGACCAAAAATACCAGGACAATACAGCTCTTTTAAGTGATACAACCTCACCATAAGGAGCAAAAGTGCTTCTGAATTATGCCTTTCCCAGATCAATTCTCTTTTAGACTGCAATATGTTTTTCTGGTGAACAGATAGCTTTGCTTCAAGTCCAAATATCTAACTGCTTCAGAAAGATCCTAGAGAAATTAGGTGTCTTTTCTATTGTGAATTCAATTTGTGCTGAGCCATGAAAGTTGTGGTTATTATAATTTGATGTGTCTCAAAATATATTTTCTCCATCTGCTTGATTTTCTGATTATAGCAGTAAAAATAGAAAAAATGTCAGAAAAATATCAACTAATACATAACAATTTTTGAAACTGTTGCCTACAATTTATGCAGCAAAAGAAGGAAAACAGGCTGTGAGGATGGATTGCTATGAAGAACCCTATACAGTGACTTTCCTTATTCCTGCAAGAAATACAAATACAGCATTTGGATCATGGAAGGAGTCATTTTCATTATTTACTTAGTAAATGAAAATCATTATGTAAATATATATATATGTGAAGTTCACTGTAATATTGATGTTCTCTCTTAGTATGTATGAAAACACATTTGCTAGAAATCCAGAGAGATTTCAGCTTCATATAACATATCTTCTATAATCAGAAATTGCTCTTAATATGTTGCCTTAGCTAGAGCTACAATGCAGAGATTCCTTTCTCAACAGAAACTTCAGTAATACAACTAACAGAGAGGAGCTTCACTTTGAAGGCAACAGGATTTTATTTTGTTCTGATTGATTAAGATCTTTGAGCATACTTATAGGTTGTATTTTGAACTTGGTGGTTCAATTAGTAGCCTCTTTTTATCCTTCTTTGTTACTTCAGTTGGTTTTAGCAGAGGGAAAAATTAAGTAGATATACAAAGACAGACATCAGAGCAAGCATCACTGAGACCGATATTTAAACAAGGACTTCTCTCTTGAACCTCTGCTAAGGACTTGTACATGATGCATCAGTTGGTGAAAAAAAGTGTCTCTTACAGTTGAACCTTCATTAAAAGTGTCAGTGGAAAGAGACATTACCAAGGAGAAAACCCTTCTAGAAAGTCCACATAATGGGATGTCAATAAACTGTCTCTTTGTTATTTTGAGTCTGGCAAACTCTACAGTTTTTTTATTTGTGGTCTTGATTCAGTTTCTGGAAGGCTTAGGAAGTGTCCTAAGAACTAATCTTTTTGACAAACTTGAAAAGTGGGGTTTTTATGTTTGTTTGTTTGTTTTTTTGGGTTTTTGTTTTGTTTTGTTTTGTTTTTTTGTTTTTTTTTTTTGTCACTCATGAAATAGCCGCTGTAATATTGAAAGAGAGAATTTCAGTCACTTTCATGGAAGTGACTGGAGAGTTAAGTCTCTCCTCTGCCATATTTTGAGACTTCAGTCTACCAACTGCCCATAATTTTCTGCTGCAACACCTGAGATATGACTGAAAATCCTTGAAAACATAAAAAAAAAATGGGGTTTTGGCTGGTTTGTTTATTTTTTTCTGCAAAGAATGTTTGTATGAAAAAGTACAGTGATCATCTGGGGCTGGATAGGATCCCCAAAAGGATACTGGGGGAGCTGGTAGAAGAGCTCACCAAGCACCTTTCCATCATTTTCCCTCAGTCCTGGTTAACCAGGAAGGTCTCAGTTAACTGGAGGCTGGCAAACGTTATGACAACACAAGTCTACAAGTGGGACTGGAAAAAGGATCCAGGGAATTACAGGCCTGTCACCTGAGCTCAATGCCAGGGAAGCCATGGAGCAGATCACCTTGAGTGGCATCAGCAACAGTAACAGGACAACCAGGCCATCAGGCCTAGCCAGCCTGTGTTTAGGAGAGGCAGGTCCTGCCTGACCAACCAGATCTTCTCCTGTGACAAGGTGACCTGCTCAGTGGGTAAGGGAAAGCCTGTGTATGTGTCTGCCTGGACTTTACAAAGCCTTTAACACCTTCACCCACAGCATCTCCTGGAGGAACTGGCTGCTCAAGGACAGGGCCCTGTCCTCTGTTTGAAGAACTCACTGAGGGCACGGGTGAGGAGTGGTGGGGAATGGAGGGACATCCAGCTGGGCTGGGCACCAGAGGGGTTCCCATGGGATCAGAACAGGAGCCAGGCCTGTTCAGCATCTTCATCAAAAATCTGGATGAGGGGATCAAGGTCTGGATGAGGGGACTGAGGGCTGCCTCAGATCCTGACAGCACCAGGCTGGGTGATGTTGCAGTCAGCTTGCAGCAATCTGGGACCAATCTGGCACGGAAAAATGGAGGGATGGGTGCGATGGAGTGCCCAAGATAGATTTTAATGCTCATACAGAGGCTGCATGGTCTGAGAAGTTCTTTCCAAAGACCCAGAGGTGTGGTGAGCTTCACAGTGTAAAGGGATATCTGAGGGCAAAAGTCCAATCACAAACGCAGACCAGGGCTATGATCTTATAACTCTAAGGTGGGACGACTCCATCAGCATCCCCCTCCCCCCCAAGGCTTCAGGTTTATTCCCTCTATCCCAGGAACCTGGTCCCAGATATTATCTTTCCCATCTAATTAAATTCCTGCAGGATGTGTCTCTGTTGGAGGGCAGGAGGGCTCTGCAGAGGCATCCGGATGGGCTGGATCCATGGGATGATGCCACTGGGGTGAGGTACAACCAGGGGAAGTGCTGGGTCTTGCCCTTGGGTCACAACAACCACCTGCAGCTCCAGGCTGGGGGAAAAGTGGCTGGAAAGCTGGAAATGGCCCTGGGGGTGCTGGTGACAGCAGCTGGACATGAGCCCAGGGGTGCCCAGGCTGATGGTGCCTGGGCTGCCCCAGCCATGGTGTGGCAGCAGGAGCAGGGCAGAGTCCCTGTGCTGGCACTGCTGAGGCCACACCTCAAATCCTGGGGGCAGCTCTCAGCCCCTCAGGGCAAGAAGGATATTGTGGTGCTGGAGCATGTCCACGGAAGGGAATGGAGCTGGGGAAAGTTCTGGAGCACCAGGAGTGGGTGAGGGAGCTGGGAAATGGACTGAGCCTGGAGAAAAGGAGGCTCGGGGAACCTTGTGGCTCTGCACAACTCCCTGACAGTATGCTGTAATTAGGTGGGTGTTCACTTCTTGTCCAAAGCAACAAGTAATAGGACAAGAGAAAATGGACACAAGTTGTGCCAGGGTACATTTAGGTTGGCTATGAGGAGAAATTTCTTCCCCCAAAGGATTGTTAAGCTCTGGCACAGGCTACCCAGGGCAGTGGTAGTGTTACTATCCCCAAAGGTATTTTAAAAATATGTAGATGTGGCACTCAGGGACATGGTTTAGTGGATGGGCTTGGCAGTACTGGTTTAGTGGCTGAACTCGATAACCTTTCCTTTCCAACCTTAGTGAGTCCATGATTTCATGTTTAGCCTCAATGTGATATGAGGTCAAAGCAATACAGAGAAGATGACAATATAATTTATTTAATTTACATAGAAATTCTTGAATAATGCTGAAGCACTGAAGTAAGATTTGTATGAGGTAACAAACTGAGTAAGGATGTTAATACAGAGAGGAAGCTTTGTTTCTGATCTCTCTTGATCTTCATGCTTATTTGTTGTTCAAGCCAAAACATCAAGAAAATTACTGTAAGCAGCCAAAGTTTAAAGAAAATTAGCTTTTCAAGCATGCAATAAAATGTCAAGTAGAGTTATCAAAAGTCTAATTGGGTAGTTGGTAATGAGAACAGCTGGTTAAAAATGAGAACTAGCTACTAATGATTTTAATTGGAGCAATATCCAAGCACTGAAAATCCCATTAGACCACAAAGAGGATTTAGAATGAGGCACTCCAGCTCTGACCCTCAGCAGAGGTCTGGAAAAGCAATCTAAAATGCACAAGGAAAGAAGACTGGGCTTTGAACGGGCTTATTAAAGCAGTAGTGTGAGATTTCTCCTCCTAAATATGTTAGATGTCCTGGTTCATGTCACTCAGAGCTTAAGTGCTTAGTTCTTATCTGGGTGAAGGTATTTCTCTATTCAGGACAATGACAGCTATGTTGGTTTTCCTGGAGTCAAGTGCAAAAAGCAGCTTAGTCAAGTCTTTGCAAACAAGTGATATGTCTGCTGTGATCAGTAAGTTTTTCTGCGTCACATTCAGCAATCAAAAGTTTGGAGACCTCAGCAAGACGTAAAACACCAGCATCTGTATTTGTGCACTGAAACTGACTTGAAGAAAAACCAGGACTATAAATCATAGGTAAAGAAAAGGAAAGAAAAACTTTTTGGGAGATCCCAAGAGGAGTTCTTTTAAGTGTCAGAAATCAGTGATGATTAAGACAACATTAACAGAGGGTGAGTTACTAACCTTTCTTGGATGCAGTTTGGAGATATTACTATTTCCTCTTTTGCATAAATCTCTAATAAAAGAAATAAAAGCCAGTTAGTTGATGTTGTGACGTGCCTTGGGGGAGGCAAGGAGTTACTTTTCAGATAAGCATTGTCCCACCCCAAACCCCTTGTGAAAGGTGGCCCAGGAGTTCTGATTGGGTTTGAGTGCCTGGGGTTTTCTCCCTTGCTGTGTTTCTAGTGGTCTCTGACCCTGAACTCCACCCTAAAAGGTGGAGACCCTCAAGAGTTCTGTCCCTCAAAAACCCCTGCTCAGCCTCTGTTCGGGGCTTTCTGTTCTGGATCTGAGTTTGTTCCCATGCTGAATAAATGGTTTCATGAATGGGAGCCTGTCTCAGTCGGTGTTCCATACTGGTACCCAGAACCCTGCGGCTTCTCTGGACAAGATCCTGAGGTTGCGGACTGCAACAATATTATGTACTCTCAACAATAAAATATGCCCTAGCATGAAAAAAAGTTAAAGCTCAAAGCTTTTAGTCTTCTATTCATTTAACAATAGCATTTAAAAATTTACAAAATGAATTATTAAAAAGATTAAATGTACTCATGAAGAACATCAACAAATCTATTCCATGAATGCTTAGCCTCAAAATTATAAACTGATTTCATTGCAATGTAGATTTCCAGAGAGATCCCCTTTCTCTCCTTGTTGACAACAGAAGTAGCATAAACAAGTCAGTCAGATTCTGACTTATAACTGCCTTATAACACTATACAGCCTGGTCCTATGCAGAAAACACATTTTAGAGATAGTTACAGAATTAGTAAGAAATTCCTGGAAAAATTATGGTAGACATTGTAAATAATAAGGTGTTTTCTGCAAGTCCTTTGCCTCTTATATGACCATGATTTTTTTTCAGCATCCTATTTTGCAGACATTTCAAACAAGCCCATTCTAACTTATCTATTGCTGAGGAAATGCATGGCCCTCCCTCACAAACACACACACATTTACTTATGTTCACTGGGAAATAAAAACTCTGGGACCAAATTTCTGATTAGGATTATTGTGAGATTTTATTCTAGCTGAACAAATTCCACTTCCACGGGGATATTTAGTAGTGATTTTTCCTGCCTTCTTCTGCTCATATTGGGCTATCTGCTGTCAGTAAATCAGAGGATTTATCCTTCTTTCTATACCTTACTACAGAAACTGAGCTTATTTTCCTGACTACTTGTACACACTTCTGTGTATGAGAATAAAAAGCATTTGTTTTATTAGTTAGTGCCTTCTTGTAATAGATGAGAGATAATTCTGGCAACCTGTAGTTGCCATTGTTTGTGAAATTAAATTCCTTTTTTCTATTATTTTTTCTTTGGGGTTTGAGTGACAGAATTGAAGACAGGGAGATAGTCCAGAAAAGCTGAAACTTTACTGCTGAGGATTCAGAGCAAACATCAGTTTAATGGTAGTTTGATAGAAGACTTTCTGCTTCATGTATTGTTTAAAATGGACTTAGAAATCCTGTTTTTGTGAAGAGATTATATCCCCAAATCACCATCCCAGCTGAAAGCTGCTATCCTCTCAGATGTGCAAGGTGAACTATTCTTACTCACATTCCTGAGCACCGCTTTGTTGAGATGTGTGAAATGCCTGGCTTGAGCAGTTCAAACATTTTGGTTTTGCAAACGATGTCAATCTTTATTGAAATGGGTATGGGACTGCACTTGTAAGTCACTGAATGTATTGATTTGACAAATCAATGGTTTCTCAGAGTTTAAAAAAATTGACCGTGGCCCCTTCGTGTTCTGCTCCTGCTTCCAGTGCTCATTTTTGCCCAAAGCTTCGAGGAAGCAAAGTGAGCTGTATGCAGCAGCTGTAGCCTGTGGTGAACAAAGAAAAGTTCCTGGTGCTCTGTTTCCTGAGTTTTGGGGCTGAATTTTTATACCGTGCCACAAAGGGATCAGGGCTGATATTTCACCCCTTATGGAAGAAAGATGAAGGTACTCACAAGTGTAGAGAATCTGGTGATATCTCTCCTATATAGAAAACAGTTCTTGTTTTTCCATATTCTCATCCAAAATTTGCTGCTACTTCTGAATTTAAAGAAAATACTTCAAGAAATTCTGGATGACCCTAATTAATTTTGAAGTTCAGATTAATTTGCACTGTAAAATATTTATATTCAGTTCCATGTTGGCAATAAATTTTTCAGAAAGGTTAAGGTAGTGATTCATGACAGGATTTAGTGAAATAGTTTGTCATGTAGAATTTCTGTTTTAATTTGTCTCTTTGAATCTCTCTATTATTCTTGTACACTGTGTCACAATTAACAGCTAAACAATTGGTTCAGAGGATTTGTGTTAAGTGAAGCTTTTTTTTTGAGAATACCTGAAAAACAAGTCTGTATATAATTTTTCTAAGCAGTTTTATTGCTTTTGTCAGTACATATTTATGAAGCAGTTTGTGAGGACAAAGAAGCCACACTGTGAGTACAAGCAGCGTTGAATTACATGAGAATGGGGTTTTCCAAAAGTCTGTATCTTTCCAAACCAGAGGAAATAAACAGTGGAGTGAATGTAATAATAAAAGCAATGTAATTTAACATCTGGCAGTAGCATAATGTGCATTCTGGAAACATATTTAGGAGTCTGAAAACTAGAAGTCCACAGTTGCCACAAGCATTTACACATGGATTTACAATCACAGTTGGAAATAATTCAATGAAAGCCAGCTAGTTCTTGTAGAAAGGGGTTCTTAGTTTGCCGTTCTCATAATATTTCTTCTGAAATAATGAGAGGGGCTTTCATTCTCAAGTTTCTTTTACTTTGTAATTAGGTGAACAAAGAGGAGAAGAAAGACAAAATCATCACCTTTCCTTTGTTTACTGCATTATATTATCACCTGATCACAACAGGGTGCTTTTCAGAATAGCCAACTCTCTTCTGGAAAAGAAACAGTCTCATACCCAATATTTTAAAAAGGGAGATGTGCAGCCTCTCAGTTGTAGGAAGAACGGCTAAGAACACTGCAAGGGAGAGATATGAAGCTAGTAGAAAAAAAGGGGTATGACAACCAGTTTACCTTGTCTAATGAATTCTGGCAGAATATGTTTCTGTCTACTATAACATAGTGCTCTCATGTATGTGAGCCATACAGTGTTATAAGAAAAATTCTTGTTCCTCTCTGAATGATATTTTATACCTTACAGATCTACAGATATCATACTTTTTGACTCAAAACTTCTCAATCTCCACTTTTATATGCCTGTAATATCTGAATTTTTGGAGGAGTTGTGAGCAGATTCTTGCCAGGTTTGTATTTAATCCTGAGTGGGATAGGCAAGGTAGATAATAGAATCACAGGTGGAAAGGACCTTAAGCATCATCTTGTTCCACTGGGAAGTGTTTCCTCTAGATGTGATTGATCAAACATGCTGCATTTTTTTGTAAAATGTCCCCATTCAGCAGTTATTATGTCCTGAAGAATTGTGAGTCATCTGCTTGGATTTTTTTTTCCCCCAAGCTTAATTAATATTAAGGAAGTGTGTGTTTATGTGTATCACACTCCCATAAGTGATGTGTGCTCAAAAATTACTTCTTGTGTCCCCTATATTTTTGTCAAGGAAATGAGAGAAAATAACCTTACTACACTGTCCATTTTTTTCCTTTTATCTCAGGAACTGGGCTAACATCTCTACCAGCATTTCATGGATGATATGTGTACCACTGGTGTTATTTATATATATTTTTTCAAAACTTGACTTTTTACATCAAATATGACCTTTTGATGGCTTGGGTTGTTTTTGATTTGGTTTTTCTGTTTGGATTTTTTTTTTTTTTTGTTAGTTGGTTGATTGCTTGGTAGTTTTTTATTTGGTTGTTTCTTGGTTTTTGGGGGTTTTTTGGGGTTTTTTGTGGGTTTTTTTGTTGTTGTTTTTGGGGGTTGTTTTGTTTGGGTTTTTTTTTAAGTATAGCATTGGTCTTGCATATATTTCCCTGTATTCTGCCTCCACATATCATTAGCCTAAGCTGTTGATGCTTAAAAAAAGCCCATATTTACCTCCCAAGATATTCCCCAGGCTTCTCAGTGAGCTGTCTTCTCTCCCTGTGAAAAGTGTTCCTTTTAGGACATTCCTAATGTCATGAAGTATGGGGAGATTTTTAGACAGAACATATTCTAAAAGGTGGTGTTGGCAACTGCTTTTCATTTATCAGCACAAGCAAAACTAGGTGGAAACTCACAGTTTCTGGTTTCTGATGATGACTAAGACTGTTACAGAGCTATGAAAATATGTTTCTCTGCCCTGCAGCATTAGTCAAAGGCTTCACAGACATCTCCAACTGAAAAAGCCTATCCAGATTCTTCATCTAATTAGGGATGGCTTCTGCATGTTACTACATTTACTTTCTTCAGTTCTTGTCCTAAGATTTATTCTTTATAAGATTTTAATTTTGACTTTAATTGCAGTTGATATGATAGCAGTGTCTTCCAAGCCAGCTCAGGAATCTTAACGCTCACTTTGTTTGCTTAGGTTTTTCTCTCCCTTTATAAGGTTTTGCCTGCTAATTTTTAGTCAAAATCCATGTTTCTGATGCTTGAAACCTTCTGCAGCAAGACTAAATAGTCAAAACTCTTAAAAGTGTTTTAAGTAACTATTAATATTGAAGTGTCTCACAACATCAAGAATACATCACTCTCCTGCTGAAGAAATGTAGCGGATATACAGGTCTAGGTAATAAAACTGTCTTCAATAAGATTTCAGTAAAGGTGTGTTGAAAAGGTTATTTCTTTGTCCATAACTTTGTTTCAGATATGGTTTCCTTTCATGATATTTCTACCAGTGCCCAGCAACATGTACTAAGAGACAAAATCTTTAAAGCCAATTTATAAATAATGGTAACATTTTCCTGCTTTCTGTCAGTCACAAAATTTGTTCCTTGGTATTATCTTCTGCTCTCAAGGACGCCTGGGACAGTTTGCTCTTTCTTTCTTTCTGCATTTTCAGAAGCTGACCTTTAGGCTGTCATTTGCTGAACTTTATGAGCAGTTTTAATCTTAGAAATTCTCTTTTAGGCAAAAAAACCATTGACGCTTTGCAGCCTGGTCTCTGTCCATTAACAAAGAAAATAAATGTGAGGAATTGTTGTAGAACTGGGCAACAAAAATTAAGCCATCATGTCTTTTTCAAGTAGTCAGAATTGTGAAGGAAAAATAAACAATTACTTATGTTTCTTTAGTGTTTGTTTTATGATAGTTGACAAGAGGTGTTTTTGTTGCTATTATTAAGCACAAATTCACATTTCTATAAAAAATTCTTCGTAAAATCCTTTCTCTACTGGATACAAAATGAATCATAGAATCATGCTGAGTTGGAAGGGACCCACTGGGATCATCAGGTCCAACTCCTGGACCTGTGCAAGACACCCCAAAAAACAAAACTTGTGCCTGAGAGCATTGTCCAAAGATTTCTGAAACTCAGTTCTGTATGAAAGTGCTGTAAGATTTGAGATCACATTTTAACACAGCTTTGTATAATGTGTTTTTGCAAGTATATGTTTGCATCTGCATAGGCATATATATATATATATATATATATTTTATGTATAAGCTTGTATATGTATATATATTTGTCATAAATGTGGATGAGGACAAAATGAGTGTCAGTATTCTTGTGCTTTGAATCTGGTTTTAAAATACTGGAATATCTTGCATGAATGGGAAAATATCCCTGTTTTACACTGATGATCCACACATCATCAGGATATCTATTCCCCTGAGTCCGAGAAGTCTGGATTATGTCTGTTCCTTATGAATTTTCATGCAATTGAACTTGGTCTGCCAGGTGGGATATTGATCTGAGGGGAATTTATGCTCTGGCTAGTGATGTTCCTGTTTTCAGGGAGCTATTTTACCTGTTATTTCTAGGTAGCATCTCAATAGCTTTCTGCTGGATAGGAATCTGATACTGCTGTTTTTGTTTGGTATTTTAAGGAACAGTGTTTTAAATTTTTCCCTGTACAAATTTAGACCTTTAATGATCTGAAGCATATTTCTCAGAAACTCCTGGCCTTCATGAGTTTATTTTAGTCTCTGCTAGTGCTTTTTGTTCTGTACATCTATTTGTTTGTTTTCTACATCCATTTTCCATGTGATTGTATGCCTTTCTAGTATTATTGAATGCTCAGATATACTGTCACCAGCATACCTCCAGGCTGTGGTCTAACAGCACCAGTTCAACCACAGTGAAAGGCCAGGGACATATCCAAGGCACCAGCCTGTTTCTGTGTGCAGGAAGCGAAAATGGGAAAAATATGTAAGGAGAATTTTGCCTTTAGGCAGTCTCTTTTTTTAAAAAAAATATTTTTTTAAATTTTCCCCAAGCAGAGAGACAGAGCTCTCTACCAGAATCACTGAAATCAGACTCAAAGAGCAGCACAGACCCCTGCTCTGAGCTAGAGAACACTGTCTGTGGATTTAAACTGTATGAGGCTTTGTCTAGAATTTTT
Source organism: Cyanistes caeruleus (assembly GCF_971803275.1). Lineage (NCBI taxonomy): Eukaryota > Metazoa > Chordata > Aves > Passeriformes > Paridae > Cyanistes > Cyanistes caeruleus. Next base: position 13,932,123 of record NC_141732.1, read on the forward strand.
CTGCAACAACTTTCCACAGGCCAAGTTATTCAGAAATGAAAATGGGAGAGCAAAGTATACACTATAGCTTTGCAACAGCCTTTCTGTAGAATTTCAGCTGTTACTTGCTGTGATTTATTGCAAGTTTGCTCTTGGCATGGCTTAAAAATTTGCACGCAAAAAGACCCCAGAATTTAAGTCTTTACATCAACTCTGCAGCCTGTCTTTGGATTTAAGGCATATAAGGAGAATATCAGAACATATTTGCATTCTTTTGAACATATATATTATGATGTAGTTCCTTTCTTTCTTTGCCCTTAGCTTGGGATATGACAGCCAAGCTGCCTTAAAGATACAGATAATTAATTCCTATTAATGAAATAAATAGAACATCCATGCTTATCTTTGGAAGGTATCTACAGTGTGAATCGTCAGTTTGGTTTACTAATCCAGACTTGGATAAACCCCTACCTGTTACTGAAATGTGCAATTTTCAGATGACCAGAGTGGAGAGTGAGCATGAATTTCTTACTGAACAGCTTCACTAAAGGTCAATTTTAACAGTAGATACAGCATCTCCTTAAGAAATATCTTGGAATTTCTTATTTTTGCTTTCTCTCACTTCTTTTTCCTCTTTTTTTTGTGGCCAAGGATCCCAAAGGCCTCTATATATGACAGCTTTTTTTCAGTGTCAGGCTGTCAACTCCTGCATCTTGTGCCCACAGGTTTGTACACAGCTTTTGCCCACGTCAGTCATGCAGGCAGGTCTTGAAAAATCATCAGATAGAAATACAACCCCTGAATTTTTGCATTCCAGAGAAAAAACAAACCCCACAAAAAGCAAGGCTTTGAGCATCTAGAAATATCAGCAGCTCTACAAGAAAAACCTATACTTACCAAAGTATTAAATAAGGATTAATTCCATGTGTCCCAAACTGTCCATTATAACTCAGATATTGTATGGTAGGTCGTATTGTATTGGTTTTGGCTTGGTATTTGGTTGTAGGTTTTTGTGTTTTGTTTGGTTTTGTTTCGTTTTGCTTGTTTGTAATGTTACAAGTCCTGAAAACAAAATTATGTGCATGTTATTTCCTAAAGCTACCAAACTGTGTAGACTGGAAATTGAGATTTTTCTCACATGGTATGATGAGGCTGACTATAGCTGTGCTATTGGGGAGCACTAATATCTTCATCTACCTAAAATTTTATCTATTCTTACCACCCAGTAACAGGAGCTTATCAGGAACTTTGTAGTGGAACCAAAATCAGACCAAAAAAAAAAAAAAAAAAAAAAGGTGATTTGTAGTATATGCAATCCCAACACTTTGCATTATGGTGGTTCTCTGTAGCTGCTTGGTGAAACTGATAACTTTCTTTTAACAGCCAGCTTCTGGTACTAAATGTGGAGCAGAGGGTATCACTTTCTCTGAACATGTCTGTTTGAAGCAAGTTTGATGGGAATGAGAAAAATTATTAAAGAAAGCAAAAGAAGCATGTCTTGTGTTAAGTTTTGGGCAATTTTCTTGCTAATGTGAAACATAGTTAGTAGTTTCTAAAGAGGCTCAGAGTATGTGAAATTGCTGTTGGTTCTGTGCCACCAGAATAATGTGTCACTCGGGTGGAAAATCGAGGCTTTCAGATTCAATTCAAATTAACCTCAACTGTCTACAGAAATCTGACCAAAAAAAGTTCAGACTGGACTGTGCAGTCATGAGGCTGCTGTAACTTCTCTCTCTCTGCCTCCTTTGGGCTGAATTCTCTGTGGATATAACTTTTCTCTAGTCTCTCAGCATCCTTTGGGCTGAATTCCCTTGGGATCCTCCCTCGTGGGGAGTCCCACTTATCTCAGTCCTTATTATTTGATGAAAACTCCCGGCCTCATTAGATTCTGGTTTCTTGTGTTTATTGAAGGATACTTACAAAAACTTGGCAGGTCTATCCAGACTAGCTGCACAAGCTTAAATCACCACAGCCTGGCTCATCTCATACTAATGATACAAAATGGCCCCGAACCACACGGTCTTTTCACCTTTATACCAATTTTTACCCTATTAACTACAGACATGTGTATTGTTATTATATCTCAACAAATAATTTTTCTATATCTACTCATGTAATTAAAAGTGCGACTAACTCTAAACCAATCATATTTTGTGCTTCTAAAAACTGCAGAAGCATGGAGAAGAAGGAAGAAGAAGGATTAAAAGCTACACCCTTTTTCCTCCATCTTACTCCACGTGTGAAACCCTCTTAAAATCTCTATTTTCACCTCTGTGTCAAAAGAAACATTTTTCTACTTTCTATTTAATTTCTTACAAACTCTGGCTTGCTCAGGGATATTTGGAAGCCTTTCTGTCAATATTATATATGATTGATGTATGTTTTAAAGAATTGTATAGACAGAGAAATGTCCCTGCATTTCTAGACTCCTACAGCTGCCACAATCCCTTGGTTTCTGATTAGCCTTTAAGGCTTGTCACTTGAAAACCTATGCTAGCAATCAAAGGATGTCTGATTTCATATCACTCTCACAAAAACAGATAAAATTTCATTTAAACCATTTAGGGCACTGCCCATTCCACTCCAGATTTTGTGGGGGGTTTTTTGTACTTGATGGGTTATTTCATGGTGTAGATGAAAGAGGCTTGACACTACACTGATTTCAGAAATGGTATCTGTATAATGGCATTTCTTGAGACTGAGAGGAGTTTCAAGGATGAACTTTCATTTGCAAAAACATACATGTTTGAGGCTATTAGTAAATTTGGGACTGCTTTCTAGACTCCATGGCTTTTATGGTGTTTTAATTTTCTATAATCAGTAGAAATACTGATTCCTAGGGGATGCAGTAGTTCCCTAATAGTGTGGTTTATGGAAATATTTCTGTTAGAAGTAATTTCTCTTTCAAAGTAACATATAAGTTTTCCTTCCCAGAAGTTTGTACTTCAATAATTTATTTTAAAATCAATTTACTTTTTTCTTGGTGATGGCTCTTCCATCACATTAAAAAGACAAACAATATAATAACAAGAGCAAATATATCCATTTATTCCAGAGGCTGTATTAAAAGTAACAATCGATTATGACAGGTATCTAAGGAGGGTGTTGGCAGGGACAGCATAAATTTATTTAAAAGGCAACATTATACACTGCCTGCAGGGTGTGATAAATATAGCATTGGATAAAAATTCGTGAAGGAGAATAAAGAATTGTATGTTATATTTGTAATACTGTAAAGATACAAAATGTAAAATAATCCAGAGATTCCTTCCCGAGTCGGGCAGTAACGATCGACGGTGACGCTTATCAGCACAAAATAAAGAGCAGGACATGAGCAACCAAACCGGACAATAAGAGTAGCCCAGTGGAGATATCCATCTCCTCTGCACCCAAACTGGCCACTCCACCTCACTGGCCACTCCACCTCGGGAGATGCAATCAGAAAACACTCAGAGCCATTCGCCTGTGAAAGGACTCTGCCCCGTTGACCATTGACTCAGTTTGACGGATCCGGGAAGTCTATTCACACACACATCTAGACTCTTTGTTGGACTGTGTCCATCCCAGGTTTGGCCTCAGGATACAAAAATCCCTATAAAAACCCCAGACCTCAGTCTCTTCTTCGTGGATTTGGGAAAATCGGTACCTCTGGGTACAGACCCCTGTCCACCCGGCGCTGCGCTGATCTATTTATTGTGGTTTTTCTCTCGTTGCTTGTGATTGAAATTATTTTATAATACATCGCTTTTTATATTAACCCTGTTTTGCCATTGCATTTATAACAAGGGTGACTTTAGCATGATGTGTCACTTACAGGAGTAAAGCTGTCGCAGTGCAGTTCTGAGACCTCTGGTCTGCTTTGGCCAGGTCAGGCCTGGCATAATAAATCGGGATGTGTACAATGGAGAGCCCAAAGATAGATTTCAGTATTCACAGAGACCACATGGTCCAAGGGGCTGCTGCCAAAGACCTGGGGCCATGGTTAACTTCACAATGTATGGGAGTACCGGAGGGCAGAGGTCCCATCTGAACGTGGACCAGGGACATAACCTATAATGGAATGATCCCATCCCAATTTCCTTCCTTCCAGTATCCCTCCTCCCAGTGCCTCAGGTTTATTCCCTCTGTGCCAGGAACCTTGTCTAACATATGATCTATCTCAGCTGATTCTGTTCCCACATAAAGTCCCCACAAAAAACCAAAATACCAGAACTTTTCTTAAAAGAGACATTGTACATAAAGATATATGTGGGTTTCTATCCAACTGTAGATATTCCATTAAGGAAATGAAACAATGATAGAAAGAAAATTGAGAAAATTGAAACATTCAAGTTCTTTTGACTACCTAGTACGTTTTCTTTAAGGAATAAAGGTAGCTTAGAAAATCAATATCAGCTTGAAAATTTCTATTTCCTTTCTTAAATATAGAAGTGAAATACAAAACCTACTAATGGTTTTATTTCCAAATATACACACTTTCAAGAGAAATACTGTGTTGTCAGGACTTTTTCCTGTGAAGTTTTAATCCTTTCAAGACACGTTTCATGTCAGAATTTTTCCAACCCCCTGTAAGAAGACTTGGCCTTTAATATTACACTTTTCTTTTTAAAGAGTGGTTTAATATTACAACCAAACCATTTGAAAAAATGTGGCTGACTAATTTTAACAACTCCTCTAATTTATACCAACTTTGTTAAGTTAATGCTAACTTTTTCCTGAGAACATGCAGAAGAATTAAAACTCATTTTATTCTGCAGATAAAATCTGTACTGCTTTTGCTGAAGGTGCCTTTAAATTGGATTTATTTTCCTGTTTCTCAAAATCTGGGTGCCATTTCCACCTTGAAAACCAAACCTAAGTGTGTAGGTTGCTGTTCAGATGCTTGAGAGGATCACTTGCAGCTTCTCTCAACTCTCACATTTCATACAGTGTTGCTAAAAAGGGAAAGAGGTAGAGGATTCCAGACATAATGTGATAGTATGTGACCCATGCTGCCCAGACCAACTCCTTAACTTGCAATGATTGACCACTTGGTGTTTTCATTATCCTTATTTCCTTGTTTTCCTTTATTAAACTTGTTTTTGTATCTTTATATATATATTTATATATACATATATTTATTTTTTATTTTAATTAAATTTTTAATTTTTTTTTTTCATCTGTTGAAGGACTGCCAAGCTTGTGTAAGTAGCCAAAACCAGGAAGCCCTTTTCTGTTCTCTGTAGACTTTGGCAGCTTGATTCCAGGAGAACAAATGGAAAATTTCTCCAGAAAAGGCAGGAAAAAAAATCACAAAAAAGAGATGTCACAAATTGGAAGTGTGGTGACTGTTTGGATAATGTTCAGATTCTGAATACTGTGCCATCTGGATATGTCTAAAGCTGGGTGTTCTGAATCTTAGAAATTCTGATAAAATGTAAAATCTTTATGAAAGCATGGGACTTTGGCTTAAAATTTCTGCCTGGTTTAAGTTTTGAGATGGCTAAGGCAAACATACCTGTGTGATCCTCATAGAAACTTCTGAGACTCCTTAGCCCTGGCTTTTCTTTGCTTCTCCTGTAGTCTAGTATGATAATCCTATCCTAGCGCCAGCAGAGCTTGGGTCCTTCCAGGGGCAGCCTTTCCTCACCACTGCAGTGTGGAAATATTGCCGAAAGAGGTAAGTGTCAGCACTGGGCTGCTCATGTGCAAACACATGAGGTTGTATGGCACTGCTGCCTTGCATGCTCCTCTTTTTCTATCTTGTATAGGTAAACTGAAGTGTATTCAAGAACACATCCTCCAAAACTATCTGTGCTGTTCATGTACTTGGGAGATATTTATTTGTTTCTGATGCTTTTAGGTCTCTGTGTAACACCTTCTGATGGTCTCTGGACCATTGCAATGCAGTGTCACAATTTTACTTCTCTAAGGGAGAATTGCTCCTGAGCAAGTTTCCCTCAGAAATGGTTTTAGCTTTTGTCTACTTCAACATTATTTGCCAGTAAACATATTGTGAGGGCTGGCTGCTTCCCCACATCCACAGTTGTAAAATGAATGGAACCATTCTGATGTTGAAAGCTACACCTGCAGGGAAATCCTTATCTCATGAGCATTTTGCATATATAAATTACACCTTTCCCTCTATGAGTTTGTGCATTTCTCTGGATACAGATGAGAAACTGCTTTTTGATGATGAAATCAGATTTTTCAGTTTTTTTTCAGAAGATAGTTCTTTTTATGATCAAGTGACTCCGATTAAATCAGACTCAAATTTCCCCAGGATCTTCCTGTTACACCTCTGTCCCATTTTACAGAAGTAATTGCTACAACTTTTATTTACAACTTTTTTACAACTGCTCCAGTAATTGCCATGCAATTGTCTCTCTCTTTGTGAGTGCTTGAGGTATGATTTAATTTTCTACCATCATGCTTGCAGTTTGGAACTGGGATTAGCAGTAGAATCTACAGTCCCAGAGAATGGGGAAGAAACACATGGAAGCCAAACCTTTCCTCTCTCCACTGGGTTTTCATTAGGGAATCACCACTAATCTTCACAACACAGGGAAGCTGTTTAAAACCTGCATGATACTGGTGTGCAAAGTTGCCAGTGAAGGCAAGGCTACATCTAAGAGGTTAATAAAGTTCCAAATTACACTCAGAAAACAATGAGACTCCCCTGAGAAATTGATGGTATACCATGTAAGCTGGTTTACTGGAAGGACACAAAATATGAATGCCTATCAGTTTTATTATTTTTACCTGGCCACTGGATACTCTGAGAGGACATATCAATGTAGAAATTATTCATAATTTAGACCCAAATTAAAATACATTTGATTTCTTTTTGACTGACTTTCAATCTAAACAATGCTAATATTAGTATGCTCATCATCTAACAAGCCTAATATGTTCAGGAGGCTTTTAAAGGCTTTCAGAACTCTGCCTGTTTGTTCCTGTTTCAGTTTTTCATTGGGCTGAAAAAAACTTTGTCACCAGCAAACTGACTCTATTTTGTATTAATCAAATTATTTTGTTTCTATTTACAAAGATTAAGTAGAATTTGGATCAGCTTGTCCTGTGATTATATATGACAGCATAAATGAAAAGTGGGTGAAAAGAACTTGATGACATCCCTGGGATCTAGAATCAGCTCTGCGATTCAAAGACCTTTGGTGCATTGACAACAATGTATGTTACTTATTTTAAATATGCAGCAGTTTGAATTCACAAAAAGATGGAGATACTAGTCCTTGAGACACTTGGAGATGTCCTTGTGACTACACTGGTAGCTAAACATAGGCTCATTTTCTCAGAGTGAAATAAAAAATGGCTTGAATATATTTGCAGATCTGCTGGAGTAGTTACTGCAAAATCCATTGTTAATAATTGAAAGTTAGGAAATGCAGGCAGGAAATGAAGCATATTCTTGCCTTTTGCTCTCTAAAGGAATTAAACCATTTAAGTTAACCACAGCACCCAAGGTAACTCTTTGAAGTTGGGATCCCTCACCTTGGTGTTTGAGGGTTTGAGCATTCTAGGTTATCCTTCTAAATCCCTAAGATTTCTCAAACCAGTCATGTACGGCAAATTACATTTGACATCACAAATTGCTATAATTTCTAAAGTCTACTGTCTCTCTGTTACCACTGTCCTCCCAGCAGCAGCCAGGGAGACAGGGGAGATAGTTTAGCTTATCAATGAAGAACCTAAAAACGAGGCTCTTTCCCTTTGCTGAGATAGCAGTTACAGCTTTATTTCTTGGGACCCTACAGAATGAGGTAGCAGGAGGGAAAGAGCAAGAGGTATCGATAAGCCTCTCTTTCTGAAGGCAGGGGAAAGGGTGGGTTACGTTTACGCAACCAATAAGGAGAACTGGGGAGAAAAAGATAAGGGAAAGAAACTTACAATTCTACATTTTCGGGGGTACATTTTTTGGGTCATACCATTTTTCCTAACTTCATTACAACAAAAAATCTCTGTTCCAGTGCTGATGGAACTTTAATCAGTTTGTTTGGTTTCTCACTTAATTTTTTAATTTTCTGTGATAGAAAAAATTCCCAATTCCAGTGAAGCTACTGTATCCTGAGCATGAGACTGTGTGTTACACACCACCACAGAAAAGATCAAACCTTGGATTTCTATTTTCAAGAAAAACAATAAAAAATGTAGGAAGAAAAGAGGACCTCATGTGCTTGCAAAAGGAAGGGAAAGGAAGACAGGGATTTGTGCAGTAGTGCTGAAACTCGATGACAGTTCAAACACAGCTGTTAAGCTCTCAGGAGAATTTCTCAGTGATTCACCTGAGGCTTCCATCAATCCTTCTAGAAAGCTGTTGAAGACATCAGGACTTGGTGTGTAGAGGAACTGGACTTTTCTCTGCTGGGGATGTGTCTTGATATGAGAGCTTTCATGTATACTGACATTTAACAGTAAGCTCTTTCAGCAGTGAATAAAAACATAGAAAAATCCATACAGCCATAGCATTTCCAGACATGTGCAAATGTAATACTGTAAAAATATACACCTACTTACAAAGAAGAAGGATTTCTTTGTGTTCATGGAAGGCAGCATCATTATGGGAATAAATCACACCAGATTAGAAATTCACATAAGAGCTCTGGGACTAGGAACTTTAGGGAAGTCAGGTAACTTGAAATGCTTGTAAAAATATTGGTTAATTTACTAATCTGCCAGTAAAAAGAACACAGTGGCTGTATAGGTTTAAGCCTCTAGTCTCAATCCTGTAAATATCACTGCACAGAGGTATGTATATATGTACATATATACCTATAAATCCAGCCCATTATCTGATCCAGCTGTGTAGCATCATTTCTAGGTGGTAAGGTGATGCTACCTTCAAAGAAGGTCATGAACACATTCACACACAGTCACAAACACACCACAGATAGCTTGCAGATGGGTGAAGAGATGGGAAGGGTCCTTGTCCAGAGTTACAGTGAGGATTTATCTGGTCCAAAGCACTGAAGGGCTCCAGGGACAAAAACAAAACTGTGTGGAGGGTCCAAGATTATATATGGGTACAGGGGGGTGGATCAGAGGGTTGGAGTCCGATGGGAACAGATGAAAGTCGTGCATAGAGGGGTTAGGGACAGGGAAGACCAATAGGATAACGGGGGTGGAGCAATGCACCAAACTGAGGCCAGTGGGGAAACAGGGAAAAGAGAACATTCTGGGGGATGTACATAAATGATGAATGGGGGCTTAACTGGGTGGCATCAGCTACATAAACCAATAAGGGAACAAACACTAACATAAGCCTGCAAAGACCTATGAGGAAGAGGCCTTCCCTCTCTCCAGTCTTGGGAGGCACTACTTGCTGTCTCCTTTTCATGACTGGGTTATAGGGATTCTGATCACAGGCCTTTGGGCTTCCACAGTCATAAACCCTTAGGCCTCTATTCAGCTATCAGCTGAGATGGAGTCTTCAGAATATCACTGCCACTTCCTTGCAGAGTAACCAGGTCTTTGGCTTTGGAGGGACTAGAGAAATCAGTTCCAAGCTGTCTGAGAGCTCTGGTTTTAGTGCAGCTGGAAAAGCTAAACAGATAGTTTTAGTAATTAGGCCTATACAAAGCCTTCAGAGAAATGAAAAAAACATTTGTTCTGTTCAATAACTATGAGCTCAGAATAAGACCAGATGTACTAAATTTGCAGTTCAGGTCTCATAATAACATAATAAGTTAGGATTATGAATTCCTCTGTTCTAATCATATTGCCAGGGTGACATTTATAAGATGCCAAGAGATGAAATGCATAGTTCTGAAAGATCAATTAATTTTCACCAGTGTTGCTTTAGTTGCAGAATTTTCTGACCCAAGAATTCTAGAAGGGGAACTTTTTCCTTTGTCTTCAGTGAAAATTATATAGAATGATGGTCAATACCTGTAGGTGCTGGGTATTGACTGGATGTTACCAGAATTTGGGAAGAAGCCTTAAAAAAGGTTTTGAAACACACAGTATCTTCTCATGCACTTAAAAATCACATTTTTTTAAGAGTCAGACTAACCACAAGTTTCTAACTAAAACTGCTCATCTTTTGTCAAAGCTTCAAGAACAAACATTCAAATGCCTCATTGGAGAGGAGATCTCTCTGGTCCTAATCTACTTATACATCACTCATGATTCTGAGAGAAGACATTAAAGGGCAACAGCCAATTTTTTTGTTCCATCTCTCACTTTTAAATGTTTTGCTGCAGCCATGGATTGCAGAGTTGAAGACAGAGCTGTTGAAAAAGTACCTAAGCCAAGAAATCATCCCATCCTTATGGAGCAGTCATGTTTTCCAATCTGAATGTCTGCACTACTCAGTTTTAATTTTTGAATGCCTTCCTTCCTTCCTTCCTTCCTTCCTTCCTTCCTTCCTTCCTTCCTTCCTTCCTTCCTTCCTTCCTTCCTTCCTTCCTTCCTTCCTTCCTTCCTTCCTTCCTTCCTTCCTTCCTTCCTGCCTTCCTGCCTTCCTGCCTTCCTGCCTTCCTGCCTTCCTGCCTTCCTTCCTGCCTTCCTGCCTTCCTGCCTTCCTGCCTGCCTTCCTGCCTTCCTGCCTTCCTGCCTTCCTGCCTGCCTTCCTTCCTTCCTGCCTGCCTTCCTTCCTTCCTGCCTGCCTTCCTGCCTGCCTTCCTGCCTGCCTTCCTGCCTTCCTGCCTGCCTTCCTGCCTGCCTTCCTGCCTGCCTTCCTGCCTTCCTGCCTTCCTGCCTGCCTCCCTTCCTTCCTGCCTGCCTGCCTGCCTGCCTTCCTGCCTGCCTTCCTGCCTTCCTGCCTGCCTTCCGCCCTGCCTTCCTGCCTTCCTTCCTTCCTGCCCTCCTTCCTTCCTGCCTTCCTTCCTTCCTTCCTGCCTGCCTGCCTTGCTGCCTTCCTGCCTGCCTGTCTCCAGTCAGGTTTTTGATGTCTCGAAGAGCGAAGACTCCACAGCTTCTTTGGTCATCGTGTTTTAATACTCAGTGATTCTCTCAGTGAAAGAAGCATGTTTTTTGTTGAATTTCTTGTACTTTCATTTGTGGCTATTGACCCTGGTCCCATCTCTGGGTGACACTGAGAAATATCTCTTTCCATCCTCCTTAATATCCTCCATCAGGTATCTGCACACTTGAATGAGATCCCCTGTCTCTCCATCATATTTGAGGCTCTAAAATACATTTTCTGCTCAGGCATGCTAGAACAGAAGTACTGATGGGATGGCTATTTTGCCATAACCAGAAGCCTTAATGATGTTGCCTTCCTGAATAATAACAAATCATTAACCACCCTCAGCTGTGTCGTATGCCCTAATGAATGTAGTAGAAAATGGCTCACAAATGTGAGGCTCAGACAGGCACCATTGACCTAGGTAAATAAGGTACTGTGCAGAAACCCTTAGGGCCCATGTAATTACTGCAATTTCTCCTTGAAAGATAGACCAAGTATCATGGTCCCAGAGCTGTTATTCTTATTAATGACTTCAACCTCTTTTTTTTTTCTTACCCTTCCTGTTTATGAAATAGTTCCAGTTTTCTTTAGCTCCATACTTCTCAAGAATTATTGCACTGTACTTTGTGATTTGAAAAATAATATTGCAGTCGTTAGAGATGGACAGAATTCTTTAAAAACAGTTGCAAACTAAAAGAAGGATTTTCCCCCTTTTTTATCTGAACAAAATTAATAGAGAGTTATTGTTGTAAAAAATAGGGATCATCTAGCATGCTTATCTCTGGAGGCTAATTCTTTAATTTTGTAGCCCCAGCTTTAGGAGCATAGCTAGATTATTTTTTTATTTTTAGGGAGATACATTTGTTATATGTTGATGTGAATACTGCACCAGATGATTTAAGATGACATGTAAGCACTGTGCTTACATGAGCAGGGACTTAAATTTGCAGTCTGGTGCAAGTTGATCTGATCTGAGTTTAGTTTTGGGAAGTATGAAGGTACTTTCTGGTGCAGTTAAAGTGAAATAATAGGAAAGCAACAGGGGTGAGTATGATTCAAGTAAATGTGGGGTTAGAAGGCACAGGTCTTTCAAAAAATCCCATTGCTTTAATTCAGTGTATTGTTTGCAGAATACAGACTGCACATCCTTTTCTGCACATTCTTGAACAGTAATGTGTCAAAATTTCTTCTCTAAATTCAGCCAGTTCCTCAGCTGCCAAATACACCTTGGGTTTTGTCTCTGGAACAACAAACATCTGGTAAACAGCAGCTGTTTACCTGCTACCCATACGGCTTTCCCATGTAATTGAGAATTACAGTAAAAAAATACATCCTGGCTGAGACCCAACAGATACACAGCCACAAGCATCTTTCTTGTCAGAACCTGGTGTTTGTATCTTGTTTTGTTCCTATTAAATTGCCTCAAACTGAGTTAAGACAATGTTGGGCATCTTTCAGTGTATGCTTCATTATTTTAATCTGCTAAGCACTTAGTAATAGAGGTGAAACTTGTGGGATCTGGCTTCCATTAACGCTTTTGCCAACTTAGGCTGATTAAAAAAATAAAAAATCACGACACTGATATTTAAAATAAATTTAATTTCTCTGCTGACACTGGAAAATGAATGCATCATGATCATGAGGCCTCTTAGAAATGCAAGTGCTGGGAATGTGTTTTATCTATTTTTTCTTCAATGACAGGCAAGGTAATGATTTTGTGGGTTTGGGACATGTCGTTTTAAGATGGATGAGCAGGAAAAAATTAAATCTTGCACAGCTTTAGAAGTATTTTTAAGGTGGTGATATTTTGATACTATTGTAGTTATTCACTTTCTACGTAAGCAATGCACTAAGATAAGAAAGCATCTGTCTTCGCTGAGGGCACTGCAGCACTTGGAAAATAAAATTCTGTTCCTCTACATCTGGCTAAATATGTTGCATTTTGAGAACTTTATTCCAAGTGATCATATAAACCTTGGGTATCTAATAATTCTGGTTCCCATGTAACATAGAAGACTTATCTGTTGTCACAACCAAAATTTCCCAGATGTAAACTATGCAAAGAGGCACAAGAGCAAATCCCTGGTTTTTCAAGTTTCTTTTGACTATTTTTGTTGACTATTGGATGTCTGCTAGCCTGCCTCCATGCTCATCTTGAGACCCACACATTAGTTTCACAGCCTTTAGTGACCAGGCACCTGCCAAAGTGCTTCAAACTGAAATGGAGATGAGTTATGTTACCTGTCTATACTGAGGTTATTTGTGGTGTGCTAGGTACCATCTGCTTTATTACCTAGGACCACATAATCTGGGAAAGTCAAATGGCATCACTGAAAGGTTATAATAGTGCAGTTAAAACATCTTTGGATGCATCAGCACATTAGTTATGATGAAATATATGTATTAAAAATAATGATTGTTATTTTATTTTAGTTTTGTTGCAAAGTCAAAATCATTCCTACAGAAGCTTGAAATAGTGCAGATGAGTATCTGAAGAACTCCCCAAACTCTCTCCTGTTTGTAGTGGATGCTTCAAAGGATTCAGAATAAGAAAGCATGGGCAAAGGTATATTTTGTGGGCTGTTGTGATAAAAAAGGGGACAGCAAGACCAATGTATGCTGCTGAAAGAAAGGAGAGCAGTGCAATGAAAGAGACTGACAGAAGCAGTCTGAATTTTATGTGGCATGTATGGGAAAAGCCATGACACGTTCTATTGTTTTGGTTTTCAGTTTGGTGGAGGTTTTTGCTGTTGTTGTGGGGTATTTTAGTTGGTTAGCTGTCTCCAAAGAAACAGAGAGCATGTATAAGGACGTGAGTTATTGACATGATTTTATTTCTTCGTAAGAAGTAGGTCCTTACTCTTAATACTGTTTTTAATTTATTTTATTTTATTTTTAGCTCACCTAATTTTCTATGATTAGGTGGGATAATGTAAAATGAAACTAGAGTATGTTTGGAGAATTAATCATTTGGCTGTTACTACTACTACCTGGCTAATGTAAACTGCTCACATAAACACAGGGCTGGCCATTAGGCACACAGCTTGGAAGCCATAAATATGTGAAAGCTAAACCTCACCTTGATTTTAGAGGTTATATAAATTTGGCACAGAAAGACAGAAAAGAAATTGAAATGCAAGGCAAGTAGGCACTGAGGCCTATCATTCATGAATCTTGTCTACTCTACTCTCAGATTTCTTCATTGATGGGAAAATGCAGATGAGAAAGGAGTAAAAAGGTGATATATTACGCCCATAAAACTAAAGCATTAACATATTTTTGAGTGTGAACACCCTTAAAATTGAGTAAGATAAGGAATCCAAATTGGTTGTACATAGTAATTTTTTCTTAATTTAATACTCAGAGATTGAAAGTTGGTGTCCATGTAGTTTTGCGATCTCCCAGTTTTCATGCTGCTAAATCTTGCTGGAGTACCTGGTCTCTATTATAATGAGCCACTGTAATTGCATGGAGAGCAAAAAACAGGGTCTAAAATTACACTAGGGTTGATTTACAGTCCAGTGAATCAAAATGAACAATTTGGAAGCACTTCAGTGTGAACACAAAAGTTATCACAGGCATGTATGCAGTTGAGGAAGATAAACCAGCTACGGAGCTGATGAGCAGCCTCCCTTTCACCTCCTCAGGATCCTCTCTACAGAAAGACACAACCCAGTAATCCTCATGTCCCTGTGGGAATGGTGTCTGCAAGGATGTGGTTCAGACAGGACTTCTCTTGGCGCATGCTAGTGGTGTGTGACTGGTCCTCTTCTGTCCAGACTGAAGCAATAACAAAGTTTTCCAACTTGCAGTGCACGTAAAGCAAACATCTCTTAGACAAAGATAGAAAGGAGAAGTATCCTGACTGTTTTCCCTTAGCAATCTCTGGTTCCCAAATAATTTCCCATTGCTTTTAACTGTAAAGACATTGAATGTTGATTCTCCTTGTAGTCTGATAATTCTCATGTCAGCCTTAAAACCAACCTTCTAGAAGTACAAATGAAAGGTCTTAAAAGGCTTCACTTGCTGTTTAGTCTTCAGGGCTTTAGTTGCTCTGAAAAAGCTGCTAATTGCCATCAGACAGGGCTGTTCTGTCTGCATCAATAAAAGCACTTCTTGAAAACTCAGCATAAAACCTGTTTGAAAATACTTACAAAAGTACAACCATGCATAGACCATTCTTGCATAGATCACCAAAAAAAAGTGAATGGTAGAAATTTTTTGCTACAAACCGCTAAAGTACAGAGGCATTTAGCAGGGTAGAAATAAATTGCAAGCAAACAGCCAGATTTTGGTGTTAATTCAGTGGCTTGTTCTTCACAATGTATCCAAAGCTAAATTAAAAAGATATATCAACATAGGATCACATTGTAGGGATTTTATGATAATGAGGAGGGTCCTTAGTTGGCAGCTTTGTCCAACTGAGAAAACTTAATTTCAGCTCTAGAGATAAAAAATAATTTGCATATTTCCCTTCTTTAGACCCATTTGCAAAACATGAAGCATTGCAGTGCTTCTAAATCAGAGCCTATTTTTTTTTATTACTGCTTTCAGAAATGAGAGTGGAAATAATAGAGCTGGCAGAGCTTCCAAACAGTGCTATGCCATTTCTGTTTACTGCATCCACATAAATTATTGGTAGCTGGGAGGCAGCAGGAATGGTGCTACAGTTGTGACCCAATAAAGATGAGGCACAGAAATTCTTGAAATAAGTACATAGGGATTTGGCTAGCCAAGTTCTTTAGGACTCCAACCTATCAACTGGAATCATCATCTCCACTTCTTCCCAGTTATTACAACCTCCTATGAACTCTGCTAGACTCTGGTTGAAATTGGATAAACTGCATCTCTGCAGGAGTATTGTCTTTATTTAGTAATTATGGAGAAAACTTCTTTTGCTGTAGTAGCTTAAGCTAAGAATGTGAAGCTTACTGTCTCCTAAAATTTTGCCTATATTTAAAATAAATTTTTATTTTAGAAAATGTATGCAAAAATAACTTTATTACTAATATTTTAAGTAAGAACATTTATTTTTTTTAATCTGTGCAAAGAGAACATGAAGTTTCTTTCCCAAGTTTGTTTTTATGCCTTTAGGAATGCCAGTCATGGAAGGTTTTCTTAATCTGAGGTAGATGCTACTCCACAGCTATGGAAGTAGATGTGTAGGCAGAAAGTTCTCATTCCTGACCCAGACCTGCTGGCTTGACCTTTTACTGACTTTTAACTGGTCTGTGCCTGACCCTGGTCACTCTCTATGGCCCCAAGCCAGACTTGGGATTGTCACTCATCATCCTGACTCATTACAGCTCATGTCAGCTCCTGGCTTTCATGGGTCCAGCCTCATAGGGCTGCTGGCCCCTTCCCTGACATCAGTCTGCAGGGCTGCAGAGAGAAGCCTTCTTAAAGTGGGGGCACAAGCCAAGAGAGAAAATGTGGAGCTGAAAAGGTACATGCATTTTGCCAAAAAAAGTGTGCAGTCACTTCTGACTCTTACCTTTTGGAAAGCTTTGGGACAATTTTATGTGCCAAGGAATAATGCTGGTGTTAGACTGAAGTGGCTCAGAAATTGAATAGGTTGTATTTATGACAAAATACTGAAATGCTTCAACTACATCTACCTTGCATTAAATTAACGTTGTCTATTGAGAGCAAAATGTTATCTTATTTGGGTTGTGGTGTTTTGGAGTTTTTTTGCCGCCTTCTCATTTAGTTTGCTTTTTGACTAAGGAAAATTCCGTAGAAAACAGTGAGTTGTAGTTAACATTTCTACAGACACAACTGAAAAAATGCCATATAAATAATAAGACTTGCTAATTTTCCACAGCTGAAGAAGAGTATGGATGGGCTATGATAAGCTCAAAATGGATCCTTTCATTTTTAATCCATACACTTTTGTTCCCTTTATCTAAAACATTTTTTGGGATAGCTTTATTCACAAAAGAGCTTGAACATTGGAACAGCAAACTCCACTACAATCCTAATGAGTTCAGTGAGGTTAAATGGTGAAAGATAACATAATCTAAGGAGATGTTTTTTCACGTTTGTATTTCGGTGGTGTTCAGGAAAGGCCATAAAAATACTCTTAGACAAAGATACTTCAGACGTAAGAGTTCTCATGATGAGGAAAGATTATGAAAACTTGAGTTTATTCTTTCTTTGGTAGGCAAAGCTGAGAGAAAATTATTGAAAATTTGTCTCAGATTCATAAGAGTTCTAAAGTTCTCCAAAGCACACTTTGCTGAACATGTATTTTGACTAGGAGGCACAACTTAACACTCACTGATCTGATGGAGATTTGCAACAGCTTCAGTCATCACAGCTATTCCTCTTCCCTGAAAGTGTCTGATGAGTCTCGTGAGGGAATCATGTCTCTCTGCCAATACAGAGATCTGAGTGCTGTAGTTCTGAGTAAGGCACCATTACTCTTTCCATATTTTTGAAATTTTTCCTGTCTCTGTAGGCAGCTCAGAATTCCTTATCTCATGCATCTATATAGTAAATGGACAGCTGCTTTACTACTGGAAATCTGCCTAATATCCTTCTGAAATCAATGAACCTAATTTGCTTCTAAATCACTGAGTTCACATTTCCTGTGCCTTTTACTTCTCTGTTTTCATATTTTAATACCTACAGTACCTTAACCTTTTAGAGTTCACTGCTAGGCTTTCAAATAATGTGTTCAATCAACATTTGTACTCTCTTTTCACAGAACATTTTTGAACTCCAGCTCTTCTACAGCCTCATATATCTGTTCAGTCTCACTGTCACACTGTTACCCACCAAGGCCAGTCTTCTAGTTATCAAAAATGCCAATCTCTTTTGCATTCCATAAATTATCACCAGAATACTTTGTTTATTCCTTGCCACTAATATGCTTTGAGCTTTTTTTTCAGATAACTTCTTCCCTTACACAACTGTGCTGCAAGGTGCTATCCATGATTACTCATGTCTGAGCTTAATTTTTTCCTTCAATTAAAACTACTAAATTGGTCAGTCAGGAAATCTAATAATTATTTTACCTAAACTCCAGCCAAGCTAGAAAGGACTGTGAATAGAAGTTATGTTAACTCCTGAATGTACTGGAAATGTAACTTGCAAGCAGTGTCACATCCCATCGCTGCCTTTAGAATGGACATTGAAATTAACTGTTCCTGAAAAGCTGGCCATGGGTTTGGATAATACAACATTTTTCTGATGCCAGAGCCTCTGTGACACTTGTGTTTTAGTGTCTGTAAGCTCACTGATGAAAGAGTTTGCCTTCTCTCTGGGGAAAGCTCACTCTGAGACTCTGAAAAACGTATTAAGACATAAGAGAATTGTTCATGAAAAAAATGGAGGAAAATATAAGGAGAGGCAGAAAAGCCTGTCCTCGAAGGAAAAGGTGTTGATCAATTTGGATCTCAATAAAGACATACATCAAAGCACTAGAGAATGAGAGCTGGGCCCTTGAGAATTTGAGTTGCTGAAATTTGAGTCAAAGGATTCAAAATTCATAGTACCTTGTACTGATAACATTTCAATAGGGCTTCACATAATGAAATTATGATGGTATTTGCTTCAAATTTTTTTACATTCCCATCAGAGACTGACATAAAACATTTTAAAATGAGACCAGCTGGATGGAAGGGAGGAAATGGCTTCTTCTTCACTCTTAAGTGGCACCACTCAGAGCCAGCAAACTCTTGAGTTTGCTATATGAGAAGGACCAGCAAATGAAAATGGATCCTGGTCTGATACCCTCCACTCCTTGAAGCCCAGCCCTTTGCCTGTTGAGAAGATGTAAATACATTTCAAGTCAATATTTCAATGCATTTGAAGGGGATTTTTCACAGGTATAACTTGCACAGATTATGTCTGTATGCATGCAAGTGTGAATCCTGTGTTCTTAGGTATGTTAGATTTGTATTCAAGTTAGATCTGTAAGTGAGTTACTGTTATGCTTATAGCAAACTACATAGAATCTACTGTTAAATTGTTTAAATAAGGCATTCAATTAAGTGCTGTTAAAACCTTTAGGTCTAACCTGTTTGTCAAGTCCTGGGCTAGGTTTGGCAAGGAATTCTACTCTGAACTTTATGATGCAAGGGGATCCCTTCATCCGTTTTGTCCTTACCCTTTTACATTCTTACCTTGTTTGCATCCCCAACCTCCACCTAGATAATTTTTGGTTGATTTTAGATTTTTATTCCTATTTTTGTCTGCATGCTTTAACCATACAGTAAGTTGTAGGGTGAACCTTGCCAACTTTGTTATCGCTTTTACTTTTGTATTAATCCTTCTTTTGCCAGTACCTTTGCTGGTGATTCTTTGAGTGACTTAAACCATTCATTTGCAACAGCTTGAAAAGAATTTTGAGGGTGGATGACATGCAGAAAGAAAAAGCAGCTTCCGCACTTCCTCCTGGGAAAAAAAGAAACGCATTTTCATTTACATATAGAAGACTTTTCCACATAATTTCTGCATGAATGTTGCACACTGCACTTAATTTGTCGGAATGCTACACTGCATAAATAGGTTTTGTTTTAGGAAATTTCCTTTCCACAGAAGTTGACACTATGCCTGGAACTTTTCCTCATAGCACTTCCAATGACTTTCAGTGCTTAACTGGCTCACAGGTGTCAAATCTGGTGTGAACTTGCCTCTGATGATCAGATTATCTGCAGCGGAGTACAGAGGATACTTTTTCATCATCATATACTGTCTCAGAAACTGAGGACTGGTTCAATTCCTGTGTTGGTCTGTGAGTGCTTTCTAAAGACACGCCTGAAGATGTAGCAGGATGCAAAACTGAACACACAGCAAGGAGCTTCCAACTTCAAAAATAAACTGGTGTGTAATGCACGGGAAGTGTAAATGGCAAACCCAGTTATGTGTAGGCTTTTTGTCTGGGGTTGTATTTCTGTTGTGCTAAGTGTGAGTAGGGACAAAGAGACAACAACAACTCCTGGACTGGGGCTCATGGAGGTAATTTTTGTTGGATTTAATAATGCTTACTGCAGCACTGTAGACATGGATTGCCCAAGGAAATAGCAATGCATTACATCAATCACATAACTAAATTTCTCATGATTTTAGTTAAGTGTCTTCTCCTTACATCTAGATTCCTTTTTCCCTCTGAGGGTGGTATAGACTGGTCCTTAAACAGGAGTAGACAGAATCCTCCTAACATTTGGCTGATCTGCCATGGCATGGGTCAGGACTTTGTTCTGTCACAGTACTGCCCTTTCACTAACTTACTGTCCCTTCTTCAAAGATACCTAATCTTAAGTATTTGCCCCTGCTTTGAGACTATTTTCAAGCCTTTTCTGTTTTGACACATCCTTTTTCTTCTGATCCTTTCAGCCAGGGTCATAATATCAGTCTCTGATGTTAGCCTTACTGTAGATTTGGGGTGTTCCTAGCTGGATTCACTGGAACACTGTACTGAGAAACTCATTAGTTGTTAGTGTGTGTTAAACAGACAGGAAGCCTGCTGGCAGAGAATCACCAGCATTAAATTCCTTCACAGACTACTAGGAATAAGGGAAACCTCTGGAACAGGCATATCAACACTTGCCACAGTGCTAAAGTCCTCCTGCTATTATTATCCTTTTGTGCAGTCTCGTTTGACCCAGCTAGACAGATGTGATGTTATTAGAGTAACCCATGTATCAACTGGCAGGCATCCTCCCTTTGATTTTATGTCTGTCAATAAAGTACTGTGGAATTGCCTGATATAACAATGTCAAAGAAAAAATGTCATCTCTCTCTATGTTTAGAGTGATTTTAAAGGACTTTGTCCTTACATGTAAGTCAATACAGTGAGGTATGGAAGATATTATTCAAACATAGAACTAGCCTATTCTAATATTTTTTTTTAGGAGAGCATCTGTGAGATAAATTTTAAGTGAAATTTCATTCTATGAAACCTTCAACATATATTTTCTATGATGTTCTTTCTTTTTCTATGTCACTATTTTTTAAAATCTGCTTTCTAGGATACTGTATATCAATACAGATTGCTTAGAAATACTTCCTTTTATTTTATATGCTTTATAAGGACTATAGATCTCTGAGGCCAAAGGAGGCTTTTATTTCTGCATTGCTAATTCCACGTTATCCCTGTGCATGCAACCCAACATCATTAATACTGTATGAACCCTGATAGATTTATTGAAGCAATGTGTTATGCCCCTTCTCGTCTGATTGCATCACATCACATGAGGAAAGGACTGGAAAATGGCTTCAGTAGTGTTATATTTCACGGTCTTCCTGGCCTAGAATAGAATGATGCTCTAGATAGCCACAACCTTTTGTTGTCTCTAAAGTTCATTGGTATCCTGCTGAGGTGATGTAATCCTTATGCTCTTCATTGACTCAGTTTATAACTTCTTGTACTCTGAGCTGGCCTTTTTAAAGTGTGTCTTTTGCCTGGGATACAGAAAGGACACAGACTAATATGTGTTAATCTCCCATGCACTGGTTAATCTGTGTGTCCCTTGAAGTGTTTGATTTCTATGAAATTTTGTATCTCTCAACTCTTGTTGAAGCTGAGGAAAAAGCAGTGTTCTCTGAATTTGATGCCATCAAAATGGGGAAAGGAAGAATGAAAAATCAAAATGAAAAATTCTTTTCATTTAACATCTCAGTTGTCTGACAAGATCATTACACTTTCTGGTTTTATTTCTCCCTTAGTCTATTGAATGCTGAATTGTCAATTTATAGCTGGAGACGTGGTGGATTTATTCCCTTCCCTCATAATATAATTCACAGTGAAATCCATTTCTGAAATAAAAAACTGCTGAGAGTGTGATATGAATAAGACTAGATTTAACAATTAAAATCCCTCCAAAGAATGAGCTTTGACTTCCATTGCAGCCTTGTGAATGAAAGTGGAAATGCTACTAATTTAATATCTTGCCAATTCTATGAATTTTAATAATGTGTTATCATGTCAGTCATTTTATATCTGAGTCTAACTAGCAGTTGGATACAATAATTATAATGATTTCCTATAATTATTAAGCTGGAAGTGGGAGTATTTAACAGCTGGATGGAATGCATAAGGCTTGGGAATAAGTGTTTGTTGAAGAGTTGCTTTAAATGTTTGGATATTATGCTAGAAAATTGTGCCTAGCCATACAAAATGTTTAGAAGAGTTAACTTTGTAAATTCCAGATAAAGTGGAAGGTGAATTAGTTCATAAAATATTTATCAGTAGAGAGAAAATACTGATGTGTGATTTTTCATTTTACAGGAAGAAAACTCTTGTTGTGGTTGTTTCTAGTTTTGAATTTTTTTTTTTCCCCCCAGAGAGAAACCCTCAGATATCCAACTGGATATTAGTGGCTCCAGTTGTGCTGGAGACTAATCATTATAAACTCATTTTCCTGCCGTGTGAGCAACTGAACCAAGCTAAATGCCATGATGTTTTGTACTGGTTTATTTTCCTTTGGCTAGATACATGAAACCTGTTGACAGTCTCTTTCCTCCTCTTCTCCCTCAGTGAATATAGAATAGAGGGAAATTGTATTTTTCTAATACTTTTTACTCTTTTACACATAATTTTCACATACGTATGTGTATGTTCATTATACACAACTACCTATGCACACATGAATATTTGATCAATGTTTTAACTCAGAAGATCAATTTCTACTAATGATACTTACCAAGAGGACACGTAAATTAGGATTTAGTTTATGTCATTGTTGACATCACACACTTACTGAAACTGTGAAGAAAAAGAACAGGATGCTATGAAAAAGGAAGAATATATGGGGTGCTGAAGAGATTATAGGCAGTCTGTAATGGAGTCACAGTGTAGAATTTAAAGACAAAAAACACATATCAAAAACTCTGCACCTCATATGAAAAGGTGATGTGTGCCTTAACAAGCTGGAGGAGTATGTGAATTTTACAGAAGTAAGTTGCAAATGGAAAAAAGAAGGCTCAAGTAGAGAGAAACCTTTAATGGAAGTGACTGCTCCTCTTCAAATGGCTACACGATTTTACTGAAAAAATCAAGGAACTTATTTTTTTCCTATTCATTTGTTTTTAGAGTTTAACTGCCCTATTTCTTTATTGATAGAATATGAAATCTATCTTGAAGTATTATTAAATCAAAAAAGAAGAAAATCTCAAATATTATCCACTGCAAGGAGAGGGATTTCAAAGCTTCACAGGGGCATAGCATCAAATTTTTCTCTACATTACCTAGAAGCATTCACTAGCACAATAGATGATAAAATTTAGCATTCGTACAATACAATTTTTCTAAAACCATCTGAACTCAAGATGTGTGTATTACCCAATTTAAAGTTCAGTGATGATACCCTTCACTGATTCAACTTAGCTCTAGACATAATGAAAACATAGCTTGCATTCTTAGAACAGACAGGATTAGTCACATAAATAAATAATGCTCTGTACTATGATTTAGGCAAAACTAATATTGCTTTTGCAGATTAAAAATTAAGCTTAGATTGGTGTAGAAAGGATGTTTTAGAATCGTGTTTTTAGCTGATTGGATGATTCATGAATTTAATCCCCTGCACTAGAAATCCCCTCCCCACTACACACACATCCAAAGAAGAAGAACAGCAGCAGCACCATCATCATCATGATCAATAAGAAGAACTACTGCAACTGCTTCTGTGGCCCAGATCAAAGAACCTCTGTGCTGGGAAGCTGCTGCCCAGAACATTGTGACTTTGTACCAGAGAGAAGCTGCTGCTCAAAATTCAGGACTTTATGCCAAAATCTTTTAGCATGGACTTTAATTCTCTGAACTCTCTGCCTTGCTGTGAGGTTTGTGTGTGTGTGTGTTTCTTTAGAGAAAATAGGAAGCATGTTACACCAAAAAAAACATTGTATTAATTATGAGTTTCTAATTTGATTCAGCAAATACCCATTGCTGAATATTTGACTTAGATTAATGCAAGTGTTTATATCCAGACACCTACCCCATCACTGAATTTAAATGGAAAATAACCACTGATGATTTGTAACTCTGAGTTGATGCACAGGCATTAGATATTGCTCTTAGAGTCTGTTTTTCCCAAATGGTTACTCTTTAGTTCACATTATTTATGTTTTGCAAGAACAGACATTGTCATCTATCCTTTATGGATGGCTGCTACTGCTAAGAAGTGGTTACTAAAGAGCAACCATTTGGGAAAAACAGACTCTAAGAGCAATATCTAATGCCCGTGCATCAAGACCAGTTCATGGATCGTCCAGTGTATCTGAGCTCAGAGAGGCACAAAGAAAACATCTCAAGACATTTCTTTATATAGATAGGTACTACTATCTAAAAATGTTGTACCATGAAGCATATAAACAACCTAGTCATTTCCTGAGAGATGCAGTCGACCTCAAGAAAATAACCTAACACTGGTGATCTGAACATGGAAGAGGTGAAAGAAAGCACTAAGCCAAACATTTATATGTTCATCCAGCTGTCTCTATGGCTGCATCTGGGATCAAAGCAACCTTGCTTAGAGTCTGTCTAGGTGGAACAATATTCACCCATCCTAACTGAATGTCAAAGAACTTTGCCCAAAGCCACCTTTGGCAGCTTCCTGAGCCTCTGACTTGGCTAAAGGCTACTCTGAAACAGAGTCTAGAAACCAAGCCAAGACAAATGAGATTTAAAGAATGGTACCTACTGGAAGACAGTGGAAAAAAATCTGATAATATTTCCACAATATTTCTAAGATGCATACAGAGAATGAAAATCTGAAATCTTAAGCTGGAGGTTTAGCAGACAGTCAAAATTACCAGCCTTTAATGGCTTTGCATTTGAAAGCCTGTAACTTACCTACTTAAAGCATCTGACTTTGACAGTTGTTTAAAATAACCCCCAGCTAAACCTGTCCCTGATATTGCACAGAGTTATCACTGTGGTTGGAGAGCTGATCTGTATTTCAGGAGTATGTTAGCAGAGTCAGTTCTACAGTGTTCTTCCAGCCATTCTTGTGTCTGTTTATTTCCCCTAGTCATTTCCTTTTTTTTATTATTTATTTTGTAGGACTTCTTTCTGGTTTATTTCTGTTCAAAATTTATATTTCTTGACCAGGTTGAAAGCTGATTTCTAAAGCCGTTAGGAAGGCAGAACACACTCCCAGACCTCCTGCAGGTAGAGGTACAACATGTGCAAGAAGCCTGGAAAGCCAATTATATCCTGCATGAAAAGAAGGCTGTCCATCAAGTCAAGGGAGGTCTATATCCAGCTCCTGGGTTCTCAGCACAAAAATTATATGGGTCTGCTGTGGAAGCAGGCTGAAAGAACTGAAAAAAATAAAAAAATCAGCTTTTGGCAATAAAGTTGTCCATTATCCAACTTATAGTTGATTTCTCTTTACTGAATTAAAACAGTTGCTACTCTTTTTTTACTTTTATTTTAAAATATTTTTGAATAATAAGATCTGAAAAAATAACTAATTTTCCTCCTTTCTGAAAAGGTGATTTGTATTTATTTTTTTATTTCTCAGTAAAAGGCAGTGTGGCTTCCAAACCTGCTTCTCTTATAAACTGAACAACAAAATAGATCCCTCTGCTGTTAAAATCTCTGGGACCCCATTAATCTCAGTCATGTGTTACCCATGATGTGAGGTGCCTTAGGGAGGCAAAGATTTAGTTTCATTGTTAAAGTGAGAGGCGTGGCTGCAAAGACCGGCTAGTGTGAATTCTGAGCTACTGCCTCAGGGGCTGGGCCCTGTGAGCCTGGGAAGAGTTGCCCCACCCCAGACCCCTCGTGGGATATCAGCCCAGGAGTTCTGATTGGGTTTGAGCCCCTAGGGTTTCTCCCTTGCTGTGTTCCTAGTGGTCCCTGACCCTGAACTCCGCCCTAGTTCTATCCCTCAAAGCCCTGCCTCTGTTCAGGGCTCTCTGTCTCTGGATCTGAGTTTGCTCTCATGCTGAATAAATGGTTTCATGAGCAGAAGCCCGTCTCGTTGGTGTCTCATGCTGGTTCCTGATAACTGTAGCTTCTCTGGACCTGATCCTGCGGCTGCGGAACGCAACACCATGAGATATATGATACTCATCCAGCGCTATTATATTGGTTTCTTTTGCAACAAGTAATTTTTATTTTACTCTCCTGGGATAGTGTATCTACTTGACATATAATTTCAGTAAATTACCTCGAAGTGGGCAACTCCAGCTTTCTTATTAATAGAAAGTGGAGACTATTGCTTTGTAAGTATTTTTCCAAGATTTAATAATGGTTGGAGTCAAACTTTTTACTTTATCCTTCAATAATTTCATTGATAACAATAAATCTGTGCTGAAACAATTTTATTTGATTGGGACATAGACACAAAACGATGATATAGGATCAAGTTTGCACTAGACCTTGCTTGCCTGCTAGAAAATTTAGTCTCAGCAGGTTGCCCTGGTTGGCATCAGGCAGCACCTGATGAAACCAGAAGCAAAGCAGATGTGCCAGTGGCTGACAGAGAGGAGCACTGGAGGCAGACTGAGGGCATGGCCCTGCATCAAGACCAGCTGCCTCTGCTTCCCACTCTGCCTTTGGCATTTGCTGCTCTGTGAGTATGCAGCTGCAGCAGGATTTCATGTGGGAAGAAGTGCTGCCAACATGGTCTGGGAGGCTGTGTAAACCCATGGCTGTGCCCCCCAGCACCTGAGTGCCACCCATGTTCAGGCAGGAGGAGAAGGGAAAAGGCATTAGAAGGGAGAGAAAGAATCACCTAGCAATTGTGTGAGGAAAATAACAATTTATTTCATTTTCCTTCAGTAAAGAGCTGCAAGAGCCCTTCTAGAGCTGCCAGCAGTTTGGCCTCTTGTGGGGCTGGGGAGAGTCCTGGGGGCTGGGGACCCTTCTTTTAACAGGGTACAAGGGTCCCCACGGCAATCGGTCCCAGCCCAGGACAGAAGTAGAGGGGCTGAAGCTGCTGCCCTGGGCAGAGGGACCTGCCACTGTTACTATCTCCTGCTGTGGCTCCTTCTGGGGCTCATCCCACTCCATTGGGACAGGCACAGGTGGGGGGTTGCTGAGACCGCTGGGGAAAGCATCCTCCAATGTGCCAGCTTCATCCTCCACATCATAGACTTTGGGGCCATGGGCAGGAGCCCCTCTCCAGGAGATGCTGGTCTTGAAGCTGCTGGAGCAGGAGCTGAAGTTGGAGCTGGTGCTGCTGGAGCAGGAGCTGAAGCTGGAGCTGGTGCAGCTGGAGCTGAAACTGGAGCTGGCACTGGCCACAGCGCCATTCTCGTCCCTGATGGCAGCAGAGTGCAGCAGCCTCTGGGCCTCCTCGCTGCACTGGCCCACAATTATGCTGATGATGCCATGCACCAGTGGAGCTGTGTGGTGCTCGAGGACAGGCTGCAGCCCCTGGACCAACACATCGGCATTCAGCCCCTTGATGCACAGGTCGTGCAGGATGGAGCTCTCTGCAGCCTCAACCAGCCACCACCAGCGCTGGAATATCCCCTCCAGCTGCCGGCGCAGCCAGGGCCGCACGGGCTCCAGTAGCTGTGGTTGTCCACGGAAAAGTCCAGCCCACACCTCAGGCAGGAGGCCACCCAGGAACTCCAGCCCTGAGGGGCCCTGCTCAGCTGGGGACAGTGTCCCCCATGGAGCAGATGGGCTGGACACCAGAGGGCCATGAGGGCTGCTCTCATCCAGGTGGCCAGGAGCTCTCCCTGCCTGGCTGGTGGTTACTGGCAGCTGCTCAGAGGTGGTGCTGGCTGTCTCCAGATACTTGTCTGTGTGGTCAGAAAGCCTGACGGTCTCTATCGGTGTCCTGCAGAGCGGGCAAGAGGGATTTCTCTGTGCCCAGCGCAGGATGCAGCCCAAGCAGAAGCGGTGGTGACAGGGCAGAGCAGAAGCCACATCCTTCCGAGAGTCCTGGCAGACAGGGCAATTACCATCTGTGTCTGTGGCCATATCAGGAGCGATGGCTCTGGCACGGAGATCTGCCAAGAACAGGCTGTGCCCAGCACCAGAGAGGCCTGGCTAGATCCTCTCAGCCTTGCAGTCTCACTCAGCAGGAGTTCAGGCTGGAGCCAGAGTGGCCCTGCCAATGTCTGCATGGAAGCAGTGAGGAGCAGCCTCCACTCCCAGTGACAACGCAAAAGGCATTCCAAGTCCTTGGAACCCCAAGATAAGCAATGAGGGACGTGAGGTCACAATCCGGTGCTACCTGATGTCACCATCCACAGGTTGGTGACATTAGAGTCCTCTACCCTGTAGTGAGAATTGAGGTAATATTTTGCTGAACCCAAAAGGTTATTAGGAAAAAAGATGGAAGTTGTTGGTTCTATGTGTTGTTATTTATGGTTTGGATTTGCTCTAGTTAATTTGCTGGGTGTTGCCATGAGCTGGGAAAGCAGCCAGGTTGAAGACCTGACAAAAAAGGAAGTAGGATGGGGATAGGGGGGACAGAAAAGCAGGTGGTCAGGAGAGACTACAAACTCCCAAATACCCTGCCAATGGGAAAGGGGACAAGTACTCCCCCCAGCTGGGAAAGGCTATAAAATGTAGTCATTGTTTTGGAGGGTGTGTGTGTTCGGCTCCTGGGGGAAAAAGGGGCATAGATGCAGCTCAGGTGAATCATTACTAATAAACAGTTTTCTTTTGCATTGATGTCTTTTAATTTAATTGTATCTAAAAGTTCATTTCTAACACTGCTGGACCTGAACACTGACTAACACAGCAGGCCTTCCATCCCTGCCGGCAAATGTTGTCAGGAGAAAAAAGGAAATGCTGTTTCCTAGTTTCAATTTCTACTTCTCTGTGATGCTCTTCCTCAGTCACCTGCATCACATGTCCTGGGCCCTGTCTCTAATCCCTGCTCCTGACACCTTGCCATTGTTTCATGGGGACAATCCTGGTCAATATTCACAGGACCTCTCGATGCCTTGCTATGAGAGGCCATCACATCCAGGCCTTTCAGACCAAGCTCTGCACAAGATTTTGTCCCTTCTGGTTTGAAAGTCAGAGTCTGTGCTCTCTGCAGCCCTGCTGGATCAAGGGTGATGGGTATAAGGACATTTTGCACCTGTGTTTAGAGCTGTGGGACTGTTCAGCTTTGCTTGCTTGGTAAATGGGTTTTGTCTAGAGGGGTGTTGCTGTTGAGACAGACACATCACACACACACATCACACACACACACACACACACACACACACACACACACACTTGCAGAGACAACAGTGGCTTCTTTATTACAAGGTGCTCTCAAGTTTTATACCCTTAACAAAGCATGATCTGAAGTCATTAGTTACATCAAAATAGCTCATCATGTCAATATTAATTTGACAAAGCAATAGCTCATTGTATTTTATTGGTACAAAGCAATTAACGTCAATAATTAATTGGCAGGAGTTTGCAACAGATTATTAAAGCACGTATGCTGCTCACTAATGCATGTATCCCCTAATTGCAAATATCCCTTATGTATCTATTTTATCAGTTTTCATACTAACAGCCTTGCTTTCTTCCTAGCTATGGATAAACTAGTATTTTATTAATTTCAACTTCTGCTAACTCAATTGTTTGGCCTGCAGACCAGCTGCTAAGCCCATCCACAGGGGAGCTCCAAACCCAGCAGGGCCTTTTGTTTTTGCAACGGTTCTTTCATCGGCACAATGACAAGACCAGGCCTCCACCCTGGGAGCACTCCTGAGGTGACAAGGACACACTCCAAAGGACAGCATGTGGGCCCCTGAACAAAGGAAATCTGCAAATACACAAAAGGTGCCCCAGGGGTGCAGCTTGACTTTTCTCCTCTAGCCTTTGCTGAGCTGACCTCCACACCTGAATCCTGAAGGATGGGAAGAGCACTGTGCCAGCAAGGTGCAGTCTGGCACCACTGCTGACCAAACAAAAGCCTCTTTGTATCATTCAAGCTACACAATTGTGGGAATAAATAAAAATGTGTCTGAATCAGTGCAGCCAAGCTCCCAGCAGGGTCCTGTGGGCCTACCTATTGTTGTGAATTCATGTTGTAAATATTGGCTTTTCACAATTATTCTGATAAATATATTATATGCTTTCACTATATTCTTTTCTCTTAGCAAGTTACAGGCTTAGATAGGAATTCTGAATGGTAAGGATATGTCTCATCTGGAGAAGGCAAGATAACTCCAACAGGCAAGACAATGGGAGGATCAAGCTGTGGAAAACAGGCTATTATCAGCAGCAGGAAATGGAGAGCAAACTGTTACCAAAAAGCCGGTACCAGGACGTTGGCAAGGGGGAAAGATATGAAGCCCATCTGCTCTCTGAGGAAGTATAAGGGGCCTGGAGTCTTATCAACAAGTGACCATCTGCAGCAGAAAGGAAACCAAAAACTCCAAAATAATGCTGAGCAGCTAGAATAACGATAACCAGCAAAAATTATGCTGACCAGCAGAAAAGAACATGATCCAAGAAGGTGGAACCAGGGAGGGGACATGCTTGAATATGCATTAACCTCTCACAGCAAAGATGGGATAAAAAGGACACTCCTGAGATACCAGGTGTGTTCCTGGTAACCCACCAGGGCACCCGGCCGTTTTAACCTTTTGCTTTATTTCTTTTGTCTCCTAATTGTCTTTTGTTTATATTAAATTCTTTTTATAATTTATTAAGTGAATCTCGTTTTTAAGACTATGCTGTTGTGGGACGGACACCTCATGGGAACTGACCAAGTGAGTGACAGCTGGAAGCCTGGCTGGAGGAGAAAGTTGTGATTTTTCAAAAATTGGAATGCTGCAGTTAAATGTCCCAATTCAGGGCTGCTGCTGATCTCAAACTGGGAGATGCTGTTGACTCTCTTGAGGGAAAAGACACTATGCAGAGACATCCAGAGAGATTGGAGCACTGGATTTTCTGTGGGAAAAGGTGCTGTCCACATGGCCCTGGGCCTTTGGCTATGCCCCACAGGACACGGGTGCCACCCATGGTGGGGCAAAAAGGGAAGGCTGAGGAAGCAGAGCCCAGAGACTGTGTGAGGGAAATAACAATTTATTTCTTTTTTCTTAATTAAGGGGTTGAAAGAACCTTGCTAGTGCTACTGGTGAGGGTGCCTCTTGCAGGGGTGGGGAGAGTCCTCAGGGTCAAGGGCCTTTCTCTTCAGGGACCGCTGGGGTGGCCCAGGTGAGTAATGCCTACCTTGGGTGGGACCAGAGTATCTGGGGCTGGTGCTCTGGACAGAGGGACCTGCCTCCTCCCGGGGCTGGTCCTGCTCTGGGGACACTGGCACAACTGAAGGGTGGCTTTGACCCCTGCTAGGGTTGGCCTCCATTGTGGCAGCTTCCTCTTCTTCCTCTGTGGAAACTTCAGGGCTGCTAGCTAGGGTCCATGTCCAAGAGATGGAGGAGCTGGAGCTGAGGCTCTTTGGGCTGGAGGAGTTGGGGTTGTTTGGGCTGGAGAAGCTGGAGAAGATGGAACTGGAGCTGCTGGAGCTGCTGCTGGCTGCTGGGCTGTCATCCTCATCCCCATCAGTGTGGGAGCGCAGCAGCCTCTGGGCCCCTGAGCTGCAGTGTCTCACAATGATGTCAATGGTGCCCTGGACCAGTGTCACTGTGTGTTCCTCCAGCACGCCCTGCAAACTCTGGATCATAGTCTCCCGGTCTGGCCCATACACACAGAGAGCATGCAGGATAGCACTCTGTGTGCTCCTTGCCATCCACCACTGGTCCCTATGGATGGCCTCCATCCTCTGGTTCAGCCAAGTCCGCACAGGGCCCAGAAGTTCCTGTTGTTGACGGAAAAGTTGTGCCCAGACCTCAGGCATAACACCGCCGACAGCTTGGGCTGGTGTCTCTTGAGGAGAAGAGGGATGGACCAGCACAGGTGGATGGGGGCTGTTCTCGTCCTGGTCACCAGGAGCTCTCCTTGCCTGGCTCATGGCCACTGGCAGCTGCTCAGGGGCTGTGATGACAATCTCTAGATAGTCACCTGCATCATCAGAAAACCTGACAGATTCTATTGCTCCTCTGCACAGTGGGCATGATGGATTTGTCTGTGCCCACTGCAGGATGCACTCCCAGCAGAACTGGTGGCCACAGGGCAGAGCAGAGGCCATGTCATTCCAGATATCCTGACAGATGGCACAGTTGCCACCCATCTCTGTGGCCATACTTGGCCCATGCAGCACATTGAGAAGGGCTGAGGATCAGGAGCTGCTCTCCTTCGCTGGTGTCACACCCTGCAGGAGAGGGGAGGAAGAATAAGGACAACCTCCCACCTCCCCAGAGCCTCAGTCACCTGTCCACACCCAACCAGGGGCTATTTCCTGCCAGTGCTGCAAGTAAATGCTGCCCAAGCCAGGCAGGGCTGGGGAGACACTGCTGGTTGCTCTGGGACTGGCACTGGGACCTGCCAAGAAAAGACACCACTCAGCACCAGAGAAACCTGGCTTGACTCTCCACACCTCACAGTCATGTTTGGAAGGACTTCAGGCCAGAGCCAGACTGGCCCCAGCTCTGCCCACATCTATATTTAAGCAGTGAGGGGTGAGATGTCACAATCCTGCACTCAGTGATGTCACAGTCTGCTTCTTGCTGATGTCAGCAAGCAATGTCCACACCAAGTGCATGTTGTGAGGAGAAAGATGAAAATATTTTTTCTTGTTTTCAACTTCTGCGTTTCCCTGTTGCTCTCCCTTGGCCACCTGCATCATGTGTCCATGGCCCTGTGTCTTATCCCCCATCCTTGCCAAGGTTTTCCGTGGGGAGCAGAGTGGTGGCACCAGTCAGCATGGACTGCCTGTAGCTGGATGATGTCTCCTCCTGTCACTGCCTTTCCCTGGGCAATGCTGGGATTTGGAGAACCTGGGTGCTGGTGGCCAGCCTGGATTGAGAGTCTCTCACCCCTGTGGACTGTGTCCCTGCTTCAGGGAGAAGCTGAAAGGAATGTTTTGCTCCAGCTGCATCCACTCCTGCTGATACTTGCCTAAAGTGCCAAGTTCCCCTCCACTTCACAAGTTTCTGTGTTTCTGGAAGCCAGTGCCTTTGTGCTCTTCCCCACAGCCTCAAGGAAGGAGCTGGAGTTTCTGTCCCAACAGAGAGGAGTACAAGGGCCAGAGGAACCCTGTGACAACTCCAAAGAGCCCAGGACCCATCACCATGTGGGTCATGCTGTATCATCATCCCTTTCTTACCTCTGGATGTTGTCATTCCTGAAAGTCATCAACCCAAGCAGTTCTTTCTTCACTTGTAACTCACTTCTCCTAGTTTTAGGGCTGGGTGGTGTGAGTCAAGGATGCTGTGTGCAACCACAACATGGTTTTGCCTCAGGCTGCAGAGATCTCTCTTCAAACCTGTGCAAATGGAGGATGTCCACTGCCATACTTTGGTGCTTAACAATCCACATGGAAAAAGATGGAAGTTTGTTCATCAGGACTTTTTTGTGTTGTTATTGGGAGGGGTGTTTCTCCTTATTTAAGTAAGTGCCTCCTCAAGTATGAATTTATATTACTTTTTAATTGGAATCGGACTTTTAAAGGTCTAAATATGCAGGCAGTAGCTGGAATTTCAGAGTACCAAGATATTCCCTATTTCCTGTGGAAACTAAGGCCACAGATACTTGTCATGAGGTGATTTTACCTTTAAGATAGCTTTGGGAGCTAAGGAAGTTGAAGCTGCTGGTGACTGATGGGAGTCTTTTCTCCTGACTAATTATCGGTCATTTCTAAGAATTGACAGCAGTTTTGACCATTGAAGAGTGAGATCAACTTGTGAACACCACCTTAAGATGTAAAGCCAGAGTTCTCTTGCTCTCTTTGGTTTTTGGCTTCTGAAAAGGTAACAAGGCTCTGTCTCGGCCTCCTCCCCGCCTCCAGGCCTGAAAAAGGCGCTGGGCGGGGGGAAGAGAAACAGAGCCGCCAGCCTGGGTTAGTTTGTAGTTTCTGCTGCTGGACTGAAACCTGACACCATGAACATCTGCAGCTTTTGCAAGACTTTAACTCTTTTACTACCTGGATAAAATGTAAAGATTACTCTTTTTTCCCAGAGAGACAGAGAGAGAGAGACAATCAACATGAAGAAGACAGTGAAGAAAAGAGTTAAGTTTTTGATGGGGAAGAGAGAATAAGGAGATGCTTTATAAGCTGAAATATTTTTCTGTTAAAGCTATGGAGATGGACAATAGTGTTCTGAAAAAAACTCCTTTAATTCATGACAGAGTATATTGGGAGGGGTGGAGTGTTCAAAGTGTGGATTTTGAGTAAGAGGTGGAGTAATTGTGATACAGTGAGGTGCTGGAACAGAGTGGAGCGAAGATTTGAGGCCTTGAGGGCAAAGAGAAAACTGTTTCCAGTGAAGCTCACAGAGACAGATGAAGAGGACTTTTGCCTTTGAATAACTCATCCTTAAAAAATGATATCCCTAGTCTCATGGCCCATACACACCTCAGAGTGATGTGAAATGGGAGGAGTGAACTGATGACAAGATTTCCGGGCAGCTGGCATCAGAGAAATATAAAACTATAACAGAGATAGTTTTCTCGTGAGAAACTCCATAGATTAGCAGAAGAAGACTTTAGTTTCTCTACAAAGACTGATGAAAAGACTCTAGCAGGAATTGGGACTGTTTTAAACACCAAAGTTCCAAAGTTTTTTGTCTCTATGTTGTCATGTGAGCAAGGGAATGGTTGGGTAGTGGGGGATAAAAAGGTTTTTCTGGAGGTTTATTCTGGTGTTCTTATTCTTGTAGTTTTGTTAATAAACTTTGTTTATTCCTTTTTAAGTTTTAAGCCTGTTTTGCTCTTGTTCTAATTCATATTTCACAGCAAGAAATAAGTTATTTTTTTAGTTACTGCTTTAAAACCAAGACAATACTCCAGGAAATGCATTTCATGTTTTAAGAAGACTCTTCCCCAAGGTGCTTATTTCATCTTGAGATAAAAAGAGACCTCAGATACAGGCTTAACTTTGTCTTAGTTTTCTGTTTTTCATCTCTGCTTTTAAGTGACTGGAAGATTTGTGTAATAAAACAAACAGGATAAGGGGATGTTTTTGCTGCTGAAGGTTAAGCAGGCTTTTCACTCATAGAAAAATTTGTGACCATTTTTGAATTATGAAAGTGAATTATTAGAAGGGCTCAGGAGGGGAATATATCTGCCTCCAAGTATGGCAAGTTTGTGTTTTGTGCCTTGCTCTTTTTTCTCCCTCTTTTATTTTACAAAGATTTTAGGGAATTTCTTGGAGCCAGTGGTTTCTGTGTCAGTCTTTTTAGTGCACCCTCAGGGACTGAAACTTGACATTTTAATAAAATGCTTGTTTATAGCAAGTGTTGTTGGAAGTCAATGTATGTGAAAAAGTGGAGGTTTCTATATAATTGTGAGAAGAGTCTATAAGGTCCTGTTGTGGTGTAACAACTATCTCAATTACTGCTCAGGCAAAGGCTGCCTTCCAGTTCTGTGTGTCAAGCCACAGCCCCAGGGAGCTGTGTCTGGCCATTCCCTGTGCAGCCTTCTTGTCTTCCTGGGGCTTCCCCT
Source organism: Cyanistes caeruleus (assembly GCF_971803275.1). Lineage (NCBI taxonomy): Eukaryota > Metazoa > Chordata > Aves > Passeriformes > Paridae > Cyanistes > Cyanistes caeruleus. Next base: position 13,967,438 of record NC_141732.1, read on the forward strand.
GAAGTTCTGCTGTGTCCTCACTCAGCCATGGGGAGAGGTGTTCATCCCTCTGCAGGGCAGGACTTAGGACACCTCTGCACACCTGTAACATGCCCTTCAGAGAGAGCCTCTCTCCCCATATACAGAGGATCGGCTGAGACTTTCCACATGCTGGCAGAGCTCAAACCATGGCGCTCATTGTTTCATCTGTGGAGATGACCAAAGGAGAAGGAGGGTCAAAGGTAATGAACAGAACAGGAGAACACATGCCTGACAGCACCTTAGCCATTTCATTGGGCACACATCTATAAGATGTGCAATACCACCAAATTAATTTCACAGTTACCAGGTGAGGGATGTCTGAATTTCTGACATGAAATTCTAATTCAGCTGCAAAGGGAGTTAATTAAAAAAAAAAAAAAAAGAAAAAAAAAAGAAAAAAAAAAAATCTGTTAATCTCACTTAGGCTGTTGGTTTTTGAATTATTAGATCCTGTTATTTTTTCCATGAATTGGACAGTTCTTCTGCTAAAAGATTTTGGGAGAAAAAACCCAGAGAGTTGGTGACTTCTCTTTCTGGCTTTGACTGTAATAGTGAGGAGAATTTTATTTTATTATTGTGAGTCTTCTCTGCTAAAGAATGACTCTCTTTATAGTTTGTATTGCAAATATACAAGCCTTAATTCCAGGTTCTCAGAAAGCCAGTAAAGTTCCTTAGGAGCATGCTGTAATTTGTCTGCTCCCAGAGTATTCTGGCTCAGATCCTGACAAAATAATTATTAAAACGGTCTCTGTACAAACAAAAGGGAGGGGAGAAAAACTTCTCATCTGCTCTTTAGTCCATTGAGAACTGTCATGAGGTAGCAGAGAGGAAGATGCAACAATCACCTACTAAGTTCAGGCAGCTGAAAGAGATCCATGTGGAAACAGCAAATAATGTTGACCTCTTTCTACTCTGCATATTGTAACTTTTATTCTTTCCTAAGACTTCATGTTATTAAATTGCAACAAAGTAGAGCCACTACAATTGATTAAATGCAACCGTGAGCTAAGTGCTGGCTTACACAAAAGACACTTTTATGGAACCATACCAAACTTGCAATAACACAAACAACAGAATAATCTTTTCACCGAGCTGATGTTTACTAAAATGCCACCTCAAATTTTTAAAGGCAGAAAGAGATTGAATCTCTTCACTAACTTGCAACCTGAACTGCACTGACATGTATGAAGTGAGTATTAAAAAGGAAATTATTTTTAAAAGAATGAAAAGAAATCCCTCCCATGGCATTGGATTGCACTCCAGCCAGGAGAACACATGTCCCTTCTGAAGAGAGCATGTGCATTGTAAATAGGCTCGCATTGGCATCCCAAGAAATGCCAGATGCTTTTATGAGCAAAATTTTCACAAGTAATAGTTACTTGGATCCATACCAGGATTATGTTGCCCAGTTTGAGCTACATCAGGGCAGGCTGAATTTTCACCTTGCCCCTTTCAAAGCCAGGAATTATCAACCAAAACTGGGTCCATCAGACTTCTTCATTTTTACCTCTAATTTGTGAGTGGCAGCTTAATGAGTGTTCTGCCTTTGGTCTCCTTTGGAAATTGATTGTCTGTAGTTCAGGTGAAAAAATTAACTTGTATTTCTGGCTCTAGCTTTTGTCCTTTCAGACCTTTCTAACATGTAGTTTACATCTCACTGTGTGGTGCATCATATTTTCCTCTGGATTCATGGACAGAAAAATGTGCCTAAGCAATGGATGGAATTCTTTAATAAAAAACACAGGATTAAGCACCTTGCTACAGTTTGGAATCTGTATGTGAGAGAGGCTTCATTAAATCAATACATTATGGATTATTGAAATGTGAAAATAAATCCATGAAAGCAGTGATCCAGATGAAACTAACATGATCTGTTCTTTTAGTTCCAGTTCCTATATCAGAGATTTAACAATTGATGTTATCTTTCAGAGTATCTTTTCAGTCTGTTAAAACATGAATTTGAATGTAGTTTGTCTAGTTTTTCTGCTTGACATCACCTCAATTTCCATGTCTCCTGGTATTTTTGCTCTCCTCGTGTGGCTCACATCCCTGGAGCCTGTCCCTGTGAGATCAGTCTTTCTGTTCAGGCATCCAGAACATATTTTCAGTGTCACTGGGATGGTGTCTGAAGCTGTTTTGAGGAGCAGCACATGGCGGCTGGAGCCTCCTGGTCACCCAGGTCATACAGCTGCTGCCAACCAGAGAGCAGCACAGGGATTTCTGTCTTTCTGAGTTTGCAGGGAAATGAGCCATGAAAACAGAACAGAAAAAAACAAGTCATTGGCCAAGATGTGAGCTTGGCATCAGACATCCTCCAGGAGTGGGCAGGCTATCTGTGTGTCCTGCACACTGCTCAGGTTAAGGATGGAACTTAGAGCCTGTGGTGGGACTGCCTGGATTATTCCATTTTTAAAAGCAGAGTTTGTGATGTATCAGGGATTTGAATGAGTGCTCTAGTGGCACCTAACATGATCTATTACATAATTAATGCAGCCTTAAAAGACCATTCTCTATCACAAAGATGTGTTACAAATGTGCAAAATTTTCCTACATGTTAAATTCCAAATTAATTTAAATAATTTTAAATTTAATTACAAATGAATTCTGTACAAATTAAATGGACAGAATATTTTCGAGCTTCACCTTTAAGTTGTATTTTCACCTCTTTGATTTACATGATCTTGCTTCCTTAGGACAGAATTACAAATGTAAAATGGCAGTTGAATTTCTCTAGGAAATGCAGATGTAAATCTTCAGAGCTCAGTGGCATAGATATTTAAAATATATAACTTACTTTAAATGACCAATAAAGTAATAGTTATTTTAGAGTGAAAAGCAATCTTCTGGGGGATTCATGTTACTGGCACAAATGCCTGGATGACAAACAAGTAAGCAGATTTAAATTCACAGCATCTCCTTTGGAGGTAAATATTATGTTTATTTTGCATTTTTCACTTAATGTGAATAAAATAAATCAATGTGATGGCTGGAGACTTAAATGCAGAGCAGCTCTGCCAACCCTGACTGCTGTCATTGTGATGAGGTGACTGGTAGTGACAACTTTCCTTTTTCTCCAGACAAGGCTGTCAGAATTTCTGTGTTTGTACTAATGAGAAGGGAAGAGTGTGATTTTCTGGCTAAATGGAGGGCAAAACAATGTCTGAATTAAAATGGTTTCATTTTTTTCTTTGATTGTGTATTTTCTCTCATCAGTCTGAAAGTAAAGGAAGCACATTTTGGAAATGCTAGGAATTCTCTCTGTCCTCAGTAGTAACCAAGTAACCCCTCAAATCAGTTTGCCTTGAGCTAACTAAAACAAAGTGTGAAGTCTTTTCACTTCTTTTAAGACAGAAACTTCCCTTCAACAAACCAAACAAACTGAAAACAGCTTTCTGAATTATCTGTAAAATCAGACTTATTCAAGGAAGTATCATTCTCAACGTGCAGATTTTCTGTTTATCATTTGTTCAGATACTTCTTAAGCCAGACCAATAATGGTCTTTATAATGGTTTAACACAGCTGGTTGAAATAAAGTCTCCTGAAATTTGGCCTTAATTTTCAATGATATTTTGAGTATGAAAATATCCATCTCATGGATGGGGAAAGAACAGAATGAATTTGCACAGTCCCATTATGGCTTTATGTTTAACAAGCAGGCCTTCACCCTCTACCTTCTCTGACTTTAAGCATTAAAGTAAAACCCTGGCTTTGGACGTGAAGATCAAATGTAACTGTTTCTGCTATTTTGCTTAATCTGTTTTGCAGGACCTGAAAATATTCAGTTGCAATTTGCTTTATAGCATTCTTTGTAATTGGGGGACTGAAAAAAAATCCACATGAATTCCTGTCATCAGTACAAAATATGTAGAATAGCACTGCAAAGACTCTTTGTCAATATTCATGTTTTGCTTTACATATAATTTTATTAAACTTATACTTCAGAATAAGATTTATGTAGCAGCCTTTAAGTTCAATTACAGCAATTGTTTTTCAGCAGGATAAATTTTCTGTAGGATTAGACAATCCACATGCATGTTCAGTGTTGTCATGGCTGGTATCATCTTGAGAAGATCTGGAATGGCTGCATCTTTATTGAGTGAGATGATGAGAAACTTAATCTTTTCAAGACAAGGAATTCAGCTGAAGCATCAAATTCCAAAATGACCCTACAAAAATCTGAGCAAGGTCATTTAGACCAAATAATGTGCAAATATTATGGTCCAGTGTGTTCTTTGCAATGCTGTATTATTTATAGGTTGGATTAATATCAGCACTTCAAAAATCTACAGGTCTTTTTGGGAAAGTTACAGTAAAGCAAGGGAGTCATGGGCAAGGAAGAAGAGAGGGATATGATCTGAGCAGCTAAAAAAGGATGGGCAGTGTCATTCTTCTGGGACAATTCTTGAAAGCAGCCAATCAATAGGAACAGAAAGTGTGCTTTGGGGAATCTTTGCAGAGAAAAATTGAAGGTTTGTAGAGGGGCAAAGCAGTTAATTTTTTGGTAAAAACTATCCATGTGACCTTCCATTTCCTTTCACTTAGTTTTCAGCTAAATAAACATTTGTCTTCTGTGCCTCTGTGATGCTTACAAACACAAGAGCATCCTTATTCCAGAAGATAGGAAGAGAATCACACACTGAAATATTTCCTGAGCTTCATGAGCATATGTCTTTTGTCTGTTTCCACTGCACCTCCTTCCATTTTAGATGTTCATTGGTCACTCACAGTGAGCTGGTCCAGTGATTGACAGAGAACTTTGGGAATAAATACCCTGTTGCTGTCTGCAGAACTTGATGGGATTGTTGCAGAGATCCCAAGGCCAAATGGTGGAACAGAGAAGACAGATGGGAATTGCCATGATGACAAGGAGCTGGTGCTTGCTTCAAGGTTTTAAGGAGAAGGCTATAGCAGAGTTGTCTCTCTGGGTGCTGGCATCAAACCAGGGGAATAGTCAGTGAAATCCAGGAATGGACCAAAATAGGCATGGAAAAAAGCTGTGTCTAAAAATTTAGATTATACCTCTAAGAATTTTTATCACGAAGATGCTCATGTTGTTGTTTCTCATGCCTATTTTTACCAAATCTTCTTTCACAGGCTCAGGTGATTTGTGGCTAAGAACCCATGTGCTCTGGAACACATTTAATGCTCCATTTGATATAGCACAAATCATATATACAGCATACAGGTGGATTAATTATGTTAATTATGCTAGTTTCTGCCAAAAGCTGCTTTGAGGTAAAAGGATTGCTTGGTTTTGTTTTGTGGTTTTTTTAATGTTTCAAGGATGAAAGTGATTTATCTAACTGGTTTGCAAGCTGCCCATAGTTTTATAGATGATGAGACCCTGGCACTGGCTCTCAGTGAGCTCCCAGCTGGAATGGGGCTTTAGTAAGTGTTGCAAAGTTTGTCTAAAGGCTTCCGTTATAATTCTTTATCAGCTGTAACTTTTCTCTAAAAAATCCTTTTTCTATTTCTCTGATTCTGCTTCATTTCTTCTGTATTTTGCTTTTTTTTCCTGAATTTCTCAGCCTCCTTTGGACTGAATTCTTTTGGGATCGTCCCTTGTGGGGAGCCCTGCTTATCTCAGTTCTTATGATTTAAAGAAAACTCCCAAGCTCGTTAGAACCTTGTTTCTCGTGTTTATTAGAAGGTCATCACAAAACTTGACAGGTCTCTCTAGGCTGGCTACACAAGATTATATCTTTGCAATCTGGTACATTTCTTTCTTCTGATGGTACAAACAAGGCCTTGTGGCACACTTTGTGTCTGATGCACAAAAAGGCCCTGAAATACGCAGTTCTTTTATCTTTATACTTATTTTTACCCATTAACAATAGACATGTATATTATTTTTCTTAATGACCCAATGACCCATCACCTCTGTGCTGCACTGTGGCATTTTCTGTCCAATCATTTACTGCTACCCAAAAACATCTATGAGAAGAACATGAAGAAGAAAGAAGAAGGGATAAGAGACAACACCCTAAATCTTCCATCTTGTCTCTTGTTCTCTAAACTAACTTTTTCTCTTAGTGATTTAGGAAAACTCTCTAATCTACACACTTACACTTTTAGCTTTTTCTAACTAACCTTAACATTTGTTCTCACCATGTGTATCACCATGAAAACATGCTCATGAATTTCATGTTATATGAAATTCAGTGTTTTTCTGGATCTTATAACTAAGTATCAGAAACAAGGGCATACACTCTGTATCTCAGACTCTAACAATCAGCCATTTCTTAAACCTCTTCAACAAAGATACTTTCGTTGTTATGTTTTCCTTTTTGTTTAGCTTTTCTTATATTTGGGAGCTCTTTCTCACAAAAAGAGAAGTTCTCTTCTAGCTGTTGTGGGTTTTGCAGAAAACACTTTCATTTGGGATGCCAAGAAACTGAAAAGCAATTAATTGCCTAAATTTCTGTGCTCTTGTAGATTTTATTCTGATACTTTCAACTAAGGCCCTGAGACCTGGTTAGGTGTTGCACTTACAGAACTGTGTGTCCATAAATGGCAAACCCAAAGCAGAGTCAATAGGAATGGGCACCTGCAACAAAAGACTTCTCTGGGACAGTTAATCCCCCAGACCCAGAATAGAATGGAAAAAAATAAGAATTGTTTTACTGTGTGAGACCAAATATTTACTAAACCCTGCCATTCATTACCCTGTCTCCAAAAGAGAGAAACAATAGATAGCAACAAACTGAAGAGCAAGACAAGCATGAAGGGCTGCTATCCTGTGTTTTTTCCTTCATCCAATGGTTTGTAGGTCACACATCTCTTCAGCCAGGTAGGATTTTTTTTGTTTAAAGAAAAAAATCAGCAGAGTTGTTCTAAAAATCGTGTGAAGCCTCCATGCATATAAAAAACATTCAAGAACTGATCTTTGCTGAGGAAAAAAACCTGAAAATTGGTGGAAATAACTTTGAGGAAACATGTGCTGTTCAATCCATGATGCTGGCCTGTACAGCCAGCCACGGATTTTTAACATGGCCTGTGTTTTTGAAACCAAAAGACAATTCCAGCAAGAACTGAAGCTCATGAGATTTTCAAAAAACAAGTAAAAAAGAAACTGGAGCCTGACTGTCACTTGAGGTTGTCAGAGCCTGACAGATGGGGAAGCTGTGGATCTGGGGATCTCAACCCCCAAAACACTGCTCCAAGGCACTATGCACTTCTAGGACCAACAGCTCCAGGGTAGATCCATTTTGTGAAGGAATTCCTCAATATTAAAATGAGGTATCCCGAAGTCTGACTTCAGAGACATCCAGGTCAAAAGTTATATATTGAATTGTAGCTCCCACTGGTTTCCAGATAAAATTAAAGACTTCCTTCCTATATGTGCAGTTCCCTTTATGCATGAGCTGCTTTAAGTGTAAGCTTTTCACCGTGACTTTTTTGCATCTTGTGTTGTGGTATCCTGTGTCTGTCAGGTGCAACAAAAATAAGCAACCAGTATCTGTGAAGTTAAACATTAAAATCAAGGTTTTCAGGACCTGAAAACACACTTGTGCATGACAAAGGAGAGAAGGGTTGGAGAAAATGTGCAGAAAGACTCTGAGAGGAGGAGAGAAGAAAGATTAAAAAACTTCTCATCCTTGTCAATTATTCCACCTGAGTGAACAACTTGATGTGTAATAATTACAGTGTAATATAACAAAATGATCAGCCACAGCATTAGAGATTAAAAGGTTACTTTATTTTGTATAATATATAATGCACTGCTGCTGTGGAGATGGGGCACATTGTCACTAGTTACTAATACAGTAGATAATACATTATTTCAAGTGGATTCTGTCCAGTTGTGCATAGCATGCATTGTTCTGTGTGAGATAAGGTGGGTTGCCATTGCAAATTTAAGTAACTTCTAGTGTCAAAAACACTAAACTTCTGGTCACCATTTATCTTTAATTTTGCCTTGTCTGTCAGATACTGGCCTCCTGGCCCTGGAGATCATTGAAAAACACCTTTTATGCTGATTGTCAGAACAACTGACTCAGCCATTGTAAGAGTGTTTGCCCTTTACCTCACATACACAGCAGAGTCTTTGCAGAGCAAAAGCACTGCTGCCTAGCAACTTCTGGGTTCTGGTTTAGGTACTTACAGACTCGAACAATCTATTTCAAATTAGCTCATAAAACTGCAAGAACTAAGAACTTTAATGGAATCATATTTCTCTATAGTTTTTTGCTTCTTAATTCAAATGTTCCTTTCACAAGGAATTCACAAATAATATATGAAGCAAGATTTTCAAATGTGCTCGCATTTGAGAATGTCAAACTCAGTTACAGTGGTTAGCAAGGGACTCCAACATTTATAGATTTATTCAGACCCCTGTCTCTGTGAGACTGACCTAATGGAGATCTCACAAATGCCTTCTGGAAGTCAGACCTGGAAAGGTGAAGTCATTTCCCAAAGGTATCGTGATATGCATTGGCCTTGGAAGGGAAACGGGAAATGAAGAGAGAAATGAAGTTCACAATTTATTCTGAAATGTTCATTTAGTCTTTAGTCTGCAGCTCAAGGTTTCCTTAAGGCTGCAAGGGTCAAGTCAGTTCCATCATGGCCTCTTGCTGGGCTGAGGAGAATCCAGGGACCTGGGGGCCTTCCTCTTTTGGGCACACCAGGTCACCCGTCAGTCCCTGCCCTACTGGGAGCAGAAGGGCTGCAGCTGCTACCCTGTGAAGAGTGACCAGCCACTGCTGGCTGCTCCGGCTCCTTCTGTGGCTGGTCCTGCTCTGTGGGGTTGGGCACAGGTGGGGGGTGGCTGGGAACTCCACGGTGAGTGACCTCTGAGGTACCAGTTTCTTCCTCCACATTGGAGCCACTGGTAGGAGTGCTCTCCTGGGAGCTGCTGGAGCTGAAACTGCTGGACTTGGATCTGCTGGAGCTGGTGCTCTCTGCTTGACTGTTGTCCTCATCCCCAGCAGTATGGGAATGCAGAAGCCTCTGGGCCTCCTCACTGCACTGGGCTGCAACAACCTCAATGAGGCCATGGATCAGCGGTGCTGTGTGCCCCTCAAGGGAAACCAGCAGCCTCTGGGCCAAGGCCTCTGCATCCAGACCACAGCTGCAGAGGTAGTGCAGGATGCAGCTCTCTGCAGCCTCAACCAGCCACCACCGGCCCCGGCATATTCGCTCCAGCCTCTCACAGAGCCAGGGCCGCACAGCCTCCAGGAGATGCTGGTTTTGTTGGAATAGTCCAGCCCACTCCTCAGGCAGGAGGCCACTCACACGCTCTGGCCCTGCAGGCCCCTGCTCATCTGGGGGCAGTGTTCCCTGTGGAGAAGATGGAGGGGACACCTCAGGGCCATGGATGCTGTTTTCTTCCACGTGACTGGAAGCTCTCCCTGCCATGCTATGGGCTTCTGGTGATTCTGCAGGGGTGGTGATGACCAACTCTACGTAGTCCCATTCATCCTGCTCAGAAAACCTGATGGTCTCTATCGGTGTCCTGCAGAGTGGGCATGAGGGATTTCTGTGTGTCCACCGCAGGATGCAGCCCAGGCAGAATTGGTGGTGACAGGGCAGAGCAGAAGCCACGTCTTTCCAGGAGTCCTGGCAGATGGGACAGTTGCTGTCTCTCTCCGTGGCCATTTCTGTCTCAAGCCAGACTGGCCCAGGTTCTGCTGACATCCAGATATAAGCAGTGAGATGTCACAATAAATCCCCATGAGATGTCACAATCTGATACTCAGTGATGCTACTATCCATGAGTCAGTGAAATCACAATGAGATGTCCACCTCTGCAGACATACAGGAGAAAATGAAAATATCAATTTTTTTTTTCAGTCTCTACACCTTCATGTTGCTCTACCTGAGCCACCAGCATCACATGTCCTTGGCTCTGTGTCTCATCCACACTCCTGACACCTTGCCAAGGTTTCCTGGGAGGTGGTGGTGCCACTCTGCAAGGGTAGATCTGTCTTTTCTCACTGTGCTCCCAAATCCACTCATCTGCAGTGTGGAGGGAGCTGTAAATCTGTGCAGCCAGGCTCCCAGCAGGGCCCTCTCTGCCTTCCTGATTTGTGGGGTTTTCCCACAGCTCATGGGAACTGACCAAGTGAGTGACAACTGGAAGCCTGGCTTGGGGGGAAGGGAATGTTTTAAGCAACAGGAGATGTTCTCTACTTCTCCATTACAATTTTCTCTCACATCTTCTCAGGAGAAAGACCTGGGCACATCACAGCAGTCTGAACAGCCCCACCCTCCTCAGCTCTAAGTACCTGATTTCCGCCCGTGCTGGCCAAGCATGTTCTTTTGAGCTGAAAATTCCACATCAGAGCTCCTGCTAATCTGGAGAAGGAGCTTATTATCTCAGGTTCTGCAGCACTGATGTGGTCAGTCTGAACATTGCCTCTACTCCTTCTCTGCACTGACCCCACACAGTGCCAAGGGCAGCACTGGAAGTGTCACCTGGCCTATCCTGGATCATTCTCATTCCTAAGGGCAGGAACTTTTAAGGATCCCTAAAGAGTTCTGGCTCTTTAGGGGAGAAAAAAAAAAAATTAAAAATACCCAACCATTTCTATCCTTGTCAGGGAATTGTCTGAGCATCCTTGTAGATGAGGATCTTGACTGCCAGACACTGGGTTGTCCTGTCCAACCACCTTTTGATTACAAGCAGGATGGGATGCATTTTTCTGGGGAAATTTGCATTTCCAGTAAGATATTATTTACTGACCCCTGTAATCCTTGGTGTTGTGTCTGTCAGATTTACATCTACATCGGGTGAGGCTACTCCTTTTTAGCTTTCCTTCTCTATGTGTGATTCTTCACAAATTTGAAAATTCAGTTTGTAGAGAATTTTGAAGCATAGATCAGGCTGGAATAGAATCAAATTGTCAAAGACCTCTAAGACTATCAAGTCCAAGCACTAACCCAACAGTGCCAAGCCCACGACCAAAACACATTCCCAAATGCCACACTTACACACCTTTAAATCCTTCTAGAGATTCTATCCTTCTATCACTGCCTTGGGCACCCTGTGACAGGGTGAAGAAATTTTCCTGCTTTTTCTCTGGTGTTGGGAGGACATAATAGCACTGAGTGTCAAGGAAGTTTCTCAGTGGGGACAGGAATTAAAACAGCACTTGCATTTCAGGATATGTTGATTGTTTAACTGTTATTCCTATTTTCATACCTTTACCTAAGAGCCCCTTAATGTCAAAATTATAATAACTCAAAAGAAAGGAGTTTGCATTCTCCATTCCAAAAAAGGCTCCTGCCTTCCCTAGCAAACACCTGTCCTTCAAATCAAGATAGGATACAATCACAATCCCACAAAATCACTGGAAAAGGATGTTTAGAGAGAAAGTATGTGACGTGTCAGTCAAAACACTGCAGTAGAGTTCCTGTTACAGACTGTTATTTACAAGACAACAGAGCCCATGACAAGAAGCATCATGTTGAAATGAGGTGCTTCCATGCCAGAATTTGTTGCTGGAAAACACCTTCCTGCAGATTATGATACTCACATGTAAAAGCAATTGAATCCCAAAATCTGCCCTTAGTTATACTGTAAAACCTCAAAAGCTGAAGGTTAAGCCCAGAGGCTGCCAAGAGCCCTACGCTCACCGCAGTCAGCAGGAGAGGGACATAGTTGTGAGTGTCATGGGGGTTCTGAAGACATTCTGGCAAAATTTTAACAAAAAATTTCACTGCAAGTACTGGTCACTTGAGGATAAACATGCCTTTTCTCCTCCTTTTGGGGATCTTTAGATTATGTACTTAATTATTCTCATTTGGGGATGAGAAGAATTTGCCTAAAGTACGTATGAGAACAGAAGGATGTGAGGAATTTTCTTTCAATCCCATTATATGTGCTCATGCTCACTGATCTAAAATAAAATGAAACTTTCATCTTTTATTGCCATGTGTCACTTAAGTTCTGATGTTTTATGGTGTTGATTGTAATAATGCTGCTGCTTTTGTGGGAGCTCAGGGGAAATTAGATGCTTGTTAGAGTACCTGGCACTGCTACCAGCCTTGGAGCAGCATGGCACTGAATATTTCATGGTGATTACTTGTAGTGTCTGCAACTCATATTGTATCTGCTGACAGCAGGCAAGCCTAAAAAAATGAAGTGGGAACAGATGTAGAACTCTCTTCCTGTGGTGGTGAAAGTGGAGATGCTTTCTGGTTACAGGGGATAAGTAGATTTTGCTCTCTCAGAAAGCCTCCACCTTACATGAGATCCCTCTTCTCATTAAAGGATTAATGTTCATCTGTAAGCAAAAAGCACATCTGCTCTACTAGTTAGAGGCAGCTATGAAATAAAAACTCATGCTGGTTAAAATCCTTTCCAGCTCCCATTATTATATGTCCTACACATCCTATGCAATGATTTTTACAGTAGAGAGACTGTAAACCCCTGTGGCACATCTGCTTTTTTTCCCCACCAGAGTTGACAGGATTTGGCCAAAATCCCCTCTCCATCTTTTTTTAATCTTTAATTTCATTAGAGCTGAGATGAGCACAGCATGTGTAAAGAAATTAATTTAAAATTCAGAATAGTCTGCTTGAGAATAGAGCTAAAATCTTCATTGAGTTGGATTATTTTCCACATCCTTTTTAGACATAGAAGTTTTAGTTCCTACAAAATAAAGCATTGTCTACCCCAGAGTCACACTCTGCCAGCAGAGAACATCAACAAAATGCTTCTGGAAAGATAAAAAAAAAAACCAACTTGTAATAGAAAATTGCTGCTTGTCTTTGGGTTGAGTTTTGCTGTAGCTCACATGAGATCGTCCTGCAGGGTGCCCTGACCCTTCCTCTGACTCTGATAATATCTGGTGGAATACATTTTCAGCTGGTGATGATGATGGACTGACCAATCCCTCTGAGCAGGCCTGAGTGGTGGCATCTGACTTTCCATGCTGGATTTCCATAGAGGAGCTGGTTTGCAGTCCTTTCTGATCACAGAAGCAGATGGTTGGTCCAGCAGCCAAGAGGAAATCTGACTGTCTCTGCAGCTATTTGCAATCTTGGGAAAGTAAATGATCATTTAAGCAAACTACGAATCCATGGTAGCCTGGAAAAATACATGGGTGTGCAAAAAAAATGGAGTGGCAGTACCCAGCTGTAACCAGAATTTTGATACTTAAACTGGTGGTTGGTGTGGGATTATGATGACTTTCTTCCCTGTGAATAAACCACTTTTGCTGCTGTTAAGTAAAACTGATGAAGACATATGAGCCAGGGACATAAAGCAAGATTACAGAAACACAGATCGTGTGATAAAAGATTCTCAAGAACTGAAATAGGCTTTTGTAGTCCAAATGAGTATAATTTCTCCATGATCAAATTTTGTAACTGGTCACATAAACTGCTCAAATTGTTTTTCTTTCCTCTGGAAGTTGGATCTTTTAAGCCACTTATGGTGCAATATTCTCCATATTCTGTGTAATTCCACAGCAGTCTTATTTGGAGTTGAAATCCATGCAAGTTAAAATTTTCACATTTGTTTTCATTTCTTTAAAAACAACAACAAAAAAAAAGTCTTTGTGGCTAATTATTAAGGAACAACAAATTCAAATTCATATATTTCAGGATTTATTTTTACATACTGAAGATAAATGCTTCTACAATGTCTGATTAATTCTTAGCATAATTTGCTAAGCTTTTTTTCTTTGTTTGCAAGGCAAACATACCTTTTCATTTTGGTTATAGGTGGTCTTGGGGGGATATTACCTTAAACTAGTAAGATATTGCCTTGAACTGTAGCATAACCTGTGATAGTTTTAATTTCTCAAGTTTAATGATTTCTTGGAGGACTATTCACATTGTCAGTGTATTTGACAACTACCTGATCAAGACATAAATAAATACAGCTTTCCCTAACATTGAATCTTACCATGTGATTGATATTCACCCAAGATGAAGAAAGAGTTTAATGCATTTAACAGACATTTATTCACACAAATGCACAGATCTGCCTTGTAAATGAGGAAGGATATTGGAGCCATCTCATAGGCTCAATGGCAGTGCCAGTCAAACTGGGATGATTAGGAAAATGCGTCTGTCATTCGACCTGTGGCTCGTTGTGCTCTGAGGGGACATTCCAGCATGTGTTTTGTAGTGTAACCGTTTGTTGAGATGAAATACAAGGGATGGGACTACCATGCTTTGAGATGACTTATTGTAGCCCGATAAGATACCAGCCTTGAGGCATGAGATTTGTAGGAGCAACAAGTTAACCGTAGCTCGAGGAAGTCAAGGAGTTTCTTCTTTGCACAGCTATATATATATTCTAGCCCAATAGGCAGTTGACACGAAGTTTGTTTTCACTTCTTACCACCTTTACTTAATTTTGCTGCACTGCGTCTCTCTCTCAGCCACTAAGCTGACAGGTTACATACTCATGCATCTCTCTGTTATAGTTTCTGGATCTCTAACCTACACTATAAGCCACACTATTACAGTTCAAACTTCAAACTCTTTTACTCTTTTACCTACTTAAGACATATTCTTATGTCTTATAACTATAGAGACTTAAGTTTATAATTTCTCTACACAATGTCTGTGTACCTTAATCACTACATCAATCCAGGCTTTTTCTAAGGCTGCAGATTTTCGATTTCCAACAACCATTAATTAACTAGGAATTAAATGTGTGCTTTATTTCATGCAGTGTACAGTGATCCCATTGAGTTAATTTAGTCTCTCAGTGCATGAATCTGTAGAAGTTTGGTGCTTGTTTTCAGGATTTAAGGAGTACTTGGGTGTCAGCTGTTGAGGTGCAGGAGGCAGGATCCCTCCTCTTTGGCATTCTGACATGTGGAACAGATTGTCCACCACATCTTCAAGTCAAACACTGGTAACTCCTGGATGAGAGCACTGCACAAAAGGCTGTTTGCCAAACTGTTCAGGACATGAAGATAAGTATTCTGTTGTTGGACGAAGGACTGTCAGTGAGGGATGTTTCTCCAAATGCACAGTGCAGTCATAAGCTACTGGCTATCTATTTGACAGGGACTCTCCCATAGCATGCTGGAGTCTCAGCTGCTGCATTTGCTGAGGATGGAGAAGATAACACCTGGATCCAAGGTTATAAAGTTAGTTTCTCTAAATTCAGTGCCTGATCTCTCTGCTATTTGAGATTCAGCAAATAAAACACTCCCTGAAATATTCTCTCTAAGCAGAGTATTTAGTGACAACAAAAATGAAAGCATATTCATTGGGCTGAAGGCTCAAAATTCCTGCCAGTATAAGGGAGCATCAGTGGGGTTCAGTGACCAAAAGAGAATGCTGAGATACTATCATTGCAGGAGCTCATTCCCTCATTGCCAGGAACAGAAACTCACAGAAGGGCCAGTTTTGTCCTATCACCTTCATGTACAGCACATTTGGGTAAGAGTATTAGGAAATAAATACAGTCCATAAAATCAGAAAAAGTTAAAGCAAGCAAAACATAATGTCACTGGCAAGTACTATTAACTGCAAACAACAAAAAAATAAACAAAACCTGATGTAATTTAAGTGACTTGGGGTTGATTTTACATGATATCCCTTCAGTAGGTGGTTCTTTAGTGGGAAGGTGGTGATTTCCCTGGAGAATAGACCAGGATATGTCTTTGGTGATTTTCTCCCTCTGTCCCAGTACAGCTACGGTTAAGATGTGATATTGGGACATTGAGGGCATGAGGATTTTGCTCTTTACCATGACTAACATATTTGACTTTCAACAAATCATTAGTTGTCTTGGGCACCACTCATCCAGGGATAAATAATCTGTATTTCATTAACACTCTTAGCATAAATGTATTGATTACAGGAGACGCTCAGGTACATGAGAGAAATATTTAACACACATAAACATCGCTCCTTTGTAGGACTGAATTCTTCCTGCCATAGCTTGGCTTTATGCCACTGATGATCATAACAGAAACACCTGTTTTTATGACCCTTTCTCTGTGAGCATAACAGATGATAATGCACAAATTAAAAGGGGACCTCTTGGACTTCAGCTTTCCTGTAATATACTCCAGTCTCTCACTTATGTCTTCACTAAAGAAGAGTGTAGCAGGTAAGTGAGCCAGAAATGCCACAAGAAGATGTCATAGGCAATTAAATATGATTCCTCTTCTTCCTTGCATCATGGCAGAGGACACATGAATTTAAAGTAGAAGTGATTTTTCAAGGTTTCTAACTTGATACATGCCTCGCAGTGAAATTTTTTGTAATGAAAAACACAGGATGATATGATGTAAAGTGAAGCAGCAATAGAAGTAGATGCTTAAACAGGCCTGTCCAGACAGGAGTAATTACAGTGTAACATTTACATTGTGCTTTGTGCTGTCTCTGTCTACTCAGACTCCATTTTTCCTCCAGTCACAAATTACAAAAATTACCAGAGAAGGCTATTTTGAGGAATAATGTGACACTTTAGTCACTGGTCTCTTGATCCCAAATTAACCAAGGATCAGTATGATTCTGGCAAATTTTGGTTGTCATGTATACGTTTCTGTGTCTTGAGCTGATTTTTGACAGTTGTATGCCAAAATCATAACTTTTCTGTTTATAGAAAATATTAAGCATATATTAAAAAGCTGAAATCATTATTGGCAATTAATTGCAGCACATCACTCATTTTTTCCAAGGCCCCTTTGCTAAGGTGAAGCCACAAATGGTAAGATAGAAACAATTATTTCTTCTTTTCATTGAGACATGTAAAACTCACAAAACAAATGCTGGGAAAATAATTGCTCATGAAAAAATTGCTGCTGCTCCAGGAATGTGTTGGTAAATCAATCTTTCTTGTCTCCAAACCAGTGCTTTGAGAGAAAAATAGGAAACTATTGGCATATTTTTGATTCTAGAAGAAGCACATTGAAAGATAAATGTTCATTAAGTATTATAAGGGCAGCGAGAGTGACTCATAGACAACACTCAACATCAAAAACACTCAAAATCAGTGGCCTGTCTGACTTGAAAAATTTATTTTTCAAGCTCTCTTTTCAAGAAGCAGGGTGCAATTTGGGCATGAGACTTGCATTATGGAAGTCTTAGATGAGAAGTCAAGGCAAAGGAGAATTTTTCTCTTCTTCCTGACTCCCCACAAATAGTGCAGAAGTTTCACGGCTTTGTAGCAGTTCATCAAATACTGCAATGTGGCTTAAGTTGCATATTACTCCCTTTGTGCATAGTACAACTCTGTCACACACTTCTCATTCTTCCATATATAACAGGATTTACGGGGAATCTTTTCATTTAATGTCACAATCAAGAAACATGTTTCCTCTCTGGGTCTTTAAAACACTTACCAGCTTGTCAGTTGTGTTTTTGTGCCTCAGTGTCTAGGCTTAGCTCTTAAAAATCAGAGTTTTTTGTTCAGTACACATTTGCTTTATGCCTTGTTTTCCCACGCTGAATTCCTGATGAATTCTGGAGCTCAGGGATCAGAGAAGTAGGGGATAATTACAGGAAATTTGGTTTAGCTTGGCAAGCCATGTTTCAGCTCCACTATTTCAGTGACTGGGAATCTCAGAGTTACACTTAGTTTTATCTGGTGAATTTTTCTAGCAGAGATATTTTTCTGTGATGCCAAAGTGCTGCTTGAAGAGTAAAGCCCTTTCCTATCCACCCATACATTCAGGACCAAGAGAAAAAATATGCTGTCTTCACATAAGGGAATTGGTCTGGGTTTGTAATTCCTGATACCCCTAATATGTTTGACTGGTTTGGGATTTTAGATACTTAAGTGCAATGATGAGTTGAGACCACACTTATGAAGAATTCAAATTATTGAAGATCTCCCCAGGGTGATGATTAACCAGAATGACATTAGCAATAGACTGTGCAAATTTGGGTAATGGAAATTAGATGATAAAAACCTGAAATATTAGCAGAGTGGTGGTGCTGTCAAAGGTTTGATGGTCAGGTTTTATTTCTTCTGATTGGAAATTCCATGTGTAGATTTTTGCATATTATGAGAAAAGGCCACGGATATCAAACAATAGTAGGGAAGATGGCTTGTAAAAGATACTTAGTAGTCAAAAATACTGAGATGGACCCCAGGAGAAACAAATTAATATTGGACATCAAAAAAGAAAGAAACTGGGTGCATTTTTCATGAAGGACATCAGTTGTATGAGTCTGCAAAGAAAGTTAATCCATTTTGGGGAATAAAGGAAATTTCAAAGTACTGGGAATTTCCAATGTCACTAAATGAAGAGTTATGGGAAGCTCCAGAGCATCTGCTTTGGATTTGTGGAAATAAAGCCAATACCCAGTTGCCTAAAGATTGGCTAGGGAGTTGTACTATAGGAATAATTAAACAGTCTTTCTTTTTATTACCAAAGTAATCTGGATCCACTCTGGAGGTTCTGCTATATGATGATTTTAAAAAGGGTAGCCATAAGAAAAGAGACATCATTGAAATGAGCAGTACACAAATATGGAAAAATAAAGTCTGGACTCCCGAGGAAATTATAAAAACATATGGACCAGCTACATGGACCCAAGATGGGTCATGGGGGTGTTGAACCCCCTTTTATATGTTAAATTGTATAATCAGGCTTCAGACCATATTAGAAATAATATCTAATCAGACTGCCATAGCATCAGAACATAGCAGTGAACAATTATTTCATACTCGGCAAGCTATATATGAAATTAAGTTAGCTGTGGATTGTGTGGATTATCTGCTAGTCAACGAAGGGGGAATATGTGGAAAATTAAATTTTTCAGAATGTTGTTTAGAAATCAATGACAGAAGTGAGGTAATAAAGAATACCTCAAAAGGAATTAGGAAAATAGCATATGTGGGGACTCAAGAGTGGACCCCTCTTACGGATTCTGATTGGTGGGACGGATTTTGGTCTTTTAAAGGTAAATGGTGGAAGAAAGTTGTATTTATTATCATCTGTGTTCTAACAGGACTCCTATTCCTTCCTTGTCCTTTGCCTTGTGTAATTTGTCTAATCACTTTCACAGTTCAAGCTGGTATGTTAATTCCAGAAGCTATAAATCCAAAAGAGAATAGTACAATTATGATATAGAAAGACAATAGAAAGAAAGTGCTAAAGAAATGTACAACCAATACCAAAAGTTAAGAAGTAGAAGTACTCGCAGGAAGTAGAGACAGCCAATTAGACTACCAGTTGATGCAGGCCTATGCTCGATTAAATAAATAGAGAGGGGAATTGTAATAAAGAAAAACCGTTTTCAAGCAAGGTACAATGTAATGGTGTTGCAGTGTGATGCTAGTTACAACATCTACCACAGAGTTAATATTATTGTTGATGTTTCTACCCCATGTTAATTGTACTGAGTTCATCTCTTACCCAAGTGTTGTAATCCCTTCCAGTCAGGTCACTGCCGCTGCTCCCCAACGTGGCGGCACCACCAATCTCGGTATGCAAATGAGGCAAAAACGGTTATGAGTGCTGAGAGACCCCCTAGATCAAGCAAACCAGATGCAGGAGAGACAAAAGCCTCATAGCCTAACCGTCAGAGAGACCAGGATGTTCCTAGCCTTGACTCAGAATCCTCGGCATCACCACAAAAGTGATTGACCGGGATGACACCCCTACGCAAATGAGCCATGAGAGGTCTTCCATGGTACTCCCTTGAGGACAGAAGCCCAGGCCTGCTGACAAGACAATTGACAGGACTGAAACACCTCCTTCCTGGTGACCTTGTGGGAACAGCGGCAGCATGCTCAGCCTCCTGAGCCCCCACCCTGGAGCTGGTAACTCAATAAAGGCACAAAAAGGACTCAGGTGTCCTGCCCATTCATTTCTGTACCCACACTGCTCCTTGTTTGTAGTTGTGTAAATGTTACTAGAAAGTTCCTTGTTTCCCCTGTTGTCATTGGTTTATTTTTGCTGCAGTGTTTTAAATATTCCTAACCACCCCTCTTCACTGGACCTTCACCCTCAGACTCCTCCCCTATCCTAGTTTATAAAAGTTACTGTAACACTCTGAACCCTGCCCTTTTGATGCACCCTCTCCCTTGCATGGATCACATGTTTATTGTTTTTACTATTAAAGCCTTTTCTTTTTGGTCATCAGATTTAGCCCATCCTTCATTTATTTTACCACTTTGTCTCCGGCTGGTCTGGTCTCAAAGTTGTGGTCCCCAGGCATGACAAATGGCACCAAACCTACACATTCTCCTCATCTCTCTCCGCACTCTCTTCGATCCTCTCTATCTAACACCAAGTGGTCAGTCACCTTTGGCATCAGCTGCTGTCCAAATATTAACTACCATTCTAAAACTGACAGCCATTTTAAAGGCTGGCTATACTAACACCCCACCCTCTGGTCGAATTGATGTGGGCAAACCCTGCTCCAACTCTGCCTCTTCTACCCTGCAGTGTTCCCCCTTCTCCTTGGGACACTCCTCACCTGACTCTATCAGACAAAAAGGCCACACCTCTTCCAAGGAGGCCAGAACCTTGTCCACCTAGGTTCCGGAAGGCACAGCTCTAAGATGGAAGCACCCTGGTCTCCAGCACTGAGGCCTACTTTGGGGCCTATTTTAAAGTTAAAGGGCTGTAAGAGCTGTAAGGAAATGTTTATGGTGTCTAGCAATCCCTACTCATGTTCCTCTTTCTCCTCTTCCTCCTTGTCTTTGGAGGAAGACCTTCAGCTTTAAAACCCTAGCTTGGATCCATGGGAGGAAATAAGAAAGGAGGCAGTAAAGGAAGGGGAGTGGGAGGTGGTCTCTAAGCTAAAAGTAATGCCAGTCTAGTATGCACAGGGAGGTGCTAATCCCTGATTGGAATCTCTGGCCTTTGGGGAAATTAAGGAATTATGCAAGGCTGCCAGGGAATATGGAAGGGACTTGATGTATTGCTTGCTACTCACATGCTAACACCGCACAACACACGTTATTTAATGACAATTTTATTATCCCCTACGGAGTACTCCCTATGGGAATTAACATGGACGCGTACTGTAACCCCACTTTGGAGAGACTATGCAGGGGATCCAGCAAGGGCAGTGCCTTAATATGGAACAACTGGCAGGAGAGGGAGCCCACACTGACCCTGACCGGCAAGTGGAGGACCTCCCTAGACCTGTCCTCAATGACATAAAGGATGTGGCCAGGAAGGTGTTACTTCAGGTTCCTGAAGGTAATTAACCAAACCTAGACTTTGCTGATATAAGACAAGGCCCAGATGAGCCTTATATGAAGTTCCTTGACAGACTTAAACTGGCCCTACACAAACAGTTGGTGTTGGACCAGGCATGGCAGGAATTATTGAAAAGGCTAGCGGTGGCTAGTGCAAATCCCCAATGTAAAAAATACCGTGTTTTCTTCCTCCTGAGCCTGAGCCAGCCATCACTCAGATGACAGATGCCTGCAACCGTTTCGACTCCCCTGAACACGCTGCTGTGCTGCAAGCACAGGTCCTCTCTGAGGCTTTAACATCAGCTCAGGAGGAGGCAAGAAAGCACCAAGAACAAACCACCACTTTACAAACTCAAATTCTGACAGAAGCTCAAGCTGCCTTTAAAGATACCATCAAAGAGCAGCAGAGCAAAAGACCAGGGCTCTGCCACAGTTGTGGCAAGGAAGGACATTATGCAAAGAATTGCCATAAACCCAGACAGAAGTTGCCTTTTAAGCCCTGTGGGTGCAAGGGAAATTACCAAAAAACTAATAGTTTCCGCCTAGTGCAGGAGTGTGCATGCCATCAGCTGGGAAACTCCCAGCTGAGCATGAGGCAGTGGCATGTGATGACAAAAACAGCTCTGTCACTTGTGCCAGAAATCATCAGCAGCCTGCAGGCTCACAACTACAGCACATCCTCTCCAATCTGCCCGCCACCATGCCATCAAGTACCTGCTTGGAGCTGACAACAGCCCATCCAGTAATTCTCACAGACTGCATATACCATGCAATCTCCACTGGAAAATTAGATCCAGAACAACAGCCACGTGAGTTTCTAATTGTGGGTAAAAACCAAGCCGGGGCTGAAGGGTTTTATGTTGTGCCTACTGTACTTACTCTGACATCATCTCAAGAAATAACTGTATTTACTTTGTGTCCTGACCCCCCATGCTTTATTCAGAAATGGCTAATTTTTGAACAAGCATTCTTGTTACCAGATTCCACCACTGAAAGCTCAGACAATTACTTCATTGCATGGGCAAGAAAGATCAGTCGCGGACAACCCGAGCTCACGTGCACCTTGGGACATTTGGGTAAGAACATCACCCTCACTAGGCTCATTAACACTGGAGCTGATGTAACAGTGATTTCCTGGTCCTACTGGCCTCCAGAATGGACTCTCATACCATCTTTGGATGTCCTAACAGGTTTTGGGGGCCAAAGCAACAGCTTTCGTAGTTTACATCAAATCCCATTTGAAGGGCCCAAGGGTTGCATTGATACTACAAAATCATTTGTAGTAAGTGCAAAAGTAGTCCTGTGGGGGAGGAACATTTTATCACAATGGGGCATGAGGCTGGAGACAAATTTTTGATACGGACTACTGATGGACGCAACCTTGAGATTAACATGGCCATCAAATGAACCCGTGTGGGTTGATCAGTGGCCCTTACCTTATGAAAAACTGGTCGTGCTAGAAAAATTAGTGATGGAACAACTGGACAAAGGCCACCTTGTCCAAACCACTAGCCTATGGAATATCCCAGTTTTTGTAATCAAGAAACCCCATAGTGAGAAGTGGCATCTTCTCCGAGATCTAAGAAAAATAAATGAGGTTATCGAGATAGGATCCCTATAACCTGGGCTTACCTTCCCCTACAATGTTACCAAAAGACTGGAAATTAATCATTATTGATTTAAAGGAGTGCTTTTTTACTATACCTTTATATCTGGATGGCGCACCAAGATTTGCCTTTTCCCTGCTATCAATCAACCAGTGAAAACCTTTACCTTACCACTGTAGGTCTTACAGAACTTTGCAGATTGAGGGTTTATAACTTTCTGGCTCCTGGAGCTGTACACTTCCAAAATCTGTTTCTAAAACAATTGGTCTTTCTGCATCTACAAGTGCCAGAGGGAACTAAAGCTTTTGAACACCAGGAAAACACAGAATTGTATGTATTATTTGCTATTTTACTGGAAATCCTAAATTTGGTAGGGGAAACTTGAATTACTAAGTGACTTGAGGCTCCTTGAATAGGTTTTCCACGGGATTAGGTTGCCTGTAACACCTGTAAGTACAGGAGATTGGTTTCGTCAGTGCAGGCTTCATTGTTTTTGTGAGAGTCCTATACAGCAGAATACAAATTAATTCTACATTTCCTTTATATTGCACACTCTGAGAGTAAGGCAAAAAAAGGGTGCTTAAGCATAATCTTTGGAAGACCATAAGATTAAATTTATTAAATTTATTTATTTTCATTCAATGAAACTGAACACACTTTAGGAATACGAATGCCTGGGAGATTTGCCATTGTAAAAAGCTACGTACAGCATTTATTGTGAAATTTTGAATTGTTAGGCACTACTCTGCCAAACTAAATGGGAGAATGGGCAGTGCCCTGGTGGCTGTGCCCTGCAGCATCACTGTTGTTTTACTTTGAATAAAGAGCCTCTTAGAGGTATCAGTGACAAGCAATGAAGAGGAAGTGTTCCTTCAGCTGGCTCTTCCCTGGAGCCTCAACTGTTGATACCTCTGCTGCAGATGCCCATCTTGAACTGGGATTGCAACCTTTTAAAGTCTTCATAAAAAGAGATACAGGGCCACCCAAACAAGCAGGTGTTCCAGGACCTCTGTTCTGCAGAGTTGTTTCAGAGTTGCCTCTCACCACCATACCACAGTCTGAGCTGCTGAAAAGAGAAGGCAGTGCTGATGAAACTCTGTTATTGCTGGTCAGAGATCAGAAGAAGGAGCAAGGTGTTATGGTTTTGCCTTGGGCAGGGTTTCTTTGCCTCTTTCCAATACCTATTTGTGTGTTTTTCCTCTAAATGCTAAGCACTCCTGGGAATGTTCCCTAACACTGGGAATGTCCACTTTGCCTGTCAGGACAGGAGCCAGGCAGAAAGCTGAAGAGGAGCTGTCTGGAGCTCATCCCTTTTGTTATAAAGTGAGTGTTTACTTTGGGATAGGTTGAACATCTACCAAGATAGGTTTTTATTAGTGCATGGACCTACCACTGCTCTTAGTGAAGCACATGCTTTTCCATGGTTAAAAGAGAAGGAATAAAAGCTCTCCATTGCCTTTGTACCACTTTTTATCAGCCAGAAAGACCTGGCCTTTGTACTATGGGAATTGGGCAGAACACTGAGGATAAAGTGCTTTGCTAGAGGTCTCTAAGAAATTTTGATTTATATGACGTAGCTTAGCTGTGCTCACTGTGTTTGCAGGCCTGGGGAGTTCTTGAACATAGTTTAAAAGTATCTGCAGTAACACTGAGTACAATATCTGCTAGGCTGGAAAGACAAATAAATGTAAGACAGAGAGGTAACTGGGAAGATGTGCAGAAGGGCATGATTGCCTTTTTTCATACACCTTCAGATTGTCATAAAAGAATGCAAATCCTTACTATTATTACGGCAGTTTCTGGAGTCCTGGAACAGGGTGAGAATTTGGAGTTAGCTTGCAGAAGTAATCTTTGTGCACCTGCACACAGAATTGTTGGGATGGATGTGGGCAGATGAGGGGACTGAAAAAACAAGTGGTGACTAGGACGTGCTCAAGATCATGGGGAACGTCAGTTGCAGAACTCTATCAATCCCTAACATAACAGTTTTCCACTTTGCTGGAGGGTTCTAAAGCTACTTCGTCCCAATAGCATTCCCATTACTTTACTAGACAAATGACCTCATGTGTCAAGTTCCTGTCAATTGGAAGATCACTGATGAGGGACATGCTTATCATCTCTGTCATGAGGTGACTTTACCTTTAAGGTGGTTGTGAGAGCTAAGGAAGTTGAAGTTGCTGGGGACTGAAAGGAGTCCCTTCTCCTGACCAGTTATTGGTCATTACTGGGAATTGACAGCAATTTTAACCATTGAAAAGGGAGATCAACTTGTGAACCCTACCTTAAGATGTAAAGTCAGGGCACTTTGGGTCTCTTTGTTTCCTGGCTGTGAAGGGTGGCGGAGCTCCAGGCCTCCCGTTCCCTGCCCAGGCCATGCGGCCGGGCGGGGGACTGGGCTGGGCCCAGCGGCTCCCGGCCTGGAGATGGGGGGGCCTGGGGAAGGTTTTCCACGGGCCCGGGCCGGGCCGATCTCTGGCTCAGCTGCAGGTTTTGCTGTGACTAAATTTACTAGAGACTGCCGAGTGAAGAAGGAGAGAGGCTCTGGACCTGCAGCGGGCTGGGGCAGTGACTACACTCTCCAGAGCAGCCATGAGGAATTTTCTATCTCAGATGGCTCTAGCTCCTGCACCGGCAGAGGTCACAGAGCTATCTACAAAGCCTGGGCAAGATTTTAACTCTTTTCATTTCCAAAATGAGACTTGCAGATTAATTTTTTTTTATCCAGAACAGGAAAAAGAGAGTGATCAACATGAAAAGAGACTTTATAAACTATCAGTGACAAGAAAGAAAAGAAGCTTCAGGAAAGGTAGAGAATTAAGAAGATGCTTTAATTAAGATGAAATATTTTTCTGTTAAAGCTATGGAGATGGACAATAAAGTCCTGAAAGAACTCCTTTAATTCATGACCGTATATGGGGAGGAATAGAGTGTTCAAAGTGAAAATTTCAAGTAAAAAGTAGAGTGATTGTGATATAGTGAAGTGCTGGAAACAGTGAAGTGAAAATTTGAAGCCTTGGGGGGCAATGAGAAAAACTGTTTTCTGATGAAGCTCACAGAAACAGATGAAGAAGACTTTCGCTTTTGAATAACTCATCCTTAAAATGCCATCCCTAGACTCATGGCCCATACACACCTCTGAGTGATGTGAGATGGGAGGAATGAGCTTTGATAACAGCAGCTCTGGGCAGATAACATCAAGGCAATGGAAAACTATAACAAAAATAGTTTTCTTGTGAGAAACTCCATAAATTAACAGGAAGAAACTTCTGTTTCTCTACAAAGACTGGTGAAAATACTGTAGCAGGAATTGGGACTGCTTTAACCACCAAAATTCCAAAGTTTTTGTCTCTGTTGTCATGTGTACAAGGGAATAGTGGGTAGATAGGGGATGAAAAGGTTTTTCTGGAAGTTTATTCTGGTGTTCTTATTATTGTAGTTTGTCAATAAACTTTCTTTATTCCTTTTAAGTTTTATGCCTGTTTTGCTCTTGTTCTAATCCATATCTCACAGCAAGAAATAAGTAATTTTTTTTGTTAGTCACTGGTTTAAAACCACGACAATTTCCAACATCATCATTCAGGAAATATTTTTCAGTGGCCCATCTGCAGTGACAAGAACCTCAGCAGAAGGTTTTTACTTCTGCAGTTGATGAGTAACTGTCATTGCCTGAGACATCATGAATTATTAACCCTTGAACATTCTGCTGCAATGTGAGATAAAAGCTGGGGTGTGCCCAGGTGGGACCCACATTATGTCTGGTGTGTCCTCTGCAGCTGTTCAGCCCAGCCCAGGCTCCTTCTCTTTACACACAAAGTTCATGTCACCTGATGTTTTAATCATCCTTAATCTCCTTGATTAATGACAACTGGTGTGTGCTCTGTGGCAAGAAAAAACAGCCAAGAGATTGGTTGAAAGTAAAAGGGGAAAATGGTAAAACTGGACCAGGAAAAGTTAATATTTTGAGAGCTCATTCTCTTGTCTCAAGTGCAATGAACAGTTTCCATCTGGGGCTTTGGTACTGGAATTTGTGTTGTCAGAGTCATTGCAGATACAAGAAATGATTCTTTAACAAGTCTGACTTCATTTCCCTGATTTAAAAACTCCACTTTCACTGGCAACAACATAGCAGAAGCCATAGTAATGCTTATGATGCCCCAATAATTTTTCTTTACTATGCAGGTGTGAACCTGATGTCACACGTTAAGCAGGGTCTGGGGCAAGTGGCTGACACTGAGCCTCCTCTTTGGGCCAAGCCCACAGGGGAAGTGAGACCACTGACTTAGGTCTGGGGAAAAAGAATTATTTTAAAAGTCACTTGGGTTTTTCATTGCTGCAAATCATTTGGGTTTGGATGAGCTTCCCTCCAGCAAAAAAGAATAATTTATTGCTCTGCAGGCTTCCTTAATTTTTTTTAATTTTTTTTTTTTTTTCCAGAAACTTAATGATTTCTTGGGTTTGGTTATTGTATGCTAGTGCATGATGAGTGGACCAATAGGTAGATGTATAAATTGCTGAACATGACTATTTTTGACTATTACTGAGCACTATGAACTGCAATACACCTTTTCTCTCTATGTCACTGCTATATCCAGTCCAGCAGGATGAAAGAACTGCAGCAGATGTTGGGAAGCCCTTTATGAATTTCTCTAATGCTTCCATGCTGCAATCACTCATCTGTCTCCTCATCAGCAAGATATTAATGTGACATCTGTTCTACGTAATTCCCACCCCTATCCATATCCCCTGCATGTGAACAATGCATCCTGCTTACAGTGTCAGTTTCACAGAGAATTTGCCATTTCTGTCAGCATAATGGCATTATTTATTAGAAGGAAATACTTTAAAAGGTTAAGGATTACACCTTTCCAGCCTGGACAGGCTTCCAGCAGTATTTCAAACATAGGAAGCCATTTTAATAGAATCACTGAAACAAAGAATCTCAGAATGGTTTGGGTTGGAAGGTGTTGCCTTCTGCGAGGCAGAGGACCTGTTTCAAGAACAGCACGGTGACCAATCCCAGGTCACTCGGTCCATTTGTACGCAACACCAATGTGATGGATGGCAAAATGGTGTTTTTTTGGTGAAGAATTATAGAAGACACTTTATAACCTAGGTTCACAATGTCACTCCCATCTGCTTTTATCACAGCTAGGTACTATTGGCTAATTAGGGGGGTCATTACCATAAACTATAGAGGAGGGTAGTGACTCTATCTTTCCGTTACATCCTGATATCTTCCGACCGCCGGGCCCTAGCT
The DNA here is from genome assembly GCF_971803275.1 of Cyanistes caeruleus. NCBI lineage: Eukaryota > Metazoa > Chordata > Aves > Passeriformes > Paridae > Cyanistes > Cyanistes caeruleus. The sequence continues at coordinate 13,995,406 of NC_141732.1, forward strand.
CCCCACAGGAAGGGACCTTAAATATCATCTTGTTCCACCCCCTGCCATGAGCACTATCCCAGGTTGATCCAAATCTCATCCAACCTGGTCCTGAACACTTCTGCAGACAGAGCAGCCACAGCTTCTCTGGGCAATCTGCTTATCCAAATGTGTTTTTCTAAATGCATTTATCATCTCTCCCATGAATCAGTCTAAATAATTGCCACAAATTTTCAATGAGATCCCTGACTGCAAGCTCTAGTGGTGAGCTTTGATGAGTTTCAAAATCAGCAGCAAGCAGATGGAATTACAGTTATGTCTTACCAACACATTAGTTTGCAATATGTGATTAGATCAAAACGCATTATGCATGGTCACTAGGAGACCAGCCATTCCACTTCAGTTGATTTTCCTCATTATATCTGCTGGTAGAATGCTTCATCACCAGCCTTTCCAGATGAGGTTCTGTCTGAACTGAAACAGTGTCACATAAATTCATGCACCATCTTTGCATAAATATGCAAGGACTCTTGACCCAGGTCAGCAGCATGCCAGAGCAAAAAAGAGAGATGCTTTTTCCAGCCTTCATGTTTTATCTTCTTATTTTACTGCTTTTTTATCCCACAGAAAATAAGTGAGGGGAGCACATTGTGCTGGTTTTGCATTAATTGATATTTGGTGAGGACGGAAGAAGCCAGCCATGGAAATTATTTTTTCTGAGAGAAACTGCTAAGAGCTTCCTCTGTGCCTAGCAAAAAACCAATAGCTGGCTAGCTCTGAGAGTTGACAACCTATTTTATTATTTACAAGCTAGGTCTGCCTCTGTAAGACTCACATTTTAAAGACATGCAAGCCTGGGAAATTGCTTTCTTGGCTTCCAGCATTTGAAGACGTAAATGGCCAGGCTGGCCCCAGCCGGGATTTTCTGTCCCTGAGGGGTGGTGAGCGGGGCTGCCAAGCCCCTCACCGGGGAGTCCACCAGGCCCGTCCCAGCAGGCAGCTGGAGCCCCTTCCCTGCAGAGCCTGCTGGTTCTTCTTCCAGGCACCACTGGGCCATGCCAGCCTGAGAGGCATGACGAGCAATCTCTCTCATGCCCAGCCTGGAGGAGATCAACCTTTCATTGCTGCAGAACTCCATGAAAACTGTTACAGATGATAAAGCTTGAGAACAAAGGAAACTACAAACACCAATTCTCTCCCGAATAAGGAAAAAGGGAAGGGTGATGACACGTAAGGAAAATGTGGGACACTGAGGTCAGTAAAGAAGGTGTTGTCAAATTCTAGTTAGAAGGGCATTGAGGAGATGCCTTAGTCTTGGGCTGAAATTCTCTTTGTAATGCCATGGTGAAGATATATTTTTGATCTATCAGACTTTGTTTTTTCCCCTCTGATTCATGAATCACAGTGGGGGGATGCAGCATTCACCTGGAGACCATGAGAAAAGGGCACTTGTGCTGGTGTGGATGCTGAAAAGCTGTAATCCTAGGAGAAGCTTGAACAGAGAAAGATGAGAAGCTTTGCCCAGGAATAGAAGAAGAAAAACCTCTGTTCCCAGAGATAAAAGAAGAGAACTTCTGGGTTTTTATGCTAGAACAGCTCATCGTTAACATAGCACGCCATAAGTTGACATGGCCTATGAAAGTAGCTTTGGGAAAGCTGCAAGGCATGGGAGGGATTTTCACACTGTGAACAGATTTTCCTTTCCCAGGTGGCTGATTCACTGTGACACTGAAGACACAAGAGAACAGTTTCTTGTGGAGAAGTCTCCATGGCATGGCAAGACAAGCTCTCCCCCCTACAAGAACTGATGAAAGACTGTTATAGAGGTGGTAACTGATTGAAAATCCCAGGTTTTGTTGCTACATCGTCAGAGGGAAAGAAAAGAGGTTGTGGGAGGGAGGAAGTGTTCTGAAGGTTTTATTCTGATTCTTACCATTCTTTTAGTTCTGTTAATAAAGTTTTCTTCATACCTTTTGAGCTTTGAACCTGCTTTTCCTTCCTCCTAATTCATATCTCACAGCAGGAAATGAGTAAATAATTCTGGTAGGTGCACTGGCGATTTTAGCCAGTGCTAAACCCACTACAGGCATCAAATATGTTTTCTGGTAAAGTGTGATTTTTTTCACACAAACATGTTTTTTCTGGGTTGCAGCACACTGAAAACCTTCTGTACAGGAAGTTACAGAATCCAGCATATGACAGGCCTTTCACCAGAGTTTTCTTTCAGTGTTGTTTATTTTAGAATAACTAACAAAGCCTCTGCCTAGACCAATATCAAAACTGGAACAAATATATAAAAAAGAGCATTGCAAGGTCTTACTATTTTTCTTTCATAAATTTGCATGGTATATATAAAATGCTAGGATGATCTACTAAATATATACATTGTTTCAATCTAATATTAAAAGATTCTTATGCAATAATTAAAAGCTATTGAAGTTGTAATTATTTTCCCCCATTTTAAAACTGGTCAATTCAGGTGATGCATTCCTGAAGAGGACATTTTTAGTTTCAAGTTACCTACACTTTTAATAGAAACTGCTCCATCAAACTGAATTGAAGACTGTATTAAATAGAACTGTCTCTTCAGAAGAATGCTCAGAAAATAAAAAAAAAATGGTAAACTATGTCAAAGCTTCCTCATGCCAAAACTGTTGTGTTTTATTTGCAAATAAATTTATTTACAAATACTTATTTACAAATCTGGTAGGTTTTCGGCTAGATCAAAGACAATAATCAGTATGTTGCTTACCACATTGAAATTTTGGTCACTTATAATACAGGATGTAGGAAATGGTTTTCTCCTTGAGGCCATGGGTATGCAATTGTTATAAATGTAATCGGAATTTTGACAACTAGGTCCCTTGAGTAAATAACAGTTTAATTAAAAATGAAACAATTTAATTAATTGAATGGTAATTTAGTATAAAAGAATACAGTTTAGTAGAAGAATAAAATTTAGCAAAAATACAATTTATATATATAATTTGCCAATAATTAACTATAATTAAAGCATAAGCAAAACCGACTGGGGTATGGGGAAGGCTTCTCACCCCACCTCACATTCAAAACCGACCGGGGTACGGAGGCTTCCCACCCTGCCTCACGTACAAAACAAAGCACTTCAAGCTAACCTTATATGCTGTATGCTTATACATATTCATGAACTTTTCCCATAAGTTTCCTCCTATTTCCGATTGTTCTGACTTTACGTCACTATTCTTCATGGCACACACTTCAGTTGGTGTTAGGGGGTGTTCAGTCTTCTTTTGGTGGTCTTTTGGTGAAGACTTCTCTTCCTCCTTGTCCTTTGGATAACCTTACAGGTTTGCGCATGCGTACTAAGCGTTGTTATGTAAGTCTACTCATTAGTCTGATATTTACTGATTTTTAGGCCCAATGCCTAAAGTGGTTCTAATTTTGTCCATCTCAAGGCCATTCTCATCTTGGTGCATCACCCAGACTACATCCTGTACCTCAGTTTTAACATGTACCATCTGTAAAGGGGTACATCTGCCTTGTAACACTGATTCTTTTGATTGCTTCTAATAATAACTTTCCAAATAGCTATAATTTAGTTAGCACAAGTTGATTCCATAATCAATTAAATTCTTCATTTTCTTCAGTGAAACAAAGGTTTACACTGTGGTTATTTATCTATTTGCAGCACTTTTCCTCCAGGCAATAATCAGCAATCAGAAGTTCATTAAAGGTTTAATGGCTGTTTAGTGACAAGCAAGAGGCTTAATTAATTTATTCTGATCTAAATATCGAGTAATGGAGTGATTTATTAAATCATCCTAGAGGTTAACCAGCTGACAGATCTTCAAGTAGTAACCTTTCATTTCCACTTTTAGCTTTAGTTTCAGCCTCGATCTTGTACCTAAAATAATCTTAAGCCAGAAATGGCCTGACCCAAAGCCTCCTGAAATAGGTAGAAACAGCAGTTTACAGCAGCTGTTCGATTACAGGAGAAAGAGAAGCTCTGGAAACTGAAGACTTTCTTGTACTTTGCATAGAACCACATTTAGCACATGCACTTCATCAGGTAAAATGATTTAAGGTGAGTCTCATTGCAGTTGTGTGTAAATGACTTGCAGAATTGTATTTGTATACATGAAATGCTGTAACTAGGCAAAGTTCTGCACACCAGACATGTCTCCCTGTGGTCTGGGAGGAAGTAATGGGAGAAAATGAATGATGGAGGAGCAAGAGCTGAGGCCCACAACTCTGCAAATCTTTCAAGGTAGGCAATTTTGCACTAGGTCTGTGTTTAGATATGAATTAGCGTTAATAATAGTGCCCTGGATGTGTTTGCATTCTTCATGACCTCTACTCACTGTGTTAATTTAGATTTTCATTTAAAAAAAACAACAACAAAAAACCCCAACATAATAACTGGGAGGGAGTTTTGTCCCTCATGACTAAAACTACATAATTGCCTTCTTAAGAGTCAGTCAGCAAGCCTTTTTGGATCATGAACTTTCTCTGCCATAGGTTACTTCAGCTGCAGTCTCTACATGCATTCAAGGGCTTGTCCTTTTGAACCCACATTTAATGCTCGCCCTTGCTTGCAGAGTGAGTGGTTTTAACTTAGATAGCCATGTGAAGGATGGAAGACATGCTTCCACAAAATTTCTTCCTGTATTACTCAGACTGTTTGTGTTTCAGCACCTCAAGGATGACCATGATAGAAGCAGATGCCAAGGCATAAATTGAAGGATGGGAAAGGGAGGGATTTCATGACTTTAATTTGTAGGCAGCCCCAACTTAACTTAAGTGGATTAGTTAAATCCTCAGTCACTGATTTGCAAGAAGCTGGAGGCTTCTGAAGGAATGTTCTATTCTTGCATTTTAAATGTTGATGATGTCTCCTTGTTCACTCTTGCTATGTGATATAGAGCAAATTTTTTTTAGAACATAATTGAGGTTCTTTCCTAGACCCTCTTCATATTGCAGAAGTATAGGAACAACTATTTTCAACCTAGGTGACCGCTAGCCAGAGATTCATCAGGAAAGTGCATTATTTACATGGAAAAAACCTGGCACGTATAGCGAACTTTGAACTGGCCTGCTGAGCCAGCAGCATCACTCCAGCACCTTAGAAGGGAAAGACAGAAACCATTCATCTGGAGGCCTCAGCTGAGTGAGCAGGGACAAAGGATTTAAAGGAAGATGAGGAGCAGTATCAGAGTCTGTGAATGCACAAGAAATAGGGATTGTCTAATCAACAAAACAGCCTGGTGGAGGCAAGAAAGCATTCAAATGTTTAAAAGGCTGGTAAAAATGAGGGTGAAGTTGATTGTCCTTTGTGCCTCATGGGTGTGATAGGGAGCAATCAGTTTAACATAGCAAGGGAAATTTCAGGTGTGGTGAGACTGGAACAAGGGGGCTGTTATGGAACAGACTGGGGACAGAGCAGAATTTGTGAGTGCCAGGGGTTCAAAGAAACAGTTGGCTGGTGGGATGAGACAGACTGTGGCACTGCAGGGACAGCCAGCCTGCTCCACTCAGCACCGACCATCTCACTCTGGGAGTACCTTACAGGGCTGTTGTTGTTCCTATTGGATTGTTGTTGTTCCTATTTTTCCTTTAGAGGAGTGTTTTCCCATATGCCACTGCAGGTCTAGCCTTAATTCACTTTATAAACAGTTTGCAGACTAGCAGCATTTGACACCAAATTTACATGTGCCTTGGTCCTGCTGGTGTGAAGTTGCATTCTATTTTATAAACTGCCTCTGTGAGATTAATGCTGCAGTTCATGACAAAAAACAAGCTCCAGGTCTCAGGAAAATGGCACTCCAATGCACTCCTCATATTCTACTGCCTCTCTCCTTCCCAAAAGTAGATCCTACATTAGTAGGGGGCAATGAAACTTCTGGCTGAAAACCTGCTGCTTAGAGACAGTTGTTTCAGAGCAGCCTGGAGATCTGTCCCAAGAGGTCATTCAGAAGCTAGCCTGCACACCTCTGAATGATGGCTGCTAGAAAACAAAGCTGATAAAAAGCTGTGCTAAGTGTGCCAAAGATTTTATGCTTTGTAGCCATGGCTAAAAGAATTGCTCAGCTCTAAACAAACCACACCTCAGCAGTCAAGTAATTAACTGTGCCACCAGCAGCTTGGCAGGGAAGGATGACAGTAGAAGCTCACACAGGTAAGTACCACAGAGTTTCTTGGCACTGGCCTCTCTGGAAAACAGAGTGCACTTGTCATCTGACTTTGGAGAGAGCTCCCACTTCTCCAGAACAGCCAAGGAGGGGCTGAGACATGAAGTTTTACTCTCAAGGAAAAAACAGATTTACATTATGAGGCAAATATTTTTTCATCCTTAGGCTCTAGCATGAATGGCTATGACACAGGGTTACAGAAAGGGATAATCATTATTCCTTCCTGGAGTGCTCAGAAGTCCCTGAAGAGCTGTTGTAGTTACTTTATTTAATTTTGTTAAGAATTTGTTAAAAACTTGTTAGTACGTTCTTGTTTCCCCCTGTTGATTGTAATGGTTTAGCCCCAGTTGTCTGTTATGTAAACCCCTCACAGTTTTCCTGGATGTTCCCCGTCAATCACCTTTACCCTGCCCCATCTCCCCAGCCATCATCATAAACCCCACCTCTCCTTCCAGCTCCTTCTATGTATATCATCCCTTCCTTGACATGTAATTGGTTGTTATGTTATGTTCCCGCCTTCTTTGTATCCCCATTGGTCCCTGACATTGTAACCCCCTCCCCTTACCCCTCCCTCCATGAGCTGCCATTGGACCCTGGACTGTGCCCGCCCCTGAGATAAAACCCAGTGCACAGAGGTGCTCAGGGCTCTCTTTGGTCCTGAATTCTCCCAGCCCAGACCCTTGTGCTCATCCCCTTTCCTGAATAAACCTGTTCCTGGGAAATACAGCCGAGTGAGTCTCCTCCTTCTTTTTGCCATCACCCATGACGCCTGATTTGGCAGAGCCTGGCAGGATTCAGTGCTCTGAAGGTTCTGCAGTGGGATCGCCTTTCCCCTGCAGTTCCCCACTCCTGGCGACTGCCTGTGCCGGAGTAGCACCACAGAACTATCCCGGAGCTCCGGTGCGGCCAAGAGCAGCATCAAAGAGCCTTGCTTTAGTGGGTGACTGAACTCTGTCATGCTCCATTGTTGATATGGCCTTGTGAGAATGCTCCAACACCTCCCTTGAGTGCCACTGCAGTTCAGTGAAATTTGCATTGGTCTCCAGGTGAACAGAATGAGATGTCAAATGTGCTGCAACAGCAGCATGAAGATGAATGTGACAAATGGAGCAAGGAAAATAGGAAGTAAGATTTAAGGGGGAAGGAAGCTAGAATGAAGGTAAAAAAGAACAATTCACAAGGCAACACATTACTGAAGTAGTCCAGGAGCAGCAGTATGCAAGGTAAGATGAGTTTGTCTAAGAACCACGTCTTGAAATTGGATTGAGTTTGGAATTTAGAGGAAGGGGATGGTCTGACTGTTGTAGAGGGCTTTTCTTCCTCCATTTCACCTGAACAGCTGACCAACAAACTGTATCTCCCATTCTCATTAATTAATTTATCTACTTGAACATGTTCCCAGGAATTGATAAGCAGAGACTTTCTACTTTCACCTATGGAAGAGGATTTATTTTCAGTAATCATGAAATGTTCGAGTGCTTAATTTCTTCTCTGAGAACCTTACCAAAAAAATGGTTCAGGAATTTCCAGCTGAACATTTTGTAACAAAAGACCAGCGAAAATAAACACAGTAGAGTGTGTTCTTCTTCCATGGGGAATGTTTACATATTTGAACCTTGTTCCAAGAGCCAATGCTGACATATTTTGTGATGAGCAGTTTGTCCATGCTTCCTTTAAGAGGTGTAATTCTGGTGCTTCATGTGCAGATTTTCCTCTAGAAAAAGATTTCTGGTTCAGCTATACTATCACCTGTGCCTCAAAGTCATCCTTTTGTATTTTATGCAGGCAGCGGTGCCCCAGTGCTCCTGGCTCATAGATAGCTTTCTCTGCTGTTCCATAATGAACAAGAGAAAGCTGACCTAGCTCTGGTTTGGAGATGTTTGAGGAATACACACTTGTACTGGAAAAATAATAAATAAGTTTTCTGATTTTTTTTCCAAATAATAATAATAAGAAGAAAAACACAACAAAAAAGTAAACGAAGCTTTGTTATCTATTTCCTATTATGTTAAAATACTTTTTTCTCTAGACAGGGAAAATTTTCTCGCTTCTTTCCTGAGTTAAAGACACCTTGTGTCTTCTGTACTCCTTATATTCTCAGTGGGGTTATTTCCTTTTAAGCTCATCTATGACATAAACCAAATTGGCTTTAAAGTTGATATCACTTGGAAATGCTGATTGTAGGGGGCTTAGCAGGGACAGGAAAATTGAAGTGAGCTGATTCCTTGTCTGAGCTTTTTTTTATCATTCTGCAAAAGCTGTTCAGGTGTTCTTTTATCCACAGTCCAATAACTGATCCACAGATCTGTTATTCATCACACTGCTGTGTATTTGGCTAAGAAGAAGAAAAGAACCCTCTTCAGGTTAAGCTGCTCCCCTTCCCAATTTTCCAATGCACTCTAGCCCCAGAGTGAATGCAGCTCTTTCCAGAGCAGCACAGCTGCCAGGGATTTGAAAGACGGTGTCCTATCATCAAACAGGTTAATGAAATTTTGTTTCCTGCCTGGACTGCACAGAAAATCATCTAGATAAGCCGTACTTGGGTTTGTTTTCAGAATTTAAGGGCTGTGAGACACTGAGTGGGATGGTGTACAGCTGTTCCTACCTGGGAGGTGTTTCTGTTAAGTTTTATTTTCAGATCCTAGGTAGTTTAGGGAACCATTAGGCTAACTTCTGCTAGAAGAAAAGAAAGGCAGGCAAGCCTTCACTACTGATTACTGCTTCAGCATGACAGAGAGGAGGGGAACAACAAAAGCTGAACTCCCTTTAGGCAGTGGTAGAGAGGGTTTAATAGCTTTGTTTCATTAAAGCACTGAATGCTCATTTTTACAGGGGTATGAGCTCTTTGAGACAAGATTAACTCTTACAAGGATAGGAACTGGTGATTTCTGGGCAGGTACACCATATCAAGTCGAAAGAGGAAAGAAGGCAGCTTTTTTCTGGTGCTTGCTATTCCAACAGCAGCAGAGACCTGTGAATCACAGACCACCAGTACAAAAAAACCCCAGAAGCTGCTCTGGCAAAGTGCAGCCTGTGCCCTTTGGGATCAGTTCCAGCCTGTTTGGCTCCAAGGCTGCTGCTGAGGTCTCATTAGTGCTGGGAAAATATTATCCATAGGGGTAGGGTATTTATGAGGCCCTGGACAGAGCACCCAAAAGGGCAGTGATCTCCAGAGAGGTGGGCTGAAACTAAATGCACTTTATACTCCTGGGCAACCTTCCCCTTTCCAAGTGGAACAGAAGGGCAGGATGAGGGTGAGGATCACAAGAAATTCTTGATGGTTATGAAGACTTTATCAAGCCTGGAAGAGAACATTTAGACAAAACAGGTTTTTGTCTGCTGAAAGATGCAGGGAAACTAAAAGAGCACCTGCAGTGAGTAGAGATTTGGTGTTAAACTCAGATTTTTTTGTATGCGTCAGTGACATCCCTTTTAATATAAGAACAGCCAAAGATGAAAAAGGTGTCAGGGACAAAATAAGAAGTGCAGTGACAGTGAGAAAATACATTAACAGAAAACAGCTAGAACATGCTAAGCTCACACAGATTCATCTTTTGTGGCTGGATCCCTATATAGAAGCATTGTTTAAGTGTTTAACTCCTAATGGACCAAGATCACTAATAAAAAGATCTTAAGCATCAAATCTACTGCTTTTGGGGGAAGCTAAAAATCCATAAATAAGGAAGAAATAAAAATCATGATGGTGTAGAAGTGGTTTCTGACACAGAGGGACACTTTGCTATGGAGATGTCTTGGCCAGCAGTGTTTCTCTGAGAGTATTTTTGATGCCTCTACTTTCCAGCATCTAGGAAAGGAAAAGCTAGAAGTCATACAACCCTCACATTCTGTGACTGCACTGACCTCCGCAGATGATAAACCAATACCTTGATCTCTCTGCTCCTTCTCAGAAATGCAAATATTTCACTTTGCTCTGGAGACATTACATTAAATACGAGAAATCCGTTTTAAAAACAGAAAATGGGGAAAAAGAGAGAAGTGATCTAGACAGTTTCAAGTTTGAGTGTGAAGGAAAACAAAGGCCTTTGGCTGTAGTTTCCTACAACAAACTCCAGCAGGTATTCAATTGCTGCAGTCTCCTTCATGTTCATACACCCAGAGATGGATGTAGACACCCTCCCAGAGCAGTGTTCTTGTGCTTATTGAAGGATGAAGAAGTGACACAAATGTAACAGAGAGAGGATGTCTGTTTGCTGTCTGAGAATAATGTTGAAGATTTGCTCAGCTGCCTTGAGATGCGGCTGCTGCTACCCACCCAGGGCAGCAGTTGGGAAGGATGCTTCATCAGGAACCAAACCATCCTGCCATGACCTCATCTGAGGCAAATGACTGCTAAACTCAGGTTATTTAAGTGCCAGCTTCTTCATCTGCAGAAAGAATCTGCCTTTCTAACTAATCTCAGTCAGGCCTGGTGGCAGTAATACTTCTTAATGCCCATTCTGTGCCATTGCACCCTAAATATCTAATTCCGCGAGTGTTTAGGAATGTAAAAGTGATTAAGAATGGAGCAGCACACTCCTTGTGACTAATTCTCATTTAAATGGGCAATGAGATCTAGAAACTAGATCTAATTCTCTGATGAACTCACTGTTTTCCTGTAAATACAGATATTTCAGGAAGGTTGATTGCCTATCTGGGAATAAGGGGTTTGTGAATAAAGTGATGGTTCCATTGTTGCAGCACTTGGCAAAGGAGAACAGAAGATCATATGCACCAAGAAGGGGAAAAACAACCGAATGGATGTGTCAGGAGCATCAGTTGGTGAGCAACTGGAGTGATTGGCATAGAATAGGAGACTTTGTCAAGTTGAATTACAAAATTACTTAAAAACAACCTGAACAAAACCAGAAAAATAACTCTATTCAGAGTTTTTCTTTAACATGACTATTTGCAATGGATATTGGATTTGAAACCCAGTATAACTGAAAATATAAAAATTAAAGTGCCCATCTGCAGTGTTCAAATTATTGCAGTATGATTCAATTTGGAAAACACAGGAAGCTGTACAGAACATGTGTTGTCAGACAGGACTGTTGGGCAGGACTGTCAGGTTCTGGAGAACAAAATTACTAGATTGTGGCCAGAATTCATGCAAAGCCAAAAAAACCTTTTCTTCCTTTGAGTGCAGAATAGTTGTTCTGGTTTTAATTTTTTTCCAACAACAGAATCTGACCACAGCCCAATGGTGAGCTGTCTGTCAGCGGGGAAAAGAGATTTTCACTGGATGTTTTCATTGGAAAAACCCTTTGGAAGATTTTTTTTTTTCCCTGTCAATGGAGTAATCAGAGAATTGAGATAGAATGGTGCTGGTATTCCTTCCTGTCCTGGTTTTAAACCAGTAACTAAAAAACTACTTATTTCTTGTTGTGAGATATGGATTAGAACAAGAGCAAAACAGGCTTAAGACTTAAAAGGAATAAAGACAGTTTATTAACAAACTACAAGAATAAGAATACTAGAATAAACTTTCAGAAAACCCCCTTATCTTCCACATCTTAACTATTTCTCTGTACACATGACAACATAGAGACAAATAACTTTAAGACTCTGGTAGTTAAAAACAGTCTTAATTCTTGCTACAGTCTTTCATCAGTCTTTGTAGAGAAACAGAAGTCTCTTTCTGTTAGCTTACCGAGTTTTTCATGAGAAAACTATTTTTCATCATAGTTTTCTATTTCTCTAATGCCAGCTGCCCGGAAATCTGTCATTAGATCTTCTCCTCCCATTTCACATCTCTGAGGTGTGTATGGGTCACAGAGTTTAGGAATTTTATTTTTAAGGATAAGTTATTCAAAGGCAGAAGTCTTCTTCATTTGTCTCTGTGAGCCTTCCTGGAAAACAGTTTTCTCTTTGCCCCCCAAAGCTTCAATATCTTCACTCAACTCAATTCCAGCAACTCACAGTATCACAAGCACTCTCTCTCTCTTCTGCTCAAAAGTTACACTTTGTATATCTCATTCCTCCTAATACTCTTATCATGAATTAAAGGAGTCTTTTTATACTATTATTGTCCATCTCCATAGCTTTAACAGAAAGATATTTCAGCTGTAAAGCATCTCCTTATTCTCTCTTTCTTATTTAAACTTAACTCTTTTCTTCACTGTTTTTGGTGGTTCTATGATGTCTCCTCTATGTTGATCGTCTCTCTGTCTGTCTTTCTGAGAAAAGGAGTAATCTGTATGTTTATCCAGGTAGTAAAAGAATTAAAAGCTTTAAGAAAACTGCAAGAGTTCATGGTGTTAAGTTTCAGTCTAGCAGCAAAAACTGAAAACCAAGCTCGGCTGACCAGCGCTGCTTCTCTTCCCCCTCCTCCCCGCTCCTCCACCGTGGCCTTGTCAGCCTGGAGGGGGGGGTGGGGAAGGCCAAGACAGAGCCTGCTACCTTGTCAGAGATAAGGGGGTTTTCTGAAAGTTTATTCTAGTATTCTTATTCTTGTAGTTTGTTAATAAACTGTCTTTATTCCTTTTAAGTCTTAAGCCTGTTTTGCTCTTGTTCTAATCCATATCTCACAACAAGAAATAAGTAGTTTTTTAGTTACTGGTTTAAAACCACGACACTTCCCCACAGCAGAGTAGCAATGATTCCTGTTCAAATCACAAAACAATGATACGACACTTACTGGAAAGCACCTCGATAAGCCTGCAAAGGTTTTGCATGCAAGACCTTGGAAATGAAGACATTTCTTTCACAGATTTCACAGGTTGTTGGCAAAATGTGTAACTAAATATTAGTTTATTAGTAGAACTGTGTGCTACTAAATGCTTCCCTGATGGCACTGGGCTGTTAGCTTTAGTTAGCAGAAATTTACCTCTAAGTACACATTGTATACAATTACTTGTGCCAGCCTCTACCTCTTTATTCTAAAACTCTGTTCAAAAAAAGGTCAAAAATGGAGCAGTCTTCCTGTAAAGAATCAATGCATATGATGGCCAGAAGTAATTTTAGTATTCTTTATCAGAGGAATAGAAAGAAGTTCCGCTATATACTTAAACAATATTTTAATGTTTGAAATACTTGAAGGTAGAGATGCCCAGTTACACATGGTGGCAAGGAGGCACTGGGATGTAGGGCAAGTATTTCTCTATGCCAGCATTACATTAAATTTTATATTAGCAAAAAATACTTCAGCCCCCAACACTTCAGCCCTGACCCGCAGACAGCTGCAAGCAGCATTGTGTATTTCAGAAAATATTTATTTATTGCCTATACAGAAATATTGTGAGGTTAAAACTATCAGCAAGCATGGGCTTATCCCTCAGAGGAGTACATCCCATTTAGACCTCCTAAGATTCTTCTTCACAGAAGCCAGCAGGTTCCATCGCAGAAGGTTCTTCTGTTCTGGTGTGTGGGGCTTGCTTGAAATGTGCAAGACCCAGGAAAAAAGCTTGTTCCATGTGGACAATGTCAAATGAGTGATAATAGAACATTTGCTGGACTTATAAGGAAGAAACAATAGATAAGTATGTTTCTATTTAATATAAATAATAAGCAGTTCTATTTTGTTAAAAATTAATTTTAAAAAGTGGTTTACACAACCTTCCTATTTCTATGCACTTGTTCCTGCTGAAGTGATTTAATGAAAATTCTACTGTATCTATTGTAAAATAGTGTTCTTAAAAATCCATACATACAGAGGGTAAGGTTTTAGTAAGGACCGCTTAAGGAGTACAGTAATTTCAGGGGTCACACCTGAGCTGACATGTGGAAACACATTTGGGGAAAGAGGAGCTTGAGCTGAACTGCCTGTGCTGAAAGGACCAAAGTAAGTAATTTGAAAAAGTAATTCAGCCTTGCCAGGGTTTCTTAAGTCTGTGTTGGTATTCCCCAGGAAATCTACACATTTGGGGAAATGCCTTTGGAGTAGAAAGGCTTGCTTCTCAAGGAAAGTGCTTCCCCAGGAGTTCCAGTGAGGCAGGTGCAAATGTCTCCCTTTGGCTCTCAGTGGTCCCTGCAGTCCTTGAGGCCTGCTGCACTTGGCAGAGGGGCAGAGGAAGGGAGAAGGCTGTGATCTTTGGCATCTGCTCAGGTCTGCAGAGACCAGCCCAAACTGCTGCAGCAGAGTGTGTTACTCCTATTTCAGCAGAGGTCTGAGCTGGATCATCTCTGTTCAGCTGAGAGCCTCAAGGCTTTCTTTGAGAGCTGTGAGTTAAAAGGCATTTATGCACACACTGATGCTGTTTTGGTTTTTGCCTTTTTCCTTTTATAAGTTCTCAGTACTCTTCACACATATATTTGTAGCTCTGTAGCATATTGTATTAGTGACTAGTTTTCCCAGGCCATTCTCCATGGCCTTTCCCTAAGCAGAAAGACAAAATAAATTCCAGAGCTCCAAGCCTCTGGGGGTACAAGGCCCCAGTGCTATCTTGTTTATTCCTGGGAACCAGGGCCAAGAACTCTTTGAGACACATTTTGATAGAGAAAGTACAGCCAGTGCTGACGGGGCCGGGGGGGGAGGGGAGGGTGGGCTCCAGACGAGGAGCTTGACTTGGGAGGGAAATTGCATCGTTGCTTATCCTCCTAATTGGTTCTTTTCATCAATTACACTAATTTCCTAAAAGCTATAAACATGTACTCACACATGTTTAATTTCCTGAAAGCTATGAACATGTACTCACCCACCCTGAGGGAGTGGGCTTTTGTAGACATCTTTCCATAGCTGCCCCTGAAAATCTTGGAATAAAGATCCATTTTTATATTTTAGATTTTTATATTATCTCTTTACTAAAAGTATCTTGAGTTTTATTTCCAGGTTGAGAAAAAGGCAACACTATTTGGACTGTATGTGTATTAAAATAAAACCTCAATGTGATAAAATTATTAGTTTATTACTATGATTGTACAGAATTTATAGTTTATAATAATGTTATAGACAAGTATTTGTAGTCAACTGTAATGTAGTCCTTTTTTAATATACATGCTTATTTTACAGAATATATTTTAGTGCTATACCCTTTGTAAAACTGTCAGTTCCCCATTAATTGAGTAGGACTCTGTGTCCTTACACAGTTCTGTTACTGCCAGACATGTGAGCTCTCTGTGTCTTTCTCCACACCCTGCTCAAGGATCTGTTCAAAGGTGGAGGCTTAGACCAACAATGCTGTTGGTTCTGGAGGGCTCCAGCTGTTGGAAAAAGCACATCCAAAATCACTGCCCCATCTCTTGGAGACAGAGGAACACACTTCCATGGCAGGGGATTTTTAATTGTGCTCCTTTGTCTGAAAACATAAAGATATATTTTGAGAAAAAATACTGGACCATTGATTATCTTTCTTTTCTTTGGTTTTGGGGCTTTTTTTCATTCTTTTCCTTAAAGATACCCTTGATTATATTGATGTTGTATAATTTGGTAGCATGTTCTTATCTTAGCATTTATTAGTATGTATTTGCTAATATGTCTTTATGTGTTTGAAATATAACTAGTGACAGATTGGTGACTGCTCCATGCAATTGTTTTTCCAGATCCAACTCTTCAACAAGCCACCAGCAGGAATTTGTGTTTGGGTTCCAGATCTGAGCACCCATTTGCAATGCAGTTTTACATGGAAATGCCTCTAAAATACAACATAGTGGCTTTAAAAAAGAAAAAACAAAGAAAAACAAAACAAAGAAACAAAAATAACCTCCCAAAAACCCCAAACAAGCAAAACCAAAAATCAACCAACCAAAAAACCCAAAAACCAAACCAAATAATGAAACTAATGAAAAAATACCCATCAAAACAAAGAAGACAGCCAAACATAAAACAAGCAAACCTCACCCACCCACCCACGCCCCAACTATCTTCCCTTTTTAAATTGATAAAAAAGATACTTCACAGAATGATAAAATCAAGGGTGTGGAAATGTCTATGAGGCTGCCTCCAGCCTGAGTTGTCTCTCAGACAAGTCTCAAACAGAGCAAGTTGCCTGGAAATGCCTCCAGGTGAGTTTTGAGTGTCCCTGAGGGTGTAGATCCCACACACAGCCTCTCTCTGAGTATCTGTCCCTATGTGTTACTTCTCTTGCTATAATTTATTTGTTTCCACATCTACAGGTGCCATTTCCTGTGCTCCACTTCTGCCTGTTTCTCAGAGCAGGGAGTGTTATGGAGGCTGAAGATAAAAGATAGACGGTCTTTTGTGGTTTATCCCATGCCAAAATAATTGTCTGATTTCTTGTTCTCAGATAAAAATGCCTGACTAAATGGTTTTTGCATTGCTTTTTATTGGTGGCCAGATTTTTTCTGGAACTAAATGGATTAATTATAGTAGAAATATATGTATAAGAAAACAGTGGTTGTGAAGCCAAATAGACTGATCCATTTATTGTAACCCGTAAAGTCAATGCAAGCCAAAAAATTACTGTGGAGCTGTGTGCCTCTTTGAGGATATTCACTGCAAAGTAAAAGGCTATGTAGTTCACCAGTCCTCTAACTAGATTCCTTTAAATAAGACTGTAATGTTCCTTGTAATGCCATCTGAAATTATCCAGAGAAAATAAAATCAATAACTCAACCAAACTAAACATCTGTCTTTTGTCTTATCTGCAGACACTGATTAAGTTATTGTCATTGCTTAGCTGAGCTGTATGTAAGTCCTGGCAATTAACATTTATTTAAAGAAATGGAAGAGAAAGTGCCAGGATTTGTTTTGCAAGTGTGATGACATGTTGTCCCTGAAACTGGTTTCAGTGTTTCTGAAAGAAAGGGCAAAATGCCCCACAATTTAGTGGTGGTTCAAAAGACACTTTTGAAGAGGATTTTAAGCTTTGGTTAAAAAATAGGAAATAAATAATTAATTTAGGAATTGACACATAATACAGTCTTGATATGATTTTAAGGGAAAATCTGAAACATACTGAAAATACTTTTTAATTTTTTTTTTTTTTTATTTTTATTTTTACTGGTCTAGCCCAAAAAGATGGCATCATAATGTAAGAAACATCCATACAGCTTTACTATATGCCTGTGATCCAATGAGTAATGTCAACATTTTGTAATGAAAGTTTCAAGCCTTGACTGGCTATTGATAAAGTCTTGAAATTCCTAATGGATTCCCAAAATATTTTGCAGCACATGGTGAAGGAGCAAGATCTGCCTATTAAAAGGAGAATCAACAGATAAGCTGTGTTGTAAACACTGTACAGGAAGAATTTTCAGGTTATTAATGAACTCTGGCCTTAAAGAGAGCCCCAGGAAGAGCCTGCCTCTAGGATTAAAGCCAAATGCCCTCAAAATGAAATCAAGGATTTTCAGACATCCACACAAACCTGTGGTGAGAAAGCATGCAAAGGATCAAGTAGCTTTTTAATGTCACATTTCAAACACCTGGATAAAGGAAAAGAAATATAACTGGGTAGTTCAAGTTCCAAGAACTTCCCCAACAAAGCAGGCCAGGATAATTTTAAGTAAGATTGCTCTTCCTGCAATATATTATTCTCACCACCACTTCCATTACAGCCTCACCACTGTGATGTCTGTAGTCATTATAAGAACGAGGACAGGCTGAATAATTTTGAAGTTTTCAAGCACAGAAAGCTGGCCTTGAGGAAGCAGGAGAGATGATAGGTATTTCTCTTGGGTCACCTAGAGAGATGCATTCTGTTAAGGAAAACAGGAATGAGCCAATTCCTACCTTGCATTCAGCTCTGTAGTTTCAATATCTGGGTTAACAAACTTCAACCAATATTTGGGTGTATCTGCACCTCTGCCAAGTGATAATCAGAGTAAAACCAGACTTTCACTGCTTGCTCTGCATGTTTGGGCTCTCACCTGGACAGCATGTCCTCTTCAGGCACAGATGGAAATAGACAGCTGACTGTGCTGATCCCTGTGCTGACTGAGAGCAGCAGAAGGGAATTTACTGCTCTCTGGAAGAACTGGAAAAGTAACCAGAACTGCTGCCTCTCTATTTCTGTCTTCTGGTACTAGTACTTCTGTCTTCTCAACTAGTACTAAGTCATGCTTTGCTAATTAAATTATCTAAGGTCATTTTTATTGTCCTTTATTAGCAGATAATGACTTTGGTTATGGTTTAAGCTCCAGCTCCTTAACTGGCACTCAGAGGCTGCTCAGCTTCCAGGAAAGTTCCGAGTGTGATGGAAGAAATTCTTCCCAAGAGAGATGGTGAGAGAACTTCACACACACACACACACACACTATTTTGCCCAGAACAAGATATAAACAAGGGAAAAATGTTAATTTTATTTTTCTAATCAGTTTTGTGATAAATCAAGACAATAAATACTAAGGAGTAGTAAACCAACAATTTCAGGAGCTCATTTGTCTTTGTTGGAGGGCTTAGAGCATTACCATTGGTAACTCTGTTTCCTGGGTTTCTAAATTCAAAGTACCATTTCCACACTGAGAGCAATCTTCACTAAAGGACCCTTGCCAATACTGGTTTATTGGTCAGGTATTTGTCAGGGTAAAAATATGAGAGGTGTCTGCTTTATTTCCTCTTAGTGGACTCTGTAATGTATCTGCAGCCTTTTTGTGGTACTGGACCTTGTAAATCTTTGTGCTATTTATATAGCTTATCAAAATCAGTAAATGACAAAAAATAAAATGCAACCAATTATAATGTTCAGGAGACCGTATTTTAACTCCTCAGTTATTGCATTGTTTCATATCAAATGATCAATTTCTTATGTTCTGCCTTTTCAAAGAGGCTTTCTAACAGGTGCATTTATCATAAATCACCTTTATATATCATAAATCAACAAATGAAAGCAATTGTCTTTAGTAAAACCAATCAACCTTGGAGAATGAATTCAGATAAAAATTAACAACTCGCAAGATAATTGTCCTCTGTCAGTCCTTTCCTACACATAATTAATGTGAACAAATCTTTTAACAGTGCTGAGGACAACAAATACTTAAGTCCATCCTCAGCAGATTTGGCTTTTTTCTCCTCATTCAGATGTTCACCAATCTGGAGGCTTTCAGTTTTCTTGGCATCGAAGATCATATTGACTTTTAGCTGTTTTTTATTCACATATATATTCAACCCATCATTATTACTTCCTTTTTATCAATGGACTGATTCTCCACAGCCTCCTAGGGTTTGTATCCCAGATTGTGTCTTATTTTCCTGGCATCCCTGCATCATATTTGGGAACTAGCTGAAAATCAGAATGGTCTTTCTTCTGTACTATTTGCAGGGTCAGTAATTTATATCTCTGTTTCTAAGATCGGTTCTCTTTTCCTCAGTTTATTTGAATTATTTCAGAAGAAATTTGAAATATGAAGCATGTGTACAGCTCTAAACCCCTGGATATTACAACAGCACGTTGACTTAGTTCCCTTTCAGCAGAAAGGATATCCTTCAGTCTGATATTCCTCCTAGGTTATTTGGTAACACTGGCTCTTTTGAACATTTTAAAGCATAGTTGTCTTGACTGCATTTGACCAATTGGAAATAAGTGAAGTCCTTACTACCAAATCACTGATGTGACTGTCAGTGGACCTGATCACATCCTCTCTGAGCTACAGACATTCAACACTGAGCAGATAATCCACGAGCTGGGAGTATCCCACACCAGTGTCTCAGGATTTAAAGGAAAAGCCACTGAACATGCACAGTTTAGCTGAGTTCTGTCAGGCCATGCATGGCTGTGGGGGTAGATGACTTGTTGGCTACATAACAGTAGTGGCTTAGATTTGCCAATTTCAGTTTCCTGGTCAATACACCAAATAGTGTGGTGGGTTTAGCACTGGCTAAAATCACCATAAGCACTTACTTATTTCTTGCTGGGAGATATGGATTAGGAGAAAGGCAAAACAGGCTTAAAACTTAAAAGGTATAAAAAAACTGTATTAGCAGGATTACAAGAATAAGAAGTATCAGAATAAAACTTCCAGAACACCTTTCCTCCCACTGCCCAACTTTTTTTCCTTTCCCAGCTGACAGCGTAGAAACAAAACTTGGGATGTTAAATGAGTACCAGCTATACAATAGTCTTTCATCAGTTCTTGTAGGGAGAGGAGTTTTCTCTTGTCATGCAAGGGAGTCTTCTCCACAAGAAACAGTTTTCTCGTGGCTTTTCATTTCCACAAATAGCAGCTGCCTGGGCAAAAATTCTGCATCGTGGGCAGAATGGGCTTCCCATTTCCAGCCCTTCTAGAGGTGTGTCCGTGGGCCACGAGCTCATGGGGTATTTTTTTAAGAATGAGTTGTTCAAAGGCAAAGGTTCTCTTCATCTGTCTTTGTTATCAAGAGGTTTTCTTCTTCTCTCCCTGGGGCAAAGGGTCTTCATCACTATCATCTCTCTCTTTCTCTCCCCAAGCTTCTCATGGGATCACAGCTACATCAACACGTCCTTGGCTTTATCAAAAGATGCCTCTGCTCACATCTACAATTTGAATACTTCATTCCCCTGATAGTAAAAGGTTCTAAAATCTTAGAACATTCGGAGACTTAGAAAGAAAGTTAGGTTTGCCAAGCCCTGGGAAAAGTAGGCCCGGGAAATGTTAGGCCTTGTGCTTGCTAAAGATCAGGTCAAACTGCACCTGTGTAGTCAGTATATGATAAATGATACAATTGTTAGATGTGATTAGATATAATTATTGTTTAGAGAACATAAAGGGGGGGTGAGGGGGGATCATGAGAAATATATGCTTGGGTAAAAACAATGCATACAATAGAACAATATAAGTTTAATAATTAATCTGTAAGTTGTATAACGATAGAGTATAAAACATGTTCAACTCAAAACCAAATTGGGTCAGATTTGGGTATGTGTGCCCCTGACACCCAGAGCTCTTCAATAAAGCACCTTCATATAATCATTTGTGATTATGTGTGTTACTGAACGCTAACACCCCCATACTCTCTCATGAATTAAAGGAGATATTTCAGTATATCATTGTCCATCACCATGGCCTTATCAAAGGAATTTTTCAGCCCAACACTAAGGCATCTCCTCATTCACCTTCCATCTAGGACTCTTTCTTTACTGATCTCAGTGTCTTCACGTTGTCTTCTATGTGTCCCCACTTTGTCCTTTTCTCTTGAGGGGAGAATTGTGGTCTGCACATTTCATCTGTGCAGTGATAGGGTTAAATGAAAGGGTTAAATCTTGCCAGGCCTGCAGATGGTCGTGGGCAGTGGCCGCAGCAATTATGATGATGGATTTCAGGCTACATTGGGCCCCTCTCTCTGCCCGGCAGTCGCTGGGAGGGGAGGCTCAGCCTGGAGCCATTGGTTTGTGCCAGGGAGAGGGTTTAGTGTTGGCAAGATGTCAGCAGCTTGGCCAGGCCCAGCCTGGGGCCGGGGCCCCACAGCCTCCGTCCCCTGCCTGGGAGCTGTTGGGGTCCAGCCCGGCGTCCCCCAGGCCACACAGGCTGTGGGTGAGCAGGGCCGGCCTCACCAGAGCTCTGGTACCTTTCAAAGCTTGGAAGAAAGAGAGAGTTCCCGGGTTTGTGGTTTTTAAGATGTGGAATTCACAGAGGTGGATCTAATTTCTAAATGGTGCAAAATGCTGTCAGTTCTCAGAACTAGCCAGCTGTTGGCCTGTCCTCGGCACAGAGAAAGCTCTCAGCAGCTTTTCTCAGAGAAATCACTTCCATGGTGGTTTCTTACTTCTTCCCCAAATGTCAATCAGTGTGAAACCACTACAATAACAGTGATTATTTTTCAATTGTTTAAATGTCTTTTCAGTTTACGGCATGGATGTAAAAAGCCACAGATGACAAGACATCAGTGGGAGTGTCATTTGTTCCACCAGGACAAAAGGAATACATTTCTAATGTGTGCAAGGTAAAAGAAAGTTTTCATACATGCCGCAAAAAACAATGGGCCTGGACCAAAGTGCCACAGCACCCTGATCATGGAGAGAGGGCGCATCTCTGTGGAAGGGAGCTCCTGGAATCAGCTTTCCTCTTGTTCTCATCTTGTGTTTCTCTTCAGAGAGTCTAAGCCAGCTGTTCTTTCTCCAGGAAGCAAAAAACAGAGAGCCCAGAGGTGTCTGAAATGAGGATGTATTTGGATTTAGCCAGAGAAGAATGGTGGAACTGCCTTCTGCTGATGGTCTGTGGCATTGTGTCAATACTTTGGATGCCCCAAAAGAGAGAATAAGTGTGAGCAGCATTTTCTTATGGTCTCTGTCCATTGTTCCCGGAGAAATTTACAGTCAGTGGAAGAACCACAGAAACCATAAAAGCAGACACATCTTTTGCCTTTTTTTTTTTTTTTTTTTTAATACTGGAGTAATTAAAACATTCACCTGCTACAAGCATCAACACACACTGCTTTCATTACTTAATAAAAAAATTATACTGGTTTATGGTCAAAAACTGCTTAGTGCAAATGTTTATACTACACACTGGAACTTCTTCCAAAATATATACTAGAGAACTCTGAGCCCATATATGGTTTTACTCTCTTCAGTCTTTTCTTCCTCATTTCTAGACCCACTGCCTAAAGTGTGTGAAAATCTTCCTTTTCCTTTATTTTATTGAACAGAAAAATGGCTGACAAAATAACATGGTGAGCAGAACCCTTCAGAATTCATTACAAATTTTTGCCTGCTTTGGAGATAAATTGTACTGCAAAGAGCCAGGAAATAAGGGTATCTCTTGTGTAAATTGAATCTTAGTAATAACTGAACAGCCTTTTTATAAATGAGGGATAGTTATAATCATCCCTAAAACACTTTCAACTGTACTGTTAGTCAGACTTTTCTGCTTTCCTATTAGGAAAAAGCTCCATTGCTGAAACTTTTGTCATGACTTTGTGCTGTTCCAGATCATGGTACCAGCAAGTTCAATGGAGTGGATGCTCTGTCCACAGGAATCCTCATGCCCCACCAGCACCCTCAGCTGCCTAGCCGTCATGCCAGAGTTAAGGTATTTTTCTTCAATTTTACACTGTTAACCAGGACTTTTCCCCCAAAAATATCATGGAATGTGTGCCCCTGAAGTGTTTCATGGAGTCACACATGAAATAGCACAAGCAGCAAACAGCTCTTCTATATCACAGCTGCTTGCTCACCCTGAAGAGCTGGAATTATCTGGTTTTTTCAGCTGGGAGGGATCTTCCTGCTTTCCTAGCAGACAGGCAGGGCAGAATTAAAAAAGAAAAAAAAAAAAAACAAAAACCAAAATCAACAAATAATTTCTTATTAACATATTACAGTGCCTCAAGAGCTGCCAAACCTCTGCAATCCATGCAGATGCTTCCTTCAGAAAATCGTACAGAATATCTTTTCTCAAACATTTTAGGCTTGTCAACATCTTTTAAAGGAATAAATTAATGGAGTCTATTTTTACCCCAATGACAGTATCAGGATGCCATTATATTAAATGTCATAAGAAAAGGGAAAATACTATTTTTTGACTGAATGGTTTGCGTACCTAGGAATATTTTCAGCATGTCAACATTTTAGAGGCTGTGCAATCCCTTCTATAGGGTTTGTCAAAGTTTGTTCCTATAGAAAAACAGTGCTGAATAAATGTTACTGGGCATTAGTCAGATTTGATGTGCGTAGGGATTTTTTCCATGACTCCTTCTAAGCAAATCAGCACAACATCCTCATATTACTATGCAAGCTCATGGATTGTGCCATTCATTTTCACTAAATCTTGGTTCCATAAAAATACTCTGGATTTAAATAATGGGTAAATATACAGAATATATATTGGAATAATATAATTGATATGATATGACATGACATGACGTAACGTAACGTAACGTAATGTAATTTAAAAACTCTAGAACGTACTGGGATCACATTTGTTGAGTGGGACATTGTTATTCCTTTCTTTTGGATTGTTTTAATTTATTGTTTTGGTTGGGGTTTTTTGATGGGATTTGTGGGGTTTTCTGTTGTTTGGTTGTTGTTCAGGTTTTTTCCCTGATTGCTGCTATGCTTTGATGAAGGAGATTAAGATATGTCTATGTTTAAGTCCATTTCTTTTGGGGGATTTAATAAATGCAGTTCCTATGATTGATCAAAGGTGCTGTGCTTGGTTTAAAAATACTTAATTTTGGACATTTTCTATAAGATCAGTATATTTCTCTCTAACCTCATCTTTGACTGGGGTGCCAGATTTTTTTTCCAGTAAAAAAAATCAACAGTATGTGATTAGGGCAATAATTAAACACAGCCTGCTATCAGTACAGTTCTTTACTAGCTCTGAAATGGAGTGGTCAAGCAGGATTTCAATGGTTGCCTTCCTCTGGAGTCCTGGTACCTATCCAGGCAGAGTCTCCAGAGCACTGGATTTACCTCAGTGCATGTCCTCAGGGAAGGAGGCTGTTTACACACTGCTGAAATCACTTTGAAACCACAAGTCATCACTCCACGTGAGTGATGCCTTAAGCAGACATGCTTCCTACATTTTTGAGCATCTGGAAGACCTGCCCTGTCAGATCAGGAGAATTGCAGATGCTGAGCTTGCAGCTCTCACACCTGAGTGGACTCTTCCCATCTGTCTGTCATACCACAGCATCTTATTCTTGGCACTTCAAATTAGGACAGGCATCATCTGGCACAGTCTTTAATCAGTCTGTACTGCATGCTAGATGACCAGGAGGACAGTAATTTAGGATTTTTTCTCTGTTTCTGTTGGTAGATGTCTTAGTTTAAAAAAAACAGGTGTCTGCTAAGGAAGGCAGGAACCTCCCTTGAAATAGAAAAATGTAACCCTCCCCCCCGGCCCCCTGAATTATTACAATCTTGAAATTAAGGGGCACTCAGTCAAATATAAGGGAATAGGAATAAGATTTCTTTACTATGAAAATTAAAATAAAAATGCAGTAATAGCCAGAAAAAAAAAAAAAAAAAAAAGGAAAAAACAACCCACTGACAGAGTCATATTACAGTCTACATAATACAGACACTCTGATAGTCAGGGTGTTGATAGCAGTCCAATTAAATGGTCACTGCAGTCCTCCTGGAGTGACAGATGTGGTTCTGTTGAAGCAATGATCCCATAGAAGGATGTAGTTTTTTTCTGAAGATCTAGTGGTAGTGTAGATGGGTCTGGTCTTACTCTGGAAATTTAATGGAGAAAGTCTGCCTGCGGTGTTCCAAGCCTCAGATGATATCCAGGTAAGAATGCTTGTCTCCTCCCCCTTGGTGGAGCATCTCACAATGCGATGATGTAATTTTATCAATCATGCAGTGACTGACTCAATGGCCCATTAATGGAAAATATCCCCTTGGAGAGAGAGTGGGTTGTGGAAGAGATAAAGAACACTGCCCCACTTGGTTTTAACAGTTGGTAATAGACTACATACTTTTGGTTACATCTTGCATTGCAATTGCAAGACAGTAGAAGTGTAGTCTTTATGACTAGAAGTGACTTAGTCTTGTATAAGACTAAGTCTTATATATCCAGCCACAGGATATTACCAAGTTCAAGTCAAGTTCCAGGTGAAAATGCAGCATTTCCAATGATTCACAGAATCTCTCCATACTGGAAAAATAAAACAAACCAGAGCTCTTCAGACAGAAGGCTATTTGGATATATTTAGCTTTCAGTGGTGTGATATTGTGGTTTGTTATGTGTGTATGTGTTTTTTATCACAGTAAGACTCTGATCATCAACTTAAACTGCTTTCATTGCTGTACTCAGCCCACAGCCTCATAACAGCTTCCAAAAGAAGTGAAATTTGGAGTGAGCAAAGGTCATGCTTTTTTGTTCAATTGACTATTTTTTATACCTAACTTGGACACTGAATATGCAATCAGCTAATTATCACTGAAATTTTATGAGATATATGATCAGTGAGAGGGAGGAAGATGAGACAGCAGAGCAGATTCTACTATCTGACTGTCAAAAGTACAAAAGCCTGACACAATGAAAAAAATTGTTTTGTATTCACGCAGTGGTGACACATTCAGACATTGCTTTTCTGTGTGTTCCCAACACTGGTTTTCTAGTGAAATCATGTAAATCATCTTTTGAGATAGGATGGTAGAGATAAGGCGCTATTTTTAGTAAAAATTCCATTAATTTTTTTTTCTCATGCAGCTTCTTTTCAGTAGAAAGAACCTTGTATCTTTTTCCCCTTGCTTGCATTTTTGATTCCACATCTCCACTTTGCTCACAGACATAAGGATCTCATTGTTAAGCAACACTGAAGCAGTTGTAGGGTGAATGACTCCTTACAATAATTATGTTCATCCACTGTAAACCAGGAGCATCTCCACAGGGATCTTCAGTTAACTTTCCATTGTTGTCTTTAAATCACACAAAATAATTTTGCTGCCAAAAGTTTGGTGGTTTGTTTTGTTTCAGCGCTATCTGAAGTCCTCACCGTGTCACACATGGTCACCTTTGTCAGTGCCTACCTTCCTGCTCAGACACTCTAAACTTCTGTGACACTTCCTAAGATTTTTTTCATGTAGCTAATCAACATCCTTACAGACATTTTTTTAATGAATAATTTTTCTCCAAAAATGTCCATTTAAGAATATTTACAGTCAAAAGTTATTTGCTGGTACAATGAGATAAGCTTTTGTTTGGAGAATATTTCAAAGGAAATGTAATGCCAAATGGAGCAGCAATTTTACCTTGGTTTGTGAACATGAAATTTTCTTCCACATTGTTCATTAATTATTTCAAGAATTAGTTACTAGTAATTAATTATTTAATGAAACAGGTGTCTAGTATGGTCACTTTTTCTCCCCTAATAGTATATTTCCAGCTAAAGCAGGACACAGGAAGAATGCTGCTGGGCATGCTAAGGATATGAATAAATAAATAGCCTGTATTTGGCTTTTCATATGTGGTCAAGAGTCTTCGGGGGTGGGAAGCCTTGCCTGCCACAGATGACACAAGTGAAGAACACTGATGTGATCCTAGGCCACAAAGCCTTGCTGAGAGATGAGTTGTGTAACTTCAGACTGATGCACGTGGCATTAATCATACCAGAACATGGGCAAAAAGCTCACATCAGTCTGGGAAAATCCCAGTTACTGAGAAAATCCTAATTACTGAAGGTGTCTCCTCTGCTGTATGACACAAAGGGACATGCTGCTTGCTGGAGCGCCTTGAGCTGTCAGTGAGCTCAGTAAGCCCAGGGTGATTCCTGCCATTTTAAACATTTAAAATTGTAGAGTGCAGGATCCAGCAGGTCTGTTCCTGAGGAAGGGGCTGGAGAGACATTTGCTGGCAGGAAGAAAGGCAGACAGAATGCAGTGAGGCTCGGGAGGAGGGGAGGGCAGGGGAGAGGCCACCACACCAGGTTCTTCCTTCTCTTCACAGCAGTGAGTGCTGGAGCCCAATGGAAATCGATCCAAATGGAAATGGAAATTTGCAGATTTGGGAGTAGTGTTTATACCAGAACAGAAGGCTTCCACTCCATCCCATTTCCACAGAACAAAATTCCTTGGAACCAGTTACTTCAAAAGTGTCTGAATGTACCTGAGGACCTCATCACAGAGGTACGGAATTTTTGAGCTTCTGGCAATCTTTGGTGGTGATGGCCATATCATGGTTTAGACTTCATGGAACATCAGTTTATTCAGCTGGAATGTTTTCACCCTTTGGAACACTTTGATGTTTCAATCTCTGTTGGAAAGCAAAACAGGTTTCAAAGTGTGTTTTTGGTGAGATATGTTGCCTACTTCTGGCTCCTTGAGGCAATTAGTCTCTTGTTTTCTTCTGCATATCTGGATGTAAGAACAGAAAAGTGGAACCAGTTTGGAATTTGAAACACTAGCCACCCCCCACATAGCTATAATAGCTATAACCAATGGAAATGGAAATAGAAAGCAGATATTTTTGTCAACACATTTTAATTCACACAATTCAAAAACAAATCAGACTCTTGGAAGATGTTAGACTAGTCTGTAGGTATTTTAGTCTCATCTCACCTCTCCCCCTCACTCTCTATTTTTGGTGCTTTTAGAACCAGCTTAGCAGAGGGAGACCTTTTTAATAAACAAATAACAGGGAAAAAATTCAACTGGAAATCAAATCAGTGATATTATTATAGAAATGAGCTATTTTTTTTTCATTCACTGCTCTTGAAATTGCTACTTTTACAAAATCTGTGTGGACACAGGGCTTCCATATCTGCCTAAGTAAACACTTTGCTTTTTTATTTCCACTGTATATGTCAGGGGGGTAAATGGCTTACTATTTATGAGATTCATTAAATTTTCAGTTTCAAAAGCTCTTTTTTATTATATGTCTTAATCCAATTCTCTTTATTGAATTGAGAAATAAAAATAAATTCTCTTGAGCACAAACAATAAAACGCAAAATATAAAGTTGGTGTACACACAACTCAAGCAGCAGAATTGGTTAAAAAAACTGATTTGTCCTAAGTAGCACTTCCAGGGGCCAGGAGTCTTGTCTGCTGCCAGAACTAAAGTTGCTGTGTAGAAATTTCCAATCTTCTCAGGTTAATTTACTCTTTTTGTTTGAGATTTTCTCTCCTTTGCTTAATTTAATCCCATTGAGATGTTTTAGGGATATGTCTCATTCCTGACACGTGTCAATATTTTCATTTCTCTTTTGAGGCATTCTGCTTATGCATGCCTTTTTTTTTTTTTTGTTTTTTTTTCACAAATTCATTTTTGTCTCTTGAGACTTTTAGTTTCCTTGTTTTAAACATAGGGATTTATTCATAGCTATATCATTTGGTAGGAATGGTTACTGACAGCATAATATCTCTTTAGGCAATTGTCAGGAAGTTTTAAATATTTATAACAAATGTTGGTAGAAACTTCAGCTTTCTATAACAAGATTGGAAGAGGAACATGCTGGCAAATCCCAAAACTTTACCTGCAATTTATCTGAATATTACAGTGCAAATTCTTTTATTTTCTTGAAACTCTGGCTATTTTATGCAAAAAGATTGAGTGCATCCAATTTTCACTTGACAAAAAAAACCCCAAACAAACAAGCAGAAAAATACCAATGTGGGAGTTGGCCAACCAGAGTTAAGTATTGATTTAAGGCCTTGGGAAACATCTAGTTAGGTTATGGTGAAGAGAACAGGATTGTGGGTATTAGTTATGTTAATATGTTAGTTCTATATAATATAGTTCTATAATGATATAGTTACAGTTATGTTTTGAGTTCCCATTAATTATTTGATAAGTGTGTTTGACATATATGATAATGTTTGTGGTTCTTGTTCATGATTAATTGTTTGTGTTATATATATTGTGATGTTTGACCCATTACCAGGTCTTTGGATTTTGACCTTTACTATGCATGGCTTATGTTCTTTTGTTGTTGTACTTGTTATTAAAGTTCTTTTCTGGGCTACTCCATCATACCCATACCTATTTCCCTGTATTTAATTTTGCCACTCCCAGTTGGTCTGGTTCTGAGGTCACAATGCTGGCACAACACCCCAACATACATTTTTATTATCTTTTCAACAGAATACTGTAATTGTGGATATGACCCAAAGTCTTTGCTTGGTCCCAATAGCCTCAAAGATGCTTAGACCTGCAAAAGGGTTTGATCATGTAATTGAATCAAGGTCCCTGCAAACAGGTGACTGGTGTTAACCTCACTGTGAATGACATGCTCTTGTTCTGTGAGATGCTGAATTCATTCCTGAGATCTGTGATTAATATGTATCACATTTTTACTACTGACAATGCTCCAGGTGTCAGTTATGGCTGCAATTCTTTTGCAGTATATATCACAACTGTGTGAAGTAATTATAAATGGTATGAAAATACTGGGCCTTGAGAGAAGAAAACTCTCAAGGATCCCTAAATGAAAACCAAATCTACAAGCGTTTAAAATATTCTCACTGAAGTGTTCTGAAAGAGAATCAAATAGCTGTTTTGCTGAAACCTTTTGTTCATGAAGAGATTTACTCTCCAATAGCGGGTTTTGTTATTTCTGCAATAAAACCTTTGTTATTACCTACAGAACTTCAAAGAGTCAACACGGTAGCTAGTTATTTCCTTCTTTCCTTAATTAAGCAAATGCTAGTGAAAAGAGGCAGAAAAGGCGATTATCTAATTTTTTTGCTCTTAATGGTGTTGCAAATGCAACATATTTAAGTTCCTCAAAGAAACTTGTGTCTTGCTTAAAACATAAAGGAAGAACATATCCATCAATACTTAAAAAACACATTTGACCTTATAAAAGGTATTAGTGATGGGCTATAGACAAATCTGTAACAGACTTGTCATTGTGCCCAGGTTTTTATTTCCTTTCTGTGACGTTTTCTGTGACTGGGGTCATCAGTGTGGTATTTTGGGGTGCAGAAGACCAGATGCAAAGAATGTTGCCTCTCATCTGAGTGTCTCTGTGCCAGCACAGAGGCTCCAGGAGCAACCCAAGCATCTTCCTTTTTACATTTTGATTTTTCTCCCTCTGCCTGTGCATCAGTGTGTCACTTGCTGCCAGCAGCCACGAATGAGCCCATCAGCCATACTCTTTTGTGGGGAAGGTTTCACTTTTCAGGCTGAGTCACTCTTAAACTTCCCAGGTTTGTTTGGTTTATTTTTTTTATCTTCATGATAAGAATAATTTCCCTACACTTAGCTGATCATATTTGAGCATCCAGTAACAGATGTTAACTCTGTCTTACACGAATCCTACCCCTCTCTATGCTATGACTGGTCTAAAGTCCTCTTTTTTCCTGGCAAGAGAGGGTCAGACTTTGCTCCTGTTGTCAGAGTGCTCATCATCTTCCTGAACAAGCAAACAGACCCTTGTTTGCTTGTTTTCAAAGTGTGTCCAAGAGCCAGGTGTTGCTGTTTGATGGTGGTCTAGAAGTGAGTTTGATCTCTTGCATTTGATAGTTGGAACATGGGAACAATAGGAAACAATGCTGTTGGAGATGTAGCATTGGAGGCAAAGTGATCACCTTTTTTGTATTCCTTAAAAAAAGCCAAAACTGCTCACAACTCTCTCATATAATAGCACTTATGCTTCTGATTTCACCCTTTCCACCATCCTGAAGAAATACATCCCCTGTCTGAGGGGAGCTGCTCCACCCCGAGCATGTCCTTCTCTTTCTGCAATGAGATTCTCCCCTCCAGCTTGAGCTTCTATTCAAGCCTTGCAGAGTAAATTTAGAAAAAAAAGCAGAGTAGTCTCCAACAAGCCTGTGCAGCCCCAACAGGTACAGCCCTTGCCAGGCAGGACAGGATGTGTGAGTTTGTGTCCAGGCTGCTCCTCATATGAGCAGGAAAAGCTGCACTTGAGAGAATGGCAGATTTGCATTTACAGATGAGCTACCTCTCCTTTGGTTAGGCATCCTTTCCTATTTCACTGTGCACTGTAAATCCAAATGGAAGTGTTCTCTGGTTTCAGAGGGAAGAGCAATCATGTTTTCATACTTCTGTATGCACTGGCTGGAGCTGGAGGGAAGATCATGGGCCTAGGAGGAGTGATTGCATTTATTATGCCAAAGGAACAGATGCTCAGATGTTCCAGCTATTAATACTCACACAAAACCCCATTCCTATAGACTGGTGCTCCCAAGCATGTGCTAATGAAGTTAAGCTTTTTTTTTTTTTTTTTTTTTTTTTTTCAATGTGCATGAGCAAGATGCATAATAACTTGTTCAGGATATAATGCAAAATAATAAAAGTATTGTTTTAAGGAGTATTATTGCTGTGACCATTCCTGCCAGTTTAATCTTTCTTGAAGGCTTCATAGAGAGCCCATGCTGACAGGGAACTGTATCTTAGTGGAAACACAGTGTGGAAAACCTTTCATTTTTCCTGTTTAAAAATCTGATATAAAATCATGGGTTGGGTGTTGTTTTGATTCTTTTTTAAAATCTCATTCTTCTTGCTAGTAAATTTTTTTGTAATGAAGTGTGTAAAAATGTTGTACGCATTTAAATCCACTGAATTTAGTAGACTCTAAGGTTTCAGCCATTTCCAGTAGTCTTTAGATTAATACTCAAATTGATTAAACTTGTCAGACTAAGTCCTTGTCAGTGCTCTACATTAGAATTCCTACTGACTACTAACATGTTCTCCAATCTCATAGTATTTCCTCAGTAGTTTCTTTATCAGAAATTATGAGAAAAGGATAAAAATAGAATTTTATATTGCGAGACAACTTTTTTACTACATGGATATAATTAGGGTTGGGCATTTCCACTTGAAGGTATTAAATATTTTCATTGAATTATAGTTTTGGATGTCAAAAACATAAAGGGAGTATAAAATCCATTTCAAATCCTAAAATGTAAAAGCTAAGCTATTAATTAGAGGAAAAAAGGTCAATGATCTTCCTTAGCTTCCACAACATCTGTAATAATAATACTGGCCTTCTGCTGAGTGACTTCATATCCAGCCTCAGGAAAGAATCCCATTTCCCCCATCATCATCAGTCCCTTTTCAATACAGCACCTGAAAATGTGCTTTTTTGCACATGTAAATTCCCTACAAAAGAATAAAAGAATTTATTTATGTATGTTTTTTATAAGTGTCCAGACCAGCACTAAAAAAAAGATACAATTATGAAAATTTTGTATGTGTCTGTGATTTCCGTAAGTCCTGATTTTGCAAGTGACATCCTGAGACACTGCATTTTTAGTTTTCTATGGATGCTAGCTCTGGAACAGGCTGCAGGGAACTGCAGAAACTGCAGGCCCGTGGCCTCTCAGTCCTGCCTGAGAAGCTAGCCTGAGAAATTCAAAGGAGGATTTCAAAACAATCCTCAGAGACAGAAAACAACTGCCAGGTGCTGTTTGTCTGTCCTCTTGTTTTCCTTGCAGGAGAAAGTCAGGGGGGTGGTGAGCCCCACTGACCAATGATGGTGATGTAGCACTTTGATAACCAATAAGAGTTTCCTTTCTGTACTTTTCCACGTATCTGTCTATAAGACAAGCCTAGAGCAATAAACTAGAGAGATTCTCCTGTTGTGACTCCCTTGAGAGTCTATGTCGTTCTTTATCGCCGTTCCCCATCAGAACGACAGTTTTCCACCAGATTCAGTCAGCTCTGAGACAGATTCTGTCTGGTATTAGCTCATCACCTGAAAACTTGATTATTGAAAAGCCAGTGGTGTCTGATTGGTTTCTGCCACCATGTGTTGCTGGTGGTTTGGGAGGATACAACTTTTGGATAATAGTCTGCCCTTGAAAGGGGTATCTGACCTTGTACTCCTAAGGCATGACTGAGATACCCAGAGGCGATTGTTTAATGTTCAGCAAAGATGCATCTTTTAACTTTCAGTCTGACATGGGACAACTTACAGCCCACAAAGAGAAATGGCACTTACTCAAAATATACGTGTTTATAAGGAAAAGCTGCTCTAGAGTGGAGACTTGGATCTTTCATAAGCTAGTTAAAAAATGAGCATTGCTTAAACATAAGATCTTGAACTTCCTATGAAAAAATAAACATATCTGAGGCTAAATAGCATAAGGCTCATTTTGTTGTAGTTACAGAAACTGGAGGCAGAAAGAAATCAGGAACAAAAGTTTATTTTCTGTTAGAGTTCCTAGAATCTGACAATTTCACTAAAAGGGACAGTACTACTTTTATTAGTGGTACTTCACAGATTCAAACTGCATTATGCAACAAAAGTGGTTTTGCCAGGGGAGTGCTCTTCTGAGTCTTTCTACCCACACCAAGACTCCCCAGGGGACCACAAGAGCTGTGATTTGTAGAAATTCTCAGGTTAAACTCTACCTGGCACAGCTCGCCTTGCACTGTTCAGTGCCATTGCACTGTTCAGTGCCATGAACAGACCATCCTCGGGGTGAGTTCCAACCCAAATCCTGCCACAGCTTCTGAGGGAGCTGGGAAATAGGATTTTTAGGGAATGTGGATATGTCCCCCAGCTCAGTGGTTATGAGAAAACAAGAAGAAAGGGCAATAGGAACTATAATCAGAAATGTCATCCCACATCCTCATCTTGGGCCAAGTCAGGTTTCAGGATCAGTGTGGAAATATGTGATGGGAATAGCAGGGGGTGAACAGAAGGGGGAGAAGAAGGGAGAAGGAGCAAAAGGATGGAATGCACAGAGCTCTGCACTGCCAGTTAGTCCTCTGTGGATATGTTGTCCACCTCATCCTAAATAACAACAGAAAAAGAACAGGCAGACACTGTTCAGTGTCTTCATGATGCTGTCATGCAAAGCTGTAGGCAGAATTCTGTCTTTGTCTTGATGGAATCTGAAAGCAATCCAAGAAGTGAATGGGAAGGGAACTTTGGCTGGACTGGTCAGGGAACTAGAGCTGCACAGTGTTGATTTAGGACAGCTGCACAGGATGGAGCAGGACACCAGCCCTGACATGGGATTTTCCACACAATTAGTCAGGGTGTGGATCCTGCACAGCATCCAGGGAAAAAATAGATGATAAAACCAGAATTTTCATCATGGTGGCTTTTTGGGGTGCTGAGAAATAGCATGTAAACATTCCAGGGACTAAAACTAATCATATCGAAGGAGAGTTACAGTCTTCCCTCACTTTTGGATCCACAGAACCCACTGAAACTCAGTTCCTACATGTGTTATCTCATCTCCTGACTGGATTTTATCCAGATTAAGGTGACCTTTGTAGATTTCATATTCTCTCAGCTGAAACCAGCAGTAAGAATGACATTCTGGAACATATGCCCAAGGAAATACCTCTGGCACCTGACTTTTGACATAGTAGCCTGTTCAGGGTAACCTGTTTTCATTAGGGGAAGGACAGAGCTTTGTCTGACCCTGAGAGGTACACGGTGGTCCCCAACAGCCAAGGTGACTGGTGCTGTTCCCCACAGCTTGGTGTCAGGGAGGAAATGCTCCAGATGCCGTGAGCAGCAGCCAAAAACCTCATAGCTGAGCAGCCCTGAGTGAGCCTCCCCACTTCAGATGGACAGGGACATTATCTATCTGCAGCCCAGTGCCCCAAAGCAAATGGAACCTTGCAAGGACACATGATGTGCTGCTGTGCTGCAGACCCAGCATGATTCTTTCCAGGTGATTTAAAACTAGTAACACTTTCAACTTTCTCCTGAGGGAGAGGAAGAGTTGGTAGACAGGCAGACTAATGCCAAATTGTTTTGCAATTTTATTTTCCAAGGAGATGTATTAATATGTATTGCTAAATCTCATGTTCTTACTTCTGTAATTAAGGGTCTGTCACGGTTTCCATTACAAAACAGTAATTTTAGGGATTTGTAACTATTCCCAGACCACAAAACTTAGCTTCAGGCTGTAATTTGGTGTACCAAGGTCTCAAACTAAGAAGAAATTTATTGAAAAAAGCTTACAAATATACAATTTCCCTGCTTTTGTGAGATGAAAAAAGTAATGCACACTCATATGTGTGTACATATCTATAAATTTGCTGGTGCATTTTTGATGTTAAGGAATTCAGATGTAGGTAATATATTATTCCAAAATAGAGTTCAAATGATGTTTGCAGTTCAGTTTCATTAATTATTTTATTTCTGACAAGAGCACAAATTTATAAACTGAAAATGTCTCATGATTTTTATGCAACCATTGTCAATATTTTTTCTTCTACAGCTCTAGAAAGAAAACTTAGATTCTCTCACAGGCACTTCATACCGAAGGTACTGCATGTCTATAACTCTCTGGACACATAATGCCATAAACCTTGTTCCAAAATTTCTTTGATTTGGGTTTGAGTCAAGGGCAAACAGAAGCTGAGGTGGGTTTTCTCTTTGTCTCTCACAGAGAGAGAATTTATTTTTATCACTCTTGTTTTTGCTAGAATTCACTACTACCCCCAAACAAGACAGCATTTGCAAGACCAGTGCCCTTGCATTAAACCTTGCTGACAAAGGCTGATGTTGCTGCTTACTCTGGGATGCTCTTATCTTTCAGTTTGTCTGCTCCCTCGTGGTAATTAAAAAAGAACTCCCTCCTTTCCTCCCTGAAGAAGATGAAGATGAAGACGAATAAGATGAAGAAAAATACGAAGAAGACAATGAAGTACGAACAAGACAAAGTCCCCTAAAAACAGCTCCCAGTGTGTGTCACTCTGAAGCTGAAGAAACCATTCCCACCCTCCCACCCCCCTACCCTGTGCAGCTGCCCCTGCCATTCTTTTTTCCTGCCCCCTTCCCCCTGGGCCCAGCCAAACTCTTTGCCTTCTCAAACACCCAATAAGTATGAGCAGTCAGGTTTCCCTCCAACTAATGAAGAAAACACTATAGGTGAGAAGGAGTAAAAGGAAGGACACCTAACCCCCAACAGTACCATTACTTGTTTTCACAGCAAGCTGGTGAAGTGGTGGTGGAAGGAAAGGATCCACTAAATCCAGGCATCATCAGCATTAAACTTTACAGAGAATATAAATAAAGATAGATAGAGATGTAGGTATTGTAATAAATTGTTATTGTTTGTTAATCAAATTTAATATGATTGTTAAATATAATATGATTGTTGAAGGTGTTTTAAGAACTAATACTGTAAAAATGCCTAACCACAAACATCCTGTTGCAAAAACAAGAAACTACTGCAGCTGCAGAAAAGGTAAAACCCACAATATCCAGCCTCACAAGTAAGAAGAGGGGGTTGCTTAAGAAGAGGGGAGCTGCTTAATCATTTTAGAACCAATGCCTGACCACAAGACTGGGGAATACCCTACTCACGACCACCAAGTAGCAGAATAAGACTCCCTAGCAACAGGTGGCACAGGTACTGACATGATCCAGGAAGACACTGATACAGGGACTATAAAAAGAGGAACGTCCTCAGCCAAGGCACGGGCCGTGTGCGGGATGCTAAGAGGAAGTGTCCCCCGGCCTGCCCCGTCTGGTGCTTGCTTGCTTACTGCTTGCTGAATTAATGAAATTTGCTTTCATGAATGATTATTTAAATTGTCCCCTCTATTTTGTCATGCCAATTTATAACAGGTATAGATATAGATTAGATATAGATATAGATATAGATGATATAGATATAGATGATATAGATATAGATATAGATATAGATATAGATGATATAGATTAGATATAGATATAGATGATATAGATAGATATAGATATAGATATAGATATAGATATAGATATAGATATAGATATAGATATAGATATAGATATAGATATAGATATAGATATAGATATAGATATAGATATAGATATAGATATAGATATAGATATAGATATAGATATGCAGCGACAGATAAGAACAGAATTAATATTGTTCTTTTGGAAAAAGGAAAAAGCTAAAATTCACTTTAGAACTGGCTCTATTTATTTAAGATTTGCATTAACAATAAACCTCATGACTTCTTCTCCCATAGTCACTACAGCTGTAGCCACTCCTTCACCACTCTTGAATTGCCAAGAAGTTGGCTAATCATCCATTTCATTACTCTTTCTGGCAGCCATGCAAGATGGCACACTGTAGAAATAAACTCTTAAAAGTTCCAAAGTGTTCTCTGATTAGCGGGAATTAATGTGAATCAGGACTTGAAGAGCCAGAAGCAGATTGCAGTGCATATTGTTTTCGGAGGGAAAGACCTGATTCCTGACTGGAAAAACAAACAGAGTGAATGATGTACCTTGGGTTAGCTTGGTGGTAAGAACATCTAGGCTCAGGGACTGTCTGCTTTGTTTTCACTTGTTATAAATGAAATCAGACAAATTTTATCAATAAGGATTTTATTGAAAAAATTGTAAAATTGAATTTTGGAACAGCCACAATCAAGGTCAGTGTCAAGCCCAGGGTTGGCGTTGGGTGAACTCTGAATCAGCCTCTGTCGCACTGATTCCCCCAGGTTCACAAACTGTCTTTTGGAGAGCTGAGCTTTATACAGTTTTTTCTGCTCTGGGCTATGCAGCTTCAGTTTTTGCTCTTTCTTGTGTTGTTACATTTTCATATTTCTGCTGCTGGTCTGTTGATGAATTTTCCTGAGAAGGGAAGAGAGTTTGAGTAGTTTTTTGGGAATTGGACATTGGGACTTACAGTCCTGAGGATTTCGACTAGATCAGGTATTAACTGCTGGGTTGTTAGTAGGCTTGTCTTGCTTGGGTGAACCCATCTCTTTTCAGTGTTGTCTTAATTGATGGGTTGTTCTCTTGCAAATTCCTGGTTTTCCAGAAGCTGCTTTTGCAATCTCAAATTGTTTGTGTTTTATACATAAAACATGCTTTTGTGTTTGATCTTATATGTGTACAATAAAACGTGAATTATACCAACATATATTATATCACTCATACCCTGGGGTGGTTGCAGCCATCTTTGGATGTCAGTTCCCAAACTGCGTGTCAGAACTGGAGGACTGAGCTCATTCTGGGGACAAAGCCCTGTGGTGGTGCATGTTTTGCTTTGTGGTGCCAAGAACATCCATGCATCTGCAGTGGCTAGCTTCTCTTTCACTCTCCTCCTCAAATGGTCAGGGAAGAGAAAATATAGCAAAGGGTTCATGAGTAAAGGACTAGGAGAGATGTCTCAGGAAATACCATCACAGGAAAAACAGACTGAACTTTGGGATATTAACTGAACTTACTACTAAATAAATCAGGAAAGGATAATGAGAAGTAAATTAAATCTTAAAAACATGGGGCATAGGGGTTAGGTCAGTTCATCACGTTTTTTTGTTCAGCTGCTCAGGGTGAGGAGTCATTCTCCTGTAGTACCGTGGAGTCCCTCCCACAGGAGACAGTTCTCCATGAACTTCTCCAAGGTGAGTCCATCCCTAGAGCAACAGCTCTCCTTAGACTGCTGCCATTTGGTTCACTCTTCCATGGGGTCAGTCCTTCAGGCACAACCTGCTCCAGTGTGGGCTACTCTCTCCACAGGGTCACAGATCCCTGCTGGGACCCTGCTCCAGCATGGCCTCCCACAGGATCACAGCCTCTCTCACAGGAAGTATCCCTCTGCTCCAGCATGGGCTCCTCCAGAGGCTGCCTGTGGATCTCTGCTCCCCATGCCCTCCCTGGGCTGCTGGGGCATGGCTGCTTCATCATTGCCTTCACCATGGGCTGCAGGGGAATCTCAGTGCCTGGAGCACCTCCTGCCCCTCCTTCTCTACTGAACTTGGGGTCTGCAGAGCTGTTCCTCTCATGTACTCATGTACTCTCACTCCTATCCTATCTTCAGTGTCTGCAGTTGCATCTGCACAATAACCCTTTTTTCCTTCCTAAATATATTTTCTTAGAGCTGTCACTACCATCTCTGATGGGCTTGTCCAGGGCTGGGTACACCCTGCAGCCAGCAGCATTGGCTCTCCTGGACTTGGAGACGTCCAGTAGAAGCTTCCAGTAGCTTCTTACAGAAGCCCCACCCCTGTAGCCCCTTCTTCCAAACCCTGGCCACACAAACCCAATACAATCTCTGAGCTGAGCTGTTAGCAGTGGAGGGCAAGTGGTCCACGGCCAG
Source organism: Cyanistes caeruleus (assembly GCF_971803275.1). Classification (NCBI taxonomy): domain Eukaryota; kingdom Metazoa; phylum Chordata; class Aves; order Passeriformes; family Paridae; genus Cyanistes; species Cyanistes caeruleus. The sequence goes on from NC_141732.1 coordinate 14,034,790, forward strand.
CACAGAGGGGGACAAAAAACTTCAGTGCTAAGGTAACTCCAACACTTGGACTAACTGGACTAGCACATTATTTTTCTCCAGAGACCAAACTGAACTACTGCATTAAGCACATACCTTTTCAGCCCAAACTTCTGGTTAGGAGCAACATCACCATCACATTTTGCAGCTGCCCTGCGGTCAGTTTCTGTAAGACATTCGCATTACAGAAACAGGTTCAGCCTATCAGGGGCCACAAATTCTGCACTTGACATTGAACCTGGGGTGAGCTCCTGTGTGTGCATCCTGACAGAGCTGGGACCACGATTGGTGCTCCCCAGCTTGCTGTGAGAGCAGAGTTTCTGTAGAGAAGAGGGAACTGCAGGATTCTTTGCTGCTGGCTGTGTGTGCTGTCCTGGTGCAGCTGCTGTTGGATGTTGTGAGTTATCTGGCAGCAGAATTCAACCATAAGGACTGGTTCAAAAACAAGCAGATGGAAGAGTAATGACGAAACATAAATAAAATACTTCCCAAAACCATACCACCCCTAAGGAAGCATTTGGCACCTGATTTCAATTTCTTTTTATAAAGGACTCTTTTGTCTGGAATTAGGTGCTCCCCTGAGTTCTGAGTCGACGCCAGAAAAGCTGCCAATTGCACAGGACAACATGTGAGATTAAAGAAATACGTTATTTCCTTGCACTGCAGCTCCTGGGAAAAGCATGTGAGATTAAATAAATATGTTATTGCCTTTGCACTGCAGTTCCTGGGGAAAAAAACATCACAAGTAAATCATCTAGGCCCAGAAAAACAGCCAGGGAAATATACCCCAGGGCACTGAGCTTGTAGTGTTGTTGTGTTGTTTTTTTTTTACCCCAACAACCTTGTATTACACACCTGAAATGATCTCACTGAATTCTGCACAGCAGGTTTTTTTCTCTCTTATTGTCAAGACACACAACTTGACAGTGTGATTGACATGGGTGAATTCATACACCTCAGGTCACAGGTACTCTCAGAGAAATTAATGTATTTCTTTCACTCAACTGCTTTTTTATTGTTGTTGTTGTGTTCTTATTTTGCCAATTAACAAAACAAAAGACAAAAAATATTCAGAGCAATTTCCTTTTGCTGCTTCTCTTTTTGTATTTTTCCAGAAGAGAAAGAAATCATAAAACAATGTTCACTTCCCAAGCAAACCTCCTTAGATATTCTTTTGCTGTTAAGGGCAAAACAAATCAAGATGCAAACAGTACAAAATACAATTTAGATGGAATTTTTAAAAAATTGGTGAACACGTGTGCATTAAAATACATAACATAAATATATGCAAAGCATAATTTTATTTATGCAGGTCTAAGAGGCACGCTGCATATGCCCACTGGAACTCACATTGCTTTTCTTTAATGTGTCTATTTATTTTTTAAATGCCTATATGTATGCCTGTACATATGCAGGGGTGGATCTGTGCAGTTCTCAGTAATGCATAAATATCTACAGAGAAGTACACATGCACCTCTTTTGGGTTTTATGGTATTTTAGGGGTTTATCATAAGTGATATATTTTAATACTACTTATGGAACTGAGCTCGTTTCAATTTTTTCTGCACAGCATAAAATTGGTCTCTAGAGGCTACTCTCCTTAAAACAGATGAGTGCATAGGAAGAGGAACAAAGCTATTTAATAAATTAATCATAAAAAAAGATGGTTAATAGACACTATTAGACAATATGTTTGATTTGGGACACTTTTTCAAAGAGATTGTCAGATTTTTTTCATCAAACATTTAAATCCGGCTAATACAAGTGAAATATCAAGGTCAGGTCTAAAACAGTTTCATTCAAAATGCAAATGCTGTTTGACCTTCCTGTGCTCTTGGTTTGTATCTGTCATTTTACTGATGCAGTTTTATTATATTTGTCTCAGGATGGAGGTGCTGAAAACATTGTATTATTTTCCCTTGTAACTTTCTTCCCTTTCTCCACTCTTTTTACCAAGTTTTAAATTAGAAGACATATAGTAAGATAGTTCAAAGGCATGTTAAGGAAATTAATATTGTGTGTCTCACACACTGAAATTAGAACTGTAGAATTGTTTCCCTTTATAAACTGTGAGGACCTGCACTCACAGTCTTGGACTTAGCCACCACATGGTAATTGCATTTGCCTGCCATATTCAGTACTACCAAAAATCACCTAATGTAATCATTAGAAGGAGCTCTGTAATCACTCCAAAATGAGGGTCACCACTTTATGGGTTGCAGCCTACTTCTCTGAAGGTCTAAGTGGGTCAAGGTCAGTCCCAGCCATCTTTTATTTTCTCCTTTGGAATCACAATATCACCCATCCATGCTCCACAGAACATTAATGCCCAATTATAGCTCCCCTTGCTGTGTGTTTAAATGATAGGGGAACATCTAAGAAGCTGTGCTTTAGGGTGCTTCAGAGAGGTGTGATCCCTTGAATTCCTAGGCAGTGAAGTAATATGTTAAACAGGGAATCCTGCTCTGAATAATCTGCATTTTACTTGGGACATGAAATTATTTAAATTAGTAGAAATATATGTGGTGGTTTTGTTTGGGTTTTTTTTTTTTTCAGCTTTAAATGTGTGTCTGCAAGATTTCTGTTTCTTCAAATTTTTGCTGTTTAAATACTGTCCCATCCATCTAATTACCCAAATGCGGTCCTGAGACAACCAGATTCTCAATGTAGAATTTGAGGTTCTTACGTAGCAGAACAGTCTCTCTGGGGGCGTCAGTTTACAATTAACTGTTTTTACACCATTATTCCCCAAAAGCCTGTGGTTTCAGAGGCTCTCAGCTGATATTTGGGATTTGTAAAAGCCCATGTCCCTTGCTGTACTGCATCTTTTTTACCAACTCAGTCTGATTAAAGCTTTCATGTGCTTATATTTATACATTTACAATATTTTGAAATACCTGTGTCATGGGGTGACTTTACCTTTTAAGATAGCTTTGGGAGCTAAGGAAGTTGAAGCTGCTGGTGACTGATGGGAGTCTTTTCTCCTGACCAATTATCGGTCATTTCTAAGAATTGACAGCAGTTTTGACCATGGAAAAGTGAGATCAACTTGTGAACACCACCTTAAGATGTAAAGCCAGAGTTCTCTTGCTCACTTTGGTTTTTGGCTTCTGAAAAGGTAACGAGGCTCTGTCTCGGCCTCCTCTCCCCCTCCAGGCCTGAAAAAGGCGCTGGAGGGGGGGAGAGAAACAGAGCTGGCCAGCCTGGGTTAGTTTGTAGTTTCTGCTGCTGGACTGAAACCTGACACCATGAACATCTGCAGCTTTTCTAAGACTTTAACTCTTTTACTACCTGGATAAAATGTAAAGATTACTCTTTTTTCCCAGAGAGACAGAGAGAGAGAGACAATCAACATGAAGAAGACAGTGAAGAAAAGAGTTAAGTTTTTGATGGGGAAGAGAGAATAAGGAGATGCTTTATAAGCTGAAATATTTTTCTGTTAAAGCTATGGAGATGGACAATAGTGTTCTGAAAAAAACTCCTTTAATTCATGACAGAGTATATTGGGAGGAGTGGAGTGTTCAAAGTGTGGATTTTGAGTAAGAGGTGGAGTAATTGTGATACAGTGAGGTGCAGGAGCATAGTGAAGTGAAGATTTGAAGCCTTGAGGGCAAAGAGAAAACTGTTTCCAGTGAAGCTCACAAAGACAGATGAAGAAGACTTTTGCCTTTGAATAACTCATCCTTAAAAAATGATATCCCTAGTCTCATGGCCCATACACACCTCAGAGTGATGTGAAATGGGAAGAGTGAACTGATGACAAGATTTCCAGGCAGCTGGCATCAGAGAAATATAAAACTATAACAGAGATAGTTTTCTTGTGAGAAACTCCATAGATTAGCAGAAGAAGACTTTAGTTTCTCTACAAAGGCTGATGAAAAGACTCTAGCAGGAATTGGGACTGTTTTAAACACCAAAGTTCCAAAGTTTTTTGTCTCTATGTGGTCACGTGTACAAGGGAATGGTTGGGTAGTGGGGGAAAAAAGGGTTTTCTGGAAGTTTATTCTGGTGTTCTTATTCTTGTAGTTTTGTTAATAAACTTTCTTTATTACTTTTAAGTTTTAAGCCTGTTTTGCTCTTGTTCTAATCCAAATCTCACAGCAAGAAATAAGTTTTTTTAGTAATTTTTTTAGTTACTGCTTTAAAACCACAACATCTATTTGGTGCGTTGGCCGGGAAATCAAAATTAGCACATCTAAACCACTACAACCTGCAACAAAATTCAAGCATCCTCTGGATGAGAAGAATGGCATGTGACCTTTGTATACAAACCTTGGATAAGTGTTTTTTAAACTCCATGAAGGAGTTAATTCTCAGTCACTTCATGGTGATATATTCTCAGTGAAAGCCCTGCCAGATACTGTGCATGGTCCACAAAACACTTCTCGTCTGTATAAAGAAAATTTGGGGTAGTTCTTTTTGTTTTTTAAACCAAATGGGATTATAACCAGTGTTCCTATCTTTTTCTTATTTCCTTTTACTGATCCATACTACACATCTAGCACTGTTCCCATATGCTATTAAATTTCAGGTAGGAAGGAGGAGTAGCATTGCATAAAGTATGAGATCCCTGGCACAATGCTTAACATCTGCTCAAATAAAACCAACAGCATCCCAAGATGCACATACACATTTATCAGCCACGGGATTTGAAAACTGGCCTTGCTCCAGCTGGAGAAGCCTCATTTGGAAGACTGCTTGCAGTTCTTCAGACTCTGGAACGGCTCACACAGCAAAAGGGAGAGTAAAGCATATAGGCATGAGAGAAAGGGACCAGGAGATAATGGATCTTGGTAAAAGCAGGAGAAAATGCAGGGGCTTGATGTCTCCTGAGGAAGTGGAACATGCAGCAGAATCTCAATGAGGTGACACCAAGTGTGCAGAAGCCTGAGTGAGTGGCTGTGAAACTGGAATGAGCCAGTGTTAAATGAGGAAGCAAAGAATTCTGACAGCATTTCCTTAAAAGACAGTGAATATAGTGTGAGAGCTTAAGGTGTTAACATCATTGTAGAAGTAGGGTCTTGCGTTCGGAAGATATCGGGAATGTAACGGAAAGTTAGTACCGCCCACCCCATTAGTATGGTAATGACTCCTGCAATTAGCCAATAGCACCTAGCTGTGATGAAAGCAGATGGGACTCACACAGTGACCCTAGGTTGTAAAATGTCCAATTCTCCAGCAATAAACACCATTTTTGCCATCCATCACATTGATGTCTTGTGGGTAATGGACCGAGTGGCCTGGGCTTTGGTCACCGTGCTGGCTCCTGAACCAGGGTGTCTGCCTTGCTTGAAAGACAACATTTGGTGCTGGAAACCCGGGAGAATTCAAAAAGCGGGATTCAAACCCAGAAAGTGAGGGTTGCCTGGAATACAGGAGCAGTGGTCAAGACCATCTGGACTAGTCCTGGTGAGGGAGACGTCCCTGTGAAGATGGAATCATTGATAAAGGTCAGATTGCAATTAAGTTGTAAACTTAATTCTTTTACTCTTGCTATTGCAAGGCTTTTGTATATTGGGGTCATAAATCAGCGAGTAAAGTCTATCCACCCTAAGGTGTGGGACAGAGGTACTAAGAGACCTGGAGGGCAGCAAGAAACTGTCTGTTGGCCACCCCGAAATTTGGGTTCAGAGCGGCCACTCAGATTTCACAGCCCCCAGACAGGAGAGGCTCAGCTGAGCCAAAGGGGACACAAGAGGGTGACACGTCCCCTCAATCCCCAAATCCTTATTTGCTCTCAGAGAAACAACAGAGAGCAGGAGATTTTTGGAGAAAATTAACAGAAAAAAACAGGGGTACTGTGGGAAAAGCCCGGAGGGAAACATCCTCCCTGGTGCCTAAAAATGGCACTGAGCAAAAAGACACAGGGCAGGAAAACAAAGTGAAAACAAAGAACAAGCACTGGCATTGAGAGATAAACACAGTCGGGAGGTTGGGAAAGATAAGGAATGTGAAGAAGAAAGATGTGGGGGAAGTGTACAGAGGGAGAACGATAGGAATGTAAGAGATGGGGGAGAACGGGGGAGCAGAGGGAGGAACAAAAGGCGGAGTGAAGGGCGGAGTGAAAGGTGGGGTGAAGGGTGGAGTGAAAGGTGGGGTGAAGGGTGGAGTGAAAGGTGGGGTGAAAGGCGGAGTGGAGGGTGGACTGAAGGGCAGGGAGAGCCAGGAGGGAGGGAACAGCCTGCCCACAGGGGTTGTAGTCGGGGCCGGAGCCCAACAAAAAGGCACTGCAAAGAGGAAATGGCCAGCCAGTCCAGTTCTGAGTCTGACAGAGGCGCTAGCGAAGGCAAATGGTCGGAGACTGAGTCCTTAGAGGAGGAAACAATAAAGATAAACAAGAATACCCCCCTCCACATTAAAAAAGAACTGAGAGAAGATACTCACAGACTGGGGATAGAAAAAATCTGCATATGCCAGCTGGGTCCCTTCAGGTGCGCTAGCGTTCCCAGTCCAGATGACAGAGGGGAGACAGAGGATCCACTCACCAATAAATCCTAAACTGCAAGGCTCCAGCCTGCAACAGCTGATAGCACAGACGAGACAATGATTACACTCTGCCTATCAGTTTATAACTTCAGTGTTTCTAACGATTTTCGTGGGCAAGTTGTGATTGTTCCCAAGGTCCTGTACCACCTGGATGAAAAGTTGAGCCTGCAAGTGGAGAGACTAACCCGACTTCAGAAAAAGAACTGGTGACAGGTGTGACCATAGTGATGCGCTTAGCCTGGGAGCAACTGGTGCTTCCACAGGTGTCTCTGCCATCATGACCCAACAGCAGAGACTGTCTCAGCTGCAAATGACAATTGATGAAGACTTGCAGATAATTGAAAAACCGTGTGTTTTAAACAGGCTTGTGTCTTTTGTTAAGAGCCGACTAGAGAGGGTTAACATCCTGTTTGTAGAAAGGCAACAGATGCTCTAAGAATACACTTAGTCACCGGGTGTGCCTTATGTTTGTCAATGAAAAACTGCAGTTTCTATTTTATAAGTTTTTAGCCTTTTAGTTAAGTATAGTGTATCCTATATTTTACTCAAGTTTATAATATCTACTTTTAAAACTTTTTATAATATAGATAAGTTAGACAAAATGTTTTGAGATAGATATATAGAAAATAACGTTAGAACTTTTTAAGACTAATATACCTTATATTCTAGCAAATTAGTTATACATAGAGAGAGGGGAATATGTAGAAGTAGGGTCTTCATCATCAGCAGAAAGGCTATTTAGAAAGTCTGACAGTTGGCAGGAGGGCATAGACATTAGTAAAGAAACAGAACAAAAGCAGGTAAATCAAAGGGTGTGTTGTGTTTTCCCCTGCTCCATTAAAATTCCCTTCCTGCTAGGGCAGCATACAGCCCCTGAGAGGGCAGGACATGTGGTACCCCTCAGCGAAGACAGCTGGAGAGCCACCAGGAGCAGAATTTGAATTTTAGAAGCCTTTAGTAGTTCAGTCTCCAGTTACAGCATCAAAGCTGCTTCCAAGTGGCCCAGGACTGATATCACTCCATGGATCAGGTGAGGAATGCAGAGACCTTTTCCTCCAGCACTGGCCTTCAGCAGGGGATGGGCAGCCTTTAGTGCACTCCACTGTGTGCCACAACACATCCCCTGGAGGAGAAGTTCTGCTGCAGTCAGGGAATAAACAAACATATAGATGGGTGGATGGATGGATGGATGGATGGATGGATGGATGGATGGATGGATGGATGGCAGTTCAGATCTGAATATGCAAAAGGAGGTTGCTAAGGGGATCCTTAGCAACAAAACCTCCCATCTCAGTCTTGGGATACTACTTTGTTCCCACAGCAATTCCCACAGAAACAGCTGCTGAAGAGACAATTTACTTCTGTAAACCTCCTCTTTAAAAAGAGAGTGTAGTGTCACACAACTTGTCTGAAAGGGAATCAATACAGACTTTCTCACAAACCTACTGAATATGAAGCAGGAATCTAACAAGAGGGGATGGTGCTACGGATTTTATTCAAATTCTGATTCCAGCTGTTCTTTTTCTTACACAGTTGTCTGCACAGCCATTTTTTCATCTCCTTATTTTTAAAATAGTGACTTTTGACTGAAATGTCCCATGTGGGTACATGCAGCATTGAGATTAAGCAGCTCCCCAGGTTTATGCAGAGACAGAGGAAGAACTTGTTGTCTCTGCTTGGGCCTAACAAAACAGACTCTCACTGTCCCAGAGAGCACAGCTCCAGTTTGACACTGATCACAAACAGCTTTCTCCTCCTAATGCATTGTCCAAATAAAGCAAATCCCATCCCAGCTGTGCAACAGCACAGACAGAAATGAGGAACTCGTTTCTACCACCATAACCAGCTGGATGGAGTGGATAATGAGATCAGAATGTATTCATGGGCCATAGATCATCAGGCAGGTGAATCTCATAGTTTGTGGGGGAATGAATGGCTAGAAAACATTACATCGTTCTGTTGCATTTGATCCATCCTCTTCCTCATCACTCCAGGAAAAGAAAATAATTTAGTCCTCTAGTTTTTGTTCACATAAAGACACATAAATATAGGGTTTGCTATATTTTGTCTGTCTGTCAATTGCTTTTCCTGACATAGTCTGGTTAATATAAAAATTGTTAAGTAAAATGATAATTTCCTCAGTAGTGGCCCTGGATTTTGACTGGCATCAGTACAACAATCAGCTTTTTCCTGCACTTAGGAGTGACTATTGCACATTAGTTTTTAAAATATTCCACTGTTAGAACACTTGCAGTCTGTACGGTCTCAAGACATGGACGTGGCAGAGTGGGAGAGTGGTTCAGCTGAATTCCTGTTTAAAATTACCATAAATCAGTTAGTTGCACAGTCAAACTTCCTAAAACTTCCTTCTGCTTCCTTAGAAGAGTCTAATTGGGAATCAGATGAAGGGTAATTTTGTCTCTGGAGGGTTTTGAGCCTCCAATACCACTCTGGCCAATTTTTAACAGGCTCTTGTTTAACAAGCACATTTGTATGGAATGTGTTGTTATCACAGCAACTAAGAATAACTCCAGGGTTTTCCAGTGTTGGATTGTGGTGGTTGGAGATTATTTGGCTGTTTTTAAGTACACATTTTTTAGTAGCTCCAAACCCTAGCTATAAATTCCCAAACAATAAATTCTCAGCAAGATTTTCACTGACATTGAGACATGACAGTAAAATTAGTAATGAGATGTTTGCGTATTTTTCTGAGATAGAAGGTGGCTTAAATATTTAAAAAAACAAAAAAAAAAAAGAATTTTGTTAGATCTTTTTTGAGAGGTTTACGTATTTTTTTTCCATAGTTATCATCTAATGCTATTTCAAACAGACATGGGTAGGGGAGCTCAGTTCTGTGCCCCTTCACAGTGGTGTTTTTAAATCCTTGGTCTTGGAACAATTTTTGGCATCTTCACAGCAGTTTTGCAGGATAGAGAAAGTAAACCTTGTGTGGATGAGCAACATATTTGCCAGGAGAGTGTAACTGTGAAAGTTGTGAGCTGCCTTTCCACTCTTTAAAAATAGGCAAGATTGGATCCAAAGTTTATTCTTGACTTTAAAGGTTGATTTAAAAGAGGAATTCAAATGCTGTTGGAGGCTGAGAATGTGATGTGTCCTGTCACAGATCTCCCCTATCACCACCAATCCAGGGCTGTCATGCAGCTAAGGTTCAGGATGAGGAAAACATCAGGACCTGCTGATTTAAAAGTTTCCTACAGATCCTGGGATATATCCTTCAGAGTGCATCGACCTCATTCTCACAACATAATGCTATCTGGGTGGTTTTCTGTGTCCCTGACAACTCTTTTCAAACCTTGAACAGAAACAAAAATGCCAAGTGATGGGATCAGAGATTTCCCTATTACTTTACAGTAACTAATAACTAAAGCCTTTTTCAGCATGAAGTGGTATAACAGTTGAAGTACTGACATGAAACTGAGCCAGGAAAATAAAGAAATAAATGCTGTCTACTTTTACTATATTCTTTAAATCCAGGATCCTCTCACTTCTTTGGAGACTTGCAAAATGAACCATCAATCTCAAATTATCACATCTTTTTCTAACTTGATGTTATGCTATCAAGTATCCGAAAAGCACAGTCATCATAGGTGTTTCTGGGAATATCTCATCCTAAATTTTTCTTAGCTTCTGTAATTAGTTAAGCAGACACATGTTGTTACTTAGTTTTGGATCAGAACAATAATCTGTACATGAGAAGGGAGAGCAGTTCCTAAACTCTCCTCCAAATGTCTCTCCGACAGAGATGTGCAATCTGTGACAGAAGTGCAATGAAGCTGACCTGGAGTGCAAACCCTGAACCCACCCACCAACCCCAAATTTAGTAACTTTTTCTCTGGTATTCATGGCAGTATTTCATGGTTATACCAGTCTTTTAGACCACCTTCCAAACACAACAGTAGGGGGTCAGAAGCTAACTCTATTATTGAATTTTGAAGGAATCACAGAAGTTTCATGGCCTAATCCCCCCAGGATTCTTTGACATCAAGGTGTGAAAATTGCAGGAAGCAGCCCACAAGGTATTAGTCCTGGCAGTGCCCAGCAGTCTGCAAATGGGAGCTCAATCTCTCTGTTCATAAAATTAGACAGAGATAGCAAAGTACTTGGGTCTTAGGAATCAGTCTACCATAAAATTCCCAAAGAAATGAAACTCTTGTCATCGAATTTTTTTTTTTCCACTTAAGAATTTGTATGGGAGATGTAAGGCCATGAGGCACAAACTGGTAAGATAAGGGGGTTCTCTCTGAAGCCTGGTTAAAATGACAGGTAAAATTTGAGGAATTGTTCTATCTCTCCCATTCATCCAGTGGGTGGAGGGAGAATGGTCTACAGGGTAGAAGTTCTGTATCACTAAACTCTTAATCATCTAAATTTTGGTTGAGTTCTGGGTTAAAGACACCTACCACAAACTGTTTCAAAATTTACCACAACTGAGAAGAAAAAAATTCCATGGGATTGCTCTATTTTTGTTGAATTGTGGCAAGAAGAAACCAATGATGAATCAGGATGAAATATGTAGGTGTATTTTATCCAGAAAGTGTTAGGAGAGGCATTTTAGGGACCACTGAAGCTTCTCAAGTCTGCCCTTTAAAAAGACAGCATAAGAAATCCAGCACAGGTTTTTCTTTGGGTAGATCAGCTTCTTCCAGCAAATCATCTTAATGAGGAGTTTGCTGAGAAATCTGAGGAGCAAGAACACCCTGGCCTCCCACTGAGGAGTAAAAAGTCCTGTAGCAGAATATTCAAATCAGTTTACACTGATACAAAGCCTCACTTTAATTTCTCTAAAGTCTTGGTGAGATAGAATGACCTTTTTTAAAAATCTCCCTGTGACTGAACTCTTCAAAGGATATTTGCCAGGAAACTGTAGAACAGGCTCTTCAAAAAGTCCCAGTTTTGAAATGCTTGTTGCTTTCCTACACACTGATTGTACAGAGCTGTGAAGAATTGAGTTTGTATAGAAGGCAACAAGAATGTCAAAGACATTTCCAGTGTTTCACTGGACTAAGAAACACTTATTTTCTTTTCTTTACAAGGTTATAATGAAGAATGTAGGAAGAGGAAGTAAAAAAAGCAAGTTTTTCCATACATCTGTGTCCTGTGCCTGAAGGAACTGGATAAGAGATGATCCTTGTTTTACCCTGGGACTGAGCATTAATGGAATGTTTCATCTCTGCCTGGCCTTCTGCTGCCACAACATTTTAGGGAGCTGAATCCATGCGAGAGCTGGATCTTCTAGCCACATCTGGCATTACAAGTTCCTGGGTCACCAGGAAGAAAGGGGACAAACATGAACACATGAGGCGGGACCCTGAAGTGCCACCAAACAGCCCAGGCTCCTGCTCTCCTGCAGGCTGGGAACTGCATGTGCCTTGGAAATTGGTATTAATATGTCAATGCCAAAGGTCTCTGAGGAGACATGGAACAGCAACAAAGATTCACTGTCACTGTCAGTCCTACAATCCCTACAGACAGATAAATTTTCCTTGCTCCAAAACTAAGTCTTGTCTGAGGAAGGTTTGGGAGTCCAAGAAGGATTTCACCCTCCATGGTCCCTCTGCCCTGGTCCTCCCCACTTCTCTGCTGCAGCTTTCCTTGGCAAAACCCAAACAGGAGCTGCAGGTGAGGATTCATCCTGCTTGGCTGCTCAGGGAAACCATGGAGAAACTGTGCAGGGCAGCTGATAAATTTTCAGAGGCACTGTTCTGCCTTCTAAAGGGATATAAACACACACCTTGGTGAATTCTTCCACCTGTCACATACATGGGACACACCAATGTTTTTGTGTGCACTTCTACAAGGACTTGCAGGTAGTGCAAGCTCTGCAGTGTTGCACTCTGCAACATTGCAAATTTTTTGTGTGTGTTTTGCAGAAAGACATAAATACCTTCAGGCTCCCTTGCTTGTCAAGCATGACCACTGTACTGTTCTATGCTGGCAGCAGCAGAAACACTTGGAGTTACACAGCAGTTTTATCTCTAGTTTGTGAATCCTCCTCATCTGGTCTTCCTTCATAAATAAATGAAATATTTATCTTACATAAAATGCAACCAGACAGAACCAAATGGCCTCTGAGCAATTTAAAACACTTAATTCTTCCCCCTACCCCCCAAATCCCCCCAATTTTAGCTAGTTTTCACATTGAAAATGTTGTTTTGCATAGCAAACAGGGACAGTTTTGCCAGAGTGATCCAAACAGAAAGCTAAGTGCCAGCTCTGGGATTATTACAAATTAGACATTTGTGGCCCCAGAGACCCATTGCTGTGACATTAAAAGCCCAAAATGTTATGCAAGAGAGGTATTGCATAAAAGACTGTAAAACAGAATTTTTTTTTTAGAATGTTGAAAATTGTTGAGTAAATGTTATTTTTGCCTGTCTTAAAGCCAAATGGTGAAACCAGAGATTTGGCACAGAGGAAAGTAGCCTCTGTCACAGGTTTGTCTGTTGGCTTCTCTTCCACTTGTTCACTGTCAGGAGTGTGTGTTTGATTTATTTTTATTTGTTTAGGGTTATTTGTAAAATTTGTTTAGGTTTTTGTTTTTTCTTTTCTGTTTTTCTTGGTATTACATGAGGGATTTTCAACAAGAGCCAAGATAGACCTAGACCTACCTAAAAGGGCTCTGGGATTTCTGGAAGCTGGTGCAGAGCACAGGGAGGACCATGATAGAGCTGTTATTTGCTGGAGTGGGAAGGGAGGATCTAAAACAGACGGAAAAGACAGGAAGGGGCAACCAAACAAGAAACATTTAGTTCAGATATGTGTTAGTAATGGGGAGAGGAGTAAAAAGTGTCACAGACCTCTGGTCCCTGCAGGTGTGAAGCTCACCTTGGTCTGCTCAGAGGAGGAATGGCTCTACCACAGCTCTTTTTCATGAGAAATCCTGTGGTGCTTAATCCATTCTGCTCCAAATATAATGATGCTTTTTCCTGAATATGCTTTATGTACAAAACAAGGTTTTTCTGAGCAATTTTTGTTTTGTTTGTTCATTTTCAGTTAGCTACAACAACCCAAAGAAGAACTGAGATTTAGGTTTCTCTGACTTGACTTCTCTCTGTTACTATATTATTCTTTCATCTAGGTGGTGTGATGCTACTGAAAGCCAACAAATTTTAGGGACACCATTGTGTAAAATTTATATTCAGTTTTGAAATAATTAATAACCTTGAGAGGAGGAGACCATAAACCATTATAGGCAGATAGTAGCAATTTGACCTAGCTCTAGGGACACAAAAGAGCAAAGAAACACGTGTTTATTGTCTTTTAGAAAGAAAAATATGATGCCCATTATAAAAAGTACTCTGTCAAATATAACATTTCCCAAGTTCCTTAAATTTAATTAAGTTTTTAATTATGATACCTTATGATAAGAGGAAGAAACTGAAGTACTTTAAAAGTAAATGAATACTGTTCAAGTCTATAATAAACAGGGGTTTTTATTAATTAATTGATAGAGTGGGATTGTACTATTCCTACTATTTTATATCTTATTTGTCAGCCTGGACAGACATAACTGCTAACTACTGTGTTCCAGGATGACTGAGCATCATACTACTCAAGAGGACAGGCAAATAAACCAGCCTGAGTTTAGGATCTGTTCCATGTGGGTCTCTTTCAGTAGATATTAATGATAGCTAAAAACCAAAAAAGCTTAGCATTTCAGTGTGAGAACACTTTGGATTACATTTACAATGTCTTAGATTAAATCTTACAACCTCAGAGAAAGTGAATTGGAGTAAGAAGATAAATGCTGGCCTATTAAGCAGAGATTGACTTTTTTTTTTTTTTTTTTTTTAAAGAAGATGTCAAAAAGACTCCCAAGCAAACGATAAAAGTACTTGGAGAAACTGTCAGCTTTAACTACACTGACTGTAAATGCCCCTGTTTAAAATCCTGACTGTACACCAGGAGAACTCCTTTTCTCTCTTCTGTGCTCCTTCCTCATCCACAGCTTTCTCAGACAAAGGAAAATTTTTCCTGATGTAGGCTCATGGGCTTAGGCCTTTCATGAAGCTCCAAAGTGTGTCAGTATTTTGCTGAGTCTCTCAGTAATTTCACAGTGATTCTTCAGAAAACTTGTTGTGTGGACATGATGGGGTCTTCCACGTGTAAGGACATGTGGATAGAAAAAGCAGGTGTGAGAAGAGCAAAACTTTCTGTTTTGTGACAACAGAAATATGTTTAAGAATTTTTATTCCCTCCCTTCAAAATCCAAAGCCTGGCAACAACCAGAGCCACTTTCACAGAGGAGACAGCCCAGCTGTGAGTGGGGAGGAGTGAACTGGCTTCCAGGGTCATTTTTGTTTGTGCTGTTGAGAAATGGACTTTCCCGAGAAATCAGGCAGAGCATTTTATTTCAATACTTACTAGAACTGTTAATCCTTTTCCCTGGCTCACCACTGTGTTAGATCTGTGCTCATGGCTGATAAAGAGCACACAGTTTGTGGTGGACTTAATTCATCTCAGCTAGTTCTCCTCCACAGAAGAGTTTTCTGCACTGAGGGAAGCTGTCTCCATTTCCTGTCTAAGCAAATCTGACACATAATGCTTTTGGCAAAAACAAAATCTCCTCCCAGTGCAGAAGTTTTTCTTCTGACCTCAAGATCACTGACTTTTCTTTTTCCTACTTGGAAACAGTTTTCTTGTTACAAGTCTGACAGGATTTTGGAAGCTATTTGGAGGAATTATTTATTTGATTAAGTAACTTTTTTATTTTTTTTAACCATCCCAGTTTCTAGAGCTTTTTGCTAGAGATCCCCATTTTGGGGGGGTTCTGCTCCCAGACTGAAGCAGAAGGATAAGGCAAGCACAGCTTCCTCTTACCCTGGGAACTTCAGAATTTTGGTCAGCTCAGGGGAAGTTTCCTCTAGGAAATCATGAAGTGAATCTCTGTGTCTTATCAGTCTCTTTGTGTAAAAGTGAAGACTTGAGGATTTTTTTATCATCTCACAAACAGGTAACTAAAAAATATAAGCAGTTTCTGTTAGAACTATTGAATGCAGTATCTGACAGACATGAGGTGACTGCAGCTCCCTGTTTCCACATCCAACTAGTAGCGAGGCTGAAAGTGTACCCCCAATGATTTATCTTCTTTCAAATTTTGTATATACAAAATAATTTCTTGACTAATTCAAAACATGAAAAATACGATGGTGATATGTATTTGTTTGATTCGTCTGTGAATTACAAAAAAAAGAGGAACAATAGAAGGCCAGTGTAAATTGCAAATGAAGAGCAGGAGAAAGAATGAGGCACAGTGAGGTTTGAGACAAAAGTTGAATGTGTAGTAATTAGTAACAAGGGTTTTCATGATTTCTGGGGATGTTTGTGCTGATAAGGAATTTAAAGGCATCTTCATTAACTAATGGGCTATTTCTCCAGCTTCGCTGGTCCAAGTTTTCAGTCTGTGACAATTCTCCTTTCCTGCACAAGGTGTTTTTGATCGCTGCTCACAGTGTGAATGCAGTGTGAATGCAGTGCTTGCATTTATGCCTATTTGAATGCTAAGCCAGTTTTAATAGCTACCTGATTAGGTTCTCATCAAGAACAAAGCCTGTGTTTTTATATCCAAAATGTCATGTGTTTCTCATAGCAATTCCAGCTTGTTAGCCAGGCTGCATTTCTTACACGGGTATTTGCAGGCATTCAGCCCAAATCACTGTTTCTTTTTACTTCCACAGAGAAGCCCTGACCATTTTGGCAGTTCAGATCAAGCCCTATTAGCCATGAAAATGCCAGGGCATAGATTTCAGTTTTCTCTTTCCAAGAGAAATCTGCTTTGACCATGATAAAAATAAAAATTTAGTGTGTTAAGGAGCTACAGGAAACCTGTGGTTTTCAGAAGGTTGACATTGAAAATTGTGCTTGTCATTTCATGCTGAATACCTTCTTCAGTGTACAGAGCCAGGGCTCATCAAAAGAAGAACTTCTGAAATGGTTAATATTGACCTTTTGGGTTTTTTTCCCCTAAAAAACATAATGAAAAAACCAACCTTCAGTGTATAGTTTCTCCATGATCAGCTGCGGTTGTGCATGTGAGAAGACAATGCAGTTAATCATTCTTTGAGCCATTCTTTTGCTAGAAAAAGGTAAATTAAAAAGGAAAAACTATTGTAGTGAACTAAACGACTTCTTTAGGGGAGAGTAATAATAAAAACAATTATGTGTTTTATAAGAGATGTCTGGTTATTGTTTATTTACACTAGGTTTTCTGATGTGGTCACTTTGCAGTGTTCACAGAGTCAGAGCCAGAGCCACATTGCACTTTTGCATGAGGGGGCTGAAATGGCAATTTAAAAAGAGAGTCACATCTACATTGTGAGGTACTCTGCCTTTTAATTTCCTCTGCTCACATGTAATAATAAAAATTATTTTTAGCGTGCAAATCACTCCAATAGTTAAAAAGAAATTAGGGCTTGTAAGGGAAGATTTCATTATACACTTAAAAGAAAACTACACCACATTGTAGGGCACATAAATGTATTAGACAAGCTAAAGGCTGAAGGAAATGATGCCATCCTGATTGGATTTTATTTTTCCTTTATGCATTTCTAGAAGCTGTATGGAAGGAAAATAATCTATGGGGAGGAAAAAAAAAAAATGCATGCCTGTGGTTAAAATAAATTAATTGGAAGAGAAGAATCCTAATTGAAATTGCATCTGTGTACCAAAGGAAAATCTCTATATGCTGTGAAACCTGTGGTTAAAAATACCTTACACCTGAAAATGTATGAGCTGGATCCTGAGCCAGACAGCTGAAGTCAGCAAGATTAGAAAGAAAGAAAGAAACTGGTGAGGACAAACACAAACCTCTTATTTTTCCTCCAAAACCCCAGTGATCAGGAGAACGGAGTTTTAAACACTGAGAAACAAACATTTTAAGAACTGGAATTTGCTTTAAGAATTGATATTTTCTGCAAGAAATGCTTTTTGTATTCATGAAGACCTTGTATAGTATTTATCACATTTTGGTTTTAATTTTCACTCTTATTGGGATGAAGATAGTAGCTGTGTCCAAAGGAATACATTGAATAGGAGGTGAAATCTGCCCTTGTCAATTCAAGTTGTTGACAAGTAAAAAAATAAATTCCAGTTTTCTGCTTCAGAAAATGACACTGAAAAAGCTGAGGGTTCCCAACAGTGGGGGGATTTCTTAATTAAATCGTGGGGATGAATCCCTCAAGAAAATTCACAGAGCAAGTTCTATAAAGAGGAAACAAATAAATGTCAATGGTTTGTTTTCATATGAAACACCATTGTTAGTGTAAATCAATTATCTGAAGTGTTCATTGAGACTGTGGTAGCAGTGAGGACTGAGTTATCAGACCAGGCTGATGCTCAGAGCTGTCAAAAAACAATTCAGAAGTCACCTGGCTATGGTGTCACCCTAAACTGTTGCCTGTTCCACTTCCTCAAAGAGGTACTTCAGTAACCCAGTTCTACTGGAAAAAAGAGCTGGCAGAAGACACAACCTAAAGTCCTGAGTTCAGGCTGTCATGGAAAATCACCCTTTAAATTTTTATGCACAATTTTTGTTGATGGAGGCTTAGGTGAATCCAGTCGGAGCAGAGGAAAAGTGTTTTGTGGATGATCTGGCTGCCACAGGGAGTTGGTGGAGAAGGCTGAACATGTTCAGTGAACCCAGAGGGGGGAAACAACCACCCACAGTTCAGGAAAGGGCTGTGAGGGCAGTGGGTGGGCTGCCAGCTCCTTTGGGTGCAGAGGATGCAGCGACCAGCTCTAGTGCAACCTCATTCTGCTGCTGGTGTCACATTTACCTAGTGGCACAACTGATGCCAACTTCAGAGTCTCCTCCACCTACACCTAAATTCAGAAAAGAGAAAAAAATGTTCTCTCTAACAAAGCTTTTGTCTTCCTTCCCTTCCCTGTAATTTCATTTTCAGCCATTCACAATCTGGTCATAAAGGACTTTCTTTTATAGTTTTATTGGATTTCCATATAAATCAGTGGCTAATTAATATCTGCAAAACAGTAGTAAATGCCAGGCAACATTGATTTTGAGGAGAGGGATAAATCCCTCTGTTAATGGTCAGATCTCTTGCATCATGGTGATTGTAATAGTTCTCAATTTTTGTCCTTTTATGCCTTTAGAGTTCCCAAAGCTCCAGTCAGATGTAAAGATTCACTATGCATGCAGCCATGAACTGAAGCATTCGTTTTTCTCTCTTTTCTCCATTTACAGGGGAGTTTGTGCTGAATTCTGGCCAAATTAACCCAAACAACCCCCTCATATATCCCACAGGTGGTTGTTCTACATCTCCTCCTCCTTCTCTTCCTGTGCCACTACAGTGAATAAACCTTGCCTTTGCAGACCATGAATGTACACAGTAAGGGCTCAATGATATATTCAAAATCCTGTATTTCTGGGACCAAAAACCCCAACAAAAACCAGCCATTTGGATTTTCTTAGCTAGGGAAGTTTTGTTTCATAAGTTCTCAAAACACATGAAGTCATCAACCATTTCTGAACATGTAAGCAGAAATGCACTTGCAGATGTTCTCCTGTTAAAAGTTAAACAGTCCATTTAGGCAAGCAGTAGAAAGATACATAGAGGGAACAACTTGACAGCTTCTGTTTTTCCATGTGCTGGAGATGTAAGGCTCAGATACCTCTGGTTTGGGCATCATTCTCTGGAACAGGGCTTCATTTTTTTCCAGTGCAGCATGACACTGTGTCTAATTAGTCCTCATTACTGTATGAAATGACATGAGAAGACAAAGCCCTGTAGGGGAAAAGGTGAGCCCTGGAAGTGGTTAAATTGTCATTTCACATGAAGGAAATGGATGCATAACAGTATTGACACAGTGAACTTCTTGACATAATGGCTTTGAAGTGATGCAGTGTGCCATCATCTCATCTCTCCAGTGAGAGGCACTAAACCCTGTCAAATACATCAAACTGCACCACAAATTTCCTATTAGTATGTCTGACAAAGCAATCCCTTGGCCAAGAAAATGCAATAAAATGCCTAAAGTTGGTTTTGAGCTTGATGGACATAATTGCAACGTCACTCCTGGTATCGCCCTTCTGTGCCCTTCTCAGGAAACATGAACTTGTGGTCCTTGGGACGGACTCATTGCTTTTGTTAATGTTTGTAGAAGTTCTCTATGGGCAAAAAAGGTTCAAACATAGAATACTGAACCAGCTTGAAATAAAAGAGCCATGTACTACAATAAATGGCAGATTTATAATACCCACTGAGATACTCCTTTTAATCCAGCACTTTATCAATCAGTTTTATTCTTTACTTGTTATGTGGAATTAGGATAGAATAGGATTCATGCCAAAGCATAAGTCAGTCAATTACCATGTTTTGTGTGATGGAAAGATAAACTGTCTTTTTTGAATAAAAGTGGATATCAATACAATCTGCATTTCTACAGAGTGTGCTGTATCAATTGACAGTTTTCTGTTCAAATGAAAGTAACTTACACCAATAAATTAATTTTCCTTGAACTCATTCAGATGAGGCTGTATTTATATTGTTGTATTTCTCTTTTCTGGCTGAGGGTCATGGGTTGGAAATTCAGGGAGTGCATTCTAAAACAGATGCTTTGAAATTAAGACAAATTATGTTGAACAGAGTTGCTGAAGACTGAGACCAAAACCAGCCACAAGTCTGTATTAAATATCAGTTGCTCGAAATTGGCACAAATGTGTTTTCTAAGCCTTTTTGCTAGTTGAATAAGGGATTTGTCCAAGAAGTCTCCCTCCTTTTCAGACCCACATAGCCACAACTTATCCTTCTGAAAGCTGCTGTAATCAAGGATTTAAACAGAAACTCTGCCTCTGATGAGATCCTAGGAGACCATCCATCTTCAGAGACAGTGACAGGCTTTCCCAGCACTCCTGGGATTACTTTGTGTAATGTCTCCATGTCAGTCTCCAGTCCCAGACCCACATAGCTGCCAGGTCCCATCTCTATGGGACATTCCTGGGGTTTGGTGTCATCATCAGGGATGCCAAATTCCCATGTTCAGAGACCCCTTTGTGACACCAGTGGAGAATATCCACAGTTTTTCCGCAGAAAATTTTTTCCAACACAAACAACATTATTGCAAATGCAACAGATAGAATCTGGAGACAAAAGAGTCCATTTTAGGAAGTAAGAGGAGCAAGGATTTAGGGAGGTGACTGCAACAGGAACTCATCCATCACAAACTCACCAGAGTGCCAGAGTTGCCTATTATGACTAGATTCAGTCTTTTGGTGGCAGAACTTTCTGGATTTTATGAAAAAAATGCTTCTCAAATGATTTAAAGAGCCTTATATTACTCTTCATTTGCTTCCTAAACTTTTTGCTAACACCTGCAGGACTATGTATATATGTATGCATCTATGCATAAAGAAGAGGTCATCAATAAACACAGCTGCTTAAAATATTCCAATTGTAAACCTTTCAGAAAAACTTTTTAAAAAAATACTTAAAAAACTGACCACAAAAGATTTGCTTCCTGAGGCTCAAAGGAAGGCAATCCTGATAGTACAAAGGGTTTCCCCTGCACACATACACACAGGCACGCACATTGCCCTGCATATTTCAAGGTGTGAACTTCCATTTTCTGAAATTCCTGGGTGTGTTGACTATTGATTGTTTGTTTGGAAAAGGGTTTGCTGTAAAAAAACCTGGTAGTGCTCATTTGGACATGGATGGGTAGGATGTCCAGCATTCAGATGTGAACCAAATGTGGGGGAAAAATAATAGTAAGAGATTGCATCACTGTGAGATGGATGTGGAATTTCACAGAAACAGGCAGAAAAGTTTCCATAAAAGTATTCTGGATGTATATGTAACTGTACCCTACAAATAAGCAGGTGCTTTTACATAGGGCTCAGTTAAAGCTTTTTCTTTCCCAGTCCCACCAGCTCCCCCTGTGTACCTTTTTCCTCCCCTGTGCAAGGTGGCATCTATCACAGCAAATAACCACTGTGATACATCAGAGGCCTTGGATGATTCTTTTTCTTTTATTTTTTCCTTTTTCTTTTGTGTTTTGTTTTGCTGGTTTGTTTGGTGTGGGTTTGTTTGGTTACTCAAGGTTTTTTTTTCTTTTTCCCCTTTCCTTCTTTCACTGCAACATCTGTGGCAACTTAATTGAGTGACATACACTATTAATTTCTGGCTTTTGGCCTTGCACTTCTATTTTACAGTTGTAATTGGCGTATATTTAGTCTAAACTTCACTCTGAGCTTCTGGAATCTCAGGGATAAACTTGTGCTCCATGGCAGTGTGTAGATATATGATGGTTAAATGAGGTACAAAGCAAAAATTGACACTTCCCCATCCTGCATGTGCACAAAGGAAATGAATTATATCTGCTAAGGGAGTCATTACAGGGAGGCTCAGACATTTATAGGTTTCAGCTGTGAATTACCACACACAATTTGCATAGGTTTCTCAGCTAAACATCCTATAAAGTATTCTTTTTTGGCCTGCTGACCTTTAAACACATTTTTCAAAGGCAGGGGAAATGTTGATATGGTTATTTTGCTCCTCCAAATGCCCCAAATTTATCAGTTGCCATGACTGCACATATTGATTAGGTCTTTCAGTTCCCAGTGCATTCATACAGCCAAACAGACAGCGGAACTACATCAATCCATCAATAAAACCCTTTCCCACAGAAACTGTGGGTTTTTGCTTGAGAGCTCAGCACAAAATTTGAATATAATTTTTGAGGAAGCAAACCCAGCATGGCATGTCTCCGCTGTTTGTGTTTCCCAGCCTGAGCTGGCCCCTGTGGCACCCCCAGGTGTCCCACACATATCTCACATCTGTGAGGAGGAATCTGCTGCCTCCGTGTCACGGAGGGAGTCTGGGACACCTCAGGTGTCCCAGTGCTGATCATTAAGCATGATAGAGATGTTTAGAGGCCAACCTGGATCTTTTGTGGGGTATCAACAGTACTAAACCCCCATTTTTAGGCTTGATTTTGTGCACTTCACACATCATCACCACTGCACAATAAGCTGGTTACAGATATTTGATGACTTTGCCATAGAGAGAAAACTATCCTAATGTAATTTTTGTCATGAAAGGCAGAGGGTTGCTTTCATTCTGGAAAAGAGGTGCAATCATTTAATGGTTTATTTTACAGCAGTAATTTCATGCCACTCTTTTTTTACAGCATTTCTCTGCTGGGGGGTGCTCTGTGTTTTTACTTAAAATGGTGATTTTGTTAGTGGTTTGTGTTGCACATTTTGTTGGCTGTTAATAATAATCATATCAGGAGAAAACAAAAGCTCTCCTCTATCTGTAGGTTCAGAAAACAAGAAAGATGACAGTGACACTAGTCATAATACAAAATATATCTGTTCAGAATAAATGGCATGCTTTTCACATGTTAGGCTGCCTCCAAATAACCTGTGTTCTTGGAGATCTCATCATTCATATTTTTGGAAGAAAAAATAAAAATACATCACTTGGTGTTGCTTAACATCCATTCAGCAGAAGGGGCTGCACCTGCGAGGACAGGTAAATTTGGGATAATACAGCATGGGAGACTCTCTGTCTTTAAATCCAATAGGTTCTCACACACTACAGGCAACAGGCATTTTCTAAGCAAACTTCAAGAAAAAAGCTGGGATTACATCTGCTGGGAAAAATAAAGGTAATGTTCAGTTCCAAGTTTTGCATGAGTTATTTCCCACATTTTGAATTAAATGTCATTCACCTGCTTGTGTTTTTATGAATGTATTTATATTTTGCTATAGGTATGGGGGTTTTTTTCTCAGCACTTGAGTAGGAAAGGTTATCTACCTGCCCTGTGCTATTCCTGGAAGACCAAATGCGCTCAATTTAACAGAAAATGAGACTTCAGAAGTACCTGTACTAGTACAATACTTTTTCCAGGAGTTACAGATGTTCTTCCCATCATGGCCATCTCCAATTTCTGCCTCTTCTTGGCCCTTCCTCCTCCTGGCTCCCAGTAGAGCTTTCCTACCTTCCTTCAGACCTCAGACAAACCTCCCAGATCAGATCTCTCCATGGTTGTGGATGATTGCTTTGCAGTTTTAAAATTCTGTGTTCTGAGTAGCTGATTTAGGTCAGTTTGTTTGTTTGGAAACTGCTGGAAAGCAGCACGTCAATCTGTTTAAAAAAAAAAAAAAATTCCAAACCCAAGTTCACCACAGTTTTAATTTCAGAGCAGTTAAATTCCTGGAAACATTTACTTTTAGTTATTATTTGCAATGTATTCTTGATCAGTTAAAGACAGGTTACCCTGTTTTGCTCCCAGATTGGAAATTTTGCCTCTCTTGAAACTGTTGTATAATAAATAAAATATTACATGTGTCAATAATGGAAAAAAACCCAACATGTTTCTGCCTAAATATTTTCCTAGCTGATTTTTTTTTCATTTAGACCACCTATTCCTACATATTTTTATGGAAAAAGAATAAACAACAAACACTTAAAAAAATAATATTTCCTATATGAGTAAAATCTACCATACATGGCAAAACTGGAAAGGCTCTATGATTTAAATGGAAAACATTGCTTGTTCAGTATTTAGCCATTTTTACTATTTTAAGAAGGGCATATGAAATCTGCTATTTATTTATAACTACAGACATGATGCAGAAAACATCAGAGCAGTACATTTATTAGATGTCTTTCAATAAATTATGTAATTATTGGTTCTCTTTAATTCTGAAAATTACAAAGTATCTGCTTTCCTCTCACACTCATTACACTTACAAAGGGATGCATCTGCATCAGACTTGAGAGTCAAGGACCTCAGGCTTGCTAAATATAATAATGAATGACAAGTCTTGAAAATATCATATTTATTCTTTTTCTCTAAGAGTTTCAACATCTCAGTTCGTAACAACTGTGTAGGCCAGTCCTTCTCCATACTGCATTTTGCAAACTTTTCAATTTCTCTTGTCAATGGAGGGATGCTTCATATATCCCAGGGATAAAGAAAACATTGTCTTTTTTTGCAGTTTTCCAACAGATGTCTCACCTGGGGACCCTGGCTGGTGATAGGTACAGTTATACCTGCACAAGGTGCGGACATCTCAGTCCTGCTGAAGGCAGGTTTTGACTTCTGCAGCTGAAGGCAATATCTACATAGCAAATTGTTTTAGCAGAGAGAAGGATTCAATGCAAATAAAATTTTCAGTATTGGTCTTGAATGATGAGGGGCGAGAGCAATTAAAATAAATTAAATTAAAATAAACTTGACACCAAGTTTAGGAGAACTGCACAGCAAAATATGAAAAATGTCATGGCCAACTATATCCATGAGGCTCCTTATTAAAAATTGTTTGAAGGAGCTTTTCCATTGCACCAGTAAGACATATTTTGAGATATTTTTCAACCACCCATCAGTCCGATTTATAATTTCAAATTATTTATGTCCTGCATGAAAAGCAGGTTTCAATTGCATCCTCGGTGCACATGTCCTTCTCAGCCTCCTGACCACCAGGGCTTGGGATAAAATTTGCCCCTCACAGGTTTTCTTGCCCCAAGGCCAGTCTTTGAGACTTGTGGCTCTTGTACTCAGGTTGTGATATGAGTCATTCCCCCCGATTGCCAGGGAAACACTGAGTTTTTGGATGCAATAAAAGTCTGGTCTGTAACAAGTAGATATCTAGGAGAACTGGTGTGTGAAAAGTACAGGCTGCGTGACTTGAACCCTGCTGCACAAGCTTCCCCAGATGCTTATCGGGCCAGAGCTCAGCCTGCACTGCCTCCTGTTTTCACAAAAGATAACCACATAAACCTTGCTCTAAAAAGGGAATTTTAGAGGTCCTTGTTGCTTAATCTTATGCAAAAAATTACTTTTCTTTATGCTTAATACAACATCACTGGCACATAACCTGTATCACAAAGACTACACAGGATCACAGCTGCTCCTTTCAGCATGTGCCAGCTCCAAGTGAAGGATTAGCAGATTATGTACACATGCTTTAGTTAAATTGGTGCTGTTAGGTGGTTTCGAAATGTGTTTGATGCTGGATTTGCTCTGGCTCAGGATTTTGTCAGCTGCCTGAGGGTGATGGTCTGGTGGTACTCTGAGGTTCCTGGTCCAAGACATGAAGAAAATTGCAGATATTTCAGAGAGAGAGAAAAAATAGTTGGTACACACAGGACAAGGACAACGGTTTGACTTTTGTAATGCATGTGTAAAAAAAAAGGTCATTTCCCTCTGCAGGGTCAAAAGAGCAGTTTAAAGAAATATGTGGTTTACTTCTCTGGAGAGACTGGATATTCATCAACCTGTTCAAACATAGCCATGGACTCAAACCCAGTCATTCTGGTCTATGGGAGCTATGCTTGTGTCTCCAGCCTGGGGCAAATATGAGGTGGTTTGGCCTAGGTTGCTCCTCTTTTGATCACTTCTCTATGACATGTGCCATCCTGTGCAAAATCCCAGAGGTTAATCCAGCCCATTTTATCACCACACCTCAGCAATTCCTGGCCCCTTTCCTCCTTCCATTTCCACTTAACATGGCTACACCACCTGCAACAGGGGTGAGCCGCTCGCATCTGTTCTGAGTCTCAGTGTGTGGGCAGGAGTTTGGTATCATTCCAACAGGTGTGATCCCTAAAAATCAGAGCCATTGGAGCACGTGTGGCATTTCAGAGTCCATGAATGTGGGAGAAAAATTCCTTCCATCTTGCACCAAGGACACTGCTCTTCTGCTAGCACTGAGGCTGGTGTTTCTGGGCATGTGGTTAAGAAGAGAGAGACCAAAGAAGACCTTTCATCCCTACCTGGCTTGTGCCTTGGTTTCACCCTGAAGCACCTGATTTAGCCTTTAGAAAGGGTTTAGGCTTTATAATCATGCTGAAATGATTCTTTCATGGGAGAAACATTTGAGTATTCTAATGAGGTGTGATGGACTCTTGCTTGTACTGCCCCATTGCTGGGATTTTTTTTGTTGCTTAACTCTTGTGTAAAGAATGAAAACTACATCAGTCAGTCACTGATGTTGCATACATTTTCCTTTATCAGTGTGTTTTGCTGCCATAGTTTGTTGGACCACATGGCTTCACTGAGGAATTCCATGCCTTTTTCTTGGGTGGCTTCTCTTGGGGGCTTCTGTTCTTTTCCGCACTGACTGAAGCAGGACTCCTTGTTTCACTGCTCCAAAGAAAGACAGTTTTTTCCTTAAGAGAATTAATGCTGATTTATTTTGAGCAGGCTGGGAAGGCATTAAGCACTAAGCAGGCCCCTGAAGCATTTTTGCAGGGACTTACAGGATGGTGATTAATTTTCTGCATCTGCTGAGGCTGTCAGCAGCAGGGTCACCTGTGGTTTTGCATTGACTTGTCCTTTCATGGCACTTCTAATCTAATTAGGTGTGATAAAAGATTCATATAATTTGCCATGTGGATTTACAATGAATATCACTCTTTCTGGATTAAAAAAAAAAAAAAACAAAACAAGCATTTTCTTGACCATTTTCAGAAGATTCTGTTTTCATTAACTGCCCTCTTTCTGGGACAATGAAGCACTTTTTAAAAAAAAAATTCTCTCTCAGTCATAGTAAGACCTTTCTTAATCATTTTCAGTTATGAAAGAAGTCTTATATGTCCATAAGCTCATTTATTTCCTTACACAGCTATCACAGTCATAGTGCTACTTGGGCAGAGAAAAGTGGCTGAGAGACCACAACACAAAGTTTGTTACTTGAAAGCTTCTGCAGAAGTATTCTGATTTATATGATAGTACAATCTCTGTTAGTTTTAATTAAACCTACTGAGCAGTGTTGTTCTGTCAAAAAGGTACCTTTTTACTGTGTATATTCTCCTTTGAGAACAGCTGTGCAGGGCTGTAGTGTCTGTCATCAGACAATTGTTTTAATTATACTCAGTTTTAATTATATTGGCTTTACAACTGTATGGCTTTTGTGTGTCTGTAGTAATAGGTGTGTGAATCACACTCTGCATCTGGCAGACAGACAGATCTTTGTTTCCTTTATCTTGAAGAAGCAGTAAAATGTGTAGACTGGCATTGAAACAATTCCTCCTCCCATTTTCCTTTGATTCCTGACAAATAGGTGAAGCATTTCTCAGTACTCTGAGAAATAATTTTAAACAAGCAAATAAAAGTGTCTGTACGCATTTATTTAGCTATACTGTGGGAGGAGAGAGAGACAGGTGAAGTTCTTGCCACAAGATACTTTCCCAGTGCTCCCAAATTGAAGGTTTATCTCTGCAGGTTTTGTATTTGTCACGGAATCAAGTGCTATATGAGTTGCTATGGATCCAGGACTGCCAAAATTACTACAAGGGTGTTTCAGAATCATTTGGTAGGAAAATAAATTTATATTGTTTTCTTCCCTTGGTGATTCATGACTCCTGCCTTCTAAGGAAAAAGGGTAAGTGCAGAAGAGATACTATTGTGCCTGTCAAAGGAAGATATTTATAAATTATCAGTGATTATTTCCTTTTTCCCCAGGCCCATCCAGAGGGACACAGCCTGTGATATCTCTGAACACCTGCTTGCTGCAGCCAAAACACAACACGGCACCTTTAGAAATTTAAACCAGCCCCAGATGAGTCCCTGTGGCCTTGGTGACAGTGGAGCTGTAAGGTGCTGCTGTGCACAAAACACACCGAGAGGGGTTTGCATGACAGAACATCAGAACATTGATTTAGAAGCTGTAGGGGACATCTTCCCTTCAGTGAAAGGCAAGCTGAAAATGTGGCTTATTCTTGTTTTGAGAGATACTCCCACTTCTCTTGCCCCTCTTTTCTTCACTGCATTTAGGGCCAGAGAAACTGAAGCTCATCTTCAGGGGCTGGGGACAAGCTCTCCTGTGCTTTGCACTTGTGTCACAGCAGCTCTCCACACTTTTCCTCCTCTGTATTCCATGGCTCATTTCCATCCTCCTCCACAAAACTTATCAGTGGAAAAGGACATTTTGAGGTTTGTTTTGTTTTTAGTTAAGGGGCATAGCTCCTTCCTTGCATATGCACGCCAGCTCCACTCCTGCTTCACCAGCAAGGCAGTCATTGAACTTTTGCTGCACTGAGTGCATTGCCTGCAGTTGGTGTGGAATTATAATTCCTAGCTCTGAAAACATTCTTGAACAACTTCAACAAAGACCCTGAAAGTGCTGCCCAAAACTGTATGAGACTTTGTAAAGCACAATAAGATTATAACTTCAGCCTTACTTGCTGCCTTGTCAGCTCTCTGCCATGCCAGGGCTGGAGGCAGAGGCAGAAGGAGAAGCTTTGCTGGCAGACAGCAAGGAGGATGCAGTCACAGAAAGCAGGTGTTTTTGGCAAGTGATCACAGTTTACTCACACAAAACACACTTGCATTGCAGTTTCACTGGAGTAAAAGCTTCTCCTGTTTCTGGCTCAGCTGTCATAAAAGTCCACTCTCCATTCTTGTAGTTTCTTGCAATATTAGGACTAGGCAAGACACCACTATCAGATTCATGTGAGCTCTGATGGGGTTGAGACTTAGCAGTACAAAATCACAGTGATATATGGGACAGTACCAAAATTTCCTCTTTTACCCATGTTTTGGCCTTGTATTTTTCAATCCAGCTCAGCTACATCTTTACACCTGCTTCTCTTTACCAGAGCTGGATTGATATTATGAGCAATATCATGTAATCTTCTAAATTGCATCCACTTCCATAGACAGGAATTTTACAAAGAAATATCTAAACATATAGCCTTATTTTGCAGAAAGAAAGTACCTTTGGCACTTTTATTGTGCAACTTGTAGGCAGAAAATGACTGCAGAGGTGACCCCATCTCTCAGACTAGAGCTAGGTTACTCCTGGGCCCTTTAATTTCCAAAAGGGAAGTCATCTGCTTGGTTTAAGTAAAAGGCTCTCCACTGATGGGAAAAAAAATTCTGTGGTTCAGAAGTAACTTCATTGGTTTTGCTTGTGGAAATACTTTGGAAGTAGAGCACATATCTTGTGCCGTGGCACAGGGATAAAAACTGGAGGTACCCTGCTTCTGCTGGGACTCTGCTCTCCCCTGCTACAGGGAGGGTGTGTGGAACCAGCAAATACAAAAGATCATTGAAAAATTGAGACCCCAGCCAAGAATCCTGGATCCTAGAGCAAAACACAGGCCTGTGATTCATTGGGAGTCTAAAAATGAGGATAGAATGTGTGGCTGCCCTATCTTTGGAAGTGTCTAAGGCCAAGCTGGACAGGGCTTGGGGCAACCTGGGACAGTGGAAGGTGTCCCTGCCCACGGCAGGGGTGGGACTGGATGAGTTTTAAGGTCCCTTCCAAACCTTAACCAATCCATGATTGTATGTGCCATCTCCTGCATGCTCCCAATCGCTGTTACCACCAGTCTACCCCTGTGTGTTAATCAAGTTTTTCTCCATTAAAACACAAAGTTAAATGCATTTGTCTCTGAAGAAAGGACAAAATATTGATAAATGTTTTATTTATTGCAATTGATCTTTTACAACATGACAACCTAAAAAGGCTTCTGAGATATCCTCCACACTCTACGTGTTCCAGGATTCAGAAACCACCATAAATAGGTGACTGAAAATCCTTTAATATTTAAAAAAATTAAGACAAAAAAAAAAAGAGTGAGACCGCTAGCATGTTTCCAAAATAAAAATTCCTTCACCATGTGGAGACCATGGTGAAGGTGACAAGAACTCTCATTGAAAAATGCAACTATGTTCATTCTTGACTCAAAGGCAACTAAAAAAACCTTTTTTATATTGTTGTATCATACAAAAATCAAATGAAATCCACAAATGTGATAATAATAGTTGAATGTTGATTGCATGTGGGAATACTTGAGTAACATAATATTTGAAATGAGCTGAATTTTGTCTACCAGTGCTCCCAGGGCTTCCAGCAGAGCTACTGGCCCCTCATCTCGTCCTCCTCCTCCACCTTGGGGGACCCCAAAACCCCCACACACACTTGGAACACACCAATCCCCTGTTCCCAAGCCCTCTCACAACGCCTCCCATCCCCAAGACCTTCTTCCACTCTGGATCACACCAAAAGAACTCAAATGCCTCCCACCTTTTGGCACATCACTCCCCCAGACAAGTCCCAGTCCTATGACATCCTCCTTGAAAATTACCTGCCACCAACTTTTCTAACATTTTTTCAAAAAAAAAGCATCTACTACCCAAAAAAATGACAGATTCTGAGGGGAAAAAATGGGGAAAAAAAAATAAAAACCTTTATGTTTATTTTTGGAGATTTTATTTCAGAAGAATTCCCAGTGCATTTTGCTGGCCTCAAGTTGTTGTGAAAATACCTGGGAATTCTGCCAGGTCCTCCGGTGTTTCTGGGAATTTTGTATCCCACTGCCAAGGTTTTGTTATTATTTTGAGGCAAGAGCTCAGAGATCTGGGGATGTCCCAGGGCAGGGTGCGTGACACTGGATATCCTGCTCCCATGGAGATAAATGAGAAGGAATTTGGAGTCCTCACCCCACAGTCTGGGTGGTAAAGAATCCAAGTGAGAATGGGGCAGTAACAGAGAAAAAGAGGTGGGCAGGAAGAGAGGAGCAATTCATCATGGAGGGGCTCAGTTTGTGGGGCCCCAAATACTGTGGTTACAATGCCCTGAAATCTGGGGTTACAACACCTCAAAATTGGGGGTCATATTGCCACATGTGTTTGGGTCTTGTTGTCCTAAACTTTGGGGTCACACTTCCCCCCTTTTGGGGTCAAAACATCCCAAAATTGGGGGCCAAAAATGCACCACATATAGGGGTTATATCCTACAGTTTGGGTTTAAATTGGCTCACACATGGGGTTCACAGTGCCTCATATTTATGGGTAACAGCACCCCACAGTTGTTTGTCACATTGTCCCACATTTTGGGGTCATGGTGTCCCACACTCTTAGGTCAAAGTGCTCTACACTTGGGGGTCACATTGCCCTAGTCTTTGGGGTTGCAATGTCCCTCACTTGGAGGTCACAATGCCACAGTCTTAAAGGCTACAGTGTCTGACGCTTTTGAGGTGAAACACCACACATTTTGGGGTCAGAATGCCCCGTTACTTCAGGATCACAGTGCCCTTGGATTAACAGTGCCCCACCCTTAGGGGCTGCAGCGCCATACGCTCTTGGCTCACATTGTCCCACACTCTGCTGTCAACACACCTCACATTCTGGGGGGGGTCACAGTGTGACACATTTTGGGGTCTCAGTGGGCCACTCTTTGGGGTCACAGTGACTCACATATTGGGATCTCAATGTCTCAAACCTGGGGGTCACAGTGCCTCACACTTTGGGGTCATAATGCCCCACATTTTGGGGTAAAAACACTTCACACTTGGGGATCATATTGCCCCACACTTGTGGGGCAATTTTGATTGGGGCATTGTGACATTGGGTCACAATGATCCACACATCACTTTGCCCCAGACTTATGGGTCACGGTACCCCAGTTTGGACTTACCAAATTGCCACAATTTGGGATCATAGTGCCCCACTCTTTGAAGTCACATTGCACCACACTTTGGGGTTAAACATACCACACTTAGGGGTCACAGACACACTTTTAGGTCACATGGTCCCACAATTTGCGGTCAAAATGCCCCACACTTGTGGTTGTCATGCGCCACACTTGGGGGCCATCGTGCTACAAATTTAGGGGTCGCAGTGTTCTGGACTTTGGGGTCTGAATGCCACATACTTTGGGGCTGCAGTGCCCCACATAAGGGTCTCGGTGCCCCACACATTGAGGTCAAGGTTGACCAACATTTAGGGGTAAACTATACCTACCCACTGGGATGATGACCCTCCAGTTTTCTTAGCAAAATAAACCTCAGCAAATAAAATAATACTTACCTTTAATAATAAATACTTAACTTTAATAATAAAACTTAGCAAATAAACCTCAAATTCATACCCCAAGAAAGCTTAAGAAGCATTTATTGACTGTTGTATCAAAACCAGCCCTTGGCAATATCATTTTTATATGGGAAAAACATTGGGATTTGGATCTTTTTGGCCTGAATTTTATATATTTCTGGCTTCCAGCGGGTGGATGGGAGATCAGGGCATTAGGGTCCACACAGAGTTAATCCATTTGAGAAAAATTCAGGAAAATGTCATGGATTTGAGGAAAAATACAGAATTTTCCTAAATTTGGAGAGATTTGAGGTGGATTCACTTATGGGATGGGATAGATAGGAGCATCAACTTCCTGACGGCTCTGGTGGGAGATGTGGCTGGAAGAGAAAGAAGTACATCATTTCGGACAGAAATGGGTCTGTTTTGGCAAAAATGGGGAAGTATTATGGAAAACAGATTATTAATGTGCAAATAATGGGTCATTTTTACGCAAAAGTGGCTCAGCTTTATACATAATGGCCTGATTTGGGGGAAGGTGGCTACTTTTTGGGGAAAAATTATATTTACTATGCAAAATGGCCCATTGGGAAAAATATCTCATTATTGGGCAGAAAAAGGCCCCTTAAAATGCAAGATGGCTCATTTTTTGCCAAAGCAGTCTCTTACCTGGATGGTTCCCACAGGATCTGCCTCAGTCGCTGCGGATGAAACCAAAGAAACTGGAAAATTCCTTCCAGGATCTGCCCAGTCCCTCTCCCACTGACATTACTACCAAATTTCTGAGTGGGAAAACATTTTTCTTGGATTTTGAGGTAAATAAATTAGGAATTACTCACCATCCAGCAAAATCCCGGGATTTCCACATGTCCACTACTTCTCCAATGCTCTGGGCATCACGTCCATCTGGAAGCTTCAGGTCATCTCTGGGGTTTCCGTTGAAATTCCCACAGGGGGCACAGAGACGGGAGGTCAGGCCTGAGGTCACGGTGATGGTCGCCTCCCCATGTCGGGTGATGGTGATGGACATCCCAGAGCGGTGGGTGACGGTGACATTCTCAGGGGACGAAGCCACAAAGACGGAGTCAGAGATGGTGGTGGGGGGCTGGGTGAAGAGGCCGTTGACCTGGGAAAATTACAGAGAATTACAAAAAACATGATAGAAAACCAGTTTGTTCTTAGGCAAAAGGCTTTAGCTTGGCCAAAGAGCCAAAATCACTCTTCTTTTTTTCGCAAAAATGGCTCATTACTGGGCAAAACTGCTCCATATGAGACAAAGTAGCTCACTATCAGGCAAAATCTTGAGAGATTTTTTCCCAGATCCCTCTAGATTGACCCAAAGCACCCAAAACCCCCACACCTGATCCACTCACCCACACCTCCATGTTGCTGTTGATGCTGATAACACCCTCACGGACAAAGACGATGGCAGCCACAGCCACGGGGACATTCATGTCATGACAGTCACTGACCTCCATCACCACCTTGAACCAGTCTGGTGCCTCCTCATCACAGAGGGCTGACATCTTGTAGGTGCCACTGGCCAACAGGGGCCCGGTGACACCATCAAAGGTGGTCAAGGTGGCTCCAGGCATGACCCGGCATTGGCCATCCCTCCTGGCACACACCTGTGCTCCGTCATGGGTGACACACACGTGGTCCTGGGGACATTGTGTGTCCCTGCACACCAGTCCCCGTGATGGGTGACAGTGGCATTCCTTAGTACAGTTGTTGAAGGTGACAGTCTCAGCTGCCTGGAACAAGAAATCTTACAGGTTAAGCACAATCTCCCAAATGTAGGGGAATTTGCTGAATTCCAAGGGGGAAATCCTAGAGAGTGAGAAATTCAGGTGGATTTGGGGAACTTTGGGCAGCTCAACCAGTTAATGGGAACTTTTTCCTTGCAAATAACAAATTTTTTGTGTTATTTGTCCTTTTTTCCCTATTAACTGTCCCTTTTTTATCATTAATTAATAATTCATTTTTCCTGGCTATTGCCTTGCTAATTTTCCTTTTTTTCCCCCACCAAATGTTCTTCTTGCTGTTAGTGGTCCCTTTTTTCCCCCAAACCCTCTGGAACTTCCTAGATGGGGCAAGCTCAACCCCCAACCCAATTCCCAGAAAGCCAGCCCCACCACTCCTCAGCCTCAGGTGTCACCTGCCTGTCACCTGACCTTGAGGTAGCGTCCCCTGTGGAGGCAACCGCAGCGCTCAGGTGACACACAGGTGTCCCCATCGAAGACAAACCCCTCGTCACACTGACACCCCTCAAAGCACCCCCAGGTGCAGCGGGCAGGGCCCACAAGGGCAGCGCAGGTGAGGTCACAGGTACGGGTGCAGAGCTCATAGTGGCTGTTTGGGGGGCAGGACAGGGCTGAGGAAAAAGGGAAAAAACACCACTGTTGGGACAATTCCAAACTTGTGTGGGATTTTGGCCAAAATTTGAAGAATTTCAGAAAAAAGGTTGTTTTTTTTAATCTGACAGTCTTTTTCAAAATGGGATTTTTTTCCTTAGTTTGGGCATTTTCATCGAAACTGGGTTTTTTTCATATCAAAATTGGGTTGTTTTTTTTTTTGAATTTGAAGGCATCATTCCAAACTGGCATTATTCTTCCTAATGAAATATTTTCAGTAAGATTTTACCTAAATGGGTAGTTTCTTCAAAAATTTTGTGTTTTTTCTCGTCAGGAAATTTGAGGTTTTCCCCAAATGGGAAGGTTTTCTGCAAAATATTTTTTTCTAAACTGAAGGTATTTTTTTTTTTTCAAAATTATAGGAAAGAAGTTCAAAACTGGAGGGAATTTTATATTAATAATAATAATTAAAATAACAATAATAAATTAAATTAATTATTATTGTTAATAATAATAATAATAATAATAATAATAATAATAATAATAATAATAGTAGTAACGTATTTTTAAAAATTGTGAGGAATTTTTTTCAGATTTGGGGCCTTTTTCACAATTGAAGGGTTTTAATCAAAATTGAGAGAGAACTTCCAAATTTTAAAGGAATTTTTGCATAATGCAAGGGGGTTTTTTTCAAAGCAGAAGGGAATGTTTCTAAAACCTCAGCAAAGTCTTTTTTGCAAGTCTTTTTTAAATATAAGTATTTTTTTAAATTCGATTTCTTTTCATTATTTTAAGGGTTTTTTTAATATTGGAGTATATTCTCTAAAACTCAAAGGAATTTTTGCAAAATGAGATTTTTTTGAAATGCAGGGAAACTTTTTCAGAATTTGAGGCAACATTTTTCAAAATGACAAAATTTTCCCCACCTGAGGGAAATCCTTTCCATAACTATTTTTCCAAAACTGGAGAAATGTTTTTCCCAAAATTTTAGTTGGTTTTTTTTTTTTTTTTTTTCCCCTGGAGAAAATGTAGCTTTTGAAGATAAGAGTGGCAAAGTTCTTTCTGACTTACGGCAGAACTCCTTTGTCCTCCACACTCCAACCGTAGCGCCAGCGGCTTGGCAAGCAGCAGTGTATGCCTGCAGCGCGTGGCACAGGGCGGTGCGGGCCCCGTTCGCAGCACAGATGTCATGGACACAATGGGCGAAATACTCCATGGGGCTGACACGCGGGTGACACCCCTGGAATGGCCCTTCTGCATCACGGATGATTCCACAGGATCCGTTCCTGCTGTACGTTGCTTCATTGGCAACATCACACCTACTGCACACGCCATCATCACAGCCATCACTGCATGCTCTTTCCTTCTCTGGAACCTTCCAGGAGGTGACAAATTCCTGGGTGGTTCCCGCCAGTGCCCCACTGGGCAGCCGGAAGTCATCACTAGGGTCCCCATCATAGTCACCACCCAAGCCGCACAGCCGGCCACGGTAGACATCAGGGACAGTGATGAGGAGGAAGGTGGCTGTGTTGTACAAGATGCGGATTCCTGCAGCAGTGTGGAGAATGATGTTATTCCCCTCTTGACCAATGCGGAGGTTCTTATCCTCTGTCACCAGTGGGAGGGTATATCGCTCCAAGTCCACCTGGAATGGGGATAGGGTGACATGTGACGCTTGGAATAGAGTCACTAGGCCCCATTCCATAGTCACAGTGTAGCTGTGGAGGGCAAACACCCACCCTCCTTATAATCAGGGCATCACAATGGGAACTGGATCCTCTCCACAATTCACATTGTACCCATGGATGGACACCACCACCCTCTTCACCACATCTCTATGGGAGTCTCCAGACTTACCATCACCTCCCACCTGCGTCCCTGCTCCATGGTGATGGTGTACCCATGGATGGATACCACTACGCTCTTCATCAGCACTGGGTCACCATGACTGCCTGCCTCATGGTCCACCAACACCGTGAAGTTGACCAGCTGTTGTGCCGGCTTGCACACCTGTGCAAGGATGTATGTGCAGGATCCCGGGATATTGAAGGTGCGTCCATCAAAGGTGACATAGTGGGGGTCTCCTGACACAACCAACCGGCCGTAACCAGTGGGGTGACATCCCAACACCCCATCTTCCAGCCGGCACTCCTCGTGGGCACTGCAGAATGCCTCCTGGCAGGTCACGGTGCCGTTGGTGCTGCAGCGGCAGCGCTCCCGGCATGAGGGGTAAAACTCGGTGTCTTTCTGGTAGTAGCGACCAAGGTACTCACAGCCACACTCAGAGTAGGGGACACAGTCAGACCCACTGAGGACATACCCGGTGTCGCAGAAACAGCCCTCGGAGCAAGGAGATGCAGGACAGGAGGCGGGGATGGAGGGGGTGTGGCAGGTGGGCTGGCAGGGGCTCCCACAGAGCTCATAGTGGGAGTGAGGAGGGCAGGAAAGAGCTGGGGGAAAAAAAAGAAGCAGATAGGGAATGAGGGGAATATCCAAAGTGTAGAGGAGTCCCTCAAGGAAGAAAGGAAGAAAAGAGGGAGGGAGGGATGAAGGGAGGGAACAAAGAGGGAGAGAAACAGGGTGGGTCAGGGAGGGAGGGAAAGGAGGAGAGGGGAGGGAGGGTCCTGTTTTCCCCCATCCCACCCATACTCACCGCAGAACTCTGCTGTCCTCCATGTCTCCACAACTACCCCATGACTCTGGCAGGCAGTGACGTAGGCAGAGACACCCTGACACACCGTGTCACGGTGTCCCTTGTAGTGACAGGCATCAAAAGCACAGTCCTGTAGGAATGGCTCCGGGCTGATGACACGGTGACACTCTCGGAAGGGTCCCTCTGCTTGGGCGATCACCCCACAGTACCTGTCTCCACGGTACGGCTGCACCTTCACCGCATCACACACCAGGCACTCTGAGCCACAACCAGTTGAGCACCCAGGGACGTCCCCCACTTTCCAGCTGTCACCCAGCTGGGTCTCATCAGAGGAGCGGTGGCCAGCAGGGGTGACAAGGTCATCATCAGGGTCACCATTGGCATTGCCACAGAGGCCACAGACAGCACCAGAGTAGGTGGTGGGGAGGATGACACGGGCGTAGCTGTACCAGTCAAAGGTGACAGTGACACCGAAGTCAGTGGTGACAAAGCCATGGACGCCACGGTAGAACACAGAAAAGTGGGGGTGGGTGAAGGGAAGAGACACAAAGGCACCATCCACCTGTGGAAAGGGGAGGAAGACAAAAGGTGGAGACAGGAGGGAAGAGGTTTGAGATCATAGTTTGGTAGTTTTATTTTGTTATTGTATTTTTATTTCTATTATAATTTTGTTTTAATTTATCTTATATTTTAATCCAGTTTTTTCTTCTCACATTTATTTCTTCTTATTGACTTTTTACTGGCTTTCATTTTTACCTTTATGCTTTTTATTCCTATTTACTTTCTTTTGTGGTTTTATTTGAATTATTTTTATATTTCAATTAAATTTAATATATTATATATTTACTATAATTTGGGGTAAAAATTAGGAAAAAATAGGAATTTGGCTGAAAAAGAGGAGATTTGCAACAAAAAGTTGGATTTAGAGGAAAAGGAGGATTTGTTAGGAAAAGGGGAAAGCATGGGAAAGAAAATGGAATTTCATGGAAAACAGATGACTTGGGGAACTAGGAGGATTGAGAAAATAGGATTTTTAGGGGAAAGAGGTGATTTTGGGGGAAAAAGTAGTATTTGAGAGATGAAAGGGGATTTGAGTGAAAAGAAGAGAACTTGGACAGAAAAAGAGGAGAATTTGCAAAGAGGCATTTTAGGGGAGAAGATGAAATTTTTTGGTGAAAAGGGAATTTTGCAGGAAAAAAATAATTTTGAGGGCAAACTGGGGAACTTTGTGGAAAAAGAGGAAACTGAGAGGAAATTAAGAGCAATTTGGGGGAAAAGGGTGGAGTCCAAGGGTAAAAAGGGATATTTGGTGAAAAAAAAGTATTTTGGGAGGTAAAGGGGATTTGAAGGACAAAAAGGGGCATCTGGGGGGAAATGGAGAGTATGGCATAAAAAAAGGGTACTTTGGGGGGAAAAAGAAAGATTTCAGAGGGACAAAGATAATTAAAATGGTAAAAAAGGGGAATAAGAGGGAATCTGGGGATGAAAATAATTTTTTGAGGGAATTTGGGATTCCTTGAGGGGTTCCCCACCTTGACTTTGCGTGGGTGCTCCTGGCTCATGCTGATGACACTCCCATAGACCTCCAGGTTGACAGTCTTGGTGAAGGACACGGCACGGCTGCCGCGGTGGTTGTTTTCCACAGTGACATTGAAGGGGACCAGGGTGGGCTTGGGGATGCAGAGAGCAGCAAACTGGTAGATGCAGGAGCCTTGAAAGTCAAACCTCACGCCATCAAAGGTGGTGTAGTGTGGGTCACCCGTCCCAATGCAGGTGTAGTGCTTCTTGGGTGTACACCTGGCGATGCCATTAACTATGACACACTTCTCATGGGATCTACATCCCCCTGGCTTACAAGTCACCATCCCTGAATCCTGACACCGGCACTGCTTCCGGCAGCTCCCATCTTCCCAAAATTCCTCATGGAGCTTGTAGGAGCGATTGTTGTGGTAACAAGCAGAGCCTGTGGTGCTGGGGCTGTTTGTTGCCTTGATGCCTACAAGAGATATAAAAGTCTGTGAGACATCACACAGGGGTGGTCCTCAGGATAGCCGCAGTGGAATTCCATGTGTTGTGGACACCTGAAGTCAAATCAGGAGGGCTTAGCATTATTTTAGGGAGAACCAACCAATGCAAGCCTTCCCTGTAATGGAGGTGTTGGTTACATTGACACCTAAACCAATCTATAGTTCAAGATACACCCACAGGGACAACCCTCAGGAAAAAATCTCTGCGCGATTCCCTGGTTTTTGGGCAGCTGGAGTGAGATCAGGTAGATTTTGAGGTCATTCCATCCCCACTGGTTTTATTGATGCCTACAACAAAGGTTGCGGAGTCCATGAGACTCCAAGAAGGGATGGCCTTCACAAAAATTCTGGTATAATTCCATGTGTTACAGACACGTGGAGTCAAATTAGATGGATGGGTGGATTATGGGATGTTTTGGGGTTGAAAGACACATTGGTTGTGTTGATGCCTACAGCTCTAGACTAATACCCACAGCTCTGTTCTTATATAGATCCTCTTCTCCCTTCCCCACATCCTCACAGACCCCAACATGAACTCACCACACCCTTCCATGCCCTGTACAGTCTCCTGGTCTCCACAATCTTCCTGGCATGAGGAATCTCTCCAGCTTTCTGCCCAATCCTCGCCACCTTCACCAGGAATGCCATTGGGAACCATGGCTTCATCATCTGTATCCTCATTGAAGTTACCACAGAGGCCACAGCTGGCCCCAAAATAGCTGCTGGGCACTGCCACCATGATCACCTGGTCCTCATCATAGGTCACCTGCAGCCCAAAAGCTGTCTGGAGGATGGTCCGACCCTCATTTTGGAAAATCTGGACTTTTCCCTCTTCCAGGGTGGCTGGAAGGTTGGTGGGCTTGTGGTTAACCTTGTGGGGCAGGAAGATGAGGAAGAGGGTTAGACCTCAGAAGGTGGTGTCCAATCCCACAAAAACCACATAGGTACAAACAGAGGGAGAAATGATTTTGTGAATAATCAGTTTTCATTATAAACCAGAATTTTTGCCCTAGTTCCTAGTGATTTACACCAAGAGAACTCAAAAATCTGAACAATTTTCTACATCTTCTGAGCTAATCTTGTTTATATGAAGACTAGGGCTGGAAAAAAAAGCAACACATTCCACTTGGAAAACTGATTGGGAATGGAAATATTTCCCCAAATTCCACTGGTGTGGCAGTTCCACTTATTTTTTAAGGCCAACATCAATATTGCAATCATTTATTCTCTCACACTTTTTTTGGTGTTTTTCCTTTCTTTTGGGAGGTCAAACTCACTCAGAAATTTTAATCCACTTTGAACAAATGGGGTTTTATTGGGAACAATGTATCTGACACCTGGGTAAACTCACCTGGATGGCCTTGTCCTCACCAGCATGGATGGAGATATTGTAGTTGTAGACGTAGACATTGGCCAATGGCTTCTGGGAGTGATCCTGGCTCCGCTGCTCCTCCACAGTGAAGGGCTCCAGGGTGGGGTCTGCCCCACAGTACCTGGCCAGTGTGTATCTGCAGCCACCACGGGAGGACACAGAGGCCCCATCAAAGGTGTGGTACTGCAGGGATGGGGAGCCTGTGCAGGTGCCCAGGTAGTCATGGCGACAGGTGGGTGAGCCCTTGTCCAGGTGACAGCTCTCCTTGGAGCGGCACTGCATCTGCCGGCAGGGGTCTGCAAGTTTATTAGTGACAGAGGATAAAATTCTATTAATTGATTATATTATTGATATGTCTAAGTATATATTTACTTATAGGTTTTGCATTCTTTCATATCTGATCTGTAATTACACCTAAGTTTTTCTGTTTTATTTATAAATATCTATACATTATCTCTGTTTAGATATGAATTATTTATCCACATATTGCTTATGTATTTCCATAATACAGAATTATTAAAAATATAATAATTTTATAATAATAATATAAAATTATATAAAAATATATACTAATAATATAAAAATATAATAATAAAATATTCTAAATAATGTATAAATATAAACATGTTATATCATATATATTTGTCTCTAATACTTAGATATTTACAATTTATTATGTTTATATTTATAGATAGTGATTTTTATATATTATTTATGTATTTCTCCATTGATTCTTATTCATTTATCATATTACATTTAGATTTTTTCAATATTATTCCCATATGTTTGTATTTTTAAAATATTACCATTATAATATATATTATATTATTATAATACAATATTATGCATTGCTGGTTTTTTATTTAATTGATCTTTGTTACTTGCATGATTACATATAATTAAATGTAATTAGTATAAATATCTGTTATTGATATCTATATAATTCTATATCCTTTATTGATACCAAAGTCCCCCTCCACTCACCACTGTCGCAAGCTCCCTCTGTTCCATAGCGCTTCCCTTGTCCCATCCCGATGTTCCATACCCCAAATGCCACCGTCTCATGCTCCACACGATGGATTCCAAATCCACTTCCCAAATTTATCCCAACCCATGAATATTCTGTCCCGGGGATAGGCTCCCACGCCACACTCCCTAATGGCCTCTGGTTCAGCAGTATTCCAGCAGTTTCTGCCGTCTTGGCTACCAGCAGGATGCGGTTGTCGTATCCCTCCAGCGCAACAATGCTGTAGGAGTTGCAGTAATTAGTTATGTCTGGGATGCTGACAAAAAACGGCTCAAAGGCCACTGCACCACTGTTTCTGCCACTTCCCAACAGAAAAACCTGGACACCATCTTCAGAAGTGAGGAACATGCCCTTTGGAGATTGGGTGCCATAGAGCAGTGAGTGGTTGGGTTGTATCTCTCGTGTAGTCTCGGTGACTTCACCATGACCTGTGACACGTGTTGGTTGGGCAGCAGTGAGGTAGATGAGGTTGGATTGTCCTTGGAAGGGCACAGGTGGCACAAGGAAGGATTTTCCCCACTGGGCAATAGGGTGGAGCTGTTCCACCACATGATCACAGCGGCTCAGCCTGCCCACGCAAGTGTGACCGCTGAAAACAGCCACCGGTCTCTGTGCCACTACCCGTGTTCCAGAAAGATCAGCTACACTCTGGATCTGTGCTGCTTGGAATGGCTCCAGCGGGATGGTAAGAGTGGAGCCACGTCGGTGCCGTTGTCCACGAAAGATGACATCGGCATTGAGGTGAATGTTGACTGTGGTGGGTTGATCCCAAGCGGCCACCACAAATTGGGCATTGTGGGTGGGGCCAGGGTTGGGAGTGACCACGAGATATTCTGTCCCCCACCTGTGGACCGGAATAATAACAGCAGAGTCAGCTGCCATGGGTTTGTCATTGACCATTACTGCAGTGACGGCAGCAGTGGTCTTCACCACCACAGCGTTTTCAAAAATTTGGCTTCCCACCATCTCAGCTTGGGGTGGGATCTTCACCAGGACTGGTTGGTTGGCAGCTGCCTGCACCGTCATCCGTAATCCCGGTCTCTTCATGGAGATGGTGGCAGTGGTGGACGGGGAAGGGCCAGTGAGGAGGAGGAGGCGGAAATCGCTGCGAAGGGTGCGCTGGTCACCATTCTGTAGGAAGGCCACCAGGAACTCATCACCCAGGTGAGGTGGTGACATCTCAGAGGTGATGCTGGGAGCATAGAGGAGATCTGGGGGGAGGAAGAAGAGGGATGGGTAATTTAATG
This sequence comes from Cyanistes caeruleus, assembly GCF_971803275.1. Taxonomy (NCBI): domain Eukaryota; kingdom Metazoa; phylum Chordata; class Aves; order Passeriformes; family Paridae; genus Cyanistes; species Cyanistes caeruleus. The sequence goes on from NC_141732.1 coordinate 14,077,780, forward strand.
GATTATTGATTTGATGAAGATTTGATTGGTTTGATGGACAGATGATTTCATGGACCACTGATTGCTAGATTATTGATTTGATAACTTGATCAGTTTGGTGGATTATTGATTAAGGAATTATTAATTTAATGGGTTAGTAATTAGATAAATTATTGGCTTGATGGACTTTCAATCTGATAGACCTTTTATTTCATTTACTAGACTATTAATCTGGTGGATCATTGATTTAATGGATTATTGATTCAATAGATTATTGAACCATTGGACTTTTGAGTAAATGGATAAATAAACTGATGAACTTTTTATTGGGCAGACTGTTGATTTGATGAAGTGTTAATTTCATGGGTCATTGATTTTGATTTGACAGTTTATTGAGTTTATGGACTATGGATTTAATTTGATGGGATATTATTTTGGAGAAAAAATGTAAATTAACACTGATCTGATGGATTATAGCTTTAATGGATCACAGATTTGATTGACTTGATTGATTTTATGAACTATTAATTTGTTAGATCTGATTAAATGGAGTGTTAATTTGATCATTGATTTGATTAATTTTTCATAGACTCATTCTCCAGCTGGAGAAAGAAGTAAGTGTGAACTTCAGTTTGAAGAGTAAACTCTGAACAAATATTTAATGAATTAGATTAATCTGTTGGATCATCATTCACAGAAACAAACCATTTGAACAATCATGAATTTGATGAAAACCCAATTAATTCCCTGGGCAAAAGATCAAGCTTTTGAGCTGGGAAATCCTTCCTGTGGGCAGTAAAACCCTTATTTTGAGGAAATTCATTATTTCAGGGGAATTTTACAGCTTTTGGGGCATTTTCTCACCTGGTTTCAACTTACCTGAGAACATAACAATCCAGAACCATTTCAGCACGTATGCTTTTTCCGAGCTGCTATCCATGATGTTCTGGGTGCAAAAGGTAAAAAAACACTCAGATTCTCATATTTTTTGAAATCTCACTAGAATTTTCCCAAAATTCATCATTTCTTGACATAAAACTCAAAATCTGTGTGTTTCAGCTTTGTACTCATCCCAAAAATCAGTGTTGTATTGAATTTGTCCCCAAAATCTGTTCTTCTCATTCAAGCTACCCACAATTTCTCTGTATTAATTGCATTTACTCAAAAATTTGAATTTTATTGTACCTGGAGTCAAAATTGGATTTTGGGGGGCCTTTCCACACGCCTTCCCCCACCATACCAGGTACTTAGAATCTCTTTTCTCTTTTCCTCTTTTCTTCTTTCCTCTTTTCCTCCCATTTACTTTTTCCTCTTCTTAATTTTTTGTGATTTCCTCTTTTATCCTTATTTTCCCCATTCTTTCTTTTGCTTCTTTATTCAATTTTCTCCTCTTTTCCCCAAATCCCATTTTTCTTATCCCCTTTTGGCTTTTCCATTTCTTCATGTTTTTTCCCTTTTCTATCCCCTTTCCCATTTTTTTACTTCTCCACTTACTTCATTTTCTTGCCCTTTTATCCTTTCCTCCCCCTTTTTCCTTTTCTTTCTCCACTTCTTTAATTTGTATTTTCTTCTTTCTCCTTGGTTTCTTTTTCCTACCCCTTTTTCTCTTGCCTCACTCTTTTCCCTTTTCTGTTTTTCCCCCTTTCCCACATTTTCCCCTGTTTTTCTCCCTTTTTTCCCTAGTTTTCCTTTCCTCCCCCTTTTTCTATTTTCTTTTTTGCCTTTTTCCCCTTACCCCACATTTTCCCATTGTTTTTTCTTTTCCTCTCTTTTTTCCCAAATTTCCCTTTCCTCCCCCTTTTTCCTTTCCTCCTTCTTTTCCCCTTTTCTTCTCCCTTCTTCTTTTCCTTCCTTTTCCCCCTCTTGTTCTCTTCCATCACTCTATCCTGCCTTTTTCTTTCCCAAATCCCTTCACAAAGCTTCCAATCCCACTGCTCCCAGGACTGAACTCAGGGCCAGGGAGGGGGGCGGGGGGGGGGGGGGTGTGGGTCAGGGATTGGGGGAGAGGAGAGGGCTTGAGGAGTTTTCAGGTGGATTTTCCCACTTTAGAGTCTTTCCTGCCAAAAAAACCTATCAGTTATTAGATCTATGTTTGCCCTTACCTGCCTTTGGCCACGTTTGATCCCAGCTTAGCTCTGTATCCCCAAAGAGCTCCGTTTTATCCCCAAATCTGTGAAGAAAACACAATCCCAGGACAGGAGATCTGGCTCCTCCCTCAATTATTTTTTAATTTTGGCAGAAAAAGGGGGAAGAAAATGACTAATCTAGGCACCCCCAGGGACCACCCCACCCAATGATGTGAGATAATTTTTGGCCAGAAAAGGTGAAAACAGAGAGAAAAACAACGATTTTTTTGTTAAAAATGATGTCAAAATTTGGAATTACCAGATATCAAGGGTTTTTTGCCCAATGTGGTTTAAATTATTCCACAATGACAAGGAGTTGAGCGAGCAGAAATAGCATATTTTTTGGAAAATAGGGAGTCTGGTTGGGGTAAAAAGAGAGGGAAAATGGCAAAAAGGGAAGGGGAAGGAGGGATTTTTTTTTAAAAAAAAAACATTTTGTGGGTTGAAGAATTGATGGAATCAATTCCTCAACCAGACCAATGGCATGACGTGCACTGGGGCGGAAGTGCCAGATCCTGTCCCTGGGTCACAACAACCCCTGCAGCTCCAAGCTGGGGCACAGTGGTTGGGAAGCCACTCATTATAAAAGGCTATGGGGGCAGTCATGACAGCAGCAAAACCTGAGCCAGCTGTTCCAGGTGGCCAAGAAGGCAAATAGCCTCTGGGCTGTCCCAACAATGGTGTGGCAGCAGGAGCAGGGCAGTGACCATGCTCTGTGCTGGCACTGCTGAGGCCACACCTCAAATTCTGGGAGCAGTTTTGGGTCCCTCATGGCAAGACAGACATTGAGGGCCTGGAGGATGTCCAGAGAAGGGAACAGAGCTGAGGAAGGATCTGGAGAATCAGGAGCAGGTGAGGGAGCCTGGTGGGTGCTCAGTCTTGGGAAAATGATGATTAGGGGTGTCTTTTTCACTTTCTACAATTACCTGGAAAAGAGGTTTTTGCCTCTGTTGAGGTGGGAGTGAATCTTTTCTCCCAGGCCACCAGCAGCAGGACAGGAGGAAATGGTCTCAAGCTGTGCCAAGGGAGATTCAGGCTGGACATCAGGAGGAATTTCTTCACAGAAATGATGATTGGGCATTGGAATGGTCTGCTCAGGGAGGTGGTATAATCACATCCCTGGAGTGTTCAAGAAATATCTGGACAAGGCCCTCAGTGCTGAGGTCTGCTTGACATGGAGTGTTCAGTTAAAGGCTGGATTTGAGAATCTTGGAGTTCTCCTCCAGCCTTAATGATCCTGTGATTCTGTGAGTAGGAGTCAAGGGTTAAGAGGGGTAAAGTTGTGTCTTGTATTTTTTGAGTCTTGTGATGTCCAAGTGTATTTTAAGTGCCACATTGTGGGGGTGTGTGCTAAGCTGCCTGTTGTGGGTTGTGTCTCTTGTGCACATGGCTGACACGTGACTTCATACTGTTCAAGACCCCAGAAATTAACACCCAAAAAGGCAAAATTAGATTAATTCTGTCACATTTCACCCCAAACCCCCTCAGATCCTCTGCAACTGTGGGAACAGTGAGGGTAATCCACCCTACCAAAGGGAAGGGGTCAGGGGTATATTATTATGATGGTGACGTAAGTGTGATGACATAACCATGGGTGCCATGACAATGACAAGGACATGGACACTACAACGTCTTAGCTGCAATTTTATTGCTCTAAAAGAGGTTGGCATGATCTTGACCTGTACAGTGACTTCACTGGTGATAAGAATGGCAGTGGTGATTTCCCTCTGCAGAACTCCCCTCAATTCACCTAGATGACATATCAACAGTCCAAGAGGAAGAGACACTTCCCACCCAAATCCCCAATACCCTCAAAAAATCCCCAAATTCCCCTCAGAAATCAAAATCTTCCTCATATATTATCCCATAAAATACCTACCCCTTTCCCCACCAAACTTCCAATTGTTCCCCAAATGCCCAGTTTTCTTTCAATTTGCCCCTAAATTCTCAATATTCCAGCCAACATTCCCACTCTTCCGCCCAGATTCCTAATTTTCCCCAACAAATTTGGTCTTCCCCTAAATTCACAGTGGCCTTCCCACAGTCACAAATTATTGCCCCAAATCCCCACTTTTCCCCTCCTCACTCCTGAATTTAGTGCCCAAATTCCCACTTTTCCTCAAAATTCCCAATTTTCTCCTCCTACTTACAACCAGCAGTTGTTTTCTACTGGGGAGGATCCACACCTGTCACCTGGAAATCATCCACCTGAAAGACCCAGCGTCCCGGGACCTTGACATTGGAGGTGGTGGTGATGTTGATGATGGCATCGGTTTGGGATCCGGGAATGTTGTAGAAGTTGGTGTCATCACCACTATTGAATCCTGCCTGGAAAATTGGGGGGATGAATCTATAAGGGCTGACCCCACCCAAAGGGGTAGTTGGCCCCCAAAAGGGTTTTAGGATGTGAACATATTTGGTGTCACCCAGAAATGATATGAACCAATCCATGACCATCACTATCATGAAAATCATCTCCAGAAGAAGCCTGTCTTCTTCATCATCATCATCATCACTTTCATCACCACTATCATCATTATGATCTCCAATAGCTGGGATGGGCCAACCTCTAACCTTCATCATCATCATCTCCAGAAGATGGGACCGGAAAACTTGACCTCCCCAAAAATGTTGTGGGCCAATCCTGGACCTTCATCATGACTACGATCATTATCATCCCCAGGAAATGGGTGGGCCAATCCCTGACCTTCATCACCATCATCCTCAGGACATGGAGTGGGACAACCTCCCCCTCCTCCTTCACCCTCCCCACCTACATGTGCTGGGGTCTCCCCAAGTCCCGTTTCAGCATCCCCATTACTTGCTGCCCCTGTGGTTCACTGGATGTCCCAGTAGTTGAGGATGGTATAAAACATCTTGGAGTCAGTGGTCAGCACAGCCTGGAACGTGTTGTCCTATGGAGAAAGGTCTCAGAGGTCAAGAATGGGTCATGAAGGTAATGGATGGGTTTAGGAGGTCAAAGATAGGTCTGTTGACAAGTGACAATGAGCACTTGAGTGACCTTCAAGCCCCATGGACCATGGACCTCTCCTTTTCAGAGGTGGAGCCATAGTAGGCCATGGGGTCCCAAGTGGCCACCAAGGCCCAGGTGGTGGTGAAGGGGCTTTTGGGGAAGTACTGGCTGATGTCCTGGCTGATGTCCTCCAACAGCACCGGGTCGGTGGTCTGGCAGTAGAAGATGTCCCCACCCAACACATTGTCCACATCTGCCCAGGATGGAGCCACGAAAGGGTGTCCATCCACCAGAGGGAAGGGGTCAGGGGTGTATCGTTTGATGGGCTCATTGAAGGAGATTACCCCATTGTTATTCACCTGGAGATGACACCAGGAGCAGGTGGCTGCAACAGCTTGACTTGGGTTGTGGGGTCCTTGAGAAGGACCACCATCCACAGGGACCCCCAACATGTATCAACACCCCAAAATCCACCACACACAGGACTCCCCCAAGACCCACCATCCACAGGAACCTTCACCCACAGGATCCCACAACACCCAAAGAACCTCTCCAGATCCCTCAACCTCCCAAGAACACACCACCCACAGGACCCCCAAACATCAGATCCATAGAATCCCCTAACAGCAACCACCCCCAGGAACCTCCCAAGACCCACCAATCCCCCCAAGACCCACCCCTCAAGGACCCTCAAAAAATCCACCACCCATGTGGTTCCACAACACCCACCAAGATCCCACATACCCCAAGATCTACCCAACATGGGAAGATCCAAAAACAACCAACTGCCCCAAGACCCACCAGCCATATGACCATGGACCACACCATCACCCACCATCCTCAGAACCTCCCAAGCTCCTTCAACCCTCCCAATACCACCAGCCCCTCAAGTTCCCCACCCATCTGAAGATGTTTCAATGCCCAAGGATAAAACCCACTATGAATTTAAGAAGGGTTGATTCTGGGGGGATACACACACATACACACAGACACCCACATACATGAGTGAAAAATTAAGTAGAAATGGAGCAAAAATTTGGAAAAATGGAGGAATTTCTGAAAACTATGCAATTTGGGGTGACCTACAAACACAGTTTGGTATGTTTTCCCTTAGAAGGTGAAGGGAACAGAGGGGGTGATCTCGGATGTCCCATCGTCATGTTTGGGGTTGGTTTCATCCTCCTGGCGTGTCCCATAGGAATAGAGCAGGGAATCCTATAGGAAAAATAGGATTTGGAACTGACCCCAAATTCCTACCCAAATACATAGATTTTGGGGGGGGGGGGGGGGGGGTAACCAACCAAATTTGGGGTTCCCATGGTCTTGGTTATCTGAAAATGGATGTGTCTTCTCTTGGGTTTTCATGGTGAAACTGGGGTTAATGGGAATGACCCCTGTGGAATTACATGGGGAACAAATAGGTTTTGAGAGAATAGTAGGAAAATGGTATGATGTGGGTGGGATAAAATTTGATTTAGGTGGAAATAATGGTTTTTTAGGGCAAAGCCCCAAAATTCACCATTTTCAGATGAGGTTTTGGTGTCCACCATGGAAACTGAAGAAGAAATAGGAAGGAAAATGAGTTGATTAATCATTTGTCCAAGAGATATGAAAATAACAGCACTTTTTCAGAAGTAATCATTTACCTAATATTAGGAGGAAGAAAACACTAGAGGGTGACATCCTTGACCCTAAAATAACTGTAAAAAACAAGAAATCTTGAAATAAGAACTATAAATATATCCAAAAAAGCAAACCAACAACCCTCCCCAAAAGAGATAATGCAGTAAAATGAAGTTCCAGAGGCAAAAAAACTCACATTAAAACACCAAACACACACTTTTTCCAGGAATTTTGTGGGGACGGCTGTGTGTATGTGTGGTACTTTAGACATTTTTAAAAATAATTAAAGTTTTTGAAAAGCTGGCTTTTTAATTTAATTTTAGTACATTTTAAAGTATTAATATAATTTAATTTAAGAGATTTAAAAATTTATTCAATTTTTAATTCATTATGATTGAATTTTAATTGAAAATTTTAAGTGAACATTATTTAATTTCATTTCAACTTTTAATTCTAAATACATTGCCTTTTTATTTAATAGAGTTTTCAAATTAATGCTATTTTTATTTATCTTCTATTTATTTGGGTTTTTATTTAATTTTTATTTAATTAAAACTTCAGTTTTTGCTGTTTGTGTGAATGAAGAAATTTTCCCCCTTCTGTGCTCAAATTCAGGATTTTTTACCTTTTTTTCTGAATAAAATGAGGATTATTTACATTTTTTCATGCATTTTTAAGTCATCCAAAGGCACAAATCTTCCTTAAATTAATGAAAAATAAGGATTTTAAAGAGACAGTATTCCAAGGAATAACCAAAACCACACTGGAATAAATATTCCTCACCTGGAATTCAATGTCATGAAGAACTGCAGCCTGAAAATGAGCTCAAACACCCTCAAATGCTGGCTTTCACCTTGTCCTGCTGCTTTCGTTATCAAAACAAAAAACATGGAAACAAGGAATTTGCCAGCTTTCCACTCATGCAATCTCTCTGAGCTCTCGCAGGATTCTTTAGAAAGGGAAATTTAATCACGTGTTGAGGCTATAATCACGTGTTAGGGATTTTGGGCTCCTCCAAATGTATTTTTCTTCCAGATGTATTTTTTTAAGCACAGCAAAGACTTCAATAATTTTCGGGTTCTGGAGACACCTCTGGATTCCTCCTCATCCTGTGTGGGGTTTGTGCCCCTTTCCAAACTTTCAACTTTCATCCCTGACTTAATTATTTGAAACAAAAATGTACTTTTCAAATAATTTTAAATTATAGCTCCTTTATCTCCTTTTTTATTATGGAGAAGAAAATAGCCTATCCCTGTTTATTTGGGATTTTGAAGACTTTTTTCTTGCTATTTGAGGCTGAGAAAAATCTTTATGATGTACTTTGGCCTTTTTTTGTCCAGGAAGAAAAAAAAATGTCCTTATGCACTAGAATTCTACTTTTAGGAAGAAAAAATAACTCTTTAAACCACCATAATTTTTAGTGTGGTTTCTTTGTTTCTTCTAAAAATAAGTTAATATCTCTGTTGTTAGGGATTTTTTTTAAGGGAAAAAAACTCTTATTCTCTTTATTCTATTGAAAAAATTCTTGTTCCCCATTTACCTGGCCTTTCAAAAGTATTTTTTTGAAAGAAAATCCTTTATTATGTGTCTCCTTTTTTCTTCTTATTTTTCTAAAGGAAAACCCGTTCATTTTCATGTATTTTAAAAAACCTCATTTTCCCCAGTTACATATGGGTTTTTTTTAAACACTTTAAAGTTTTGTGTTTCGGTTGTTTTGTTTTTTGGGTTTTTTTTGTCTAAGAGCTGGGCTTGGACTTCTCCAGAACCCTCAGCTGGGACTTCTCTCATTAATTTGGGGAAAAAGCCAGACAGATTTGGGTCTGCCTCCCTGGAGACAGTGAACCGGGGTTCAGAGCGGGGCAAGGATTCTGAGGAATTCACTGGAATTTTGGAGGGAATCCCTGGAGGAGTGTCATCTGGGATGCCCCTGTGCATTCCCCTCACCTATGTGTGTCCCACACCCCTCGTGGGACCCCATCAGTGGCAAGATCCACCTACCCCCTCCCATATTCTTCAGAATTCTGGGATCAGTTTCTCCATCCACCCCCCTCCAGCCCAGTGTGATGAATGGTCAGAGTTTAATGCCCTCCCCAATTCCCCAGTCTCACTCCTTGCTCACTCCTTGCAAATAACCCCAGGACATTCCTGCAAGGAATAAAAATCTATGTGATTTTGTAGGAGAGAGCTAACAACATCGGTAAATTTCTGCCAGGGCCTTGCAGGGAGGGGCAGCAGAATTCCAAAGAAAGGCTAATGCTGGCAGCCACCTTGTGTCACTGTTTTCAGTGTCTGGTGACAAGTGGCATGAAAACCAGAGAGTGTGAAATTTCTTGTTCTTTGTAACTTAGTGCATCATGGAGAGGTTTGTTTGGTTCGGGGCTGGTTTGTTCTGTTTTCCTCCCTGATTTAAGGCTTTATCAGAATACATGGCTTATATCTGCACTGCTAATGCTGGGATGAACTGCAAAATTTTACTTGCTAAAAATCTTGCTGAATGTTGGTTTTAAAGCTTATTTGTTTTACTATCTTCTTCTTTCGAGATATGAATACTGAATGGATCATGACCATTCTGATTAAATACTGGTTCTCCTTTTCTCTAGATTGGACCAAACTTTCAGTTCAGGTGAGAGATTTAGATATGTAGTCTGAATTAAAGTAATTGTTTTCTTCTGAAATCCAGTAGCTTCCTTCTATCCTCTGTGAGAAACCACCTTGCTGTCCTCCTAGTCACAGGTGCCTTGGAAAAGGCACAATATGGAGAGTAATGACTTTCAAGGCCACCCAAAATTCTGGATGGATCCCTTGCTGAGTATCCAAATTTTAGCTCCTGAAGAAGGCTCAAGATAGCAAAAAACTGGCTGTTTAAACAGCTGAAAGCAGAACTTTGGATTCCCATTAATTTTAAACCTTGGCCTTATAACTTGGTGCTGTGAATATTTGTTGCTGCGTTTGGCCTCGTGAGGATGTTGTTGTTGTTCTTCTAATGCAATCACAACAAGCAAGAATTACAACAGAGAAAGAGAACATCCTTCCCTGCCTCTTCCCTCTTGTACTGATCACAGAACACTGGATTTAAGCCTCACTCCTTTCTGTCTCAGCAGCTGTGACCCTTAACACAATAAATTCTTTGTTTTTCTAGTTGGAGGGAGGGAGTTGACACGCCAGCCACATTTTCCTTCTGGAACCTTCACTCCACAGCATTCCAACAGGGTGGCTTCTGTCACCTTACTGCAAAGCCCCTGGAAAGAGCTGTGCATAGGGATGTGATGCAGAACGTAGTGAAACACTGATCTGATCTGATGATCCTGTGTTTCCTTTCCTGTCATACTCATGAACTCTGCACGCAGCTGGAAAAAGCGCTGCCTGAAGGATCGTCTGTCCTGCCCAAGGACAGCCTCTGTTGGGAGAGGAAAACAGGCATAACATATTTTAATCAGTGTCCCCAAAGTGTGGCAAGGACAGCCTGACCCTGTTATGGGTCACCGCTGCTGACACCTGCCTGCTGCTTGTGTATGGCTGGTGCAAGGAGCCAGACCACCTGGCTGGCCACTGGATGCTGCTTCTCTCTGTTTGACTCCTTCAGTAAACCTGCTGGGGATGCCAGCAGGCTTTCTAAAAAGGCTCTGCAAGCCCCAGTGATGCAGCACAACTCCCACTCGCTGCTCTACAGCTACAGGACCTCAGTGATGGTTTAGTGTTGCACTGAGTTTATTCATTAATATCCAGGTTTGTAGTGAAAGTTCCTGTATCTGCTCTCTACTGGTGTCTCTGCTTTTAAATCCCTCTACTTAAATCTCTTGTGCCCCCTAATTAGTATAGAGAGAAGGAGACACTGGGTGCACCTCACTGGTTGACACTTGGGTTTTATTTATCATTAATTGCCTTAAATCTTTTTGCAATGGAAAGAGAAGCAAATGCAAGGAGACACACAAAGAATCTGATTTACAGCTTTGCAGTAAAAATCTGATCACACATTATTAAATTTGTAATTCAACTGGCTTGTCATACTTTAGAAAATGAAAAAGTAAAATAAGAAATAATCTATTTTAAATAGGCTTGTCTGTGACTGCTCCATCAAAACTAGCATTCTTTTTTGTTAGCAAAGGCTCATTTTAAAAAAATCTACCCATAAAATGAAGAGAGTACATTATTACTGCTGAAAATTTGCTAGAGATAAAACTCAGAGAAAATAAAATTTCAAAAATTCCACTTTCATTCCCTTACTTATTTCAAGAAATAACAATTTCCGATGCCTAAAATAGCTTTAAAAAGTAAGGTAATATGTTTTTCTTTTTTAAACTGAAATTGACATAATTTAGAATAACTCAGTTTATTTTAACATTTATTTAATTTCAAAGCTTTAAGAGTTTAAACTACAGATTTCTTGGCAAAAACAAAAATTCTGAATTAGCAAAGGGTTTTAAAAGATGTAAAAACATCTTAGTCACAACTCAGTTCTACGCTATCTGGAACAGATGGAAGGCTTTGAGCACATCCTGATATTGACAGTAGCTCCACTTTCCTATGCATGTGTGGCTTTACAAGCAACCATTTAAGTACTGGATCTGAATCACACATGCAAACCAGTAATGAAAAAAAGCTGCTCTGTCAACAGAACATGACATTTTAGGATAAAATTTCAAGTATGTACCAAGCATTTTTCTGTGACTGAATTATATTTGTATTAGGATGCATCCGTATATAGTGGTGTGAATCAAAAATCTGCCAAGACGACAGCTGTATCATGCTCTGGAAAGTGGACCAGCACTGCACTAGAAAGGAATTTTATTTGCTGCCAGCAGTTTCCAGCTACAGTCAAGACCAAGAAAAAATTACACAACTAACTTATTCTGAGAAGCTATTTATTTTGATCAGACTGTAGGCTCCTTTTGTGATGGCATTGAATACAATGCACTCAGGCTTTCTACAATGCACAAAAGCCTAAGAGCAGCCAGGTGAAGAAGATTTTTATCAAAAAATCATGTAATCATGTTGACCATTGACCATTTAAGATTCACAGTGGGTTAGAAATAACATTTTCAGAAGAACTTTTTTTTGACTCCAAGTATTGGTGAGATCTGGTTGAAATAAGCTTTGCATTGGAAAATTCGGTGGGAGAGAAATTCAGTGTTCTCCACAAAGCAGATGGGGAAGCTAATGGATATTGTACTCCTTTCTCTTTTTTCTTTTAATTTCCTGCAAGGCAGTCAAGGGAATCAGATCTGATTAACTGTGACTCACTCAACAGTCTTGTTTCTGCTTTATGCATTATTTATGCTACTGGTTTACTTCTCACAGCCTGTCAGCAGGCTTTGAACTGTGACTGAGGTTTAATTGGACCTGTGTACAATTAAGAGGGACAAGCAGATTCACCTTTTTTTTTTTTTTTTTAAGAGGGAGGGACTCTACATCGCTGCTAAGGTGTCTGGCCACTAAGATCTCCAGTTAAATCAAAGATGATATTCAGTAACTTAGAAAGCCAAATTTGACAAATTTTGTGCAGATGCTCTACAGGATTCAGAAGAGTAGATCTTGTACTAGTGTGTAGTTTCAGCCTTGAACTTATTTTCTGACTGTTTACCCCTAACACAAATGATCTGATTCTCTTGTGGAGAAATGTCTCCATTCTCTGTATGCCCCACATGAAAATGAAGAGAGGAGAAGAGAGGGGAAAAAAAAGACAGAGAACTTTTTGCTGTCTCAAGTGACAAGAACACTTACGACAATGATTAAGTGCCACCTTAAAGGGATGTTCCCTGTCAGAACCAAACTCTGCCTAACTTGCAATGGCAGGAATTTGGTTACAAAAGCATGCATGTCTTTGTCCTCTATGAAATATTAAAGACCATCTCTAATTTTAACATCAACAAGACAGATAATTTCATCTATCTTTTATAAAAGTCCTTTTATATCTGGTGTCTTTCTTTACTCTTACTGGCAGATTCCCATGTTCAACACTGTTCAGCTTTGACTCATGACATGGTAAAATGCTTCCAGAAGGGTGCTGCTGTCTTCTACCCTCAAAATAGCCTCTGCCTTCCCCAGGTGATTACTGTCACCTTGTTTTGAATTTCCTTGAAAGTTCAGGTGCCAAGAAACTCCTAGGGTCAGATAACTCTCAGAGTGACTTCCCATACTGACAGAGGCAGTCTGGCTGTGTATGGCTGAGCCAAAGGGAGCAAGGGTGAGTCAAAGGTGCAGAGGGAGATCTCTCTGAGGTATTACAATTCTGAGAAGAATTTTTAAAACACCTGGTTCATACCATCTGTGCCATCCATGACTGTTAAATAAAACAAAAAGTAATGTTCTTGCACTGCACTGGGCTGAGGTGGAGACTTCCTCATAACAACACTTATGGGGCTATATGGATGCTAGCTTTGGAACAGGCTGCAGGGAGCTGCAGAAACTGCAGGCCCATGGCCTCTCAGTCCTGCCTGAGAAGCTAGCCTGGGAACTTCATAGGAGGATTTCAAAACAATCCTCAGAGACAGAAAACAACTGCCAGGTGCTGTTTGTCTGTCCTTTTGTTTTCCTTGCAGGAGAGGCTCAGGGGGGTGTTGAGCCCCACTGACCAATGATGGTGATGTAGCACTTTACTAACCAATAAGAGTTTCCTTTCTGTACTTTTCCACATATCTGTCTATAAGACAAGCCTAGAGCAATAAACTAGAGAGATTCTCCTGTTGTGACTCCCTTGAGAGTCAGTGTCGTTCTTTCCAGCTGTTCCCAATCAGAATGACAGGGCTATGTTTCAGATCTGGGACCAAAAGAGTATGTACAACACACAATTTATCAATTTATTATTGCTGAACAGTGTTTGAACAGCATCTACACCTTGTTTGCTTCTCTGTGCTCTCCCAGGGAAAAGGTGGGGTTTGGAAAAGTGATGGCATTTGGCACAGCTGGGACTCAAAGTGACTCAAAGCAATATTCTGTATCATCCAGGACCATGCTCAGTGGTGAAAACTGCAAGAGGTGGAGAGGAACTCTTCCTAAAGTAGCCACTTCATGGAGACTGTCTGGGCCCCAGTTTGCTGGTGAGAGATGCGTGGGTGATTGACTTTGCATCACTTTTCTTTTTATTTTTTTATTCCCTCCTTATTTATCAGATGGTCTTTATCTGAACCCGTGAGATTCTCATGCTTTTGCCTTCTGTTTCTCTTCCCCACCCCTCTGGCAGAGACAGATCAAGCAAATTACTGTTTACCTATGAGGTACTCACCCAAATGAAACAGAATAAAGAAAGACTCTCTTTCATTAAAAAGGCTGAGGGAAATGAAAGGCCAACAGAGGAACACTGGACTGAGTACAGAAACATTTCTCAATTGTGCTTGATGGTGGTGGCTACATCAAAAATGTTTGGAATCAGACTTTTGTAGTTCTGGGCAATAGAATTTTGGCCTGACTGTAACACCACTGTTCCAGTCTTGTCAAGCAATTTACCAGGCATTTATCTGTAATTGTTGAGTTTCTGTAGGCAGTCTAGTACTCTCCAATTATCTGTGTTTTGGGAAATTATGGATATGGCTTAAGCCAAGCAAAATTCTGCTGACTAGAAGTAACACAAGTATGTAGGCACATTAGAACGTACTGTAGAGCAAAATGAGTAGATCTGCACAACAAAACATTCAGGACTAACATTCACATCACATAGATTCAGCATGTTCTATTTAGAGTAAGCCTAGGCTGGTCCTGTGGACTGAAAGGCTGAAGGAGGTGAAGCATTTTAGGAGACCCCCTGGATGCCAGGGTTTGATTAAGCCTTTTCCAGAAAAAAGCCCATCATCATGAACTGAAAGGGCTCCATTAAATGAATGTGTCATACATGAATATGACTGGGAAATTCACTCTTGAGCCCAGCTGAAGTGGTAATACACCTATGTTATCCAGAAGGAGATACAGAGTTCCAGAAATAATGTTACCTTCTTCTGAAGCCACAAGCAATACCAACTCCTTTCACTAAAATTTAAATTAAGGCTCACAAAATGTAAGGCGTAATGTATTGCAATTGATTTTAAGGATTCATGAGGATCTACAGTAATGGGTGTTTTTGTCTGTGATGAGACCTGTGGTCTTTGCACAGGTCTTGCCTTCCTGTCATTATTTGGGAGACATTACTTTCACGAGGTCTAAAAAGGCTGGCCAGGTTTACCAAAATAATTTGTATTTTTCTGCTGTTATGTTTTTGTTTTGTTCCTTTTAAGGGAAGGGCTATTGGAAAGCAATGACCTGATCTTACATCCACATGAGGTGATGCAGGGCAGGACACAGTGGCTCTAACCATGGATTCCAGGGTGACAGCTGGAAGGGATTTCTAGGTGATCCAGCTGGACTGTGTTCTCCTAGCCAAAGAGTAGAATTCAGTTTGGAATGTCCAGTCTAAAGCCACTGAGCCATACTTCAGTGAGATTAAATGTTTGTGGTCACTGGGAACTACTGGCAGAACACATCTGACATTATTGTCTTGAAAAACCAGAAAGTGTGCAGGAATTTTTTATTTGCCTTTTTTTTTTTTAATTTTTTTTTTTTTTTTTTAATTTTGGTGTAGAATGTCAGAGAGAGAAATTGAATAAAGAACTTGTCTCCTTGGCTTTTTCTCTGTTAAGTCTATCCATTTCCAGCTGCTGGGGGAAGTGAGGCAGTGCCAGAGACCAGGGCCTTGTCCTGGAGCTCTCAGGTTGTCACAGGTATGGGAATTCAGTCATCAAGTTCCTTACAGTGCCATAAATACAATGCTGAAAACAGCCTTTTGGTCAGTAAAATAGTATTTTTGATATCATTTGGGCCAGAGAAATTATTTTCTTCACATCTCTGCAAGAAGAGGCAGGTGTTGACCATCAGTTTATAATGTGACAAAGCAACCAGAGGTAACCTCAGAGCCTCTGGAATTCACAGAATTTACATCAGATTGTAAATGTGGGTGTGCACAAGTCTGGCAGATACCTCTGGGGACCCTACAGAGATCCCAGTCCAAAAACATGCAACTTGTGCAGGGTGGGATATCCCCTCTCCTGTGAAGGCAGCAGGGTCTTGCACAGTCAGAGTCAGCCCCAGCACCTGCTGATGCCCACTGTTTTCAGTGTGACTCCTCTAATATTAAAGTATTAATTATTTCTGTGTGTAGCTCTTTCAGTAGTTACCACAGACTTACTCCATTTTACACATGGCAGAGGAGGTTAATGACCTGGAATCTCACAAGCACTGCATCATAATTGTGTCAGTCATTAAACCTCTAATGGTATGTTTGAAATATGGGAGAGGCAAAAGCTCATCTTGCTGTTCTCTCATGCTCCAAGGTGCCTTGGGTGCCTTGAAAATTTTCATACTTGGTGAACTCAGGAGAGGCCAAGGATGTTAAACTCCATGTAGAAATAAGGCTGTCAGATCAGTGGTGTGTTTCATCTATCTCTCGCCTCTGAAATTAGCTACATTTGTAGGGAGAATTGCTGTCATGTCTAAAGAGTGGCCCGGCTGGTGAGTGAGGACATGCTGGCTCCATTCTCCCTGGTCAGTGGCTGGTTTTACACCTGTGGATGTGCCACTTCAGCCTTTTGTGTCTTTATTTGTTCTGCCACACTGCAATTGAATGAATTTCAGCACAGAGCTGTAGGATCAGGACAGTGAGCCCCTCATTTGCTGCTGTTGTACCAAAAATCTTCGCAAAGCCAGGCCACGAGTCAGTGACCACCTGGAGTTTTTCTGGTAGTACAAAACCTTTGTGGTGTGGACACCTGGATATATCCTTCATTTCAGCTTCATTTTAACACTACTAAATACAGGTAAGTAAATAGGTCAGTTTTCCCTGAATTTTATGTCCAGTAGCAGTTCAAATTACTTCCTCAGCCACAGAAATTGAAAGCTGCTGAGTAACTAGCAGGGTGCGTTTTACCCTTCTGTCAGCCTGCTAAAGGTTTTGAGCTTATCACAAATTTTGATTTTGAAATATCGATTTAAGAAAACCAAAACATAGATAACATACATTTTCACTGAAACAGTTCCTTTCAGCTTTTAAATTTCAGAGGGATAAAGAGGAAAATCTTGAGAACACATCTTGTTTGCCAACATGTGTGATGATATTGAAGTCCAAAAGTATTATGATGAGATATTTAAAGAAACCAGACTTGTTCATTTATTTTTATCATTCTTTGTTTTATTTATTTTTAATTAAGCTTTGACTAAAAATTCTGTTTACTCAGTAGCTTTCAATTTCTGTGGTTAACAAAGGTAAAGCACATTTTTATAGATTAAAATCCCAAATTTTTTTTAACAATAATGATTAAATCTACTGTTCTAAATTTACAGGTTATACTAAATAAAGTGTATTATTTAGTATAAATAATATTTATAGTATTATTTAATAAATACTTAATTATTAAATAATTTTAAGCACACATTTCTTTGATCGGTGAGTTTGGTTGACATTTTCCCTCAAACAATTCAAAAATCATTCTGGTAACTACACAAAAACACACTTATTGTCCTGAATAGCTTTATTATTAACAATTGTTAATAAGTTTAAATTGATCATAGGCTTCTGGAAATTTGGGGATAAAACCTCAAAGTTCACTTATTTAAAGGGGAGGAAGAAAAATGACAATTATTATTTTTTGAAGTTATAAAAGAAAAGGTAAAGAACAAAATGCATTCTGTTCTGACAGAATGCATTCTGAAACACTGACAATGATACTGTTGAAAGATTCCTGCTAACAAGACTGCTCCTAATACAAAAATATGTTTTAAATGGCTTCTTGGAATTCTCATTAGTTGTAGATATCATTAGGAAAATAAAAAAGCCAGAAATAAAATTATTTTGAGCAGGTTTTTTTTTTACAAATGTTACTGATTTATGTCTTCATGTAAAAATTTTTATTACATATCTTGATTTTTAATGCCATGTTACAGGCTAAGTCCTGGTTTTCTTAGCAAAACATTTATTTTAAGACAAGAGTTCAAAACTGTCAGAAAAACTTGGTAACTCACCTGCTTTTCACATTGCGATTCCTACACCAAGCAATTGCACACTTTGTGGTTTTATGCTGATTTAAAAAAAAAAAAAAGCTCAGAGCAAATTCCTCTACCACTCTTTGTGTTCATCATCTTTATTCATCAGTTTTTACAAAGAGTTGCATGACTGAATTTCGGTGCCAAAACTTTTTAACCAAACTCAAATGTTTGGTTAAAAAACTGTGCTGGAGTTAGCCAAAACTGAAACCGAAACCAAACCCAACCAAAAAAAAAAAAAAAAAGGAGCACTTGCCATTTTGGAGTTTATTGTCAAGTATTGCTAATATTTAATTTTAACTATGGTAATCTAGAAGTTATGTGGCAAGGGCATGGTGGTACCATGAGACCAGATAAATGCACTGAGCAATATCTGAATAATCATCTGAAGCATTTGATAATGTTTGGGGTTGGTTAGGTTTTGGGTGCTTTTTCTGATTTTATGTAAGCTATTTAGGAAATCCCATTAAGGAGAAAAATAGAATGATCTGCTCTGAAACGTCAACTCTTTCTATGGTGAAAAGCATACTTTGGGGGTCAGAAACGTACTCCAGCTCGTGTTTCATATTTTTTAGGACTCCTGTAGAATTATGAAATGTTCTTTTCCATTTTCCCTTAGTAATCAATCATAGCAAATGTGTCACTGCATTGGTATTGGTATTTATGCTGCACCTAAATCTGCAAAAACACAGTGGCAAATCACATCTTCTTTATGTGCAGAACAGTGAGGTAATATTGCTACTTAAATTTCACTTCACTTAAACATCCCTGCCTTGAGTTGTTCCCTGAGCAGCGTAATCAGCAAAAGTGGGGCCCTCTCTAAAGTAATTGATTAACAGTCAGAAATCTGCACCTTTCATAATGAACTGATAATGCCTTGCATGCCTTGCCCTGTGCTTGTGAAATTTTATACTGCAAGCATTTAAACAATACTGTGAGTATAAGTGGCATGGTGTGTGGCTATTCTTCCTAATTCTTATATTTTTATTACCTATACATTTTTCAGCTATACCTGATGGTGTAGGAATGAGGCCAAAAGTTGGTTTTCTGTCAGTTTTTATTTTCCTTACTTTCTGCAGCTTCTCTATCTTGTCCTCTAAGGTAGTACCATCTCTGTTTTTCTCCTCTTCTGTTTTTGTAGGCGTAACGCTGAATCAATCTTATAATGGAATGAAAACCCCCAGAATATATTTTTCCACAAATTAACACAGTGTGCAGGATTTTTGAGTACTTCCTGATGAATATTGTAGCTGATTGGACAGCAAAACTTGAACTATGGCATACCTTGATCAGAAAGCAAAAAATGTAAGCTCTTCTGGAAATACTACAGTGTGTTTCTTCCCAAAGATTTCGTATTTTTTCCAGAACTATGAGCAGGATTTATTTTGCAACAGGGAAGTAACCCTGGAATTTCTGACAAAGATTTCCTACAACTCCATTTTTTTATGATTAGCTGAGTGTTTCAGACCCGTTAGAGGAAAATCTGCTGTTTCTCTCTGAGGAAGAAGGAACTCTTCATTTGGGCTGTGAAATTAGGAATTCAGCTACTTGAGGACATGGGTCTGCAATTTGCAATTATTAACTTTTTGGTTAGCCATGATTGGTTTCATTCTATGCTTATAAAAATACGTGAGCTTTCAAAGATATTTTAACCTTCATTTTTCTTTTGGTGTATAGCTGTATCTGAAGTTTATTGGTAAAGTTGTAACTGTAAATATTTGGCAACTGGCAATTTGCATTGCATAAGTTAATTACTTTCACTGTGTTATTTACACTCAGTAATCAGACACTTTCTAAAATTAATTAGATGTCCTTGCTTAGTTGCAAAAATCTTTTAAAGGCATTTATAATTCAATGTTCACTGCTTTTTCTATGTCATCTCAGTATCAAAGAGGAGCCAAAACACTTTTATAGTTGAAACAGAACTATTTCCACTTTCTGTACAGGGACTGGTTGTGTTACCCAGCTTCAGGCACATTGTTTAATCTTCACTTTCATTTGATGACAATAAAGAGGTTTCTGCTAAAGGAAATTGTGGAAAAAAAGCCATATTCAGTTGTTTTTCTTCATTGACCAGCACCAAGGAAAACACAACTCCTGTACACAGGGGGAAATTTGCAACTTAGCCTGGTTTCAGAGAGCAGAAGAAATGACCTCTAGTGCGTTGTGTAATTACCCTAATTGACTTCCATTCCTTAATTAAGACTATCTTTTCTCATAGCTTTTGCCTCGTGGAAAGACATTTCTGCTCAATATCATCAGAGGAAGAGTAATTTACTTTCTGTATGTATTTTGATGACAGGTACACTCTAAATATTGAGATTTCTTCTTAGACTTTATAACTTCACATGCTTTTGATGCCAAAGTCGTTCTGCTGGATGTTTAATTAGAGGATATCAAAGAGGGTTATTTACATTTAATTCCATACTTAGCATTTGGCCTTTTCAGTTTTATGCTAGACTTAAAATTCAACATCCCCACTGTCTGGCATTAATTTTACTTGTAAATAATTTATGTAATTAATTTACTTGATAAGCCTCCCTGTCTCATTTTATGATGCTGTTCTCAACCAAGCTGCTGAAATCTAGCTACACTGGCAATGGGCTCAGCAAAAGTAAAACACTTTGGAAGTTGTCTCAGTGCCCCAAGGTGGGTGTGACAGGTGACACATCTAGTCTGATGCTTCAAAAAGCTTAACTGCTTGCAAAGGAAGAATTACCCATCACTACAAAAACGACATCTAGGCTTGAATTATTAATATCCCTTATAAAAGCTTATGGGATATGATCTTAGACTTCCTGACCCTTGGACCTGAGCTGGCATGATCAGTCCTACGTTGCCACATTCCTTGGGCCTCCTGAAGTCTCACAGCTCTGGTCTAAAGAGAAATTGTGTTAGAGCCATCAGGAGCTGCTCCAGCAGGGAACAGAAAGTCAGACACAGTTAAGAGGAAGTCCAGGGAAATAACTTGTCTAATGTGATGGCAAAAAAAAATTGACAACTCAGTAACTTTTTAGTTTTTTCTCATTATTTAAATAGTGACATCCATGAGAACTTTTTGATCTGTCTATCCTTTCTTTCATACAAAGGCTGATAGGTTTTTTGTTTATCAGGCATGGCTATTTTAAAGCAGTGTAATTACAAAATCTTTTCCCCCTTTGCTTATTTGGTGCAGGGCAGCATCCAGAGGACAGCAAAAGAGAATTTTTAGATAAAATTCTGGGGGAAGGTTCAGCCTTTTTATAGCAAACCTTCGTGTCTCACTCTTGTTTCCAGCTCTCTGATAGGTCATCCTGCTGAAAATGTATTTTGGGCTTCATTATCCAGTGGAAAGAGCAGTTTATGTGCAGAAGGGGTGCACGGGATGGAGATGGTAACAACACTCACTTCAAGCGAATTTGCAAGTATGTTCTGATTGTGTGAGGTACCTATGAACTTGGACTATTTATTCTGCCAGAAGAACTCTAAACTGGTAAATCCTGGGTCCCTGCTTCAGTTGCTTCCCCAGCCCATCCCAGCATTGGCTTCCATGGTGGATGAGTCCAGCTGCAGAGCATCAGTCAGTCCTTCAGGAGAAAAGCTCAATGGAAACAAACTCCTCAAACTCCCCTGTTTGATGCTCAGCCTTCCTCATGAATTCCTCCACAGATTTTGTCTGTGAATGTCAGGAGACCAGAGGAGGGAGGAAACCTGGGCATGAGGCTCCAGCAATCAGCAAGGTTTTCACATTGCTGCAAAGGGAACTCTCTCCACAATATACACACAAGCCACTTTCAGTAAAAAAATGCCTAATTTTATGGCCAGCAAGCAGCATGGCACATGGGCCTCTGAACAAAAGAGGGAAATATTAAAAATAAAAATTACTTACCTGTTGCTGCTGGAAATGAAATGAGTCACATGGACACAGCTCGAGGTGTGGTGAAAGGAAGGAAGAGCTTTAATTCTTTTCTCAGAATTTATAGGTTTCTGACCATGGCCAGGGATTGGATAGTCAGGATAACACCTTCCCAACCGCACTGCCTGTGAGAGATGTCCATCAAAAGATGTGTATCAGAAAGAATGTATACAAATCTATGTTTACAGTCACTGTCCAGAAAGGATAGTTTAAAAACTATGTCAACAAGATCAAAAAACTGAGTTTTCAGGGCAACATTTACCCAAAGAGAAAACAGCAAGATGGTTGAGTTGCCAAGTGATTGAGGTGTTTGTGTTCGGAGGAAGTAGTGAATTTTATGTCCTTCAGCTGATTCAGGATACAATTATAGAATATGTCTGAAAAGGCAAACAAAAGACTGAGGAAACCTGCCGTGTGGCTTGGCATTTTTTTCCAGTACAGCAGAACTAGGTCAGAAGCTCTGGGATGGATGGGTTATAACTGCTGTTTTTCACTAACTTTACTGAGAATCTCTAAACCATTGGTTCCACAGGGTGCAAATGCTGAGCCAGTTAAATTAATTTATTATATTGTATAAATACTATGCACTAATTTAGACAGGGAAAGAGGAAATTGACTGACCTCATATTCTAAACATTAAATGACTGGAGTTGGGTAGAAAAGAGTGTGCTCCTGATCCTCAGTTCACAGGTTTATTTTTTCATTATTTTAGTGAAGCAATGGCTTGTGGTGTAAATACTTTTGCAGAGTCTCGTAATGAGACAATAGAGCAGGGTGGTGAAGTCTAATCAGGGCTGATGACATCAAGGGGCCCTACACAATCCAAGCAGCAGCACTGCCCTGGGTGGGAAAACCCATGGAAATGATTTTGGGTGGGAATCAGAGAAAGCCCCTTTTCCCAGCTGCCATTGGCCCTCATGAACAAATACCCAATGTGAGCTAGTGACTTTGAAGATCTGATTCTTGCAGCAGGCTTCCACAGCACTCACCGCTGATGTTCCATAGTAGAGGCTTGGATAACTGGCTGCCTGGAAAACCAGCAGGCCAGGCAATCTGAGAAGCAGGAAGGATGATACAAACTGAATTTCCTGAGAGATTCAGGTGCCATCCAGTGAATATCCTCAGTAAGAGAGACCAAGTAGCAAAGTAAGGGATGAAGGGGCTGCTGTTGGAAGATTCTTTTGTGAGGACAGAACTTCTGCCTCCTGCAAATGAGAAGTGTATGTTCTGATAATAAAAAGGCGAGTCCAAAGTGGAAAGTTGCCAAGTAAATTAAAGGTTTTTTTAACAAAACAGAAGTGGAGTATTTCAACTCAGGTAATGATCAACTGTTGCAAGTGTTTCCTGAGTTGTATATTTTGCAAGTATTACTGAGTTTAGATCCAGAATATGTCACAGTCTCAGGCAAGAGTTTTTACTGCTCCCAACATGCTGCTGGCAAGGACTCTGTTTCAACCAGTCAATTTCCTCGTTTCTTCCTCCTCTCTTTCTTTCTCTTGAGGAAAGAGGATGGACAGGTGGGAATTCAGAAATATTTCTGACAAACTCTTGTTGCATAATCAAAGAATTTTAAAAGACTTGTTTTTCAATTGAAAAATATGATGGTATTGCAGGTATTTTCTAAGCAAAATATATGGTCTTGTATATGATGGAAGTATATGATAAAGTAAATATATGTTTCTGAATCTCTTTGGAAAAATATCTCTCTTCTTGTCCCTGCTCTGCAGTGTTAAATATTGGAAAATATTAGTGGAAAACTAAAAAAATCAGCACTTAACTCTTTCTGTGAAGAAATCTTTCCTAAGGGATGCAGAAGGAAATGCTTTCTGCTCAGCTAAATACATGAAGTTTGAACATATACAAAGAAATGACCAAATTATTCCTGAGAGATACTTACATGTTTTATGATGGGAATAAATTTCTGTAATGTGGTGACAGCAGCTTATTGCCTTTTAATATATTTAAAAGACACTTGAGAGACAATTGGCTGCACTGACTGCAGAGGAAAAATTTATTACCTGTTGCACAAAATGGGGTGGACTGCAGGTGGTCCAAGTATTGCTTACTTTGAATGCACTCAGGCTCAGTCTCTTTAAACTTTTTAAACAAATTTAGTTTGCAGCTGTGTGAAATGAATCTATTTGACTTCCTTTTAAATTAATCCATTCACCTTCTTTCTGCAATGAACAAGCTCTGTGCTAATTGAGTAATGGTTTCTTGTTGCAACTCAATCTGCACCAGGGATATTCTGGAAACAGACAAAATGGGCTTTCAGACAGGAAGAATTGGGGGTATTATAATTACAGCTGCAAAAAACCCCAAGCCAACAACAAAAAAGTTTTCCCATCCCTAAGTGCCCATCACTTACTGGGATGCAGGGGCTGCAGCCAAACCAGGAGGCCCACAGACTGGCTTCCCCCCAAAATATCTCTATACTGCAGAACATGTCCCCACAGAGCCCTGCTCTAGTCATGGCTTTTTCAGCTTTAAGGTGAAATGTCCTCAGGGATGCTCTGCAGCAGCTGAAGCTGCAGCCAGCTGAAGGATATCTGTCCATCTCCAGAGTCCCAGCCCTTTCCAGAGCCACCCGTGGCACTGGGTCTGACACTGCTGATCTTCTGCTGTGGCAGGTACCAGTGAATGCAGGACAGAAAGTGCCTGAGTTCCTCCATGCTGCAGCTCCAGGGACTGACAAGCCCACAGCCCCCATTGGTACAAAGCCATTCAACCAGGCTACACCAGCCAGAAGCACAAATCCTCATGTATATGCATATTTCAGTCTGTCTTCCGTGAAGAACTCTTAATTTTGTAAATCTCCCTCTTTGGACGATTATGAACGTAATTCTTCCTTTAGCCTTTTAAAATCCTGCCAAACATACATAGATTTTTTCACCCTTCTTGTTTCTTCCTCCTACCCCTATCCCCACCTGCTTTTCTTCACTATTCTTTTGTCATTTCAGACAAGATTAATGATACTGGTGAGCCTGGAGTATTCTTGAAATAAATGGCATTTTTAATTGTTCCATTGTAAGCATCATTTTGGATTTTAAGTTCTTGGGTTTTGCCTCTCAGGCCCCTCTGGCAAAAACATCCCAATTGGATATATACAGTGTGTGACATCTGTGTGAAGCTGCAAGTCACTTCAGTGCTTACCAATAAAATAAGAAATTGTCTTGGGTTGCAATGCAAGATGTAACCAAAAGCATGTAATTATATTACCAGCTATTAAAACTAGGTGGGACAGTGTTCTTTATCTCTTCCACAACCCACTCTCCCTTCAGGGGTATGTCTTCTGTTAATGTCCCATTGAGTCAGTCACTGCAGGACTGATAAAATTACATCGTCCCATTGTGAGATGCTCCACCTAGGGGGAAGAGCCAAGCATTCCTACCTGGACATAATCTGAGACTTGGAACACCACAGCAGCCTTTCTCTACTGAATTCCCAGAGGAAGACTGGACCTATTTACACCACCACTGGGCTTTCAGAGGAAAACTACACCCTTCTACAGGATCATTGCTTCAACAGAACCACATCAGTCACTCCAGGAGGACTGCAGCCACCATTTAATCAGACTGCTATCAACACCCTGACCAACAGGGTGTCAACCTGTATTCTGACTCTGTGTTTTTTGTATTGTGGCATTTTATTTTAATTTTCCTATTACATTGTAGGTTGGGGTTTTTATATTTATATATACTAGTAGAGAATTGTTATTCCTACTCCTAAATCTTTGCCTGAGAACGCCTTAATTTCAAAATTATAATAATTCAGAGAAAAGGGGTTTATATTTTCTGTTTCAAGAGAAGCTCCTGCTTTCCTTAGCAGACACCTGTCTTTTCAAACCAAGACAGAACACCCAATAAGTATTTTTCTGTTGCTGTGATGAATGCTCAGTAGCTTCTCTGTATAAAATCAGACTCGGTGTGAGTGCCAAGAATTTATATTTTTTTGAGGGGGAAAGATTCTTCTTGAGCAGGGAGGTTGGATTAGATGTCCTCCAGTAGTCTTTACCAACCTTGCCCATTTTGTGTGATGTCATGAAAAGGAAAGTTGGAACATTCTGTTTTTAAAAGTTCAGCAGCAGAACCTGGGAAAAATTTTTCAGAAAAGTTAAGAGAGAAAGAGTCATGGTCATGGCACCATTTTAAAATTGATTTTGGTTAGCTTTTTGGTTTTTTTCTTTACTTTTGCTCTCCAAACAAGAATAAAATCAAGGCTCTTAAAATTCTTTTTAGATAAGATTAAATTAATTAAGAGCATTGAAACACATAGGGGTACACACCACTTTCATACATAAAAAGTGTTCAAAAGAGTACCTGAGTGAAATCTGACAAAGTGCAAGATTAGAAACTGTAAGTTTATGGGTTTGCTTTTATCTATTCTGAGTTCATTAGTTCACCAGAGTAACTGAAATTAGAATCCAGTTTCCTCTCTCACAGAGGTCAGGCTATTGCAGAGGTCAGACAAGGAATATCTTCTTTCTTTCCTTTCCAGCATGACAGAAGTCTTCAGTTAAACTCCATGTTTCCCCAAATCATCTCCAATTAGGGTTTATTCTTTGTCAGCACTTTACCTGGCTGGAGGTCCCCACTGCAGGAAGAGATAGATGTTTCATTACCTTGTACGTTCCAGATCACCCTGCTCTCTGCCACTCTGCTTTTTGAACGGAGGATATGCTAACTGATGACATTTTAGTCACAAAGTCTTGTGATCAGATGTTCCTGCTGATACCAACCTTTTAATCTGCCTTGAATGTGGCAGGACATGGAGACATAGCCAAAGGATCAGGACTCTGATTTTAAAAATGGGCTTTATGCCAGGAATACAGTAACAGGAAAATGTTACTGATGAGAAAAGGAGAATAGATGATTGTTTTTCTTAATCATTTTGATGAAATAGACAAAATTTGTTGAAGAAGATGAGGAAGAGGAAGAGGAGGAGAAAGAAGAAGGGAAAGGGAGAAAGAGAGGAAGGAAGACATTTTTTACCTCAAATACAGACTAAGAGTAGAGAAATCCTGGAGCAAAGTAGCTCTCAGTCTTTTTGCTGCTTCATGTTGAGAAAAACCGTAAGGGTCAAAGAGAACACAAAAAGGAAGTGACCTGGAAAATTAACACATAAATGTGAAAACAGTCCTAAATGTCCCCCAGAGACACCCAGATATCAAAGTTCCTCCATCCATTCCCTCTCCCTCTGACTTCCCATGTTGTCTTCACTTTTCTTGTTCATTGTCATGAAGCGCAACCACGTCTTGGTATCTCATAGGTCTGTTGCAGCTGATGGGACACCAAACTCTGGTGTTAAAAATCCTCAAAGCTTCAAAAGCCACCAAATTACTCTCCTCATGCTCATGGATCATCAAGAGCCAGGTGTGAAAGCACACCTTGCTCATCCAAAATGGAAAAAAATTATTAGTGTACTTTTAGTTATTAATCACATGGTAGAAGGGACAGCAGGTATAACTTCAAACCTCTTTTATTTTTTGCAATATAAATCTGTTAGTACTTTCTTTCACAAATCAATCAAAAGAAGTTGCCTGTCTGTCTTGCTGTGATCTGTTGAAGGAATACTGGCTGCCATTCCCTGGAAAAAAAGAACAATAATTGAGAAATAGAGTGAAAATAGTCTATAAAAGAATATTAATTCTTGAGAAATAATAAGGGACAGGAAATCTTCTCTATCAGTAAAGAGGTTTGAACATTTTGGGCCCTGTGCTGTCAGACTGTATAAATATAGCTACAGAGTGATAGCTGTCACTTCTGGTCCCTTCTCTCTGTGAAGATGGAAAGGAAGGCATGCTGAATTAAAACAAGAACCAGGTCCCACATGGCCATTGGCAGGCAGAAAACTCATCAAGCATGAGCTCAGTCAGGGAATTTCATTGGTAACAGAAGCTCTGCAGGCACTGTAGGTATCAGCAAGAAAGAAACAGACCTCCCTCCAAAGGAGCTGATCAGTGAATGACCTGAAGACAAAGACACAGCTTGCTCTGAGATACCATTTCCCTTCCCTGCTGGTAGATGTACAAGTGTCAGTGTCAGGGGAACCCCAAGAAGGCAAAACTTGCTGCTAAGAGGATCATCTGAGATGTGTCGGTGTGTGTTTCTCTGTGACAGCTGCCACCTTGGCTGACGCTCCACGGGCTCAACCAAGACACCCCTGCCACTTAGTCTAAATAAAGACATAAAAACAGAGCTCCTGAGGTCTCATCTGGGGAACCAAAGACTTCTGCTGGGAGCCAGCAGTCACAAGCTATCTGTGGAGTGGGTTGGTCACATGCACTGCTGGGAGAGAAATCTGTCAGACACTTGTATATCAATGTCATTTCAGCCCAGCTCCTCCTGCTGCCATTCTCCTTGGGATTTATTGGTGCAGCAGGACCTCTAATCACAGGTGGTGTATTTTAAAACCCTTTTGGAAGTCCCCAGTGGATCAATGGAAAAACCTCGATTTATGGATATACCCATATTAGTTTTGAACACCACTATGAAGCAAGGAGGGGGAAAAAAATTAGTCCAACAGAAAAAAATAAAGATTAGAGAAGAGCTCAAATGTGAATATTGATCAAGACACACACTTATGCATGCCAAGTCTGGTGTAGGTAAAGTATTTGCCCAAGTGTAGAAATGATTGCCATCTCATGTTTTTTGCTGCCTGTTGCTTTGACTGGAGTTTGAGTTTCACATATTTGGCAGAAATACTGAAACCAACTGCCTGATTTTGCCTAATACCTCTGTACTTGTCTGCAGCTAAGAGAATGAAGACTGACAGGTGACATTCTCACGGTCTGACCTGTTTTAACAGCCCACCACAGAAATAAATCCTATTTGTACCCCATAACCCATCGAGCTGATTCTGTCTGAGGCTGACCACCATCCAAGGAAGGCGTCCCCATCCTGTATTCTTTGCTTTATTGCCCTATTGTGCAGCTGCACAGTCCAGCTCCTTCTGGGTTTTGTTTTCAAGGAAATCCCTTACATGCTCGCCTTCCATGGTGGGCATGGCAAGATGGGCTGGGGATCACATTTCTTCTGGTTTTCCTGCTATCCATGCCAGTTCAGCCCAGCTGAAATGCAGCTGTAGCACTTCCATTCCTCCTAGGGCTACTTCATAGACACTCAGAGAGAAAATGATTTGTGCATCACACTGGCCCATAATAATCACTGTCATGTGCTTTTGAGAGGACAGTTCCACCCAAGGATCTCCTCTTGCTGGTGACTCTTTGTAGGAATGTGCAGAACAGGTGCAGCAATTCAGATTAACAACCTGCCTAAATATTTAAGTAAAGACAACTCATTCCATACGTTTTCTCATATGCTTCCTGTGTAAAACATTAGTTGCAATGTGGTTTAGACTTCTTGAACAGACCAGATAACTCAAAATTCTTTGTCACAATACTGCTGGAAACAATATTTCAAATTTATTACTTCCCTATGATTTTAGTTCACACTCAGGGAAAGTAAGTCAGAAACCTGGCTGTTTTGCATCTCTAGGGTGTTGTAAACAACAAATCCACTTCTAATTAACAATAGTCCAGTCAGGCTGAGAAAATATAAGACTGGGCTCTGAGCTAATATAAATGATAGCAGATGTATGGAAATTGAACTCTGCAGGTTCAATTCAATAGGTCTGACTCAGGATTTATGTAACTGTTATGTACAGTTAGATAAACATCTTAACTGAGGACTTGTACTTGGTTTGTAGAAATTCACCAACTACTGTATCAAGGAGCAATTAAGGGTCTGACAGCCTCAGAGACCTTCTTAGATGTTCCTTTAGCTGCAAAACCATACCACCCATATTTTTTGCAAAATACACCCATAAATACCCATTCAACCTTTACATGAGCCTGCTGCACTCAGGAGAGAACAATCACCAGACAGGTCCTCACTGCAGACAAAAATAAGACAAATTATCAGTCTCATAATAGAAGACTTGTCTAGTCTGAGCAAAAAAAAAAAAAAAAACCAAAAACAACAAAGGGCCAAAAACCAGCAAAAAATGTCAGGGTTATCAAACTCCCATCATGCCCTGTTGCTTAATCCCACTGTGCACACACAGTTTCAAATTCATTTCTGCTCACTTCAGCAGCCTGATTTACTCTTCAGTGTGGCTTAACAGTTATACATTGATAGCATCAGTGAGATAAAAAACAGAGAAAAACATACCTTCCACACCAACCAAAGCAACTCCTATTTTATAACTTAGAGCACTTGCTGACACAAACCCTGGCCTTTCAGAGGAGGTAGTAGGCTCATCATGGTTAAACCCAGGCTGCACTCTGAGCATGGAGCAGATAAAAATGGGTTTTTATGAGCTACTAGTTCTTCTGCAATTCCTATATATTGTCTTCATCCTAAGTGACTTACTTCTCACCATTTTCTTTCCTCAAATTTGAAAAAATATCAATTGACCAAACAGTCTTTCATAGCACACCCCTTCCTGTGATACTCAGTTTCAGTTCTTCTCTGCAGTTGCGCTGCTTTCCCTGTAATTTGACCTTGAAGATTTAATCTCTGGCAAATGACATCCAGTATCTCCTGAACTGGTCCTGAGCATTATGCTGCTCATGCTTACATTCCTGTATGGAAGCAGGAACTCCCAAACACTCAAGGAAGATGAGGTGGAGAGGAAGCAGCATCACCTGTGCCTTTCAACAGTGGTGCTGTCACCTTGACAGCCTCTGGCTGGTGACTGGACAAAGGCTGAGGGAGCAGCTACAAGAAAAAACACTTCCTCATGGTGTGCACTGATGCCCAGACCCTGAAGTGGATTTACTGAGTACTTGGCTCTGAAGGGCTTTAAAATGCTTCTGGAAATGGAAACAACTTCTTCACACTTAATTTTTTTGTCAAGCAGAAAATAGATTTTTCTCTTTCCTTCTTAATGTAGGTCTCACAAACTAGGAAAAAAATCCTTCATGAAAAAGACATGCTGAAAAGCCCAGTGAGTGGTCAGAACTAATAAAATCATTTTATTTTATTATTTTGATGATTTTTCTCATTCCTCTTCACTAGAGGTATTGAAATAGGTCCAGGCATGCCACAAAGTCTCACTGATACTGCTCTTACCAGCTGCGATTAGATATTATTACCTATTGTAAATATAAAAAACATAAAGGTCAGAATTAAGTAGCAGATCCTTGGAAGCATGGGTCTGTTGAATCCACTGTTGTGGAAAGGCTGAAATGCAAAAACATCACAGGATTCAGCCACATCTCCTCCTCCAGGGAAGTTTCCCTGCCTCTGGTGTATCAGACCCTGTCTGCTGCTGATCTTTTGTTGGTGGCCCGTAGTACCCATTACAACTCTGCTCCTTCACACATGATGGACCATGAGGTTTCCACAACACTTCATTCAATGCTTAGATGCCAGTCACTGCCTGGCCTTACAAACAAAAAGTTTGGCAGAACCCTGATTTGGTTATAGTTCAGCTTACAAAAAATCAGCTCCTCAAAAAAAAACCCCAAAACCCAAAATCCCCTCTGTTTGGTAAGCTGTTGCTTTCGGACTAAACAGCAAGACAGCAGGCTGTTCTTGGCTCTTGCTCCACATATTATATAGATGCTGGCTGTTCTTCAAATGCATTTAATGATTCCATGCTACATATGAAGAAATACAAAAAGTAAGTAAAGGAAGGTGCGTTTTATTTGGCAGTTGAAAGATGCTCACCATTTTAAGTGAATATAGTACAAATTATCTGTGCAATAAAGTGAATTTATTGAGCAGAAAATGATTTGCTTTATACAGTAAATCTTTTAATGTATTATAACATTTTTTTCTTTTCAGCATCGAGATGAACTACTCCACACAGAATACAATTAAATATGAATTGTTCCTGTAAGGACACCAGTTTTTTTTATTTTTTCAAATATACAGGAGGCAAATATTCAAGCCTCTGCTCTCATCTACATGTGGTGTATAATACATATACTTCTGCATTGTTCCCATGAGAAATGCATCCACTTAACCAATGCTCCTCCCACAGTTTCAACTGCACAACTCTTGTTTCAGTTTCCAAATTCAGATTATCTCCCCACTATATATGGTAAGTGAGCTTTTATAAAGCTCTCCCAAGGACCACTGAGAACAAACATTTTTCCACTTATTTGAAGACTCTTGTGCTGCTAACATTGACCTGGATTAAGTGAAATACTAGTTTTGAGTATTATTGTATCTGAGCGCCCTCTCTTGATGTATTAAATGTTCTAGGACTGTCTGTGGTCTTTGCCAGATATCTCACATTGTGAATAAAATATCAGACCAGACAGTTCTCAACAGTGTCAGATTTTAGAACAAAAACAGAACATAAATAAACAGACGAAAAACTATCACAAAAACTAGAGTATAATTTTGTTTAAGCCACATATTTAGTCTTTTTTAAAAGAAAAATACATAAAAGTACCTCTTACATTTGTTGAAAAGCAAGATTCATTCCTTGCATAGAGATATTAATTCAAATCATTTTTCACCTCTTGTTTTATTTCCTGGATGTGCAGAGATAGAAGAAAAACCAACAAAACAGAACGAAACAAAACACATCTCAAAACCCCACAAAACCCAACAGGATTTTGTTTTGAATTCTCTTTTTAAAAACAACATTGAACATGTTGTGTCAATTTGAAATATTTGAAGTGTCAGGCTTTTGAAGCTGAATTCCACTAGTCACCACCCAGCAGAATTTCAGAAATTAAAAATTCTTTGAATAAGAAAAAAAAAAATAACATGCAGAAATAATTTATAAGTTGCAATATTATCCCCTAGGTAACTAAGAGGAAAAACCCATAAATAGAAAAACTTCTTTAAGGAAAAAGAAAAAAAGATCACTTAACAAATTTCTTCACGGTGACTTATTTAAGAATGAGGGAAAGCACACTTTGACATCTGTTTAAAAGTAGACTTTTCCAATTGCCAAGAAATTTCAAGGTCAGTACTTTTTTTAAAAAAAATCTTAATTTCTTAAACCCATGTTTTATTATTGGAACATCTTCTGATAGTTAATCAAAATTCAGACTTTTAATCCTCCTGGCCATTTAAACTTTTAGTATCTCTCATCTCCTTATCTATGCTTTGTAACCCTCATATCTGTGTTTTTTTAAGCAAAATGCAGATAAAGGAAAGAAAAAAAAAGAAAATGGAGATATGGGTAGTTCGGAATGTGTTTTGTCATGGATTTATCTTTCCAGTTCACTTTAGAGGCAGAGTTTAAATGAATTGTTCAAGCACTGTCTTTATCTAGTATTTTCTAAGCTTTCAACTTCAGGACTAAAGATTTGTCAGGATTTTTTCTCAGGA
Organism: Cyanistes caeruleus; assembly: GCF_971803275.1. NCBI lineage: Eukaryota > Metazoa > Chordata > Aves > Passeriformes > Paridae > Cyanistes > Cyanistes caeruleus. Next base: position 14,110,675 of record NC_141732.1, read on the forward strand.
TTTTCTATAGGCTGAAAATTTCTTAGCTAGGATGCAATGGTTAGTTTCATTAAATTCATCATTCTGTTTTGCCATATATACTTTTTTTTTTTTTTTTTTTTTGTATCTGTGTATATCTCTACATCACAAATAATCCAATTACAGTACGAGGGATTCTTCCTTTTTACAGAAGAAGTTTATGGAAAAAAGGACATGGCCAGAACCATGAAAATTCCTTAAATATTACACATTCCTTAGGTATTATACTGAAATTTAGCACTGTACAGTTTCACTAATGACTTTTTTTTTATATCTTTAAATTGAGGTATCTAAATGCCCCCAAGAGGAATCCTCTGTCTGCCAGAAGAGATGAATCATTTTGTGATGCTTGGAGCAAGTTGTATTGATACAGAAGCCTTTTAAAAGTTTCTTTCTTCATTCCCTTCTGCTAGGAAAATCTCCTTGATAAAAAAAATTACCTGACTGCAATGTCTAACTAAAAATATTTTTCAATAGGCATATTTCAAAATAGGTATTTCAAGCTCTCACTCTGCAAGATAAAGAAAAATATATTTTTATTTCACAAGGACTAGACCTTATAATAATTAATTTTATTCAAGATTTTCTTATCTGAATTATCAGAAGTAACTTACTAGTCCTGGATATCTAAACAGATTTTCCACCAAGTGCTGTATTTTGCTCTCTTTAACATGGGCAGCACTTCTGAAAAATAAGGTCACTTCCACACCCAGAAAGGCAGATTTTCAGAGGTAAATACTCTGGCCACTTGCTGATGTCTAGTTGGAAGCCTGTCTGCAAACTGGGAGGCTCAACGGTCAAAGTTCCCAAAGCTGCCCATGGATTCCTGTGCTTCTGTGCCAAATTCTGGCCAAAAAAACCCTAAAATAAAATAAAAAAAATACCAGAGGGAAATGATTTTTGGCAATCTCTAGAAATCTCAGCTAATATTCCCATTTCTGCAATGCCATTATTAATGTTAGTGTTAGAAATGACACTGGGCTGCACAATTTTGGGTCCAAAGATGCTTGAAAATCAGGTGTTCTCTCATAGTCACATACCACAGCTTGAAGAGTGACACCTGAGATAAGCAGCAAAATCCACACAGGGCCTCTGTGAATTAATGGGAATGGACTCTGTGGAAGTGTGGGCACAGAAATAGTGAAGCTGTATTTTTCAAGCGTGGCATGGTGGGAAAGGAAATGCAGTACACTCAAATTCTAGTTTTTTGTTTGTTTTTTTCTGTACATCTGAGTCAGACTGCCAGTTTAAGATGAAAAGTGTTTTCTTAAAATTTTAATTCCTCTGAGGAACAAAAGGGAAAGAGACATGATGTTTTTCTAGGATTTGTTTGAGTATCTTTAAAGGAAATATGAGCTTGGAGGAAACAGGGCTAAGCTCTCTTCAGGAAATGCTGTTAAATCTGAGACAACAAACTCATCAACAAAGCTCACAAATTACTTTTCACATGAAAATGGAGATCAGCAGAAGCAGAATAAAATGTGAATTTTTAACATTACAAATATATACTCAAGCCAAGAGTTTTGAAGCTGGAAGTGTCCAGACAAATGTGTTGTTTTCTAAAAGTGCACTTCTGATCTGGAGGTAACTCTGGATCCGCAGCAGCTGACACAGCTATGAAATCTGAAATTGCTAGATTAGGAACTGCAGAAATTGAGCTGGAAAGGCTTACATACAACATCTCATGAGTATTGCTCTCCCAGTTATTCAGGACTTGAATTCAGAAAGATCCAGCTAGCTGCAATTAGCTTGGGGTTTGTGCCTCCTGCCATTTGGAACTGCCTCTCTCAAGCGTTTTGGAAGAGTATTTTGCTAAATAATTAATCAGATGAACCAGATAAGGTTTGTGATTCCAGATCTCATACAGACTGTATCTAACTGACCTAAATTTATTAAAAATTTGAAAACCAAAAGGAAAGGAAAAGGCTGTACTTGACCAGATGCATGAGGTTTGGGGATGGAATGCTTTCTGTGAATGGGCTGCTGTTTCACTCTGGTTTTGGTGGTTTATTCCATTATGTAGCTCCAGTAATGACTTGAGACTGAAATATGTAGCTCCAGTTTGCATTTTTCTGGGGTTGCATATGCCTGAGGTATAAATTCAGATACATGGTTAATAACAAAAAGAAAGTGTTTTTCAGTAAGGCTTTTATTCCGGACAGTTACCAGTTCTCTGTCTAGGTCAAAACTGATTTAAATCTTGGTTTGAGCTGAAAATGGCATATAGTGTTTGCTTTTCCTCAGACACAAAAAACTGGACAATTAAAAACTACATTTCAACAAAAAAAGTTTGCAAATTCTGGTGGAATTAGTGGCAAAGGGCTCCAAAAAGTGATTTGTGTGATGTAACACGTTCAACCATAGGACATCTGAAAACACTTCCCTCTGCACAGATAAAAGGAGAGCACATCAAACCAAAACCAAACCAGCCTTACATTAAGCAGCACAATCAACCTTTTAAGTGTATAAATGAGGGATAATGACCCTTAATTTCTACTGAAATTTGTCATACTGCACAGAAATTCTTCCTTATGTGAATCCACATGAATCTACACATGAACTTGTGAGTCCTTGCAGAGCTGCCTCACAGTAAAATGGTAATCAGGGCTGTCTGTAAAAATGGATCCCATGAAAAATCTGATTGAGTTGGGATCAAATATGGGCTCCTCCACATGTGTATGGATCACAGAATTTTGAAGTGTTCTACAATTTCTCTTCAAATGCAAAACCATGGATTTTTGTACCACTCTGTTATTTGCAACAACTTATGTGAAAAAAAACCAAATTACCTGTTATTTCGGGATTTTTGAAAGTACACACCTTTCTCACTGAATGTATAAAAATGTTTATCAATGTCTAGTTATTTTGCAATTTTTCTTCTACTAGGAACAAGACATTTTGCTGTCTTTTTCTGATGAATGTATTATGGTATTCAGTGAATTAAGAACTCAGAAGGGCTTGGCAATAGGGATTTCTCAAATATGCAATTAAATATAATGTCTCCCCATTTTTTTGTCTACAATTATATATCAAATCCACTATCAAGCTGCATCTTTCTTATGAAACTCCAAAAAAGAAATGAAACAATACATCTATGAGTCTTCTGAAATATAGAAATGTTATTTATTTGCAGATCTTTGGTATGAGACCAGGTGTCTGTGCCTGAAAAATTTTCTAGGCATTTTTTAAAAGACATTTTTCAAGCAATGAGTTTACACATAGAAACCACCCTATGATCTTGGGGAAGATTTCGTGTGAATTAGTTTTTCTGTATTTTAAGTATTTTTGAATATTTGATGATGTATTTTTATTGATTTAGTATTAGTGTGTGTGCTCAAAAATTAAAATACTTACAAAAATATTTAAGTTTTAAAGCAACAGATTTAAAAGCTCTGAGTGTCATAAAATTCAGATTTTTACAGACTTCTGGACCTTTAGCAGAAAATAAATATTAGCCTTTAGGGAGTATGTGACATCACTCTAGAAACAAGCACCTAACCACTGAGTGTCTTTTTCCTCAAGAGAACAAAAAAATTTTGCACTGTAAATGGTACCATGGGAAGATGTGACATATTACCAAGATTAATAATTCAGGTCACAGGTGGTCTGAAAAAAAATATGTTTTCTCAAATACATTGTATTCCCCTCCCCGTCCTTACCTCCAGACAATTTGGAGGGAAAATAACAAAATAACCCAAAGTAACTGAAGAAATTCATCACACACCTGACATTTTGGTGTTTGGTATTGCTAAATCTTATTTGGAATAAGATTCAATGCATTCTAAATGAAAATTATATTGTGACATAAATACTGGTTGAATTACAAATTATTTGTTTTGGCCTTATGGATTTTCAGCTGAAACACCAGAAGTTTAAATTGGTGGAAGATTTTATGTTATCTTTGAACTGAACCCCACAAAAAAACCACAGTATTCCCCTCAATCCTTTGCATCAGTTTTAGAATTAAAGAGCTCTTTACAGGGTGACTTCCAGTCTATTCTATGTAGATAAAGTGACCATGAAGTCACATCCACCTGCCAAAAACACCTTCACAGCTGTCTTTAGACAGCAAGTCTCCACATGGTTGTTAAGGTGTATTACTAAGATCCATAATTACCTTAATTTAAATGTTAAAAAATGTCCTGATTCTTTATTCCTTGTCTTTCAACAATACCTGAGGAAAATGTTGAAAAAGATTTCACTTGGCAAACTGGGATTTCTCTGAGCACTTAATGTAGGCTGCTGTTGCAACCAGCAAGTTGTGCTGGGTGAATCCCAGTGCAAAGTCTTCAGGTCTCCAATATCTGATTTATTATAGAAGGTGCTGCAGAAAATTGGAAAATTGCCACCTTTCAAGCTACCATGTCTGTCTCTTTATAAACACCCACCAGTGAAATACTTCAAATTAGTGTCGCTTTTTAGATGACTGTTATGCACAATGACCAAAAGAATTATAATTTCATTAGTGAATTGCATGTGGAATATCTGACACCAGAACTCATTCCCCTGCTCTCCAACAGCTGAAAACAGAAATGGTCTAATCATGCACAGCCTTCTGCACGTTTTACTGTAAATTCAGGTGAATCACGCATGCAAATCTTGCCTGTGTTCATCAGGTGAAAATGTCATGTGAACTCCTCCTGTGTCTCTCCTGCTGATCAAACCCTGGTCAGAGCAAATCCCTTCCACAAACACAGGACTCTTCCTTCATTATTTCTCTCATCTCTTTCTTGAGCATTTGTGTACCAAAGGGACTAAACCTCAGACAGGGTAGGGCAAAGAGTCTCATTTATCATTTAAAGCTTGTAGAATTAAAGAAACTGAAAATGAAAAGACAACACTGGCATGAGAAGTCAGACTACTCACCTCTTGGAAAAGGTGGGACATTGCAGAAGAAGCAAAGAATAGAAATAAAAAGAACAAGTGTTCTCTTTACATGGTGATGTGCAAATTTTCAGGCACTTTGAAGGCAAAGAATAATGCAATGACACTGGTGTGAACCTCTCTAAATATTAAGCAACGGCCATTTAAAATTTCAGTAATGATGCAGTAACTATTTTATTTCTGAAGAAAAGGAAAGGGCCATTTTTGAAGTGGTTATTACCTCAAATTGGAAAAAGCAGCAGGTCAAAATCATCCATAAAGTACATTACTTAAAATCCCAATATCTTGATCCTAATGGAAACATTTACAAAACTGCAGCACCTTTTGGATTAGAGGTTTGGGATGGAAATAAAGCTGCTTTAACTTGACGGACTCATTTCCCATCAAATATATTTACAATATATGCTATAGAAAACAGCCTGCAGATATGAAAATTTTACGCTCAAATGATTCTTTATGAGGAATAAATCAGATGTAAACCTGTTTAAATTATTTCCAGAAATGAGATGAAAATTTAATGAGAATAATGTATTTTCTCAGATTTCAGTCTCTCTGTTAAAGACTTATCCCAAAATGTGCTGAAGCCTTTGAAGAGATTGTGGGGTTTAGTGCATATTCCTGAGTTCTGTCAGTGACGTGTGCATTCCAGTGGGGTGTTGGGGAACAATACAGTTTTCTTTTTTTTTCTTTGAGTAATACCTGTATTGAGTTTGCATGACCTGGTTTTGGTAGAAGAGGGGCTATGGCTACAAGCGTCCTCTGTGTTCAGCAGAGCCACTCCCTTGCAGCTGGACCTGCTGCTGGCCAGTTCTGGTTCAATTAGAAATGGTGTTAATGCCTCTGTGATAACTATAGATATGTACATATATATATATGTGTGTGTGTGTATATATATATACACACACACACACACACTTAAAATAAATACTATATATATAGGCATACATATCTATATAGTATATATAGAACAAATATAGGTATTTGTTAGTTATTCAGTTCATATCCCCAAATTCAGTCTGGTTTTCCCATGATGGTATTTGCTGAGTGATCTCTCCCAGTCCTTATCTCAACCTATGAATCTTCTGTTAGATTTTCTCTGTCCCCAGCAGCTGCACCAGGGAGGGCTCTGGCTTCTGCCATTGTCCTTTCTCAAAGGCTGTGTTACATACAGGAACAGAGCATCTGGGATCCAGAGATCTTTCATCACACATTTGAAAATATATGGCAGGAGGAAATGTAAAATAAAAACTACTTCTCACTTTACTGGTAGAAAACAATGCAATCTGAGCAATCTTTTTTTCCACTCCAAGGAGGTTAAAGATGAAATATAAAACAGGATTCATTTTATTTTAAGTTCTGCATGTTACAACAGAGAACAAAATCCATGACATTTTGTTATTTGTCATTAAAATATACAACTTAATTTCTGCTAAATTAGAATTGAGGCTTTCTTGCCCCCTCTGAATTTCTTCTCAGGTCAAACTGCGGGAACAGCAGGGATTTAGGGAGAATTGCAACTGATCTAAATGTCTTCGAGAAGCTCCAATGGCAGAAGAAAGCTGCTCTTTATAACCCAAAAAGAAGCACCATAAGGCTCAACAAGCTCAGTGCTCTACTGACAAATGTATCGAAGTCAGCCCAATCTTCCTGGAAGGCAGCAACCTCCCCCTCCCACCACATTTGTCAGGAAGGAGTTTTTCCCAAACTGTATGGCCAAACTGTATAAAGAAGGTACTACCACTGAAACCCAGCCCTCACTGAGGATGCCTGACTGGGACTTTGGACTCTGAGTTAAGGCCACCTAAGTAAGATAAATGGTACACTACTGTCCAATCACTTCAGGTCTAGGGAGAAGTAAACAAGGCTGAGGGAAAGGATGCACTGTCAAGAAAGCCAAAGCCAGCAGAAAATCATCCTAGGCTGGTTTTGGGGTGGGGGAGGCCATAGTTCACAGACACCAGGTTTGAACAGAATCCTTCTGCAATGAAAGGCGCAGGAGGAGAGTTTTGGGTGTGGTGTAACCTCTGGTCAAAGGCAGAGAACCCCCATCCTCCCTTACACACACCAGCCCAGCTGCGGAACCCCCAACCCCAGGAAGGCCACCTCCACAAGACATTCCCATGAGGAGCAGCTGAAGGGGTGTCAGAACCCATCAAAGACCCCCCCAAAGTGTCCCCACAGGCCTTGCACCACAGGACTGCACAGGACACAAAGTGATGCCACAGACCCAAAGCCTGTTGCAAGAGACTCTGTCAAAAACTTCCCTCTGTCCCTCTCTGAGGAGATACCTGGCAATTCCCTCCTCACCTGAAATATATTATTCCACTGGATTCTATGTTTTTTGGGGGGCTCTCACCACCAGCTGAAGAGGATCATCGGTATGCCAGTGGGATCCGTGGAGTGGTGGTGATATCTTCTACCTAATCTGTCTCTATCACTACCTTATTTCTTCCTTTTCCTCTCTCTCTCCCCCCTATCGTTTATTAATAAAAAAAAAAAAAATCCATAATATTGAATTTAGCAAATGGTCTCATTTGCACCTAAATATGAGCAATAGCATTTCAAATAATTTGAATCCCCATCCTCAGCCAAGAACCCCCCGAGACCCAGGGCTGCAGGAAAAACACCCTCAGCCACGACCATGGAAGAACTTCTGGGAAAGCTTATAATCTGTTGCTCTCTGATAGTCAGAATAGTTATGTAGATGCATGGAGCTGTAAAAGCACAAATTTTAAGGGATTCTTCCTCCTCAAATTTATTTTGTTCTAACCCAGAAGAAAGACAAAGAGCAGGTTCACTGTTGATGCCAAGATATGCTTGCGATTAGTGTAATGTTAGCTATTAAGTTGGGCGAAGCAACAAGAGCAGTGCAAAAGCACTTCACACAGTAAAAGGTAGAACCTTTTATGCAAAAGACGCCAAGTTGATGCAGTTACAGAGCTCAGTTTTTCCCAGGAACTTTGTGTTTTCTTTTTCTAGGAATGTCCCCACCTCTCTGCTAACCATCAGAAGAACAAGTCTGGGAGCAGGGCAGCTGCCAGCAGATTTAAATTGAGATGCGATGATCATTTTTCACTTAGGCTGTATCACCTTTGGATAAATCCAAGAGGCTTTTCCTTCCTTTTAATAATGGGTCTGTAGTGGGCCAAACTTTCTCTTTCATTTTTATAGAATCCTTCCTAGAGTTGAGACGGAGCTGTGGAAGAACCAATGAAATTTTTAATTGCCACCATAATTGCTCGTATTGACAACATGCTAATGTTTTTGACTTGTCTGTATTCTTATCACAAGTGACTTGTTGGGACACCAAATAAAAATCAAAGAACTTAAGACATTTTTGAAATCATATTAACCTTCCCAGCTCTGCCCTGGAAGATTTCAGAGTTACTGTGATCCGGCTACCGTTTTCAGAGTTTGTAAAAAGGAGCTAAAGAATCCTAACAGAAGACAAAAAAATGTGCCATGAGCAATGGTTGACTTCAGCTGACTTCACCTTCCTCTACTCGTTTTTGGTAATAATGCTATCACCTCTGCAGCAGTGGCACTGTGGCAGTGAGTCTGAGACACAGCATGTGTCTGAGACACGGTGCTGCTGGCAGAGCTGGCTGATGCCTACTCAAGGATCAGGTAGGCACCTGAGCTGCCTTGCTGCACAGCCAAAGCCATCTCGATGCTGCAGCACAGGCCAGAGGTGCTGCTCAGCTGGAAGATGCAGGACTTGTGGGAGGGCAGCGCTGTGAGCTGGCAGTGGCGCGAGTGGGGCAAACGCAGCCAGGCCGATGCCACCAACATTTGGACCCAGCAGGTGACTTTCTCAGCGTCCAAGTAGGAGCCTGTGCAGAGGGTGTCCAGCAGGTACCACTCCTGATCCCTGGGCAGCTGGCCACCAGAGGTGTGGAGAAAGCACATCTGCCCCAGCAGCTGCTCCCCTGAGCACAGGCACTCCAGCACCACACGGATGCGCCTGGCTGGCGGCTGCTCTGTGCTCTCCGGGCTGAAGGAGTGGCCGAGGGGTGGCCGCAGGATGACCAGAGGGCAGTAGGTGCTGCTGTTCTCCTGGATGCTCCAGGCTTCAGAGCTGGTGCCTGTCCCGGTGGCTGGGTGCAGCTCTGGCATGAAGCTCCTCCGGGACAGCACTCGGCAGACACTGAGGAGCTCGTCCAACAGCTCCTTCAGCACCTTCGTGCTGAGTGGGTCCTGCTGCAGAATCACAGAAATACAGGAGAGTTGGTCTTGGGAGTGACCTTTAAAGGCCGTCCCGTGGGACCCTGAAGCGATGAGCAGGGACATTCCCAACTAGATCAGGCTGCTGACAGCCCACTCCAGCCTTATCCTGGATGTGCCCATTGGTGATGGGGTGGGCACAGCCAGAGTGCTGCCACCACTGTCTGCACCCTTGACTTTCTCCTCGTGCTCACTGACCTCCTTGCTGCCAGCCTTCTCCTCACTGTTGCCATTCTCCTTGCTGCTGGATCCCTCCTGCCTCCTGCTGCTGGCAGAGCGCCACTTCCATCTCCTGACCAGCCAGAAGGCCACAGACAGCAGAACAGCCTCAGTGAGCCAAGGAAGCCATGGCAGCTGCTGTGCGGAAAGGAATAGGCTTTTCATCGTGGAATTGTTCTCCTCAATTTCCTGTAGGAGCCGACTCATCTCCCGATGCAAAAATTCCTCACGCTCCTGCATCTGCTTGACCACATCCTTATGAGTTTTTATGTCCACCTTCAGCCCACTGGGGGTAACTAACATGGCCAGGATGAGAGCAATGATTGGAGACATGGCCTAGTGAGAGAAAGGGAGCTGAGCACCTCTGGCTGGGAGGGAGCAGGGGACTAGGGGGTACCTGGACGGGCAGTCCTGAGGGTCCCAGTTCTCACTCTGGGTTTAAACCCCCAGCCTGGCTTTGCTAGCCCCCATCCAGCCCAGCATTCCCACTGCGTGTGCTGCCAGAGTTCAACTGCCTGCTGCTGCCCCTGGACACAGGTGCCAGTGTGACCTGTCGTCCTCTGTGATGCCACAGCCAGCAGAACCATGTCACTGGGCTACCAGGCTCATGTGACTCATGCCCTGGTATGTCCTAACCCCCAGAGCCACATGTCCCAGCCTGCAAACCCCAGCCTTCGTCCCCACTGCTGGCCCCCAGCAGCTCCTGGGCATCCTCACCCTGAGTGCAAAGCCAGCCCCAGGAGCCCCCAGGGTGCTCTGGATCCAGGCTGCAGACACCTTAAAGCCACCACTGAAAGGAACATGGGGACTGCAGCTGCATCTGCCAGTGCTCACCACCCCTGACTGCCCTCTAGGTGAACCCTAAACCTCACCTACTGCAACCTGAGCACATTTATCCTTCTTGCCCATCCTGGAACGTGGTGTTCCTACGTAACAAACAAGCCCTTTGCAGGGAGTAACCAGCTCCTAGCTGATCTGCTACCCTGGACTTACTGTTTCTCAGGAATGACTGTACTGGATACACTCATGAGAATCTCAGCAGAACATTTGCTTCTCAAGAGCTCCTAGGCAAAAAAACTCCACCAATCATTATTTTGTGCACATAAGGCTCAAAGGAGGTGCTCATAAGGCTCAGTCAGGACTCTGACATGAGAGCTCCTGAGCTGTAGGATTCTATGCATTGCTGTTCCCAGCTGCGTTTTGCTCATATAGCAAAGTTCTGGACAGGGGCTGCTGCTGACAAGGTAGGAAAATTCGGAGAAGTAATGGTGAAGAAGACAACACCAAGAGGACAGACACTTAGAAATACAGAGCACAACAGAAGATCTCTGAGATGGTTTAATAAAAAATGCCACAAGCAGTGACCAAAGCGTAGAGCTGCTTGCAGCCACCACAGGGGTTCAGTCCGCTGCTGCTTTGTGTCTGATCCCTGCTGGGTTCCCTCTGCCCCCTCAGCTGACACAGCCCTGGAAAGGGCTGCATGCTCCGGTGCTCCCAGCTTGCTCCAGGCTAAATTCTTAGCTGCAGTGAAAGAAAAGATAAAATGAAGAGCCATTTTCTGTCCTGTCTGGAAAGTCTTCTCTTCAGCGCCACTGTTAGAGATCATCTCTCTGTCAGCTTGGCACTGTGCCTGCTGCATCCTCATCCCCATCCCTTCCATCGGCAGGAACTTCTGCACATCAGCACTCATACTGTCCTGCATCATGAATAGAGAGAGCTGTGTCAGAAGAGCAAAGATTGCATTTTCTTGGCATTCATAACAGACATAAGAAACATGAGTCACAACAACTGCTTCTTGGACATGATAGAAGATATTACATTCATACAAAATTCAAGTGAAAAAGCACTGCTGAGATTGGAATTTTTAATCAAATGAATTGGCAAACATGAGCTTTAACTGGAGCATAATTTGGGGTCCAGAAATTTCTCTAGTTTAAAATGAAGGAAAACAAAGAGGACGTTCACTGCTGTTGTCAAGTTATCATTGCAATTAGCCTAATAGTAGTCACTGAGTTAATACTAATTATTAGTCACAAATGTTGCAGGAATTGCTTTTTAGGCTACAGAGTGGATGAATTTTATTTTGAGAACATGAGAAGGAATGTATACATTGTAAAAACAATTCTAGCTCTGCACATACAACTTCTCAGTGAAGTTTCCATAGCCAGAAGAGGTGTCAGCAGTCCATGCAACAGCTCTGCCTGGCTGGAGTCAGAAATACTGCACTAGTCTGTTGGGCATTCTTAGAAATTTGACAGCCTAACATTACGGGAAAGTAAACATTATGGGAAAGTTACATATGGGAAAGTAAAATTATAAAGGCAACACAACAGGTTTGCAAGAACATGAGAGGATCAAACCATCATGGAAAAAAGTTAACAAAAAAATCCAGAACTTGTTATATTTATTAGGTTGCTCCATGCCAAAGAGAAAAATTATAGAAGTCTGTGACTTTTCTAAAACTCACAAAGGAACTGCAGGAAGTAATGGTTTGCCTTGTAAACAAAAGGCCCAGAAAAATACTCGCAGGCCTCAGCAAAAACAAAATAAAAAATTTGCACATACTATTCAGTTCAACTCTGAAATTCCAGCACTCAGCTGATGGCACTAGTTTCAAAAGCATTCACACAGAATGTTCTGAGGGAAAGATTCAATGTGACTATTTCACGTGGTAGCTGTTTAACAGAATCTCCAGGTCAGGAAGCCAATAGACTGCAGGAATATTGTGCATCTGTTGTGCAGACTTGCCATCAGGAAAACTGTTCCCAGTGTCAACATTGCCCATTTTTTTGGTCAGGCAGATGAAGACTTCTCAGTCTTTCGTATCTCTCTTAGTCTCGTGTAGGGTGCCCTGTACTGCAGGGTGAAAACTGAGAGACCAAGGAATAATGGAATTCCCTGTAACTCACAAATTATGAGATGAGCAGGGGGGCACAATGTTGGCACATGGGGATCACCTCACTGAATGATTCTGACATCACCAGGGGATGCATTTTGACTTCAAAACCCACCACGTTTATATTAGTAAAAGCGCAGGCTCAGAGTGGCTCCAATCCGGGCTCGTGGAGCGCTGCTCCTGGTGCTCGCTGTGCTCGGCCCGCTAGGCCAAGCAGCTGCGCCCATGGGGACACAGGCAAGAGCTTTGCCTGAGGCCACCAACCAGACAGTGACACACGCCAGCTCCACGGACGCCACAAGCCCCGCTCAGTCTGTGCTGAAGGCGAGTTTCCTATCCAGGGTGTGGGCGGGAGTGGGCCCGGGGAGCCAGGGCACGCCCTGCCCAGGCCGCAGTCCCGCTCCGCCCGGCCTCAGCGGGAGTCGCTCGCCTTGGGTGCTCCGGCACTTCCCACAGAGGAGGGCCCCCGGTCCCCGGGACGGCTCCGCTGCAAGAGGAGACGCCGGCGCCCCAAACGGCAGCGCTTACGGTGCAGGTTCAGAAGAGGGGAATAAACTTCTCTTTCTCTGCCAGAGAAACTCTGGGCTCTGCTTTCTCTCCTGTCTCAGACTGGTGCTTCTCCCTGAGCCCTGATTCCCATTGTCGGCCAAGGGCCCCAGAACCCTTTCCAGGGCAGAAAAAGCTCCTTCAGTCATGACCATGGAAAAGCTTCTAGAAAAGCTCTGGGTGATACTTCCAGAGGACTGAGAAGTGAAAGGCTGGTCAGAGTGTGTACAAGTGTGACACGGGACAGACTGTTGGCTTGGAACATTCTGGGTACATACATGTGTGTGAGGAAAAGAGCAAGGCTTGGGACTTGCCTTTGTTTGCACCTGTGAGAAATGACCCTCACTTATTAAAATTTTTAAAAGTTTATTAACCTACAACAAAGGACAAAATAAGGGTGCTTAGCTGCAGCCAAAGGCACAGCCAGAGGCACACCACCCACACCCCTAACAATCCTTATACACGCTACTGACCAGCCAACCCCCTGAAAAGCTGACCCTCCCCACGCTTGTGCATGTCACTCTTCCAATTTCTCCTTTGTTGCACATCTCAGAAACTGTGTGGTCCTTGCTTTAGCTGCCCCAATGATCAGAGATCAACTTTCAGTGTTACAAAACTTCCATATAAAAACAACAGATCTCAACTTCTTTTAATCTTTATAACATACATTTAACATTCACGAGAGCCAACATAACAAATTTGTTATAGCCCCAGTTTCACATGATTTGGAGTTTGGTTCCACTGAGCAATTAACTCATTGAGTACTGACTGGGCCACTATCCTAAGGGAAGGCTTCAGGAAGGGGCTGGAGAGGATAGTGCCCAGTAGAGGTCATCTTGTACTACTAGGAAGTGTCAGGGGTTCTGAAATACATGTGTGACTTTTCTGCTGCCTCTATAGAAGTTTCTTTTGTCAATCTCTGCAAGATCCAGTGATGGATAAAATTATTCAATGTAATAAATTCACATGATGAAAACAAAGGACAGATAAAAGGACCCAGCCTCAGTTCATGCATGAGTGTGTCATTGACATTTGTATTTATGAAATTATCTGTCAAAAAAACATTTTTGTTGTTGTCTGGTGTATTATGAAAAGGAAAGGATAGTAATCAGCCTAGGCATAAAAAAGGTTAAAAATTTAAAATTCATTGATTGGTTGGTTGGGCTTTTCATTGTTGTTTGTTTTTTGTTTTTTTTTCTGTTACACCTCCTTTTCTTTACCCCTTCATGACCATCCAGGAACATGGTGTTCCTTTATCAGAAACAAGCCATTTGCAGGGAGTGACCAGCTCACAGCTGATCTGCTACCCTGGCCTTACTTTTTCTTTCTCAGGAATGAACTTAACATCTGCACTCATGGGAGTCTCAGCAGAACATTTGCTTCTCAAGAACTAAGCAAAAAATAAAACAAAACAAATGCACTTTTTTTGTGTGCAGAAAAGGAGCTGCTAACAAGCATAAGGCTCAGTTAGAGCTCTGGCATAAGAGCTCCTGCACCATAGTATTCCATGCATTGCTGTACCCAGCTGCTTTGTTCATATTTTATAGCCAGTTGCAGACAGGTCTGCTGCTGACAGCGTAGGAGGGATGCCTCAGCCTCAGCCACAACAGCTCATTGTCAACAATGGGAGCAAAAAGCAAACAAAACAAAACCAAACACACACAAGGAAACACAGACAACCAGAAATCCTTTTTTCATTTGAATTGATTTTTCAGGCACAATCTGTTTGCAGAGTTTTGGCAGACAAAGGGAATGTCTTTTGCACAGTGCCGAGTCAAGGCTCTGCTGCCAAAGCACCCATCAGCACATTGCACTGACTCATCACCAGCTACAGGTGTTTCTCCTGTTCCAAGGGAGCTGGTGCTGATGGTGTTCATAGCATTTTTCACCAGCTCTGGGTAGTTTGTTCAGCTCTCCAGCAGATTCTGTACATAATGGACCTCAGGGACTCCTCAGGGGACCAGAGATCATGAGGGAGTTCATGGGGAAGATGTTGGACATGCCATTGCTCTGAAGGGTTCATGTGGTGCACATGCCCTTGCTACCATCTCTCCTAAAGCAAGACACCCCTAAATAAATGAGTGCCCATCATGGCACAGTGTCTACAAAGTGTCAGGAGTCTTTGCTATCACTGCTGTCCTTTGCTGTCCCACCTGCTACTACAAGGCTTCTCCTGCCCCACCTTGCTGGTCTGGTTGCCTGGGGTCACACCTGACAGAGAAGCTAGATCCATCATGGTAGTAACCCCTTTCCTGTGCTTCTCACATTTTTTTCTTGACATTTCCCTCATTTTCTATTTCTTTCTCTTTCATCTTTCATGAAAAAAAAAGTTGTATAACCACTTTGATTTCCCAACACGTAATCTCATTTGTCTTCTAATCTCACTTTCAGGTATATTTAGAACTTAATTCTTTCTGCAATTGTGGATTGAGACAAAACTTGCCTCACCTTACCTTAAGCCTGTCAGAACATCCTGCTTAGCTACTTCCCAAGTTAAAGTCATTGCTCCATAAATTCTAGGAATTTCAGTATAAAGATCATTCTTCCCTTAAAGTCACATGTCTCTTGACATGAAGTTTACAACACACATTCATTTTTGTCCACAGGGCTATGTTGTAGTGGTTCCACATCGGGCCCAAAAATCCGTAATTCCTTAAATGGGATTTGAATTTTGCATTGTTTGTGCATCTACAGGAGGGGACATGGTTGAAAGTGTCAAAATAATATCAACTTATTACAAAGAAAAGAGGCTTTATTAGAAAAGTGTTCAACAAAACCCGGACCAACAAACTGTAACAGTTAATGGTCTTACAGTCTCAAGTGAAAATTACCTGTATTAGAGTAAAATACTGACACCTAAGAGTTGTGAAATAGCAATGTTTCTTAGTTACAGTACTAGTAGCAAAGAAATAGCACTGAAATGTTTAGTTTCAAAAGTGTACTTCACCTAAATTTGAAAAGTGACAATTTTTATTTTCCCCTGAAGCATGATGCTTAATGTAATTGTTTTGTTTAAAATACATTGGAAACCCAGGACTTAAACATCTTTTGATGATATGGTAATGATTAATAAAACAATTTTTCTTTTGATCTTCTTTTGATCCATCTGTAATGCTTAGACATGAACTTAAGGAATTTTCCAGTTCATTTTATAACAATTTCATACCATTACTCATATTCTCAACTTTGTGGTTTAGTTCTGAAAATGAGCTTATTTTAATTAAACCATGCAGCAACTTTTTTGACTTTGATGGAACTTTCTCTGATGGAACTTGTTTTGTATATGATTTTGTTTGAGCAAATGAAATACTGGGGCAGTTGTTGAGCTTTTCTTATGTCCCATGGTAAATAAATAAAAATCCATCTGTTTCATGAAGCCAGGTTGTATATAAAGGCAGATGAGGTGAATTATGAGGTGGTTAAAACTCAAATATTCTTGAAGCTATTAACCTGAAGTCTGTCTCCTCTTACATGGGAAGAAATTAAAGGGAAAGTTAACCAACTACTGCTGAGAGAGTCTGCCATATTTCTGGCTGCACAAAGCAGCTCAGGTGCCTGGTACACCCCAGCCGATGCATCAGCTGCTGAAGCATGAATTTGTTTCACTCCTCAAATGAAGCTGAAATCACATTGGGAAAGCGGTGAACCCACACACATTTATGGTGTCAAGCTTGTTTTATATGCATGTCCGTTGGTGGAACTTGTGCTGCCTGGTTAGGCAGCTTGTCCTTGGGTAAGGTTGATTCTGTTTCTGGTTTGACAAAAATTATTTCTAGGGGAATTTTTTTTTTTTCTTCTTAAATTATTTTCAGCTGCCATTTTTACTTTTGTTGTTGTCTGGTGTACTATGCAAAGGAAAGGATAGCAATCAGCCTAGGCATAAATGGTGCTGAAGCCTCATTCAGCTGCAGTAATGCCAAAATTAAAAGTGAGTCCACAGTACTACAGTGTGGATGAGCTCCTGGTGACTGATCAGTGCTCCAGCTGTGTAAACAGCAGTGAAGCCTCTCACCAGTCTCAGCCCAGATATTGAGACTGGTGGCTTCACGTGGTTCGGTGTCTTGGGGCAAAAAGACGGACTCTAACCCAGTTGTCCAAATCTGAAAGCTTTAATAATACAAAAACAATGAACACTAAACTGCACAGGGTATATGGAGTGAACTGTGAGAGAAAAAACTCCTGGCACGGGGTTTGACAGGGGTGTGTGTAAACTTGGATAAGGGGAGTAGTTAAGGAGAAGTTTAAGGGAGGGATCCAATATGGGAGGCCGACTAGGAATATTAAAATTTCTGTGGCAAAACATAGCCAACCATAACACAGGGAACTTTCTAGCTAGATTAACATAACTGAAACAGGAGAGATTATGGGGGCAAAACTTGTTCACCCTCACAAAGAGGGATTTTCTCACAGCCTTAGACCATCACCTGGCATCTGTTTATTACATTCAACCCCAACACAGCAACCTTATGTGAAAGCACAAAAGGCGAAGATTTTGGGCTGGAATAAGAACAATGTACTGGGAACAGCAATGAGATAAGGAACCAACAGGAAGAGCAACAATATTGAGAACAGAAGGGATAAGACAAAGAAACTATTTACAGGAAAAAATGTGATGACACTGACTCAGCTTTTCTGAACCATGTATTTTCTCCTAGTCTTCTTCTGGGGATAGAGTTCCTTTCCCTGTCAGGCTATGACCCGAGGTGGGATCGAAGGTAATGATGGGGCCATGGCCACTCTCATGTTCTTAGGTCCCACCTCACATCATTTCCAGGTCTAGGCAAAGGTGTCTTTGCAATGTGGATTATGGGGAATATGGCTCACCAGGTCTCTGCCCATTGTGGGTCCTCTGATGGGGGATGAAGTTAGAGCAGAGGACAAAGTTCTTTCTGCAGTCAGGGCACTCATAGGGCTTCACTTATTGATGGGTTTGTTGGTGTTGGGTCAAGGATGACTGCCAGGAGAAGCTCTTCACACACTCTGGACCCTCGTAGGGCCTCTCCCTGGTGTGGATGTGCCAGTGGGTGATGAGGTAGGAGTTGAGGTAGAAGTCCTTCCTGCAGTCGAGGCAGCAGAAGGGCTGCTCTTCCATGTGAATTCACTGGTGCAGGAGGAGATTGGACCTTGTCTGAAACCTCTTCCCACACTCGGGATACTTGTAGGCCCTCTCCCTGGTGTGTATCACCAGCTAGTGGCGGATCACGTGGGAGCTCAAGCTGAATCTCTTCACACATTCCTGATACTCAAAGGGCCATTCACCACTGTGAATGTGCCTTATGAGGACAGAGCTGTTATTGAAGCTCTTACCACATTTTGAATACATGTAGGGCTATTCTCCACTGTGGATCATCTTGTGACTGATCAGATTAGAGCTCTGGATGAAGCTCTTCCCACATTCTCCACACTTGTAGGGCTGCTCCCCAATATGAATCTTCTGGCGGCAGATCAGGCTGGACCTCCAGCTGAAGCTCTTCACATTCTAAGCATTTTTAGGGCTTCTCTCCATCAGGAAGCTGATACCACCACCTCTGAGCTCCTCTGAGCTGGTGAAGCATCTCCAGCTGCCTTCCTGGCACAGGATGGATGCTCCTTGGAGCACCTTGGGTTGGGTTTGGAGCCCCTCCTTGTGCAAGATCTCTGGAGTTCTTCCTCCTGTTATAAATAACTCAGACCCTGAGCAGGAGTGAGTAAATAAAATTTAATTAGAAACCATTGAAGTTATAAAGCAAAGGGGGTGGGAGGCAGCACTGGGAGCTTGATGGGACTCCTGCCCACCAGAGGCTCAGTTCCCAAAATGGCATTTCCACCTTTTATACACTCAAGGTTGCATCAGCTACATTAATACTCATAAGAAGTCCTTGTATGTCCTCCAGGCACTTCCCACAGTCTGTGGTTTTGCCTATATATGTATACTTGGCTCCTCCTAAGGTCTGTGGCCTCATCCTTTTATGTAGATTTGGCTCCTCCCAAGGTCTGTCAGTCAGTCCTCCACATCTTTGCTGGTGGAGCCCCTCTTGCATCTTGATTGCTGTTGAGATGTTACCCTGCCATGCCTCCCAGCAACAAGTGTCTCCCACTCCCTGCTGCCTCTTACAAGGGGCAAGTAGGTGCCCTTACCACACAAGGTCTTAATGTGGCAACCTGACCCTCAGGACTCTCGATCAAGATGTTGTGTTTGCTTCTCAGTGATGGTGATGTCTGCCCCAGTGTCCACAATCCCTGAAAGATAAATCTTGTTCCCTTTGTTAGAGCCACACTCCAAGAGAGGTCTACCTTGGCCCACAGTCTCTGCCCAATAAGCTGTTGGGTTTTCCAGAACAAAGTCAGTCAAATTTGGCAGAAGAAAATCTTGTGCAATGGGAGTGTCCCTGCCTAGAAATCAGGGTGGGTCCAAACATGTAACTTTGATGGTGGTGTTGTCCATGGATCCTAACATCTGGACTTCAGAAAGCACCTGTAAATTGTCCAGTCCATTGATTGAGTCCCCAGTAATTAAATTGTCTTTTGGTCCATCAGGAGGTACAAATTCCCCAGTTGTATTTGGTACACCACCTTGTCGTCAGATTGGATAGAAAGGGAGTTTACCAGTGATTGTTGGGTCCTCACTGGGTCTATTGGTAAGCCTTGGAGAGTTGGTGCTCCTCCTCTTAGTAGCTGTCGTAAATGTGGCCTCCTTGCATGACTCTCCGGAATGGTGGGGAGTGAGGGATGGGATGGCCTGGCATTTGATGTCATCATGTGGGGCTGTCCAAGACTCTGCTGGTAGTTTCCTGATGACACTGGTAAGGCGGGGGTGGTGTTGGACCTGCTGATGATACTGGAATTGGGGGACAGTATTTAAAATATTCTTTACAGTCCAGGCAATGGCTGGAAGGACCGGTAGTGGAGGGATGGTGCTCTGCAAGCTCCTGACTCTTTGAACAGAGAGCTCAGCCCTGGCAGCTCCTATGAAAAGGCAGTGGCTCTGGCCTCGGACAGCCACAGCTCGGCCAGGGCCACTTGTTTCACTTCTACCAGTGTATTATTTACCCAATTTACCATGTAGAATGAAAGAGAGTGAAAATAACAGCATCGAAATAAACATAACAACACTTGGGAAAAAAAATTGCAAAAGAAAATGAGGTAATGCCATGAACTGGAAACAGTAATTCTGATTGTGTCCTGAGGTGACTTTATGATGCCTGTATCCCCAGTTGTCTGTTCTGTTTAAGCTAGATGTTAAGTTCTGCACATTTAAGACTGGTTCAGAGAGCAAAGAGGGGAAAAGAAGAGTGGAGTTTGTTTTCAGAAAGTGCAGTCATTCCCCCACTGTCACGGTGAGCATGGTCATGACAAACCTTTTGGGTTCAGAATTTAGGTGGCAAAATAAAAGGAGCAGGAATGATGGAGTTGCCTGAAACAAAAGCATGTCAATGAAAACAAAATAGAGGCAATTCCCAGAAACCAAATGCAGTATGGTGACCAACTCTGAAGACCAGAAACAAAGAGGGAGTAACAACATATACTCTTGGGGGTAGAACTTTCTGGAACCTATAACTATATAGGGAGAATAGGTAACCAGTAGGGAAGTAAAATTTGGACTGCTTTAACGTAACAACACTAGGGACTATGAGAGGAACTTGCATGCTCGCACTAAGTTCAAGAAATGTTTCCCAGGGCTTGAAGCTAATGCCTGCTACTTTCAAGGTGAAATCTGGCTGACTCTGAGTCCTAGCCAGGCCCACTCCCACACCCCACATCCTTCTCCAGACTCTTATTGTCTGCAGCGCAGACAGAGAGCAGATGAGAGCTCTCCTTTGCTTTTTATTAGTTTTTTAGCTAGCTGAGGCAGAGATGTTCCCTGGATTGTGGGATTTTTTCCTTTTATCTTAGAACTGGTCAAACCTTCTCTGGACAAAAACACTGGGAGCTCACACCTGTGGCCCACCGGGGCCTTGACATTTTCCAGTGCCAAAGGGACTGGCAAGAGACTAAGAGAGCTAAGCTACACTCCACAACAGGGACTTTTCTGAATTTGCCATCTCTTTAAACAGCAAGAGGTTTTATTGTTTAATATTATTCAATTTTTTTTATGCTTGTGGATACTTTGCTTATTAAGTAAACAGTTTTTTCAACTTTTCTCCCAGGAAATCTTTTCCTAAACTAGTTGAGAGAGGGGTTGCTTGAATTTGTTTCTGGAGGAACCCCATTCAGAAGTCTCTTAAACCAAGAGACCAAATTTGCCTTAAACCAAGACGAATACATTTATAAATTAGCAATTTTAGCCAGCACTAAACCCACCACAGGTTTATTTCACGCTTTATAGAATTTCCCACTGCCAGCAACTATTTATTGATTTGCTTTATGAAATTACAGCAGAAGCACAGTCCAGCAATGAGGGCATTTGCCTGAAGGTGTATGACTATTAGTCCTCATTTTCTGCATGCAGAATGGGGAAGAGGAGGAGAATATAATTTGTTAATTTAATTAACTTTATGACAGTGAACACCAAAAATGACCTGCCCAGGTGTTGCGGTGGCGGGAGCAAATCAAGAACAGTTTAATGAGGAAAGCCAAAGTTAATCAAGGTATTGTCAGCTAAATGCAGTTTACACAAAAGGATGATAAATAAAAACAAAAATCACAGTCCTTCTGCTTACTTCCTTTTTTTTCTCCCAATACTCCTTAGGGAAATTTTTTGACATATTTCAAGGTAACGAATCCAGGGTAATTCAGGATTGTTCCTGTGGTTGGGGGACTCTGCTGAAATCTTTGACAAGAAAAATTTTATATGGCCTTCTGGCAGATGGAATAAAAAGAAATCCTAAAACCCAGCTGGTAAGACCAGGAGCTTCATTTCTGGCAGTCTCCTTGAAGCAGAGACAAACCATTTTATCCCAAGCAGGGTTTACACTCAGTGGATCACAAGTCCCTTGAGGTGTCCGTGTGAGCAGCTCTTTTGAGTCCCATGTGGTTGGTGGGCATCTATCAAGTCAGTCAATGCAGAGTGTGAGTTGACTCACAGGAGCAGATGAAGGTGCCCATTTTGGGATGAAATTAAAAGATCCTGCAGCTTCCTTACCTGTTGTCCATGTTGTGGGTGGCTCTACAGGCAGATCTGCCAGTCTTTGTCTCTCGAGGGAGACTCCCAGGCTGCAAGGAGCTGCCCTAAATTCCTTTGTAGAGGAAAGCTTTGCTGAGCAGAGGCTACTCAGCAAGTGCAGTCTGACTGCAAGGATCCAGCAGAAGTAAGGCAGAAGGCAACCTGGGCACAGGTTGATTGAACAGCAGCACTTTCTAGCACTTACAGCCTCAATCCCTTAATTCAGATTCATCCTGTGTCACAGAGAAGAAACTCCCTAATCAGCCCTGTCTTGGTTGTGGGAGGCTTCTCACAGCCCTTGTGGGAACTTGCCAGGAGTAAAGGCTGGACCTTCACAGACCAGGAAGAACCTTTACCCTGTGAAATTTAAAACTGTGTTCAAATAAAGAAGGAAGCCTATAGGAATCACCTCTACCAAGCCCCCTGAGATTTTTGTTAAAGCTGTATTCATGTTTATAGCTAAATGGCATAGGGCTAATAGCTCCTCACACTTCAATATTCTATTAGCAATTCTATTATCTAAGAGTTTTTTATTGCCTGCACTCATATAGAAATAAAACAATTCAAATGCATCACAAAGACATATTTTTTTTCTTTTCCTCGTGTTGAGGAACTGAGACACAAAGGGTGACAAGGCAGAAGAACTTCAGTGGGAAAAAAAAAGTGAAAAGACTTCTCTCATGTCTCTTCTGTCCATTTGCACAAAGAAAACCCTACAGTTTTTTAGGTTTCTTGCAAATATTCTTCTGTTCTTCTTAATTATAGAAAACTAAGCATATTTAAGGGTCTTCTTTAGAAGTGCAAAGATAATAGATTTTAATTAATTAATGCAGTATACCATTAATCAAGTCTTCTTGAAAAGCTTTAATTTAAATAGAAAGGTGTATTGGATTTTGCTGTAGCTTTTAAATTAAGCAATTTATTTCGAATGCCTTTAATAGATGAGAATATTGCTCACAAAAGAATTAGATCTTGAGCAATCCTTAACTCTGGAGGTTTGCCTCAAGTCCCAGGACATGATTATTAAATTACTTCACAGATTATCCACAAGGTTGATGTTTCAAGTACAAGTCAGAGATATTTTAATGAGAACTTTAAAATACCTTGCACTAAATTACCTTAAATTCCTAAATCATTATTAATTGTTTATAAGCACTGTTCTTCCATTTTCACTGCATCTTATTCAATGAAAAAAAAAAAAAAAAAAAAAAGAGAGAAAAGCAGAGAAATACAGGCCAAAAAAATAAAATAATGGTCTTCAGAAAAAAAATAGTCTCATAGTCTGAGAAGTGTGTTATTCTGGAGAATAGACAGTAAATGGGTTTCAGTATGTGTGTGAGAGAAAGGGCTGTCAGTTTTCATTTTGATTCCTAACTACAAATTCCTTATTTGTTGCTTTTTTTGTTCACTTGTTTGTTTGAATTTTAATAATTCACTGGACAATGCCAAACCTGTTGTGTCTGCTTTGTCTGCAAGAAGATGAATGAGCAGATTGAGTGGTTTGTCTGTTATAAATCCATTGCTGCAGAGCCTCTGATCTAGCTCGCAGTAATAGGCAATCCACCAGATGTAAGGAAAAGCAGTCTGATAGATACACAGACTCACAGAGATGTAAATCAGCCTCTTCCAAGACTTCAGCTGAAATATTAGGAAAAAATACCAGCTCAAGCGATGAATATAATAAATGTTGTGCTGCAGAGCACAGCAACAGGAGCAGCACTCCATGGTAGCCTCTCTCCCCACCTCTGCAGAGGGTGATTTTCTCTGTGATTGACTCTCACCATCTGGGAACGGCAGCACTTTCAGGCACAGTTCTTCATCCCACATGTTAGAGAGACCTTTGGTTTGGGGGCTTCAATTTGCAGGAGTCTTTGCTAAATAGCATTTAATTGAGAAGGATAATTCTTCTGATGGAAACCATTAGTCATGGCCCATTGAAATTCAAGCAAAAAAAACCCTAAAATTGCTGCTTTTGTGTCGTTGATGTCTACTGTTTAATTTTAAATGCACTCCACTGTTTGTAATAAACCTGACACTGATCTCCCAAGGTGAGCAGTCAGTGCTGCCTTCTCCCAGTTATCTCACTTACTGATGAGTGACTTTCTCTTACAAGTGCTCTTGTGTGCTTGCTGCTTACCTTTGCTGCCATGTCCCTGACAAACCAGGTTACAGTGCTTCTTCCATTAACTTCTAGAAAAAAACCCAAAACACTACATATAAAAAGGACAATTTTTGTTTAATTATAACTTTGGGAGTATTTTTTCACCATTTATACCACAATTTATTGTAGCCATACTTCACTGTTACTGACGAAAAGCAAAATTCCTGGAAAATTTGACATGCTGCAAATGGCTGAAAGCTCATCCTCACCTCTTTTTCACATGTATTTCTGCAATGTCTGGGTTTTTTTAATTTTAAAAAAGGCATCTTTTTTTGCAATGCAAATACAGAGGTGTCCCACATCCTTGCAGTATATTGTCAGCAGCTAAACATTGTGGTTATGAATAATTCCAGTTTGCCCTTGACCTGGTATTTCTCACTTCTGGAACAAATTTGGAATAAATATGAAACAAATTTTCCGTTATAAATTCAGTCTTATTTATTGATAAACTTCCATCCCCTGTGAAAGTGGCATCTTAAGCATATCGTTCTCTAAGAGAATGGAGAATAACCTTTTTTTTTTTAATAAGCAAAAATACCCTGTTTCACTGCGTCAATACACATAACAGCTGCTTCAGTTCCTGTTTTGATGGAGATTTATGTCATGTATTTAATGACTGACTGTCAGTGTTGAGAACTGTAGAGACAGCAAGAAAGCTGCTGTCCAGAAATAAAAGAAAAAGGGAAAATAAAATAATGTTTTCTTCTTGGACATGCTATGTATCTTGGGAATTCAATGCTGGACAGAACAGGGAAAATGAGGAGAGGAGAAAAGAAGAAAAGGGATTACCACATGTATTACATATTTTCACTACTTTATTTAGCTTATGGCTAGGAAGCAGAAAAACATAGTATAAAGCACTGGCCATTTTCCCATCCTGGAAGAGGTTTGTTTCTTCCTTTCTTCTGGAAACAGGATATATTGGATAGCTGTTTTTCATTTCTTATAGGGTACTTGGCTTTTATTTGTGAAAAGCACGGGGGACTGCTGCAGCTAACTTGACAGGGATGCTGGGAGTAGGAACAGGGAACAACAGCTGACAACAGTGGAAATGCACAAGCTGTGGCTGTGTGGGTTTTTTGTATCAGGTGCACTTGTTTGCAGCATGGAAGTTACCCCATAAAAGCACTGAATCCTCCTTAAAACAGGGAAGATTTTGCTCTTCCTCTGTATCATTCTCCTAGTAAACAATATGGAGTGTTGCTGTATTCCAGTGGGATAGTCAGAGCTATTTAAATGTAGCTTAAAGGCTTTCTATTAAGTCAAGGGGAAAACTCTAGGATAAAATCATATTATTATAGTTGTCTTTTAAATAAATTTGCTTTTTTTATGGTTACTAGAGAACATTAGCACACCAGACACCTAAAATTTGTAAAGTCAAACAGCATGGGCCATGAACATTCCCTGTTCCATCCTTGTGTCTCTGCATGCGCACGTTTTCTGCCTGTGATAGTATGTCAAATGAAAAAGAAGATGATTTCTGTTTTATTTATATCAAATTGAGTTTGTGAGGTATCAGTGCCTGAACAGGACTCATAATAATTGAAATATTATATGAAGTTAATGATTGAAAAAAAAAAAAAAATCACATGTAACAGGGTCTCTGAACCCATGTTGTCAAAATAGAAAAGGATGAAGTTTATCTTCAGCCATTTCCTTAACTGTTTGACAGCACCTGCTTGGAGATTTAAAACTGGAATTATGACTTAGGTAACAGATCAGCCTGTTAGTGAATTATTGCTGGAGATTCAGCTCTGACAAATGACAGCTCTTTATAGTGTGTGATGAAGCAGCAATGACCCAGCAGAAGGTCATCAAACTTGAATTGATTGTGAGTCTAGATGCTTCATTCCATGGCTTTTGAATATCATTTTGTTCCCAGAGGTTTTCTGCTATTATCAATGGCTATCAATTAATACCAGATGATATTGGGAATAACACTATATTATGTTTATTAATTACATAGAGAGTGGAATTCAGTGTACCTTCAGTAAATAGAGTGGAAGATGTCCCTGCTGTGGAGGACCATGCATAAGCACATTCTGGCTCAAAAATTCTGATTGTTATGACAGGAGAAATATGATCAGAAGAGAGGGGCCTGGAGGCAGGGCAGTGCTGTCCTGAGCCAATTTTCTGCTCTGCCTGGAGACTTGAGCTCAGTGCTCCACCCTCAATTCACTCTCTGGAGAAGGGCTCAAAGGGCTGGCTGTGCATGTGGGACAAAACTGCATGAAAAATCTACTGTACATAAGAGGCTGCACCAAGCTAGCTGTGAAAGGGAGCAGATTGGGCCTGCTCATTCTATTTTCCCTCTCTCTCTTTCAGTCTTGTTTACCCCAGCTCTGGATCATCCACGTGGCAGGACCAATATGGGATTTATGATCTGGTGGAAGTCTTACTTCTCTGTCTTCTCTGCCTTTTTTTCTCTCATGCCTTACTCTGCTGGGGCACAGGATGGCTGTCCTGTGCAGCAGCATGGCAGGAGCTGCTGAAACCACTGCCTTCCCGAGAACTGTGTCTCCACAGAAAGGGATAACTCTGCACACCAGAAGCTTGCACACCATGATCTGTATTGTGGGAAGTGGAAAAATAGAAACTTCCATAGATGCTGAAGGGTCCAATCTGCAGCCTTAGAAAGAGCTTGGCTCAATGTAATGATAAAGGTACACAGACATCAAGGATAAAAATTATAAACTTATGTTCCAGTATTTATAAGTAAGATTATGTCTTCAGTAAGTAAGAAATTATATTAGGTAAAATAGTGTGAGGTTTGAGCTGTAATAATGTGACTTATAAAGTAGATTAGGGATCTAGAAGCTATAATAGAGGTATGTGAGTACATGACCCATCAGCTTATTGGCTAAGAGACAGTCCCAGTGCAGCAAAATTTAGCAAAGGTGATAGGTTATTACGTAGAAACAAGTTTCATGTTAATTGTCTATTGGAACAAAATGTTCTGTATTGCTGTGTGAAGAAGAAATCTGTGACTACCTTGAGCTATGGCTGACCTGTTGCTTCTCTCCAAATCTCACGCCTTTGAGACAAATATCTTATCTCGTTTACTTAAGCAATAGTCCTGGGTTGATTATGATGTTAAATTGTATCCCCATTCATCCATCTAACCCAGACACAGGTTCTGTATTCTTAAAATTCCATCTGAGAGTAAAAGTGAGTGGAAAAGAAGCACCAAGTCTGTTATCAGACTGTACTTGCTCCCCCTGCATCGGGAGTTTTGACAACAAGACACAGATCACCTTGGCTTTCCAGCCAGCCAGAGCAGAGAGGTCTTCCTGGACTGTTTTCTTTCCCTTTTTCTGAAACGAATCGAACCTGCTCTGGACTGGGGACTCGGGGGAGCACCGGGAGCTTGCACCCGTGGACTACCGGGAGCCCAGCCTGGGCAGCGGCATTTTCCAGCTCCAGAGGGACTGATAACAGAGCCAACACCCCCAGGAAAGAGACCCTCTGAAGTTTGTCATCTCTTCTGAAGGGCGAGAGGTTTTGTAATTTGATATCATTCACTTTTGTGCTGGGTAGTGCTGTGCCTGTGAAATAAACAGGTTTTTTCCACTTCTCTCAGAGAAATCTTTTCCTGAACCGGTTGTGGGGTGGAAGAAAAGGGCCACGTGGGTTTGCTTCCCAGGGGGAGCCCCATTGGAGGTTTTCTCCCAAATTTGCCCTAAACCAGGACAGCAATAAATCATCTTAAATAGAATGGTGGTCCCATCCATTGTTTTTCATATCAACACTTTATGAATGTTGACCAGAGAGATGAGAGAGATTCTTTGTGTGGACTTCCTGTAAAGTTTATTAAGCTCACACAGAAGGGAACCATGGACAAAGAACCAAGAACAAAGGAAGGTCCAGGGTTTTGAACAGCTAAGGAAGGGTAGAGCATCAGCACCGTGGGTCAATGGATTGAGGGCACAGGGGCAGTGCAAGGTGGGGTCAAAGGGTAACAACCAACAAGGGTCCAGGGCAGAGTGACAGGGAACAGGAACCAATGGGGAAGATAGAAGCAGGGAATATTCTGGAACTGGGGTGGAGAACAGGGATGACATAATTCTGGGGCAGAGACAAGGAGCAATGTTACTTGGATGATGTAACTAGGATGATGCTACTTAGCAGCTGGGGTATATAAAACAAGGGACTGTGGGAGAATATTCCTAAACAGGGGTCTTATCCCAGGGCATTCCACTCACATATCCCCCACCAAATCCTGGGATGCAACTGTCCTCTTCTACTCTGTGCTTGGTCCTGAAGTATGCTGTAAGAGTGGGGAGCTTTTGGCCGTGTGTTGTGCCTTGTGAGCCAGCATCATGTGAAAAGGGAAGATTTCCTTGGCCCTTGATGTCAGATTTGTCTGTCAGCACCCCAGGAAAGCCTTGTGCCCCACCAGGTGCTGTGGATGCAGATTTTGGGTGTGGCAGTCATTGTGGCATGGGTCTCAAGCATTCCAGACACTTTCCATCCAGGGACAGCAGCTGTAATTACTCTGTATTTTCTGTACTGTTGTTACTTCTGTAAGGATGTGTGTATAACGTTTCAGTTTCCTTTGATTTTACCTTCAGCCATCTTTCCACAGCCACTACTTCTGAAAATTCCTTGTGAGGAGTTGAGAGCTGACTGAAGTGCACTGTACAAAACCAAGGTCTTGTTAGCCAGAAGGTCTAAAGAGTGGGCTGGCTGCAGGAGTTAAGGTGACTGTAAAATAAAAGCAGAAGAGTTCACTGACAAGTGTTTAGCCAGATGAGAATTTATAATGAACATCATGCCCCATTCCAGTGGGTTGTGACACTTTTGAAATATCAGACTGGATGATCCTTTCCAGGATAAAGGTCCTTTCCAGCCCAAAATTTTATGTGGTTCTGTGATTTCATGAGCTATAAATGCGCACAAAAAGTGGAAAGGACATAACTCAGCAAGTCAAGTGTTAACACTCCTAAGACTTTCTTCCTATTTTTCCATCCTTTATTTCTTCTACCACTCTTCTCACCCTCTCCACATACAAAAATGTCAAACTAATTTTGTCATCGAGGAAATGCAAAGATTTAAAGTCTGCACATTGTGAATAATTTTTTTTCAGTTTAATCATGAAAGGAGATACATACAGTAAGATAGAAATATCTATTTTAAGATCATGCAGTACACATACTGTTATGTATTAAGCTACAGAAATGCATATTATGCACATGAAATACATTTAAAATACCATATATATCTGTATATATACCAGTGTATGGAAGGACTCAATTCTTGCCTGCTCTTTATTCTTCAGTTCCTTAAAGACATGAGGGCTCTTCCACAAGGCATACTCTAGTTGTGCCCTTGGCATTGCTGTGCTCACCTGCCAGTGCTACAGATTTTGCAAATCTTTCACTCCTGACGAAAGCATTCCTCTTCACAGGAGCTGTCAGACATAAACCACACAAAGTGTGTAGAGCAGACCAAAAAATAAAAACAAAACTTTAAAAAGCAGCTCAGAATTGCAGTGAAAATTAGAAAAGGCAATCTGCTTGGCAGAACTCTGTGTTGGCTTTTTCATGTCCTATTTTAACATTTTGACATCCCACCCCAGGGACCCTGATTTATCTGAAACAAGTCAGTAAATCTTTGCTAGTTCCCTATTTCCCTGTCAAAACATAGGAAGCAACAAAGATCAAGTACATGCATTTAGCTCGCTATTGTTTGCCTCAACAGTCTTCTCTTTGTTTCCTTTGTTCTTGCAGAAAATATTCTTTATTCAGGAAAAAAAATACTGTATCCTGAAACAATAGTTCACTATTTTTTTTCTTTTTCCCAAATGTCTTTTCAGACTTACTGTGTAGAGACTGCCAGTGTGTGTGTTAGTGCATGATGTTATCAAAAAGGTGTACTAAGATTATTTTTATTAATCATTTTATTTGAAAGAAATTAAAATTTCTCTATATAAGTGTATCTTTTTTTCCCCCATCCCTCCTACTTATTTGACATTTTGTAAAAATGTTTTTGCAGTTACCCAGGATTGCAGATTTTATGCAGTACAGCTGCTAAATATCAAGGGGCACATGAAGTCATGTTGATCTAATGAGGATGGTGCTGCAAAGGCTACAACGGAAAAGCTGGCGAAGTAATAAAGCCCCTAATTATCAGTCTCTTCAAAACACATTGTTAGAAGTTTTCTTACAGTATTTTGTATTTGTACAAAACTAACCCCAAAGAAAGTGTTTCTCTTGCTTATCCCTCATGGTGGCAAATTTTGAAATGTATAAGTTAGCAGACTTGGCCTCAAATGGCAAACTAAATGAAGACTCTGACTCAGGAAAAAAAATTGCATTTGTTTCATACTATGGAAAAAGAAGAAACTGTTTAGTCTTTTGGGTTCAATTGAGAGGATGGAGTCTGGAGAAGAAAATAATTAATAGCTGAAGTTCTTTAATTTGGAATAGCTTGAAATTCTGGTTTAGAAGTTCCTGAGAGTGAACAAGTTCAGGACTTTTTTTTTTTTAAAACAAAGCAGCCTGTCCAACTGTATATAAGGGGGAAAAAAGCCCCGATAAATTCAATGTGTTTTCCCTTGCCAATATTTTGGAATTTTTAGAAGTATTTACATTTACACTCAATTTTAATAGCATCCTTTGAGTCCCTATTATTAAAAACCATGAAGTTTTCAGAATCCCATGAATGATGTTGGTTCTACACTCCAAGCCATCAGGATAACAGATGCTTTAAATCCATACATGTGTTAAATAAGAAACAGAGAGAGAAGAATTGACATGATCTAGTTATGCTCTTTTTATATCACTCCTTTTTATTATTTTTTTCCCCTCCTTTAATGACTTGGATTATTTTTCTCTCCACTATCATGGATCTCTTAGGCAATACAGCATTGAGCTGAAGTTTGATGGTGGCTGAACAGAGAAGCTTAAGTGTCATCCTGGTGGCAGATAAGAGACAG
Organism: Cyanistes caeruleus; assembly: GCF_971803275.1. NCBI lineage: Eukaryota > Metazoa > Chordata > Aves > Passeriformes > Paridae > Cyanistes > Cyanistes caeruleus. Next base: position 14,141,642 of record NC_141732.1, read on the forward strand.
AGAAGCAACTTAGAAAAATATAATCTTATTTTCATTGTGTGACAGTGAAATTTATATGGAAGTTTTGTAAAATAAAACGTTGTTTGAGTCAAAGCAGCCACCAAGGACAATTAGCCAAGTGAGTCAGAAGGGAAATGAGTTGCAAAAATGCTGAGGGAGTGACAGAAAGGAATGTGGGAGTTAAAAATATGGAAATCCTATTCATCAGAAGCTAAGCAAACTTATGACATAAATTCATGGAAGAGGATTTCAGCCCTTCTGTTGTCAAACCTCACCAACTTTCATGTTGCTGCTTTATATTTGCTTCCCATTCTTTTCTTAAGTGTTCCAAAGAAGCACAAACCCTCTTGCAGAGATGATTTTTCATGAAAAATATATTCTCAAGGCAGGAACGGGTGGCTGTTGGTAATTATTGATGTGAAGTAAGTAAGAGGGACAATGCACCAGGATTAGCATTAAAGAATCAGTTTCTTGGCAACTGAGCATAAGCAGCAATTAGTGGAGTTTAATGGCATAACCAAAGTGTGAGGGACTGGGAAGCAGTAAGAGAATAGTGCAAGCCAGATGCAACAGGAACAAGAAAACGAGGATAAGCTGGGGATAGTTACGAGGAGTGGGAATGGTTCATAATTGCATGTGTGTGGCAGCTGGTGTGTGATGTTAACTTCTTTCTTAGCAGCATCAGCAGTACCACTGCTTTGTTCTGTGGGTTGTTAAAAAGACACGGAGTCATACTTCTTGTTGCCATTCTGGGGTAGAAATTAGGGTAATACTTTAAAAAGTCAGAAGCTGTCATTAGAAGTGAAATTCTAAAATTAATTTGCTGCCCTTGTATTCATGTTTCCTAAAAGTTTTTCTGGTGATGGGAGGGCAAAGGCACTGATTGGTGTTCATAGGAAGAAAGGATTGGATTTTTTAAAAAACATATGTTAAAAAGCAGTTATAAACCACATCAAATGTCATGCTAAAACAGATCTGTGATGCAAAGAGAGGCAGCTATTTTCCCCAGTCAAGGTTAGCCAACATGGGTGCAGGAACTGGGAATTCTCAGATACCTTCCTGGTTCTGCAATAACAGTGACATGCAGCAGTCACTCAGTGAGTACTGCTGCTGCTAACATATGCGTAAAAAGCCCATAAATTTGTTGTAGCTCATTTCCCAGGAGAGGCAAAATAATTTAATGGAGTTAGTTATTATGTGCAGATGTATTTTTTTATTTTTTTCAGAGTTGGTATGAGTTAGTGACTGAGTAGTAAAACAAACTTGCAATTCCTTTATGGATCCCACAAGTCAGGCCTTTCATTTCCCCTTAAAGACAGGGCAGCCAAATGAAACACTCCAATGTATTCAGTGTAAGCAAGTGTCAGAGGGTAACAGGAAATACATTTCTCCCTAAGGTTGTCTTGAAGGTCACTGAATGTATTCAGTGTAAGCAAGTGTCAGAGGGTAACAGGAAATACATTTCTCCCTAAGGTTGTCTTGAAGGTCTTGACTACCATTTTAAAGAATATCGTCAGTATTAGTCCATCTTACTCTCTTTGGTCTTACACAATTACTGAAAGGATTAGGCTCTCTCAAAGAAAACCCTCCATCTTCTTCATGAACATCAACCTACCTAGATTTATTTTTTGAGGGGTTATGTCAGTCACTGCCATCATTAATTGTAATTTATTGAAAGGTGTCATGTGGCCAAGGAAAAAGGGGAGAGGAAACCAGTGAATTACAGTCTTGGTAACCAGGTCTTTCAGAGTGAGACACAATTTCTATGCAAATGGAAAAATCAGTATATTATGTGCCTACAAAATCTTACCTATAACAAACCTAAGAGCTTTCCTTCCCAGGATAGGTTTTGAGAGGAGCAAAGAGGAGGTCACAGTTTGTAATTGTGTCCAATTACTATCTGATGTTAGTAACAGTGGGTAAACTCTTAGCTCTGCCTCCTCATATTTGGTCCCTTTCATAGTAGCAGATGGAATACAATTTCTGATGTAGAAATAGATTGTCCCAGGAGTTTGGTCTGATTTTTAAGTCACTGATAATTTGGCTTTCCCTCAGTAGAGATAGTGATTTGTTCCTAAACCCACCTGTGCTTACTTACTTTACTGTTACCAAAGTACTAGAGGTGTGCCTGCACTGGAGGTATGCTGCAAATTCAGTCTAGGTGGACCAAAGAATCTGCTACGGTGACACAGAACTCTTCTCCTTGGAATAAAAAAAATGGTATTGGAAATTCTACTGCAGGTATCAGCAGGGGTCAGGGACCTTCTGTGAGAGATGAAGGTAATGGAGAAGGGTCCAGGAACAGGTCAATCTGGGCAGAGGAACCAAAACCCTAGATCCTGGAAAATCTTGACTTCAACTGTCATTTAAAGAGCATTGTTGTGTCGTGAGAGAAGTTTTAATATAAGTTCTCATCACTTTTTCATCAAGTTAGTTTCATAATCTATTGGACAAAAATTATAAAAGGAGTGGAAAATATAGGTCTGTTTTCTGTTATTTTGATACCGTATCAGTTTTAAATCGGATGTATTTTCCCACTACTTTCAATGCATGTCTTCAACTGTTAGTTTTAGTCTTAGTCTGCTGCTTCAATGTATTTTATTGCCTGTTATGTCTTTTCACTAATCATTAATCTCTTTACCAAACTAACCACAACTAATTACCTCAAAGTGCCTTCAATCTTTATTTGAAGGCTGTTGGTTATTCCAAAGCTGTTTAATCATCTGGGATCAACCCATTCCTTGCCTTCCCCTATTCATTAGAGCAAAGAACAATTAATACACTTAAAACCAGGCTGCCATGCAGGTTTTCCTGTAGAAATGACATGGGCAATGCTATCCTGGAGTATTTTAAGGATTTTGTTCTGAAGTGATGCTTTTGACTCTTAAGTCTTTCAGATTTTGCCCTAGGAAAAAGCCAGAGTTTTCTAAGCCTGTCCCTTGAGTTCCCTGGTTAATTAATATGATGCATTTAATAGCCACGAGAAATACAGGAGTGGACTATCCATATCTGATCAGGCTGACACTGTTACGAGGTTTTCCTTGCCTATTATCTTTCTGTTTGTCATGGGGTGACTTTAAGATGGCTTTAGTAGCTAAGGAAGTTGAAGCTGCTGGAGGCTGATCAGAGTCTTTTCTCCTGACCAATTATTGGTCATTTCTGAGAACTGGCAGCAGTTTTAACCACTGAAAAGTGAGATCAACCTGTGAACACCACCTTAAGACCTAAGCCTGAGAATTTCTTTGTCTCTTGGTTTCCTGGCTGTGAAAGGTGAAAGAAATTGGCCAGGAGACAAGAAGAAATTGTCATGAAAAAAATCTCTCAAGAAATCCACCCGGTTAAAATACTGTGTTTAGTTATGTACAGTTAATGTTCTTATGCCATTTGTAAACCTTGTACCCCTTGTTTACTCCGATGGTTATTAGTAATGTTAATTACTTACCATTTTCTGAAGTGTTTTAAAGGTTCTTATGAGACATTCCTCTATTCCTTTCCCTTACTTCCTTGCTACTATATAACAAAGCTGCTCCCATTGGGGCTGGGTCACACTAACAAAAGCAACCCATTAGAAAGGTGTGCCACAGAAGCTGTGCCCGGGGACCCTGTGCCACACTAGAGCAAAGAAAGTCCCATGAAGCTGTGCAACAGAATAATATGCAAACTAAGGCATGCAGGACACCAAAACAATGAGCTAACAGTGGAATAAATGGACAAGGAAACATATTCTAGCAAGCTATGATGAAAGATCATCTCCCTGCATCACCTAAGCCTGCTTAGAAACCATTTTCCTATATCACCATAACCTAAGAGGACTGGAAAGGACCCCCCCCTCCCCAGACAATGAGCCAGGGCAACAGGCCTCCTGGCTACTCTCATGAGGATAGAAGCCCTAGTTCTGCAGAGTGTGCTGCAAAGCTGAATTGTATCTCCTCCTTGGAGCTGCCAGTGTGGGAATGGCCGTGGTGCAAGCAACCCCTTGGGGCCCCCCACCTCAAGAACTGAATTCTAATAAAGGCATCAAATGGGAGTCTTGTCTCCTGGCCAATTTCTTTCAAAAGGTAATAGAGCTTTAGCTGGCTTCCCATCCCCTGCCCAGGCCATGCGGCCTGGGCTGGGGCTGGGCTGGGCCTGCTGTGGCTCCTGGCTGGGAGATGGGGCCTGCGGGGCTTGCCCCGGGCTCTGGCCGGGCCAGGCCGGTCCCTGGCTCGGCTGCAGTTTTTGCTGTGACTGAATTCACCAGAGACTGCCAAGTAAATAAAGGAAAAGCTCTTGACCTGCGGCAGGCTGAGACAGCGACCACACTCTGCAGAGCAGCCATGAAGAATCTTCCATCTCAGACAGCTCCAGCTGCTGCTCCTGCAGAGATCACAGAACCTTCTACAAAGCCTGGGCAAGATTTTAACCCTTCTGTTACCCAGATGAGACTTGCAGATTAATCCTTTTTTTCCCAGAGAGAGAAAAAGAGAGTAATCAACATGTAAAGAGACTTTATAAACTATCAGAGACAGTAAAGAAAAGAATTAAGTTTCAGAAGAGGTAGAGAATAAGGAGATGCTTTAATTAAGATGAAATATTTTTCTCTTAAAGCTATGGACATGGACAGTAGTGTTCTGAAAAAATTCCTTTAATTCATGACAGACTATATTGGGAGGAATGGAGTGTTCAAAATGTAGATTTTGAGGAAAAGATGGAGTAATTGTGATACAGTGAGGTGCTGGAACAGAGCAGGGAGAAGTAATAGTTAAAGATTTGAGGCCTTGAAAGGCAAAGAGAAAACTTCTGTTTCCAGGAAAGCTCACAGAAACAGATGAAGAGAACTTTTGCCTTTGAATAACTCATCCTTAAAAATGACATCCCTAGACTCATTGACCCATAACACACCTCAGAGTGATATGAAATGGGAGGAGAAAATCTGATGGCAGACTTTTCTGGGCAGCTGGCATCAGAGAAGTAGAAAGCTATAACAGAAATAGTTTTCTTGTGAGAAGCTTCATAAATTAGCAGAAAAAGACTACTGTTTCTCTACAAAGACTGATGAAAAGACTCTAACAGGAACTGGGACTATTTTAAACACCAAAGTTCCAAAGTTTTTTGTCTCTATGTTGTCATGTGAACAAAGGAATGGTTGGGTAGTGCGGGAAAAGGAGTTTTCTGGAAGTTTTATTCTGGTGTTCTTGTAGTTTTGTAAATAAACTTTCTTTATTCCTTTTAAGTTTTAAGCCTGCTTTGCTCTTGTTCTAATCCATATCTCACAGCAAAAAATAAGTAAGTTTTCTAGTGATTGTTTTAGTTACTGCTTTAAAACCATGACACTGTTTCATCCCTTTTGTCTCGATTTCTACCAATTCTACCTTTATTATCTCATGAAAGATGTAAATGCTGGAGCTTCCAGAGACCCTTTGGGGCACATCCCCCACCTGGTCTAGAGCCCACCCTGTTTAAGCTGTCAGTCTGTAGCTGTAAAGCCTTCTTAGCCTTCAGAGAAGCCCTTCTATGCATCCAGGCATGAAATTCCTTGTGCCTGAGAGGTAAAGAAGCCACATTATTCTTTTCTCCAATGCCATCTTAAAACTCCTTGTTTGTGATGCCAGAAAAAACCCATACAGGGTTTCAGAAAACTTACCTTTTGTAATTCTAAGACCACATTTCAGTAAGCCAGGACACTTCTTTCTCTGTCACTTTGTAGGTATGTGCTCACCGCTTGTACCCTTCAGTTCATCAGTTTTTTCTGATCCCAGCTGTACGTACTGTCCTGAGTGGTGATGAAAGTGCTTGTGTCTTTGTTTTTTGTCTACAAGATCTGATGCCTTGGAGCCTTTTACATAACACCAACTCCTGTAACAATCTATCACATGCATACATAGCTTTTTCAGAGGCTTGTAAATAATGTTTTCATAGGTAAACCAAAAGTCAGATGTCTAATCTGGCCACTCAGTAAGCTGTGTTTTAATTTCTGGAAGCAGAAATAATTCTGAGTTTTATTTATTTTTCTAAAATTGCTTTGGAGTTTTGGGGTTGGGGTTTTTTACTGTGTTGGAAACATGCGGAGTTTGGAGAAACCTTTTGTTTCAGTTTTAGTCCATTTTTGTATAGTATCACATGGATGTATGTGAGTTCACAATGAAGGGAATAAATATGAGAGTGGAAAACAACATCCTGTTCAGATTTGCAAAGCTTATATGCAAAGGTGACAATCGCTCCCTCTTCCCATATTTCTTGTAAGCCTTCTCTAATATGAAATGCTGCAATAAGATATCCATATAATTAATATGATGGTAGCTGTAAAACATCAGGCGTATTTGTCATATCCTTGAGATCTTCTTTACACCCTGTGTTAGCATAACTCACTGTACAGTTTTTCTAGCCACATCAGTGATTTCTGAGGTTCGCTACGTAAGGGGTAGAGTTGTATATGCAGTTGTCATATCAGAGGTGAGGGTTGTTAACACAGCATTTTTATTGTAACTGTTAATTCTTGGAAGATTTCTTAACAAGAGAAAACCCCAACTGATCTTTTTTTTGTGAGTTTTTTTGGGGGTTTGGTTTTTTTTGTTTGTTTGGCTTTTGTTTGGTTAGTTTTTGGTTTTTGGTTTTTTTTTATTGCAAATAGGTTTGGTATCTCTCTTTGTCTCTTCAGATTTTATTTTCTAGTTGAATATAGTTCTGCTTTGACTTTGGGTTTGTTTGGGGTTTTTTCCCCTTTGATTTCAGCAACTATTGGAACAATATGTTTTTTTCCAAGGCTGTGGTACAAATGTACAGCAGATGATATAAAGTACACAAGAGTCTTGTGATTCATTTTTAAAAGGAAAGTCGGTTACCCTTGCATGAAATGAAACTTGTAACTCACTTGCCCTTTTCTGAGGTGTATGAGACATTCTCACTTTGCTCCCTCTGCCTTTATTCCTGTCACAGACTTCCAGGGAGATTAGGAACAATTGGGGTAGGGTTGTATTGCGCTGCAACACTCTCACACCCTCAGTTTCATGTGTATCATGGCAGAGAGCACATGCAGAGAGTCTTTGAGTGTTTTTTTTTTGTGTACATCATCTCTCTGTAGCCCATTCATTAACCGAAGGACCTTAATGTTTCCTGTCTGCATCCATGGGCAGCCTGTAAAAAACAGAGGACCACCACTTAAAAGTTCCACCAAGGAGTGCTTTCTTTCTGAGTCCTTCAGCTGGTGCTCTGTCTTCAGTCTCTGCAGTATGAAAAAGCAGCTAAAGTTCCTGTTGGGAAGTGTTGGTGTTTGGAAAAAACCAAAAATGTTTTGTACATAAATGAAACCACTGAGGATTTTGGGGTAGAGCAGATGTACAGATATATTGCTGTTCCTTTTAACACTGCTGTCCTTACCATGAAGGGAAATCAAGGGCTCAGTCTAGATTAGAAAATTAAATATATTTTGAAAAATCTTTGCCCAAAGGCAGGAACAGGCACACCAGAGGCCATGGCTGATCATCATGAGCTCTCATTGTTTCCAGAGCAAGATTTTAAAAAAAATTGTCAGTTAGTAAATGTTCTTGGAGTTTTGTTGCTGTCGTATCATGCCCATGAATTACAGAGGGACCTGGTGGTCAGCAGAGGACAAAGCTGTGCCAGGGACTGACCTCATGAAATAGCCAAATGATCTTCTGTGATCTTCTGTGTCCAGGAATGGTCCCAGAAAGCAATAAATATGCTCATGAGGATATAAACTTAGTTTTCAAAACTATAATCACCACATTAAAAGCCTTAGATATCCTTTATTATAAATGTTTTGACTTGTAGTCATAGATGACACACACACTTCTATCTGGGGCTTTTTACTGAAACTATTAGAGATATTACAAAAATGTCATTTGCTCATATTTACCTGAAATTTTTTGGTGTCCTGTCAATGGAGAAAGTCAGCAAGGCAGATGGAAGACTCTCCCTACTGTCGTAGGTATGACAAGTTGGATTCTTGCTTTAGACTAATTTGAGATTGCTTAGAAAGGTATGTTTCTTGCTATTTTGCATTTGAGATGACAGTTAGTTTAATTGCCTTAAGACTCATTTTGCACACACAGTAATTGATCTATTTTCTCAAGACAATGAATTTGAATTGCTTGAGAACCTGAGTTTCCAATTCTTCAAAAAGTCGCACGGCAGGCAGGTTCTGCTGCGGAAGAGAGAGACTTTGGTTCACCTTGCAGATCCTGGATGCTCATGGGGCTGCAGGTTTTCCTGAGTCCCAGAATTCTGTGCCACAGACCCGGATCTGGTTTTACACAAGGAAGTCTATTGCCAGGAGTAACTGGGAAATCTTCTGTAACAGAGGAGAAGATTGTCATGAATTAAATCTCTCAAGAAATCCATCCCAGTTAAAATACTGTGTTTAGTTATGTCCAGTTAATGTTCTTGTCCCATTTGTAAACCTTGTACCCCTTGTTTACTCCGATAGATGTTAGAAATGTTAATTTTTTACCAATTGTTGAAGTGTTTTGGGAGTTCTTCTAGAACATACCTCTACCCCTTTCCCTTACTTCCCTGTTACTATGTATCAAAGCCACTCCCAGGGAGCTGTGCAACCTAGTAATATGCAAACTAAGACATGCAAGACACCAAAACAAGGAGCTAACAAAGGAATAAAAGGACAAACAAACATATTCTAGCAACCTGTGATGAAAGATCGTCTTCCTGCATCACCTAAACCTGCTTAGAAACCATGTTCCTACATCACCATAACCTGATGACTGGAAACGACTGACCCCCCGTGGATAATGAGCCAGGGCAACAGGCCTCCTGGCTACTCCCATGAGGATGGAAATCCTAGCTCTGCAGAGTGTGCTGCAAAGCTGAATTGTGCTTCCTTCTTAGAGCTGGCAATGTGGGAGCAGCAGTGATGCAAGCGACCACCCCACCCCAAGAGCTAAGTCCTAATAAAAGCATCAAAGAGGAGTCTGTCTCCTGGCCAATTTATTTCAAAGATGACCAAATTAATAGGCTGGATTTGGGCTGCACCAGCTCTGCACTTTGCCTCTACTGTAAAGGTTTCTTAGAAGAATCGCTGTAACATAACAATATCCACCCAAGTTTCCTCTGTTTCTGTTTCATGTTTTCGTTACTAAATATCTCAATTCCCTAATGAACTACTACAACTACTAATGAAAGTACTGTGTGGCATTTAGCAGCTGTGGGACCACTAGTCTTCCCAAAGAATGTAACTGGGTTTTAGAGATATTACTCTAACATCCTGAAACATTTAGCACTGCTGCCCTCCCTTCTGGTTTCTCTTGAGCAGCCTTTTCAGAAACCCCTGAGTGGTTCAGAGTGATTCCTTCTGTTGGGTGGTTCAGGAGCTCTGCAGTAAAGTGTGGGGGGGTGTTTCATACGAAATTTACCATAGTAATTACCATGGTAATTCACAGGTGAAATCAGTAAATCTGAGGGTGTCAACATACTCATGTTTAAGGGATTGCCAGGGGAGTTGTCAGCTGTGCCAGCTCCTGTCTTCACCTCCTCTAACACCTATAAAATTATGCATGTACCAATGTCAGTGTGTGGGATGGCTGTGCAGGTGAATATATATGTTCACACATAAATGCAAATGCATATCCACGATATTATTTAAAGCAGCTTCCTATGTATCCTCTCTTTCTAATAGTAAGTAAAAGCATAAAGCCATGAGGTTGTCTCTGCTGCCGAGTCTGTGCATGTTAATGGGGGGGAGATTCACAAACTAGATTATTTCATGCAAGATGGAGGTGAACTATCCTGTACTGATTTATCTCCCATCTGTTAAGTGCCCCAAACCAGATGACTTCCTAAAGTTTGGCAGGATTCTCAGGGAATATACAGGAACTTCACAGATGACAGCAAAAATAACATAAATTATGTTTTCCTGGAGATAATGACAGACACAATGTCTCTGTTTAGTTTATAGTGTAAGTTAGAACTCCTTGTGTTTGAATTTTGAGAAAATTCAGTCTGTCATGCAAATTTTTAACCTCATCTCTACTGATTCTTGTTTTGGTGTTTTTTTTTTTTTTGGGGGGGGGGGGGGTTTGGGGGTTGTTTTTTGTGGTTTTTTGTGGAGTTTTTTGGGTTTTTTTAATTTAAGTTGCTCAATTCTCAGCACATATAGGTAGCCAAAGCTACTTTTTGAACCAGGTCAAGCATGTCTTTCCTGTTGGTGCCCCAGAAATAACAGAATAATCTTACTGTGAGTGGTCTTTTATCACCTTTGCCTTTTCAGCCTTGGAATGACCCACTGCTTTTTATTTTAGATGAAATCCTGTGGATATCATGGGCCCTGCATGGGGAAGCAGAAAATCTGGGCAGGTGTCAAATAGTGTGAATCAGTCTACGTCTCTTGCAGAACTGGCTGGTTGGAAAAGTCTTTTGCGCCAAATCAGGCATTTTCAGAAAACAGCATCTAAGAAGAGAGAAAAAAATAACTCAGGCAGAAATACATAAAAGAAAAAAAAATATCAGGGTTTTCTCAGTTATACATAACCTTAACTTTTTAAGTACATTTTCAATTAGTTTTTATTAAAAGCATTTCTGGCTTTCAGAGAAACTTGGGTTTGAGTTCTTTATAAAGAGGAATATTTTCCAGCTGTAGCTGAAAGTTTAAATAGGCCTTTTTCAATGTTCTGACAAATTGACTTTCTAAAGGGTGGTGAAAAAGGCATTAACATGAAACTGACATTCATACTGCGAGAAGAAAGGAATGAATGAATCAACAGGAGGAATGTGATGAAATGAGACTAAAACGGAACTATTTGCCTCTGCATTTTCTCCTACAGTTTTATTTGACACAAATGTCTTACATTTTGAATCTTTTCTGTATTATACCCAGAATTTCTCGGTCTGTAGTGATCCAGCAGAACATCTGGAATTTATAGGCCTATTATTAAAGCTATACTGCTGTGGGGAATTTGGAAACCTGGCCTGGGTTTTGTCCTAAACAAGAAGAAGAAAAGTAAAAATATGGATTGGTGGGAGGAGAGTATCTATGCTTGCCTCTGCCATCACTGTGTTAATACAAAGAGCATTTCCTTTATTCATTAACAATCTTTGAGGAGGTGTGTAGATAAAAAAAAACCTCACAAAATGCAAGTGGGGAGCGTGTGTGTGAAACGGTTTTTTATCCTTTTTGCTGCTGATGCCTGTGAGCAGAGTCTGTCTCCAAAGCAGAGCGGTGGAATTTCCTATGTTAATTAATTTTCTCTGAGTCCAGGAACAGCTGCACAAAGGCAGCTTTTGGGAGCAGGTGACAATAAACAGTGGAGTAGAGGGGAAACTCATCACCCTTCTTCAGTACCCTCAGATGTGACAGATTATCCCATCTTCCTAGTATCAAGAAGTTATTTTGCAAGATCTTATTGCTAAAATGAGACAACACTGACTGTGCCTTCTGATAGGCTTTAACAGCAAACTCCTTCTGAGTGCCAGGTTCATTTTGACTCATGTCATATCTATGTAATTTTAATCTTATCTGCCTGGGAGTTCTCTTTACAGAATAGCTGAGGAGACAGCTACAAATTCAGTGAGAGTTTCATCAGGAAAACAAACATAATATACTTGAGTTTTTTTCAAAGGTATGTTGTACAAAGTAAACATCCCAACCCAACCCAAAGGCTAGCATTTAATAATAATACCAGTCAGAGTTGAATAAAATTAATTTATTTTCATTTTGCATAAAAAATTTACTATGTGCATCATATTTTCTAATTCTAAATTTGGTAAGAAAAATGCTCTATACCTAATATTTTGTTAAAGTGGAAGAAATTTCTTAATGGGAAACAATGCAAATTGTCATTTCTCCCCTACACAAGGTTTAATACACTTAAAATAGACACAGGTACTGTCATATTCTTACAGAAGTCAACTAGAACAGATTTAAAAATTAAAAAAAAATGCAAGGAAACGCCACACTTTGTAGTCATGGTGAATGAGGAGAGTGTTTCAAATTGTCTGTTTAGATATTTTTTTGTCACAGTTGTGTTCATCTGCACACACTGAATGAACACACACCCTGTTAGAAACTAAGTCCATTTTAAAATCTGTGAGCTGGTGAAAGAATTCCATTGACTGAAGCCTGTTACATTACCCTTATACATTACTCAAATCCTCTTCTTGCCACACTTTCCCTCAATACTTAATGGATTTGTAACTGCCTGTGTCACTGTGGTTTGTCTCTAGCAGGAGATCCTCCTGTTATAAAAAGTTACATCAAGGACACAGTTTCCTCATCACTGACAGCTTTGTTCACTTGCCAGTACAAATGTCCTTGTCCAAATCCCTTTTCCCACCAGCCTGGTTCTTCCCAGACCTCTGTCAAATCCAGCAGCTGAAAAATTGCCCTATTTACACGACAGATTGCAGATCAGTCTGAGCAGCAGATCACCTCTGTCAGACAGGGATTTTTCCTACAAATACAATGTATTTTTTCCAGGGGAAATGTTCCTGGGCCTTTACCTGTCTTGCATACCAGATTTCATAAGTCATGCAGTGAAGTGTGATGTGGGAAACTCAACTGTACAAGTGAAATTTTCTTTACCTTTTTGTGCTTTCTGTGGTGTGTGTTACTTTTTGCCAAGGACTTCAATGTTTATCTCCACATTCTCACCATTAGCTGCATTAATGGGTACTGCAGTAACCCACGACAGCTGCCTTTCAGCTTTAAAAAGCTTTCTAAATATTAAATGTTTTCTAAAGATTGTTCTCAGTACAAATATTTTAATGGAAATAATTTTGATCCTCTCTTCCCTCTCCCCCCTGAAAAAGGAAAAGGAAGAGGAGCATCTGGAAATACCTGCCCAGGTCACTTGTACGAATGAAGGCAGGATCACTTCTGACTGTAGTTAAAAACCTCCACACAAACCCTAAATTGCAGTGGCAGTGCCCCCAGAAGGCTCAGGATGTCATGGGGGAGAGGGAAAGGAAGAGGAAGAGGAAGAGGAGGAGGAGGAGGGGAAGGGGGAAGGGAAGGCAAAGCAAGGCAAGGGGAAAGGAGAAAGGAAAAAAGAAAAAAACTAAGGGGATATCCTGAATTAAAAACAACATCCAGGATCTCAGGGAAATGAGAACAATTTATGTGTGCAAAGGCTTCTAAATTTCTCAGCAAACCAGAGTTCTGAACCCGTTTTCCTCCACTGCTGGGAGATCCCTCCATCTTCTGTGTCCCCTGAATGCCACAGGAAGGTTCAGGTGACACAGATTTGCACACACAGTGTGGCTGAGAAACCACCCCACAAAAAAAGATGTGGTTCAGAAATATGTTTCAGAAATCCTTATGAAGCATGTACATGATGATATTTCCATTTAAATTAGCAGAGGGAACAAGGAACAATTAAATATGAAGTCATAAACTTCAAGCATAAACTTCAACACAGTGAAACAGGTTTTCATTGTAATTTCTCTACTTTTGGCACAGTAATTGCATATTAAGGCAAGATAAAAATTCTGAACTTACACCAAGTATATTTTATAGCATTGACTTCATTCAGTTAAGATATGCAGTTCTTAAGCAATGACGCTCAAGATGAAGATGTGCTTATAATTTGTTAACTTTCTCTTTATTTTAGTGGCTCAAATTATTTTTAAATTGGATTCCTCTAATGACTATAAGTTTATTTGCAACGTCCTGTCTTAACTGTGATTTTATCTACATTTTTGATTAGCTAAAAGGAGAACAGGCAAGTTGTGGGTGAGTCAAGGTCAGACAGAATCCTGTGGTAGGGGTCAGGGGGGCTTCAGGAGCTGTTGTTTTTCAGTCCAGATTCGCCCATTGAAACAGTCCTTCCCCCATGAATGAGAGATGAGAAGATGCAAGGACATCAAGAAAAGGTTTGATTTTCTCCTACCTGTATTATTCTTTTTTTCCTTATTAAAATGGAAACTAAAAATTTGCTGAACGTTGCCAATTTGCACTTTTTTACTGTTTTGGAAGACACTGCTCCCTTCTCAGATGAACCAAAAAGCTGCACCCTGAATTGACTCAGGTGCCTCCCCTGACACTGCTGGTAAATGATGCAGTCCAGCAGGGCTGTGCTCATGAAGCACAATGTGCTAAAGGCTTTTCAGCTGTTGGACTTCACTAATTATGCACCTGGAAAAGTTCAACTTTCCTGCATTTCTTCAGATCATCACATTTACAGAGAAATTCACCAGGATTTTTCAAACCCTCAGACCCCAAGGACAAAAATTATCCCTTCTCTGTAGCTTTACAAACTATAATTTTTAAAAGTTGCCTGATGTCCAGTGCAGACAAGTCCCAGCCATAGTTATAAGACATACCTGGCCCACACATGGTGGTTCACAGCACAAGGAGAAAGTGAAACTCCAGTGACTGACACTGGTGTGCATATCTGACTCATTCATTCTTACCCTTTATCAAAAATTCAGATAAAGAAGTCAGAAGGTCTGAAAGACTAACACTAAAGCACAATAGGTCATGGATTCAGAGAATCCTGGGTTTATGTATTTTTTAAGCTTGAAAATCAGAAAGGCAAAGGGTGAAAATTTGCTGAGACAAAACTAGAGTCAAGAGATCTGCAGACTGATTTTGTAGGCCACGTTGTCTAAGTCAAACCATTTATCTTCTTCTACTTTAAAATCTATATAAATGACTGGATTACTGAAAACAAAAACAATTTTTAAAACAAAGATTCATGGATTCTACTAATTTAATTAAAAAACATTTGTCCCTTAAAATAACTCTAGCATGATACATTTTTCAGTGTCATCCATATTTGTTTTTCCTTAGCTCTAGAAATACGAGTTAATCAAAATTCTTGGTAAAAAAAGTTTAATTTACTACAGTGTGCTGGATCCAGACCTATGAGTTTAGTCAAAGGTCTCTCTCCATCAGAAAAAATGCAGAGCTTTATTGGATACATGAGGCCTTACGGTTGTTTGGGTTTTTTTAAAGCTCTATTGTGGCATGTGACAATAGAGAATAAATGAGACTGCACACTGAAAGATCTGAGGAAGCACCATACAAGTGTTTGTCGCTGACCCTTTATCAACGAAAGATCTTGGGCATAGCCTCCCCCCAGTGAAACCATCTTCCCATCCCTGCTGTTTCAATCACAAGGCTGTGACGTGCTAAGGGCACACAATATTGTGATAAATATTGTGATATTCTTAGTAGTCTACAGCCAAAATGAGCAAGAAGGACAAGGTGACAAGGAAGCAGAGGTTGAGAGGCTTCCCAATGCAACTCCATGCCTGAGCTGAAAATGCAACTCATCTTCAGCTTAGTACATCAATCCATTCAGAAAGAAATGTGTGAGTGTGTCTCAGGATTGCTAGAAAGCTAAAAATTAAAGTGGTCTGATGGACTGATGGCTGGAAATTGCAGAGAGGGTTATTCATTATAAAGATACCACCTTTGGCTTTACATCCTTGCATCAATTTTTGTAAAGTGGGTGATTAGGGGAGACAAAACCATGTCTCATCTTGTGCTTGTACCATTCCCTGGGCATGTGCCATTGGCTATTGCTAGAAACCATCCCTGGACTCCACAGCTGAGAGTGTCTCGAGGTCATCGGTATCCTGCACGTCATGGACTCAGAGAACAATTCAGGTCAGGAGAGACCTGAAAATCAGTGCTTCAGCCCCATCAGGTCATCTTCCAGATTTGATTCAACTTCGAAATCAGATCTGAAACATGCTTATGGTCACACCATTCACATTTTGAACCCCTTCCAAGGATGGGGGATGTCACAGTGTCTCTGGTCCCTGGTTCAGGAGGCTGGACATTCTCATTGTAAAAATCTCTTCTGTTCACTGCTCAGAGATCCTCCTGCTGTTGCATCTTTTATGTAGAGGTTTGGAGTTTGGGAGTTTTGCTCTTGATTTTTTTTTTTATTATTATTTTTTTTTATTATTTGGGGGTTTTGGTTGGTGGGGGTTTTTTGTAGTTGGAGATTTTTCTGGTTTTTTGGGTATTTTTCCCTGTGTAAAATTCAAATCGAAATAATCAAGCAAGCAGAAGTTTAGAAAAGAAACAGGTATAAACACCTATTTTGAGTAGGCTGCCCTTTCTCACTAGGAACTATGTGATAAAACCCTTCTGCAGACACAAAATCATCTAAGCTTAGACCATTGATTGTGGAGGCTTCGGAGCCAAAGGTAGTGATGGTGTGGAAGGAGGCCCCTAAGGTGTGAACTTAAAGCATGAAAGGAAGGTTTTCCCCCACATAAATATTGTAGGAAAAAGCTGTTCTCATAGTTCTTTGCCCTACCAGTTCACTGCACCCCAGTTATATGTACCCAGCTGGCCTAGGGCTGTTCATCTCCTTTTTGCCTTCTATATCCTTTCCCTAGAAAGTTCTCCTTTCCCTGTTTTTCCACTGACCCCAGTTTGCTGCAATCCTCCACCCCTGTTATCCCATTAGTTCTCCCTCTCCCTGACCCTGCCCATGCACCACTTTACCCTGTTCCTATTGGACCCTGACCCTTGGATCTACCCCCTTAAACCCATATATATCCCTGGACCCTCCATTGTTCCATGTCACTGTTCCTGGAACTCTGTCAGTGTGTGGCTGCAATGAACCCCACTGGAACTCAATATAAAGACCCTTCCTGGCTCTCCGTTGACCTGAAGCTATCTGTGGCGTGTCTGAGAATGTGTGTGTGATTGCAGCCCAACTAGACGCTGATCTCTCTAGAGGTGCTTTTGGGAAGGTAGCATTGTCTTACCATCCACACCTGATGCTACAAGTGGCGCCCAAGCAGGCGCTTGCTTCAGGCGGTCCCTGAAAGCGTCTCCAGGGGCTTCTGCCTCTGGACATAAGTCATGTTCTGGGTGATCCACTCCCCCAGTGGTACTTCCAGGTTTTATTGGAAGTATCTGAGGGAACCAATTGGCAACCCTCCAGTAGCGAGGGGATCAATCATACCAGCAGACCTCCCCAAGACTCTTCTTTTGACCCACTTCAGGGGTTTGGTGAGTGTATTGATGTGTTGGTCTTTTGTTTTATATTTTATTTTACAATTTAAGTCTTGAGGGAGAATAACAATGCGAGAATGGGTATGAAATTAACCCTCTCACAGCGGGAAGTTTATATCCAAGTTTTAAATACCCTGGTTGTGGGGAAGAAAAGGGTTTCTAAAGGGATCTTAATTAATTTGTTGTTTAAACTTTTTCCTAATGTAAATTGCAATTCTGTTATGTTAATTTCATTTTGGGATGCTGTGGTGAGAAAGTTACTTATTTTACAATCTCAAGGGGATTTTAAGGTGGCAAAGTTTTTTCCTATTTTCAGTTTAATTTATGATTCTGTTCAGGGGATTGTTGAGGGATCTGGGAGTTTGGGGAATTGTTCTAAGACCCCAGTTCTTTCCTCCTCTTCTTGTGTCCTTAATCCCTCTTCCCCACAAAAAAGTCTGGGAGGTGGAAACCGCTAAAAGGCTCAGGAGAGATACCTGCCTTCTGCTCTCTCCCGTCCTCTTCTGTCCCCTCTCCAGGGCAGCACTGATCACGCTGCTCTGGATCCTACCCTTTCCCTCTTGCCTGCCCCCACATACCCAGTTGTTACATCCCCAGTTCTATCGCCCCCAATGGCACAAGATGGTGCTGACCTCATGAGGGAGATGGCCGTCTTGTACCCTCCAAGTTTTCCCCTTCCCGCTCCTGAAATGAAATTTGACCCTTCCATTGCCCCTTGTGATCCTCCTCCTTTCCATGCCCACTTCATCGTGCTCAGCCCCATGACATGTTCCACTCTTGACACCACCCATGCGTCGAAAATCACCCCCGCATTGGGACACCTCCCCTTTCCATTGGGACGCCCCTTCCTGTCACAGGCCCTGCCCTTCAGAGACATTGCCTTTTCTGCCCCTGACTCTGGCCCTGGTAGTCATGCCACATCCAGATCCCATAGCACCAGAAAAGGATGTGGTGATGATGGGGGCCGGAAGGCAGCTGTCTTGGTTGCCAGTGGCCCACACCATCAGGTCACACTGGTCCACCGGAAGCCTAGCTCCTCTGCCACTAAGACTTCCTCCTCTTGTGAGGGGTAGAGCAGCTCCTCCTCAGACACCAAGGAGGAGAAGAACAGCCATTGGGCAGAGGAGCAAAGGCAGGCTACCAGGGATGGAAAGTGGGAGATGGTGGAGAGGTTACAATTCCTGGCAGCCCCGGTTGATTATAGAGTGGGTAGGAGCAGATGGAATCCAAGGTGGGACTCCATTCCACACGAGGAACTAAAAGAGCTTTGTAAATGGGATGTAAATGTAAATGGGAGGGGATCACCTTATTTTAAAAATCTAGTGACTGTGACCTTTCCTGCGCATGTGCTAGTGCCACATGATATTAAGTATCTCATGTCTGTCCTCCTCTCTCCCACTGAGTTCCTCTTGTGGGAAGGGGTGTGGAAGTGTCAACTGAAACAACTCCTTAAAGTTTATAAGAATGAGGACAGAAGGGCAGAAATCACTTTGGACCATCTGGCTGGGGAGGGAGATTTCGAAAAGCCAGATCAGGCACAGGATATCCCCCAACCCGTACTCAAAGACATAAAGAATGCAGCAAAAACTGCCCTTTTACAAACTAGACAGCACAACTCCACAGCAAAGTTTCACAGAGATCAAAGAGGGGCCCAATGAGACATTCATAAAGTTTGTGGACCAACTTAAAAATTGTATAGACAAACAAGTTGCTTTGGTACCAGCAAGGGATGAATTACTCCAAAAAATTGCAATTAACAATGCCAACACTAACTATAAGCAAGTGTTAAGAGCACTCCCTTTGAGCCTGAACCAACCATTGAACAAATGATTGAAGCATGCACCAGGCTGTCTGCCTCAGAACACACAGTTGCAGTTGCAGTAGGAAAAGCAGTGGCAGAGGCCATGGTAGCAGCTAAAGTGTCTCCAACACCTGACAAAAAGCGCTTAAGATGTTTTGAGTGTGTAGAAATAGGGCACAAAAGTGAGTGCAATAGAAAGTTTACAGAGTGTCATCCCTCCACTGCCTGTCATTCAAATGACTATCAATTGTAGAGAGCACTTTAAGTGTTGTCCCCAGTGTTCTGGTTTGATTATGATGTTAAATTGTATCCCCATTCGTCCACCTAACCCAGACACAGGTTTTGTATTCTTAAAATTCCATCTGAGAGTAAAAGTGAGTGGAAAAGAAGCACCAAGTCTGTTATCAGACTGTACTTGCTCCCCCGCATCGGGAGTTTTGTCAACAAGACACAGATCGCCTTGGCTTTCCAGCTAGCCGGAGCAGAGAGGTCTTCCTGGACTGTTTTCTTTCCCTTTTTCTGAAACAAATCGAACTTGCTCTGGACTGGGGACTCGGGGGAGCACCGGGAGCTTGCACCCGTGGACTACCGGGAGCCCAGCCTGGGCAGCGGCATTTTCCAGCGCCAGAGGGACTGATAACAGAGCCAACACCCCCAGGAAAGAGACCCTCTGAAGTTCGTCATCTCTTCTGAAGGGCGAGAGGTTTTGTAATTTGATATCATTCATTTTTGTGCTGAGTAGTGCTGTGCCTGTGAAATAAACAGGTTTTTTCCTCTTCTCTCAGAGAAATCTTTTCCTGAACCGGTTGTGGGGTGGGGAAAAAGGGCCATGTGGGTTTGCTTTCTGGGGGGAGCCCCACTGGAGGTTTTCTCCCAAATTTGCCCTAAACCAGGACACCCCAGTTTCAATACCATCACCAGATGCACCACCATCCAAACTCCCAGTGGTGTCAGGGAAACAACAGGTCAAGCATGGGACGGCCCCACGCAATGACAGCAAATGCCAGGCTGTACTGTCCTGTGGAAGATCGCCATTTCCAGCCATTGACACCAGCTACTGAGAGGAGCAACAGCAGTTCTCCAACGCCCTCCGTCACTTTCAAGGTACCCAGCACACGTTGGTAAGCGGACAGTCTCTCCAATTCGGAGACCAGTGTGAGTGTATCTTACCAATACACTCACAATACACTACCAAATATACCAATACAATACACTTACCAAATACGAATCCTACACCTGGCCACAGGATGTTTTAATTTTAGGGAACTCTCTACAAAATGTAAAAAGACTAGAAATTGTTCCTGAGGTCCAAACTGTGACATCGCAAGATGAAATAACTGTTAAAGTCATATGCTTGGACCCTCCTTTTCTTCCACTGCAAGGGACTCTCATTGCAGTAGCTTTCCTTTTACTGGACTGAACAGATTCCTTCAAACCCAACAGCATTTTGGACTTAGATAAACCCCTGATCAAGTGTGCCCTGTTCAATCGAGGTAATAAGATCTACCTCCCAGGGATGCTGGACACCAGAGACGATGTCACCATCGTATCGCGCTCCTAGTGGCCAGCTACATGGGAATGGGTACCAGCCAATGGTGTAATCTTTGGCATTGGAGGTGCCACCACCTGCATGAGGAGCAAGTGTACCATCCTAATTGAAGGGCCAGAGGGTAAGGTGGCCACAGTAAGACCATGTGTGGTCAGGGCACCCATTACACTATGGAGGAGGGACCTCCTGTCTCAATGGGGGATGCAACTAGAAATCCCATTTAGACCACAGGATTTCTAGTTGGGGCCATATAGAGGAATGGCTAGATAGCAAAGGTCACGTTCCCATGCAGCAGTTAGCTGGGAAAGAATTAGACAATAGAGTACAGTCAGTGTGAGATGTTGCAAAGTTAGGAAGACCTTAGTGATAACTGTTAACTGAGAACAGGATGCTGTGATCAGAAGAATGTGAATTCAGCATAGATGAGCGATCACAGGAATGTGGAATTAGGTGGAGTTGACCTTAAATGAAATATCCAATAATGAGCTTGCTTTTGCACTACGTATGAGCCTAATTATTGATGCCATATAAGTGGTTTTAGAGTTACCAATAAATGAGACTTGCTGATCATTCATATTGAGTGCTGCATTTTTCCCGCCGAACTCATCAAATGGCGCCCGAACAACAGGGACCTTTGGGACCCTAGAGACCTTTGGGACCTTTGGGACCCTTGGGACCTTTGGACCTTTGGGACCTTAAAAAGGAGTCGACCAAGGGAGTTGTCAGGGGACGGGTCCTCCACAGCAAGGACAGCGAAACGCAACAGCTGTGCCGTGTTCCAGGTGACCTCACAAGAGTCCTGATCAAAAGCAATGTTGCCACGCCCAGGCGACCTAATAGAAGAGTCCTGCCGTAATGTGCTGCCGAAACCTTGTAGGGGCTGCAACAGCGAGCGCTGACGGTAAGATGGAAAGGCAAGCAGCATATGATTTATTAACCTGCTTTTTAGAAAAGCGACAGGTTAAAGACTTTGATTTGCGCAAGGAGCTTGCTGGACTTCTTGCTCTTGGGTATGCTCAGGGTTGTTTTCAAAATCCCCATACAGTCCATGAATTCAGTGAGTGGCGAAAATTTGGAGATAAATTGTGGGAAGCTGTTATAGATGATGATAAAACTGCTAAAAAATTGGGAAAACTGTGGCAGACAGTTCATAATGCTCTCTTGCAGCATCAGGCTGAACAGACAGCTGCCACAAAGGCATCTGCAGCTATGTCAAAAAATAGATTATTAGAGGGAATTAATGAGTGTCCATTGCCACCTGCCACGAACACAGTAATCTTGACCCCCCCCACGCAGTCACTGACCCCTGCTGCAGCTGCTAATCCTTTTGTGCCGTCTCAAATTCCTTCACCTACTAACCTTGATTCTGGAACAGAGCCTTTGGCACCGTTACCATCCTCCCCTATGGGAAATAAATCTGTCCCTGGGGTAGGGTGTGAGTTAGGTGGGGCTATTGCACGGGAAAGAAGGGAGACATGGGCTACATTGGCATGGAATATTCTGCAAGAGGGAGATCAGGAAATAGCAGACGCTGTATTGGAAGTAGCATGTCCCGTAACCTTTACACCGATTCAAGGATTAGTGCAAGCTGCATTTGACCAAATTAAAGAGCCAGGATTTATTCCATCTTATATGGGCATTAAACAAGGGCAAGATGAGCCATTTGGAACATTTATTGATAAAGTGGCTGCAGCTATAGAGCGGGCAAGTGTTCCTGAATATATGAGGGGAGCATTATTAAAACAATGTGCATTACAGAATTGCAATCCAGCAACCAGGTCAGTTTTAAATTCCCTAAATACTAACTGGACTATTGAAGAGGCATTAGAAAGGATGTCTAATATACCGGCAATGTTAGTCCAGGCAATTAAAGAACTAGGGCAAGGGTTACAGAAGCAGGCTGCATCTGCTCGGAGTCACGTTTTAGCAGCTCTTGCACCACTACAAGCGGCCACGATCAATAACGGCAGGATTCCAGCCTCCCGATTCAAATGTTTTCGCTGTGACAACCTTGGACATATTCGGAAGGAATGTTCCGTACCATCTATTTTGTGCAGTCAGTGCCGGTCTAATACCCACACTGATAGTGTTTGCCGCCGGAGATCGGGAAACGGGAAGGTCAGCGTGAAAAGCCACCACGCCACGACACAAATAGCAACTGCTGGAACATCAGTGCAACTTCTCTCCAGCCTGCCACAGCAGGGAGCCTTGGCCTGGACCTGGCAGCCTCAGTGACTGTGGATTTATTGACATCACAGCCCTACAAGATTCCCACGGGAATTATTGGACCAGTGGTAATAAATGGAAAAGCTATGGGTTCAATAGTGTTGGGACGTTCATCTGCTAGTCTAATGGGACTGTTTATTTTACCTGGAGTACTTGATGTGGACTATTCTGGTGAAATATATATCATGGCATATACACTGGCACCACTAGCCAGAATTGATAAAGGACAATGAATTGCACAATTGGTGCCACTAAGCTTTATGTAGATAATGTTTTACAACCACTGCGGGTTCAGTGACCTACAATTATTATTTATCATTATATAGACAATATTCTTTTTGTTCACTCACAACCTTTTGCAGATAAACAAGTTACTTCAGAATGGACTGGTTGTTGCACCTGAGAAAATACAGCTGTCATCCCCATGGAAATATCTCGGGTGGACTTTAACTGAGCAGTATGTTGCCCCTCAGAAACTGTCATTAAACATGTCCCTTCATACTGTTCATGATGCTCAGTGATTGCTAGGGGATTTACAATGGCTTAAACCTGTTGTGAGTATTCCTAATGAACTTTTACAATCCTTACGACCTTTGTTAAAAGGTACCGATCCTACAGCAGGTAGGATCTATACCGATCTATACAGGTCACCAGTGAACAACAAGAAGCTCTTAATAAAATAATGGGCTGTATCCAGACAGGTGTTGTTCGTAGGCGAGATCCAGACTTGGACATTAACCTTACTGTATGGTTTGGACCTCAACATCTCATCGGTACCTTAACACAGCAGCAAAAGAAAACAGGGGAGATATGGGTATTAGAGTGGTTGTTGCGTGTTCACTGGTGCTGGAAAGAAATCTCGTACAGCTGCTGCTACATGGCAAGATTCACAAGGACAAGGGAATCATCATATTATTCCAGGTCAAAAGGAGGACACATTACAAACTCTGGAATTGATTGCTGTTGTTTGGGTTTTGGTGCAGTTTAAGGGTCCTGTTAATGTGGTAACTGATTCTTTATATGTTGCAGGAGTGAGTGAATGTATTGAAAATGCAGACATTAAGGAAGTAAAAAACCCTCGTTTATATGAACTGTTTTTGCAGCTTCAAAGAGCAGTAAAGTTGAGAACTGCTGCCTTTGCTATTATCCATATTCGTAGCCACAAATGGGATGTGGGTTTAGGAGAAAGAAATGCTAGGGCAAACTGATCGGTTTATAAAGATCCAAAAACAGGTCTGTGGGGAGGTCCCAGCAAGGTACTCTATTTGGGACATGGTTATCTTTGTGTGTCTACCCCCACAGGGCCTGTCTGGGTGCCGAGCCGATGGACTAAACCTGCTGATCACAGGGATTTACCTTCAGCTGATCCAGAAAATTTAGTAGATACTTCTCGCTCTCTACCATCAACATAGAGATGGGATCTGATGAACTCTCACATGAAAATTTTGTGTACAGTACCAAATTGTGAATGTTATCCTTTTGTATGTTACATTTGTAAAGTGTGTAAAGAAAAGTGGTGGATACATTCTAAGTGGGGTAGATCCCCAAGAGGGATTTGTACAGAGTGTTACAACTTTGAAAGAAATTTGACTGAGATTGCATTACAGGAAGGTGTGCAAACAGGACAATTTGAAAAAGAATCTGATAGATGGTGGGAGATTTTTGCTTTTGGGATAAATCCAGAAAATTATTGTTATCATCCTAATACCCCATTACCATATATTACTGAAATAACCACAATACGTTGTCGTAAGACACTTACACAAATCGGGTGTGATATTCCAGGGGTAAAAAATAAAAATTGGGAGCAATTCTTAAAATGGCAGTCTCGAGAGAAAGGGTCTTTCCCTGAAAGTTATCCCTGCTGCCGAGAAGATGGAACACCCCGTGGTTCGAAGCAACGGAATCGACGGGTGAGGCAGAGGGGTAAAAGAAAAGGGAAGCAAGATCTCACATGGGATCCAGCCAAGATGCTGGCTGAACTGCCGCAATCCTTTTAAAGTCCTTAAGGGACTATCTCTGATCAGGTTGTTGTTGTGGTTTACCATGATAAAGGGAAATGAAGGGTTTTTGATTGACATGGATGAGAGACAAAATATGCGGGTAACGTGGGCTAATCAAACTGGACAGGATAATTTTTGCCTTTCAATGGCTACCCCTTCAGATCCTTTTCAAACTTGTTTAGTGAGCACACCTTTAGATGATTCACTCAATGCCACAATGTTTAAAAACTGGACAAAGAATTGGAAAACAGCCAAGGAAGCAAACAAAACATTATGTGAAATTCCATCAGGTAAATTCATGATCAATATCTGTGACACAGGTTTAATTCCTGCAAATCCCATTGGTGCTCAGAATTGGTACATTGCTACAGGTTTAAATGTTACTGGGTCAGAACCACAAGAGTTAAGACCGTTAGATTCAGCCCCTAGCAATTATTGTTTAACTTTTGTCAATTGGGCTAGGAGCAATCATGCAAAGAAGTCTCATGGGCCAAATGGTACAAATGTTTCTCCACAGAATTTGCTATATTTGCAAAATAATGATGCATACTGTGGCAATTGGTCTCACAAAGTAAATTCTAGCAGTACACCTTTACAATTACCACCTGGTATTTTTCTAATTTGTGGAGATTGTGCATGGCAAGGA
Source organism: Cyanistes caeruleus (assembly GCF_971803275.1). Taxonomy (NCBI): domain Eukaryota; kingdom Metazoa; phylum Chordata; class Aves; order Passeriformes; family Paridae; genus Cyanistes; species Cyanistes caeruleus. The sequence continues at coordinate 14,166,794 of NC_141732.1, forward strand.
CTGCCAGCAAACATTTACGGAGGGCCTTGTTATTTTGGAAAATTGAGATTGTTTACACTCACTATACAGCAACTATTAGGAGCCAATAGAATCAGGTTACGAACAAAGAGAAGTGTGTTCCAATTGGGGCCTGAATGCAAAGATCAGGTTGATCAGGTTGAGCTTTGGGAACGTCCTACAGTGATTGTGTCATCTATTTTTACACCTGGAGTATCTAGTGCTCAAGCCTTAACACAGTTACGATGACTGGCATGTTGGACAGGAAAACAGTTTAACATTACATCAAAGGTTTTGTCTTATTTGCTTTTGGATATGGACAGTGTTAGGCATGCTGTATTGCAGAATAGAGCTGCTATTGATTTTTTGCTATTAGCACAGGGCCATGGCTGTGAAGACTTTGATGGGATTTGTTGCATGAATCTTTCTGAACATTCAATGTCTATTCATGCTCATCGTCAACAACTACAGAGCAATATGAAAAAATTAACCATGGAAACAAATCCATTAGAGGAATGGTTTCAATCCCTAGGTCTCACAGGATGGTTAAAAAATTTGGCACAAATGGCAGTTGTTGTTATATGATCATTGTGATTGTGTTACTGTTTATTCCTTGCATAATGCAATGCTTGCAAAACATGATTAAGAAGGCTACTTCTACAGTTTTGTTAGTACAAAAAGAAAACAGGGGAATTGTAGAGGAATGGCTAGATAGCAAAGGTCACGTTCCCATGCAGCAGTTAGCTGGGAGAGAATTAGACAATAGAGTACAGTTGGTGTGAGATGTTGCAAAGTTAGGAAGACCTTAGTGATAACTGTTAGCTGAGAACAGGATGCTGTGATCAGAAGAATGTGAATTCAGCATAGATGAGCGATCACAGGAATGTGGAATTAGGTGGAGTTGACCTTAAATGAAATATCCAATAATGAGCTTGCTTTTGCACTATGTATGAGCCTAATTATTGATGCTATATAAGTGGTTTTAGAGTTACCAATAAATGAGACTTGCTGATCATTCATATTGAGTGCTGCATTTCTCCCGCCAAACTCATCAGGGCCACTGTGGAGTGTGCCACCCCGTAGTTGACGTGGACCACTGACAACCCTGTGTGGGTGGATCAGTGGCCCCTAACCAGAGAGAAATTAAAAGCACTTGAATCCCTCATGGAGGAGCAGCTTTCCAAGGGACATCTTGAACCATCCAATAGTCCCTGGATCTCCCCGTCTTTGTGATTAAGAAAGACAGGTGGAGGCTCCTCCACAACCTCAGAAAGATCAATCAGATCACTGAAGACATGGGTCCCCTCCAGCCCAGCCTTCCCTCGCCTTCCATGCTCCCACAGGATTGGGAATTAGTAGTCACTGACATCCGAGACTGCTTTTTCACAATCCTGCTCCACCCCAAGGATGCCCTGAGGTTCGCCTTTTCTGTTCCCTCCCTGAATAGACAGGCACCTCTCAGGCAGTATCAGCGGCATGTACTGCCATAGGGGATGAAAAACTCTCCTTCAATATGCCAACAACATGTGGCCCACATTCTCATGCCCATGAGAAGAGACTACCCAAATGGAGATTTTATTTCATTATATGGATGATACACCAATATGCACTAAGGACAGCACTATCTAATGACGGTGCTTTGCGACACTATAGCAGCCCTGAAGAGCACAGGTTTTGAGATCCCTGAGGAGAAGATCCAGTGGACAAACCCGTGGTGGTACCTGGGATTGAAGATCCAGGGAAGAACCATCATGCCTCAGCAGCTGACCATCAAGGACAACCCCACAATGCTCTGAGACCTCCACCAGCTCTGCAGGAGCACCAATTGGGTTCAATTCCTGGGTATCACCATGGAGGACTTGGCACAGCTTTTCAACCTGCTTCGAGGCACTGAGGACCTGGACTCCCCACATACCATCACCCTGGAAGCCAGGGCCTCAATAGACAAGGTGGCTGAAGCACTTACCTCTAGACAAGGTCACAGGTGTGACCTGGACTTACCGTTCCATTTTGCCATGCTGGGTAAGTCCCCAAGATTTCATGGTGTGCTCTTCCAGTGGGACACCTCACTCAGAGACCTGCTCTTGATAGTTGAGTGGGATAATTGGGTGTTCCAAGCTCATGAGCCAACTAAAACCATCACAACACCACAAGAACTGATGGCTCAACTAATCATTAAAGCCAGGGCATGCCTCTGGACCTTATCAGGTTGTGACCTTTCATGCATTTATATGCCATTGACATCTAACTGCTTGGAAGCTTTGCTCCAAACAAATGAACACCTCCACTTCACCTTTGACAGTTACCCAGGGAAAATTTCAATTCACTATCTCAAGCATAAGCTCTTTAATTCAGCCTTCAATTTGGTCCCCAAATTGCTGAAAAGTCCTACTCCATTAAAGGCTGTGACAGTTTTTACCGATGGCTAGGGGAGATCCCACAAGTCAGTTAAGACTTGGAAAGATACAGTGACACAGAAAGGGGAGTCTGATGTCGAAATTGTGCAGGGGTCCCCTCAAATTGCAGAATTAGCAGGCTCGTCAGAGCCTTCTCAAGGTTCCCAGAACCTCTCAATTTGGTTACAGATTTGGCATACATAGCCGGTGTAGCTGAAAGGGCTGAACATTCTTTGCTCAAAGAAGTGTCAAATCCCAAATTGTATGAATTGCTCTCAAGACTTGCTATCTCCTCTCCCACTGAGAGCAGCCATACCATATAATGCATGTCAGATACACACTGACCTTCTGGGACCAATCACTGAAAGGAGCTGAAGAGCAGATGCTCTGGCAATGGTAGCACAAACCACCAAGACATTACCAAACGCCTTCCAACAAACAAAAATGTCTCATGAGTTCTACCATCAGAACATGCCTGCATTAGTGTGGATGTTCAAAATTTCCCAAGAACAGGTGAGAGCAATAGTGGTGTCATACCCTAATTGCCAGAAATACACCTTACCATCCTTAGGCACAGGGTTAACCCCCAAGGACTGGAGTCACAGCAATTATGGCAAACAGGTGTGACACACTATCCCTCTTTTGGACGACTGAAATACATACGCGTATCCATAGACACCTTTTCAGCTGCCATTTTTGCTTCTGCACATGAGGAGAAAAAGCAAAATACATTATAAGACATTTTCTTTTAGCTTTTGCCACCCTGGGTATCCCCAGGGAAATAAAAACTGAAAATGGACCTGCTTACACATCACAAAAATTCCACCCATTTCTCAATCAGTGGGGTGTAAGTCACAACACAGGCATCCTTCACTCTCTGCCTGGACAATCTATCATGGAATGGGCCAGATCATTAAAACAGATCCTTGACCGGCAGTGAGCGGGGCCGGGGGTCTCAGCAACATGGAGAGACCTGCCAAAGCCACCTCTGTTTTCAACTTCCTCTATAACTCCTTTATGGAGTCAGCACCCCCCATTGTCTGGCATTTTGCCAATAACACCAGGGCACAAATAAAGGAAAGACTGCTAGTGCCAGTCAAAGATTCTGAAAGCAAGGAAATCAAAGGTCCATTCCCGTTAATAATGTGGGGGAGAGGGTATGCCTGTGTCTCAACAGGTTAGGGTCCAAGGTGGGTACTGGGAAAAAACATCAAGCCCTACATACAAGAATAAGACATAGCACCTGAAGGAGACCCAGAAGAACACCAAGGAAATACACAAAATGACAACCACGCAGCCTGGAGGTACAGAAAGGAAAAGCAAACTAGCACATGTCCTCTGACTGATAGCTTGGCTGCAGATGACAGAGATACTTTTATCACAGACTGCTTTTTTGGATTGGATTTCTGTGGATAAGTTGTATCCATCCCTTTTACAAGGACATGCTTTATATTGTTATATTGTTAATATCTTTTATTTGTGTGCTGTTAAAATAAACTTAATGTTACCACCCTTTCCCTTTCTCACCCTACTTTCCCCTTATTCTGCTGATTTCAAGAAAAGAAAACTGAGAGTAGAGGCAAAAATCAATCCGTTAAGTTAAGGATTTGGATTTTAAAATCTTTTGTTAATTACTGCTTAGGTTTATATGTTAATTTTGAGCCTGCCTTTTGCTGTTCCTGGAGACACTATGAAGAAGATCTGGACACTTCTGTTGTTGCTGGCGGATTGTGGAGGGTGGATTGTGCCTCAACCCCACAAAACATCTGGATAACCTTTGCCGAGACACTCGACCAAGACAATTTATGCATGGCCACGGGCGACTTTGGCAACTCCCTGTCATTGTGCCTGGTGGGAATTTCCCCTGACAGAAAGGCACTATCCCTATGCTGGTAAGGAACCCAATCCCATGGATACCTGGAATGAGTGGATGAGGCTACTGCCACATGCACGAGAGGAACCCCAAGAATTGGATCTGTTGGGGTCCTCCAAGGCCAAATTCTGCATTTGGTTTCAATACAGGTGACCACATCAGCCTGTCCCTTCACAGGAACAATGTGGACCCAATTAGGAAAATTTATTCACATGACTGGTACAATTACATCAGCGGAACACTGTTCATGTCCACATCTCTCCCCAGAGTACTCCCCTGGGGAGTGTTTCTTATCTGTGGGGATAGGGCTTGGGCAGGAATCCCCTCTCATCTCCGAGGGGATCACTGTAGCCTTGTCCAACTTACTACCCTCACCCCAAACATCACATTATTGCAGGATTGGAAAGAGAAAGCTCAATTGGCCCACCAAAAGAGATCACATGAACAATTTACATATATGAAAAAATTTACATATATGAAAAATTTACAAGTGGAATAAAGGAAAGAGGATCGGTATCCATATTTTTACCTTGGGTAGCCATAGCAAAAGCCCTTGGTGAGATTTCTCACCTGGGCTGTTGGCTTAGTGAGCAGGCCAACACAACATCAGCAGCCCTCAGTCCTCTTTTGGAGGATGAGGAGACCACCAGCCACACAACCCTTCAAAATAGGGCTGCCATTGACTTTTTATTGCTTGCCCACAGCCATGGATGTGAGGAGTTTGAGAGGATGTGTTGTTTCAACCTTACATCCAGAAGCCAATCCATTCACCACAGCATCCAAAACCTCCGGGAACAAGTCAAGGACATCTAAGTGGAAGCCAGAACACACGAGAAAGACAGTGGGAGTGACTGGTTCTGAGAACTATTGAGGAAGATCGGACTGACGGGCTGGGCCCAAACTTTTGTTTCAGGCATTTTATGCATTTTAGTTCTTGTTTTCATTGTTGTGGCTATGTTTTCTTGTTTTGTCAAATTCGTGCAAAGATCTATGGGACAAGCCTTCTTTATAAATAAATAAGGCGGAGTTGTGGAGGTTCCGGAGCCAAAGGCAGTTTTGGTGTGGAAGGAGGCCTTCAAGGTGTGAGGTTTTCCCATATTTAAAGTTTATAAGAAAAGGTTTATCCCATAGTTCTTTGCACCTCCATTTTGTTGTACCCCAGTTTAAGTACCCAGATAGCTTGTTGGCTGCCCCTCCCCCTTTTACCTTATATGTCTTCTCCCTAGAAAGCTCTCCTTTCCCTGTTCCCCCGTTGGCCCCAGTTTCATGCAATCCTCTGCCCCTGTAATCCCACTGGCTCTCACTCTCCTTGACCCCACCTGTGCACCACTTTACCCTGTTCCTATTGGACCCTAACCCTCAGATCCACCCTCTGAAGCCTGTATATATCCCTGGACCCTCCACTGCTTTCTGTCTTTGTTCCTGAACCCCTTTGGTACATGGTTGAAATAGACTCCACTGGAACTCCATACAAAGACCCTTCCTGCCTCTCTGTCAACCTGAAGCTATCTGTGGCATGTCTGTGTGTGTGAGTGAGTGTGATTGTGTCCTGCCCAGACACTGTTCTCTCTGGAAACACTTTTGGAAAGGTAGAGTCACCTGACCACCTCCACCAGACGCTACAGGGGTGGCTCAGGGCTGGTGGGGTATTGTGCAGCAGTATGGAGGATTCAGCAAACCAAGAGAACGTTCCAGAATATTGATGCTGCACTGCACCAGCTCTATGGTGTTGCTTCTCTCCCTCCGGTGCAGGCAAGTGCCAAGTGAGAAAATCACTGGGGAGCTGAATTTTCTCTCAGTGAAACCTCCAGAGACTTGGGCCACCCTAAGCTCTGTGGTGTACGGCATCAGGAGTGGAGGTAAGAAAGTAGAGGAATGTTGTAGTTCATTTATTTAATTCTGTTAAGAATTTGTTAAAACTTGTTGGTACATTCTTGTTTCCCCCTGTTGATTGTAATGGTTTAGGCCCAGTTGTCTGTTATATAAAACCCTCCTAGTTTTCCTGAATATTCTCTGTCAATCACCTTTTCCCTGCCCCATCTTCCCATCCATCACTGTAAACCCCACCTCTCCTTACAGCTCCTTCCATGTATATCATCCCTTCCTCGACATGTAATTGGTTGTTATGTTATGTTCCTGCCGCCTTTGTATCCCCATTGGTCCCTGACATTGTAACCCCCTCCCCTTACCCCTCCCTCCGTGAGCTGCCATTGGACCCTGGACTGTGCCCGCCCCTGAGATAAAACCCAGTGCACAGAGGTGCTCAGGGCTCTCTTCCGTCCTGAATTCTCCCAGCCCAGACCCTTGTGCTCATCCCCTTTCCTGAATAAACCTGTTCCTGGGAAATACAGCCGAGTGAGTCTCCTCCTTCTTTTTGCCATCACCCACGACGCCTGATTTGGCAGAGCCTGGCAGGATTCAGTGCTCTGAAGGTTCTGCAGTGGGATCGCCTTTCCCCTGCAGTTCCCCACTCCTGGCGACTGCCCGTGCCGGAGTGGCACCACAGAACTATCCCGGAGCTCCGGTGCGGCCAAGAGCAGCGTCAGAGGAATCTCTCTGGATCGGAGTTCCCAGCAACCGTTTATTAGAAATGAGGGGTCTCTGGAAGGGGTCAGGTCCGAGAGAGCCTTGAGCCCTGCTGTGCAGGGCATTAAATACAGCCCGATCTCTAGGGAAGGGTACAAACAACAGACCAATAGGGACTCCCAAGTGGAGGAGTCAGGAGGGGATCACAAGTTCAGAGCCAATAGGGATATGCAGAGGGAGGGAACAAGATATAATAACCAATGGGGCCTTGAAGGAAAAATGACTGTCAGGGAAGTATCTGGGAGATAGGGTGGGGCTTAAAATGATAGACAAGAGAGTAGGGGCAGGGCTGAGGTGACAGATAAGGAACTTTCTGGAAGGAAGGGAGGGATTTGCTTTGACAGATAGTATGTAGGCGGGATAACAACAGGGAGATACCAACACATTTAACCGGAAAAAAGGAACATACCAACAAAGCTTAACATTAAATAAAACACACTACAACAGAACGTGATATCCTAGGAGTGATATCTGTATCGTAGACAATTATTGGTGGAAGAGGCGACCAATCACTTGACGCCCTGGAGGAATGATTGATCTGCAGTACACCCCGTTAAGAACCAATGGAAATGGGCCAATCAGAGAGTGGATTGTAAACAGACCAATCCTGGACAGAGGGGGTTCTATAATGGTGGCAGTGGGACTTAACTTGGGGTCCTCCTGTGGAGATTGATACTGATACATTGATACACTCTCCAAAGGAGAGTGTTCAGTATTGCTGTAGTGGAACTCAGGCTTATCCTGAGTTCCCACCACTGTTGGTGTTTTTCTTTTTGGTCAATAAATGGTTTGACTTTGTTTTTCACCCGAGAAGTCCAAGACTGTTTATAACAGTGTCACCTCACCACTTCCACCCGATGCTACAATTAATTCCACTTTTTGGGGGATGAAATTGTTTTATTCCATTTCAATACCTTTTTTACAGCCTCTGAAATGCTTTGCAGAAGAAGCATAAAGCTGAATCTCACCTAATATAATTATCTTTTTCTGTATGAAAGAATCCTCCCTCTCTTTCTGCATACATTAAAAGGTTTATTTCTTTGGAGTACCTTCAGCCCCGGGCATTCCTTAAGAACCAATTCCTCTTATTAAAAAGCACTTGGCACATTTACTGAGTAGCAAACCACTTATAAAGCCAAAGCAGGATGGATTTTTATCTTTCCTGCTGTGAAAGCCGCCTGTATGAGTTGAGTCCACTGGGCGGGAATAGCTGTTTTTTCCGAGGAGAAAATATACAATCCTTCTATGAACTCGTCTAACTTGGTGTTCTTTCTTTGGCAGGACACCTGTGTGTGCCACCTGCAAGGGGGGAGGATGCTGCAGTAGACAGGGGTTCTTCTGTTCATCCACCCCATCTCTGTTGTTTTTGTGCCTCATAATGAGTAAATCTCACACTGGACAAGTCTGACAGTATTTCCCGTTTTTGGGTGCCCAGGGAATGCCAAGGTCACAGGACAGATCTGTTTTCACCTCAGTTTTCATGGTTTCTTGTCTGCTTTTTGCACACACAAGTGAGATGGCTGAGTAAGAACGGAGGGGAGATAGGAACAAACACAGCAGAGTCTGTCCTACAGACAGAAAGCACCTGGGAGATAAAGTGAATAAACTTGTTCCTGACTCCTAGCTGTAGGTAAGGAATAAACCTTGGAGTATCCAGCTGCTGCTTGTTTCATTTCAGCCATGTGCTGTATAAATTCTACACCAAAAACTGATTTCACAAAATTTTTAGCATGAAGAAAAAGGAAGACAGAAAAAGAAGGAGAAGATGAGGGGTGGTGCTGAATCCCAGACACTCTGTAAGAGTCTCCCGCGAGAAGTCACAAAAGCTACAAATTTGTGCTCTTACTCTTCATTTTTTCATCACTAAAGCAGAGCCTTCAACATGTGCACTTGAAAAGCTCTGCCACGTGGCATAAGCTGTATTTTCCTCTAGGAGTAAAAACAAACCTCACAGGATACACATGAGCTTCAACTTTTGATCTGCCACTGCTGGTGGAAAACATTTTGACAGATCTAAATTTGTAAGGCACAGACTGAGTCTTTGTCACAGGCTGGTGATGCACTCAGGCAAGGAGGGTCAGAGCAGCACAGAACTATCCACAGGCATATTCACATTTAAAAATATTCCCTGTTGCCTTGAATTGCTTCTATCTTGAATGACATCCACAGATGAGGATCCTAAATTTCATTTCACTGTGCTGATTTTCTGTTTTAAGTATTTAATTGATTAACAACCAACATAATTTGATGAGGTTGTGATTCAAACCTTCTCCTTGAAGACAGTGGAATCAATTTATTTGAAGAATTAGTTATTTCAGTCAGCCATAGGAAATGAAGAACAGCTGTGAGAATAAAATAATTTTCCTTTGCTTCTTTTTAATTCTCTGAGAAATGCTAGATGTGATGCCTTCATAGGATTTCTTTAGTCATGCTCAAATTAAGCTGTAGGGTTTTTTAATATTTTTTTAATGAAACATGGGAATTTGTTGTCTGCCTTCATTCAACGCAGGTTGAAAGTGTATCAGACTTGCAAACATCTGTCCTTTGTTAACTCTGAAAGACGATTTGTGTTCTCAATAAGAGAAAACTTTGTGTCTTCATGTTCCAGCCAGAAAATTTAAAAAAATGTTTTCTGTAACACCTTTCACTTTCTTTTGACTTAAGATTGAATTCCCTCAGCCAATTCAATGGCAAACACACTCCTCCAAAGTTTTAATTATATGTTTTCCTTACTAAAATCGCTTCAATGATCCCCAGATTATCTCTGTGAAGGGACCAGACCAGGTGGCTGCAGGGCAAGGGGAGGTGACAAACAGACCTGGGGGGGAATTCTCCTTCCTACAACAGTGATGTTCCTACCAGAAATGATCAGGATCCCTGTTCAAAAGCTGGAATACCACCTTCCTCTCTGAAAATGTCTCTTTTATCACATTTCTGCTGGAATAAAAGGACACTTTGATAGTAATAGCAAGCACAATGTTGGTTTAGTAAGGATAACATGGGTGAACTGCACCACAAAATAATTGCTTAGCCAGGTCCTAATACTTTGGGCATTTATTGGCACACTGAAGTAATCTCAGGGGATCTCAGGCACTAGAAAATCATTTTTATGAGCAAAATCACACCTTACAAGTGTAAATGAGATGTAGCCAATGCTGCCAGTTTCTGTTTTCCTACTCAACTGAGAATTCAGCACATAAAATCACATTGGCAAATGGTTTCTGGTACTCCAGATGCAGTTGTATTGAGCAGGAAGAAAAGCCTGGCATGCAAGAAAGGGAGAGAAGGAATTACTAGGCCTTCTGTTTTCTTGGTTAAAAGCACTTGTGTTGTGAATTAAAATATGGAAATATATTGATTTTAGTCCATACATTGCCCTTTTTTTTTTTTAAATCAAAAACAGAAAACAGGGGCTGAAGAGAAGGGCTGAGTGACCAAATATTTTTTCTCTAGAATTGTTACCCTTAAGAAAAATTTGAGGTCTTCTATCCACCAAAGAAAAAATATTTCTAAAAAAAGGGGAAAATTAAAGGCTGCATAACCTAGCTCAAATTATTGGCAATTAGCATTGCACTGGAAAGTCATAGGCAGCTCTGTTTTATAAATTCATGATTGTTATCAATAAATAAAAAGCAAGAGGTAAAGAGATAGGAAATGTAGGACAATGAGCGTATAATTGGGTTGTCCTAATTTACAATTTCTCAAGTGACACCCTAAATCCTCCATCTTGTCTCCTGTTCTCTAAACTAACTATTTCACCCAGTGATTTAAAAATACTTTCTAATCTATACACTTACACTTTTAGCTTCTTCTATCTAACTTTAACATTTGTTTTCATGTTTCACCATGAAAACATGTTCATGAATTTCATATTATATGAAATTCAATGTTTTTCTAGATCTTGTAACTAAGGACCAGAAACAAGGGCTCAAACTCTGTATTCCAGATTCCAACATCCACTGTATGATTTTTGGGTTCCCTTCCCTGAGAACGCTCATGTTTGTTTCTCAAGTTCATAAATACTAGAGTTTGAGGTCCATTAAATGTCTGAAGATTTTTCTGGATTGCACCATGAAACTAGCAGGCATCTTAAGGCACACCCTCCCTTCAGGCTTGCACAGGCAGATGAATTTTTTCTCTCTTAGCCAATGGCATTGCAGAACTTCCAGCCTTGGCATTTTACCTTTCCAGGGCTGTTCACCTTAGAAAACACTGAAATGAAGGAAATGTTTCCAGAATTTTTCATTTTGGTTTTTTTCTGTCATTGATACTTATTAAACACGTACTGCATCCAGATTAGAAAAAGTGTAAACACCCAGGCTAAAAAGGTGAAATTTACTTATTGATTATGGGAGGTCTTAATGGGAAATTAATTTCAGAATCCCCAAATCACCACTGAGATGTAAAGATTCCATTGGAATTGTTATTGCTTATTCAAAGCAAGCTTAAATTCCAGTATTTATGCTCAAAGAAAGCCAGAGATCAGGTGTTAAGAAAGTAGTCTGCAAGAAAGGTGTGAAAGCAATGCAATGGAAGAAACATAGATAAAATGCTTTAAGCTGGAAATGTAAGAATCAAGGTGGCACTGAAAGATGAGTGCAATGGAAGATGATCTGGGTTTATGCAGTTTTGGAAATATAACAACTTAGTTGCATTTTTGTGGTGTCATATTTATTTGTTGATGCTAAAGTACTCTGTTCCCACTGGTAAGAGCTGAGGACAGTCAGGACTGGCAGGAAATGTTCATCAAGTGGTGGAGAACACTGCCTGGAGAGGGTTTTCTCTGACAAAGTGGTTTTCCTACTGTTCCCAGCCACAAATCTTCACTCTGGGGAAAGAGGCTGGATCTCACTGGCAGATGATTTGCAACAACTTTTTCTACAGCTGCTCTGATTTTGAGCTCTCATGGAGCTTTGAAATTCTCACTAAGGGCTGTGCTTTTGCTGCCATGGCACAGCAGGTTGGTTCATGCCACTGTCACCGTGCCTGTCCCAAGCCATGGGATAGCAGGGGACCAAACTCTGTGCAGGATCAGAGAGAATGGCATTCCATCACCAGGATGAGAACTGGCACTGTGACAAGGGGGCTTCAATTCCTGTAGCAGAGACTCAGACACAGCAGGCACAGCAAAAAGGATAGAACTCATTAAAGTCTTGGAAATTCCTCACCTGAGTCTTAAGACTCAGCCTTACATGTTAGTGGCCAAGCTTTCCAAAGGTGAGGAATGTCTTTTACCACAGAGAAGAAATTACTTCTGCTGTTTATTTTTGTAGTATTTAATTTCCATTTCACAAGCTCTTCATCAATAGATATTTTCATTGAGCATTGCTGGAATTTAGAGGGCAAAACAGTGATACTAGAATGAGGAAACATTTTTTTGTTGTTGACATTAAAGAAAATTTACTTTGACCGTAAGTATTCTTAGAATTAATTGTAGATTAAGATTGCTTTACATACAGGTGTCAATATTTATGCAGTTTTTCATTCCATAGTATCTGTCATCTGAACTGTAAATCCTTTTACTTAACTAACACTGTTTTTATTAACATTCAAATTATGAATGCATAAAGATAAATATATGCCTGAGATGAATTTTCACCCCCACTTTTGTTCTGACTTCTTAGTTTTCAGTCTGGGAAGAAAAAAAATTAAAAAATTCAGTCTGCTGTATGCTGTTAAAAGAAATGTTCTGGTTATTTCACACCAGAATATAAACACCTTGTCTGTTTCAGTGACCATGTTCTAGTAGAATCTTACCTGCATGCAATACATGCTCAGAGCCACAGAAATCACTAAAAATATTTGTTTTAAGCTCACTTTATAAGCAGAGCTATCTGGAGAGATATTTCTGTTCAAATTATGTTGTGTCAGAAAGGACAGACTTTTGAACTTCTTTTTTTTTTTTTAGATTATTTGTTTTGTATTAATAAAGACACTGAATTTTTTCCACAATTCAGACATGCCTAAAAATTAGTGGATTCTTGAGGGTAGAAGTGTTTGAGGCTTGTGAGGTTCAAGTTACTGCCAGGGAAGAAGAATGCTGGTACCAAGATCTCTTTCCAAGTGAATTTCCTGTGGCTCTTGTTGGCAACTGTTAACTGCTGATCACTTGCTCACTGGAATTAATGCAGACTTCCCCTGCACAGTGCTTGGAGTTGGGCTCTGCTCTGTGTCAGACAAACTGAAACAAGGTTTTGTTCTGCCAAATCCCCTTGGTGAGCTTACCCTGGAATTTCTGTCACGTGTGTGTGTGTGTGTGTGTGTGTGTGTGTGAAAGCAGCAGGAGGGATGTGATTTTCTAAAATGTCAGAGCTGTGGGCCAAAGTGGTTTGACCTCTCCGTTTTCTAGGGTTAGAAAAAAATTAGAGGAGCTGGAGGAGATCTTTAGAGGTAGCAGTAGGAGGTGTGAGAACAGTGCAGTGACCCATTGCAAGTGCAGAACTCCTAAGGGCCCTGAACCTGCTTTGTCATTTTGAAGGGAAGATTCAATACCAAAAATGTTGCAGCTCTGTCAGGATTGTTGGTGTCACAGAGCACTTGGTACTTCTCAACACAGTGCCCCTGTCCCTCTAGAGTCATGGGGATAGGAGGAAGTCACAAAAGCTTCTCTTGGGTTTAGATTTTTTTCCACGCCTACCAACCAACCATATTTCTTTTTCACACTGTGCTGTGGCCTCACAGCCTCTCATGGGGTCTCTTGCTGAGCTAATTGTAAGAGACAGCTTACAAACTTGAGTTGGCAAAGTCATTCCTTTTAACTCTTGTTACTGATGTACAGAACACTCACTCGCAGTGGTGGCAGCATTGGGCGCCAGATATTGAAGTTCAGAACACTCGCTCACGGTGAAAGACTTCTCCTGGATCAAGCTGTTCAAGTATAAGCAATTATAAGGTAAATATAAGGTATAAATTATAAGGTAAATAAGGGTAAAGAGAGGGAGAGACCCGTGTCCGCCCCCAGCCTCGGCATCCACGTGGTCGGGGGGAGGGGAGAGAGAGTGGGGAGAGCAGGAGAGGTGAGGTTAGAGATGGAGAGGGAGGGATCAAGAGAGCATGAGAGAGATCGGGGAGAACCAGGGAGGCTTAGGAGAGAGGAGGAGGACAAGAGAGGGGTAAGAGGGGGAAAAACCAAGAGGGTAAGAGTAAGAGCGGGAGAGGAAGAAAAACAAGAGGTTAAGGGAGGGAAAAACTAAGAGGGTAAGGGAGGGAGAAACTAAGAGGGTAAGAGTAGGGAAAACAAGAGAGCAAAGTTCCTGTTGCAATACAATATATGTCTTTCTATGGTGAATATTCTAATTCCCAATAACCAATCACTGCAAGATACACCCACTAAAGAATTTACATACAGCCTATAAGAATTACTACATTAACATACAGTGTTGCATTTCAAACTCTAAAAGCTTTATGAATTCTTCCCTTGCTTCTTGACCTTTGGGCTTTCTATCAGCAGAAGGACATTGTTTCATCAACAGGGATTCTCCTTTAGCTGGCTAGGCTATTGTTCTTTGGTTATATAGTAACTAGTACTCTGTATCTTATGACTCAAAGCAAGCTTTCATTTCTATTTTGATTCTAGGCTTCATATTTTCAGAATCTTCTGCCAAACAATCACATTCATAAGGTTTCTGTTTCATCCTCCTCAACATCTTGTCTTTCTCTTCATTCAGTTTATGACTTCTTCCAGTAAGTTTTTGAGCATTTGTAGATTTATATTCAGTGGCTTCAATGAAATAAAGTGACTCTGTGATAGCTCACATTGTGAATGATGAGTAAATGAAGTTATGACCTCATTAAATTCCAAGATGTGGCAAAACACTTTAACACAGCAGATGATGTGACTCGAAGCTGAATTAATTGCTATTTTATGTAAAAATGCAATTAAAGGGGGCTTAAGGACAATTGGAAAAAGGGTGATTTCTTGTTTACAAGATTGCATGTAAGGACTGTAGAACAAAGAACAAGAGAGATAAGGGCTAAACTGTATTTTAAGAACAGACTTATAGTGTTACACAGAATAAATCACACTCTGGCTGTGTGGGCAGTGTGGTCTTGTCGCAACAAATAGGGATAGATTGAAACTTATATTGTGTAAGATTTACAAACGAAGACTTTCTGGCTTGTATCCATCCTCACAAGCTTTTTAATGCTCTGATAAAAACAGAACATTATCATACCTCAGGCTTGAAAACTTCAGTCATATTTCAATGCTTTTAAGGCTCTCTGTAGAGTAATAGTAATCAAGCTCATCAAACTCTACACTGATATCTTGGATGCTCAGAAATTTGTTTTCAAAATACCCATTTACTCCTTGCATGAAGCTGTGCAGGTTGCATCTTTCAGGTTCATCTGTCTTTGAAGGAATGGTAATTACTAAAGCGGCTAAATCAATCATTCCTGGTTTTTTTGTATCATTAGAAGCTTCTACTGCCTCATGCTGGCACAAGCCCACTCTTTTCAAGGGTGCTCTTCGAGGTGAAAATTGTGACCTGTGTCTGAAAAAAGAGATAGAAATAGGTGATGATCTGTCTAGATGATCTGTCTAGAGATAACAGCAACATGGCTGAAGTGTCCCCAATAACCAAATGTTTCTGGCTGTCTATTACACTTGCAAGAATGACACAGTCACTGGAGCCCTGGCTAGCTCTTTGCACACACCAGCACTCAGAAATGCATCACATTAGCCTAAGAGAAGCAACTCCTGAGGCTGAACCTTTAGAGCCACTTGCTCTACAGGATCAGATGTCAGGGGTCAGGCAAAGGAGTAAGGAGGAAGCTCTCTGTATGGGTTCCAGCAGGAAAGGGCTCATTAAGGTCAAAGGGGTCAGGGATGGAAGAGCCCCTAACACACCTGTGTTTGGCATTAAATACAGGGAGGTTGGGGGGGGGGGGGTGTGATACAAAATCTTAGCCAATCAAGAACAAGCAGGGGAGGAGTGTGAGGCGGGGTTTATAATATGGGAACCAGTGAGGAGAAAGGGGAGGAGAAGAGAGGTCACATGGGCCAATAGGGCCTCCAGGGTTAGGGGATTTCCAAAGGGGTGGTACAGTCAGGGATTGGCCCAAGTGGGGGTTGATAGGGAAGGGTCCAGAACAAGGGGCAGGGTTTACAATGATGGATAGGGAAGGTGTTGGAACAAGAGGTAGTGTTACAATGATGGGCATCATGGGGGAGGATGCAACTTAGGGGCAAACCAAGTCTGGGAAAAACATGTGAGAACATAGGAGCAAATTTAATTATAATGACAATTAATTATAATTATATTATAAATTATATAATATAATTATAATAATATAAATAGTTATATAATTTAATGATAATTTTTAATTTTACAACTGTAAATTAACAAACTGTTAACATAAACACATGCCGCAACACAAGAACAACGAAAAAGTTATTTCTCTTTATCCTGTGCCAGTTCACATCAATTTTTAAGTTTTTGAGGGAACCATCACAAAGGTGCTGCTGGTTAAGGTGGTGACAAAGAAGGATCTGTCTGGGAACCCTGGGAGGTAAGGTCAGTAGAGACTTCATGATGGGTTACAATCAGCAAGACAAAAAATCCTAGATGTGTGTTGAACAAAATAACTGGATAGCAAACTGACCTTCCAGGAAGAAAAGAGTCAGCAGCAGTTGTTCCAGGAGCTGTGTCTGCATGAAAATATAAAAGTAACTCACTAAGTAACTGGAAATGAACTTTGTTGACTGTACCACATGGATATCCATATATTTGAGATTATGGCTGAAATAGGCCTTGGGTAAAGTAAACCATTCTAGGATCAAAATTTCACAGAAATTCCATCAAAATTACAGCACATACAGATTTTACACCCTTTCTTAACAAGCATGTTATTGAACTGCAGCTACAAATATTTATTCTTATGAGTATTTAGTCTTCTTAGTATTTAATCGGTAAGAGAAAGTCAGACTGCCCTGAGACTGTCTGAGACTCAGTGCTGCCCTTAAAACAAAAAATTGTCTCCATAGAACACAAATTTTCTCATTCTTTTTTTCTTAAGCACCTTTCTCTAAGGAAAAAAAACAAAAAAAAACCCTTAATAAATATCATCACCAACTGAATTGCATAAAAATAGGGGTTTTTTATTTAAATTAAGATAGCAAATTTGGAATGCAAGCACATAAAATTGATTACTTTGGACCAGCCCAAGCTCAGCATCCTTGAGTGTGAGCTCAAGAGTGTAGAAATGAATGTGATACTTCTTCCAGTTCTGCTCCATGGCATCTGCTTGCAAGTCTTGGCTTCCAGAGTGAAGATTAGTTTACATGCACTCAGTAGCTCTCCATAGTTTTCACTTTGTGTTAAATTTGTTTCCAGTTAAGGGTACAGTACACAGCTTTCAGCACCAACAAAATATGGAGCTTTGCTGTTTGCCCATTCCTGTGCTGTTTGATGTACATGTCCCATCTTTCAACTTCATATGTATTTGTATAATTACTTGTAAAAGACAAAAATAATTGACCCATATTTTGCTAGGATCAAGACAAGGATGAAATAACAGCAGTAATATTAGGGCCTGTTCTGATCAAGTAAGACAAAAACACAGAAAACTTCAGGTAGTAGCAACCATTTGTAGTTAGGGGCATCTGTAATAATTTAATTTCTTACTCCACTTCATTAAACTTTCCTCATCAAATTCAAGAATGGCATTATTGACAGATTTATGAGCTTACCCATAAAGCACATGAAAAGTACATTTTTCGTATAAAAATCACAAATATACACAATTGTGATGTAGTCAGTCTTGTAAAATGAGACTGAAAGCCTTTGTTAAATATGTGTTTTTCAGATAAGGCCATCAACGTTCAGGGTGCTCTGCTGTTCAGTTCATTTGTACATAAAACTAAAGGAATAATATTGTGAAATGTCACACCTTCTCCTCACACCACTGGGAAGTTTCTGTTAAATTTGAAAGATTCTGTTTCACGTGGAATAAATTAAAATGGATATGGTTTGATAAACAGCTCTTTAAAATTACTGGCTTACTGAAATTGGGCCAGATACTTTGCTTTAGAAGTTTTCTCTCAGCATTATCATAAGAAATACCTCTATGAAACTTTTTTCTACTAACAGTGATCAGAATGAGGGAGGTTGTGCTGAACATTGAAAAGATATTTTTGAGATTTTTCTAGTCTAGGTGCTCCCTTCATACAAATATTGTGATTCTGGGGTTTTGGGTGAGTTTTAAAATTTTATCATTTTTCTCTATTTTTTTAAAGAGGAGAGGTAAATCATTTAATAGTTAGAGATCTGATGACCTAGCTCAGTGAGCAGGATGGTGTTTTCCTGAGGAAAGGCACAAAAATAGAAGGATGAGCCCTGCCACCCCTCACACCCAATAATCCACGTTTTAAAAAGTTATGTACCTATTTAGTAAACAATTATATTGTCCAGCAAGCAACTTTTTATCTTAAATCTTTAGTTCCATATTGCTAAATTCTCATCTGATGTGACTTCATAGTATCAGCATTATCAGTTAAATAATTATATTATAGTATGTGTTAGGAATATAATTATATAAGTAAATATTACAGCACACAAATTCTTGGATGGATTTGGAAGATTTTCACACCTTATGTATGCTTTTGTTTTTTCACACCTCTGTTGAGATTGTAGCTGTATCTACAGCTGCTCAAGTTTAAGCCTAAAATAATTACATGCTGAAAATAAATTTTTTAAAAATTTTATTTCATTTTTACTTAAAAATAAATATTTTTTACAGTATTATTATTTTATTTCAAATCCTACTGCTAAGCCTTTTCTTCTGTCTTCAGGAGTACAAAGGATGTGCTTGCCTTTAAGTTAACTAAAAGTCTGTCATTTTTCCTCTAATGACTTCTTCCAACTGGACAAAATTACTGTTCAGTGCCTTGGGAGAAAAGCTTGGACAAGCTTTACCTTTGCTTGAAATGCAATTTCAGAGTGCTGTAAATGCATTAATCCCCGCTAAGTCTAGAGAGCTCTTAAAATGTTATGAAAACATTTTCACTTATTTTCAATGATGAACCCCTGCATTAACTTGCAGGTTTCTTCTTCATTGTAAACAATCCCCAAATCCTTTCTAGTAGGGTAGCTAAAGTTTCAACCTGACAGCTTAGCAGATGAATCTTTTTTTATTTTCTTTTCCTGGTGGTCCTCCTCTATCTTATGATATTGAGGTATTTATAGAAGTAGATATTAATCATAATATTTTAATCTGTATTTTCTGGTTCATAGCCCAAAAATTTGCATGGCCTGAAGAAGAACCAGGCTGAAAATGTGGTAGTCTCAGCTGCAGGAATGCATTTCAGATAGTTGGCTTGCCATCCTTGGCAGAGAGGTAGTTGATTGGCTGTATAAAAAATCACTGTTTAAACTCTGCATTTAAAAATCAAAAGGCAAGTAAGATAAATCAGTGATTTTTACATATTTTCATATATCAGTGTTCCCAGCAAGATGTCCAGTACCAAGCTTTAGCTCCTCTCAGTTCAGATCCTCATGTCAGTCATGTTGTGTGACCAGTGGCAAATGGCAATAAGTAGGTTAAGGGCTTGAGGTTCCTTTCTGAAACCACACTGACATTAACCTTTTTTTACAACATGTTGTTGGATCAGACCCTTGGCAGCTGTGGTGCTGTGCTTCCACTGAACCCAGTCAGCAGAGCTAATGCCATGGCAACTGAGAGCCCACACAGGGCTCATAAAATTCAAATACTAGAGTCTTATTTATAATGACAGAATGATATTATAGGAACCTCAGTGACAGTCAGACACCCGTGTGCTGGAGTGAGCACTGAATCATCTGCGCCACATCACAGCTGAGCAGTGTCACAAAATTTGAGCATGCCAAAGCCTCAGGAGAGCAGCATCATCCACTTCAAGACTGCGTGTATTCTCTGCACTCTCACAGAAATTTTAGTGGTTTGGTTTGGTTTGGTTTGGTTTGGCTGTTATTTAATGTTTTGTATTGGTTTGGGGTGTTTCCCCCTCAGTCTGGTAATGCCAAATGAGGTATATTTTGGTGCTCCATTACTGTCCCAAGGGCTGTGAAAATTCACACACCAATCGCAGCCTTACCAAAAGAACTTACCAAAGAACTCCAGCTGAGAAGTGCAGTCTCTGTTGGTACTAACACCAACCTCCAATTAATATGCTGTAAAAGAAAGAGGCATTAAATAGTCATTAACACGATTCTTCTCTCTTTCTCTCTGTCTCTCTTTCTCTCTGTCTCTCTTTCTCTCTGTCTTTCTGTCTTTCTCACTGTCTTTCTGTCTTTCTTTCTGTTTTGGTCCAGAGTAAGTCACTGACTTCAAATTGTGCTTTGCCTGGCCACAGTCACTTTCTCAAACAGGATAATGTATTCTACCCATTCAAGATGTCTCATCCTATCTATTAACTACTTGCTATCAAGATATTAAGTACTTGCTGTAGTGATGAAGTATACTAATTTGTAGCATTTTCTTTGGTTATAAGCTTCCCTTTTCTTTCATACTGGGGAGGTCCAGGAATAAAAAGGAAAGCTAGAAATCAGCAAGCTTTTGATTTTGTACAACCAACTTTTGTAATGTTCATAATGGAAAGAGAAATGTAATCTGCACGTGAGAGTTTATCAAAACTCCAGCAAGGCACATGCAGGAGATTGAATTTAGAATTTTTGAAATCCACATTGTTGCAAGGTAAGTCTGGTTGTCTGTACAATAACGTGCAGCTGATAGTAAAAGATTTTAAAATCTTAGAAAATTCGGGGAGTTGGAAAGAAAGTTAGGCTTGGCAAGCCCTGGGAAAAGTGTTAAAAGTAGGCCCTGGGAAATGTTAGGCCTTCTGCTTGCTGAGATCATGTGAAACTGCAGCTGTGTAGTCAGTATATGATAAAGGATACAATTGTTAGATGTGATTAGATATAATTATTGTTTAAAGAACATGAGGAACAATGTTAGGGGTTTGAGGGGGGATCACGAGAAATCCATGCTTGGGTAAAATCATTGTATACAATAGAAGAATGTAAGTTTAATAATTAATATGTAAGTTGTATAACGATAGAGCATATGTACATGTTCAACTCAAAACCAAATCAGGTCAGATTTGGGTGTGTGACACCTTGACACCCAGAGCTCTTTAATAAAGCACCTTCATATAATCATTCCATGATTATGTGTTCCTGAACGCTAACACAGTCAGTACCAAGTTTAGAAGAAATAAAAATACCTCTAGGCCACTAGAACAGTTTGGTGACCCCTGAAATTAAGGCATTTTTCTGCCTTTCAGTTTGTTTGCATTCTTCTGAAACACAGGTAAATTCTGCTTTGCAGTGAACATCATATTGCTGTTACAAGTTGCCTGCTCTGAAATCCCAGAAGGAGAAATGAACTTTTTAATGGCTTGAGAAAAGTTGAGTCATTTTGGAATTCCTGCATGTCACTGAGGCCATTTCATTCATGTCTAGCAGGAGGGGCAGGCAGAGGCTGTGGATCTCATTAAAAATATGAGAACAACTTGCCTGAACACATCTGAAGAATTTGACTTGCTGAGAACATGCACAGATTGTGGCATAGATAAGGAAACAGATAACCATGTCCAAACAACTTTCACGGAACAAAAGTGTCTATTTCTCCTGTAGTTAGCCATCAAAACTTTACAGAACCCCTCCATTTTGCATCAGTTCCCCAGACTGAGCCTGGATTCTCTTTTGGATACAATGTGCCTGCCTGAAGCTCCAGACATTTGGGTTTAGTCGTTTATCGTTTTGGTTTGGGTTGTTCGTTTGTGTGTTTGTCTTTCAAAGGAACATAAGAAATAGCTTTCAAGGGTTTCTGTTATATTGCAACCTCTTGCCACTACATTGGTCCTACAATCTTCAAAAATGTAGTAAGCAACAAATAATTGATTTGTATAAATTAAATTCCTTTTTACAAGCCATTATTTCTCTGTTCAAAGACAAGCCCCTTATTTCCTTTTGAACAGTTTTATTAGAAGTAACATCATCTTTTTTTCCCCATTGAAAAGCTGGTAATAACAGCTAATTCCTCAGCAGGAGCTAACGAAAAATGTCTACAGCAACATCCTGTTTTGCAAATTAGAAATGTGTGCTTAAACACAACAGTAGGAAACTGAGGATTTGTTTAAGTTCTGGCGTCCTTTTCCTTGCACTTCGACCCATCAGGGTGGGATGAGTTATATTTCCAAAGGCTGTTGAGGCATATTCAATAGCCTGATTGGGTTTCTCCTCTGGGGTTTGATATTCAGGTTACCAAACCTGTATCATAATGATTTACCTCAGTGATTCCTTAAAAACTCTATCTGAATGAAAAAAGGGTGTTCTCACTCCATCCAGCAGCCAGCCTGTGCAACACTGTGAGCTGGGGGAGCGCTTGTCTGCAGGGCAGGCGCCCAGCAGCAGCCACACGCCGGCAGCTATTACTAATTATCAGCCCAATTGAAGCTTTTGTGAAGCTGCTCCTCTGTGGATCGAGGGCCAGCAGCTGAAATACAGCCTAGGCTTACAGCCAGCCGTTCTACCTCTGCACAACAGCATTGTTTACAGTATTCTGGGAGATAGCTGCTTCACTGCTTACATGTCCCTGCTAATAAAGGCATTTATTTGTCTGCAAAACGTCGGTGTCTGTTTATTGAGAGCCTTTTTTGGGTCCCACAAAACAAGGACATTGAGGGGCTGGAGGATGTCCAAAGAAGAGAACAGAGCTGGGGAAGGGTCTGCAGTACCAGCATCTGCTGAGGGAGCTGGGGAGCAAGGCAGGGCTCAGCCTGGAGAAAAGGAGGCTCAGGCAGGAACCTTTTGACTCTCACAACTCCCTGACAGGTCCAACCCTGTGTTTCAGCTTCCTCTCACATGTAATGAGCAATAGGACAAGAGGAAATGGCCTCAAGCTGCCCAAGGAGGTTTAGGTTGAGTATTAGGGAAAAATTCCTCCTGACAGACATTGGAACAGGCTGCCCAGGGCAGTCGTTTTCTATGGCTTTAATAGAACTATAGAGCTATAGTTAACATGTATATATGAGTGTATACATATACACACTTTTATTCTTTATTTAGGTCAAACCCATGCAAATATATGAATGAAAATGCCCAGAAAAATTTTGGTTGCCCTGAACTAGTGAAGGGTGTCCCTGCCCACAGGATGGAACTGGATGATCTTTAAGGTCCCTTCCAACCCAAACCATTTAATGATTTAATGACTGAACTTCAGAAAGGATCAAAGCCTCTCTGCCAGAATGGCACTGTCCTCCAGAGCAGCATTGGCAGACAAACAGATATTTCACTTGGCAGGGTCCCATAAATGCTCTGGAGACACAGCTTTCATGATAGGCAATGAGCAGATGCTGCTGTGGCTCTGTGGCTACTTTTCCTTTTCCTTTCTCTTCTGCTGTGTCGTTAAACGGTGGAAAACTGGGATCAGAACTGCTCATGAGTAGGGGTGTCCTAGGAACAGACTGAAAGGCCAGAGGCAGATTTTTTCCCAGCTTTGTTTCCTTTTCAAAGGCTTCAGCAATACTCAGTACATTCCTCTGACTGAATTCCCTACACAAGCACTTCTGAAAGGACTGAGTCATTTTTCCCACTTCACACATGTAGATAAATAGTATCAGCTTAGGTGTAAAAGAATGAGACAGTTCAGTCAGGTCTGTGATAGTGGCAGTGAGCAATGTTTATCCCAGGTAAAAAGCTGTTTGTTTCTCAATGCCCATCCTGGGCCTGGCTTGCAACACCTGAATCCACAACAAAAGTGTCTGCAAATTGAACAGGTTAAATCTGGTGGTTGAAAGATGGCAGCATAATTTTTTATCATGAACTGCAGCTGGAATAGGCATTTTATTTCAAAATCTGTGGCTGCATTGAAACAGATTCATCTCCAGGTGCTTGATGAAAGCCTGTATTCTGTTTTGACCAGAAGTGTCTTTTCCATTGTCATTGGTGTTGATCTGACAGGTTCCAAGGAGGATTTCAGGGCTTTCCCTCATCACACCAAGCTCTCTTTTTGCCACAGGCAAGCTGCTTGTAGCGGTGCCACTGGGGACTTGGGTGTTCTCTTCAGTGTGCAGAAGCAGACAGCACACACAGACCCTGCCAGGAGAGATCAGATCTCACAGCTGTGACAAATCTGTCACTCCAGCAGCTACAGTTTTGCTAGAGTGATGCTGATACTCACATTTTTGCTAAATTTGCAGAGCCATGTGAGTGACTGGAATTAAGCCACAGCTAATTCTTGGACATGGCTTTGGCCTGGAGGGGAACACTTTAGGGAAGACAGGTAAAAAACCACAAAGTGAATCAGCTACAAGGACACGAAGGATGCTGCATGAAAGGTTTGGTTGCTGGTTTGTTCTGGAACGCACTTTTTTATTTATTTCCCAGACCTGAAAGAACAAAAAGAAATAATATTCCTCTCCTGGACTTCAGCATTTCAGGAGACACTGTCACCCCCAGAAGTTATATCTGCTTCAGAAATTTACTGATTATTTACTATATTAGAAATTTACTCATTGTCTGTATCTACTTACAGAATTTACTTCCTCATGTTTAGGGAAAAAGCATTAATTTTCTGTGTCATGGATGATACATATATGACACAGTGGCTACTCATCTTAATTGAGTGCATCTTAAAAAAATAAACAAAGAAATACTGTCCTGCTGCTTAAACTCTTTCTTCGTGGCAGAGGTATGCTCCCATCAAGCTAAGGATGATAGTAAAAGGCCTTAAAATCTTAGAAAATTCGGGGACTTAGAAAGAAAGTTAGGTTTGAAAAGCCCTGGGAAAAGCAGACCCTGGAAATGTTAGGCCTTGTGCTTGTTAAAGACCAGGTCAAGCTGCACCTGTGTAGTCAGTATATGATAAATGATACAATTGTTAGATGTGATTAGACATAACTATTGTTTAGAGAACATGGGGAACCATGTTAGGGGGCTAAGAGGGGATCATGAGAAATCCATGCTTGGGTAAAAACAATGCATAGAATAGAACAATATAAGTTTAGTAATTAATATGTAAGTTGCATAACGATAGAGTATAAAATATGTTCAACTCGAAAACCCAAGTCGGGTCAGATTTGGGTATGTGTACCCCTGACACCCAGAGCTCTTTAAATAAAGCACCTTCATATAACCATTCGTGGTTATGTGTGTTCCTGAACGCTAACAAGGAGGTAGAGTAGGATAATCCCATGGGATTGAGACAATGCACAGATGATAACAAAGGCACAGATCTCCTTAGACATTAGCTTTCAGCCAACACCTCTTATGGCCTGAACAGTATGAGACATTGGACACAAGGCTTCTTTTGCTCTAAGATTATTAATTTCATTTTTCTTGCTAGAACAATAGAAAGGGAAATAGGAATGTGCCAGAGTGAATGTGTTTGACTTCCTGACTGTTTAAATCCACTGGTGGCTGTGCTAAAAAAGGCTGGTTTCAAATTCTTATGAGGTAGTGGAGTTACCATCAATACCTGCCTGCCGCTCTGTGCTATCATTATCAACCTGTGCTGACAGAGGTCACTGCCACTTTCATTGCCATATCCTCTGGGGTGCACAGACAGCTTTTCAGAGAGGGGGAGTGAGCCCATGCTGGAGTTATTTTGTCTACTTCTTTTACAGACATGAGAGGATGTGCTGTTTCTGGATCAGACTGATTCATTTGCTTCAAGAATGCTGCTGGATCAAGACCTTTGCTTCATCCTCTGCTGACACTTCCACTGCAGCTGCAGAGCTGAGCAGGATCAAGCACACAGCAGAGAGATCATGCCAGTCACAGAGCAGCAGACTCAGAGGGACCAATTAGGTCCTGAAAACTGTGTGGTATTTTTGGGCCTCTGTAGGAGACGCTTCGGGGTGGACGGTCTGAGACACAGCAAAGAGGTCTATAATCGAGTTAGGTGTTAGAAGTTTATTTCAGGGCATGGGGGAGAGAGAGAGAGAGAGAGAGAGCCTGCTGAGCCAGCAGATAGAGCTCAAAGCGGGCTCGGAGGAAACAATACAAAAGGGGGTAACATATGAATACATGAGCTCAAGACTTAAGAAAGAGAGTGACAGAACAGAAGTGAGAGAGACAGGGAAAAAAGAGAGGCCAAGCTCTCCTATACAACCGCTTATATAACCTATACCTTTGAATATTCTATTCCTTTACTAACCAGTCTTTCTAAGTATACTAATATAGTAACATTTGTGTACAACCTATAGAAATCGCTGCTTTTACATATCTTTAGTTATCTCCAGGGTCCTTCAGACCTTTCCTTATAAGGCTGGGGAGAGGGGTCTCAGCTTGGTTTTGTTGCAGGAAAGAATGTGTTCTGGCATACCAGCCTGGTTTCTTTGACTTCTTCAAACCATGCTATCATTTGTATTTCTTCCTTAGCCTTTTTGGCTGAAGAGTCATATTTATAATTTCTTTCTAATTCTACCTTCCCAACAGGCCTCTTCTCCAAACACTGTGCATCAAAACACTTTTAGTTTTTAACAGCTGTGATGCAAAAGCCAAAGAAGCAGCTCAAAAGAATGGTGAGGGGTGACTGGTGGAGAAGAATGAGGGATCAAGACTGAAAGAATCTGCTGGTGAATTTGAAGACATTCCTTGTGAAAGCATTTGAGTTGGTATAATCAAGTATAGGTCAGCACAGGGCCAACAAGAAGAGAAACCACAAAAGCAGAGAGTCAAAATGTGTGCTCCTTGAGAGGCTTTGCAATGGCAAAAGTTCATCAAGTTCGGTTCATGGCTGTGATGCACAGAACCAGTTGCAAATCCTGCTGAGGCTGAGTACGAGAAGGTCACAGAATCCAACTGCTGAGTGAGTCCTATTTAGGGAGGAAAACTCCAGGCACCTCTTCTTTCCAAGGTGAAGCCCCTATGTACAGAAAATAATGTGTGGATTAGGATATTTTTCCAAACTGGCACATAGCTCAAACAGCTGATATTGATTTTTCAAGATACTACACAGTGTTTTTCAAGCTCCATAGCAACCCTTTCCTCTCTTCTGATTTTTATTCCATACCATAGCAAGCCTTCCATGTTAAGGCTGAGGCAACAAGTGAGGAACTGAAATAGAGAAGAATAGGTGTGATTAAAAAAAGTAATTTAATTTTTTTTAACATATTTTCAAAGCTTTCCTCCATTTGTTCTTTTTTGTTTTGTTTTGTTTTGGTTTTTGTTTTTTTTGTTTAAATGACATGTTTCTTGGCTTTTCACAAAATAATCCACTTTCCACTGTTCACAGGAACTAAACGGAGTGTGACCCAGTAACACTAGGCTGATTCTGCTGCACCAGAGCTTGTCAAAATGTAAGATGAGGTAGAGATGTTGAAAATAGTCTTTAGCAAAATTGAAAATTAGCAAATCAAAACTCCCTTCTTTATGTCAATAATGCGATGCTGCCAGAACCTTATTAAATTGGCCTGTTCTTGGTTTTCTCAGGCATAATTAACAGTATGAACAAAACTGTGTTATTTGTAATAACATCTCATAATATGAATTACCATGTTTGGATCATGTCATCAGAGTGCTGGTCTTCTGAGCGATAGCTCCAAGTTTTTGGAAGGGCATCTGAATTCCTGCTTTTCCTTCATTTTTTACATAAATAATTAAAGCAAACTAACAAACAAAACTCTACAGTCTAAACAATTTATTAATTTGTTTAAATGCTTCTATGAAGGAGAATTTGTTGTATGTTAAGCTGGAGAAGACTGGTGAGATAAGTGTGGCTGTAATGATTAGTGGATTCAGTGGCAAAAAAAAAGACAAGGAAATTCTCTTAGAGCTGTAGCTTCACTCTTCCATGTGTGTTGGAATTATAGTGATACAAGCCAAAAATAAACTAAAAGGAACCAAAACAAAACAAAAAAACCAGTCAAATGAAAACCAAACACATAAGCAAACAACCCATAAACAAACAAATATTTTAGAAATGTAAAAATACGTATTTGCACTTTTCCAAACTAGTTACACTTCTGAACATGTATGCACGTCATGGCCCTGTGCAGTGAATTTTAGCATGTGTATAAAAACTGACATCTCTGTCTGGGAGACATTTTGCCCCCACTTTTATAATTACCCTTTAAGAACATGAAAGGTTTTTGGGATCTTTGAGATGTTCAGTCTTGCTCAAGAAACAGGGAGCAGCTTTGGAGTGTTTGTGTGCAAATCCAGGGTTCATTGGAAACACAGGAATAATTGCATTTACCTGTGAACTCTCCCAGGAGAAACTTCTGATTTCCCATCCCCTTCAGCCTCTTCACATGTAAGGAATCACTTCAGTCATGTTGGCTACTCCACAGAGTCCAGAGGGAAACCTAGGGGACTGTGGGGAATGTAAGAAGCAGCACTTGCTATGCTTCAAAATAAAACAGTCCTAGAAATGGTGCAGAGCTTCAAGGGAAGTGGCTGTGAGCAGCCACATGGGGAAAATGGAGCAATTATGCAGGTAATAATGCCAAACCCATTTAGTCATGAATTTCTCATTACTCTCACCTCACTCTCTCAGAAGGTGATTAATATATTTTTGATCAAAGAACACAGCAGTAAAGCAGGAATCCTGCCAAGAAGCCTGTGAGTGACTGTACAGAGCAGTAATAATTCCAGAAGCTGACAGCTGCAGATGATTTCACAGGCACATCGTGGACAGCCACAGTGCACAAGCTCTGGCTACATCCAACAGATTGGGCAGCCAAGCCACACCAGCCAGAGGAGACTTCAGAGCATGTGTGGCATTCAGGTGTGGCTCAGTGCAAGAAGCACCTCAAGGTATCTATATCCAGACTGGAAGTATTTATAGACACTTTCTCTTCTTGGCTTTGTGAAGAGTATGATATCTTGGTATGGAAGGAAAGGGCCTAATGTGAAGTCTCAGACACAGATAGCTGGAGAGCAGTGGACCCAGACAAGGATTGCTGGCTGTGAGGAAAGAATGGGATGTGGGGCTGAGGCAGCACTTTTCTGGGACAAACATCGTTGTTCTGGCTCCTGAAAATACACACCAGATAAGTGCAAGAATGAGGGCAAGGTCATGGACTGTAGAAGGAAAATCAAGACAGCCAATGGCTCCCAAAGCCCTCTCAGCCATTTCCAGAAAGAAAAGCAGACTGCACGTGGTAACTAATTTGCATAGAAAGTGAGAAATTTAACTCCAGGGTGGGGAAAATAAATTTGGACAAAAGGTACCCCCACAAAACTTGGGACACAGGACCCTGAACACCCCATCAGCTGGATCAATGATGGGGCCAGGACCGCTCCTCCTCCTCTTCCTCCTTCTCCTCTTCTTTTCCCTTCTCCTTCACCTCCTCCTCCTCTTTTCCCTCCTTTTCCCTTCTCCTTCACCTCCTCCTCCTCCTCTTTTCCCTTCTCCTTCTTCTTTTTCCTTCCCTCCCTCCTTCCTTCCCCCCTTCCCTCCTCTCCCTGCTTCAATCCATCCCACTCTCTCTTCCCTCCTAGGAGCCTGCTCCATGTGCACAAATTCACAACCACCTGTCTCCCACTCTGAATTCAGGTGTTCACTCACACTGCAATGTAAGCAATGCAAGTGTCATTATAATGAATGCAAAGAATAATGCATACACAAATGTTGAAGTTTCCCCAAAAAAATTGTTGAGAGGATTTGGGATGCAAAGTAATTTCTTCTCTCAAATGGCAGTAATGTTTGCTTAGGCCACTGAGGTCAGGCCTTTATTCTGCACTAACCATGACTGGGAATTTCCTGCCCACTGAGTCTATCTGGCATTGAACAGTTTGTATCTACTGTGGTAAACACTTTAAACCTCCAAAACAGATACAAACTACTTTTGTGAGTGGTCTCTTGAGAGAATTTGTTCTCAAGCCCTGTCTAGTAATTATTTTAAAGACTGCTAGTTGACAGGAGACAAAATGGTCCAGAGAAGACTGTGAATTGATTAAGAAGTGTTTCAGCACCGTGCAAGTCTGACTGGGTTACTTCTCTAGCCTAGAGGTAACATCATGTTTTGGTACTGCTGCCTGTGATGGCTTAGGGTGGAATAAATGAGACTGAGGGACAGAAAAGAAGAATAGAAGGAAGGCCAAGGAACAATCGAATTATAGAATCAGTGACATGAATTTTTCAAGCAGGATTTTGTTTTTTTCTTTCTCCTGAATTGAGTTCTGCTATCCAGGGGAAGAATTTGGAATGTATGTAAACATTTTAGGTCCAGGTACCTAAAAACTTGTGCAGTAATAGCAGACTTACAGGGATACAGAATTGTTTGCTATCAGGTTCTAGAGCTCAGACATAAATTATGGATTGCATCCAATAGTGTGCCCTGGGTACCTATTGACAATCCCCTTCAAAATCATAGGAAGTGACTAGGAGTTACATAGGAGTTACTCTTCAGTTTATTGATTATTTTGTCTCTTATATGGGAGGTTACTTCAGCGTAGAATAAATGGAATATAAAGCTTTAAGTTTAGCCCTAAATATTAGCACAACTAAACATTGCTCCATCCTGAATTCCAGCCCTAAATGGAAATTGTAACCATATACCAAACCCTGAAAGCTACCCCTAAGACCGTAAACCCAACCCAAGGCAGCCTGCACCAGTGCTCAGTCATCTGCACTGAGGAAAAATATTTGCTGGTGTTGATGTACCCTCCTCAATTTCAGTTTGTGGCAATTCCTTCTGCTTTGCATCCCCTCTTCAGTAAAGTGTATTTCACACGCTACAGAGAAAATGCATTGTAGCTGTATTCCCATCTAGCTCAGAGAAATAATGACTTCTTGTAAAATAATTAGTGGGAACGTGCACCATCTGCCAGAATACTCAATTAGAATAGACCTCAAATTGCCCTTCAAATGTTATAGTTAATTGACAAAAGTACCTGAAAATATTAATGGATAAAACATTTTGGCTGCTCCTGTAGACATGTAAAAGGAGAAAATCCTAACATTTGAACGCTCTCTGCCGTATGTTTGAGAAAGTAATTTCCTGAGTTGTAATGATTGTTGATGATGTTTGCCCAGCTCTTGATGGGACAAGGGGAAGA
Source organism: Cyanistes caeruleus (assembly GCF_971803275.1). Lineage (NCBI taxonomy): Eukaryota > Metazoa > Chordata > Aves > Passeriformes > Paridae > Cyanistes > Cyanistes caeruleus. The sequence goes on from NC_141732.1 coordinate 14,197,633, forward strand.
CAAGTTCATTGTATTTTTTATTCTGTCCCTGCCTGTTCTCCTGTTACTGTGCAGTGAGCATGAAATTTGTTCCACCTTTGGGTGTCTTGTTTGGAATGAGCAATAGCATAATAATCTGTCAATATTTACATCTCACAGTGTGTGCAGCTTCTCAGCTGTGAGCAAAATTTCTGGTGACTTAAATTTTGAGGTGGTATAAACCAACCAGTGCACAGTGATCTATGAAATTTGCTTTTATAGTCAATCACTTTATATAACATAAATGAAGTAGTAATTCTCAGAGCATAAATTATGAAAGTCACACTGGTTACATTCCTGCTTTTTTTTTTCACACAGTGGAGGTTTTTTATGGCAAACATTTTAGATTTTTTTCTAACCCCTCCCTTTAAAAAAAATTTAACAAAGTTTGCAGAACATGTTTCCATTATGGTAGTGATTTATGCAATTTTCTTTCTTATTTTTTCTGTAACTCGATACTATGAGCTACATTCACAACAGAATAATTTCTGCTGTGACCTAGTATTAACAAAATCAAGTGGTTTTTTTTCATTTAGAAACAAGAAAAAGAAATAAAATACATTGGATAGAGACGAACAAGTCTATTAACAGCAGCTTATACAGGGAATATTTGGAGCATGAATTGAAAGGGAAGATTGCTAGGAAGTGGGGCACTTTTTAAAAGATTGGACAGTTCATAGAGGGAGAAATAGAGAAATGTGATCAAGTGTTGTTTGTAACAATCTACAGCATATGAATGGACATGGTGGATATTAATGTGCTTCCTACAGAGGGCCATAAACATCTTAGTGTTCTGTGAGTGTGTATATTTATATACAAATATACACACTTTCCTCTTGTCTTGTATCCTTTGATTTTTTTAAAAACAAAAAAAAATAATTATAGCTTTCTGAAGATAATATAGCATTCAAGAATATGTGCCTAAGAAGGATAATCAAAAATATTAATAAAGAGGTTTTATGTTGTCTGTGTCCTCCTTTTTTGGGACTCATAGCACTGAAAATTATGAGTTTAGACATCTCCTAGTGAAAACTAACATCCCAGAGCTGCAAATACTTCAAACATTGCCATTTTGCTGATTCTTTCCTTCTCTTGAGCAAACCATGCGTGGCTAAACCACTCTAATTTGAATCAAAATCAGGCTAAATGGCCTAACACTGTATGATTAACCTGTCAGCATGATAAGCAGGTGCAGGATTTTGTGGTGTTATATCACTTGAGTACAGGCCTTTGTATTTTGCTGAATTACTGCTTAGAATTTCTTGTCTGTTGCTGAGTGGTGCCAAGGGGGGAGCTCACTGGGATAGCCAGAGGCAGCACAGCCAGTTGGGCTGAGCTCTTGCTGTCAGGGGCATCCTCACTCTGTCAGCCCTGTTTCACCCTTTTCAGGAAGTCTGAGGAGAGGTAATTTGAGATACCAAAGGAAGGTGCATGATGGAGCTTCGGCTCAGGCATCGGTTGTTATTATGCTAATTGAAATTTCCTTCTTGTCAGTAAGTGAAATGATCTCCATATAACAGGAATGTTAATTTTAAAAGAGTAAATTCTACTTGAATTTTATCTGGAATTAGCATGTTGTCTAGAACGATTACTTTCAGTAGCCAATCTTTGCACACTTCTTCAGTTCCTCCAGCTCTTTTTCCAGTCCTGGTGAGGAATGACATCTACAAAATGCTTAAAAGTTTGTCAACTCTCTTCCATATTAGTTCTGGACAGGATTACAATTCCTATTAGGTTTCCTTCCCTCACTCCAGATCTTCCCCCCTCCAAGCAGTTTGCTCTGTGTCCAGGAGTATTTTGTGTACTGCAAGGTTTTGAGGAAGTGACAGTCTCCTATAACTTTGAACCTGTGTTTTTTATCATTTTAGCACTGGCAAAATAAGAGAAAATCTTTGCTTTGGCATAGTGGTTGGCTTTAATGGAACCCATACCTGTCAAGAGTGCAAAATAACAACAAAAATACAGTCTTCACCTCTAGAGGTCCATCCTTCTACTTTTGGATTCTCAGTATTTTCTTTCTTATATCTTCTTACTCTTAGATGTATTGACCTCATACACAGACTCTTAGTTTAAGGGAAGTGTAAAATTTTATGAAATAATTAGGGGAGATAGGCTGCTTTTGTCAAATCATTTAATATTTTAATTGGAGAATTCACTCAGAGCAGAGATATGAAAGGAGTTCAAGCAAAATCTACTTTACATCATCAGTTAATCCAGCAGTGTTACTGCAATTCACTGATTTGCTGGTGGCTTTAAACAGAGATACATCAGTAATCTGTGAGTGTGGTAGATCAAATCAGGGCACACCAAATCAATAAATCTCCTTTCCCACAAGTTTCACAGGGGTAAGGCTGGCCAGCTTGAGCAGAATTAGACCTTCAGAGCCCACTGTCCTCTCTGAGGCTGATTTTAGTATTGATCCTCTACAGGGAATGGAGCTATGTCTTTTCAGACTGTTCTTCAGCCCAAAGATTAAAAAAAAAAAAAAAAAAAAAATCAACATACTTTTCCCCAAGTGCTTGTGCTTAGATATAACAAGAAGCAGAAAGACTTCATGGTCAGTGACATCAGTGACAACATGAGCTGATCTTCACAGACTGTTCAGCTGCATTTAGAATGGCTGTGCCATCTGAAAGCTCCCAGGCTTTTGCTGACACTGTGAAGAAAATAAAAAGATATGATGAAACCAGAATTGTTGCAAGAAAAGAAATAAAATATTGAAGAGCAGGGATTAATCCTTATGATCTGGGGTTTGTTTCCTCTGCTGCCAGTAATGAGACTGTTAGAAGTCTTTTTTTTGTGTGTGTTTCTTACAGAGTTGGTTGTGGAAAAGAATTAGCAAAAGAAATTGCCGTGCAAGAGCAATAATTTACCTGTGAATTTAAGTGTTTTCACACAGTGTTTTATTGGTCTTATTTTAACACCAGGGGGTGACAAATTGCCTTGAAGTGGTGTCTTGTATGATCAGACATCTCTACAAAGGCAGATTCCATATTTTTTCCTGTAAGACTTTTATGCTTCATGTTAAGGGCTTTTTGGTTTTTTTGACAAGTATTTCACAAAGCTGTCACTTAAAATCTACTAAGAGGTACCCTATGAACCTATAGATGCATAATAAGGTACACTAAGGGATGCACAAGAAGGCAAAGCAAAAGCTCCACCTCTCAAGACAAACCTTGGCAAATGCCACAGATGCAAAATGGTGACAGCAGGTGGTGAATTACTGCAGCAGCAACATGCCAGGGTGCAGTGGAGATTAATGGAACCCGCTGTGCTCTTCCAGGAGCCCACAGTTATGGATTTACCCAAGTTTGACATTTGTGTTAAGAATGAAGGCTGTTATAAATGTCTTTAAAACTCTTTTTGTGAGTTTCCCAAAAGCTAACAGTAGCCCTTTTAATATTTTTGTACAGATACAACACACAGCTGTACATACAGAAAGAGATCTTCACTCTGAGCTGGAGATGCTGCATCTGTTGTTGCTCAGTCCATTAGAAATCCACCCTTATGGATTTTTCCACAAAGGGCAGAAAGGTCCCTCCTGTCCCCCCAAACTGGCTTTCAGAATTACAGAAATTGGAGGGTTTTATGAAGTAGTTCCTCTCTCTGTGTCCTCTGTTCCTATTTTCTAATACAGAATTAGGCTGCAAAGCCCAGACAAACAATTTTGGTTTAATTTAGAAAAATATTCAGCTCCGTGGCATAGAGCTGCTTCTCTGAGAGGACCCACCTGAATCACTCTTAAGCTATCTTTAATATTGACACCCCACACTTCATGTTTGCTGCAAGGATGTCAAGCCTGCTTCCAACTCTCTGTGTCAGGAGGAAGCTGAAGCCTCCTCTGACAAGTTTCAGTCCTTATGTGCTTGTGGCTTCTGATCAGCACTTCAAGTGCTGCAGTTTCATCATCATCATCATCATCTTGCTGACTTTTTCTAACCTTTCAGCTTCTCTTGTAGCTCTTAACTACTCATGATTTTTAGCCATCTCTTTCTGTTTCCGGCCTCAGAACAGACACTTTATGGGAATGGTCACAGGAGCATTCCCTATCCTGTATCCAGGATACAGACAGAATTGTTTAGTTATTCCCACTCAAAGCTTTTTGTGTTTGTGTTGCATGTTTTCCTTTTCACCACAAAATCATCGATGTACGTTATGTCCAAACTCCCTGAGCACCAGAGAATCACAGAGATGAAGTGTGGAAGGGGCATTAAGGCAATGTCCCAGCCTTGGCAGAACTGTCAGAAGGGTTTCTGAAACTACAAGGTCAAAATCACAGCATTAATTTCTACTTTTAAGCATTGCGTAAATGTATTCATAGTGTGTCACGGTGGAGGACCCGTGACCTCGAGACCAGGCCAGCCACAGATGATGTGGCAAAATGATAGGACGGGTTCAATTTATTGACCCAAAAAATAATGAACTTTAGTAGTGAAAACAACAAACAGGCAATCCAAATAGCAGTAGGGGGTGGACCAAAAAGGCAAGGGTCAAGGGGGATACAGTATTTTATATAAACTAAGGTTGAGGCAGAGTCTGAGGATAAGGGTCCAATAGAGAAAGGTGATTAGGAATATGTAAAACACTGCACCAAACATGAACCAATAATGATAGGGGAAACAGAAAACTTTCTGGTAATATTTACATAAAACTGAGCAGACTCTTCTCCATAATCAAGAGGGTCTTTCCCATGGCCTTCTGCCTGTGTTCCTATTAACCCAAACAATAATGCTTTATAATTTCTCCTTCATTTAAAATTAAACTTTTTTTATCATTGCTTGAGGGTTTGTTTTTTTTTTTTTAATTGCTATTTCTGCATAACAGAAGAATATAGAGCGGAAATCCAAAAATGTTTTGAAAGAGGAGGAAGCCGATACACAATATTTTTCAGTAAATGTAACAAACTAAAACACATATGTAAGCTCAGGAGATCCCTAACCAAAATTTGGCTTTTCTATAGTGGATCCGAGTCACATAGTGCAAAAACCTGAGTGACTTACTCAACCTGCAGATCTCCAGAAGCTTGCTGCCTTGCTTTTGTGCGACAAGAACAGGTGCCACAGCAGGAAATGTTTTGAAAGTTTTAGTAGATCATGATGATGGTGGTGATGATGAAAACAAAGAGGATTATTTTTCTATAGTCCAAAATCCACTGGTTCAACCTCCCTTGGAAAGGTCTGAGCTGGGAAGGGAGATTTCTGTCTGTGCCCTTCATGGGTCGTGCTGTGTGTTATCCATCAAGACAAGCAGAGCAAGGAGTCACAGCTAGGGCAACAACAGCCGCACTGACAGTGACACAGCTACAACCAAACCGTGGGGACAGAGGCTACTTTGCCTGACCCAGAGCACTCAGAGCTCAGATGTACTAGTGGAGCAGGAGGCACAGTCAGCACTCAGAGTATGAGAGAAATGGAAAGGAGAAGTTGGATGTTCCTTTGAGATTGCTGGGTCAGCAGAATCTGAGAACTTGGGAAGTTCTGCTGATCCAGCCCCCCAACAGCTGAGAGCTGCAGCATGTTTTGGGCAGATAATCCCTTCTGACTATTAGTTGCAGTTAGAGACATCAGCTCCATTTATATCTCGCTGAACACACTGAGTGCAGTTTACAGGTAACACTTGGATGAGTTGGACTCAGCTCACTGATGATGCTGGTGATGCTGCACTCAAAGACTCTCCTCCTTACCTATTTTAAAAGACTTTACCTTACAGATATCTCTTATAAACTTTTTATTTTCTTCCTCACTTTTTTCCCACTTAGAACACTAAGTTCATTCTGCAGTCTGTCATCCTGTCAGGAATGCCTTAATCATAATGAGAATAAAATCCCTGTCACCTGAACTCAAGAGCAAAGCTCTTTTACATGGCAGTAGCATTAACCCCACACCCTAGAATGGAATAGAGCTGCACACTGTGGATCTTTTCCACTTACTGCTAAATAAATCCTGTTCATATGAGTATGGCAAGAGCAAAATTTCTTTTGCAAACACAAATTATATCACTGTCAGCAAAAACTTCTCCAATGAACCAGAGGGTTAGGAGTGAACCTTTCTACGAGAACCCACTAAACTGTTTCCTGAGAGACATTAAGATAATTGAATCCTTCTGCTTTTCCTAAGAAATTTTTCCATTAGCTGTAACCAGTAGGAAAAATCAAGAAATTGTGTTATTTTATCTTTTAAGCTGACAGTAGGCAAATTGACCTCTGTGACACTGCACTCAGTGAAGAAGCAGGTTGCATTTTTCAAGCTGATTTTACTTCACATTAGGGTAATGCTCAGGAACCCATCTGCAGCTCCCACTAATGTCCCTGTCCTACCTCTAAGCTGATTAGTAATTCACCTCTATAATTTGCATGCACTTTGAGACAAAAAACCGAAATGTTTGCTTAATGATGTATCCAACCACACACATGAAAGAATAGCTGAAAAATAAATGAGCTGAGTAAGACTTAGAGCTTTGGGAAGAATCATAACATGATGAATATTGGAGGCCACAACTGTGATCCCAGCAGGGAGCCCAGGGTGTGCAGGGAACAGGGAGCACACACAATGCATCATTAGCAGAATGAGCTGGTGCATGCAGGGCAGATTTCCCATTGTCACTGCACCTAATGCAGCTGTAGGAGCTGATTAAGTTTCATCCAAAGAGTTCATTAGGGCACTGCTTCTTATTTATGTTTATTTTATGTCTTCAAGTTCAGTGCTGCTCTGGGGGAGTTTCAGAGGAGGTGTGATTACCACAGCGCTGCACTCAGCTCTCCCAGGCTGGGTCTGTCAGCTGTGTGCTGAGCTGGAAGCTGTTTAATTTATCCTCCCTCCACATGGCACTGGATCTTAGCAGTGTTTGAGCTGAGGAGCTGGAGAAAGAGCTAACTGATGGTCAGTATTAGTACTTGTTTCTGCTGACTCTCATGATAAAATAGCAAGTTCTTGCAGCTGTGCAAGTGGGATGTAGAGTACTATATCCCAGTAGTTTGAGTTGCTAATGAAATGAAAATGTCATGTCCTGTAACATGCTGGTTGTGGGTGGAGAGATGAAAACTCCACAATTCATGAACCATATGGTCATGAGACAAAACAGCTTCATTAATTATGCAGAGCTCACTTATACACTCAATTCAAATCTCTCTGGGCTGTACAGCCATTGGCCAGGATCTCTCTCTGCCCACCTTCCTGCCCAGTGGTGTGCTTCCTTCTCAGCTTGGATGGGGCTGGCTGAGGGCCGCTGTAACTTTTCCAGGGACATGTTCAGGCATGAACTAGGCTAGCTGAATTGGATTTGTGTTATGGTCAGACTTTGTCCAGTCCAGGCCAGCTGTACTGTGACAATACCATGACAATGTCCTGGTGGCACTACAGCTTTGGGAGTTGATGACTTTAGGAGTCGGGTTCTCCTGTAAAGAGTAAAATGTGAGCTCCTGATCAGTACACAAAGATGTCTACAGTTTGAACAGTAGAATGTTGTCATCGTAAGGTGCCTTCTTTGTTAAATACCTCACGTTGTGTCACATTTGGTAAATATCAGTGTTGTTGTAACAGCCTTGTTAATTGCCACATGGCTTTGTATATTGCCTCTGCTGCTCCTGGCACCCCGCAATGGCAACTGATGACAGCACCCAGCTGAACTCCCATGGGGGGTAGCACCCAGGGGAAATGGGATTAACATCTAAAGACCCCTACAATCAGCGAGCCAGGGCACAAACCAGACTCCAAACAACAGTGAGGAGCAAGGGAGAACGTTGTGCAACTGACTGATATTCTGGACCTCGTCTTGCTATCCATGACTACCCTAGATTTAGAACAAGACAGTGCCTTCCTAGGGACTCTCATGAGGACAGAAGCCCCAGCTCTGCCATGTGGCAAAGCTGAACACCTCCTCCTCTGGGTTGTCCATTGGGAACAGCAGTGGTCGAGTTCTCCCACCTAGAGCTGACTTCAGTAAAGGCATTAAAAAGGAGCTGGTCTCCTTGCCTATTCTTTTCACTCCCAGAGGAGGACTGAGAAATCCCTTGACAAATCTGAACACAGACTAGTTTTTCCAACTACTGTAGCTACAGGTCTTGCAAATTCGGATGGATCTCTGAGCATTACTGTTAATTAAAAGCTTAATAGAAGAATCAGGAGGTCTGTCTTGTCTCCTTTTAGATGACTTAAGAGAAATTAATTTATCCCTTTTTCCTCTTCTATTCCCTCTCTAATTGGATCAGTCATTGTAAGTATCACAGCAAGTACCACAAGTACCACAGAAAGCTAGAATTGTTTTAAAGGCATAACTGTGTTTAATTATAACTCTATTCACAGATTATGTCCTGCTATCCATTACAATTAATGTATGATTCTATATTAAACTCTCATTTTTCTCTTTCCTTATTATATCATATTTTATAACTTGGCTAAGACTTTGTATATTAGCATGACTAGGTGCCCCAGAAATAAAATAAAATGTACAGAATCCTTCAATTTTATATTTGCCCAAGCTGTTTATTAGCTTGTGTTTAAAAATCCAGCATGCACCAAAGCAGCCATGGACATGACAAAGCACTGTTCAGAGGGATGTGAGATTTCTGGAACACTATAAAGTACAACTATTCAATCACTGCCATACCAACCATATCCTAGTGCTCTCATGGTGCATTCTGAATATATCTACATACCATATGTAATGCTCTCTGAAAAACCTGTTAGTTATTTATTGTCTTTTGATGCTGAAGTTCTAGGTGAAAGAAAACTTGTAGATAAAGTAGAATTTCAGCTTGAGTCTCACAAAATCCTTTTCTCTTAATTTCTGGCTTGTAAAAGGTCATAGAGTGATAAAATCCTAGAATGGTTTGGGTTGAAAGGGACCTTAAACACCATTCCATTTCAACCCCCCCTGCCATGGGCATGGACAGCTTCCACTTTCCCAGGTTGCTCCAAGCCCTGTCTAACCTGGCCTTGGAAATTTCCAGGGATGAGGCAGCCAGAGCTTCCCTGAGCACCCTATATCAGGGCCTCACCACCCTCTAAGGGAAGAATTCCTTACTAATATCTAAGGAAAAAAACATCAGAACAATCAAACTTTGTCATTCAAAAAACATTTCTTAGGCAATGATTTTTTTCCTGAATATATACCAAATTTTGTCCTAGTTCTCTGGGATGTCGAGAAGCTTCGATAATATTTATGCCAGGTTTCTAGTAAGTGCTGGAATCTGGGTGGAACTGATCAAGGAGAACAACCTCACAATGTAGGACCGTAGTGAATACAGGCAGGTGTCATATAAATCAAGCACATCAAGATGAACATTTATTGTCCTGGCGAATTGTGTTTTAAAATGTGGTCCAGGTGTCTGAAACTCTTCCCATTTCACAGTGACAGTGGTGTGACCAGCACCTTTTGGCAGCCACAATCATCCTCTCCTGCAAACTTCGGTGCTGTAGGTCCGGCCCACTGCTTTAGAGAGGGCATCCCTCTTGCTGTTTTGGAGGTGCCTCCCTACAGCTGCATTAGTGGCTGGTCTATAATATTCTCTTCTTAAAAGCCCTCCTCTGTGTTGGCACAAACCATCTCTTGGGGCTTAGGTGTCCTTCCTTTTGTTCCTTCTCACCTATAGCGTAGTTGTAGGGAAACCTGACTGCTCATACTTACTGGGTGTTTGAGAAGACAAAGAGTTTGGCTGGGCGCAGGGGGGAAGGGGCCCAGGTAAAAAGGGAGGGGCAGGGGCAGCTGGGGGCTGGTTGGTTTCTTCAGCTGCAGAGCAGGACACACTGGAGGGGCTGTTGTTGCTTGGGGAAAGGAATTTGCCATAACCCAGATGGAGATGCTGCTTCTTCTTCTTTTCCTGTGGGCCTCGCAGCCCCTGTCCTGCCGGGATGTGCAGCAGTGCCAGCCATCGACTCGGAGCTGCTGATACACCTCAGCCACCGGCCTGGCATCTCTGCTCATTCCTGCTCTTGCAGCTGGGTGTTCCCCAGAGCCCTGCTGGGGTACTGGCATCAACTGCCTGCAAGGGCTTTGTGAAGCAAAGTCTCTCTTCCATCCTTTCCCTTCTCAGCTGAGAGGGCTGTCACGAGGTCCCTGGTTCTGTTCGGTTGGTAATGCTGTAGTCAGCGTTGTTTGTTTGCCTTGTTGTACATACCGGTCAAGAGCTGTTCTTCCTATCCCCAGGTCTTTACATGAGAGCCCCTTAATTTCAAAATTCAGAATTCTAATAATTCGGAGGGAGGGAGGTCTACATTTTTCATTCCAAGGGAGGCTCCTGCCTTCCCTAGCAGACACCTGTCTTCCAAACACATCATCCTTGTTTTCTTTTTCCAGGTGTTTTGTATCTCTGGGAAAAGTTTTAAGTGCCTGTATGGACAACAGCAAGGTTTGAGTCCTTACCTGGGTGTCTTAATCCACTCATAGGAGAAAAAAGTATCTGTTTATAAGTTATTTGGCTTCATTTAACTATTTTGAAATTAACATTCAGTAAATATTCAGGGTAGAGTTAACACCCAGTGGGGCTGTGCTGGCTCTGAGAGAAAGAAATCCACCATTTTTACAGGTGTGAGCCACAGGACAAGTGATGCTTGAAATTATACCATATTGTGATTTACAGCTCCATGGGCTTCCATGACTCAGTCATCTGAATGTGATGAGGAAAACATAGGTGAACAGGCAACATAAAATAAAAGAGTACAAAGTATTGCAGACTATGTGCAGTACATTTTAAGGAAGGGTTCCATCAAAATTCAGTGATTATCTGGCATTAAATGGAATTTGTGTTTTTAGAAAGGCTGTATTTTAGGAAATCACCCTCAAATTGGTGTCCAGACAGCCCCTACTTATTTAGCTGAACATATGGTGCTGCCAGTGGTATGGGGAGAGCTCAGGTACCTGGGGCTTCTTTTAAAAGCAGCTTTTACCATCAATAGGGTATTTTCATCTTACCTTTTTACTGAGATATTTTACACTATGATTAATTTTTATTTTTCTTCACATGTGACACTCTGGATTGGCTGGTCTTTGATGTGAGCATATAACTAGTCAGAAGCTGTAGAGAGCAGGTCTTTTTGAAGAAAAATACAGAGAGTTCTACTCAGTGTGCTTATTCATTGTTAATATTCATTAGTAATTCACTTCTTTATAGAAACAGTGCCTTTTTGATTCTTATTTGCTTCTTGTTTCCTCTATTCAGAGCAGTTTAAGGTTTTTCTGGGGCTGCTTGAAGGACTAAAGCTCATGACCTACTCTTTATAATAATCAGTTTCTCATCAGTCTCCGTCTTTCAGTCAAAAATCATATTTTTTCTGTCATTCACTGGCAAATTACCAATCTGAAAGTTGCATCCTTGCCTTAAAATGACAGTAAGGTTGAGATAATTGTTATCAGTCTCTAGAGAATTTGGTTGCTTAGAAATCTGACCTGTAGACTTCCTGGTTTGACAGAAAATACTACTTAATGAAGCACACATAGTGCTGAAACATTATATACAGCAGGTATTAGATAAATTCTGAAGTCAAAACCTTCTTGGAAACAATCCAAAGCCTTTTCTACTTGGCTTTTCTACCTTTTTTTTCTTTAAATTAATGCACAAAGATTGTTACATCGCTGAATATATTCTGGTCTTGGCACATGCTGGGCTGGAGGACAAAACTCAGAAAACAATGATATTTATTGTTCATTTTAGGATGTGCAGGTAATTTTTGATTATTCATTCTTGGTCGGTTTGTTTTTGCTTTTGTTTTTTTTCCTCAAATGACAGCATTTTTGACTGCAGAATTGGCATCATTCATGTAAAATATCTGAAATAAATAACCAGAGATGGAAGGTTTTTTTGAGGTGCTGAGCAAAAAGGATCATGTTCTTAAAAACACATTTTAAAAACACCATTTCTTGATGAAAACCTCTTCATCTGGCTAATTGCCACTTTTGTGTGTTTATCCTCTGATATTCATCTTCATTAAAGTGCAGGAGTGCTTTAACAAGGTTTAGCAGCCCATAGATACTAAACTTTTCTTTGCACTAATGGATGTAAATTTCAGAGAGCAAGACACTGCAATCCAGCTGATTTGGTGAGGGCTGGATGATTATATGCACTTCAGGAGAGTGTCTGAATAAGATCTGTGGACACAGGAGATGCACAGGCAGCCCTGGTGCATCACACCCTGGTGTGCAGCACACTGCTTCCTTCTCACTTCTGCCAGTGATTTTCCCTGATTCTTGGGGGCAGAACTGGGCAGAAATTCTGCAGTGGATGAAAATCACTGCACTTTTCTCCCATTTATGGTTGTCGGGGGTTCTGAAAATTTTCAAAAATGTTTGTTTTCATAGGTGACAGCACTTATTTTCCAACTAAGTTCTGTTTCTAAATCATATCAGCCAGTGTGTGTAACAGACCAGATGAAGGTGGCAATTGGCTGACTTGCAGAAGCTGTCACCCCAGTGCACACATCCTCTCAATCTGCCTCCCCAAGGCTGCCAGAAAAGCTGCTTCATCAACTCGATGCTTGAAAGGAGAGGGGAAAAAAACCAAAACAGAGCTTACCTTGAACTTACCGTGTTAGGTTTTCTGGTGGCCACTCACTGCAAGGCTGTAGCCACACAGCAAGAGGGAGTTCAACATAAATTCTGACATTCCTTTAAGGCAGGCATTGTATCCTCTCCAAAGAGTGTGCAAAATGTTCAAAATACATCCAATGTGCTTCTGATGGAGACTGGTAACATCAGGGCTGCAGGCCTGGAACCCAGCAGGAAATGTGGATGAAAAGTCCCTGCTCTGCACTGCTGCATGGACAAATATCTTCTTTTGGCAACATCTGTTCTCTTAATTCACTCATCCAGAATTGGCACACCACAGCAGGAGGGGAAGCACTTTCTTCTTTTTATTTTTCACTTAACAGTATTATTTTGTTCATCTCACTAGCTTCACACTATGGGGGTGTCCATCCTAAAAAGCCTGTGTGCAAGAACTGTGAATGCTTGTTTAGTCACCACTCTAATTTTTAAGCAAATGTGAATGGAAAGCCTCATTGTTCTTAGATGTAATTATTCAGTTTGAGGCTGTTCCAGGGAAATTTTCACACATAAGGTGAGGAAAAAAGGAATAAACAGCTTCCAAAAGTGGTGTCTGCTAAGAGTGCTGCTGGAAAAAGGTGGATTGTTCTGAATGCATTAGTAGTGCCATTACCTAAACCCCATGGTTATTTATAAGACTTGAGGTGGTCACTAGAGAGACCTGACTTTGCTCTATGCACAGGCAGCTGCTGTAAATGATGGCAGCAACACCAAGCCATGACTGATACTCTCAGGAGCCAGGTGGGCCTATGCCAAGGTAAAAACTGGAGTCGAAGTGCTTATTAATTAGAATAGTTTAGCTGTGGCTGATTTGGCTAGGTTTTGACATACCTGGCAGTTTTACAATAAGGTTTTGGTGAAAGGAAATTATCAATGTATTTACCTTAAGGGTGTGCACGTTGTTTGTTATCTGTGACTCTGCATAGGAGATTATTTCAACAGAGAGCTGGGCTTTGTGCATGGAATGTCTGAAAGAAAAAATCAGCCACAGTGCCTCCAGCAGTCTTCCGAAAGCCAGCAAGAGGAATGGCCACAGCAGGAGGTTCCCCCACCAACCTCTTCAACATGATTTGTCTTTGGCTTGCTTTTGGATGAATGAGTCTTGGGAGGGACTGGCTGAACTTTAACTCTGTCTCAGACCACTATGACTGCAAGCACCACCACTGACTCCAGCAACACCCTACATCACTGTCATGGCACAGGAAAAAGCAAGCTGCTAAAAGTGGTGGCAGAGGGAAGGAAGGCCCACTCAGATCTGTTCCAGCACACAAGGATCCATCCCTGCCCTGCACTGAGGATTATCTGCACAGGAATGGACCCACTGCTTGCACTTTGCAGACCCCAGATAATTTTTCCCATTTCAGTCACAGTGTCCTTGCCATACACTCAGCCAACTTTCATTTAATTTATTTCACATTTCTGCTTTAGACCACTGACACCCTTTAACTTTTCCTTAGTCTTCTACATTTTGAGAGGAGCCAAAGCAGAACATAGTTTTCAAACTGCACATGGACTACTACAGTGTAAAACTTATCTTCTCCATGTTCTACTCCTGTCCAAGTAGTTCCTAAAAAATTGTTGATTTTTTAACTACACAGGAGCACTGATCTGTGTTTTCCTGGGACTGGCTGTTACAATGCTCATCTCCATGCCCATGGCTATGTGGATAAAGCTCTCTGTGTCTTCCTTCCCACTACATTCCTCTTACTCTATATTGAGTTTCCTTACGTTCAGCCATGACTCTTTCCACAATTACATTGATCCTCAGCTCACTGTTCTCGTAGTTTAGTAACATCTGTAGAATTTTTCACCATGTTCCAATGACTAAAAAAGGGCTGGAGGCTGTGCCCAACATGTGAATGAGCCTGCCATGATTTAGCATCTTTTCCAAACATCTTTGTGCAAAATTTGAGCAGGAGGATTGAAGCTGTGGTTCTGAGCTGACCACCTGGGCTGTCCTGCATATTTTTATCTGTATCTCTGAAAAAGAAGACTGGACCAAAGGAAATATCCATTCCATTCCATCCAATTCCATTCCATTGGCATTAGTCAGGGAAATGTTGGGTCACTGCAAAACGTTTAATTTTATGTCAGTTTTCACAACTCAGATTGCCTGAGAACCCCAGAGAATCATGGTGAGACAATTTTACACGACACCAGTTTCCATATTCAGCTGGATGACAACCAGCACAGGGTAACTGAGCTTTCTGCTGCATTTTTCTTAAGTACCTACAGCTCTGTGCTTACACTGTCTCTTCTTTCTCTGAAAATCTCCTTTTGCTGAAGTCAAAGTCAGTTTTTTATCAATGAGTGGAATGTTAAATATTCCTCATACACTACAAAATACAAATTAATTTGGATATATTTTTCTGGATATTTCCAGTTTATTATCTTTAGGCATATCTTTAGGACTGAGGGACTTTAGGCTGAGGATAGTGCCCCTTTATGGAAAATTACTGAAGCCATGAAAATGGATTTTAAAGTAAACATCATTTGCTGTATGCAGCTAATGAGCAAAAGAAGAAGTTTCATGGTTGTCCCCTTTTAAATGCTCTGGTCTTTCAGCTGAATCTGTTTTTTTCTAATAAGAATCTGAACAGATTCAGCTGAATCTGGTTTTTTTCTAATTTAATCCTGAATAAGGATTTATTCATGCTGCCCCTTATCTTGTCCAAATAATTGCTTCTATGTCATTTAGAATTGCACACAAGTTTGACACAACTGTGCACAGACTTATATTGGGAGATTGATTTTCAAGTTACCAATCCAGTGACTGACAACAGATTCAGTAAGGCCAGGTGTGACATCGATTAGTATTTTAGTAGAGTGTTCTCATACTGCTTCACTGTAAGGGATCAATTGCCTTTCAGGATTGAAAATTAATGCAGAAAAATGAATCTGCTGCTGAAGTAAAGAAGGTGCCATGGAATCTTGAGAAGGTAATAATGAAAGGGATGCTCCTAGATGGATCTATTGTATTTTCCTTTGCAGCAGCCTAGATAACTTCAAGCAATCCATGAAGTCTGGTCATGAATATAAAACCAATGTGCATTATATAAATACTGCTGAGTGTGTAATATCTTTACAGAGAGAATTGTATGGAGCAGAGTCATTACTCCTCTGTATTTCTGAAGTCTTTGTCATGTTTAATATTTATCTACTCTTATAACTCCTGAGAGCCTTGTTTGCTCATTGTTGTGCAAGGGTGGCTTTGATCCACTGGTTTGGGTTCATTTGTTCTGTCACAGCCTGGACCACGCACAACAAAACCCTTGTCAGTGCCATCATTATAAAGCATTTTCCTCTCACTGTTTGATGGCCAGCTTGGAGTCAAGGACAGTAGAACATTGTCTGCCTATAAAGAAAGTACTGAAGCGAGGTTTCTCTCTTTCCACCCCCACTGCTCCTCTGAAGTGCAGTGACGGGCAGGTCTCAGCATCTCAGTGCTCAGATTTAATGAGTCGCACTTTTGCAGCTCTCTGCAGTTTGGAGTACATGGACAAGAACACACCCTTTGTGAAAGCCTGCTTTGCAAGCTTTCAAGTGAAATATCAATTCTCTTAGGATTACCTAAAGCCAAGTGTAGACAGGAAAGTGTATATGTCTGGGAGGTTTTTGGTATTCCTAATCTAGTTGGTCCTGATACTTTCTCAATAATGTTTATTTGCATATTCTGCAAAGAGCTCAGATCTGCTCAGAACATTTGGGGGTTTCAGAGGAAAAAACCAGCTAGGCAATTCCCTCTGCAGCCCTACAAATACCAAAATGCTCACTGACAGAAGTAGTCTTGGATCCCTGAGAAAGGGATCATCTTCCGAGCCAGAGAAGAAGCCCTTAGAGCTTAGAGCTGAAGGGCTTCATCCCAGAGCTGTGTGCTCAAGAAAGAAGGTAGGAATAAATTAAAAAAAAAAAAAAAAAAAAAATTAATTCTCTGTGACTGGAATTCAGTGCATTTTTTTCTGTCAGAAATACAAGTACTCGAGTGCTTTAATAATAATGACATGAGTTCTGAAGGGACCTGTCAACTCTCAAAAAAGAACCAACTCTAAAAATAAAATCAGGAG
Organism: Cyanistes caeruleus; assembly: GCF_971803275.1. Lineage (NCBI taxonomy): Eukaryota > Metazoa > Chordata > Aves > Passeriformes > Paridae > Cyanistes > Cyanistes caeruleus. The sequence continues at coordinate 14,214,249 of NC_141732.1, forward strand.
AACTTGAGACATAATAGAAAATTCCATAGAATATACTCAGTGAATTTAGATGTTCATGAAGGTGCCATTGAATGAAACAGAGTGAAACAGAGTTCTCTGATGCACTCGGGGCTTCTTTAAGCCATCACAGGGATTTCATCATGACAATGGACCAATTTCTCCAGCTCTCCTATTTCTGTGAAATAGGAGAGGGAAATAAAGCAGATGTTTCCTTAGGAGAGTTAACACTAGAAGATACTCAAGCAGAGATCTAAATAATTTCTAATCTCATTTTTTTTATGACACATTTGTGAATTATTTTCATTGTGCACTTGCAATTGGAGAGCAGAACAGATGGTAGGGGTTCAGTTAAAAAAATAAAAAAATAAAAAAAATATTTATTTTCAAAGGCAATGGTGCCAAGGATTTATTTACTGCATTTGAAAGGTGTTTCTCGCTTCTCTCTGTAACTGAAGTGTTGCTCCAGTGGTATTAAATGGAAATGTGGGCAGACTTAAGGGCATGGCTATGCTTGAATCTGCATCTGTGCATCCACTCTGAGTGAGTCACAGCAGTCTGCATGCACTCTGTTGTTATTTCCTGATAAGAACCTCTCCACAGTGTCAAATGTGGTGAGAACGAGGGCAACTGCACACCAGGGCTTGGTTTGAAGGGAGCAAGCAACTTTCTGGCCAGAAATCCCCTGGCTTGCTGATACAAAATTGTGCTGTTGCCATCCTGCTGTTTCTCATGTCACATTGTTGCAGGTTGAAGGAAATCCGGGTGGTTCTGAGAAAAAGCTTTGCAGTCAGGAATACACCCTTTTCTAAGCACCGTGTTCTACTGAAATAAGTGCCACTGAGTGCAAAAACCAAGAAAAATGCAACAGCTTGGGATTTCCAAGAAATCACATTCATTTCATCTTGGCCAAAGACCTTGACTGACCCAAGTTCTTGGGTCCATAAAATTGTTCCTAGTGCCACTGACTGGCAGAGTATATAGAGTGATGTCACAAAAATCAGTTGTGCCTTTGCAAATGTGTATGAACCTTATAGATTAACTTTTTATATTGCATATTACTGTGTACACTCAGAAATACTGTAATATTAGGAATATGTTCTGGTGTTCCTGATTTTATATTAATATCATTAAAAGTATACTTATAGCTAGCCTCCACAGGTCAAAAGAACTGCTTGCCAAGACACCAGTCACCTGGTCACAAAGCAGAATAATCAATTATGTATGAATAATTTTTAATTTTTAATCCTTTGTTTCTGTTGCACTGTTGTCTTTGCTTGTTTTATTGTTTTTGGTTTTGTTTTTTTTCCAAACATTTTATCTCTTACTGTGATGACATCTTAGAAAAGTACCTATGAGCAGACATTTAATGACACTTAAAAAGTTGACGCATGGTTTCACCTTCAGCTTCTGTTCTCTTTATAGCAGGAACATATTTTACAGATGAATGGCTCTGGAATATAGCTCTAGGTGATATTAAATAAATAAATAGAGGGACATATCATAATTCATCATAAAGTTTTGCCTCTAATGAGAGATACACAGTTGTTGAACAAAAGGCATTTGGCTGTGAAATGGGCTGTAAAATCACTGAAATACTATTTGCCAGATGTGAAATTAAAATAGCTATTTGCTTCGATTGCTGCAGTAGCCATGAACTTTGCACCCTGCAAATCCAGTCTGCGAAATTAATTTCTGACACACATCCAAGCTGTGTTTCAATTTTGGGTGTGAAACGTGAATGCTGCAATATGTGAGGGGAAATTCTACTGTAAGGAAATACATAAATTCTTCTGTTTTCCAGATTTGGAGGGAAAGAAGATAAATTGCACCTGGCAAAATTTCCTGTAAGTACAGTAGCACCTCTTCCCAGACTCAAATACAGAAATACACACACTTGGGTCTGTGGCCAGGTCAGTAACAGGCTGGTGACACTGATGGGGTGGCTGTGGGTAGACAAAATGTTCTCAGTTCTGAACCTCAGTTAGATTTGTCACTGGCTTGATGTCTCCACCATCACTTCCTGTAGGACAGGACTTTACATTGTGAGTAATCCTTGTGCTGTGCAGGTACTTCATGAACTCACACAAATTGAATGTTTTGCCTCATTTTCATATATCAAGAATAATCTACATGTGTGTACAGAAAGAATTTGTACTGCTGTTAAGGTAGCATAATTTGGCTTGCATTATGAATCAGATAAGAATATTCAAAGACAAAATCAGAACCTAAATAAACCAGTCATTTCCATATACAACACTCCCAGACCTGTATTATGGCTTTCGAAAAATTCCTTTTCACAAGTCTGTACTTTGCTATTTCAACAACTGCTTCTTATGTGCACTTTAAAAACAATTTCTCCAACATAAATTTACCAGCTATTTTTAAGGAAAAATGCAATTCAATAATAAAAAAAAAAAACATTCAAATAAATTCTTCCTATTTTAATATAAATCTAAAATTATTTTTTAAATTAATGGGTAAGACTCAGACAATTTCTCATCGCTTTGCAAAGAAGCAAAAAAACCCAAACAAACCACCAAGCACTTAATTAGCAAAGCTTTATTAGCTTTGCTGTTTTAACTATGTGGGCTCCCTGAAAACAATCCAGCTGATCTCCTATGTTTCCCGAAATAAATGGCACACATCACCCCCAACACTCGTAAAAATATTTCTGGTTTTTAAAATGGGGTAGAATTTCTACTACTTTTTAGTTTGCATTGTTTGAAGGGATTTTGCCATAAGCAGGGTCAGTCACTGCAATAATAACAAAATATTGTCCAGAGAGACACGACTGGCTGATTTCTGGTGCGTGCCACTACTCTGACTGATGACAAGTAACCATGATACTGAAGGAACACAAAATATATTGACTGCTGAAGGAAGGCAAAAGCTAAAGTGATCTATCTGGCAATAATCAGAGCTAAAACAACCATGGAGACCTCATCTGAGCGTGCAGTTGGCACAGCAGGATAGGAGTTGGTCTGTCAGTGGCTGTTCACTGTCAGTGTATCACATCCTCCTCACCATGGTAAATACTGATTTTCAGTATGAAGGATGTATTTGAAATGGAATGTCATGCTAGCAATCTCTTAACATTGATTTTTAATTGCTCCTTGCCTGGCAACAGCTCATGGAGGTGCTGTTATCTGTGGCTTAGAGATGGAAGGGATGAAAGGAAGCAGGATGAAAGAAAATCTCCAAAGCCCAGGATGGGCAGACACTGCTGGCTGTGAGGTGAAGGCACAAATCCGTAGCACAGCTTAGAAGCTGTGATACGGAGCAATGGGAGCAAAAGTATCTGCAGGGCAAGGTGAGAATTTGATTGTGCAGCACTACAGAATTTGCCTGCAGAGTTTAAATTACCCAGCATTACAGAAAGTGAGACACATGACCAAGGGTTCTTTGGTTTGAGTTATAACTGTACCAAAATTGGCTGTAGCTCTGCAAAAACAGGGAATGAAGTTTCTGCAGTTCAAAGCAGACCTTGCTTCTATGAAAGGTAATGATCGAATGAAAGATGAGAAAAAAGGTTTATTAATTTGATCCCTAGAAATACTGATATGGACAGATATTTTAGATTTATTAAAGATATATCCATGAAACAGGACATAATAGAGATTAACCCAACGCCTAATCAAGCAAATTAATAGCATGAGAAACCATTTGATCAAATTCAGCCATATTGTACCCTGTTGACTTTAATATATGATAACAAATTTAATCCAGTGTGAACAGAATAAATCCCTGCAGTTCTTCAACTTCCTGTTATCATAACTTCTCCAGTGAAACACAGTGACAGCTTTTTGCAATTCTTCCCCAGCAAATAGCAGAAAATTCTTCCTCACAAAGTGAAATTTTCGTTACACAGGACCCCCTCAGCTCATATTTAGCTACTCTCCATTTCTACTCTGTGTTTTATTTCATCAGGCAGAGCAATACAACTCACATAAACCTAAACTCTCTCACAATGAATAAATAGTGAGTGTTTAGAGAACCCCAAAGATACCTTCAGTTGCGTAAAGGCGCAAAAAAACCACATAAGCATAAATAAAATTCCATCAGGAGAGCCCTGTGTGTTTGTTTGCTGCTGTCACATTTACTATGGTATCACTACATGTTTCTGCATGGACAATCCAGGGGGAAAATAATTTTCAGGTAAACTAAACACAAACAGTGAAATGTCTTTATTTCTGTGCTATGCTTCCCCCTCTGGGCCCGGCCACTCTTTGTCCTTGGTCGAGCACCCACCAAATATCCACAGTTAGGTTGTCTCCGCAGCTAATGGGTAAAAATTCCATGGGCAGGCCAGAACAACGAAAAAAAAAAAAAAAAAAAAAAAGAAAGGACACCTAACCCTCAACAGTTAATAATAAGACACTTGAGCCACCTTTCACGCATCATGAGGATTTCAACACCTCCAGACCAGGCTTGTTATTTTCTACTGTAAAGCTAATTCTGTGCAGTGTGTGGCCACCACTGTTCCACAGGCACCATAGGATGACATGAAACCCCCTCTGATTACAAGCACCCATTTCTCAGTTCCCCTTCGGGGAGAAACAGCGTGAAACAAAATCACCCAAGGAATCATGTGCACACATTTATACACAGATATACGCATTATGCATATATACACCCCACAGATAATGGTTATTTCTGTACTGGCAGCTGCACTCTGTGCTGAACAGCTGTACCATAGTGGGCAGCAGCCCCGGCTGTCTGCATTTGGTCTTAGTTCTCTTGATTCCATGAGCTGTCTTTCTAAATGATGCTGACATTCTCTGCCACCTAAGGAGGCAACTTCTGCTCTCTAACAATGCATCTGTTTCCCTTGGTAGCTATGGGAAGTGTGTTCCTCTTTGCTGGCCTCCTGCTGCCCAGAGTTGCTTTCTCCAGTGCCTCTGTGTACAGACCAATTCCTGCAGCTGCTGGCCCTGCTGACCTGATGCTAATGGTTTATTTTTATCACAGAGAAACTGTGAATTCTGCTTTAAGGCTTCATTAGGACCTGTTGTATCTCCTCATTTCCCTGCTGAGCATTAAGCCCGTCCCTGTAAAGCTGCTTCTGTTGACCGTGATATTGTTCCCCCAAAGTTGTCTCTTTTCATTTCTGATGAGCTCCTGTCACCATGTGGAGATTCCTCCTCAAATTAATCAGACTGGCTCCTTAGCTCAGTCCCCTTCTTGTCCTGCATGGTGGCATGACCATCCTGCAAGCACAGTTGGCTCACATCAGAGTGCTGAATATAGAATTAAACACACTCAATAGTGTCTCTATTTGGATTCAAAATTATTGTTTTATATAAATAAATAATTCCTCCCTGTCTGGATTCCCAGACCCCCCTTAATGGTTCTATTTTCATTCCTCTTCCTTGATAAATTCATGTTACCATCCAAACCAATATTCCTTCATAAGTTATTACTCCATAATTCACCTACTGGTCCTTCTCTTTGGTCTGGAAAAGAGATTGTATTGCTAATTACCTTCTATTGTAGCACTGGAAAGTATTTCCTCACCAATATCAATGTTTCCACAGGAAGGGAGGAAGGTAATGATACAATTATAATCTCGCCTCATATTTTGATACCAAATCAGAATGATACCTGTTTACTTCTTTCTGGCAGCCCATTTCCTGTGAGGAAACTCCATCATGTCATGTTATTGAACGCTTCTGCACTTACCATGATTGTGGTCTCCGAATCAATCAGTATTTATGTCTCCAGCTGCTTGCACCAATGACAGGGAGCGTCCTCTAACAGTGCTGGGGCACAAAGTTACCTTCCACAGGTCATCTGAGAGGGCCTATTTCTTCCTGTGCTTCCTATCTTTCTCTTCATTTTCCAATTGGAAATTTTTACAGGATTATTTTTTTCCACTTGGCTAGAGTGTAACACTGGGAGGCTAAGTGGCAAACCTATGCTTCAAAGGAAACTACTTCCTCAGTTTGCTTCACTTCACTGCATCTCCAAGAACACCTGGCACAGTACTACCTGGCTGAACAGGCTCCTCAAAAAAAATAACAACCTTAGAAAGCCTGAGATTATCATAACAATAACAGAAGCTAAAATCGTATTTGGAAATTAGGAATTACTAAATTCTGCAGTCCTGCTGGCATGTAGCTGTAAAAGATCTTTTTCCCTTCTCTCTGTGTTTGCACTTATTTAGAAAGGTCTTTCTCCTGAGAATGTTAACTATAAAGTTCCAAAGGAATAACAGGGTTTTGTTCCCTAACAATTAAAAACAAAAGAGAACAAGTAAATCCACAGAAATGCCTGACATAAAATGCAAATAGGAATACACTTAAGAGTGTGCTGTCAAAAATCCTAGGAAAACCACCCACATACGCTATAAAAAAAACCCCCAATAATTATTCTACAAAGAAACCCCAACTTGTTCCAGGAGAGAATATGAGTACAACAATGCTGCACAGAATTAAATGCTTTAAAGCTCCCTATGCTTCATGGGCAAAATTATTCTTTGCCCTAACGGTTGATTCACAGATGTGTTATAAATTTGTATTGTGATATTGGCTTTCGCAGATGAATATTATATGTTAAATACTTTTTAGCTATGTATGTACTTTTTTCGTGCTAACAAATTTTAAGCTTAAAAGAATTTCCTAGGTACAAGGCAAGGAAACCCCAGAGGGCAAGGACACTGGGGCCCAAGCTGCTTATCAGGAGAACAATAGAACCCAAACTGTTATCAGCAGAAGATATGAAGCCCAGCTGCCCTCAGGGGAAGGATGACAGGCCTGGACTGTTATCAACAAGTGACCATTTGCAAAAGAAAGGAAACCAAACTCCAAAATAATGCTCATCAGCAAGAATAATGATGACCAGCAAAAACAGTGCTGACCAGCAGAAAATAAAAATGTTCTAAACAGGTGGAACCAGGGAAGGGACATGCTAAATACTTCTTGAAAAAGTTTGAATATGCATCAAATCCTCACAGCAGGAGGGGATAAAAAGAGTGTTCCCAAGATACCAGGTGTGTTCCTGGCAACCCACCAGGGCACCCGGCCATTTTAAACCTTTGCTTTATTTCTTTTGTCTCCTAATTGTCTTTTTTTTTGTTTATATTAAATTCTTTTTATAATTTATTAAGTGAATCTCATTTTTAATAGATGGTTTTAAAAATATATAAATAAAAAAAGAAAGAAGCTCCCCAAACTACAAAACACTTCTAGTTTAGCTGAAAACCTCAGAAGAGTGTGTGTGCAACTTTATGACAGAGGATCTGAGTGTCTTTCTGAGTCTGTATTCAAAAGAGGGAAAGATGGACTTTAAAATGCATTTTGAAAGAAGAGAAGCAGCTCTCTAACTGAATTAATCTGCTAAACTCAGACTAGGACATGTGTAACTTATTAAAATTGGGAATTTTTTTAGTTGCTGCTTAAGATTAATAAGCCTATTTCCATGAATGGAAAGCACTATGTTAATTTATTTCAGAAAGACAAGGAGACACTTGACAAGGCCTTTTTAACTGAAACCTTCATCTGTTAAAAGCTCTATATTAGCCCTTTGAAAATCCTTTGGGAGTAATTAAATGGGAAGTCCTTTTCTCCTTCAAAACTAAAACTTCTCTGTTCAGATATAAGAGTATTTTAAAAAATGAAAATAAAGCTTACAGTTCTGTTTCTGGGACTGAACAGAGGTAGCTGTGGGCATTTGGTCACACATTCCTTGAAACAGGTGTTAAATTTCTATCATAAATAGTTGTCCTACACAATTTTCATATTCCATGAAGGCAGTGAAAGGAGAAGTATCAGGGCTCTGTAAAACATTCCTCCCTTTGCTTGCTTTCAAGAGTCTGTCCAGTCCTGCTTGCCACTGTTGACTGATACATATTCTTACAAGAGAGTTTTTCAAGTGGAGCTCATAACATGTCATGTTCAGAAAAATTTATCTGTATCCCATAGCTTTTAAGTTTCAGGACAGTAATTAAAAAAGTGTAGAATTGTATCAAGGAGCTTGTTCACTTCCATTCCCTAACCATCAAATGGTGTGTTTATTTGCCTTTTCCTATTGATAGCTTTTTATGTTGTTCAGGCAGCAGTCTCCAAGCATAAAGCTGCTATGCTGCTCCCTCCACAGCAAAAAATTTACCAGCATCTTTTCTTCCTGTTGTTTTTCTCTGTATGACTAAAACAAAATATAGATTAAACATGAGAGGTCAGAGGTTGCAAAGGCCTGTCCTTCAGCTTTTCTGCTTGCAAATTTTTATGCCCAATCAGGAAAGCAAGTGTTGCAGTATGTAGAGTAGTAATAAATCAGATTTATTATCAGATTTTCAGTTCCATAATTCTGTTGAAGTACAATAGTTGTATCCTATGTATTTGGTATTCACCTGGACTTAGTATTTTCACAGGTGCTGAAGAGAGGGGTTAACAATTTCAGCTCCATAAAGCTCTTCTGGCAACCCTCACCCTGCAACAGGGAAAAATTTGCAAGCAGCTGCTGATGAATAAACTATATGGAAGTTAATAGAATAAAAATATACAGGTGAATAAACAAGCCCTAAAATGTGTAGAATAAAATGCATCACCAAATAAAATACGATTAATAGAATAAAAATTAAATAGTCCCTTTTTTTTATTGGAACAACAACACTTTTTTTTTAGCTTTGTTGTGATACCCACTGTGATGTTTTGAATTTAGAAGTTTCGATTGAAAGTGATGAAGCTGAAGCTGACAATGGTCAAATTTCTCATATTTCTGCCTGCTTGGTGACTTTCTATCTAGTGAAGGGAAATACAACTAATGTCTTTTCCATGTGCTGGTAGATGTATTCAGAAAGCTCCTCAGGATGGTAAGCTAAAGAAGGGAGAAAACCAGCCCATGTCCTGCTGGATCCTAAACGTGGTAATGTTTAAAACAGGTATAAAACTCTTAATCTAAGACATTAAGCATCCTCATTAGTTTAGTTGTATTTAGGACTTAAGCCTTTCAGGAGTTTGACCAAGGACCTCTCCTCCTTTCTCTTTGCTCTTGTTTCCATTAGGGAAAACTACAGAACCTCTGGCACTTCTTCCTGTTTAAATTTGGTATATTCAAAGTAGTATTTTGAGATGAATGATGGAAACATTTTAAGCACTTCAGTTTACCCAACATTTTGAGCAGAAGTAACCTGCAGCCTTCCACCTTGCAAATGCTCTGCACTTCAACACTCTCCTCAACCATAAAGCCCCAGTGCAGCTCTAAGTCTTCACTATCCAAGACTAAACAACTCCAGTTAGTGAATTCTTCCCCAAATGCCAAGTTGGATTCAACCTCTTCCACAAGAGACAACACAGAACATTAAAAGAATATTATGTAGAATATTGAAACTTTATTTATTTAGTGTAATTAAACAAGATAATCTGCAGAGAGTGACTACTAATTATGATGAATTATAGCCTGTTTAATGAAAAATCATTGCTGTGCAATTAGCAGTATTTTTGAAAAGCTGTTGTCTTGACAAGGAAAAACAGTTGGACACTGCCACATTCCCTCATCTTGGGGTACTGGGAGGTACCAGTATTTTCTTTTCCCTGTTAGGGAAGCACCAGAAAAGAAAATGGAGACTTAGAATTTGTATTTGTAGAGTAATTATTTCCTGCATTGCTTGGCTAGGAAATCACAGGCATGAGGTCACTCTAATTGTGTTACTCTGTCAAGAAATAACAGAATAAAATCCCTATGGATTTTTTTTTTTTTTTTTTTTTTTTTTTTTTTGTATTTATGCAGGGGTGGTTTGGTAGGTGAATTAAAAGCTCATTTTTTGGTTCAAGTGTACAACTTCTGTCTGAAAAATAAAAAGTAAAATAAATCACCAGCTAAAACTTAGAAATAGAGTTTAATTCTTCCTTGAGCTTACAGCTTATTGTTTTCCAGGAACAGCACAATGACCCAGTCACTTTGTGTAAAATGTCTTTTGAAGCAAAGTTTGTATTTCTTTTGCAGGTGTATTATTTGCTGGAATACATGTCTCCCAGTAAAACAAGGGAGTCCTTTACATTACTGTGTGAACTGCAGTTCATGAAGAGATGGAGGTAATGACTTTAAATTGGGAGAGGACGGGTTTAGATTAGATACCAAGAAGAAATTGTTCCCTGTAATGGTGGTGAAGCCCTGGCAAAGGATTCCTCGAGTAGCTGTGACTGCCCCATGCCTGGAAATGTTCAAGGCTGAGCTGGATGGAGCTTGAAGCAACCTGGTCTGGTGGAAGGTGTCTGGGTCCCCATTTTTACTCTAGTTTTAAACTCCTGGTGCCTGTCAGCCTGTTTGACTGTACATTCATGCAGAACTCAAAGCATGGATATCTCATGTTGAGGGTTCAGGTAGGATGCTTCAAAGGGCTTTAAAATACTTTTAAAATACTGGAGTATTCTAACAGAATAATTTTTTGCCTAAGTGAGAGAAGTGGGAAAGAAACACAGAAACATTCTCTTCTATTTCCTCAATCCAACATATGACATTTCTTTGAGAAAAACGTGCTCTGTAGAAGCCTTATAAAGGGATCAAAATGCAGCATGACTCTGTATTAGAGGTCCCTATCCGAGTGTGGGACAAGATTATAGAAAAAATTTAATGACCTCTCTGTGTGAATGTGTGGTATATTTTGCTGTCACAATTTTTTCTTCCAGATAACCACATGTATTTTTATAAAGGAAGCTCAAAGTGCTTTGAGTTCATTCCCTAAAACTGTGATGCGTGTCAGGGCTGGTCCCCCTGGTCCCAACTCTGTTCTCTGCCACGGGGTCTTCATCTACAGGCACAGACAGTTCAGTCTACACAGAACAACTACTTGTTATCATTACAAAACAGCTAATAATTAAACCAAAATGAGTTCATAGTAACCTGACTGCTTGACAGTTGCTGTCTCAGCTAAAAAAACTGAAACAGCTCAGGGGTCCCTAGGCCAGAAGTGTCCTGAGACACTGCTCACCAAAATTCATGTTTATTGGGCTGCATCTTTGTATCCAATTTTTCATGCACAACCAGAGAGTGGAAATAGCTCAATCTGGCCAGAAAGGCACAGCCTTTATGAGTCCTTCATCAGAAAAAAAGGAGAAAAGAATTTTGTGAGAAACCTCTTCCATCAGTTTACTATGATCTGCCTCTTTTTTCCTTTGTTTTCTTTTCTTTATTTTTTTTTTTTAAGACGAGAAAATAGTGTTCTCATCTACAGTAAATGTCAATTCACATTACAGTATTTAGTTTACTTGCCTCCTATGAAATTTAGTGAAGTTACAGGGAAATTTTGCACAATAACACTTGTTTATTTCTAAACACAGCTCTGTAGACTAAAGAAAAATTACAAATGAGAAACTCCTTTCAAACTGCAAATATCTGCTACTGCAAATTTAACCTGTCCAACCTCCCACAATTATAGCCTTTTATTTTCTAATTACCTAAATTCATTTAAGATGCTCCTTACCCATAAGTTATGTCTTACTATTACTACCATTTCAGTAACATCAGCTGAGAGTAACTTAGACAATTTGTTGTCTTCCTTGAAATTGTGGAACATTCTGTTCACACCTCAATTCTCAGGATTTTTCCCAGGAATCTGTGGTTATATCTGAATGCCAATGAGAAGTAGTAACCACTTAATATGGAGAATTCCTAGAGTACAACCAAATGGTGGCTTCCTCTCTTTTTTTTTTTTTTTTAATTGAGATAAATTGCCAAAGTAAATGGTTTGTTCAGCCTTTTCTGTATTATTTTAATGCTCTGCTTACTCTACATAGTGAAAGTATGACAGTATAACATTCAGATCTGAGGGATCTTTCAGCCACCTCCTTTCAAGTGGAAATTCTGAACCATATTTTTACTTTTCACTATTGACTATAACTATTTAAAGTTTGGTTTTAGTTAACACTTTTTTTTTCCTTAAATGCTTTGTCAACACCTGAATTTAGCAACCTTTCTTGTCCTCCTGTTCTTTCATTTTTCCATTGAATCCTATTCTAAACTAGTTCTATGCTTCATCATTCAGCTCTCCATGAAAGACTTTTCCCTCAAACACCCTTTAAATCAAGTAGAAATGAAAACCCTAAGATAGTGAACATGGAAAAAATGGATAAGCTTGGACAAGCAAAAAATATCCACAGCTGAACACCCTGTTCCATACCTTTCACCATGACACTGGCAGTTCAAATTCCTGATTCTGCAAAACAATCCAGAATCTCAGAAGGTCTGGGTCAGAACAGGATTATAAAATCACATCAAAAAGTGCAACCTAGCTGCTTTTTTAAGAATGCTGTGGCTTTGTCAGCAGACAGGACTTTCTTCATTTCTCCCTATGCAAATATCTGGCTTGTTTTCTGAAGTCATTGCAGTGACCACACAGACTTGGTGCTGAACACTGATTCCAGGCAGTTTTCTAACCAATACAATCTGAGAGTTATTAGCTCAGGATTTCTTTCACACCTTTTCTATAAAGAAATTACACAAAAATTTTGATTTATGATGCTTATGAGATTACTGATCATGAGGAATGCATTTCTTTATCACGTGGTGTGAGAGCTACCACAAGGTAACAGTACATAGCCTTCTCCTGCACAGGAGCAACACAAACCAGGAAACACTGGAAACTGTGCATGTGAGGGCACAAAATGTTTGCAGTGGCTGCAATGAGGGACACAAGGGATAAGCCTCACTAAGCACTTGTCACCTGCTGTCTGAAACAATACCACTGTTTGACGTCTGTTAACAGGCTCTGACATTTTAATGCTATCCTGCATATCCATCTTCATACATATTGTTTGCCCCTTCCCTTGTGTCAAAATAGCAATTAATTTCCAGCCTGCTACTGACAACTATGCACTGAGTTTTATAAATACTCAAAAATGTTGAGTAGTTAAGTCAAAGTGCTGGTGTTTGACACTGATTTATACCCACTTCATGTGCCACCTGCCATTTTCTCAGTGAAAAGTGAGACTTACTGCTTACCTGCCGTTTTCTCTTTGACTATTGGTATGCTAGTTTGCAGAAATTTGTTTGCCATGTATATGTCGCACTGGGATTTCAAATACTGAGTTTATTTCCATCTGAGTTGGGAATAGCAGAAGGAGGACATATAAAAAATAAAAAAGAAAACACAGTTGTCTGGTCACTGGTAAAGGACCAGTAAAAGGTATTTTTCCATCTTCTTCCATACATTCCCCATAAAAGGAGAAAGTTTGTCTTGATATGGACAAAAATTTCCCCTGCCTCTGGTTCTTGGCTTTGAATAAGATACTTATAAGTTGGTTTATTAGAAGTCCTGGCCTCAAAAAAAAAAAAAATCTATATTCTATCTAAAAATCTAGTTAGGAAATCATCATAATCATAATGAACAACAGACACTACTTGAATTCAGTCTCTGCTGCCACTAAGCAAAGCCTCCTCTAAACCTTTAAATCACTTTCCTTAGCTGTCCTTTCAGAGGAAAGAAAAGCAAGTGCTCTTCTTTCATTTCAAATGATTTTAAAAACTCTGCTAAAATGCTGTGCTAGAATTCAGTCTCTCTGCCATAGGGATTTTAATCATTGGTTTGAACTGAAACAGACTACAAACACTTCTGGAAGTAGGAGAAGCATTATTAGGAAGACATCTCTCGTATAATAGATACGCAAACCATTAGACACATCCCTATGTATTTAACATGAAGAAAAGCAATTTCTGAGAATTGAAAGTGTGTGATCCTGTTCCTCAGCAGTGATTGAATACCAGCTCTGTGGGACTCTGCTTTCTCAATTACAAGAATTGCATGTCACTATTTTCAGTGACATGTTGAGAATCAATTGAAAACTTACCTGAGTTTTGTCTAGGGATTGAAGACGACAGCCAGGTCTACCAGTAAAGGATGGAAGTTTTTTACTGAAAAACAGGATTTATTTTTTTCACAGTTACTTTTGAGGATTTATCAGTCAATTAAACAGAATTACTGAGACAAACCATTTGGTTCACCAATAGCTAGATGTTTCTTTTGAGGAGAACAAGGCACAACAGACAAAAACCTAAGCAAGTGGATGTGTTTATTAGGTTTGAGGAAAGTCTCTAATTAGGTTTCTACACAAGCCTACCAATGGTTTCTCCATAAATGCCATTTGATGGCTTGCTATTTAAATCCTTTCCACTGTATTATTCAAACAGGATTTAACAGGAAATAATACACTGTGGTGCTGGGAGTTGATAACAAGGGTCATTTAGCAGGAGTTTGTGCACTCAGCAGCTGTAGAGGCATTGTCTCTTAAAAGGTCTTCAACATTATCAACACCTTGAGGGATCTGTGCCAGGTCACATCAATCTTTGTGCTGTTGAGAAAAACCCAGTGCTTCAGCCCTGATACTGTAGGAAATAATTTAATTTTTATCACACAATAGATTCTGAAACTGACAAATGCTCACTTTTCTCCATGAACCAAGGCTTTTTCTGCTGTTCTGTTGAAAGTTTAGATGGTGGCAGAGTTGGTGAGTGCTATGAGCAGTCCAAGTTTTGACTGATCCAGTATTTGGTCAGTTTTCCCAATGATTCCTAGGCAGTTTTGGCTCTGTGTGGTAGGTCAATGAGATCTGCACATAGGTCTCTTCCAGAACAATCCCCTGTCAAAATAATGTTGGTATGGAAACTAAGTACAGGGAATACAAATGTATTCTATGAATTAAATTAAAAACATGTGAATGAGAAGAAGCATCATTTATTTCTTAAACATTTTCTACATGAGAAGCAGAAGTCAGAAAACTTATATTGAAAGAAATCATATTGGAACCTTACTCAGGATGGTGCTGTATGAAGATTTTGAAGTTCTAGTGACAAGAATTAGTGTCAGTGTAGAACAGAGATGTGGATTCTGCCAGGCATGTGCATAGCTTTTGTACCTCACATTTTTAGAGAAGTGGGATACCTCCAACACAAGATGGCATTTTAGCATGGATAGTCCTGAGATTGTGGCTGGGGAATTTTTCTTTCCTGTGATATAAATCTGTATTGTGATATTGGCTTTCACAAGTATTAGGATGAATATTATATGTTAAATACTTTTTGGCTATGTATGTGCTTTTTTTCTTGCTAACAAGTTTTAAGCTTAAAGGAATCTCCTGAGTACAAAGCAAGGAAACCCCAGAGGGCAAAGACAGTGGGGCCCAAGCTGTTATCAGCAGAAGAACAATGGATACCAAGTTGTTATCAGCAGCCAGGACCAGGCCGGTGGCAGCAGTGGAAGGATGTGCTGTGAAGCCCAGCTGTCACCAGGGCAGGACGAGGGGCCCAGACTGTTATCAGCACTGACCATTTGCAGAAGAAAGGAAACCAAACTCAAAATAATGTTGACCAGCTAGAACAACGCTGACCAGCAGAAATAGTGCTGAACAGCAGAAATAAAAAAACCATACAGAGCATGTTCTAAATAAGCAGAACCAGGAAGGGGACATGCTAAATACTTCTTGAAAAAGTTTGAATATGCATTAAACCCTCATAGCAGGAGGAGATAAAAAGAGTGTTCCCAAGATACCAGGGGTGTTCCTGGCCGTTTTAACCCTTTGCTTTATTTCTTTTGTCTCCTAATTGTCTTTTTGTTTATCTTAAAAACGAGATTCACTTAATAAATTATAAAAATAATTTAATATAAACAAAAGACAATTAGGAGACAAAAGAAATAAAGCAAAGGGTTAAAACGGCCGGGTGCCCTGGTGGTTTACCAGGAACACCCCTGGTATCTCAGGAACACTCCTTTTATCCCATCCTTGTTGTGAGAGGTTAATGCATATTCAAGCAAGCATGTCCCCTCCCTGGTTCCACCTTCTTGGATCATGTTATTTTCTGCTGGTCAGCATTATTTTGGAGTTTGGAGTTTGGTTTCCTTTTTGCTGCAGATGGTCACTTGTTGATAACAGCCTGGGCCCCTCATCCTTCCCCTGAGGGCAGCTGGGCTTCATATCTTCTGCTGATAACAGTTTGGGTTCTATTGTTCTCCTGATAACAGCTTGGGCCCCAGCGTCCTTGCCCTCTGGGGTTTCCTTGCCTTGTACCTAGGAAATTCTTTTAAACTTAAGACTTGTTAGCATAGCTAAAAAGTATTTAATATATAATATTCATCTGCGAAAGCCAATATCACAATACAAATTTATAACAGTTTATATTAAACTTTTTATAATTTATTAAGTGAATCTTGTTTTTCACACCTGTGCTATTCCCCTCTGTAACATCCACCAACTCTGTGTGACTGTGCCGTGTGCCTAGTGCTGTTTTAAATGCAGATTCTGGCATTTAATACAATTAAGTGAGTCTCATTACACAAACAATTTGCAACAAGATTATCCCTAGGGCTCAAAACCTTGTAGTAATTGAATGAAGTAGTAAACTGCAAACAATAATAAATGTGCACAGAAGTTTGACAAGGAGGCAGTCAGATGCAAATGAAATTGAGCAGAGAAGCCCATTGCTAATGAAACATCAGAAGCTGAAGATCTCTGCCTCTAGGGAGCTGTTGGGATGCCAGTGTATAAATTAATGTGCTTCAGAGAGAGAAAAAAGAGTAGGAACAGCAATTAATGAAATACAACAAATGCTTGGTGTCTTGGGTTTTGACCAACTTGAAAGGCAATTACTTATTCCTGAGCCTGTGAAATTCCTACAGCATGGCTTGGGTATGTTCCCAAAAGTTCACTGCTCCTCTGAATAAATCTGTCCAGGAAGGACTGAGTCATTGACTGGGTTATTTTAACTCATGCAAATATGCTACACTTGGTCTCATTGTCCTAACTACCTGGTTTCAGGGTAGACTTTCTTGGTTTCTCACACTATCCTACTGGGTCTAGGATATCTCTTGGGTAAGTGCTCAGACCAGAAGTTCCCTACCAATTGTTTTCTGCTCCAGAGCTTTTGCTTGATTGTAAAATTTACCACTTTCCTTTTTTGTTGTTTCTGTGTACCTTTCAGCTGAAACTCTCTTGTGTGCCCTACTGCTAGCAGGTAAGATCATCTTGTAGTGTAAGAAAAACAATTTTACCTCTCTTTAATTTACACACAGCTATGTCACTGTGTTGCGGGTTAGGTGTCCTTTTTTGTTCTGGCTTGCCCGTGGAATTTTTACCCATTAGTTGCTGAGACAACCTAACTGTGGGTACTTGGTGGGTCCTCGACAAAGGACAAAGAGTGGCCGGGCCCAGCTGGGGGGAAGGGGGCAGGAAAGGAGGGTGGGGACAGTTTTTGGCTGGCTTTCTTCGGCTTAGGAGATACATTCCTTTTTTTTTGGGGGGGGGGTGCGGAGCTGCTGCGGTAGAGAGAAGGGAATTTTCGCCATCACCCAGACGGAGCTGCTGTTTCTTCTCCTTCTCCCCTCTTTGTTGGTGGCCTCGCACCCCCTGTCCTGCCGGGACGTGTGGCAGTGCCAGCCACCGCCGCGGAGCTGCTGATCCACCTCATCCCCCAGCCCAGGATCTCAGCTCATCCCTGCTGTTTCCAGCTGAGTGTTCCTCGGAGCCCTGCAGGAGCACCGGGACTGACTGCCCGAGGGGTTTGTGAAAACAAAACCTCTCCTCCATCCCGTCTCAGCCGAGAAAGCTGTCACGGGGTCCCTGGTTCTGTTTTCTTGTTAATGCTGTAGTTATTGTTGTTTGTTTGTCTGGTTATACTAGTAAAGAACTGTTATTCCTATCCCCAGATCTCTGCCTGAAAGCCCCTTGATTTCAAAATTATAATAATCCGGAGGGAGGGGGGTCTACATTCTTTCATCCCAAGGGAGGCTCCTGCTCTCCCTAGCAGACACCTGTCTTCTAGAACCAAGACAATTCAGGATAGAGAAACTGCAAATTTCTGCAAAAGTTTCATGTGAAGAAAGCAAAGAAACAAAACGGAATTTACTCTGTTAAAGCTAAAATCAAAGTCTGTCTTCTTATATATCCAATCCAGGCATGCAACAGCCAGGGACTTTACTTTTCTGTCTCTTTGGAAAGATTTGTGCTTTAGTTGTGTGAAACAAAGCTGGTTTTCATTGGGAGCCCATCACAGGTGCTTGTCCGCCTGTTGTGGTCTCATCAACAAACTCAGGGTGTTCCAACTGCCTTGTGGAGTGTTTGCTTTCCAAACACACCTTCTTCCACTCTATCTGGAAATTGTGGTTCACATAGACAGCATGGTTCTGATATTATCTTCTCCATAATCTAAACATAAAAACATCTTGCATGTACAGGCTATTTACAAGAGAACAACTTTTTCCTTTAGGACTGAAATCACCACTAACTGCTTTAGAAATGCCATTACTCATTTGATATCTCTCCAGGGAATGCATAAAATATCTCCGTTACCAAGTATATTAGTTCCACTGTACTTATCTGAAAAATATTACTGTGTTTTGCAATAGTTATAGCAACAGAAGATTGGTTTAGTGATCAATTTCCCATTTATTTTATGTTTATGTTTGAAATGATAGTTTCATGGGGCATGTTCTTGAGTTTTTACAGCTTTCTGCTTTGTTACTTTCTACTTCAATCTTCTTTGTCATTTCTTTCATTACCATTGAAAATGTTCTGCCTTTTGTCTTTTGAACTTGCTAAGACGGATGGGCATGCCCTCTGGTTTGGGCTGGTGTAGTGTTATAATTTTTAATGATTCCTATAAAGCAAAATTTCCTACACATGTTCCCTATACAAGTCTAACTACTAGAACTAAAAAAAGGTAACTTCTATCACAAAAAAGACTGTAAAGAAAGGAAAAAATACCAAACAGGAGTACATTCAGCCAATGGTTAGTAATATGGAAAGTTTCTCCTGTATGTTAAAAAATAATATATATGTATTTTTTAGCTTGTTCTTTTCCTTCTGCACAGGTTATTTAGCTAACAGTTTTGGTATTGAACCAAACTGCAAGGTTCACAGCGTGAAGAGAATGGATGGTCAAAGGATGCATTTTTCACTTTCAGGAATTGGTTTTCCATCTGTTTCCAAAATGAACAACAAATACGTAGCTTTAAGGAAGGTGAATAAAAGCAAGGGCAATTTGGCTACTGTTCAGGGCTATGCCATCATGCTGTCAGTGGGAATGCTGAGAATCTGCACCAATGGAAATGGATGCTGGCAGCAACACCCAGTGCCTGAAGGATGTGACAGGACAACATGGGACACGATGAAACAGCACAGGACTCATGCAACCACCATCCTCCTTGCTGACCTTGTGTTTTCCGTCAATATCTCCTGCCCCTGTGTCCAGAGCCCTCAAGGCCAGATGGAGAAACTCCAGCCTGTGTGGGCAAGTGAGTGGCAGAGCTGGGTCTCAGGGCTCAGCAGCCAGCTTGGCCCCATCCCATCCCCTGTGGACATCCCCAGGGAAAGAGGGGAAGACAGGAAGGGGCTGATGCCCTGTGGCAGCAGTGCTCCATTCACTGAGCCTCCCTGTGCTGGGCCTGCCTGGGGAGCATGGTTCCAGGGAGGCTCCACTGCCTTCTCCAGCCTTTCCCACAGCCCCTCTGCTCTGGCTCTGTCTAGTCTTCACTAGACCCCGTGGAGAGCCTGACTCCCAGCTGAGAACTCCTATAATGCTGAGGCTTCTGCTGCTGTGCTGGATTTTCTTGCACAGATGGAAACCTCTGATCTGAAGCACATAAGTAGCTGTAGCCAGTCCCTGGTAAGGACTTTAATCCATTTTTAGTGCATTTTTAAATCAAGGGCCTGATTTCTAGATGTGCTAATAATCAACAGAAAGCAGAATTTCCCTGTAGAAGCAGAGAGTTACCACTTTTGGAAAGCAGCTCCTAAGGATTTAGATATCAGATTAATTGGCTCCTGGGTAGTAAGTAACCTCTGTATATCTCTGTGTGCTTATAAAGGAATGCACAGGCATTTTCAAGTGGAAATAACCATGGACTAACTGCATGGGTTGAGGTTTTCAAGGGCAAAAATGTAAGCTGTATAACTTAATACCTGATAATTTCTCTATTCTCTTCTTTTTCTTTTTTTTTTTTTTTTAATTTCCAGAAACCCAGAAGTTCTTTGGTTCCACACATGAAATTAATCAGAGGATGGTTTCACTCAGCTTTATGCTTTCCCCTTTTGTCCTTTGCAAACATAACCACTGACATATTTAAATATTTATGTAACCATTAAAAATGTGAACTAGCCTGAATTATGACACCTCCAAGTTCTCAGCAGAAAGCTGCCATATTCAAGACAATTGCTTATTTATAATTATATTTTGTTGCTTCTCTTCTAGCCATTGTTTTAAAATGTATGCTGAAAAGTCCCTGAATGTATATGATAGTTTTCTAGATTATGTCATTTTCATAATGGATTTTTGCCTTTATTCCCACGTCAAAGTAGGAAAAATATAAAATCAAAATATTCCAGTGTAATTTTCCCTCTGCAGAGCTACGTGCAGTCTTTAAAGTGAACAGTATTCTCTCCCTTTAAATCTCATGGAGGTATTTGTTGGTTCAAATCTTTTCTGCAGCCTGGGCTCATTTTATCACTATCACCTTGCAGTCATGGTAAGAAACATGCACACAAAATTTGTGTTTTGTCAGCTACATGATTATCTAGCAATATCCTTAGATGCCTAATATTAGGGATAAATCCTATTGGATCCCACTTCATTCTTTTGATTGTGACAGGAATACACAAAGCCTCACATTGCTTCCTACTGCTTTTCCTGGCATTGGTACAGAAGATTTTACTTCAGTCTTATTGAGTCTATTTCTAATGTATTCCAACTTTGTATCCACTGGCATGTCTCTGCCATATGAGAAATATTCAAATACATTTTTTCTGTGTAAAGGCAATATCAATAAGCCAGTTTCAGGGTTATTATAAATCCTGCTTTGTTCTGAAATGAAATATGCATGGAAAGCACAAGTTATTTTCTATAGCTTCCTTTGCCCTTGCTTCTGTAGAAACCTCTGTCATTACTTTATATGAATTTTGATTCCTTGTCTTAGGCAGGATCTATGCCTGATGATCTGTACTCAGTTTGACTTCTGCTTGTTTAACTAAGCAACTCAGCACTCTTACAAGGCCACAGTTGTGTCTGGCATGAACTTCTGGAGCAAGCATGCTTGTGGGAAAAACATCTGTGAGAAGATAAAGCTAAGTGTGACATTCTTCCTCAACACCAAGAGACCTGAGAAGAAAAAAATCCTTGGAAAAAGATGCACTTCAACCTGTTAATATTTCATGCTTTTGATTTTGTAGTTGTCAGGGAGTTGTAATTTTTTTTCCTGATCAGTACTCAACATTCTTAAAGGAGATAATTCATTAGAAAACCTAGTAATTAATGGAATCACAGAATCATCAAGTTTGGAAAGTACTTGTGAGGTCATTAAGTGCAATCATCAATGCAACACCACCACCTCATGTTCATCATAAATCCTGTTCTCAGGTGCCATATCCACACATCTTTGGAACCCTTCCAAGGATGATGACTCCACCATTTACATGGGCAGTCAGTTCCAACACTTTGCATTGCCTTTTGTGGAAAAAGTTTTCCCAGTATATAATCTAAACCTCCAATGGCACAACTTGAGGCTGTTTCCTCTTGTCCTGTCCCCTGTTCCCCGGGAGAAGAGCCCAGCCCATCCCTGGCCGCACCCTCCTGTCAGGGAGCTGTGGAGCGTGAGAAGGTCCCCCTTGAGCGTCCTTTGCTCCAGGCTGAGCCTTCCCCAGCTCCCTCAGCCTATCATGGTGCTCCAAAACCTTCCTCAGCTCTGTTCCCTTCTCTGGACATGCTCTAGCTTCTCAAAGTCCTTCTGGTTGTGAGGGGACCAGCACTGGACATGGCACTCGAGGTGTGGCCTCAGCAGTGCCAGCACAGGGACTCTGCCCTGCTCCTGCTGCCACACCATGGCTGGGGCAGCCCAGGCACCGTCAGCCTGGGCACCCCTGGGCTCATGTCCAGCTGCTGTCACCAGCACCCCCAGGGCCATTTCCAGCTTTCCAGCCACTTTTCCCCCAGCCTGGAGCTGCAGGTGGTTGTTGTGACCCAAGGGCAAGACCCAGCACTTCCCCTGGTTGTACCTCACCCCAGTGGCATCATCCCATGGATCCAGCCCATCCGGATGCCTCTGCAGAGCCCTCCTGCCCTCCAACAGAGACACACTCCCACCCAGCCTGGTGCTGTCTGTGAGCTTGGTGAGGGTGCACTCGATTCCCTTGACCAGGTAATCAACAAAGGTGTTAAACAGTGTTGATGAGCTGTTCCACCAGCTCTCTCAGTACTCTTGGGTGATTCTCATCCGGCTCCATGGACTTGTGTGGGGCTGAGTTTCATTGCAGTTCACTGACCATTCCCTCATGGATCTGGGGTCTTCGTTCTGCTCCCTGACTCTCTCTTTCAGCTCAGGGGGCTGGGTACCTTACAAACAAGTGGTCTCATTATAAGCCTGAGGCTCATTATAACACTGAGGCAAAGAAGGCAGCTCCTGATTCTTTTTCTCTCCATTTTCCTCCACATCCAGCAAAGGATTCTCCTTGACCCTCTTTTTGTTGCTGATATATTTGCATAAACCATTTTTGTTGTCTTTTATAGCAGTGGTCAGATGAAGTTCTAACTGGTCTTTGACCCTTCTAATTTTCTCCCTGCATGACCTCACAGCATCCTTGTAATCCTCCTCAGCTGCCTGCTCCTTTTTTCCAGAGGCAGAAACTGAATGTCATACATGGATGTTTTATCACTATCTGATGCAAGCCTCAGTGCACACAGTCAAGTAAAATAATCCAAGGAAAATAAGGAATTTGTATTTTAGGTGCTTCAATGTCCTTGTTTCTTCTCCACATACCTGATCAAATGTTGAATAATCCTTTTGAATGCACAAATGTTAAAAACAAATTGATTTAGATTTTGGAAATAAGAATTTCTCTATCTTCCTAAAAAAAAAAAAAAAAAAAAAAGTTGCAGGTTTATGGCTAATTTCTGTTTATATATTGCTGTGTTTCTGAGTAAGGCCTGCCTACAATTTTGTACAGAATGTACAAGTGTTATATCTTCTTCCCATGAGGATATGGATGATGGGATTGCCTTATATAAAGCCCAGCATTTGAAATATGCACACCTTCCCTTAAAATAGTAATGCAAAACAATATGGGGTGGAAGGGGTAAGATTTATTGTGGAGATGGTAAGGAGGTGGCTTCAGATTTTTCAAATATTTATTAATAGGTTCTTTTGTGCCATCCATTACCATAGTAACAGAATAGATCATGCAATCATGGCCTCATTCTTCATTTTATGAAGATGAATAGATGGGAAGAGAGATGTACAGATGAGACTAATAACCCAGTATCAGAACTGGATTTCTGCACTGGAGACAATATGAAATCAAAATTTCTGAAGTCCTAGTCATTGCTTTAACCCAAATTCATCTGTCTTCCTACTGCAGGACAAAGTAATTAAATAATTAGTCACCAAATTAAAGTTTTAAATTATTTTTAGTGTTTCGTCAGTCATTTTGACTGATTTATCTCATGGTGCATATGTGAAGCCTTCCTTGTGAGCAGCAGGTGTGGGAACATGTTTCAGTTCTGCTGATTGACACTTTGATGCCCAGTATATTTCTTGCTTTGTTTCTGAAGGATTTCAATACCTAGGTAGGACTAGCACTGTGTGCTGGTCTCAAAATGTAAATTTTAATTTAGTTTTTTTGAAAAGCACTGAAATACTTAAATTTAAGGTGACAAGAGTGTATGCATCTGTCCGACTCATCCCAAGGACTTCTGGAAACATAAGTTCTCCTTCAGCCATGTCTCACACTGTTTAATACCAAGACATCAGTGGAAGACCCAGACTAAGTCTTACCCACTCAAAATGGAAGATTTATTCGAAATTTTCTGAATTTTTCTGAATATTTCAATGTTGAATCAAAACCTGCTTTTCTTCCAGACGAAGCATATTTCTGAGGAAACTATGTTTTTTAGCAGTGAAGAACACCAGTGAAAACTAGACAAATCTGTTCCAGCAGGGCTTTGGATTTCTAAAGTGTGAATTCTGATGCTGGAGGTTGAGGTCTCATGTGCCCTTGACCACAAAGATACTGTTTCCTACAAGGGCCAGCAGCAGAGAGCCCCAGACAGGTTGATATCACCGCAGAGCTGGGCTTTGCAATGTGTGGCTCTTTCAGCTCTGGTCCTGCTCCTTGCTGTTCTTGTGGGGACAGCAAGGGATACCTTCTGAGCTGTTCCCTGGCTCTTGACCCTTATCTCACCTGCGTGGAGCTGTTGGCCAACTGAGTTCCACAGCCTCATCCTGGGGAGCAACTTTTGCCATCCAGCTGTTGCCAGCCCACTCTTGTGGGCTGAGCTGTGGCTGCCAACAGCTCATGAAAATTTCTCAAGGTAGCCACTGAGTTTCTTGTTTGGAGGAACATCAGAAACAAAATGGTGATGTACTAAATGTTATTACTTTTTCTTTCCTTCTTCAGCTGCCTTTACTAATGTTTCCTTCTCCCCAGCAAAAGGAATGACACCTGTCACAGGTCATTGGAGGATCCATGTGTATGATCATGGATATGAACCATGTTTCTGTATTACCTCCTCTTCTTCTGCCTGGTTTGATGCACCTTTCCCTTTCTTCCTGCGCTCCTTTTATATCATTCCTTTCTCCATCAGTGTAAATATTTCTTTCCTCCCCCGACTAAAAAAGCTCTAATTGATTGTACCTTCAGGTTGTACCTTTCCTCTGGCTGTACATCAGCAAGATTTTTCACTCATGGCTTATGCAGAAATTGTGTCAGGCTTTATCAGACTTTTCCGCTTCTTTGTGATGAAGTTTAAGTCAGCCTTCACTCACGACTCCTCTGGAAGCATCATCTGGAGCTTTTTCAGAGACTTTTCTATTTCCTGCAGCCCTCAGACTCTTGGCTGAGGGTTTGGAGTGAAATCAGAGAAAGGCACTGGAACATGGGGGAGAAAGACATGACTGTGTCAGGGAAAGAGACATTTATTTTTTCTTTTGTGAACATTTTCCCCGGGCCTCTTTTTACTGCCAGCAGGGCTTCTTCCTGGATGGGGGGTCATCCAGGGGCCTTTGAGCCTTCCTCTTTGGGTGGTGTTGTGACCCCCCAGACAAGAGGTCCATGTCCTGTCTAGGAGTGGAGGGGCTGTGACTGTAACCCTCAGCAGAGGAACCTGCAGCCACTTCCTGCTCTGGCTCCTCCTGGGGATGGACCTGCTGTGTTGGAATGGGGACAGAAAGGAGGTGGCTGGGACCATTGTGGGGTCCAGCTGGACCCCATTTCCAGCTAGACCTGTTGGAAATAGAGGTAGCTCTAGGGGTGTCCTGCTTATCCCTGGCAGCAGGGGAGAGCAGCAGGTCCCTGGCCCTCTCACTGCACCAGCTCTGGATGACACTGATGATGCTGTGGACCAATGGTCCCGTATGCTCCTGCAGTAAATGCTGCAACCTCTGGACCAGGACCTCTGCAACAGGGCCATGCACACATAGGCTGTGCAGGATGCTGCTCTCTGCACTCTCTACCAGCCACCACTGATCCCAATATATACCCACCAACCTCTGGTGCAGCCAGGGCTGCACCAGGTTCAAGAGATGCTGCTGTTGGCGAAAAAGTCCTGCCCAGATCTCAGGCAGGAGTCCACCGACAGCCATTGGGCAGTGGGGGCTGTTTTCATCCAGGCCACCAGCAGCTGTCCCTGCCTGGCTGCTGGACTCTGGTGGCCCTTCCATGTCCACATTCATATCTCTGTCCATGTCTGTATGTCACAGAAGTCTAGGGAAGAGCTGAGGACCACGGGCTCCTCCCTCTTGCAAACATTCTTGTCAGCAGTCCAGGATCAAGCCAGTCTGACCCAGGCTCTGCTGACAACTTATATAGCAGTGAGGGACATGATGCTACAATCATCCCCCCTGGATGTCACAATCCATCACTTGGTGACGTCATCCTCTGCCACCGATGATGACACAATTGAATATGACAACTGAAATATGTAAGATACAGACACTGTGTTAGATAAGACACAAGGTCACAATCCATCCCCTGGTGATGTCACAAAGGACATCGAGGCCTTGGCTGTGACTTTAGCCCCCTCAGTTGCCATCACACTTAACCTTCTCCAGTACAATTCCTGTCAAAATAAACAACTCAGTCCTGATCATCTTCTTCCCCATTGCTTCAGTCTTAGATATGTCTGTCCCAGGTGTGGGATTTTACGTGGTATTATTTGGGCAATGTCAAATTTGAAGTTGATGGTGTTCTTCTCTTGCAAGATGCCCTTTCCCAGTATGTTCCCAGTTTTCTCCAGGTTTTCTGTTTGTGTTGGCCATCACTTGGGCAACTCTCCTTCACGGATTTTGAAAAAATCCAGTCATTCCTCACAGCACCAGCTGATATTTTTCCTGGCTTCCTGCACCAGCCTATGCTGCAATTTCTGGTGGTCATTTTTTGCAGCCATAAACCCATTAACACGGGTCTAATGGTTTGACTTTAAATGATGGTGCTGTCCTTTACACTGGTTACAAACCCCCTAAATGTTATAAAATAAGCAGTAGAATAAAGAGAGAGTGAAAATGTAGGTATAAATTCTGAATTCTGAGGCCTTGATTGTGTTTCAATGTCACGTGCTTATAAAATGTTTTTACAGACATTAGAGCAGCAGAGGATTTTAAGAGAGGATTATGTCCTTTTAATGCTTCCCTAACAGGGGTGTGAGATCCAGGTTGATGTACTTTCTGTTGGGTTGCTGAATACTGATTTTTATTAGTGGCTTAGAAAACAGCATAGTAAGTCTTGCATTGCTGCACATGAAACTCAGACAGCAGGAAGAAAGGTTGTTTTATGAGCACATCCTTAAAATTTCCATTAAGACTTCAAATGATTAAAGAAAAAAAAAATAGAAAGATTTAGGCTTCTTACATAATTCTTTGGAAGAAGAGTGCTTCCATGATTTGTATTAGTAACATTTATAAAGGAAGGCAGAGTGACTGTATTGAGTAAAGGACATACAGTTGAATCACTTATATTCTACTTTTTATGGCATGACTGAGTTGTGAATTATGTTCATTTTTCTTGCATTTACAGGCTGGAACAAATGGTGAAGGCTTAGTTATAGTGTCCATAACTATAACTTTCTTTGTGCCAGCACGGCTTCCTTTGATGCAGGTTCAGTGTCTGAATTGTGCTGCCAAGGTCTGAAGCACTGCAGGTTGTGTTTGGAGCTCAGATGGATACCTTAGGGTGATCCAAGAAGGGCTGGCTTCTATTTGCTGCACATTAAAGTAGGCAGCAAGGTCTGGTTATTGTGGCTGCTGGCTTTGTACCCATAAGCTTGGATTCTAGTGGAAACTGTTTTTGTTTCCATTTCCCATCCTCAGAACAATATTTGTCTTGTTTGCAAAGTTCTTTCAGTCATTTAGGTGAGTGGAATGGATGGCATTGCTGTAGTTCTGAAGCTCACTCTCTGTTCTTCTCCGTGTGAGTCTTTTAGACAGGTATGCACCAAATGTGAAGAATAAGGCTACAGGACTTAAGCCAGATACTCATCTGTGCATCTGAAATAGGATTAATTAGCCTTGACTTGAAGCTCAAGTGCAAATCAACTTACAAAATGATAAAGCAAGAACATTCTTAATGAACAGATCAAGCATTCTGAAACATTAGAGTTCACATACAGTCCTTCTTCCTGTATAAAATTTACTTGGGAAGGCCATGTTCAATGGTACAGAAAAGGTAACGCCACCTTTATGACAGTCATTGGCAAACATCACAAATCAATCTACAGAAATTAAATTCAGGGTTCTACCCAGCAAGAACTCTCCAGCATAGGTGTAAGGTGAGCTCTTCCTGCCAAGGAATGCACACAGAGGTGTGCAGAATTGGATACTGTCCTATAGCTGGAGAGCACAGTCCTATCAGATGCCATCACTCACTCAGACAATGCATTAAACTGGAGATTAACTATTATTAATTGTGCAAGATCTACTAGTCAAGCCATGAACATAATTTATTGTACATTCTGTTGAACAGAGAGTGCTCTCTGGGGTGGTCTGCTGGTGTTTGGGTGATCCTGGAGAATTAAATATTCAGCTGGGACACACGAGCCTATGCCAGGAGACTACTCAGCATAGCACTGTGAGACTCATAGCCACAATCAACTCCTCTTTCTCCCCACACCTAAAGGAGGCAGCAAAGTGTCTGTGCTCTTTTCACCAGAGTGACTGAGGAGAAATTTTCTGGTAAGGCAACTTTCCTCTTTCCGAAAAAGCAAGAAGTTACCCTAAGCAGCAGGAAGGTCTGCTTCTGCATTGGATTTAATGTATCTTTTGCTCTGAATGTTTCCCAGCAATGGAAAAAGAAAAAAAAAGTAAAGCACCACTGCCACAGAAAAATGGCCCCATGGAGGCTTCCCCTATTTTCCTGGAATCAGGAACAGACAAAACTCACATAAAGCTGTCAGGAAGAAACATGTAAAATTAATTTCTGTCTGCATTTCCTTTAAAAAGTATTGGAACTGACACATTTTCTGAAGGATTGGATAAAAAATTGCTTAGTTATGAGACTTCTCAACATAGGAGAGATTTCATATAAGAAATTTCGTAAGAGAGTGTGAGCATCTTCATGTTGTCTTGTGCAAGGCAAGAATGATTTGATTGAGCTTTGGATGCTGCAGGTGGACAGAGGAAAAGAGAAAGTAAAAGGGAACCAGAGAAATGCAACTAATTTGTCTCCCCTTTGGGTGTCCATGTATTTAGCTCTTCACTTCTGTTTTCCTTGGCAACCTCTGCTCATTTGAATGTCAAATTCAAGTCAGAAGGACTTGAATGAGACATGAGAACTTTGAGATGTCTTTGCAAGGTGCATTCACAGTCAGTACACATGGACTTTCCACAAAGTCACAATGTGGTTTACAAAGAGATTTCCTAGCTGGTAGTACTGTAGAGTAAAATGAATCTCCCTTGAGGGAGAAAATACATAAAAGGGAAGAAAAATAAAAAGGAAACAGTAAATGAGAAAAAAACATAGAGATCTTTTGAATGCCTCAAATAGTTTTTTTTCTTTGGAGAATTCATACATCCAGTGAGTATGTTGTTTATTTTCACAGACCAAGAAGGTGTTTAGTACTTCAGCCTTATTCACATCTTGTAAAACTGGGGCCTCTGCCCTGCTCAGCAGAGGGTCCACATGATCCTGTCCTTGTCACCCATGCACTTACAGAGGCTTTTCTTGAGACCTTTGACATGTCTGGCCATGTTAGAATCAATTTCAGCTTTGGCTTTCCTACTCTCAACCCTGCCTGTTCAGACAGTATCTCTATATTCCTCACAGGGCAACATTTCAATTTAGAATTACAAAGCAAATATGATGTGTTTTGTGCTCTCCTTCTGGCATCCAACAGCAGTAGATTCAGTTGGATAGAGAATCTGTAGGTAAGATGAAGAACAGCAGTGCTTTGGGAGGCCCTGATTTTCAGGGCCTTTTTTTTATAATACCATGCTACTTAAACTCAAAAGTGCACTTTCTAAGAGAAGGAAGACCATTAAAATGGATTCTAATAGGGTGCAATAAAAGAAGACAAAAGAAACGAGGTTTTGAAATGCTGACTGTGCATCAGAAAAACCATTATACCTGATTTTTTTCAGCAAAGAATAAAGTATGTTTAGAATTAATTGAATGTGTCTGAAGATCTAAGGCTGTTAAACTCTGGAGAAAGAAAAAAATACTCCTTAACTTGCATAAGATTTGGATAGAAGAACAGAAGACAGTGAAAATACTCATTTCTCCATTTTTGACTGCTCAGGGCAGTACTTCCTATGTCTGCTTTTATTACCACAGATGATGAGGTCTCCTCCACAGCAGCTTCTGCTGCAGTGAAGTCAGTAACCATTCTTACCAACAGGACCAGAAAGATTCACGTATGGAAAAACTATATTTACTTGAAAAGTAGTGTAGAAATTTTATATCAGACCACTCAGTTCCTTAAAGCCAAGTAGTCACAGAGTCACAGTTAAAAAGCTGCTGTGTTCTAGATACCAATCACCTGATGCCTATCGATAAACCTGCTACTTACAGTTCTAAAGGAGCTGCACATTTCCATGTCGTACTTCACAAAAACCTAGGCAGAAATCCCTGTGCTAAACATGCTTAATCAACTTTCTCATCTCCAGATATTACCATGGGAACCACAGCTTTTCAGAGTACAAAATAACCTGGTGGATTTCTCTGCCTTATTTTAACCTAAAATTTGAATGAATCTCTACTTACCTTGCCATCACTGATTGCAGGAAAACAGCCAGATCTTTCCTCAGATGAAACACTCTTGTTTTCTCTTTGTAGAATGAGCCTTTCTTCCCCTCATCTCAGGAACAGGAATGACATATCTTTCTGTATGTTGCAATAACTGTCCCAGATTGGTCCAGCATCTTTGGCATGGCCAGTTGGAGGTGCCGAAGGCAGAAAAAATTAATTAAGAGAAGAAAGACCAAGCTGCTCACCACTCCCCCCATTACACCCTTCCACCTCCCAGGATTTTCAGTTTCACCCATGTCTTGAGCAAGAAATTATATGTTTTTTCCAGTGATTCCTGAGACAATTGTTTCCATCTATTTTTCTAGTTATTGTACTTCTGAATCACTTCAACATCTAAACTATGGCAAATCCCGTGGCAAAGAATCTTCTCTCAGAATAACCTGCTGAGTGGAATAGATAATATCACTGCTTTTTTAACTCAGTGGTTTGATTTGAAGTGGCCACTTGCTTGCACAAGCAACCCTGGAGCAACTGAACCCAACTGATTTTTTAACATTTGCTGTTCTGCCCACAAACCCTTCCTTCAGAGCCCTTCAGGAATAATGGAGTTGTCAGAAATGAAAGATCCATTAAAATTATACTCTCTGCATTAGAAGTGTGGGGGTTTGAGGGGGTTTTACCTTATTTTCAAGACTTCCTTGTAGCTGGATTCAAATGCAGATATTTGGTAATCAGAAATGGGTCTAGCAACTGAAGCTAGAATACCAGAACACCACAAAGAAAGTGTTTTTTATGAAAATGCTGAGGAACATGCACAGTTCTCTGGAGTTCTCTGCTCACAGCTATGACCTTTCCCACTCCTCTTCCTCAGCTTTACCCACCTGCCTCATGCACAGTCTTTACTAAGGCTGACCCTGACAATGTGTGTTGAGCCCATCTGTCTCCTCTGGATTTGAACTTCATGTTTTATTACCTCAATTGCCCCTGAGAAACACATTCAAGCAGGTGCCAGACTGCCCTAGATCAGAACTTCTGAAGGTCACATTCCTTTTTTCCCCTCTTCTTGCAATCCCTGCTATAATCTAATTGTTCTTCTTCTTTCTAACCTTTCTTTCCTCTCTTTTAATTTTTTTTCCTGAAGTAAATCAGCTGCTTTTCCCCAAATTTATATTTCTGATTGGTTAATTTAGAGGGAGTTTTAGGAGTTGAATCAGATCAGCAAAGGCTCTGAAGAGCACAAAAACAACTAAATGGGTTTGCATGTTCTTCCACTGTGGTATTTACTGTCTAGGTTTATTCTGAGTATTCATCCTATACTGGTTGTTCAAACAAATCAAGAAGGTGTGCTTTTTGTCATAAACCTCCCCAGTTTCAATTGTATTATCCTGCATTTATAAAGAAAGTGCCCAGGTGAGGTGACAAGTTCTTAAACAATATTGATAAATGGGAAGGGAAAGTCAAGCTTTGCAAACAAAAACACCTCCCTGGCTTGG
Source organism: Cyanistes caeruleus (assembly GCF_971803275.1). NCBI lineage: Eukaryota > Metazoa > Chordata > Aves > Passeriformes > Paridae > Cyanistes > Cyanistes caeruleus. Next base: position 14,245,885 of record NC_141732.1, read on the forward strand.
CATCTTCTCCCTCCATTCTCCTTCAGGAGAGTGGTAGGGACACCGGTTTCTGACAGCAGGGATGGACAAGATGGAACACCAGGGGCTTTCTAGAACTCACCAGCCTGAGGGCAGCACAGAGAGACTAAGCCATCACACCAAGAAGTCAGGTAGCCTTTTTAAGTCATTAAACTGACAAATGTCTTTTGTGATGGACAATTATCCAACAGCTTTGTTACTCCCTGCAGCTCTGGGTTGTATAAACACATGGTTTTGAAATGTGCTGGAAATGGAGAATGAAATAAGACAGCAATAAGGATGTAGTGCTTCCTCCCCCACCCCCTCAGATGACAAGGAGACACAGAGATCAAGCAAGCCTTTCCTCACAAGATAATCTTAACAGCTTGTTTCAGAGAAGTAGAGTTAAAAATGAAATGAGATGTTCTGCTAATGATGGGGTCAGATGCCAGCCAAGGTTCAGAGATCTCAATAAAAGTCTCTAGAAAGAGAAGATGTGAAAAGATGCTGAGAATCTTTAGTATAATTAGGGAAGGAACTTTTTCAGTAATTTGTTTAAAATAGAGCTTATTTTTTTTAGATCAAGGAACAGTGAACCTCCTAGGATGGTCAAAAAGCCCTTCCACTTTATACAGGCCTATTTCAGTGAAATCAGAGTAATAGCTAAACTTCGTGTCACTAGACAGCAGTCAAGACATTTCACTACTGAAGAAGAGGGAAATACCCTAAGGGAACACCAAGGAACATAAAAACTGCAGTTGAAAAGGCAATTCATTTCACTGGCTCTCTAATGGAGCAAGGCAAACATAGCACCAGTCGACTCTGAAAATGTGGATCCACTCATAAACACAGAACTTCTTTCAGCATTCTTGTGCAGGATTTGAATTTTCCAGGGGGAATATCAATGTAAAACTTGGAGAAAATAGATAATTAGCCCCCAAACCAGTTGTACACTTAAACCAATACACCACTTGAAGTTAAATGAGTGCACCTCAGATATTAAAAACTGTCTTTCTAGATAATCTATCTGTCAGTGTGATATACTGTCCGGATCCTAATTAAAGTCAAAACCATGTGCCTGGCTATTACCTTCATGATTTCATCTTGTCCCCTCAGAAATAACTCTAAAACAGAAATAGCTGAGTCCTGGCTTATCATATTTTTTCAGCTTCTAAACAGGTCTCAGTACAAGCCATTAAAAACAAACAAAACATTCTGCTTGCTTTTGCTTTTTAAAAATTACTTCTTTTTCTAAAATTGCCAATCAACAAACTCAGTTTTCCACTTGAAAGTCAGGCCAGGTTAGTTATGTCTCTTGCAAAGGCAGCAATAAAGAATCAGCTGATTGTGAGCAGGGACAGTTTGCAGCTCCTGTCATTGTCTGTGTGCTGGCTCTGATGAGGTACTTGTGATTTATTTCAGTCAGCAGAGACAGCACATACAATTCTGTGTGCACACAGGAAGGATTGCTCAAGCCAGAGCAGACCATTCTGTTCAAAGGCAGTTTTGTGTCGCTCTGTTGAGAACAGCAAGAAGCACAACATGGACTCTCTTGTGAGTTGAACAGAAGAGCGAGGTTTATTACTTCAGATCTTCTTTTATAGACTGATACGTGAAAGTACAGAAAGGTAAAATGCTTATTGGTTAGTGAACTAACACATTACTATCACTGGTCAGTGGGGGTACACTACCCTTTTCTCTTGCAAGAAAACAAGAAACTGACAAACAACACCTGCAAGGCTGTCTTCTATCTCTGAGGATTATTTTAATTCCTCCTTATGATTTCCTAGGCCAGTTTCTCAGGTGAGACTGAGAAAGTTATGCGGCCTGCTTTTCCACAAGCACTGTGTTCCCTCCTTTTGCTCATCTTTAGCATCCATAGTTTTCAGTGTAAAGCTACAATTTATCATGCTACTGGAAGGGGAAGAAAAATTGCAATAATGCTTGTATTGTTGGAAAAAGCAAATGTGTGGCTGGAGTTTGATGAGGTGATCTGGCTTTTAAACTTAATCCTGGAAAAAAACGATGGAGGAGTTACTGAATACAGTGGACAGAGAGGGAAATTAGATACAAAATTAGCTTCATTAAAATATTTTCATCATGGAAACAGAATTTTAAAAGGTAGCAAAGGTGAAATTGGTTAAATTGTGAGATTCCAATAAGCAATATTCCCATATTCTGCTGACTGAATTTCACTGTCTTTTGCTTGAATTGTTTAAAGATTTTCCTGCTTTTTAAAAATTTGATTATTTTTTATTCCCAGTGGAGAGAAAGAAATGTGAGATGCTGAGAATTTTAATAGAGTGGCAGAATTTATCTCCATTTCACTTTTATATAGGATTTAATTCTATGAGTAACAGAACCAGAATTATCAAACCTTCTGGGAAATTATTGGGGTTTTTCTGGCTGAGTACTGTCTGTCAAGGTTTTTCTAATGCATATTGCCTTATATATTTTTATTGGCATTGATGGGGAGACACGGGTCTCATGCTCAGCCTGCAACCACCACAGGCTGAAACAGGATCAAAAATGGCTGATATATATTTCTATTCTATGAAAATGAGACTAATTTATATTGTGATACAGTCCGTGTGCCACTTGCAGCTGAAGAAGTGTGGAAAGCAACCACAAAGTTTATAAACATAGTCAAATTGATTAAATGCTGACAGAGAACAATGGCTATGCAGAAAATTACTATCCTGACCGACTGAAAATTAATGCAGTTGAAACTGCTCCAAGAACTGAACATAAATTTTCATCTGTGCCATCAAGTCGGGCAATTGCCTGATTTGGTGTCTTGCCTTCAACCACAGCCTGTGTTCATCAGCAGGTGCAGGATGTCCTTTGTATCAGAAGTTTTCCTAATAATGGTTTAGCTGGAAGTTTTTAAACAGAAACTTTACATCCCTTCTAAAGTGTTCCTGATTTTATGATGGAGCTTTGTGTGTTTTCTCTGTCTACCTTTAATCGCATGAAGAAGGATTATCCCAGGAGGGACAATAAGGGTGGACATAATTTCTATTTCAGTAGTAGGAGAGTAAGAGAAATCTGCATTTGCTCTGGTGCTTCAGGCCCTAAGGTAGTTGTAAAATTTGACATTTCTTCAAACTAATAGCATGTTATTAGGCTCATTTTTAAGGAGAGTGAAAATCTTCTGCATTTTGTTGTTTTGGGAACTTACTTCTATCTTGGTATAGAAAGGTGAGCCTTCTGACAACCAAGAACAATAGAAATTTGTCATGGGATGTGCCTTGAGGCATAATGTGGTGCTTAGCTTGGAATACTTAACCTGTATTCCTGCTGAGGAACAGCAGTTTTTCTTTATTTTCCTGTTTTCCCTTCTAGAAAACAATCATACGGAATATCTGCACTCCAGGTGTTTGCAAAAAGTAGAATTAGACAAGAAAATGTTCTTTAGGTTCAAAGCCCATGGTAGGAAACATGGAAGGGTGTGGCAAACTCTGAAATCTCTGAAAAGGAACTACACTGAATGTGATTGCTTATGTAGTTTGTCATCCAGGTGAGAGGGTGACAGTGGCATGGTGTTCCCAGACATTCACATTTTATTTAACCCCTCAGGTTTTAAGCCTACATACATGGGGAAAATGCATTCAGAGGTGGTAATGTCCCTCTGGATTTCTGGGTTTTTTTTACTGGACCTTGAAACTGAGACAGACATCACAGAAGCAGAGTTTTTTACCTTTCTGAATCTTCCTATAGCTGTTGAACTCATAACACAGAGGCTGACTCTACATGTTGATAAGGAAAACAAATTTAACTTCCATGTCTTCTAAAGGAAAGCCACATTTCTACATGTAGCACAATGCTACAGTGACTGGTAATCTTAGATTTTTCTTCACTTGCTGAGATGTTCAAAAGTGTTGGTTTAGTCTGAAATGTGATTCTTTTTCTTCTCTCTAGTTAATGTAGTGAAAACATTACTTGTATCTTTAGAAAATCATGGCTGCGCAAGTCTGTAATTTAAAGGCTAAAAATATTGGAGAAGAAACTTCTCTTGTGTTGCCATTTTGGACAGTTCAATATTGGTTTCTTTTTCAAAATTCCTGTTAGGACTCACAGAAAGGTAACTATATAAGAATCAGGGAGTATCATAAGAACAAAATTAGTATTGGCATTGTCCTGAGTGAATAACTTTTAAAAATAATTTTTAACATCTCTCCTTATACTGTATAGGACCAACAAATTCCAGCATTTTAAATGCCACACCAAACACTGTCTTTTTGCCCTGGATGTGGCTATTACTGCCATTAACAAATGAGAAAAGTAGATGCAACTCATTTAAACCTGTTGATAGCTTCAAATTATCAGTATTTAAAGGAAATACTCAGCTAGAACTTTCTATTTTCTTACAAGGAGGAGGCTTTTCTTGGTAACATCCATCACAGTTAAGAATCTGCTGGGAATGCAGCTGATATATTGACATTTGCAGTCATTACACTACAACTGACTAAAAAATTTCCTTAAACAGCAGGATTTTCACCTGAAGTTGCAGCTCGTGTTTGAAAAGTGGTGTTATTTGAGAGGGGCCTTCTGGAAAACCTAAGGTCTGCATTCTTTTTTAAATAGTAGGTTTAGTTTATCCAGAAACCTGATGAAATCTGTCCTGCATATGAATTGCAGATTGTTTTGATTGCAGTGGTGGAAAAAGAGGAAAATGAAAAGCACGCATGATTTAAGACACTGATTTTACTCATCCCTCAGGACAAGGTAACAGGGACATGGGAGATCAGGTAGTAAAACTTTGTTCAAATGCTGCATGTGGGACCCAGACCTTCCTTCCCCAACTTTTCATTCTACATGGAAGGAAGCTTTTTCACTAAAACATAATCCCCCACCTGTAGGAGATGCTTTCTGGGGTGGACGGTCTGAGACACGGCAAAGACCTCTATAATCGAGTTAGGTGTTAGTAGTTTATTTCAGGGTGTGAGAGAGAGAGAGAGCCTGCTATGAGCCAGCAGATAGAGCTCAAAGCGGGCTCAGAGAGAACAATACAAAAAGGGGGTAACATATGAATACATGAGCTCAAGACTTAAGAAAGAGAGTGACAGAACAGAAGTGAGAGAGACAGGGACAAAAGAGCAGCAAGAGTGTAGGAAGAGTGAGGCAAGAGGGCTAAGAGAGTGTAGCAAAAGAGTAGCAAGAGAGACCAAGAAAGCTAAGAGGGCTAAGAGAGCCAAGAGAACCAAGAGAGCTTAGAAAACCAAGAGAGACAAGAGAGAACAAGAGAGCGAACTCTCTTTTACAATTACTTATATAACCTATACCTTGCATATTCCATTCCTTTACTAACCAATCTTTCTAAGTATACTAATACAGTAACATTTGTGTGCAATCTATAGAAATTGCTGTTTTTGCATATTTTTAGTTATCTCAGGGTCCTTCAGAGCTTTCCTTATAAGGCTGGGATGAGGGGTCTCAGCTTGGTTTTATTGTAGGAAAGAATGTGTTCTGGCATACCAGCCCGGTTTCTTTGAATTATTCAAACCATGTTTTCATTGGTATTTCTTCCTTAGCCTTTCTGGCTAAAGAGTCATATTTATAATTTCTTTCTAATTCTACCTTCCCAACACCCACCATAGCTGGGAATCCATATGTTTTGCTCTTTCCTAGATGAGACTGTGTCAGAGCAATTTCTCAAAATCTCCTGGTGTTGCAGCTTCCTGGTGACACTTTTAACTCATCTATGAATATATATGGACACATTCCCTATCCCATAGGATAAATCAATGCTTGTGGCCGCCATAGCTGCCCACAGAGGAACTATACTTCCTGAGGGGTGTTTTAATCCTGTCAAATCATTTTCTGAGCACATTTTATTTGTTTCTTTTTCCATTCCTATCGTTTTATAAGGTTTTGTTTCTTTGTTAACTCAGTCATTAGCTGGAAATAGATATGTCTCTCTTCTGAGTGTGCCCCAGAGAGGTACAATAATACATAATAATGCCTTGATTGATGCATTAGAGTAATGGCTGTCAAATAATGAGATACTATTATTATAGTGCTAGCTATTACATCTATAATAATATAGTACCATACCAGCTTATTGGATGTGTTATATATATGTATATATATATTAGACATGCTTATTTTACACAGATACTACTTATTGCTTACTTACACAGTTATTATTCATTATTTTACACAGATATTATTTAATATGTGTTAAAACTGTAGTTGTCCTGGGTTGCAGTATATTCTATCACCATCCTCATGTACTGTTGAAACCAGGTGAGGCAGTGCTCCCTGCCTCCCCCCCCCCCCCGGGCTACCTTCTGTTAATGGGCCCATCAATGCCCTGCCCCATGACTCATAGATAACTTCCCCCTGTATTGTCCCCTGTTAATGGGCCCACCACTGCCTTGCTGCATGACTCAGAGATAACTTCCTGCTGGACTGTTTTCTGTTAATGGCTCATCAAGGCCTTATCTCATGACTCACCATCCCATTGTGAGATGCTCCTCCCCGAGGGAGGAGCCAAGCATTCCATACTGGATATAAGCTGAGAATTCGAACACCACAGCAGCCCTTACCTACGGGACTTCCAGAGGACAGGAGCTACTGCTGGACTTTCAGCTGAAGACCAGACCCCCTTTCTTCCAGAGGATCACGCTTCAACAAGACCACCTCATCTGGACGACTACCATCACCCTAACAGGGTTCCAGGCTGTATTCTGACTCTGTCAGTGTTTTTGATATTATTGCATTTATTCTTTTTATAATTTTCCTATTAAATTATAATTCTGACTTGCGATCTCTCACTGGTTTGATTTCAAACTAGTACATATTTTGGCGCCCAACGTGGGGCATTAACCTGAGAGAAAGTCAGAATTGCAATTTCATATTAACAGAAACCTATCCACCATGGTGGTTGGCTTGTCTATATGGGTACTGTATCTTGCTCTCTATATTTTCCCTCACATGGGGAACTACTTGCCTGTTGTATTGCTCCTGTTGAGACCAGGGAATGGTATGAGAATTGCTTTATTGGTTTATTATGCTTATGGCATGATAACCTGTGAGGCAATGAATACCATTCGGAATATATACTCAATTTTGTTTGCTTGTCCTAGTCTGGGCTGCTACATCTGAGACCTTCTCAACAATCGCACCCTGCCCTTGGTGGGAAGAGTGGAGAGTAGTTTCTTCCAGCCTTTCAAGTCAGGCACAGCAGTTTTTAAAAATATTGAGTTCTCTCTGGATGCCAAGGACAGCCTAGTCTTGCTGTTTTGTTTTCTCTGCATGGCCTGCACCATGTACACCATGCTTAGAAACAAAGCACTGTTTGGTGTGGTACAGCGTCTTCTTGAGGAGGAAGAGAAAAGAACCAAGAGCAGAGCAACAGCATCCATGACCACACAGACTGCCACAGAGGAGAAAGGAACCAAGAGCAAAGCCACAGCGTCCGTGTCTACGCAGACTGCCACAGAGGAGAAAGAAACCAAGAGCAAAGCAACAGCATCCGTGTCCACTCAGACTGCCACAGAAGAGAAAGGAACCAAGAGCAAAACAACAGCGTCCATGTCTACGCAGACTACCACAGAAGAGAAAGGAACCAAAAGGGCCATGAGCACCTCCACACAAACAGTCACCGAACCAGAGCAGCCTAAACCGGTAGAAGTTGCCCCCATTCAGAAAAAGAAATCAAAAAGCAAATCAGTCCGCATAGTGACTGATGAGGGTGAGGCAGGACCTTCACACGCAGCGGAGGAGACAGAACCAGAGATTATCACTCGCTCTCTATCCCTAGGTGAGCTGCGTGACCTGCGGAGGGAATTCACCCGCCAGACGAACGAGTCCATCCTAACCTGGCTGCTCCGCATCTGGGACGCTGCAGCAAACGACACCATCCTGGATGAAAGTGAGGCCAAGCAACTGGGATCGCTGTCCCAGGATGTGGTCATTGACCAGGAGATTGAGAGAACCCAAAAAACTCTCAGCCTCTAGAGGCGACTGCTGACAAGTGTAAGGGACAGATACCTCTGCAAAGAAGACCTCCAGGTGCACCAGGGAAAATGGAGCACAATGGAACAGGGTATCCGATGCCTGAGGGAGTTGGCTGTGCTGGAGATCATTTTTGCAGAAGATGAGAGATTTCCTAAGAGCCCAGATGGTGTCCAGTGCACGTCACAGATGTGGCTGAGATTTGCACGGCTTAGACCAGAGATGTACTCCCGTTACCTGGCAACACTGCAATAAAGAGAAGGTGAAGACAGGGTGGGTGTCCTAGCCAATAAACTAAGAATCTACGAAGACACTGTCACTGCCCCGTTTCGCACCCATGTCTCATCTGTGGAAACAAGGCTAGCTGAGCAAGTCCAGAGCTTGATTGAAGAGGGCCATCAGAAACTAAAAAAAGAACTTAAGGAAGAAATTTACCACGTCTCCCCAGAACCAACAAGAGTCTCTGCTATTAGGAGTAGGCATTCCCCAGCCAGAGAGAAAAGATACACTCCACGAGGTAACCTCTGGTTTTTTCTCCAGGAGCATGAAGAAGACATGAGGAAGTGGGATGGAAAACCCACCTCCTCCTTAGCAGCCCGGGTACGTGAACTAAAAAGAGAGACAACTACCACAAAGAGCTCATCTAGAGCCAGCGCCGCTCCGGTCTCTCGTGGCCAGAACATCAGAAGGTATAGAAATGATGATATGAGTGATCCTCTTGAAGGGACATCAAGAGCATATTCACCGGAGGAGAGCAACGTGCACCATAACCAGGATTAGAAGGTCCCTGCCTCTAGCCAGGTAGAGGAGAGGGACAACCGGATCTATTAGACAGTGTGGATCCGATGGCCTGGCACATCTGACCCACAAAGATATACGGCTTTGATTGATACCGGCGCTCAATGCACTCTAATGCCATCAAGGTATGTGGGAGCGGAACCCATTTCTATTTCTGGGGTGACAGGGGGATCCCAGGAGCTCACAGTACTGGAAGCTGAAGTGAGTTTAACTGGGAATGAGTGGCAGAAACACCCCATCGTGACTGGTCCAGAGGCCCCATGCATCCTCGGCATAGATTACCTCAAGAACGGGTACTTCAAAGACCCAAAAGGTTATCGCTAGGCTTTTGGGATAGCTGCTCTAGAGACAGAAGGCATCAGACAACTGAGTACCTTGCCTGGTCTCTCAGACAACCCTTCTGCTGTGGGACTACTGAGAGTTGAAGAACAACAAGTACCAATTGCCAGAGCAACAGTGCACCGTCGGCAATACCGCACCGACAGAGACTCTGTAGTCCCCATCCATACGATGATTCGTGAGCTGGAGAGCCAAGGGGTGGTCAGCAAGGCTCGTTCACCCTTTAACAGCCCCATATGGCCAGTGCGTAAGTCCAGTAGAGAATGGAGACTGACGGTGGATTACCGTGAACTGAATGAAGTCACGCCACCACTGAGTGCAGCCGTACCAGACATGCTAGAGCTTCAGTATGAGCTGGAATCCAAGGCAGCAAAGTGGTACGCGACCATTGATATTGCAAATGCGTTTTTCTCCATTCCTCTGGCAGCAGAGTGCAGGCCTCAGTTTGCCTTCACCTGGAGGGGTGTGCAGTATACCTGGAACCGATTGCCCCAGGGGTGGAAGCACAGTCCTACTATCTGCCATGGACTGATCCAGACTGTACTAGAAAAGAGTGAAGCTCCAGAACACCTGCAGTACATTAATGACATCATTGTGTGGGAGAACACGGCAGCAGAAGTATTTGAGAAGGGACAGAAGATCATCCAGATTCTCCTGAAAGCTGGTTTTGCCATCAAGAAGAGCAAAGTCAAGGGACCTGCCCGGGAGATCCAGTTCCTGGGGGTAAAGTGGCAAGATGGACGGCGTCAGATTCCCACTGAAGTCATCAATAAGATCACTGCGATGTCTCCACCGACCAACAAGAAGGAAACACAAGCTTTCCTAAGTGCCATAGGCTTTTAGAGAATGCACATTCCTGAATATAGCCAGATTGTGAGCCCTCTCTACCTGGTTACCCGCAAGAAGAACAATTTCCATTGGGGCCCTGAACAGCAACAAGCTTTCGCCCAGATCAAGCAAGAAATCGCTCATGCGGTAGCCCTTAGTCCAGTCAGAACGGGGCCAGAAGTGAAAAACGTGCTCTACTCTGCAGCCGGGAACAATGGTCTGTCCTGGAGCCTTTGGCAGAAGGTGCCTGGTGAGACTCGGGGTCGACCACTGAGATTCTAGAGCCGAAACTACAGAGGATCCGAGGCCAACTACACCCCAACAGAGAAGGAAATTTTAGCCGCCTATGAAAAAGTCCAAGCTGCCTCAGAAGTCATTAGTACTGAAGCGCAGCTGCTTCTAGCACCCCGACTGCCGGTGCTGGGGTGGATGTTCAAAGGAAAGATTCCTTCCACGCATCATGCCACCGATGCTACTTGGAGCAAATAGATTGCCCTCATTACACAGCGTGCCCGTATTAGAAACCTGAACCGCCCTGAGATTCTGGAAATTATAACAAACTGGCCTGAAGGTGAGACTTTTAGATTATCTTCTGAAGAAGAAGAGCAAGTGACACGTGCTGAAGAAGCCCCACCATATAATGAGCTACCGGAGAGTGAAAGACGATATGCCCTCTTCACCGATGGTTCCTGCCGAATTGTAAGCACTAACCGGAAATAGAAAGCTGCTGTATGGAGCCCCACACGACGAGTTACACAAGCTACCGAGGGAGAGGGTGGATCGAGTCAAGTCGCAGAACTTAAAGCTGTCCAGCTAGCTTTAGATATTACTGAAAGAGAGAAGTGGCCGAGGCTCTATCTCTACACTGACTCCTGGATGGTAGCTAATGCTCTGTGGAGATGGCTGGATCGCTGGAGAAAAGCCAACTGGCAGCGCAGAGAGAAACCCATCTGAGCCGCTGAGATTTGGCAGGACATCGCCGCTCAGGTAGAGAAGCTGATCGTGAAGGTTCGACACGTGGATGCTCATGTACCCAAAAGTCGGGCTAATGAAGAGCACCGTAACAATGAACAGGTGGATCGAGCTGCCAAGGTGAAAATATCACAGGTAGATCTGGACTGGCAGCACAAAGGAGAATTATTTTTAGCTCGTTGGGCCCATGATGCCTCTAGTCATCAGGGACGAGATGCAACGTACCGATGAGCTCGTGAGCGAGAGGTGGACCTTACTATAGACAGCATCTCACAAGTTATCCACAACTGCGAGACCTGCGCTGCAATCAAACAGGCCAAGCGAGTGAAGCCTCTGTGGTACGGTAAAAGATGGTCCAAGTACAGGTATAAGGAAGCCTGGCAAATTGACTACATCACCCTTCCCCAAACCCGCCAAAGCAAGCGCTACGTGTTGACCATGGTGAAAGCAACCACTGGATGGCTGGAAACATACCCTGTGCCTCATGCTACTGCCCGGAACACCATCTTGGGCCTGGAAAAGCAAGTCCTTTAGAGACATGGCACCCCTGAGAGAATCGAGTCAGACAACGAGACGCATTTCAAGAACAGCCTCGTAAGTACTTGAGCCAGAGAACATGGAATTAAATAGATCTATCATATCCCTTATCATGCACCAACTGCTGAGAAAGTTGAACGGTGCAATGGACTACTCAAGACTACCCTAAAAGCACTTGGTAGAAGAACCTTCAAAAATTGAGAAGTGAACTTAGCAAAGGCCACCTGGATGGTTAACACCAGAAGATCCATCAATCGAGCTGGTCCTGCCCAGTCTGAACCCTTGCACACGGTGGATGAAGATAAAGTCCCTGTGGTACACATGAAAGGTATGTTAGGAAAGACTGTTTAGATTAATCCCACCTCAGGCAAGAGCAAACCTATCCGTGAGATTGTCTTCGCTCAAAGACCTGGTTGCACTTAGTGGGTAATGCGGAAAGATGGGGAAACCCGATGTGTGCCACAAGGAGACCTCATTTTAAGTGAGAACTGTGTGTAAAGTTCCATTGTATATATATATATATATGTGTGTGTGTGTGTGTGGAGTTTAAGGAAGGTACTGATTTGGAATTATGTAGATGGTAATAGAATAAGGGGTGGATTATGTCCTGGGTTGCAGTATATTCTATCACCATCCTCATGTACTGTTGAAACCAGGTGAGGCAGTGCTCCCTGCCTCCCCCCCCCCCCCCGGGCTACCTTCTGTTAATGGGCCCATCAATGCCCTGCCCCATGACTCATAGATAACTTCCCCCTGTATTGTCCCCTGTTAATGGGCCCACCACTGCCTTGCTGCATGACTCAGAGATAACTTCCTGCTGGACTGTTTTCTGTTAATGGCTCATCAAGGCCTTATCTCATGACTCACCATCCCATTGTGAGATGCTCCTCCCCGAGGGAGGAGCCAAGCATTCCATACTGGATATAAGCTGAGAATTCGAACACCACAGCAGCCCTTACCTACGGGACTTCCAGAGGACAGGAGCTACTGCTGGACTTTCAGCTGAAGACCAGACCCCCTTTCTTCCAGAGGATCACGCTTCAACAAGACCACCTCATCTGGACGACTACCATCACCCTAACAGGGTTCCAGGCTGTATTCTGACTCTGTCAGTGTTTTTGATATTATTGCATTTATTCTTTTTATAATTTTCCTATTAAATTATAATTCTGACTTGCGATCTCTCACTGGTTTGATTTCAAACTAGTACAGTAGTATTATAGTCCCCCAAAGAGATGAAAATACTAGTATCTGAGTAACTCAAGTTCTAACAGTAATATACAGATTTGAAGAAAATCTGAAGTTCATAACAACTTGTGCCTGAATTTTGTCCTTTGTCTGGATGCTTTCCAAGTGGTCTTTGTGTCATGGCTAGGACCAGTGGTTCTTGCTGCTGGAGCAGCACCATATGGCAAAGAAGGCACATCCCCAGAGCCTACCTGGACTGTGAGAGCTGGGCCTTCAGTCTTTGAATTAAGGGAGGAGTTTTTCTTTAAACTTAGAAATATGGAACTTAACACCAGAACTTCCAGTTTTATTATCAGTATTATGGCCTTGATTTTCAAAGGCACCTGTCTTGCAATAATTCCTATAGACTGCAGGCTGGAATATTTGTAGATTTTAATTCACTCTAGCAAGATGTTGGTTTTTAAAAACAAGTAACATGTTGAAATCCAGGTGTAAGACAGTTATATTAAAAATAATATGATATCTGGGTTATTTTCATCAGTATTTGTTTCTCAAAACTGATAGACAAGCTAGACATAGGCTCATAGAATCAGTAAGGCTGGAAAATACTTCCAAGATCATAGAGTCTAGACTTTGGCCAAACACTACCTTGGCACTGTCATTTCCAGCTGTTTCTTAAACCTCTGCCACAACCAGCAAGGATTAAACCCACAAAATAACAACAGCCTCTACCTCACTCCTTTTCCTGCTTCAATTTTAAAAGCTGTTTTTGGTGTTAATTCTATACCTGATTTGATTAAGCTTATTTCATGAGGTTAAATATTTATCTCTCTGCAAGTTGTTAAGTACAGCTGAATTTGTATTGGAAATAGAAAGGCAAACAGAGATAATTACTTCAGGTCTTCGCTAATTCTGCTTTAAGGAATTTCAGAATATTGACAATCTTTGGAAACAGCAGAAAATATGTACTAAGGATCAGGACTTTACTGCATGGTGAGAGAGGAAGAGGTAAATTTTAATAATTATAAGGGCAACTATGAATATAATAATGATGCTATTGACAGCAATAACCAGCTATTTGCTTTTTAATTTATACTAATTACCTAAAGAGACCAAAGAACAGATTCTTGATTGGTAAGTCTCTCAAGACAAATTGTGAAAATTAATTAATTTCCAAATAAAACTTCCAGCTGAGTGACTGGTGATATGCTCCTATTCTATTTTATATGGAAGGCGTTAGTCATCAGAAAATCTTGGATTTCATTAAAGCAAAATAATATAAATGAGAATATTTTTAATTAAGGCTTAGAAGAAGAATAACATTTTTTTAATCTTTCTGTCTTTTTTTTTTCCCCTAAGTTGAAATGGAGTGAATATTTTATCCTGCTGAGCAGCAGGGCAATGATTCAGGCAAGCACTTGAAAACATGCCTAATTTTAAGCTATGCATTTGCTAAATAAAGAGCCAGCTAGGTCTTATGAGATCCTCATTCAGTTTTAAACCTGATTCAGTACCCTTTGTGCAATGAAACTCAGAACAATGAACTAACCCAATTCTGATTCCTAATGGTGAATCCAATTAAGCACATATGTGGGTGTCAAAGGACTGTTCCAATGTATGCTTTCTATTTTTGTGTCACTTATGATGCAATTAAAATAAGGATATAATGGACATTAATTGTGCTCAGATTATTTCTGCATTCAGGAGCATTTCTCCTCCAGCTTCTCTGTATTTCTTGGGGTTTTCTCTTTCCCTGGTCAGTAAGATTTCTTGCACAACTTTGCAATAGTATCTGAACTAACTTCTTCCATCTGTTACTTGTATTATTGATAAACAATTAATAAGATAAAACAATGCTCTCTCAGTTTTTCTATGATCTGTGAAATATTGCTCTGAGGTTAAATGCAAACTCCAGCTTTGCCTGTAACACCACTGCAGCCAGTTTTCCCTTGGTCATTGTAAATCTGATTGGAATAGCAAATGAGTGGATAGAAATCTATCTCAGTAGCAGAGGGGAAAGGAAAAAGCCAGGATATTTGCACTGACCTGTGACAGAAGTTTCAATTCCAGAATTGTAGGGCTGTCAAATGTAACTGTTTGTGCACAATGAAGAAATGCCATCATGCTGGTGCAGATTTTTTTCCTTTGTTGTATTAGAAAAAGACATCACACAACAGAAAACCCCAGGGTCTTTGTCATTCTGCACATCCTTGTGTGGTCTAGAAGATCTTTTTCACAGAAGTGGTCAGAGGGCTGGAGCTCCTCAGTAGGAAGACAGACGGAGGAGATTGGGGGGCTCAGCCAGGAGAAGGGAAGGATCCAGGGAGACCTTATAGCCCCTTCCAGTGCCCTAAAGGGTCTTCAGGAGAGCTGGAGTGGGAATTTGGACAAGGCCCTGGAGAGACAGAACAAGGGAGAATGGCTTTCCACTTCCAGAGGGCAGGGTTTAACGGGATGTTGGGGAGCAATTCTTCCCTTTGAGGGTGGTGAGGCCACAGCACAGGGTGCCCAAAGAAGCTGTGGCTGCCCCATCCCTGGAAGTGTCCAAGTTGGACAGGGCTTCAAGCAACCCAGCATAGTGGAAGGTGTCCCCAGTCACAGCAGGGAAGTAGCATTAGGTGACCTTAAAAGTAAATTCCAGCTCAAAAACCAATCTGTGATACAGATATTATATGATATGCAGTAATGTAAAATACTGCATTTGGCTGCTCTTTTTCTTTTAGTTCTCTATACTTTTGTGAACAAAACCAACCCTTCCCCACCCCAGGAGGATCAAGTTGCTTGAGCCCAGCTCCCAAACCCTCCAGCAGTGGCAGAAACCATTCTCTGAAGTTTAACCTGAAATGCAGGCAAACACTTGCTGCAGATAAGATCTTCCATTGGGCCATAGGGTGCAGAAAGGACCCCCTGGCTTTCTAAACTCCTTCTCATATAGAAGTCTGGGTTTGGCTGCATCCAATCTTTGCCTCTGACTTAGGCAATGGCTTATATTTAAAGACTTATAAAGGTGTGAGTTTTTATGTGACTTTGTCCTTCAGCATTAGGGATGGCACACCAAATACATTTATGTGGAGAGGGCCCACAGCAGGCTGGGGCTCAGATGAAAGAGCTGTCAGAAAGAAGCCAGCAGGATTCCTACGTGTCCATGAGAAAAAGAGAAAGAAGTTAAAGGTGGAAGAAAACAAAGGACATCTGTGCTGTGAAAAACATTATGGAAAAACAGGATTTATCTGTATTTTGGGGATGCTTTCTCAAAACAGTGCTTCCACCGATGGACTTCAGAGGTGGTGTGATGATGGGCAAAGGGATGGGGTACACTAAGGGGTCAGAAGGGTATAAAAATGCTATGTATGAGTACCATAAAAGAGCTTGGATAAAGTTTCTTAAGGTTCTGCTTTACGCCGTGTCTGCTCCGATGGCGACATATTTATATAAAAAATAATTTATTTAAATTGATTATGGTAATGATTAGATCAAAGATCATCAGAATTATTTACTACACAGCATAGGTATCTATAACTACTAGTATAATGCACTATCTTTGAAACAATATTAAAGCTAGCAAAACCCAATAATTGAATAGATACTTATGCCACTCACCTACACCAATGACCTTGGACTAATCTCAGACTCAGGAAGTAACCTTGAGTGACAATCTCCACACTGGGAGGAATGTGTTAGAGGTCCCTGATGCTAAAGAGTGGGAATTGTCAAAGACTGACAATTCTGTGTCTCCAGGCCAGCTCTGTCATCTCAGAAGCTTTTAGGTCAGTAATTGATAACTTGTTGGTTCCCTTATCAGGTACTTTAAGAGGTAGTTTGTTCTTCCTCAGGATGTTTAACTTTAGGAATGATACACCAGGCTGAATTCAGGTTCTTCACCACCAAACACACCATGCCCCACCACCCCACCCACCCTGGAAACTTTGCAAATAACAAGTTTGGAGTTGTTCTACCCCTGCTCTAGGTGGCACATCCAGCTACAGAATCCACACAAAACCATGCTCAGTTAAAAAGGGCCAAAACTGCTGTGGCCACCATGTCCCCAGCCAGGGGACAAGCTCAGGTTGTGCTCCTGGGTCATGGCTGTGTCCCCAGCTCCCTGGGGCTCCACAGGGACTTCAAGAGTTGGAGACAGACATCCACAAATGCTGGAGTCCCACCATATCCAGGACATTGGCAGCTGTGGGATGAGCACCAGGAATAAACATGGATTGAGTCTCATGTCCCACATATCAGTCTGGCATCCACGGCCTTTGTGTACGTTGGTGGAAAAAAGAGCAGGGGCCTTCTACCAACCTTAAATATCTGTTTAATTTCATTTAAGTGATAAGATTATGTGATTTCATGTTAAATATCACTTGATCCTGCTGCCGGTAGAGAATTTTTATGAATCAGAGAGTAAAATCATGGCATCAAAGCCCTATGTTTTTAGGAGTACTGGTCACCAGACTAGTTACTGTTCTTTATTTTCAATGCCATAATGTGCAGAATTAGACCTACAGTGAAAGCTGGAACTTTGACCCTAAACCATCACAGCTCAGAATTCAGGTGTAAATGTTTATGCACATTTACCACTATTTTGTTCTACCTTCATTCAGGAAAGAAAAAAAATATTGTGTTAGAATCAGAAGAAACACCTGATCTTTCCTGTATATGGATATATGGACCTGCACTTCGTCAGAGGGGTATATGTGAAAAATATTTACCTATGTTTTGTGAACAAAGATTAAAGAGATGTGGAGAACAGAATAACTTAATGTCTAAACTTACTGTGAAAAATAGGCAGAGTTCCTCAAGCTGCTTTTTAATTGACCTGTTGTGCTTTTATCTTAAAGCTATCCCATACATCAGCTTTGATTCCCAGGAAATCTCAGTCCTTTATAAAAAAGGCAGTTCCACTCACATTTCTTTCATGGAAAAGTTGCTGTTCTTTTCAGGATATAAATGAAAGCTACACAGAGACATGTTGAGCACTTAAATGGTCCCAAAATGTTGTGTCTGTTGCTGCACTGATAGGCAGAGAAAAGCTGAAGACTTGAATGTAGATAAAAGGTAAGCTTATAAAGAAAAATATTAATAAATAAATAAATATAATAACATTAAATGCCAGTTTATTGCTTCTGGCATATTTGCTTATGTTCTGCACAGTTGTTACATTGAATATTAGGCATCACCTCAGGTTGGCATGGAAATTGTTCTGTAATAGCAGTTGAGGATTTTTCCTAGGTTCTACCTGTGTTTGAAACAGTTGCTCCAATTACAACAATAGATTGTATCTATAAATGAAATACACCAGCTCCTGGGAAATTAGCTCATACCAAATGTGTTTGTGTTCCTAGAAACACAAGCTGTTACAGGACTGGTAGAGCCACTTCTTGCTGTCACAGTACTTTCCCTAGAATCCTTAGTGAAATTCATTCTCTCAATTCCTTTCTTCAAAGCTTCCAGCAGTATGGTCTTAGGACTTCCCAGGACTGGTCTGGCAGTACAAAACAAAGAGGGGATTTACAGCTCATCTTTCCAGATGCAAAGACAGATGGAAACTGGAGCTTTCTTTGAGCCAGCTGTAAAAAAAATGTAGAACAAAAACCCAGAGGGACCAATGACTGCTCCAAGCCTCAGAAATTATCAGTTCCAGTGACATTTGGGAACATTTGGACTGGTCCTACTTACAACAACTCAGGGAAGTGCAGTGATATCAAGAAAATCATGGGCAATTATTATTGCATCTAACCCAGGATATCTACCTCTTCTCAACACAAAACACATGCTTGATACCTCTTTCAAGCCCAACACAGTCCTACAAGATCAGTTAGATACATTTATCTAACTGTAAGTGTGCTATATGGTCATGGAATACAGATTAATATCTAAAGCTTGTTTCTGGAAAATAATGAACATCTAAGACATACTTTGTTGCCTTAGCTCTGCTATCTATGTTACAGATTAATTCATTACTGTACTTACAAGCTTCTGCACATAAGTAAATGAGCTCAGTTTTTCCCCTATTCTGCATTCAATCTGTTCTTTTACTCATCTGAAAACCACCTGTAAATTTGGCTGTTATGTCAGTGTCAGTATATGAGTGCCAGGGGAAGAGATGAGAAGTACTTACCTGCCAGATCATTATTTTTATTCCCAAGGAGGTTAGTATTCAAAAATGGCCTTCCACAATCATAGAAAAATTGGGCTGGAACAAAAAAAATCAACCATCAAACTTTTCTAAAACACACATTAATTTTATATTGTCACCACCTTGAGAAATACATATTGTGCATAAAGATCTCCAAGGTATTTATCACAAAATAAATTTTTTTTGTCCACTAAAAGGCACTGTAATTTTTCATTTAATTATGAGTCACTCAAAGCAAGATTTCTATGTTTGTGGTGATAATTGCTATCCAAAACGTCATCTGTCAGCTGGCATTACCTGACAATAAGCAGATGTGTGAAACCCTCTCTCCTGTTTGGCTTAGACCAACAGTCCTTGGAGATTTAGCTGTCTTAAGAATTGATGTGCAACACACATTTTTTATCTGAAAAAGACCTGGGCCACTTCTGGGAAATAAATGAACATTTTTGTTATGATACAGAGCAAGCTTATAACACTTCCAGATAATAGTAACCAATTTTAAACAATAGTAACCAATTTTTAATTTATTGCCAAAGTTTCACGCTATGGATTACCAGAAGAAATATGTCAATAGAGTATATGGGTCAGATTAAGATCACTGATATTTAGAGTGAAATCCCACTGAAAGTAAAACATTTACTTGTTTACAGGTGGTGTGCTACCACAGGAATTGTTGTGTTGAAAGAAGCTATGGGAATACTTTTTTCCCATAGATGAGATGCTATGTCCAGATGAGATACTTTTTGAGTCAGTTTTTGTCATTCCAGCAGAGTCAAACGACTTGACAGGTATCTCAATGTAATATGAAAGTATTTTTGTTGGTGTAAGGAAACCTGGGAGTAGAAAAGATGGCTTTTTGAAGCTGAAGAACTCAGAAGTCAGTCTCCATGAGAGAGCAGCACAGTCTCAGCCCCCATGCTTGGCTGTGGTGCATTCCATCAGTCCTCTGAAGAGCTCTGGGAACAGACTTTTCCCCTATTGTTGAGGGAAGATGGTTATGCAGCCTCCTTTAACTGCCCTTGTTTCCACCTTCCCTCTAAACACACAGAGTATAAAGACTGCATAAGAAATCAGTTTGTCATAAAATTCCCAATGCACAGTCTTTCAAGCCAACATTTTGTGGCCTGAATTTTTTGTTTTGCTGACAAGGACAGTAACAGTAATATATTGTTTTTTTCTAGGTGTATATTATGATCACAACTCTACAAATCCTGTTAATCCTGCCACAATATTAATGTGGATTTAGTCTGGGGAAATGTAGAGATGTCTGTAGTACCCTTAAGCTTTTCCTTTTTCCCCTTCTTTTTTTTTTGTTTTAGAGTGGCACTGATCACATGGTGTCAGACAGTAAATTATTCCTAGGGCTTAGGGAGATCTGAAATTGCTGTATGTAAAAAAAATGTGGAAGCAGAAGTAGCTCAAGAGGATATGAAATTCAGATCTCCCTAGAATAACTGTGACTCTCCAATTTCCAGAGACAATCCATGTCTGGAGGACTGGTGTGGGATTTCACACAAGTTTATCAACACAGAAAATGCATGTCAGCTCTTGTTCTGGTGAGGAAGAATCTGGAGACTCTAAACAGAGTGTCCTTTAGCCTAACATGATGACAGGTTGATGGCAGAAGTTGCTGGGGTAGTGGAGCTTGGTGGATGAGGCACCAGGGCCAGTTTTGCAGCAGTCAGGCAGGATCTGTGCTTTCCATCTCTTCAGCACTTGCCTGAATTCCTGTCCCAATCAGCTGATAACTGCTTGTCCCACTGCAGCATGTAGGTTTCCCACACTGTGGTATTTTGCCTCATTGCCTGTTCTGCTCTTGCAACAAGAGCTATAAACCAATATAGATCAACCCAAACAACAACAGAAAAGGAAGATCATGCTAGTTGAACTGCATTGTAAAGCATTGAATAAGATAAGCTTTTCAATTAACAGTTCAATTTCTTTTGACTTTATTTAGAGAAAGGAACAGCATTTACAGCCTGGAGATGTTAACTCCTTTATGCCTTTTTTGATGAAACAAGACACTCCCACAAGATGTTCCTCTCTCATTTCACTTCCCAGAACTAAAATATTAATCGATAGAGAGTGACTTTCCTCTGTGAAAAAAACATATTGAGAAGATAAGATCTGTGTTTATGACACCTGGATAAGTTTCAATTTCTTGTTCTTAAAAATGAATTCAGCAGTGTTCACAGAAGCTGATGTTTCTAATGAATAATTCTTTTAGATTCATCTGTCCTGGGAACTATTCATGAAACATAGGGCTAGGTTGCAGAATTTAGGCAGATTCTAGTCAGGCTTCTAACTTTTACTTTTATGGGAAAGTTCTTCCCATAGTGAAGTTAGGACTAGACCTTTGGGTTTTTGTCTTTTTTGAGCCTTTGTGACCAACCACCCCCACCCACCACTTGTGCACATTATATATTGAGACCTTTATAATTGGGAAATTACAATGTTTACAGCCTCACCAACAGCACCAGACCCCTTCACAAACACCTGAGGACGATGGGTCTGAGTGATAATGCCTGATGAAAAGCTTTGAGGGAGCAATGGATGCTGAATTAGGATAAGAATTAAAGACATTAATTCTTTAATTAATTCTTTAAAGGCATTAGGATAAGAATTAAAGAGCAGCCCAGCTGTGTGTGCATCAGCCTGCCCTTAAATGCTGAGCAGAAAGAGAGCCTTTCTACAACGCTGTATCACCAAGCTTTGTTTTGTCTCATGTTTTCCTTCTTGCTGACTGTAAAAAGCAAAGGAGAGTCACTGATTTTGACAGCAGCATTTGGATGCAGCTGACACCCAGGTAGCAGCAGAAATTCCACAGCAAAAGGATGAAGGCTGTGAGGTTTACGCTCCACACCTGGGCTGCCCAGGCTGCCAGGGCACAGAAACCAGAACTGAGTCCTATGTCTCTTGGTATCAGATGCTCTGCACACCCATATTTACAGCCAACACACCCCAGATTCAAAAGGAACTAAACATTTAAAAAAACAAACAAACAAATAAAAGAACCCAACTAAACTCAAAACCAAAAAACAACAAAAAACAACAAAAACCCCACCAAAACCACATAAAACCTAACAAACAAACACAAAACCAAATAAACCAACCAACCAAACAAATACAACCCACTTGAGAAACCCAGATTTGCCTAATTTGCCTTATGTTAATCTGTGTCCGCATGTGTAAGGGACGGTCTGAAGATGCTCCCATCTGTCTCACAACCGTCTCAAGGACAGAGACTGAGACCCTGAATATCACAAGGGACTTGGTTTAGGGGTTCAGGCCTAGCTGAGGTGATGTTTGCTAAGTGATTGTTTGCAGGTGGTTGCACGGTACACTGCTCTCGTTCCTGCTGGTGAGCAGAGGCTTGGTAACCTGCACAACGGGTTTTCCACGACTCATGGCTCTCGTTCCTGCTGGTGAGCAGAGGTTTGTGCCTGGTACCCGGTGCAATGGGTTTTCCACAACACCTTGTCCTTGTTCCTGCTGGTGAGCAAAGACTTGCAAGACATGGATCGCTCTGTACCCTACACCTGCTCCCTGCGCAATGGAATTCATCACAATGATCATCAATCTCATCTGGTTTTGGCCCTGCGCCCCTCGCTTTGCAAAAGACTATAAAATTATACCCCAAACTCACCTTCCTTGGAGATCTCCCCAACGGACAGAAGACTCTGCGTCGTTGGACGGCTGAGTGGACTTCGACGTTGGTAGCCATAATCCCCTTACTCTCTTTTCCTTATGCCTTGCTTTCTCTTTTCTTTCCCTCTATCGCATATTAGTGCTGATGAGCACTCAATAAACTGTGTTTTCTTGTTTAAGTCCTTGGTTTGCTGATAATCTTTTGTACTCTAAGACCAACTGAAAGAACCACATCACCAATCCCACCTTGAGGATTATGACAGCATGATTGAAGAAAATTAAATCTTCCTGTCTATTAAGTTCTTAACTTTTATCTTGAAAATTTTTCCAAGCAATAAAGAATCTTTGCCTTTGTTTGTTTCTATTACTCTGAGACTACCCATGACCCTTTTTTCTGTCACTGTCAGGGAGGTCCTTGCACATTTGCCTATGGAGGGAGGAACATTCGTGCCACTCTTTGTCTGAGAGATCTTCAGTGTGAAAACTTACTGAGTCAAACTCCAGTTTACTGCATTCCAACAAGAAAACTACTGTCCTGTAAAATGTGATCATGCAGCACAGGTGTACTTGCACAAAACATATAAAACATACAGCTCAGTCTCCTATTTATTTTCCATGCTCCTTATCTTTAGTAAAAGCCACCTCTTTTCAACCTTAGAAGCATACATCAAACAATAAACCAAACAACTTACGAAATACTTTGTAGGTTATGGGTATTTTTAAAATATTCTAGATCCTGCTGGAAAAAATAACCCCGTAAACAAATTTTTAAAAATCCTGCATTTTTACTTCAGATATGTGTAAGAATAGGTTCCCCATCAAATTGTCTGGTCATGGATTTCATGAAAGGCACTTAAGCAAAATGGCTCCTTTTCTGTTTGCAAATATTCCTGTTAGAAATAGTGGATGGGAAGAGCAGAACAATTTGCTGTATGACAGTGGTGAAATGCTGAAAGGGCAAACAGCCTTGGGACAGGGACATTCTTCATGTTACAGTGGAAAATCCTGGTTTTGCTAAAAGGAATTAAAGAAAAATCAATCCTTTCTGAAGTGAAAAATACAACACATTACAAAGAGGTAAAAAATAGGTAAAATAGGTAAAAAATGAGATCACAAGCAGGTTTTTATCACTTGAGCATTTGACGAGTTCGGCGGGAGAAAAGCAGCACTCAATATGAATGATCAGCAAGTCTCATTTATTGGTAACTCTAAAACCACTTATATAGCATCAATAATTAGGCTCATACATAGTGCAAAAGCAAGCTCATTATTGGATATTTCATTTAAGGTCAACTCCACCTAGTTCCACATTCCTGTGATCGCTCATCTATGCTGAATTCACATTCTTCTGATCACAGCATCCTGTTCTCAGTTAACAGTTATCACTAAGGTCTTCCTAACTTTGCAACATCTCACACTGACTGTACTCTGTTGTCTAATTCTTTCCCAGCTAACTGCTGCAAGGGAACGTGACCTTTGCTCTCTTGCCATTCCTCTACAAGCATTTGCAAGAAATACTGGAAATTTAGCAGGAATAGTTAAAAAAATACAAATTGTCAAGTTAATGTGAAATAGATTTAAAATGTATGAAATCTAGTTATGGAAACAGAGGTACCTATTGACATCTTACATACTTCATCACCAGAAATCTATGATGCACTTTGTGTAGGCATATTTTCAACCACTTCTCCCCAAAATCCTCCCCCCCCACCCCCCTTTGAGACAGTTTGGCAGATGTCTTGGGTTCTGGAGAGGAAAATGGTCTGGTCAGTTCTGGCATTGGGGATGGGGCTGTCAGGATGATGTTTTTGTGAGAGAAAGGGAGCCAGGATCTCCAGGGTCTTGGTCAGTGCTTCATCTGCAGCCTGGGGGGTGGCAGGGACAGTGTGAGCCCTGTGAGCAGCACCAGCATGGCACAGTGATACTGAGGTGCTAGATATAACATGTAGGGATGATAGCAAGCAGTAATTAAGGTAGACATTATAATTATAATGTTATCTTGTCCACCACCAATGTGAAAGTGTTGTTTTATAATTGAAATATATATGTAAAATATGACTAGGAATAAGTGTTATAATATATAAACAATACCTAAGTGTTGATTGAGGTGCACCAATTTGCTCAGCTTGTAAACAAAGTTAGAAAAGAGAAACTGCTGGGTCACAGAAATATTTCTTTTTCTTGTGCTTTTTCTGGGGATACACTAGATTTACACAATTAGAGCAAACCAGTCAATTCCATGACCTTGAAAGTTTTCATGCCCAACACCATAAGAATATATTCTTGGTGCTATAGTTTAGGGCACTTAAAATAATGCATCATGGTAGAAATAAAATTCCCAAATGCTGCTACATGCTGCAAATGCTTTTATATTTAAATTGTAGCAGACATTGCTCTGTGGAATACACTTTAACTACCATACTGCTTAGGAGAAGCAGTGCTGAGGTTGACAACAGTTTTATGAAGTGTTTGTACTCTTAGTGGTTCTAAAGTGGATAATTGCATAATTCTACATTGAGTGCCTGTGCAAGGACTGCCCTGAAGGTTGACCGTGTAAAAGGACTTTAGTTTTTTTACTAGACGCCTGTATATAAAATAGTTTTAAAAATGCAGGTGATGATTTAAAAAAATTGTTCAGCTTCTTAAAAAAAAGTGCTTATGCTTGTTTTGCTTAACCATAGATTCAGAACCAAAACTGTCACTGCAGGAAGCTGCAACTTGGTAAGCAGGTCAATGCAAAGGAGGCAGAGCTACCTACCCCTGCTAACAGCAAACCTGCTGGGTGGATAATGAGATACTGTGCTCTGCAGTGTTGCAACTCAGACAGAAACCTGTCTGCAGCTTCATTTACAGAAAAATGAAGGCAAGGCAATGCATGAACTGAGCCTGAGATGTAATTTTTATGTTGCTTGGTTCAGTAAGAAGCCTGATGCAATATGCTGGGCTAAATGAAATTAAATTATATTAACAGAATGGAAAAGAGGAAGGTGGTGGGGAGGAAAGGAGAGAGGGAGGGAGGAAGGGAGAGGGTATTAGGTGGGGAGAGGAGGGAAAAAGCATTTGGCTGGCAGGAAGTTTTACAACAAAGATGTTTCTAAAGCAGGCTTTCAGCTTCTTCATTTCCTTTCCTCAGAAAGACCAAGTTTTTAATTGGAAATATTAAAGCCAGGTAGAGCAGTTAAACATAGAAGAGCTTTTGTTTTGCCTTGATGCAGTTAGAGACCACAGAGGACCATGGCATTTGTGTCTTCAGGAACCCACAGTGTGTGGTGCCTCCTGAATTCCATGGGGTGCCACTGGAAGAGGCTGTGAGGTCTCAACACACTGAGGCTAAAATAATTTGCTGTGGCTGGGAGACAAGTATTTTTAAAAAACAGAAGGGTAAAATATTATGTTACAATCACTTGCTTTCTATTCAGCTAAAAGCCTCCTGATGCAGGAAGCCAAAGGACCACAAGCAAGTAGCCCAGGATCATAATAACACTTTATCTTTAAAGAGCAGTAGGAAAAAGAGACATTGAAGTATATTTTACAATTAGAGAACAGAAGCAAGTGATCGTTCCAGAGGACTAGGACTATTTGTCCCCCTCTGAGTCTGGGTTGATGTTAGCAATTTAACTTGTTAAAAATATTGTTCAGCACCTACTCAGGGAATGGAGTTGAAGAGGAAAAATGGGTTAGCTGCTCAGATGAGAAGGTAATTGCAAATCAAATTTAAGACAGAGAACGAAGAGCAAAAGGAGTTCTATCTTAGTGAGACAAAAATACCACTTACTACTTATTAGGCATCGAAAACATAGAGTTTTCTTTGTGTTTGTGGGCTGAAAAACATAAAATATAAATTCTACAAGATTTTCAGAAATACAGTTTTCATGCAGGAAGAATGTGGAAGAGATTTGAAGTTAAGTGTCAAAGTCATACTCACTTTGTCCAAAAATAATAATTTTAACTCTATTTAAAACTTCCCCCCTCCCCCTTAGTTTCTTTTTCCCTCTCCCCGTGTCCAAATTAGAAGGTGGAAATATAATCAGAATATTATTGAAGTGCTCATTTTATGCAGGATGCTGAAAAAAATGGATATTACTTGCTATGACAACATATTCTATGTTTGAAGTTGTTTTCATGGGCATAAGGGCCTGGTGGAAATTCTAATTATTGTAAGCAGTTATGCTATACATTTATCTATTGGGTTTTAATGACATGCTTCTTGGGGTAAGGGTTGATTTGGTTGTTTTGGTTTGGTTTTGTTTTGTTATGCTCTAGCAAAGATGTTCAAACGCAGTGAAGGAATAATTTGCAAGAGTATTTACATATTTTTCAGTTATTTTCAGCTGACTGATTTCCTGGCCTGGGGTTCATGCTCAGTGAGAGCCTTACTGTCTTCTTGATAATCAAGCTTAAAGCAGTGGACATATTTATTATACCAGTCAGCTTTCACATTCAATGCATAAAAAACCCCTTGCCTTTCTATACTGGACCTCTAGCTGGGGAAGATTACACTAGCAGTCTTAGTTTTTAAAATCAAAAAGGCTGTTTCTCATAATTTTTCATCACAACAAAATATTCCTGCATTTTGATTGGATTTTGGCTTTTTATTTGTCATCCTCTACATTATTGTAAAGCTCTGGTGAGTAAGTCAAATAAAGACTGAAATGCATATTACAGGCACAAGTGAAAATCCTTTTGGTGACCTTGATTTAGGTGTAATGCCATTGGATCTGCTGGTACAAAGGCTCATGGATCCACAAATACTGCAGAACACATTCACCACCAGAATAAAACAAGATGGGCTATTTTAACTGGTGAAAGCCACTGAATATTCACATTCAAACCACACAGTCCTTTCTTCACCAAAGGCCTTTTAAATAGCATAATATAACGGTGGTTATTTTCTCTTATTGCATAATTCTGACTGTAAGTAGAGTAATGGGAGCTGCTGTTATTAACTTTAGATATTGATGCAACCTTCTCACAACACAAAGTTAGGACAGGAACAGCAGGAATGATTTCCTATGCAGTTTCTAAATTTTTGTATCTATTGAAGCAACAATTGCAATGCCATGCTTAAATCTTCTGATTCATCATTCTTAAATACAGTGATTCAGTGGTACAGCAGTAAGGTGGGAATCTTTTTGACTAAAATCCAACACCTAGGTTTTATTTGTGTAGCCAAATTACTTTTTATTTTTCTGTCTTGACAATGCAAAAGGCTCCACAAAACTCCAATTTTTATGTATGAGGGACAGTTAGTTGGATATTAATTGAATGATTTTTTTTGCTGGATGATCCTAGATGTTTTTGGTGCTGTGCCATCTGCCTGATTAAGCAATTGAACCAATGTCAAAGTCCTTTTCTCTCTGGTCTGGTCCCTGACCTGACCAGTCCCTACGTTCTTAAAGAGTGTTAGAGTTCTTTTGGGAAGGCAAGAGCACCTAAAATCAAGACACCAAACATTTTTCCTTGCTGTGAGAAAACACTCATGTCCCTCAAAACAGTGCTGTTATTTCTGGAAAGAATTTTTCTCTCATAATCTGCACTAGGCATGTACCTGGTCATTCTGGTGAGCTTCCCTAAACCAACAGAAACAGAGCATGGGAGAGAAATCCCCTCTGGTGTCAGGGAGAGCCCAGCTGTTCTCCAGAAGCAGAGCACAGAGAAAAAGACATTTGACACCACATGTGCAGAGTGTCAGTCTGAGCCCCTGCTGAAGAGGGAATGGGGTTTGAAGGGTTTGTTTGCCCTGTTTTATTTCTGCTCCCCAAGCTCCCTCTCTTGCCTTCCATGCATAAGAAATATGACACAAGCCAGGACCCAAGACAGGCTGTTTGTAAACATGTTATTGCATTGCTTGGCAGTCTACAAACTGAGGAGCTACTGAAGAGTCAAATCAAAAAAACCCAATCTCTTTAATGAATAAGCAAAACTGCCATTTAAAAGCATAAGCTTGGTCCATTGATCAATTTTACTGCTGAGGAAAGAAGGTTAAAAGGCTCCATTTAGATTTGTTTGCTGAATTGATTCTGATTTTGATTTCTTACTTGCATTTTTAATATTATTTTTCTGCCTGGTAAACTCTGTTTGATCATCTTCAGAGAGAATACAGTTGTTTAAAAATTCATTACTGCCACTTTTTACTTTTTACTTTTTTAAATAAACTATAGTTTGCAGACCCTGTGCTAGCATGGGGAAAAATGAATATTTTATAGAAATATGTTGAGAAAATAAATTACCTGCTTGACAATACAGGCAGATACAGCTTTCACTGATGGCCAGAAATAAAAAAAAGCTTGATATTTTTATGTTCTACAGCATTATATTCTATCATGTCTTGTAAGAAGTCTATTTCTTAATTTCTCCTTTATCACATGCCCTCCTTTTCTCTTTTTTTTTTTTTTTTTAATGAATCCAGTGACAACTTAGTCAGTAGAAAAATTCAGGCTGAAGCTGTTGGTATTGCATTAGGCACAGCTTACTAACATTTCATGCACCTTCTTCCTTTCTGTTTCCACCCCATGTTTCAATATTTTAGCCCCTGAGGACTGAATGGGCTGAGGAAATGGGAGAGATAGAGTTTGCTGGAAGAGGAGAGTGCTTTATCAGACCAACTCACAAAAGACAGAAAACTGGACAACCTGGTGGACAGAGAGGCTTTAGGTGGCTTTCAAATCCCAGGTGACAAGGTTCATGTTCCCCAGCACCTGATACTCTGCTCTATCTTTAGCAGCTAACTTAGATAACTCTTGTATTTTTCAAGCCTGGTTTTCTCCACCATCTCAGAAAGTGAGAAATAAACAACTTTGTTATCCTTCCTTGTGCTTTTAATTCCATCTATAGCTGTCTGCAGTTGGTTTCCTTTCTGTCCATCCATGTCTGGGAACTTTGTCTACCCTGGGACTTGCTGCCGAGTTTCTCCTTAATGAACTCAAATTTCCATTCACTTTAATGACACAGAACTTACATTTTCTTTCCTTCTCCTATCTCTACAGCTTAGAATCTTTCCATTTCAGACTTGTGAGCTGTTTCTTTGGGAATGTCTCATGAAATTTGATGCAGATGTCACATGAGTGTAAGGTCATATTCCTCATGCAATGTAAATAAGTTTTGGCATTTTGAACTCAGGGAAAAGATCCAATTGCATGGAAAAACAAAAATAGAAAGTGAGCCTTAAATTTTAATGCAGGCAATTAAATTCTACTACCAGTATTTTGAGATTAATGGCACAGTGAAAAAGGCCCACTCCTTGTGGTTCATTTTACTAAAATGGAATTATATCCATAATATGAACACATGGAAGCAGTTTCCTTCATGTATATTTAAATTCAATATTAATATTTAAGACTTATATTCAAGGCTAGGATTTTTCAGTCAAAATATGGCAAAGATTGGAGCAGAATCTTCCACTGCTGCAACACTAGAAGCAGTTATTCATTTCAGTGTAATTAGTGTGGATTTAAAGCTGATGCAAAAATGAATACTCCTGGTAGCAGACTGTCTATGCATCCATTTTAAATTTAGACTTTAACACCTCGAGGCTCAATTTTTGTTCTAATGCACCATTCACAAAAACACTTTGTCATTTTAGAAGAGGAAAAAAAAAAAAACAGAAAAGGAGTGGAATGGAGGAGCAATCTGTACCACCAGCCAGCAAATTCACACCAGCTGAGCCTTACTCCAGTCTGCTGGAACAATTGGTAAACTCCTAGGGAGTGTGGTGAATCCCTTGCCTGATTTTAAATGGCACTGTGAATTCCTGGCTCTGTCCAGTGATGTTTCCTAGAGATACTTCTTGAGAAAATCATCATTTCAAGTGTGTTGATCCATCTCCCATTATGTCCTTCTCCTCCAGAAGGGAGTGGGACATCATAGCCCTGTGGTACCAGTGGAGCTCCCAAGAATTCTCCTTTCCCCCATTCCTCTCCATGTCATTCTGAGCACCCCAGCATAAAAGGCTAGATTAGCATTCCCCACAGGTGGCTGACACTGAAACAGAGACTTCTTAATCATCACAGGGATTTTTCCCACTCCTGCCAACTGCTCAGATACCTGCATGAGCAAACTTCACTGCTGATTTTGGTGGCAATTGTTTTACTTCACACGTGACTGTTCTGAACCCATCCTTGAGAGAACAACTCAAAATCCTGTGTTTTGGAGCTGGAATGGATGTGCTGAAAGGGCAGTCATGAAACACAAGATGGAGCTTGTCTGCCTTTGAGTTTGGGACTTAGGTGATGGAGTTTGTACAGTTGCTGGGTTGTGTATTCAGGCATCCTAAAACCTGAGTTTCAGAAGACATGGGTTTTAGCAAAGACAGCTCTTAGCAAAAACTTGTAAGCTAAAAAAAAAAACCAACCCAAAGTTGTTCAGAAGTCCTTCTCTTCACTGCTTTTTAAAAGTATAAAAAAGGCTGAAGTATTCTGAAAACGTATAAAGGCTGAAAGTAGTTTTGGCACAAAGTGGGGAGTAAAGAGCCCTTCCTTTCTCTTTATGTCAATAGAGCTGAAATCACTGTGGATGTTATGTGCTTTTAGTCTATGCATACTTTGATTTTCAAGTTTGCAGCTGTCCCCTCCTGCAGCATTCCTGAAGAAATGTATCCCACCATTAGCATGACCTGCTTCTAGCATATGAATAGTGTGGTGTTAACTTAAATTAGCAGCATAAGAATCAAAACAATCCATTCATTCCTTATTCTTGTTAATCTACTGGATATTTAGGAATTTAATGTGCTCAGAAGACTATGCCTTTTTTCTTAATAATGAACAATTCCAAAAATAGAAGAAATATAGAACACAATAAAGATCTTATCTTTTACCTAAATACCTGTTGTGGTTTTTTGGTTTTTAACTAAGTATGTATCTGAAAAAAAGTGTTTTCCCAGAACAATGTAGAATGGCTAGATAATACAAAGACCACTAGAGATAGGTAAGTAGTGAGAAAATCAGCACTGGAAATTGAAAGACACTTTATTGATATTATGAAAATTGTGTTCTTATTGATCTCACCATCTCAGCCAACAGTCTGAGAGAGACTGTTGGGAGAGAGCTGGGGCCATTCTGCCTGCAGAAAGGGGATGCCTTCTGTGGCCTTCTGGTACTTCAAGGGGACTGTCTGCCCCAGTGAGAAATCCCTATTCTGCCTTTTTATAAATCCCCTTTGTGAGGGTGGTGAGGCCATGGTACAGGTTGCCCAAAGCAGCTGTGGTTGCCCTATCCCTGGAAGTGTCCAAAGCCAGGTTGGACAGGGCTTGGAGCAACCTGGGAAAGTGGAAGGGGGCCCTGCCCATGGCAGGGGTTGGAATGAGACTTTCTTCAAGGTCCCTTCCAACCCCAACTCTTCTGTGATCATGTGATTCTCAGAACTTCTCAAATCTTTATATTTTCTGCACATATAGAGATATATTTTAAATCCCCATTATGTCACTGCAAGCATACTTAAAACTTTGTGAGGGACTGTACTTATAATAATTGGGCTAAGCATTCACAAAAACAGCAAGTATTTGGAAGTTTTGCCATATTTTCCACCATTTTTAAAGAAAACAAGAGAAAGACCTCATATGGCAACTATTAGTTTCTTTTTTCACGCTGCCTATTAGCTTTATTTTTGTATTAACAGGGAAAAAAAACCAACAATGGAGGCGTGTTTGAACATCACAGTTAACAACTTAACTAGGAAGAACTAACTAAAAACTCAGTAATTTGTGTGGATTTACAGCACATATCAGAAAATACAGTAACCACTTAGGTAGCTATCTTAAGGGAAATAAATGTGTTTTACAGATAGCAGAACAAAATTCTGGAGCTCTCTTCCACAACAAAGTGTGAGGGTAGAGATAGAAAGGGAATCAGGAGCAGTACACAAATGATAAACTTCTCATGTCTGCTAGAATCATTGTCTAGAGAGTGATCTCTGATTTAAAGGAAGTTAAGCCAAACATCTCATAGAAGACAGAAACTGCTTCAGGGAATGGAGAGATCTAACCAATATTGAATATTAAGGTTTTGTTGTCGTTGTTGGGGTTTTTTTGTCCATTAATATTATTACAATAGGCAAAAACATCAGTTTCAGAGCATTTCTCATTAGCTCATTAATCAGCCCTAATGCTGCTACTTCCTTGCAACCTAACTCTGGATTAAGATTCTGACTTTTTGGCTATATTAAAAGCAGATTTCCAGTGGATAATAAATAGAGTTCATCTCAGTATTTTTGTTTAGAAGTATTTAGATATTATAAATATAAATATTTAGAATATTTTAGACATACAGTCTTTTATACAGACAAGCTGAAAATAAATGCTGAATTTCTTATGACTTTCTTTTGCAAATGCTTACAGAGGGAGCTCAGACTGAAATGTGATTTCAAAATTTTTCCCACGGAGTGAAAAATTAAGTTTTGCAAACATATCTGTGTATGTATGTATGTATGTATGTATGTATATATATATATATATATATATATATATATATATATATATACACACACACACATATATACATACATACATACATACATACATATACATCTATATACATACATATATATATATATATATATATATATATATATACACACACATACATACATACACAATTTGGAGTCCTTTGAAACCTGAAAAGAGCTGAGCCCCTTAAGCCCTCTAATACATAAGAAGTTTGCAGGCCTTGAATATCTGGCTTTTAATTACCATCTATAAAATAGTTTCAACAACATTTCCTTGTCTTGAGTTATCTGTTTGGGGTGTAAGGAGCTCAGGAGCAAGAGCTCTGCAGGGATGTGTTTTAACAGCTCTCAGTGTAGTTGCTCTTTCTGTCACTCCCAAAACTCCCAAGAGCTGCAGATGCAACACAAATCATTTCAATCCTTTTGACAATGGGTACAAGTCCCTGTATTTATCATTCTACTCCAGTGACATTTCCAGGAAGTCTCAATCTTTCTGTGCAGTCTTTGTATTTGGGAAAAAAAATCTTCCTTGCTACAAATAAAATTGTTGCCTGGAAATATATTGCTTTCTATTGAAATGCTGTCAAGTACGAAGGTTAACACCCCGATAGCACAAATCACATTCAAAGTGACAAATATCCACGACCAAATCTCCTCCTTCAGAGAGATGCTTCCAACTCACTTGCTGTGATGGACAGATGGAGGTAATGGATCTGCACTGCCGACTGGGAGTCCTGTGAAAATTTTAAAACTTCTACTGCCTCAATCAGACTTAGATGTCTTCCAGCACCGAATATGCATCCATTCTAAAGTCATACTACTGTGGGTTTCTTGTTTCCTAAAACCTTAACAGGACATTCCTGTTCCAAACTGGAAAAAGCAAAACCAAAACCAAAACCAAATCACAAAGACAGCATAAGCTACTGCATTTTTTAGTGACTGATTGTGATGAAATGATCAAACATTTCTAGAAGACAGTGAGGGCAAGCTGGGGAGACTGAAAGAAGAGAACCTGAAAAGGACAATCAGAGAAATAAAACAGAACAAAGATTTTACATCATGCTGTTATGCGCAGAGCAGCCTGACCCCTGGGAATTTTACTTCATCTATGTCAAATTTTTTTAATAATGTCAAGTAACATAAACTTTGATTATTGGAGGAGAAAAAAGGGGACATTGTTAATTAATTGTTAATTAATTTTAATTACATTAAAAAAAAAAATTCACTTCCCCTTCACAAGCTCAATTTCAAACATTTCTTCCCCTACCTTCAGTCTCAACATTCCGTGCCTTCAATACCTGTAGTGTTTAGTCCTTCCTTATCCTCTCTTTCTTTCTGCTTTCGCTCTCACTGCAGCAGCTGTCTGACACCCGAATTAACAAAGTATTAATGCAGCAATTATCAAATGAACAAAATTTGGATGAAGTACTCTCTTCACATGCAAATATTTCTGTGAATTAATGTGCTGTGCCAAAAGAAAGAATTCTAAAACTTTTAAAAGCCACCCCAAAACCAAACCAACACAACAACAATTAAATAATCAAACAAAAATCCCAAACCCCGAATAACAAAGAAAAATCCAGGCTGGCATTTAAATCTATGAAAGATTGAGTCTGGAATTTCAGAGAAGAACAACCTTTATTAAAATTATGTG
Organism: Cyanistes caeruleus; assembly: GCF_971803275.1. Taxonomy (NCBI): domain Eukaryota; kingdom Metazoa; phylum Chordata; class Aves; order Passeriformes; family Paridae; genus Cyanistes; species Cyanistes caeruleus. Next base: position 14,280,381 of record NC_141732.1, read on the forward strand.
GTAACCTTAATAATAATTTAGGGGATAGTTGCCTTTACAAGAATTCCAACTTTCGTCAGTAAAACAGGTAAACACTAGGAAATAATTATACTGATGGTGCTTAATATTATAATTTATATTTTACATATTTAATATTCCTATTGATATTACTATTAAAGAAACTAGCAAATCTATGCACAGTCTTGGAACTATTTTTTCAACCATTTAGATTCTAAATTTTCACTTATTATAAATGCCAGGAAAATTATCAAACACTGTCTTGTCTTGTCCAATCTTCATGAAAGACCTCATCTGCTGCTAATTACAGGTGCATAAATGGCAAAATTCAAGAGATTGGTAAAAAAACCCTTTCATTTCTCTCTTTCTTTTTCTGTACTCAGTTATTCCCCTCTGTGGATCACTTTGCAGTCACCCCAGCAAAACTTTTTCCATGGATCTTGTCCCAGGTTTGTGTAGAATTTCTTTATACACTGCTGTACCGAAGAACTGTTAAAGTGTCCTTCATTGAAGGAAATTTTCTTTATTCAAGGGTTTGCCTTCTCTTAAAGAAGATGAAAATCTGGTTTAAAAAAAAATAAAGAAAAAACCAGTTTCACAGGTCTATGCTTTTCAAATCTTGAAATGATTAATTTCTACCCTTGCTGCCAGTTGTAATAGACATCACCAGCGCAACAAACTTCACATTTATGAGCTCCAAATCACAATGTGAGGTAGATGCACTTGCAGGGAAATTTTCCTAGATACACTTTCATTAACTTAAGTTAGAATATAAATAGTAGCAGCTACCCAGCCACAGTGGAATCGAGTAAAATTACAGGAATATGAATTGAAGGCACAGAGTATAACTTTTAGTGGCATATCTGCGTTTCCTATTATATTTCTTTCTTTATTTTTCATAAGTTTACATGCTTGTGTTAACGGTTAATTTTGGGACACCATGCTGAAAAGATTAAAAGAGAAAATAAGACATTTACATTTTAATTACATAATTTTCCCCCCTGCCTTCTCATAACTATAACTGGACTGTTTTCAAGACAGTGGTTTCTTTATTCATTTGTTTTGTTGTTTTGGTTTTTTTTAGTTTGATTGTGATGTTTTGTTTTGTTTTGTTTTGTTTTGTTTTGTTTTGTTTTGTTTTGTTTTGCTGTGGAGATATGCCTGGTACAGATTACAGACATCGCTCTTTTCAATGCACAGAAGCAAGACTTGCCTTATGAATTCACAGAGTGGTTTGCATATCTTCCCCACTTTATACAGAGCAGGACTGGATTCTTTCTCTCTTTTACCAGTCTGAAATATGAAACACTTAGCAGAGGTATTTGCCTTTGCCATAAACATTCCTTGCAGAATCGTTTCAAAGAGCTGGAGATTTTAGTGAACAAATCAGTAAAATATTTTTTGCTTTTGCCTTCCATCATAAAGAAGAGATTTTCTCATGAAAATCAGGTGCTCTGAGCAAAAGCAGTAAGTCCTACAAATTTAGAACTCCTCTCACTCTTCACTATTTAGCACTTTTTGGTTTCTTAAAACTAAGGAAAATAGGCTGTGACCACAGAAAACCTATACTGATAACTACAGAACAGAACTTCTTTCCTTCCTGAGATACTTGATTTAAAAATATATTTACAACTAAAGCAGGGACAGTTCCAGCCTCATTTAGAGCCACAATGGTCCCTTGGGGCAGGCCATGGCCACTCCAAATCTCGCCTTTCTTTTGCACTTGCTTCAAAATATATTCCTCTCACACTGGACCCAAAACACAATTTCAAAAGTTGTGATTTTCTCCAAGGTGAATGCTGAGTTCTGTGTTCTAGCAAGTTTTCTGCTGGAGAAGAGAGACTTGGAGCCCTTCAACAAAATTTACTTTGCATTCACAGAAGGAGCAAGCTATGTACCTATTGATTTTCCTTCTTTATCCAGAAGAAGCTGACATAACCAATTTTCTATTTAAGTATTCATTGCTAGCAAATTCTTTAGTCATGAATACAAAACAGTTTTATTTGTAGCTTTCAGCAGCAATCCCCTCAACATCTCCTTTCTCAGGCAGGCATGTCACAAACCTGTATTTTATCCCTCAGCAGATTTTGTCATTGTTGAAAAATATGAAAATACTTGGAGATTATATTAACCATCTTTAGGTCCTTTTATCAAAAAACATGGATTTCCTTTTCCCTTGCTGTAAAACCACTATACCTTTTTAACCATTCTGGAAACATCTAAGCAAGTTTCACTTGAAGCTTTTGGTATGGTGGGTAAATAGTGCATTCTGAAGAATTGAAATTTGAAAAGCAAATTACTTTTGCCTGGTGCTCACAACTACAAACTCAGTTACCAGTTCCAGGAAGGCTTTAACTGCTGTGTGGGTGCTAAATGAGAGCACAGAGCCAGAGGAGCACTGCTCCTGTCATGTCTATGCAGAGATGCAAAACACCTGATCAGCAGAAGCTGGACACTGGGAAATAAAACCAAGGCTTCTCTCTCTGCACAGCCTCACAGACAGCCTGCCAATGCACCTGCTTAGCTGAGGAAAAATCCTCTTTAGTAATTTATTGATGGGCCTTTTCTATCAGAGAAAAAAAAGCAGAGACAGTGACTAGATATATTTAATTTCCAAGTCTATAAGATAATTTGGCTAAGCATCAACATCTTTTAATTCTTGTTAGCTAGGTAAAAAGCCCTGCTTATCTCTAATGTGAAATAAATAACTGTTTCAGATAAAGTAATGATGTGAAATGCTTTCAGAGAGCTAAAAGCAATAACAGAATGCTAATAAAATCCATAATTTTATAGGGTCACCAACAAAGAAATATAGTCTTGATAGAAGGTCTGTATAAGATTCATTAGTACTATACATATATTTTTGTCATCTGACATTGCCATGCTACCATAACTGCAGCAATAAAAGCTGGCAGTATCTTCCATTAAGGGTGTTATGGTTCATATAATCAACAGCTAAAAACAATATGCAAATGTAGGGACTGAGCAGTAATGAATGCTTTTAGTTATCACTGTCTTACACAGAAATAATGGGATAAATATTCCGTAATAGATATGCTCTTGGAGAAAATTCCATGTGACAAGGAAATGTTTGTTGCTACAGAAGCTTGTGGATTTTTTTCACAACAGGCAAGTTCTGGAGGAAAATGGCTCATGAGACCTCTGAAATATGTTTTTCCCCTTTGGAAGTGCACCTCAGCACTACTTCCTGGATCCCCTTCTGGAAGATAAGCATCGTTGCATCAATGCATTATTTCTCTTCTTGTTAGGAATAAACATAGGACAGGAGACATGTGACTGTCCCCTTTGTAAGGAGATGTATAAGGGTTCCTGGAAAAAGGGTGCATCTCTCCGTTCTGACTTTAGAGGTGACATAAACAATAAAAAAATTTCCGCCCTTCCTTCCTTCCTTCCTTCCTTCCTTCCTTCCTTCCTTCCTTCCTTCCTTCCTTCCTTCCTTCCTTCCTTCCTTCCTTCCTTCCTTCCTTCCTTCCTTCCTTCCTTCCTTCCTTCCTTCCTGCCTTCCTGCCTTCCTGCCTTCCTGCCTTCCTGCCTTCCTGCCTTCCTGCCTTCCTTCCTGCCTTCCTTCCTGCCTTCCTTCCTGCCTGCCTTCCTGCCTGCCTTCCTTCCTGCCTGCCTTCCTTCCTGCCTGCCTTCCTTCCTGCCTTCCTGCCTGCCTTCCTGCCTTCCTGCCTTCCTGCCTTCCTGCCTGCCTGCCTGCCTGCCTGCCTGCCTGCCTGCCTGCCTGCCTGCCTTCCTGCCTGCCCACTTTCCTGCCTGCCTCTCTGCCTACCTTCCTTCCTGCCTGCCTTCCTTCTTTCCTGCCTGGCTGCCTTTCTTTCTTCTTTCTTGCCTGCCTTCCTGCCTGCCTTCCTGCCTGCTTTCCTTCCTGCAGTCCTGCCTTCCTGCTGTCCTGCCTTCCTTTCTGCCTCTCCTCCCTCCCCTGTCTTCAAGGAGCTGTATCAAGTCTGACAGGTTGTTCTAATGAAGACATCACCTGTACATATCTTCTAGTGTGGCCTTCTTCTGTGAAAGGCAAACAGCATCACTTCAGAGCACAATGTCATACTTGAAATAATGGAGAGACTGGAAAATGAAAAATCCCCAAACACAAGAAATCCCTGAACACTGGGTCAAGAATAAGCTTCAAACTGTGTCTTCAGTGCACTGTACAAACATAGGTAGAAGTCTCAAAGTGATTTTGATTAGTGGAGTAAGACTTATTTATGTTTTCATACTTTTGATTGAAACACAAGTTGTTTCAGCTCTCTTACTGAGACTGTACATACATTACTGCATATCTCCAAAATAATTTTGAGGAAGGGAGGATTTTTGTACCTCTGGAAGATGTATTAAAACACCCAAACATCCCAGTGATAGAGAGCGCTGTGCTCATGAAGCATTTCTTGAGGATTGCTTTCTTTGTTCAATATATATTTGGGGCCACATGGGTGTCTATTCAGGACAATACACACAGGAATAGGGAAATTCTGTATTTGTTAAGATGTCTTGGGTTGCAATGTGAGATGTAGTCAAAGGTATGTATTCTATTACCAGCTATTAAAACCAGGTGGGGCAGTGTTCTTCATCTCTCCCACAACCCACCCTCCCTTCAGGGGTATGTCTTCTTTTAATGTCCCATTGAGTCAGACACTGCAGGACTGATAAAATTACATCATCCCATTGTGAGATGCTCCATCCAGGTGGAAGAGCCAAGCATTCCTACCTGGACATAATCTGAGACTTGGAACACCACAGCAGCCCTTCTCTACTGGATTCCCAAGGAAGAGAGACTAGACCTATTTACACCACGATACCTTCAGAGGGAAACTGTGCCCTTCTAAGGAATCATTGCTTCAACAGAACCACATCTGTCACTCCAGGAGGACTGCAGCCACCATTTAATCAGACTGCTACCAACACCCTGACCAACAGTGTGCCAGGCTGTAATCTGTCAGTGGGTTTTTGTTGGGTTTTTTGTGTACTACTGCATTTTTATTTTAATTTTCCTAGTAAAGAACTGTTATTCCTATTCCCATATCTTTGCCTGAGAGCCCCTTGATTTCAAGATTACAATAATTTAAAGGAGGAGAGGCTTTACGTTTTTCCATTTCAAGGGAGGTTTCCTGCCTTCCTTAGCAGACACCTGTTTTTTCAAACCAAGACATAAGACTATGTGTTAATAAATCAGATTAAACAATTATGAAACGTCTTTAGAAAGGTAAAAATTGCTCTTCTAATTTCAATTCTTATTTTGTGAAGCAAATCACAAGAGACCTGATTTCACTTTAGCTCTTAGAAATAAGAAGAAATTAGTGTGTAATGGTTTACAATTCAGCCAAGTAGCACAATGAGTACAGGAGGAAATTAAATTAATGAAATGCTTTCCAAACACAACAGGATTTGTCAAAAATAATTCTGCTAGCTATAATTCATGCCTTGTCTTTTATTCAGCTAACAATGCCAGAGTCTGTTGCCAGAGGCAAGGATAGGAGGTGAGACCCTGGGCTGTGTCCTCACTGTGTCATTTGGCACTGGGGCTTTCTGCCTATTTGCCCATTCTCTTCCCTCTCTATCTCATAGCTCTGAAAGGTAAGAAATTATTTTACTGTTTCATCTAAGAAATCTTCTGAGTCCATCTCACTCCTTAGAGATAAGAAGGAGCTGAAATCAATATGTGATTTAGCAGGCCTCCAGGGTCAGTGAGACACCAGATACACAGGGCAGAACCACAATTATCTTCCCCAGAGCAGTTTCATTTGGTGGCTGAGGAATCTAGGCTCACCTGAAAGATATAGAAACAACATGCCTGAAACTGCAGTGATGCAAAACCTGTTCATCTGATTAGTATATCAAGTTTCCTTATCTTTTAGAAGATATTTAAGCAACAGCTACTTCAGTTTCACATTTCTAACCTCATTTCTTACTTCTGCTTGAAGAATACTTTAGCAATGTATACACCTTAAGGGTGTCCAGCAATGCCAAGAAACTTGACCTCCTCTTCCACCTGGGTCCCATAAATGTGGACATATATCACCTCCATAAAGGCTGGAGGTGTTAATGGTGATAATCACATCTCAGCAAATTATTGCCAGACCAGCAGGGGTTCAGATGCTGAAGGGAACTGGGAGTCAACCTGTAGTTTATAGATGACTTTTCAACAAGAATGTGAACAGCAATCAAGGAATGGTATAAGCATTAATTATTAAATGACTGGGAAGGTGAACAAATACTAGCTTATTTCCCTTGGACAAGTAAGGGTACTGTTCTTACAAATAAGGAAAAACAAAACTTGTAGCTGAAATCCATCAAGATCAGGCCCCTGTTGCTCTCTACTAATTCACTGAAATAAAAGCTCTTCTCCAAAGACTGAGTCACAGCCTCATGCCCACATTCTTCAGTCTAACCTTAACAATGAGCCTGCATGAACCTGCCCTGACTTTAGATGTCTGAATCCTGAAGGGTTAGATTCAAACATTTGCATCTTCTCAACTTACATGTACCATTCTTTAATGCTTTGGTTTAAATTACATGCATAAAATAATAATAAAAAAACTATTATGATAAACAGCTTGAGTCAATGCAAACAGTAATCACCTGGAAATAAAGATTTACTGGAAGAGATGAAAAAAATTTCTTATACTTCAAAATATGGCTCTTTAGAGACAAAGAAGAGTAAAGAGAGATGATAAAAATCATGACAGCGGAAAATAAATCAATAAGTGCAACATAATTGCATTTTTTGCTGCTTTAGTCAATGAAATACCTTACCCACCCCTACCTGTAGCTGTGCAGGCAAGTAATATACATAATTCAGGAGCAACTCTAGCACTTTTATAGGAGAGGATCTCTAGGCATATAGATCTTGGTGCTCTCCTCCTTTCTTGTGTTAAAAAAAACCAAAAACTCATTTAAGGCTGACATTGACACATTACCTGCATTAACACTGAAAATTATTTGACAACAGACTTTTTGACTGATAAGCAATAGCAGCTTCCTTGGCACAAGGAAGGGGTATACTATTACAGACCTTTCTTTCCTTACTAAATCACAGATCTGTTTTGTATTTTGGAATTTATTTTTGCATCTGCATTTGTTCTTAATGATTGTGGAAGATGTGAGGAAAATGGATATGGAAACAGAATGTGTCATTACCATGGGTTTGTATGTGATGTAGGTAGTACAGGGCAGAATAGTGGCATGCAACAGTTAAAACTTTTTACTTTGATCCCATTTCCCAAGACTATTTGAAACATGTTCCTCCCAGCTTTTGCTTTTAATTTTTTTCTTAGCTTCACATAGTTAAATAGTGCAACAAAAAATCTTTAATTTGGGGAATTATTGATTATAAGAATAAGCCAGATGTTGTTAGACATTATTATTTAACTCAGCAGTAGAGGTTTAATAATGGAATTTTTTGTTTTATTCAGCTTCTTCATTGTAGAAACTTTCCCAGAACCTGTATGAAGGAATGCAAAACTTCAGTGAACCCTGAGGGCTATCAGTCTGGTTCCTGCCACTTTTCACTCCAGAAGATCTGAACCAAGTAATTAAATAAGTTGGAGCTGAAATCAAATCTTGCAAGCCCAGCAACCAACAGATTGGGAAGGAGCTGCAAAAGAGTCTTTTTTGTTGCAGTTGCTTTTGTTTGTGTTTGAATTGTCACAAAGTCCAGTTCTGTCACAGTCATGTTGCCTTTTAAGCAAGGCAAACACTCTGGTTCAGGAGCCAGCATGGTGACCAACACCCAGGTCACTTGGTCCACTGCACACAGCATCAATGTGATGGATGGCAAAAATGGTGTTTATTGCTAGAGAATTTGACATTTTATAACCTAGGGTCACTGTGTTACTCTCATCTGCTTTCATCACAGCTAGGTGCTATTGGCTAATTGCAGGGGTCATTACCATACTAACGAGGAAGGGGGGGTCACTATCTTTCCGTGACATTCCGGGATCTTCCGAGCGCCGGGCCTTACTTCAACATATGGCCTTACTTCAACACAGTCATAGGGAGGAAAGGCTCATGGCTCTGCTGGGCAAAAAATTACTCCATATCATCATTAACATTTACTTCATACTTTTTAGTTAGAGCTCTTAGGTAGTCTTTAAAAGCAATGGAAGTTTCAGTGAGTTTCAATGACTAAGTGTATCTTAAGAAAGAAGAATTAGCAAGTTGCTTCCCTTTTAATTAAAATTATTTTCTCCATTGCAATCATGACAGCATTAAGAGTAGAATTAAACCCCTTGTGCACTGTAGCTACATTTCAGAGATAAAATACATAATGCAGACCAAGATCAAGTCCATTAAACAATTTTCTAATGGTGGTGTTATCTAGTGTAGGCATATATTGCTCCTCACATTAACAAATTTTTCATTTCAAATATCTATTTTCTCTTTTTTTGTGTCCTCCAGCATTCTCACAGATGTCACAACATTTCCTCTGGACTGGGCTAAAGTTGCACTTAGTTAACCATCTTGTTTAGAGCAACACATGCTGTTTATTAGCAGGGCAAGAAAATTGATTTCCTTTTTGGACAATGTGGAGAGACATTTATTTCGTGTTGTGGGAAGCCTCTGCAGTTCAGAGCACTACATTTTGGGTGCTACCAGAATGTTGTTTGGCCAGTTCAAATGAAGTAGCAATTTCCTTCTGGAGTTGTTATAGTAGCGCAAAAAATCAATAGATTTAGGTCTGGCCACTGAATACAGAGAGTTTTGTCAGGAAAGAAACAATATTCTTCCTGATTGCTTGAGGAGATATTGTCACCACCCAGACTGGAGGCATGCAGTTCAGGATGCTGCCTACACCAAGGAGACAATTTAGGATCTCCACATCTCAGTGAAGTGGGTAAAGGTCACCTAGGGAACATGTAAAAGCATTCGGTTCAAATGGCACAGTCTCTTGAAAGGACACACGTCTCTTCGTGCTTACAGGAGTCTCTTCCTAAACCCTCCCAAAGCTATGGAGTGGGAATACTCTTTACTACTTCTGATACAGCCAATTGCATTTTTCCAGTCTACAGGATGTTCAAAGGCAGCAGGTTCTGAGGACCCAACATCAGGGCAGTTTAAAAAGACTAACTTCCATACCCAGGAAATTAATTTTTTCAGAGTTTTACCTATACATGTGTGGAGCTGGCTAGTGATGGCTCAGTGTTCAGAAAGCATGCCAGTATTAGGGTTATTTCTTAGTAAACATAGGTCTGTCTTCCAGCTGACATGAAACATTATCTTAAATGTTCAGTTTTCGGGCTTTCAATTCAGGAAGGACATCAAAGGGCTGGAGTGAGTTCCCAGTGAAGCAAATGGGGCTGAGGAAGGGTCTGGAGCACCATGACAGGAGAGTGTGATGAGGTAGGTGATGATGTCTTCTCCCAGAGAAGTGATAGGATGAGATGAGAGGAAATGGCCTCAGGTTGTGCCACTGCACGTTTGGACTGGATATTAGGAAACTTTTTTTTTTTTTTTTTTCCTCCACAGAAAAGGTTGTAAAGCATTGTAAATGACTGCTCATGGAAATTGTAGAGTCAACAGCCCTGGAAGTGTGCAAAAAACCTGCAGGTATGGTACTTGAGGACATGGTTTAGTGGTGAATGTGGGACAGTGGTGCTGGGTTAAAGATTGGACTTGGTCTTAGAGGTTTTTCTCAAGCTGAGCAATCCTGATTTCATGTCTCTGGCACCTTGCTTGTACCACAGACCTATTCATAAATACCTACATGTTTAGTTTTGCTTTTTTTAATTTCTTGTTTCTTTCTCTCTCACTACCCTATTTAGCCCCTGAAAGCAGCAAGAGAAATGCTGGCAGTATTTTCAGTATTGCTGCATTCCAATCCTCTTCCTTCAGCTCTGCCAACCCACAGCACAGACTGAGCAGGGACTCCTCTGTCAGTGGGGCATCCAAATGCTGCTGCTGAAATTTCACTGGAGGAAGCATGGAAAAACCCTGGCAATAGATGATAGGGAGAAAAATGGAGTTATAAAACCAAACATGATCCATTCAAAGAAAAGTATCACTGCCAGAATATTCACATCACAGATCCCAGGTTGTCAGGTCAGCTGTGAAGGCCAGGATAAACTTTCTGAGCTGAACATCACTGGCAGGAAGATTTTAACATGGGGCAAAAGGTATTGGGATTTTTTCCCACTCTGTATATGGGGAAGGAGCAGAGAAGGAAAACAACCATAAGTATTTATTGCTAAGTTTTCCCATAGCATTCATCACAAGGCTACTAGTGTTCAATGTGATTGCATTCAGTAGAGTCATGGATCAATAGAGTGCTGATAAGTGCCTTGGAAGGACTGAAAGATAAGGAAAAAGTCGGCCCCAGACTGTCTTGAACTTGTGGATGGTTCGGATCAGTTTGTGTGTGTTGTCAGATGGAGACCTTCAGTTTTCATAATGCAAGCCTTGAATCCCACCTCTGCAGTAGAAAGTTGGAGGAAAGGAGCCAAAGAATGAAAAAAATCCACCCATGTGTTGTAACTGGAAAACTGGTTTGGAAAACTGCACATTAAATAAGAAACTTGTCCTGTTGTGCATTCAGCCTTAAGCTGTGTTTGTCTTGGCAAAGACTTCTGAGTGGCTTGGTCCCACTGGAGAATGGAAATGACCCCTCAGCCAAACAGAAGTACTGGGGCTGTCTATTCCAGTGGTTTAATCTCTCTTCGCCCAGACAGCTGTAATGACCTGAGGATCACACAGAATGGACAGGTATAAACCCCTTTCTGCAGTGCAGCAGGAGATCAGTGAGGCTGTGCAAGGGCATCTTAAATAGCCCTAGAAAACCAATATTTAACACTTGCATAGCCCTCCTTGTACCAGTGAAGTCCAGCCATCAGATGAAGGATAAGTAACATAATGTTGTGTAGATTCCTTGTAGCTTAAGACAAAAGCTATTTGGAAAGAAAGAGAAGTTTTTATTATGTTCATAGTTAATTAGTTCATTAGTTAATCTCCTCTCCTAACACTGCCCTAAGCTTTTTCTCTGCAATATGTTTTCAGAAGCCTGGGAAAGTATTCATAAGATAAAAACATATTTCTTCCCCCTCCAGGTCAGAGACAGGAGAAATCAGGAGAAAATTTGAGTTCTTTTTCTAAACTACACACCATCATTCCTAGTCCATAGACATGGAAATTTTAACATTACAAGTGTTTATTGCTAGAATAAAGTAAATCCAAAATGAATGGGTAATCCAAGCTTTCAGCTTGGTCATGCCTGGCAGTTTAACAGGACAATGACCTTCGTGGTCATTTTCTCACTCTCATGTCATAATTATCTTCTAAGTAAAGCCGTGACTTCAGTTCGGGTTAAGCATCTGAACAGGGTGAATTAAATTAATATTACTTCATAGAAATTTAAAAAAAAAAAAACTAAAAAATCACAGCTTTTAATCTAGTGCTGACAAAGGATGATAACAGAAACACAAGGCAGAAGGCAGAAGTTTACAAAACTCTTCTCCAGGGTTTAGGTTTCCCATTGTACACAAATACTTTTGTACCAAATGCAGTCTCTGCTGGTGTTCCTGCCAGATTCTCAGCTGACAAAACCTGGCATTAATTAAATTCAGTACACTGAATATTATACTTGTTAAACAAATCTGTGATCTTGTTTGTTTGTTTATTTGACTGGTTGGTTTGTTTCATGTCTCTTTGGCAGAAACAAAGCTCACAGTGATTGCTAAATTTGCTTCCAGAGTTATTTAATTTCTACGCTTTCCAGGTTTTGTATCTTTCTTCCCTCACTTGTGGCAATCATGAAATCTTCAGTATTTATAACCACAGATTTCACCCCTTGAAATCTTGTTCAGGGTACAAGCTCAGTCTCTAGATCACAGTCAGTCCCCACTGGCAGTGCTGCTCTCATTGAAACTACTCCCAATGTGTTCTCTGTCCAACCAGCTGTTGAAGATGCCTTTTCCTTTTCCTTTTCCTTTTCCTTTTCCTTTTCCTTTTCCTTTTCCTTTTCCTTTTCCTTTTCCTTTTCCTTTTCCTTTTCCTTTTCCTTTTCCTTTTCCTTTTCCTTTTCCTTTCCCTTTCCCTTTCCCTTTCCCTTTCCCTTTCCCTTTCCCTTTCCCTTTCCCTTTCCCTTCCAGAGCCCTTGCAGTGTATTAGTGAATTCTTGCACTTCCAGGGACAGCTTTTGCTAATCCTCTCCATCTCAAAAAGTGGAACTGCCTCTGCTGGGCTGGGTGATCAGCACGAGCTGCACTCCAGCCAGTTCTGAGTTTTTGCATTTCATTTGTTCCATGATGAAGTATCCCCCCTCTGAACATTCTCCATTCCTCAGAGGGTCACCAATGTTTTGCCATTTCCAGGAAAATGCTGAGTTTTGAAGAGAGCTGCACTGCCTGGCTGATGCTCTGGTGTAATCCAAACCAAATTTAACCAACCAGTTTTGGATGATTTTTTGGGTGGTTTAAATGATTGTACTGCCCTCTTTTCAGTGAGTTTTGTTATACACAGCAGCCATCTGCAGTAAGCCATGCAGGCTTGGTCTTATTGCCTCATTGCCAAATTCTCCAGCAGGTGATGAATAACAAGAAAATCACAAGGGTGTCGAATGTTTCCATTGCAAGAAACAGCAGAACAGTCCTTTTATTCAGCCAAATCTTTCTTTCAGACCAGGGGAGGATGTAGAGGGATGTGCTGTGAGCTCTTCTCAGTCGTCAGAGATGCCAGCCCAACCTTTCAAACAATTTAAATTGACCATCAAACCTCAGCTCTCACCTACAGAAGATTTCCTCATAGTTCAATAAATCACCTTATTCTTATATGACCTTTCTTCATCAGGGTACCTCACTTGTTGTTTTTCAGCTTCTAGGTTGAGTGAAGGACACTTCTGAGCCAAGGTCAGAGTCCATCCCATCCTGTAAATAATCCCCACAAAACTGTTGCAGCAGCTATTTACCTTATCCAAAAGGTAGGTGGATATAAGTAATTTTAACTCCTGTGTCAGCAAGATGGACAAAAGTTTATTCCACAAGGACCAATAAATATTATTACTTATTAATATTCTGGTTAAGAGAATAAAGAATTAAACTCTCAGATACAGTTTCTCAGTCACAAAAACATCAACTTAGAGTTTATCCCATTACCAGAAAATGAATTTGGGACAGCACAGTAAATGCAACACCAGTTTCCTGCCACTGGTTAGGTGGAAGAGCAGGAGTGATTTAATCCTACTCAGTAAATCTGGGAGGTCCAACAGAGCTTTATTTATTTATTTATTCATTTATTCCTCTTTTCCCATTGTTTACATCCATATTTTCTTTCCAATTTCCATTAACAATTCTGTATTGAATGTGGATTTCAGCACAGACTATCTGTCTGTCTCATGTAAGAAGTGAGGCTTTCTCCAACTAGGTTGTGACATTTTAGAAATCTCTGGCAGGCAGGATTTCAGAGATGTATTTGATAGAGCATGATTAGCACAGCAGCTACTAAAAATTATCTTAGAGAGAAGAAATTTCTCAGAAGAGTTACATAGCTGAGTGCTGCAATCCATTCAAAAATTGTCTGGGAAAGCTCTAAAGTTGGTTAGGTAGGAGGGAAAGAGAAGAGCACAGACACTGGACTGAAACTGTCCTGAATTCTTACTCTGGTGTGAGTATCTCCTCCCATTAGTGAAATATATCCAATATCTGTTTTCCTTGCCAGATCTTGGCTAGCTCAGAATTTGGATGGAGCTGCCAAAGTCCATTCTTGGCTACACTGTGGTCGCTGAAGCAGTAAGCATGAGATGAAAAGCTGGGCTAGGAAGCTTGGTTTGAAGCAACTTTCTGCTGGAGCTTGGAGTGCCTGCTGGAGAAAGCAGCTCCTGAACATCAGCTGCTACAAACCCCCTTCTCTGACAGTAGGAAAAAGCTTATTTATGTCTCTGCTCAGAAAAGAAGAATACTGAGGCTTGAGAATTGTTCTGGAGATTCTCTTGAACCCATGAGACCTTTCATCCTTTGACATCTTGAATCTGAGACTAGATATAACAGGCAGGGAAGGGAAAAAATGTGCTTTCTGAGGGCAAATACAGCTTTGTACACAATGGAAACCGACTTCTAACAAAGAATGTGTGACTGTTGTATTCAGGGACTTGTTCTTCTTTTTCTCACACATCATGTAGCAATCAGACAATTTATTGTCCCCTTCATTAGATTTCACACTACCCAAAAGTTGAAGTACGAATTAAAAAAAAAAAAAAAGTGGGGGGGGGAACCCAGTATGTATAAAAAATTAGACCACTGTTTTGAAGGATTGTATAGTTGAAAATTTCAGTCCTGCAGTTCAGGAACCTGCACAGCCAACTGAAAAAGTTTCACCCAGGGACCCCAGCAGCAGGCTAAAATAGACAAACTTCCAAATTTTCAGTCATCCTGGCACAACACACTTGTAGTTAATCCACTGTGAGCAAGAACACTCAATCACATTACTGAATGTCAGCCTAATAAATCAACAGCCCTGTAGTATAATGCCTTATGAACTAGAATTCCCTCTTAATTAAGTTCTAAAGCACACAAAGAGAGAGTTGAATCCTGAAGCAGTATTTTGGCTGCTCTGTCTCCACTGGAGCTGCTGCTCACTGCCAGTGTTTCCCTGGCAGCCAATCCAGATCAGCAGAATAATAAAAAGAGAAATTTTTATTAGCCAGCAGATGTGCTCTGACTCAACTGAAGGTCTGCGTACTCAGCTGGAGGCAAACATATCATGCTGAATATTGAACAATGTGATTGAACAATGAGATTGATGGTCCTGTTGTGTTTTGGAAACTCAGGCTATTTGTTCTTGGGAAACAAGAGAATTTTCTCAAATACATTAGAGGTTACTTTAAAAAGTTCAAACCATAGTAACAGGAAGCCACTTATGCTTAAACTCTGTAAAAATCAAACAACAAAGTCAAGAAACACCAAGGGAGAGTTTGGCACTGGAATAAAAATTACCTGGAGTTCGCCAAAATACACGGGATACACTGGAGGGCCTGAGTCCCCAAAATTCTGAAGAAAATTCTGGCCAGAACTCCCATGCCATTATAGTTTTGTGGCTGTAAAATGTAAGTAGATACAGCAATGTATCTGAACAGCTTGAGCCATGATGTCTGCCCCAGCCAAACCATATTTAGAGTTTCTTATCAGACCCTCTCGAATTCCTCAAGATTGCTGAGACATAAACTGTTCTAAAAATAAGAAAGAAGAGGCTGAGAAGCAGGAAAACAAGACCACAAGAGCCAGATAACAGAGGGTGGTTGAACACCTGGACTGTAACCAACCCTGTGGCCTGAGAAGTGCTGCAGAGCACGTGGACAGGATAGGGGCACCAATGAAAAGATTCCTGTTTGTGTGAACAGTAGTTTTAGAATGTATAAATAAGTGCATAATGTAAACAATAAATGGCTTCTGATAAACCATATTGGTTTATTGTTCAGAGGTCTTGAGTGGCCACAAGTAGAGGTGGTGTAATCATTATGACTGGTAACTGTGAAATAGATCTGAACTGACAAGAAAAAAAGAACAAAAAAGATATTAATGCATTTTAGAGTCACTAGGATTTTTTGGGTCCTCCCTCCCTCTATGGATTTGTTATTTGTATCCCTAGCAGGGCAGAGGATTTCTGCTGTAAACTTCAGAGACTGATTATTGATTTGTTTATTTATTTAATCTGTGCACATGTGCTTATAGAGTGAATTAGTTTTGACATGATCCTTCCTAGGCAGAGCTGTTATTGGCCTGCTGGATGATGGACATGGGCCTCCAATTCACACCAACCATTCCTTTGCACATTTTGCAGTCAGGAGCCAGTTTGAATCAAGAGAAAAGGGACCAGTGTTCAGTACCAGGAGACAGCCAAGAAAATGTACAGCCTTCCAAGAGACCATCTTTGCTGGAACTAGATACAGGAATAGGGCAGAGATAATCTATAATTCCAGAATACCTACACTTGAGAGTAATGTGGGGTGTTATAAATAAAGTGGGCTTTCATAGGTGGCATTATGAATTGTCAGTAATGTAATTTTGTTATGAATTGCTAATGTAATGAATTGTTATGCCTAATTAATGTAATAAGTTATAAAGTAATAAGTTATGAAGCTAAATGTATTGTAGTATGAGTGTGTGCCCACCAGAGGGGGATGGTGAGGACCCAGTGTGTTTAATAGTGGGAACTTTCCGGAACGCTACCTCATGGAGTGATGACAGCAACCTAGACTGTAATGGGAGAATGAGCCGTTCAGTGAAATCTAAGCATTCCAGAATGATTGGTCAGGAATGCATCATCAAATGGACCAACCAGTGACCAGAAAAAGGACCAATCAATGAAAGGATCAAAACGTAATAAATGAAATTAGGATTTTGACAACTAGGTCCCTTGGGTTAATGGCAGTTTAATTAAAAATGAATATTATTTAGTAAATAGAATAGTAATTTGGTATAAAAAAATACAGTTTAGTAAAAGAATATAATTTAGCAAAAAATTACAGTTTATATATATAATCTGCTAGTAATTAAGTATGATTAAAGCATAAGCAAAACTGACCGCGATACAGAGGGGGTTCCCCACCCTGCCTCACGTACAAAACAAAGCACTTCAAGCCAAACTTATATGCTGTATGCTTATATATATTCATGAATGTTTCCCATAAGTTTCCTCCTAGTTCTGATTTTTCTGATTTTACTTCACTATTCATCATGGTGCACACTTCAGTTGGTGTTAGGGGGTGTTCAGTCTTCTTTTGGTGGTCTTTTGGCAAAGGCTTCTCCTCTTCCTCCTTGTCCTTTGGATAACCTTACAGGTTTGTGCATGCGTACTAAGCGTTGTTATATGTCTACTCATTAGTCTGATATTTACTGATTTTTAGGCCCAGCACCTAAAGTTGTTCTAATTTTGTCCATCTCAAGGCCATTTTCATCTTGGGACATTACTTATGTTCCAAACTACATCCTGTACCTCAGTTTTAACATGTACCATCTGTAAAGGGGTGCATCTGTCTTGTAACACTGATTCTTTTGATAGCTTCTAATAATAACTTTCCAAATAGTTACAATTTAGTTAGCACAAATCAATTCCATTTATTATCAAAAGCCCACCAATCCAGAAGTTTTAAGAGACTTTAAAACCCCCGGGGTGTCCGGCATCTGGGGCTTTTCTGCAGAACCCATGTCCAAGGAAACACCCTGTGAAGTACACAGTATGTTACTTGTACCTCTGACTTGCTGTGCTGGCCCCAGGCTTACCCAGGGGTCTCATCTTCAGTTGTTCTGATTTTTCAATAAACAGGCCTGAGTTTTTTCTTCAGTAAGTTCTAGCCTCATTTCACCTCTTCATAACATGGGGTATTTGCAGTGCAAAATTACCTTAAGTCAGGGAGGATCAGTAAGAGCATGTCTTACACAGAAAGACATCATCAGATGTACAAGAAGTTGGCAAGACCTGCAGTGGATTCTATAACTAAAGATGTTACTACAGCATCTAAAAACACTTTCAGATAATCCTATAGTGTCTGATGAGGACTTTTTCTCTGGCATTCAACACTTAATGAAATTTAAAGTCTCTTGCCTTTGGCAAGTCACACAAGTAGCTCTTCTGCCTCCCAAGACTGAGTGCAGGTACTCACAGACCTCTTTCTGAAGGAACAATAAAGGTGTTGTTTTAGCTGTGACATTCTAAAAATATAAATGAGGCCACAAATGTGAAAAAAAAATTTAAAAAAAAAAATTGTTTCTTCCTGTAGAGCTTGCTGACAGTTACTTGCTTTCCTCACTTCCCAGGATCATACTCAGCTAGCTCAGACTTAGATTATGGCACACATTAAATCACAAGTGTGAAAACTCAGTTTGCATCCGGCATTTCTTCACTTCGGTAGGAACACCACAAGAGGTGTTTTCTTCAACTTAGCTGCTCATTAGGTCCTGAGTTGTGGCAGTGCATTTTGTTAATACAAGTTTCACATATGGTTTGTCCCAGTTACTCCCCGCCCCAAAGGGGAATGGTTCTACCCCAGGTTATCTCCCTCTTTCCTTAATGTCACTGGTTAAGTTTTGTATATATATATTTTTATCCTCTCCTAGATATAAGCTGCTGCACCTCTATGTTTTTAGTCTTTCATCTTTGACCCCTATTATTAGAGAATAGACCCTCTGGGTTTCATACCCGAAGACCCTTCTCTTTCTTCTACCCTGATCCTTGGTGCATCCCTACCACCTCGAGCCGTAGAGCATTGTGCCCTAGCCCATCTTTCCCAGCAAGCTGCACTCTGGATTGCCTGGCTTTCTGGAGCCAGCCCAGTCTTGTCACAGTCTCAGGAGCTGGCTGGACAGGAAAATGTCTGGTGCAGCAACACTGAGTATTACTGGTATCAATTCAGTTGGAACTAAATTAGTAACGATTTACAGCCTGTGCTATGTGGCTGTTTTCCAATATCAGGAGCCTTAAAAAAAAAAAAAAAAGTAAAAAAGACAAAAATAATTACATAAAAAAGAAAAAAACTATAATTTGGTTACTCATGTGCTTTATGTAAGGCTAGTTGCATTCAGGTGCTGAGATACTGCTAAAAATGCAATTCAGTCATTTGCTATGCAGTGATCTTGTATTACTGCAGAAGCAAAAGTGTCAGGTGCTGCCTGCAGCGAGGCAGAGGACCTGGTTCAGGAACGGCACAGTGACCAATCCCAGGTCACTTGGTCCATTTGCACACAACACCAATGTGATGGATGGCAGAAATGGCGTTTATTGCTGAAGAATCTGACACTTTATAACCTAGGTTCACAGTGTCACTCCCATCTGCTTTCATCACAGCTAGGTGCTATTGGCTAATTATGGGGGTCATTACCATAACTAAGGAGGAGGGGGGTGACTATCTTTCCATTACATTCCGATATCTTCTGACTGCCAGGCCCTGGCTCCCACATTTTCCCCTCCTCCTTATGCTTAACTAAATTTGCTAGAATATGAGGTGTATTAGTCTTGAAAGTTCTAATGTTATTTTATATATATCTATTTTAAACATTTTATCTAACTTATCTATATTATGAAAAGTTTTAAAAGTAGATATCATAGACTTAAGTAAAATATAAGGTACACTATACTTAACTAAAAGGTTAAAAACTTATAAAATAGACACCGCAGTTTTTCATTAGCAAACATAAGGCACATGCGGTGACCAAGCGTATTCTTAGAGCATCTGCTGTCTTTCTACAAACAGAATGTTGACTTTTTCTAGTTGGCTCTTGACAAAAGACACAAGCTTATTTAAAACACACGGTCCAAAGATTAACACCAATAAGATCATCACAATTGGCCCGATCAGGGTAGACACCAGGATGGTCAGCCACGGAGATTGGTCAAACCAGGATTGGAACCAGCTTTGCTGGGCTTCTCTCTCTGCCTTCCTTTGAGACAGCCTGTCTCGTAGCTCAGCCATGGTGTCTCTCACAACTCCGGTGTGGTCTGCATAGAAGCAGCACTCCTCCTTCAGGGCGATGGGCCTCAGGGAGGCCTCCTTGCTGAGTGAACAGAAAGTCGAGACTTCGCCTGTTCTGCAAAACAACCTCGGAGAGTGAGGAGACTGACTTTTCTAGAAAGGATATGGATTTCTCAATTCTCTGTAGATCTTCATCTACAGTCATCTGTAGCTGAGAGAGACTCTGACTCTGGGTTACCAGGGCGGAGACACCAGTGGCCGTACCAGTCACTCCCAAGCCGAGCAGCATTGCTATTGACAGTCCTGTCAGCAGCTCTCTTTTCTGAAGGCAGCCTGCCCTCTCAAGGTACTGGTTCACTTCTTCTTTGGAGTGGTAAAGGACCCTGGGAACAATCACAACTTGCACACAAAAATTGTTAGAAACACTGAAGTTATAAACTGATAGGCATAGGGTAATCATTGCCGGGTCTGTGCCCATCAGCAGCTGCAGGCTGGAGCTTTGCAGTTTAGGATTTATTGGTGAGTGAACTCTCTGTCCCCCCCTCTGTCACTTGGACTGGGAACGCTAGTGCAGATGAAGAGACCCAGCTGGCACATGCAGCTTTTATCTCTCCCCAGTCTGTGAAAGTAGTATCCTCTCTCAGTTTTTTTTTTTTTTTAATATGGAGGGGGATATTCTTGTATCTTTGTTGTTTCCTCCTCTAAGGAGTCAGTCTCTGACGCTCATCCTCACTAGCGTCGCTGTCGGAGTCAGAATTCGACTGGCCAGCTACTTCCGGTTTCCCTGCCTTTTTGTTGGGCTCCAGCCACGCCTACACCCCTTGTGGGCGGGCTGTTCCCTCCCTCCAGGTTGTCCCCGCCCTTCTCTCCGCCCTCCACTCCGCCCTTTGATCCTCCCTCTGTTCCGCGCTCTGCTCTTTTCCCTCTCTCTGCTCCTTCTCCCTCCCCTCTCTCTTACATTCCTTTTTCTCTGTGTACCACGCCCGCACCTTATCTTTTTCGCTTCACATTCTCTTTCTTTCTCACCTACTTTATCTTTCTCGCCCTCCCAACCATGTAAGCTTGTCAATGCCAGTGTTTGTTCCCTGTTCCCACCAAGCATTTCAGGAGCAAATGTGTGCTTGATCACTCAAGAAACAGGGGGGGGAAAAGAGTATTATATGGACATCCAGTTCTAAAGTTGGGAGGAATGGTGTGATGGCATATTCCAAGTGGAACTGGTACTCAGGAACATGCACCCCTTTCAGGGTGCTCAGAGACCATGAGACCAGCAGAGTTCTTTGCAGAATTTTCTCTCTTCTACTTTGGAGAAACTGGTTTTAAAACTAACGTTTATGTTAAAAATGGAGTCCCCAGCATTCTGTGGATCCTTGGGTGATCAAAGGCTCCTGGCCTCTTCATCTCTTCTCTTGCCTGCTACTTGTGTTACACGTGTGGCACACTGCTCACTAAAGAGCTGACATTGCCATGTGCTAATTGTTAGCTATGTCCTTGCTGTGAATTGAAAAGTATGACTAATCCCAACTATTAGTTTTCCTCGACAGACAAAGATAAAATGATTAAAAAAGAATTTTAATCAAAATTTTAATGTTTTCTTTGTTGGAGAACTATTAATATCCAGAAATAAAATCTTTTTCCCGCTTCTCTGCACTGTCTCTCAAACTTGTGTTTAGGACACAGATAATCACACATTGGTATTTTTTCATCATCTTTTATGAAGTGACCAAATACCATCCCTGCATTTCAACATGAACAGGAGTCACGTCACCAGTGACAGGCAAGAAATACCTTTTATTTCGAGTTCTGCTAAAGAAACACCAGACCATGAGGGAGCATTTTGAGAGGGGATAATAAAGAAGATTCTGATGCCTAAACCTGCAAGTGCTCAGCTAGCCTTGGTGCCACTGGAGTCCCTGGAAAATGCAGTTCTATAACCATAGAAGGGAAAGACAAACCTGGCTGGCAGGAATCTCTAAATGTTGCTGTCCCACACCATCATACAAAGCAGGGCTGACCTTAAAGTTAGGTGCAGCTTCAAAGTTATTCCATGTGGCACAGGGTCCTATTTCAGGTTAAGTACTAAATAAATCCATGGTTGGAGTTCCATTGAAAAGATTGTACCTCTGGTGGACTAAAATAAGGATCTCTGGAAACAAATGTCTGTCAGTGCCAGACACATTTAGATTGTGGAGAGAAATCTTAAGTCACATGGAAAAATGGAACTTTCCTGAAACTATTTGTAGTGCAGATCCTATCTACAGTATTTGCTCTGTGTATGTATGTTGTGTTTGCAGCATTTCTGCAGGCACTGATTGATGGAAGGTGCAGTGACCTACTAAAAAATCTTGCACAGCTCCTGCAAACATCCCTTAACAAAGGGGGGGGGGGGGGGAATTCTTCATTCTCAGTGTAGTAAATCTGATCCTTGAAAGGACCACCCATAAAAAAACATTGCAAACTGCCGTGATTCCATGGAACATCAGCAATTTGTTATGCAGAATCTATTTCCTTAATGTTCCAGAGATTTTTGGCTGCCCTGAATGTGGTTAAGGATGCCAGGTTTTTGTTACGTGTACTTTTAAAAAAAGGCAATTTCCATTTGACCAGAAGAATTTTGCCACTTAAGGAAGACCAACAGCAATGCAAACACCTTAAAGAAAGACATTTGGTAACGTATGGTTATGTATGATACTCCTCAGAAAAAGAAAAGTCCACACTGACTATTTGTTATGATCCAGTTATTAAAATTGTTAGAGAGATGCCTCTGCCCAATTAAGGTGCAAACAAGACCATATGTCAAACTCAATAGTATGGATTTTATTTATCAGTAGATGTGAGGAAGAGAGAGAAATAGAAAGAAATAGAAAAAAAAAGCATGGGAGAGGAAAGAGAGTGACAGGGATGCATTAGGTCGAAGACATCACTGCTCCATGGATCCAAACAGAGTCTCATTGATCCTCTCCTGGTGTTCTCAGTGGCGAGGGTCTCCCAAAACATGGAATTCAATGGATTAAAAGACATTTTGGCAAGGTGGGAATGCCCAGGTACCTCCTCTGATGAGGGGCAGTTTGACAGACTCTTGCAACAGAGGCAGGATCTGCATCACCTGCAGTACCCTGGTGGCCTCAGGAATGAGTCTGAGGGGCACTTTTGGGTCTTGGATGATTTACGACCCTTCCTCAACTGCCTCGCATGCTAATGGCCTGTGTGTGACCTTCTCATGGAGGAGACATTTGCAGCTGAACCAGTTTGTATAAGGGAAGGATGGCTGTTCACTGCCTCTGACCAGAGATTACACACCCAAAAGCTCTTGATTTCATTCTGTTTTTTTCTGGAAGAACAATGGTAATAACTGGTAAGAGAACAATGCTAAACATTCCCAAAGGGAAATAAACAAACACTGTGGCAGTGTGCCTCAGGGAGACAAAGAGTTACATTGTTCCACCCCAAACCCCTTGTGAAGGGTGGCCCAGGTGTTCTGATTGGGTTTGAGTCCCTGAGAGGTTCTCCTTTGGTGTGTTTCTACTGGTCCCTGACCCTGAACTCCACCCTCAAAGGTGGGGACCCTTGAGAGTTCTGTCCCTCAAAATCCCCTGCTGTGCTTCTGTTTGGGGCTCCCTGTTCTCGACCTGAGTTTGTTCCCATGCTGAATAAATGGTTTCATGAACTGGAGCCCGTCTCAGTTGGTGTTCCATGCTGGTCCCCAGAATCCTGTGGCTTCCTGGACGAGATCCTGAAGTTGCTGACTGCAACAAATGGTGAGAGAATGCGTGGCATCCAGCAAAGCACCAGGAGAACAGCAGGACCCGGCTCCATGGACATTCCGTAAGTCCCCAGCTGATGGCTTGAGAGCCAGCGAGACCCCCGCCTTAGAGAGGAGGACTCGAGAGTACCTGGCAGGGAGGCTGGGTTGAGTGCCTCGGGCATGGGGAAGAAAAGGGCTTACGGAGGTGGGGGAGCCGAGACCAGACGCTGGGACAAACACCTAACATCACCCAACGAGACGTACTATGGACGATATTAACGGTATGGACGATTATGGACGGTATGGCTCTTCCGGTGGACTGCTTTTTGTCTTCTGTGAAGTTCCTCATTTTTTTTTTTTTTTCGTGTATACCTCCCTGTACCTTCCCCCCTCCCATGTTCCTAAAGGGCAGAACAAAGGGTGAAAAAAAAGCCAAGATGACTCGGGGCTGCTGCTGTCTCCCCGTCACCCCAGTGTCTTTCTGCCATCCCATTCCCTGTTTTCCTGAAGGCAGGCAAGGGACGGAGAACATCCAGAGTGCTGCGGGTCTGCTGCCGTCTGCCCGCCGTTCCGTGTCCTCCTTCACCCCGTCTTGCCACATTCCCCGTTCCCGGTCTGGAAAAGTCCGTCCCGGACCCCCCCCATCCCAAGATGGCTCTGGCCACACGGTCTGGGATCCCTTGTTTCCCGCCTTGCTCCTTCTATTCCGGTCCCGAACCTTCCCTTCCCCCAGTAACTCCTGCTTCGCTCCCAGGCCTTTGTTCGGCTGATCCACCCCTGGGGGCTCTGCCTTTTCCATCATGGGCAACACCTCCTCTGGAGAAATCGAAACTGTAACCGAGCTCCCAAAGCCAGTGCTTCACCGAGATCGTCTAAAGAGGCGACGCCCACATGGGAGTCGAGCCGAAGCTGGAGATCGAAGAATTCTGCCCCTCGTGAGAGGAGATCTAAGAGTTGCACCCTTCCTGAAAGAGAATCCTAAAGTGGAAGAGACTGAACTAAAAACCCATTATATTTGTATTGAGTACCATCACTGTTTACTGAGATTTAAGTGTTTGTTTTTAATTTTGGGGTTTTTTGTTTGTTTGCTTAATGTGTTTTGTTATTGAGTTTTTGGTGTCCCACAAAGCAAAGTGGGTGCTCTGTGGAGGAGGCGAGATTTTAAGGTGTATGTTTGGAAAAATTTTAAGCTCCTAGTTAAAATTTGAAAAAAAAATATATTAAAAAAATAGAAAAGGAGCAGATGTGGCAGTGTGCCTCAGGGAGACAAAGAGTTACATTGTCCCACCCCAAACCCCTTGTGAAGGGTGGCCCAGGTGTTCTGATTGGGTTTGAGTCCCTGAGAGGTTCTCCTTTGGTGTGTTTCTACTGGTCCCTGACCCTGAACTCCACCCTCAAAGGTGGGGACCCTTGAGAGTTCTGTCCCTCAAAATCCCCTGCTGTGCCTCTGTTCGGGGCTCTCTGTTCTGGACCTGAGTTTGTTCCCATGCTGAATAAATGGTTTCATGAACTGGAGCCCGTCTCAGTTGGTGTTCCATGCTGGTCCCCAGAATCCTGTGGCTTCCTGGACGACATCCTGAAGTTGCTGACTGCAACAAAACACCAAACCAGTTATCATATAGTGAAGCACGAAAACTAGATTTTCTGAGGTCAAACCACTGGCTTGTGACTTTATTTAAGATCTGGAACTGGGTATGTATAGGTGTCATGGGGTGACTTTACCTTTACGATAGCTTCAGGAGCTAAGGAAGTTGAAGCTGCTGATCACTGATGGGAGTCTTTTCTCCTGACCAATTATCGGTCATTTCTAAGAATTGACAGCAGTTTTGACCATTGAAAAGTGAGATCAACCTGTGAACACCTCCTTAAGATGTACAGCCAAAGCTCTTTTGCTCTTTTTGGTTTCTGGCTCCTGGAAAGGTAACGAGGCTCTGTCTCGGCCTCCTCCCCCCCTCCAGGCTGGACAAGGCCACGGGGGGGGCGGGAGGGGTGGCAGGAAGAAACGGAGCTGGCGGGCCTGACTTAGTTTTCAGTTTCTGCTGCTGGACTGAAACACTGAAACTTGACACCATGAACACTTGCAGCCTTTCCAAGACTTTAATTCTTTTACTACCTGGATAAAATGTACAGATTAGTCCTTTTTCCCAGAGAGACAGAGAGAGAGAGACAATCAACATAAGGAAGACATCATAAACCACCAAAGACAGTGATGAAAGGGTTAAGTTTTAGATGGGGAAGAGAGAATAAGGAGATGCTTTATAAGCTGAAATATTTTTCTGTTAAAGCTATGGAGATGGACAATGGTGTTTTGAAAAAGACTCCTTTAATTCATGACAGAGTATATTGGGAGGAATGGAGTGTTCAAAGTGTGGATTTTGAGCAAAAAGTAGAGTAATTGTGATACAGTGAGGTGCTAGAACAGAGTGAAGCGAAGATTTGAAGATTTGAGGGCAAAGAGAAAACTGTTTTCAAGCAAAGCTCACAGAGACAGATGAAGAGAACTTTTGCCTTTGAATAACTCATCCTTAAAAATGACATCCCTAGACTCATGGCCCACACACACCTCAGAGTGATGTGAAATGGGAGGAGAAAATTTGATGACAGATTTCCAGGCAGCTGGTGTCAGAGAAATAGAAAACTGTAACAGAAATAGTTTTTTCTGGTGAAAAACTCCATAGATTAGCAGAAGAAGACTTCTGTTTCTCTACAAAGGCTGATGAAAAGACTATTCTAGTCTTTTCATCTAATGAAAAGAAAATTCTAGCAGGAATTGGGACTGTTTTAACCACCAAAGTTCCAAAGTTTTTTTTGCCTCTATGTTGTCACATGTACAAGGGAATGGTTGGGTAGTGGGGGATAAAAGGGTTTTCTGGAAGTTTATTTTGGTGTTTTTATTCTTGTAGTTTTGTTAATAAACTTACTTTATTTCCTTTTAAGCCTGTTTTGCTCTTGTTCTAATCCATATCTCACAGCAAGAAGTAAGTAATTTTTTTAGTTACTGCTTTAAAACCACGACAATAGGGAAATGGAAATTGGGGATATTCAGGGGATATTTGGTTTAGAAACAGGTTGATTATTCCCTTGGGTAACTGTCTTTGCCACTTAACCAATACATGTCTAAAATACACCTGCCAAAAGGTACTGGGCAGGACTGCCCTGACCATGCCACAGGAACAGAACTGTGACTGAAATCTCCTGATGACTGTAGGAAAGAGGATAAAATCTTCGGAGGGCTCACACCTGACAGAAGCCCCAAGAACAGACAACTAATGTACCAAGCTGCATCAGTGGATGGTGTTCAGCTCATTACGACATCCCAAGGACAGTGAGCACTGTGCTCATGGAGCATGTCTTGAAGATTATTTTCTTTGTTACCAGTGAGACTAGACTGTGATATTGAGTATATAGACTTGCTATTGAGTAACTGCTCTGAAGTGCCCTAATTCAAGGGGAAAAAATCCTTAAACTATAATACAACTGAATGATTCTCATTACCTTTTTAAAAGAACCTGAGCTAATTGTAGCTTTTAGGTGTCTGGGGGAAGAAAAAAGGAAGGAGCTTGCAGTAACTCCAAGAGAAAAGGGCAGCAATTTTTATTCAAGCATCAGGTGGTTTTCCCAAAACTAAACTCCCAAACCACCACATTTTTAGCCTGTTACATACTCTATAAACAGGCTGTGAATTTTTTACTTTTTGTTGTGCATTAAAACATCAAAAGTAAAATTTCTCTGCTGCTTTTGTCTTCCATATGCATAGATCATTGATTTTTATCTATGCTACTAATGGAACTTGAAATTGTTTTCCTTCATGTTTGTGTGCTGAAGTTGTCTGAATTTGGAGCAGGATTTGGACCATGTTACCCATACAGGCCTCTTCCCAAAACTGGGTGGATGCTCACACAGAGATCATCTTCAATAACTATTTTCTTGAAGTAACTATGTGATCAGTCATCAGAAACATGCCCTCAAGCCTTTTAAGTCATTCTACCAAGTTACGTTTTTACAGTATTTTCCTTAGTGACTTCTAATACTAATGCCTGTGTGGATACGATTTGATGGATTTATGCAAGTAAGGAGAGTTTCTCCTATGAGAAAGAAAGATAGATAGATAGATAGATAGATAGATAGATAGATAGATAGATAGATAGATGAGAGATGTGAGAAGTAAGTGTGTGTGTGTGTGTGTGTGTGTGTGTGTGTGTGTGTGTGTGTATGTGTGTGTGTATGTGTATGTGTAAGAGAGAGAGAAAGAGAGACAGAAAGAGAGGGCAGGAGTATCAATAGAGTGCCTCTAAAAAGTTTCTACCTTACATTAATTCTTGGTTCAGCTTTGGGATAGAAATAAATGGAGTGAATGAAAATTTTAGGGACAGAGCTTGGGAGAGCTTCAGTGGAATAGTGGAGCAGGTATGACGAAGTTCCCGTTGAAGGTCAACAGTGAGGAAAAAACCCTTTCTCTTCATCCCTGCCCTGCCTTGGCACCAAGCCCACAGGCTGCTCAAGAGAGACCACTTCCTGCAGAGCAATGACAATAGTGGCTGTGCAGCTGAAAACCTGGATCTACAGAGCAGTTTTAGGGAACTCCACTATTGAACCTGTAAATTTCCCTGTGTTCTCCTCAGGCAGTTTCCTCACACTATCCCCAGGTGGAAAAGAGCAGCTTTCTTCAAGCTGTTCCCTCACCAAGGTTTGTCACACTGGTGTTTCATGCAGTGCAGATCTGCTGTGTGACAAAATGCTAGATTTACAAGATCACGCAAATCAGTACCTACATAAGGCATCTGTCCACCATGGCAGCAGGGAATGATGTTCAGTTGAATCAACCTCACACACAATGTCTGACTCAGAAGTCATTTGGCAGGCAGAATATCAAACATGCTGAGAAACGACATTAAAAATTCTACTGCTTAATTCTGAGTTCTATTCAGAATTACTGAAGGAGACTCAAGACTGTCCCAGAGGACTGTGTGGTGGATGTGCTACACTGTTAAATGTGTCAAGAGTTGGCTTGAGGTTTTCAGGATTTGTTTATGGTAGAGGTGAAATTTCACAGCAAGTGAAATTTCAAGAATTGTAGGTATTTGAAATTTGATTTTATATGATGGTTCCTTCATTGAGCTTCATTTTTTATCTTTTTCTTGTTTTCTTAAATAAGAGCATTGTGAGTTTTAAGAAATTTTTCACTACAAATAAACCAAAACTTGAGGGATTTTTGAGGGAAAGAGGGAGTGTTCTTCCCACATATGCGTACCATTCCTATATTTTAACTTAGGTCAGGTGGGTACTGTCCAAAGACTGGAATCACTTGAGTGTCAAGCCCAGAATGCTGTGAAGAATGAACCTCAGCAATCTCAAATCTAAGTGTGCAGAGTAGGTGCAGATAAACTAACAAGAAATGCTCCAAAAAGTCCCCATTCTCCCCAGGAGCATAGCAGTAACGTTGCACCAGAGAGCAGCAGGACACTGCCAAGCAATCTGCAACACTCCAAAGGTGTTGATTTGCCCTTTAGTTTGCTGGTGGGAGCTCCAGCCAAATTCTACAACTCTCAGACAAGAGGCTGTAGCCAAAGAATTGATCTCTTCTCCAAGGAAATAAGGGGTAGGAGAGGAAATGTCCTCAAGTTGCAGTAGGTGAGGTTTAAGTTCACCTAGAGGGCAGTCAGGGGTGGTGAGCACTGGCAGATGCAGCTGCAGTCCCCATGTTCCTTTCAGTGGTGGCTTTAAGGTGTCTGCAGCCTGGATCCAGAGCACCCTGGGGGCTCCTGGGGCTGGCTTTGCACTCAGGGTGAGGATGCCCAGGAGCTGCTGGGGGCCAGCAGTGGGGACGAAGGCTGGGGCTTGCAGGCTGGGACATGTGGCTCTGGGGGTTAGGACATACCAGGGCATGAGTCACATGAGCCTGGTAGCCCAGTGACATGGTTCTGCTGGCTGTGGCATCACAGAGCACGACAGGTCACACTGGCACCTGTGTCCAGGGGCAGCAGCAGGCAGTTGAACTCTGGCAGCACACGCAGTGGGAATGCTGGGCTGGATGGGGGCTGGCAAAGCCGGGCTGGGGGTTTAAACCCAGAGTGAGAACTGGGACCCTCAGGACTGCCCGTCCAGGTACCCCCTAGTCCCCTGCTCCCTCCCAGCCAGAGGTGCTCAGCTCCCTTTCTCTCACTAGGCCATGTCTCCAATCATTGCTCTCATCCTGGCCATGTTAGTTACCCCCAGTGGGCTGAAGGTGGACATAAAAACTCATAAGGATGTGGTCAAGCAGATGCAGGAGCGTGAGGAATTTTTGCATCGGGAGATGAGTCGGCTCCTACAGGAAATTGAGGAGAACAATTCCACGATGAAAAGCCTGTTCCTTTCCGCACAGCAGCTGCCATGGCTTACTAGGCTCACTGAGGCTGTTCTGCTGTCTGTGGCCTTCTGGCTGGTCAGGAGATGGAAGTGGCGCTCTGCCAGCAGCAGGAGGCAGGAGGGATCCAGCAGCAAGGAGAATGGCAACAGTGAGGAGAAGGCTGGCAGCAAGGAGGTCAGTGAGCACGAGGAGAAAGTCAAGGGTGCAGACAGTGGTGGCAGCACTCTGGCTGTGCCCACCCCATCACCAATGGGCACATCCAGGGTAAGGCTGGAGTGGGCTGTCAGCAACCTGATCTAGTTGGGAATGTCCCTGCTCATCGCTTCAGGGTCCCACGGGACGGCCTTTAAAGGTCACTCCCAAGACCAACTCTCCTGTATTTCTGTGATTCTGCAGCAGGACCCACTCAGCATGAAGGTGCTGAAGGAGCTGTTGGACGAGCTCCTCAGTGTCTGCCGAGAGCTGTCCCGGAGGAGCTTCATGCCAGAGCTGCACCCAGCCACCGGGACAGGCACCAGCTCTGAAGCCTGGAGCATCCAGGAGAACAGCAGCACCTACTGCCCTCTGGTCATCCTGCGGCCACCCCTCGGCCACTCCTTCAGCCCGGAGAGCACAGAGCAGCCGCCAGCCAGGCGCATCCGTGTGGTGCTGGAGTGCCTGTGCTCAGGGGAGCAGCTGCTGGGGCAGATGTGCTTTCTCCACACCTCTGGTGGCCAGCTGCCCAGGGATCAGGAGTGGTACCTGCTGGACACTCTCTGCACAGGCTTTTTGTAGTTTAGGGCATAAGCGGTGCGGAAGAATTCGGGATGTAACGGAAAGCTAGCAACCCACCCCTCTCTCTAGGATAGTAAAGCCTCCTGCAATTAGCCAATAGCACCCAGGTGTGACGAAGGCAAATGGGAGTAACACAATGACCCTAGGTTATAAAATGTTAAATTCCCCTGCAATAAACACCATATTTGCCATCCATCACATTGGTGCTGTGGGATATGGTCCATGTGGCAGGAGAAAGCCACCATGCTGACTCTGGCCAGGGTGTATGCCTTGCTTGAAAACCATCATTTGGTGCCCGAAACCCAGGAAGAAAAGTGGGAAGAAGCGTGGCAAGGAACCCAGAAAGCAAGGATTCCCTGGATCACCGAGCAGTGGCCAAGATAGCTGGACTAATCTTGGCAAGAGAGATCCTGGGCCCAGAAGGAAGATGGAATCATTGATAAAGGTCGTATCTGAATTATATAAGCAGTGGGGGTAGACTGTAAATCTAAGGATTTTATGCTTGCTGTTACACAGCTTTTACAAATCGATGTTGTAGAGCATCCAGTGGACATTCTGCACCCTGAGGTGTGGGAGAAATGTACCAGAGCTCTGGCTAATGAAACTGTAGATTCTGGTAATATGAAACATTTTAAGTCCTGGGGTAAGGTCATTAAGGCCTTGAAAAAAGCTAGACAAAAGCAAGAAACCTGGATGGCAGCAGAAGACTGTCTCTTAGTCACCCCAAAACTAGGAGTCAGTGCTACAACACAAACTTTAGAGCCTCCAGATGAGAGCAGCTCAGCTGAGCAGAAGGGGACACAGGAGGACGATATGCCCCCTAAAACCCCAAACCCTGAGCTGCCCTCAGAGGGGCAACAGAAAGCAAGAGATTTTTGGAAAAATTTAACAGAAGAAGCCAGAAATGTAGCAAAGACAGTAAGGGGAGAAACATCCCCACAAAGACTTAAAGATGGCGCTGAGGAAAAAGTTGTAGAGCAGGAAAAAAAATGTCTTTAACAAAGAACAAAAGCTGGCCTTGGAAGATGAGCACGGTTGGGGGGTTGGGAGAGATAAGAAATATGTAGAAGAAAGCAGGGGATGGGTACAGAATGATTGGAATGCAAAGGCAGTGGAAGGAGGGGGAGACAGAGGGCAGAACAGAGCCTGGAGTGAGGGGCAGAAGGAAAGATGGGCGGAGTGGAGTGTGGAACACGTGGAGAACCAGGAGGGAGGGAACAGCCCGCCCGCAGGGGTGGCAGGCAGGGCCATAGCCCAAGAAAAAGGCACGGGAAACAGGAAGTGGCCACCCAGTCAAACTCTGACTCTGATTGAGATACGAGCGACGAAGGGTCAGAGCCCGAGTCCTCAGAAGAGGAAACAATAAAGATAAACAAGAACATCCCCCCCCCACATTAAAAAAGAACCGAGAGAGGACACCCCTCTCACAGACTGGGGACAGATAAGAGCATAATGTGCCACCTGGGTTGCCCCAGATGCATTAGTATTCCCAGTCAGGATGTCTGAGGGGGGGAAGAGGGTTTATTCACCAATAAATCCTAAAGAAGTTAAAACGATTGTTAAAGCAGTTTCAGAAAAAGGGCTTAATTCTGCCATGGTCACCTCCCTTATCGATGATCTTTTTGGAGGTGACGACCTGCTCCCTTTTGATATAAAACACATTTGCAGATTGCTTTTCAATGGGGCAGGGATGATTGTTTTTAAACAAGATTGGGAAGACAACTGTGCCAGATACCTAGCCCAAATAAATGGGGCAGACCATCTGCTACATGGCTCCAGCCTGCCACAGCTGATGGGCACAGACCCAGCCATGGTTACACCTCAGGCACAAGGCCAGGGTCTGTGGGCCCACGAAGTTATGACAACCACTCGTGCGGCCAGAGAAGCTATTCACTCGGCCTCTAGAGTTATTGCTAAGCCATCACCATGGTCTACCATGAAGCAAAATGGAAGTGAGAGCTTTACACAATTTGTAGACCGCCTTCAGGTAGCTGTTCACTCCTCTTCCCAGCCCCCAGAGGCAAAAGGCCCAGTCATGGCAGACTGCTTACAACAGCAATGCAATTTGACAACCAAGGAAATTCTCCGATCACTACCAGCAGGGGCAAATATCACAGAGATGATTAAACATGTCGCGAGGGAGGAACAGATAGCCCCGATTCAAACTGCAGTCTGCACAGCAGTTGCTAACGTGATGGCGTGTTTCAAATGCGGTCAGGCAGGTCATGTTGCTGCAAATTGCAAAAAGGGGGGGGCCCTGGCAGTGCCCACCTCACAGCAAAACCAGTTTAAAGGACCATGCTGGGCTTGAGGGAAGAAGGGGCTCCTTGCCAGAGAATGCAGATCCAAGGCTCAGGGAAACGGGGCGGGGGGAGAGGACAGCAGGGCCACATCCAGTTCTCTCCCACCTGGGATGCAAGGCAGCCCAGCTATGCCAATCCTGCAAGAACTGAGCTGCTCCCGAACCCATTACCCCCCCGAGAGGTGACCACTTTCATAACTCAGCCGGTTGCTCAGCCAACCCTGCCTTATCTGCCTCAGGGACAGCAGGGATCACACTTGGGGGACAGGACCCCAGGGTGGCCCTGGCAGTAAGGTGTGACAACCTGCCAGTGGTATGGGGAATCTGTACCCTTTATGACACCCCAAGTGATCAAAGTATCCCCTCTGGATCCATCAGTGTTCCTTTTCTAATTGATACTGGGGCAGATGTCACAGTCATTCCGGAGACAAATTGGCCTCCACTCTGGAAACTAGAGGATGCCCCCATGGTAGGCGGGGTTGGAGGGTTGTCACGAGCTCGGAGAAGCACACAGCTAATAGCCATTACACTCCACACAGAAAAAGGGCCAGAAAAAACTATTGCCCTCTTCCCGTGTGTCATGACAGGAATCCCAGCCCTGCTAGGAAGAGACGCCCTAGCTTTGCTAAAAGCCAGGGTGACAAATTTACCCTGAGGGCCACTGCTGTGTACCCACTGCCACCAATCAGGCTTTCTTAGAAATCATCTGACCCAGTGTGGGTTGAGCAGTGGCCCCTGTCCAAGCCTCGATTAGATGCCCTTCTTGAGTTAGTTAACCGTGAATTACAACAAGGTCACATAGAGCCATCTACTAGCCCGTGGAATACTCCTGTTTTCATAATCCCTAAACGATCCAGAGAAGGGTTTCACCTCCTCCACGATTCGTGTGAAGTAAATAAGAAAATTCAACCCATGGGGCCTGTTCAAACACTGTTACCTATGAACTCTATGGTACCAGAGGGCCAACCCTGTGCTGTTCTGGATATCAAAGACTGATTCTTTTCTATACCCCTACATGAAGAAGATAAAGAGCGGTTTGCTTTCTCTGTGGTGTTTCCAAACAGCCAGCGCCCCAACCTACGCTTCCAGTGGAAAGTGCTGCCTCAGGGGATGGTCAACTCACCTACAATCTGCCAAATCACAGTCGATCGAGCGCTAGCACTGATCCACCATAGCAACTCGACTGTGACCATCATCCAGTACATGGACGACATCCTGATTGCCGTGCCCTCAAGGGGTCAGGTAGACCAGTTAGTGTCAACAATCAGAGACTCTAAAAGCAAATGGCTTTGAAATCGCGAGCGCAAAAATAAAAAAGAGGCCGTGTGTAACCTTTTTGGGGGTGGGGATCACAGACTCTTACATATCCCCTCCCCAGATAAAGATCCGTCGAGACATCAAAACACTCTGTGACATGCAGCAGCTGGTGGGATCCCTGCAATGGCTCCGCAACATCGTCCTAATCCCACCCGAGAAGATGGCCCCCCTGTATGATCTCCTGAGAGGAAAAAATCCATGGGAACACAAAGCCCTGACAGCAGAAGCAATGGACTCTTGACTTTATCAAACAACAGGTATCTTTAAGTTCCCTCACCAGATGGAAGACCCAGGTACCACTCAATCTGTATGTGCATTTCATGAAGGGAGGGGGAGTAAGAGCACTGGCTCAAGGCTCCCCAGAGAAAGCTCACCCAATACAGTGGATAGTCCTGGGAAAACAGGCACGTGCATTTTCCCCAGGAGCTGAATACCTCAGCAGCCTCATTATGAAAGGCAGAAAACTTGCCCTGAAACATCTTGGCATTGAGCCAGTCAGAATATTCTTGCCTTTCTGCAAGCAACTCTCTACATAGTCAACATTGATGTCGGAATACCTGGCAACAGCCCTGGTCGGATTCGGCGGAGAGATTCAGTATTCTGCAAAGCCCCCTTGGACTCAGATGCTGGCTGTTGTTGACATGGACCTCCCACAAAAGGTCACAGACCGGCCCCAGCCAGGACCAACAGTCTTTACAGATGCATCCTCGATAACCTCCACTGCAGCTGCGGTGTGGCAATCGGAGGAGGAGTGGCACTGCATCAAAGCGACTGATTGCAAACTCTCAGTCCAGCAACTGGAAGTAGCAGCTGCAGTACTGACATGCGGACTGCTCCAAACAGAGCATCTTAACATTGTAACTGATTCAATGTTTGTAGCCAAGCTTTGCCTGGCTATGTCAGAACCCGGCATATCGACATCTACAGCAGCTCTAATGCTAGAAGAAGCGCTTTCCTCTCGAAAAGGTACCATATCAGTCATCCATGTTAACAGCCACAATCCGATCAAAGGGTTATTCCAAGTCAGCAACAACAAAGCAGATGCTGCTGCAAAAAGATTGTGGACCCTACAAGAAGGTCGTCAACTACACGAAACCCTGCACATTGGAGCCAAAGCACTAGCAAAGAGATGTGAAATCTCAGTTGCTGATGCAAAACATGTAGTAGCTTCCTGCCCCCACTGCCAAAAAGCACCACGGTGGAATCAGCCCCAGAGCTCAGCATCCCCAAGCAAATCAAAATGGACAATGGTGCAAATTTTATCTCAAAGCCGAGCCAGGCAAATTCATGCCTCCAAATGGGGAATCAGTCTGGTGCAAGGTATCCCATACAATAGCACAGGACAAGCCATCGTTGAACAAGCAAATCAAACCTTAAAAGTTAAGCTAGAAGTGTTAGCAAAGTCAGAAAGCTTTACCAATTCCATTCCCCAGGCAGACCAGGTGTGCTTGCTAGCAACTGCACTGTTAGCACTGAACCAATTCCCTAGAGGAGATGAAACAAACAGTCCCTTCCAAAAACACTGGGCCACTCGAGCTCTAGAAGAGGGCCCGCAGGTCATAATCAGAAATGAGTTAGGGGAGTGGGAGCAAGGTTAGAGATTAGTGCTCTCAGGGCGAGGGTACGCTGCAGTAAAAAGAGATGGTAAAGTGGTGTCCACTTAAGTCAATAAAACCAGACCTTAAAAATGAAACTGACAAGAACTCTGAAGTTTTGTTTGCAGGACCTGATCATTGGGCGCCCACGTGATGCATATGCTCCACTGCCAGGAGGCGATGAACCACCAGACAACCCGAAGATGCCCAAAACTCCTGAGCCTGTGAAACCCAAGCGACAACAACTTTTGCGTGTAATCTTGTTTTTAGCACTTGTTAACAACGAGCAGGTTAGTGCAGAATATAACCTCCATCAACCATTCAGGTGGGTTTTGCGTCGTGCCTTGAGCGAGGTGATTCAAGAGGCAGTCACAGCAGGCACCCCAAGGTTCTTTGTGCTCATCTGAGACATTTTCCCTGGTATAGCAACTCATAACATCCACCCTCGCTTTGAGCTGTACCAGTCATACTGGTGCCCAGCCACCAACCCAGGCAAAGACTACTGCCGCCAACCAGGGTACTGGTTTTGTGGCTATTGGGGATGTGAAACAATAGTCCTGAGTAACAGGTGGGCACCACCAAAAGTAGACGAGTTTCTGCAAGTAACCTGGGGTCCGGCAGGCTGTATGTGTCCCAGTTTCAACTCCATAGGGCAAGTGTTTTATGGCTTTTATGATGACCAATCTAAAATCTGTCATCAAATGGTCATGCAGGTTCTGCAGCCAGCAGATGTGGGCTGGACCACTGGAAGAATGTGGTCAGTATTCTTGCACAAACCTGGTAAAAATCCCCGTGAAGTAGTACAAATTATTCGGCTTCCAGTTATGACACCTGAAGCAGTTGGCCCCAACCTTGTAGTACAGGCTGAGAACCCACGATCTAATAGTCTGTACCCACTGCATAAGCAAGAAGCTTCTCCCCAAAGATCTGAAGCTGCTGTTTTCGATTTGCTCTATCAAATGTTAGATGCCACCTTTTTACCTCTAAATCAATCCAACCTTAATGCCACAGAATCATGCTGGCTGTGTTATGACACACAGCCCCCTTTCTATGAAGCTGTGGCCTTTAATAACCGGCTGCTGTGGGTTAATGCAGAAGCCCCAGTCCAGTGTCGCAGTGAGTCACCTTCTCACAGAATCACTATCAACCATATGACCAGGCGAGGGTTTTGCGTGGGCAAAGCCACTGTTGTTGACAAAAAAGTTTGTGCAACCACTGTGCAGGTTGACAAGTCTAAGAAATGGGCAATCGCCCCCTTGTCTGGCATGTGGGTTTGCAACCACAGTGGGCTTTGCATTTATACCCAAAGCTTTAACTCCTCTGTTGACTTCTGTGTATTAGCTGTTATCATCCCCAGGGTCCTTTACCACTCCAAAGAAGAAGTGAACCAGTACCTTGAGAGGGCAGGCTGCCTTCAGAAAAGAGAGCTGCTGACAGGACTGTCAATAGCAATGCTGCTCGGCTTGGGAGCGACTGGTACGGCCACTGGTGTCTCCGCCCTGGTAACCCAGAGTCAGAGTCTCTCTCAGCTACAGATGACTGTAGATGAAGATCTACAGAGAATTGAGAAATCCATATCCTTTTTGGAAAAGTCAGTCTCCTCACTCTCCGAGGTTGTTTTGCAGAACAGGCGAGGTCTTGACCTTCTCTTCATGCAGCAAGGAGGCCTCTGCATCGCCCTGAAGGAGGAGTGCTGCTTCTACGCAGACCACACCGGAGTAGTGAGAGACACCATGGCTGAGCTACGAGACAGACTGTCTCAAAGGAAGGCAGAGAGAGAAGCCCAGCAAAGCTGGTTCCAATCCTGGTTTGACCAATCTCTGTAGCTGACCATCCTGGTGTCTACCCTGATCGGGCCAATTGTGATGATTTTACTTGTGCTAATTTTTGGACCATGTATTTTAAATAAGCTTGTGTCCTTTGTTAAGAGCTGACTAGAAAAAGTTAACATTCTGTTTATAGAAAGGCAACAGATGCCTTAAAAATATACTTAGTACTGCATGTGCCTTATATTTACTAATGAAAACTGTAGTATCCATTTTATAAGTTTTTAGATTTTTAGTTAAGTATAGTGTATTTTATATTTTGCTCAATTTTATATTATCCATTTTTAAAAAACCTTTTAATATAGATAAGTTAGACAAAGTGTTTAGAAATATGTATATAGAAAATAACATTAGAATTTGTTAAGATTAATATACCTTATATTTTAGCAAATTAGTTATTCATAAAGAGAGGGGAATATGTTGTAGTTTAGGGCATAAGCAGTGCGGAAGAATTCGGGATGTAACGGAAAGCTAGCAAGCCACCCCTCTCTCTAGGATAGTAAAGCCTCCTGCAATTAGCCAATAGCACCCAGGTGTGACGAAGGCAAATGGGAGTAACACAATGACCCTAGGTTATAAAATGTTAAATTCCCCTGCAATAAACACCATATTCGCCATCCATCACATTGGTGCTGTGGGATATGGTCCATGTGGCAGGAGAAAGCCACCGTGCTGACTCTGGCCAGAGTGTATGCCTTGCTTGAAAACCGTCACGGTCTCCTACTTGGACGCTGAGAAAGTCACCTGCTGGGTCCAAATGTTGGTGGCATCGGCCTGGCTGCGTTTGCCCCACTCGCGCCACTGCCAGCTCACAGCGCTGCCCTCCCACAAGTCCTGCATCTTCCAGCTGAGCAGCACCTCTGGCCTGTGCTGCAGCATCGAGATGGCTTTGGCCGTGCAGCAAGGCAGCTCAGGTGCCTACCTGATCCTTGAGTAGGCATCAGCCAGCTCTGCCAGCAGCACCGTGTCTCAGACACATGCTGTGTCTCAGACTCACTGCCACAGTGCCACTGCTGCAGAGGTGATAGCATTATTACCAAAAACGAGTAGAGGAAGGTGAAGTCAGCTGAAGTCAACCATTGCTCATGGCACATTTTTTTGTCTTCTGTTAGGATTCTTTAGCTCCTTTTTACAAACTCTGAAAACGGTAGCTGGATCACAGTAATTCTGAAATCTTCCAGGGCAGAGCTGAGAAGGCTAATATGATTTCAAAAATGTCTTAAGTTCTTTGATTTTTATTTGGTGTCCCAACAAGTCACTTGTGATAAGAATACAGACAAGTCAAAAACATTAGCATGTTGTCAATACGAGCAATTATGGTGGCAATTAAAAATTTCATTGGTTCTTCCACAGCTCCGTCTCAACTCTAGGAAGGATTCTATAAAAATGAAAGAGAAAGTTTGGCCCACTACAGACCCATTATTAAAAGGAAGGAAAAGCCTCTTGGATTTATCCAAAGGTGATACAGCCTAAGTGAAAAATGATCATCGCATCTCAATTTAAATCTGCTGGCAGCTGCCCTGCTCCCAGACTTGTTCTTCTGATGGTTAGCAGAGAGGTGGGGACATTCCTAGAAAAAGAAAACACAAAGTTCCTGGGCAAAACTGAGCTCTGTAACTGCATCAACTTGGCGTCTTTTGCATAAAAGGTTCTACCTTTTACTGTGTGAAGTGCTTTTGCACTGCTCTTGTTGCTTCCCCCAACTTAATAGCTAACATTACACTAATCGCAAGCATATCTTGGCATCAACAGTGAACCTGCTCTTTGTCTTTCTTCTGGGTTAGAACAAAATAAATTTGAGGAGGAAGAATCCCTTAAAATTTGTGCTTTTACAGCTCCATGCATCTACATAACTATTCTGACTATCAGAGAGCAACAGATTATAAGCTTTCCCAGAAGCTCTTCCATGGTCGTGGCTGAGGGTGTTTTTCCTGCAGCCCTGGGTCTCGGGGGGTTCTTGGCTGAGGATGGGGATTCAAATTATTTGAAATGCTATTGTTCATATTTAGGTGCAAATGAGACCATTTGCTAAATTCAATATTATGGATTTTTTTTTTATTAATAAACGATAGGGGGGAGAGAGAGAGGAAAAGGAAGAAATAAGGTAGTGATAGAGACAGATTAAGTAGAAGATATCACCACCACTCCATGGATCCCACTGGCATACCGATGATCCTCTTCAGCTGGTGGTGAGAGCCCCCCAAAAAACATAGAATCCAGTGGAATAATATATTTCAGGTGAGGAGGGAATTGCCAGGTATCTCCTCAGAGAGGGACAGAGGGAAGTTTTTGACAGAGTCTCTTGCAACAGGCTTTGGGTCTGTGGCATCACTTTGTGTCCTGTGCAGTCCTGTGGTGCAAGGCCTGTGGGGACACTTTGGGGGGGTCTTTGATGGGTTCTGACACCCCTTCAGCTGCTCCTCATGGGAATGTCTTGTGGAGGTGGCCTTCCTGGGGTTGGGGGTTCCGCAGCTGGGCTGGTGTGTGTAAGGGAGGATGGGGGTTCTCTGCCTTTGACCAGAGGTTACACCACACCCAAAACTCTCCTCCTGCGCCTTTCATTGCAGAAGGATTCTGTTCAAACCTGGTGTCTGTGGACTATGGCCTCCCCCACCCCAAAACCAGCCTAGGATGATTTTCTGCTGGCTTTGGCTTTCTTGACAGTGCATCCTTTCCCTCAGCCTTGTTTACTTCTCCCTAGACCTGAAGTGACTGGACAGTAGTGTACCATTTATCTTACTTAGGTGGCCTTAACTCAGAGTCCAAAGTCCCAGTCAGGCATCCTCAGTGAGGGCTGGGTTTCAGTGGTAGTACCTTCTTTATACAGTTTGGCCATACAGTTTGGGAAAAACTCCTTCCTGACAAATGTGGTGGGAGGGGGAGGTTGCTGCCTTCCAGGAAGATTGGGCTGACTTCGATACATTTGTCAGTAGAGCACTGAGCTTGTTGAGCCTTATGGTGCTTCTTTTTGGGTTATAAAGAACAGCTTTTTTCTGCCATTGGAGCTTCTCAAAGACATTTAGATCAGTTGCAATTCTCCCTAAATCCCTGCTGTTCCCACAGTTTGACCTGAGAAGAAATTCAGAGGGGGCAGGAAAGCCTCAATTCTAATTTAGCAGAAATTAAGTTGTATATTTTAATGACAAATAACAAAATGTCATGGATTTTGTTCTCTGTTGTAACATGCAGAACTTAAAATAAAATGAATCCTGTTTTATATTTCATCTTTAACCTCCTTGGAGTGGAAAAAAAGATTGCTCAGATTGCATTGTTTTCTACCAGTAAAGTGAGAAGTAGTTTTTATTTTACATTTCCTCCTGCCATATATTTTCAAATGTGTGATGAAAGATCTCTGGATCCCAGATGCTCTGTTCCTGTATGTAACACAACCTTTGAGAAAGGACAATGACAGAAGCCAGAGCCCTCCCTGGTGCAGCTGCTGGGGACAGAGAAAATCTAGCAGAAGATTCATAGGTTGAGATAAGGACTGGGAGAGATCACTCAGCAAATACCATCATGGGAAAACCAGACTGAATTTGGGGATATGAACTGAATAACTAACAAATACCTATATTTGTTCTATATATACTATATAGATATGTATGCCTATATATATAGTATTTATTTTAAGTGTGTGTGTGTGTGTATATATATATATACACACACATATATATATATATGTACATATGTATAGTTATCACAGAGGCATTAACACCATTTCTAATTGAATCAGAACTGGCCAGCAGCAGGTCCAGCTGCAAGGGAGTGGCTCTGCTGAACACAGAGGACGCTTGTAGCCATAGCCCCCCTTCTACCAAAACCAGGTCATGCAAACTCAATACAGGTATTACTCAAAGAAAAAAAAAGAAAACTGTATTGTTCCCCAACACCCCACTGGAATGCACACGTCACTGACAGAACTCAGGAATATGCACTAAACCCCACAATCTCTTCAAAGGCTTCAGCACATTTTGGGATAAGTCTTTAACAGAGAGACTGAAATCTGAGAAAATACGTTATTCTCATTAAATTTTCATCTCATTTCTGGAAATAATTTAAACAGGTTTACATCTGATTTATTCCTCATAAAGAATCATTTGAGCGTAAAATTTTCATATCTGCAGGTTGTTTTCTATAGCATATATTGTAAATATATTTGATGGGAAATGAGTCCGTCAAGTTAAAGCAGCTTTATTTCCATCCCAAACCTCTAATCCAAAAGATGCTGCAGTTTTGTAAATGTTTCCATTAGGATCAAGATATTGGGATTTTAAGTAACGTACTTTATGGGTGATTTTGTCTTTTTTTTTTATTTTGATGCTTTTTCCAATTTGAGGTAATAACCACTTCAAAAATGGCCCTTTCCTTTTCTTCAGAAATAAAATAGTTACTGCATCATTACTGAAATTTTAAATGGCCGTTGCTTAATATTTAGAGAGGTTCACACCAGTGTCATTGCATTATTCTTTGCCTTCAAAGTGCCTGAAAATTTGCACGTCACCGTGTAAAGAGAACACTTGTTCTTTTTATTTCTATTCTTTGCTTCTTCTGCAAGATCCCACCTTTTCCAAGAGGTGAGTAGCCTGACTTCTCATGCCAGTGTTGTCTTTTCATTTTCAGTTTCTTTAATTCTACAAGCTTTAAATGATAAATGAGACTCTTTGCCCTACCCTGTCTGAGGTTTAGTCCCTTTGGTACACAAATGCTCAAGAAAGAGATGAGAGAAATAATGAAGGAAGAGTCCTGTGTTTGTGGAAGGGATTTGCTCTGACCAGGGTTTGATCAGCAGGAGAGACACAGGAGGAGTTCACATGACATTTTCACCTGATGAACACAGGCAAGATTTGCATGCGTGATTCACCTGAATCTACAGTAAAACGTGCAGAAGGCTGTGCATGATTTGACCATTTCTGTTTTCAGCTGTTGGAGAGCAGGGGAATGAGTTCTGGTGTCAGATATTCCCCATGCAATTCACTAATGAAATTATAATTCTTTTGGTCATTGTGCATAACAGTCATCTAAAAAGTGACACTAATTTAAAGTATTTCACTGGTGGGTGTTTATAAAGAGACAGACATGGTAGCTTGAAAGGTGGCAATTTTCCAATTTTCTGCAGCACCTTCTATAATAAATCAGATATTGGAGACCTGAAGACTTTGCACTGGGATTCACCCAGCACAACTTGCTGGTTGCAACAGCAGCCTATATTAAGTGCTCAGAGAAATCCCAGTTTGCCAAGTGAAATCTTTTTCAACATTTTCCTCAGGTATTGTTGAAAGACAAGGAATAAAGAATCAGGACATTTTTTAACATTTAAATTAAGGTAATTATGGATCTTAGTAATACACCTTAACAACCATGTGGAGACTTGCTGTCTAAAGACAGCTGTGAAGGTGTTTTTGGCAGGTGGATGTGACTTCATGGTCACTTTATCTACATGGAATAGACTGGAAGTCACCCTGTAAAGAGCTCTTTAATTCTAAAACTGATGCAAAGGATTGAGGGGAATATTATGGTTTTTTTGTGGGGTTCAGTGCAAAGATAACATAAAATCTTCCACCAATTTAAACTTCTGGTGTTTCAGCTGAAAATCCATAAGGCCAAAACAAATAATTTGTAATTCAACCAGTATTTATGTCACAATATAATTTTCATTTAGAATGCATTGAATCTTATTCCAAACAGAGTTAGCAATACCAAACACCAAAATGTCAGGTGTGTGATGAATTTCTTCAGTTATTTTGGGTTATTTTGTTATTTTCCCTCCAAATTGAAATAGGCTCAAGTAGAAGTAAAGCAGGTCTGCTTGGCATAGCAGCAGCAGCAAGTCTGCTTTTAAAGGCACATTGTGGTCATCCTCAAAAGTTGAGGCAAAGACCAGGGAAGTGTCTTTTGTGTAGGTTTCCAAAGGAGTTTATTCTCAGAAAGGGTCTAGGGATAAAATACAACTAAATAAGGTCTACAACAACTTATATATAGGGGAGGACTCAGGAGAGGATACAAATCTCTAACCAATAGGTAAAGAAGCAGGAAGGAGCATAAGGAGGGCTTTACAATATTACAATCTATGGGTTAAGATATCAATTAGTTAAATAATAATTTAAAGCACAGGGGGAAAGACCCATATATATAAACCTATGGGACATCAAGTATTGGGTGATTGACAGGGAAGGTTCAGAAACAAAGATTTGTGTGATAGGGAAGGAACTGGAAAAACGGGTTGGGATACAATGATTGATGGTAGAGGGGAGGAGGATACAACTGGGAATAAACAAACAAAGCAGGGGGGTAACAGAACAAACCACGTGTAGAAAAACTTCACACTTATTGAAATAAAAACTCACTACAACACTCTGCCTCCTGCTTATGACTTTCCTAATGTCTTCCAGACATTTGGCAGCAATCCAGGTAGAAAGTGCAGGTGTTGAATGTAGCATTGTGGTTAACCAAAACATAATTTTCTAATTCTGCATGTTTGCCACTCAGATTCACTTTCAATTTTCTTAATGATCTTAGCAACATTTTCCATACGTCTTTGATTTAGCTTGAGTTCCTCACATATTATGGCAGACCAATGGCACATGTCAGTGTCAGATTTTCATTTAAAAAAAGCAGTACATTGATGGAAAATTGCATTTATGTGAAATTACACTGTGACCAGCCTCTGCAGTACTCCTGAAGCTGCTTGAAGATTTTCACTGGACTGCTCCTTGGCTTCCGTGGCATGAGTGGAGGTCAGACCCTGTGCCCACAGTCACAGAGAGCTGTGATACTGAAACTCTTTCTTGTACAACCTGGTCACCAGAGGCTGCTGTTGGGAGGCTATGAGGCCCTTGCACAGGTTTCCCAGAGAAACTGTGGCTTCCCCATCCCTGGAAGTGTCCAATGCCAGGTGGGATGGAAGCAACCTGGGATAGTGAAAGGCATCTCTGCCCATGGTAAATTGGTGAGATTGGATGGGCTTTAAAGTCTTTTCCAACCCAAACCCTTTCCTGACTCTATTGTTGGAATCTTCTGCAGGCTGCTGTGTGTCTCCCAAAGTGTTTGTAACTTTTAGATACTGTCCTTGTACCTGTTGACCACAGATTTTCTGAACCACAGTTCAGAAAATAGATGTTTAGAGCTATGCACTTGTGCATCTTATATAGGAAACACAGTTCTGCACCTCACTCACCAGTGCTGACTAACAGCCCAGGGTTGTTTTGCCAGTAAACATTTCATAGATAAGGGATGTGATGTTTTTGAGTGGGTGATGGAGCTGTGTGTGTGACTGGGACTCCTGGGAATTCCTCCTGGCATTTTTGTCTAAATTCCTGATCCAGAG
Organism: Cyanistes caeruleus; assembly: GCF_971803275.1. Lineage (NCBI taxonomy): Eukaryota > Metazoa > Chordata > Aves > Passeriformes > Paridae > Cyanistes > Cyanistes caeruleus. The sequence continues at coordinate 14,325,018 of NC_141732.1, forward strand.
ACTAGTGGAAGTCAAGCTCCAAATTTATTTAGTCCTTTTGCAAATTTATTTAGGACTTATTTTCCAGGACCAGTGAATAAATACTGCAAATAGGAAATTTTAGTTTCTGGTGTTTTATGCAGGCAGTATTAGCCTCTGCTGTACTGGAGAAAATGGCCAGGATGCTTGTGGTAACACATATGCAGGTTGTACTTTCTGTTTCAAAAGATTTAATATCATAAGATAATTAAGATTCCCTGATCCTAACTTCAGAGGTTTTATCTCAACGTGTCTAATCTCATAATCTCATGGTACCATGGTATCTGCTTGTGATCAAGGCTACTCAACACTATTCCTAATATTCATCATGCCCTATTTTTTGGCACACAAAGAGATTTCCTTGTAAGTGGAAAGTGTACATGCAGTTCTAGCTTTTACAACAGAAATTCACAGCAAATTCATTATCCTGTGTCTTAACACACACTGATACGTGTTTTGCATTCTGTCCAAGAAAATTAATGCAGAGCTATGTATTTAGTTGTATCAGAAATGAGAATGAGTTAAGGCCTCATCTTCTGCTAATGAAGTCTGTGGAAAAAGTGCCACTGAGTTCAGGGGGGAAAGATTACTGGCAAAAAGCAGATTTAGAAAAATGATAATCAGCTTATAAGTGTGCCTTCAAAGGTGGCAGTTAGATGTAAAACTCTGCAGCTCCTAAACTGTCCTTTCAGATTGCCTGCCAAGAGCATTTTGTGCAGTTAATTTTCACTGATGGTTGAGGAAATAGAGTTTACTAGACAGCCTTTAAAATTACTGGAGACTTATTTATGTAAGAGAGCATGTCTAGTTGAGATAAACATAAATTTAAACTTACAGACAATTATATTTCTGTCCCTCTGAAATCCAGATTGCGAGTTCTATTATTGTAATGATTGCATCATATTCCATGCACTATAATATTAATCTATGCATATGGAAGATCCGCTTTTATTTCCTGGTAAAATGTATAAGGAGGTGGAGAGAACTGGGGGAGACTGAGACAGAAGAAGAGGAGAGTGATTAGTTAATGGTCATGAATGACTGGACTTAATTTTCTGTGTATTGAATTGCTTTTAATATTCAAGAATGAGAAATTATCCTTTTTTCTTTGATAGGATAACTGTTTTTTCCTTACATTTGTCACGTGTGTGGGCTACATAAATTTTCATTTTTATTACTCAGTTATATTCAATATATTGGGTTTTTTATGCATGATTGTATAATTTTTAGTGGGCAGCTCTGTGATTTTGTAAAACTGTGGAATATTAATCCCATCTCTTTATAGAAATTTAATGCCTCAGTATTTTTTTTTGTTTAGTACAGCAACAGATAAATTAAGAAGAAAGTTATAGGTACAGTAAAAATAAATGAAATATCTTTCAAGAGATCACATCAGTCCCAATAATAATAATGTGAGGGAGATAAAATTATTGGCAAGAAGAATAAAGCAGAATCAATACTTAATACACAAATACATAAACTAAGGGAACAGCACTTTGCCATAAATTGAGGAGGGAACCAGTATTTTATAAAATGTAAGGCTTTTACTCGCAAAGCGCAAAAGCCTTTTTTTCCTCATTAAGGATAACGTATTTCTCCTCAAAAAGCACCATTAAATGAATAAACCAATTTTCTGTGCAAGGAACAATCTAGCAGGAGCATCAGCATCCAGACATGGTCTGTGACTGCTAAACTCAGCAGCAAAGGAGTAAATCACTGCTGAGGCTCAGCCTTGTGAGTGGAACAGATGGTGCTAGTCCAGGATGTAAAGAACTGGGAATAAATGGGGATAATCAGTTTGTTGCTGATCAGCAGAGAGTTTGGAAAATAGATCAGAGAGATGTCACTTCACTCTGGTAACCTTACACACACATGGAATGAGTGATGAGAAGGGAGAAAAGCGTGTCCTTGGTGGGCTTGGCAGTGATGGGTTAATGGTTAGACTGGGTAAACTTAGAGGGCTTTTCTAGTCCCAATGGCTCTGTGCTGCTGTCATGAGCTGGTGGCACACCACAGGCTGTGCTGCTGGCTGCAGAGCACAGAGGGCTGGCAGAAGGGAGCTTTTTGAGGCATGTTTCAGTCCACTGCAGCTGACACAGGAAGTGCCTGCCAGAATGGAAAAAATGCCAGACAGGTTTATTTACTTCAAGGTCCTGCACATGAAAAGCAGTTCCCAACACTGTGCTTGGAAGGTGTGGAGCCATTGTTTTTCTGTTCACCGATTTTGTTTATTTTTCTACACCTCTGTAACTTACCTAGAGCTTTTCCAAGGAGTTCCCTGAGTACCATTTATGCGTGGCATACTCACACTGTCAGTGGGGAGTTTTTAGGATGCGGCTTTTGAAAACATTTGCTGGTGGCCTGATCTTGTCCTCAGTGATACCTCTGAGCGTTTTACCACTGACTTCCAAGTAGGAAGGAGTCTGGCTGCTTAAATGCTGCCTGTTGTCCTCTCCTTGGAAATCATCACTGCCTCTATAGGTATGTAGATTTGCTCACAAAAACTGTTTTAGCACCTTTCAGAAGATTCTCATTGGAACAATATTCTCTGTTTTGCTTTGAACTGAGTAATTTTCTTTGCTAATAGCATTGAGGAAGAAAACCAAACTCTCCCCTCAGTTTTAGCATTGCTAATTGCCCAGGTGACTTTTTTGCAGATGTTCTCAAGCAGACATTTCCTAGGACTGAGGCTGTGGCAAAAGGATGCCCTTAATAGCAAAAATACTACTTGCAGGAAATGAAATTTGCTGTATTTTTTTAGAACTTCTCTAAGATTTGAGTTGAAGGAGTTGAAATTTTTTTTCTAAACAGAAATTCAAAGCTCCTGTTGAAAAGACAAGTGTTTCTGACCCTTAGGGGTGGTATGGATTCTGGCTTCTCATACTGTTAATCTTGCTTAAGCCTAAAAATACAAATAACATTTGTGAGAGCTCTGTAAGCGTCTGTGATGTCCAAACCTGCCTGTTACATTTAAAACAGAAATTTATTTCTGTGAGTTCTGTGAGTGTTGATTATTGTGAAGATTTGAGGTTCCAGAAAAAAATTATATTTTCCTGAATTGGAAGTCAATTAGACTAGGAAAATTATCCAAATTACTTCACTGTCCTAATTTCTGGATACCTTTGTAGTGAATAAGCTTGGAGTTTCAGTGCCTCTAGAATTACATGGTATATAAATACTTAATTATAACTATTCAGTGCAAAATATCTCTGCTCTGGATTTGTCTAATCAGACATCCTTCTTTCCATTATCTCCTGTACCATTCCATGGGTTTCCTAAACTCCTTTAATCAGGGGTTGTATACAAGATCGATGAGTGAATCCACAAGTCTTTTATTATTACCTTTTATTATTGCTTATTCAAATATATGTTTAAACTATAAATAATTTAATTCTGAGAATTAAATTAATAGTGATTTAAATATAGGAAGGGATCATTAATTAGCAGTCTTTCAAGTATTCTCTGATCATCTCATTTCTTTTTTGATTAAACATAGGTTGGGCATTTTATTAATTCAAAGATTTGCACAACTGGAACACATTTACCTAGTCTTCCTGTACAATTAACTTTTGATATGCCTGTTCTAATTCCCATTTAATATCTTTGCTGTATGCAGAATTGTAACTCTTGCTCTTCCTCCAAGAATGCAGCCAGAAACACCAGACATTGATCAGAATTAAAGAAGATATGAAATTTTAGAAGCAGTAAGAAATAAAACCCCTCATTTTCTTATGCTTATGGGCTATTATTATTTTATGTCAATTTATTTTAAAAAATATATAAACAATAAACAGAGAAAACTGAGAAAACACAATTAATCATGCAACTCTTCTTTCAGTAGGGTGACTAATATTCTAATAATTTAATGTTTTACACTTGGATTGAGGAAAAAACACAACAATGATATATTAATTGAAGACACACAAAATCATTAAGAATCCTTGCTTTGAGTAGGCTGTTTTCCTAGAAGAGGACTTCCATTTATAACACACCTTAGGAAAAAAATTAACTATTGTAGTCATTTCTTTTCTGTCACCTTTTAGATCTCAGCAGTTTTTAAAGATTTCATGAAATAGCAGAGTGGTTTGGAAGGGAATTTAAAAGGTCACCTAGTTACAAACACTGTACTCTGGTTCAGGACACATTCCACTATCCCAGGTTTCTTCAAGTCCCATCCAACTTGAATTTGGACACTTCAAGGGATCTAGGGGCAGTCACAGCTTCTCTGGGAAACCTGTGCCAGGGCCTCACCACCCTGAGAGTCAAGGATTTCACTGTCCAATGCTTTTCACCAATCCAGGAAGATGATGTCTGCAGCTGTTCCCTCATCCACCACTGCTGTAACCCATCACAGAAGGCCACCAAATTTGACAGGCATGGTTTGCCCTCAGTGAAGCTGTGTTGGCTGTCCCTGTGTCTTAGCACAGTTCCCAGGATCTAACTGGGCATGCAGGGGAGACTGACTGGTCTGTATCTCCCTGTGTCTTCCTTATCCCTCCTTTTACCAGTGCGGGTTATGTTTTCCCTTTTCCAGCCAGTAGGAAGTCCACTGGGCTGCCACAACTTTTCAAATGTGATAGAGAATGGCTCAGCCACTTCATCTGCCAGTACCCTCAGGATCTCATCAGGTCCCATTGATTTGTGCATCTTCAGGTTCCACAGATGTTCTGAAACCTGATCCTTTCCTGCAGTGGATGGTTCATTACCCCAGTCCCTGTCTGTGCCTCCTGTGACTTGGGTGGTGTGGTTGGAGACCTTGCTGGTGAAGACAGACAAAAAAGGCATGGAATACCTCAACCTTCTCCACCGACCGGATAACCAGGTCTCCTGTTTCCTTCCAGAGAAGGCTCACATTTTTCCCAGCCATCCTTTTATCATCAACACATGGATAGAAGGTTTTCTTGTTGCCCTCATATCCCTATCAGGGTTAAAGTCTTTCAGGGTTTTAGGTTTCCTAACCCGATTCCTGTCTGCTCGGACAGTCTCTCTGTGTTCCTCCCAGACTTTCTGTATCTGCTTCCACCCTCTGTAGGCTTCCTTTATGTGTCTTGAGTTTGTCCAGGAGCTTCTTATTCATCCACACAGGCCTCCTGGTGTTTTGGCATGCCTTTCTCTTCATTGGGATGCATTGCTCCTGAGCTCAGAGGAGGTGATCCTAGAATATCAATCATCTTTACTGGGCAGCTCTTTCTTCCAGGGTTTTATGTGATGGGTCTCTACCAAGCAGGTCCCTGAAGAGACCAAGGTCTGCTCTTCTAAGTCCAGAGTACAGGGCTTGCCATGCCCTCTCCTCTCTGCCCGAAGGATCTCAAACTGCAGCACTTCATGGTCCCTTCAGCCCAGGCTTCCCTCACATTCTCCACTGGCCCCTCCTTGTTGGTGAGAATGAGATCTAGCACTGCTATTCTCCTTCTTGTGTTCTTTATTCCATGGAGAAGGAAAGCATCATCAGCACATTCCAGGAACCTCCTGTCTTGTTTATTCCTGCTGTATTGCCTTTCCAACAGGTTTCAGGGTGGTTGAGGCCCCCTGTGACAACCAGGGCTTGGGAATAAGAGGCTGCTCTTACCTGCATGTAGAGGGAATCATCCCCTCAGTCTTCCTGGTGGGGTGGCCTGGAGCAGAACTCAATAAAATCACTTTTAATCCTCGTCACCTGCTGCAAATCCTGATCAGTTATGTCTCAGACAGCTCCTCATCCATCCCCAGGAGAGGTCCCTTCACTCAAGCTGGTCATTGACATAGAAGGTGACCCCTCCTCATCTTCCCTGCCTGTCCTAAAGTGCCCGTGTCCTTCCTTGCTACACTAACATGTTTTCTTTTGATTTTTTTTTTTTTTTGTTCACTTTGCTACAAATGCAATCACGGGTTGTGAAGGTAATTATTTTGCAGAAGAAATAATTATATGAAGACAAAACTGGACTAATTTACACTGTATTGTCTTCCTTTCTGAGTCCTGAAGAAAATGAAAAAGAACTTGAAAGGAGACTGATAAAAATCCTTAAGAAATGAGTCAGGGAGAACAAAGAGGGAAATGTAACTTTTTTAGTGTGGATGATGTGGGATCATCCCAGCATGTTTCTCTTTAAATGGAATGTCTCTGAGTTGCCTAACTCTGCCCTTTAGAGCAGAATAGTGTCATCAATAATGTGATAATTCTCATTGTGGTCATCCTATTGCTATTTTCAAGCACAATGCACATTTTTCAAACACAATCAGCTCTTCAAAGATATAATTGGGCAATTTTGTTGTGAATGGCATTTGATTTCAGAACCTTTGTGGCACTCACTGGATGTGCTATGTCCACAATTCAGTAAATGAAGCTGTGCTGCAGCAACTGCTAACAATACAAAGACATGCAAAGACCAGAGAAAACACCTACCTCTGTAAATCAATATATTTTGGGGTTCCTGATAGTACTATGATTTTAAATTCTATTTCTAGTGGAGTCAAGATGCGGTAAAGTAATTTTAACGCCTGTGCCATGAAGAAGGTACTTCAATTTCCTCCCATTTTACTTGATATACGACATCTCCTTCAATATCCTTTGATTATAGGATGACTGTTTCGGAAGATCAGCCTTGCAAAAAGGTACCCTTCAGTCACATCAGTAGAAGCCCAGCTGGCTGAATAGTTTTCAAATTACTTTTACAGAGGAAATTACTTGAGTCATTAAAACACAAACTGGTTGAGCATAAAGGTTCCTTTCAGTGAGACTACCATTACCAGAAAAAAATTTTGAAAGAAAACATTTCAATTTAAAGAACAGCTTTGAGAATTTGCTTATGTGGACACTAAACATGATCTATAGTATGTAGTATAGATGAAATATGGCAAGTCTTCCAAATTATTGAAATTGAGAATTTGATTGAGTCCCTTCTATTTGATTTGAATGAAATTTTTGCTTTTCAAACCTTTTTTAAGGTTTGAAACTTAGATTTGATTCAAGCCAGTGAAAATACCAAGAGCTCTTGCAGAATGGTGAAAATGTCTTCATTCTCTTTTTTTAACAATCTGTTCTAAATGCAAAGGAGAAACACTTTTCCAGTCTTACTTTAACATCCTTCTGCTTGTTCATATCACAGACACTGTGCACATAACTTTGAGGCACAGGGTGCTAATGGAGCTTACTGTAAGTTTGGCTTCTGATGAATCACTGCTTGACTGCCTGGGCTAATGAAGGGCCCCTATTAACTATTACTAGTTATGCAGCCAGTTTGACAAGTTAGATACAAATACTGAAGTTAGTCTTACTGGCTCTGCCAAAATGCAGTGGTGCATACACCACTCTATTCATTGTGAATAATGTCAGTATGTCACATGTTGGAAAATTTTGAAAATAACCTTCTTCGAGAACAACCATAAGGCTGCTTATGCTTCATTTTCTTCCATTTCCTGTTTATACCCAGTGGATTTTTGTCACCAATACAGGGTCTTGTGTGCCTGTAGAAAGTTGGACACAGTAAAAGAGGTCACTATGGAAAACAAGAGAAAAGACACCCTTTTACGTATGGTTGATCATCCTGCTTTGGAGTCTGGATGATAAACTGTAAGAAAATTTGAAAGAAGGAGCTGGAATTTGGAGGTGCTTTCTAGGTCTGGCCTGAAGTCTGTCACAAGTAGAGCTGCAGCTGAGGTGTTGTGCACCCCTACAACTGAGCCCTGCTTGGGCCATGAGAAGAACACTCCATGCTCTGAATATGAAAACTTGTGTGCTCTGTGGCTGGATGGCTTCCTGTGGCTTTGTCTTCTGGAACAGATTGACAGGTGCCCTTTTGCATAGATACCAGCTGTGTCAGTAAATAATTACACCAGTGAGGGAATTATTGTGATAAAAGCTTCTTTAAAAAGTCTGCATCTGTGGCCCAGCTAAATTGTGAATGGGCTCAGTTAAGAACACTCACAAACAATGAGTTAATTGAGTATGGAGGTGTCCAAATTATCTAGAGGTATCCAAAACAGAGGAACTCCATCTGCTGATGGATATGCTTTTTTTTTGGCAGATCTTGGATCATAGAATCATGGAATGGTTTGGCTTAGAAGAGAACTTAAAGACACATTTTGTTACAACCCCCTGCTATGGGCAGGGACACCTTCCACTGTCCCAGGTTCTCCAGGCCCTGTCCAGCCTGGCCTTGGACACTTCCAGGGATGCGGCAGCCACAACTTCTCTTGGCAACCTGTGCCAGGACCTGACCACCCTCAAATTAGAATTTCTCCCTAATATCAGGTCTAAACCCTGACCTCTTTCAGTACAAAAAAATTGTCTCTTGTCCTGACACTCCAGGCCCTTGTTCATCTCCACCTCACCTGGACCTCCTTTAGGTCCTGGAAAGAGCTCTAAGGTCTCCCCAGAGTATTGTCTTATCCTGACAGGATAAGATCCTGAACAGCCCTTACTCTATCATATGTCTTTATAAAAGAGATGTGTTGCTGCCCCCTAATTATCTTCATGGCAGTTCCTTGAAAGGGGATTCTCTTTCTTTCCCTGAAATAATTAGGACTAAGTTCAAGAGTCTGGAATTCCCTAGCACTCAAATAACCTTAATATCAATATAACATCTTTTTTCCAAGTGAAGCTGTGAGATGCTTGTGTGCTTGTTTCCCATGACATTTTTAGCAGCAGCATTTTCTTAGCCTGGTTTCTTACTGTGAATATTTTAAATCTTTACAGTGTTTAAATGAAGACACTGGGTAATCAGAGTAGTCCTCCAATGGTGAAGTACAGAGAGTAGAATAAAGATGATCCTCCAGAAATGCTTGCAGGATGTTCAAAGTGTATTCCTGCTGCACATTGTGCTTGCAGGGACTGAGTGCAAGGGGGACAGGAATGAGAAAATTTGCAGGTGAAATGTTAATAAGCACAATAATATGTCAATCGGTTTAAATAATTCTGGGCCATGTTTAGCAGTAAGATGTCCAAAGGACCCTTATTTCCACCACCACAGGGAAGGGGTGACCGAGCATTTCATACCTTGATAGCTAAAATGGGAAGCAGTCTGCTTTACTGATGAGTGTTTCTCACAGTTACAGATTCCCTGGTAACTGAAACAAAGATAAATAGTGAGTATGAGGCTATAGGGAAGATTCAGGAGTGAAAGTGTCCTTGTCTGCCTCTTCCCACTTTCCTGGGTGATTATATAATTGTGGCAAGGATAGTTTTGAGCTGCCACTGGGAGGAAATCCAAAGAATAAAAAGAGCTTCAGAACTACTAAATCTACAAGCTGTGCTCCTTAGGATCTGTGTCATGTGCTGTGGCTGATTTGGACATAAAACCCCCAATGTTCTCACACTGATGAATGCCTAAGTACTTTAATTTTTGCATGCACTGTGTAATGCATTCTGCACAAAGCAATCTATTGGAAATCAAAAGGACCACCCTGTGAGAGCAGATGCAGTTTTCAGTCCCATTTATGGTTCCCTTGCACTGAACACTGCAGTGATATTGCCAGACAGGCAGTCTCATCCCAGAAGAGATGGATTCTCATTATGGCTTAATTCATAAAGCAATTCTCATTTCATGTGTGATATATAGCAAAAGCTCTACAAAGTTAACTTCTAAAAAGTGGGCAGTGTTAAAGAAGCAGGATGTGAAGCTGCTTTGCCTCAAAGCCATTATGTTCCATTTTGTTTCCTGCCTTTGGTTTCTCAGGTGCATCATAATAATGGAGAGAGGAAGAATATTCAGCAGATCTATTATTCTGGGAATATGAAAGCGAGCCAGCAAAAGGGAGCACCCTCTTCTGTATTCAGGAGAGGTTAAAAAACTCCAATAAATTTCTCAAGCTAAAGCACATTTCCTTTGAATTGTTTCCACCAGGGGCAGGAACAAAACTCCTACCAGGTTCAAGAGTCACTTTTGGCTCCATAGCTGCCAACTCAGCTGGTGTGTGCAGAGAGGGAAGGGTAAGGTGGAGCATAAGAATGGGGGTCGAGGAGAAGGGCAGGAAATAATAAATGAAAGACAGAAAATATTTAATGAGTTGTCATTTTGAACAGCATGATTTTGTGAGTCCAACACAGAGGTGTCTGCCTTTGTGGATACATAGGAAAACATTTCAAAAGTGTTATTTGCAATGGCTATGGAAAACACATGCCTAATCAAAATAGGTTTGAGACTATGACCTGAAATATTATTGACAGGAGAAGTTTCTTTAAATAAATACCTCTGAGAATGCTTTCAAACAATGCTTTAGTGTGGACATAAATACAAGCATTCCTGCATTTCTAATACAAAACACTAATGCAACAGACTTTGTATTTAAACCATTTAAATATTGATTATCAGCAGTGTTTAAGAACATGTGAAGAAGAATTGTTGGGAAATGGCATCCTTTAGCTTGAACAACCCCATTCTTGTCTTATTGATTCATCTCTTTTGTTTTTTATTTCTTGTGATACCATGGCATTCACTGAGATTTCACATAAGTTTTCCTCAAGGTGCTGTGCACTTCTGATACTTTTCAAAAAATATAAACCAGCCAAAGTTTTGAAAGTGTTTTGAAAACTGGCTTGGAGTCTTGAAAACATAAAGGTGTTCAACTGTGAAACATGATGCATCTTTTAATACTTCTCAGTTAGCAGATGTACTTGAAAAATTCAAGTAACACTTACTCAAAATAAGTCTCTTTGAAGTAATTATTTTCATTTATGATTCGCAAGGTCCTGTAAAGTTGAAATATTTTTGACAAACAGTCAAAAGAGCTCAGACTTAATTTGTATGCAACACTGTAAAGCTCAGATCCATGTGTTTAGGCTAGCTAGATAGCTAAAGGCACCAAATCCAATTAAAATAAGGTATTTTGTGGGACAGAAGCAAGCATAGTAATTTTTAAAATGAGATCACGTGCCTTAGTTGCCAGAGCTTCTCATGAAAAGCTGCATTGGAACTATGGTGCATTTTATGGAATAAAATAAACAAAGCACCAATATAATGAAAGTTGTGTTTTTAACTGAATGTAATGGGTTCTGAGATTGTGCATTATGGCTAGGACAATTCAGACTATGCCTGATCCTGACTGCAGTCTTCCAGCTTGCTCTGTGGGCAGTATTTCATTGTTCCAGCTGGAACATATTTTCATCAGTAGCAGATATTTTTTCATGCCATTCTAATGGAATAATTAGCAGAAAGAATGTCTGAGTAATTATGAAGTTACATATTCCTGCTACTACTTTTGTATATATTACCCCATTATACTGCTGCTCACCCCTGTTCTTTGATGAGGAAGTTCAAATCAGTTCTTAGGAAATAAGCCCTGACCCCCTTAGGAAAGCATAAAATGTTTCAAGATGAACATCACACAAGAGGACAATTTTCAGTCTCTCCAGTTCTTGCTCATGCTGAAAGAATTAGTAAAGAAAAAAAAAAATTCAGTGTCCAAGTACCTGACATGATATCAGCAAAATAATCTGTTCCATTTCATAAGAATGGTAAAGTTCACTGTCTTTCAATTCACTATAGCGATATTGTAATGAAAATAATGTAAAAAAAAAAAATGCTGACTGTCATATTGAAAAATCTCAAAAGATTTTGCTTAAAATAGCAAATTACTGGAAATTCATTTGAAAAAGAGTGTAATTCAGTATCCTCTACATTGCCCCAGTTACTGTTCTGGTGTATGCATTTCCATTGGTGAAGCAGAAATTTGTCTCAAAACATCTGAACCTGTCCTAGAGCCCAACTTTCTTTTATGTGTAATGCATTTTGCATTTGCTCCAGATCATTCTTATTAACTTTACAAATAATTGTATGCTCATTTTTAAGAGGGACATTCCTTTTTTCTATGTATTTCAGGTGTCTATTTTCTTGTTCAGCTCATCAGAACTGACCCCCTCTGCTAGGAGATAGGAAATAGGTGTAAATATTTGCAGTCACTTTTATTCTTAACTGATCTATGCAGAACAAATTAAATATGGGAAACACCAATGCTCATATGCTAGCTCTGTTTTGGCACTGCCAGTGATGTTTATTTTCATGTATCCTTTGCATTTCCCTCATATGCATAGGAAGAGTAATTTGTATTGATGTGATGGGGTAGTTCAGGCTGGAAGGGATCTCAGCAGGTGTCAAGTATGATTTCACATACAAAGAAATGTCAGAACTGAGATCAGACCAAGATGCTCAGGGCTTTTTCCAACTGCTACTTGAAAATCTGCAAACAAGGAGGTGATACAACATCTCTGAGCAACTTGCTCCACTGCCTGTCTATTTTTATGAGTAAAAAGCTATTATTTTCCTCCAGATTATGCCATTCAAAAGTCATTTTCATGGTTGGCTGTTGCTGTCTTGGCTGGATCTGCAATCTCAGGTCAAAGCTTCCCATTGATCTTCCCTGAATTTTATGGAGACCCTGTTGGCCCTATGTCCCCTGCCCTTACCTGCCCATCTGGATGAGAGTCCTCAAGTGTCACCCTGAAAACTCAGCTTCTGAGCTTGCTAACATAGTTTTCTAAGGACTTTCCCAGGACAGTAACTGTAAACATAGATATGTGTACATTCCTTCTGTTACACGTCTTGTGATGGACATCTCTCATGGCCAGTGCAGTGGGAAAGTGTTATCCTGACCATCCAATCCCTGGCCATGGTCAGAAGCCTATAAATCCTGGGAGGAAAAATAAACTCTCTCTTCCTTTCCCCACACCTCGACCTGTGTCTGTGTGATCTATTCATGTTCAGCAGCAACACTCAAGTATCTTTCAGATATGTTGACACCTTTCAAAGCTGATGAATATACTCTCCAGTGTATCTCGCAGGTCACTGAGAGATGTTAAATAACTTGTCCCACAATAAAACCATAGCAGTCCACTTCTTACCAGGCTGTACTGCCCAAACTTGGACACAATCAGATTGTGGCACAAAGCGTGGACCAGCCTTGGCCAAATCTAGTTAAATCCACTGTTCCCCTGCCCCACTAATCCATTTTTTTTTTTGTTATAAAAGGTAAGCTGGGTCAGACAGGTTCCACCTGTGATAAATCCATGCTGACTGTGCTCTGTCCCTTTCTACTTTTTCATATGCCCAAAAATGTATTACAAGAGGACTCTATTTGTGATTTTACCAAGAGTCAAGGCAAGGCTGACTGGTTAATAGATTATGCCCTGTGTCCTTTTTTGAAGGTGTGTGTGATTAGCGGCCCTGCTCCTGTCCTTGGGCTTGAATGACACCAGCCCTACATGCCCAGTAAATTCTACTAAATTCCTCCTTTGCACTGTTTCCTCATTCCCAGCCATGTTTGCTGCATTTTTATGCTGGAGTTCTGCCATGATATCCTTTTTTTGCCAAGTCCTGACAGACTGACTTGTCTGCCTTCACAACAGAGTGGACTGTTCTTATGGACAATACTCTTCTTTAGAGGTCTGCTAGATTTCCTGAGCTGCTTTGCCTTTCAGTGTCCTTTGAAGTCCCCACTCCACAAGTTCAGCCCAGCTGAAGTCCAGGCATTTTACTTTGCTGTAAGATTTATTTTTCTTTTCATTAATTCAATTTTGATGTGCAGTTCCCATAGGAATGAGTCACTCTGCAGGTTCTTGCCTCTTAACTCCTAATGACTCCCCACCACCCCATCTACAATCTCCTAAACTAGTACCTTTCTGAGCTTTGATCTTTCCTGAATTTCAGTGTGACATATTCCTCTTTGCTAAATTTAACTGTATTTGCACTTTCTCCCCACCAGCTTCTCTGATATCAATATTCACTGCTGCATTTTATTATGAAAAAGTGATATCTGTTCTTTTTTGTTATGTTTTTATCTCAAATACACTTGTGTTTCTGTTTTTTAAAAAAAGCATCTTCCCTGAAGTGATAACTCAGGTGAAGTACTTTCATGACAGTATTATCTTATTTAGTATTTATCCTCTTTTTGTTTTTCTATTTCAAGATTTGGAATGAAACAGATTTTTTAAACTGGCAGTTATGAAGAAACATACTTTCTCTCAAAAGGAGAAAATTGGAAACTGAACATTTGTAATGATTATGAAACTGGATAGTATTTTCATATTTTCTTTAAGCCTGGTTATTTGAAAAAGTGTTTGAAATTTAAAGTGAAATAGCCTGTCAATTTATAGTTTGCAGGCAAGTTCAATCCCTAGTTCATATTTACTACAGCAAATTGAATTTATTTAGATGTGTGGGCTGGTTTGGGCTGGGGTGAAGCTCATTTCCTTTCTAAGGCTGGTGTGGGGCTGTGTTTTGGATTTGTGCTAAACTTAGGGAAGATGATACAGAGATGTTTTTGTTACTGCTGAGCAGGTATTGCACAGAGCCAAGGCCTTTGCTGCTCCTCATGCTGAGGTGACCCAGCCAGGACAGGTGACCCAAACTGACCCCAGGGAGGTTTCAGACCATGGGACATCATGCTCTTTGTATCAAGTGGAGGAAGAAGGAGGAAAGGAGGGGCATTTGGTGTGATGGCATTTGTCCTCCCAAGTCACTGTGATGTGCAATGAGACCCTGCTCAGCTGGGAATGACTCAACACCTACCTAGGCATGGGAAGCAGGGAATTCATTCCTTGTTTTGCTTTGCTTCAACATGTGGCTTTTGCATTCTCTATTAAACTGTCTTAATCCCAACCCACAAGTTTTCCAGCTTTTACCCTTGTGATTCTCTTCCTGATCCCACTGGTGGGGGAGTGAGTCAGCAGCTGTGACAGACCGGGCTGTTGGCTGGGGTTAAATCACAATGTGTGGAATGTCTGGCAAATCAGTAATTAAAAAATACATACTTTAACACAATTTTCTTAAGTATCATGGTAAAATATACTTGTTTACATCTTTCTAGAACCACATATTTAAAAAACAATCCTGAATTTTGAAGATGCACTACATGAAAAAGTAGACTTCATCATGCGCATAATGAAATAACTACCTTGTGATTTCTCAGAATTCTACCTGATTCATTTAGAAAGCAAAAGAAGAGTGTTCCCCCTGTGCTCTGAATAATGCTTTTATTTCCCCTGTTTAATAGAAGGGAGAAATGATGAGGCTGCAATCCAGGCATACAGCAGGAGGAATTAGAGAAATTACCTGATAAGATATATGTTTGTTGTGCAGTTGCAGGTGAGGAAATCTTGCTGTGGTCTGTGCAGACAAAAGCTTAAAGGATCTTTATAATTTCACCTGATAATTCAGAGGAAAAAAAATACTTTTTGTTTCTGTTTTTTTTGGGGGGGGGGGGGGGGGTTGGTTTGTTTTGGTTTTTTTTCAGCTGAAACTATCAAGAATATTTGAATGGAATTTGGGAGATAGTCAGTGGTGACTGAAACTAAAACTTTTCTCAGAATAAAACATTGTCTGAAATAATTTACCAACACCTCATACATTAAAAATTTGTCATTTAAACCACGTGGACTTATGTACTTTCCAGCAGGAATTCCCTTGCAGCTCATTACTGCAATTAGAGTAAGGAGGGTGAAGGTAAACAAGCTGGCACTTTTATTAGCAGTTTCCAAAGCTCCTGTCAGAGTTTGCCACAGAAGGCTGCTTAACAAGATGTATAGATGATATGTGAAGTGCTTTTATAGATTCAGAGCTAAGAGACATGAAACAAAACAAGAAGATAAATGACTATTTTCTAGCTTGATTAAAGTTGAGCAGCAGCCACTGCTGAAGGCTGTGTCAGATCTGGCTTTTCATCCTGAATACATTAACAATTCCCCTACCCCCAAACCCCCAGGAATTTATAAGATGGAAACCTCTCCACATTCTTTATGTTGTCCAAGACAAGACAAAGCCAAGACTGAGTTTGTAGAATGGTCACTGGGAAACACCATCACCTGAGTAATTCAGCACTAGTAAATTCAGTGCAACATAGCATGCACTAAAATGAGACATCCAGTGATGAATGGTAGAAGGAAATATAATCTTTGGAGAGCGATAAGGCCAGGTGGTCTGTGCTGAGAATAAATGCTGCATCTTCTGCCAGTGCTACTGACAAACATCACTGCTCCTCATCTGTATTTCTCCTCAGTAGAAGTGCCATTCCTGGGTGGTGCCTTTGCTAGGGTGATGCACAGTTCACTGGTACTGATGTTCTGCATGCTCAGTTCATACACAAAACAAGCTGGTAATTGCTTTCTGGTGAATGAAAATTGTCAAATGTTCCCTTCACATCATCCTCTGCCCAGCTCTGCCAGGCTCAGCAGATTTCTCTACTCAAGAAGCCACTCAAGAATACAGCAGTTAGATTTCAAATGGCTTGAAACTGCCTGCACATCATAAAAAAAAAACCCTCTAAATGTGGTAGCAATGGCATTTTCTTTTGGCTGTTTTTACACAGGTTTATTTCAATCCAAATGTGTGGATATTTTGCTTCTTTTGGATGTAATGCAGTGGATACTCACATCTACCATAGAGAACCACTCTAACACTCTGCTGAAAACTGGGAGCATGAACTAGACACCAGAGTTGTACAAAACTTTGGACGAAGTTGTACCGAAGTACAGCAGAAGTTACCTAGAGAAATTTTAACAATATGTCTAAATTGCCCAAGTATAGTTATATCCAGATATGAATAGCAATTTAAATGTGTATTTGTGTCCCTACATATGTCAAAGCACAGAGATTTGTGTTCATTACTACATTACTAAATATGTTTACATTAATAAAGAATTATATATTAATTTATATATTAATTTATATATTAATTTATATATTAATTTATATATTAATTTATATTTATATTTATATTTATATTTATATTTATATATTAATTTATATTTATATTTATATTTAAATTTATATTTATATTTATATTTATATTTATATTTATATTTAATTATATGTATTTATATAATACATATATATATAGTAGTCAAATATCTATATATCCATCAATTTGATGTAAATGTCATTAAATAACATGTATGCATATGGTGGCTCTTTTGCCATGAAAATCACAATATTTTTTATACTCCGAGGATAAAAGGGAGTACTGTTTCTGTGCTCCTTTGTGTCTTTTTTTTGTCTGTTTTTTTTATTCTTTTAATTCCCAAAAGATATTTTAAGAATGCTTGAGCATGATTCTACTGTAAAATTGTTTTGAGATCCAAGATGGTATTTTGTTTATCACCAGGCCTGGGAAGACCCATTTTTTTAATATCAGTGTCTAGATAATGTGCATTTAGCTGGGAGGAATGAAGAAATTGCTGTTAGGGGGCATGTTGCATTATTCAGTGATACTGACCCTCAGGTTTGATAATCAGCTTGAAGTTGTGCCTTAGCTCAGAAATGTTGCTTCCTTCAGCAGGACTGCAGCAGCAAAACATCTGCCATCAACGTGGCAGACATTGTGCCACACCCCTACCTGTGCCACCAGAGCCTGAAGAACTGCCTAAAAGGAATTGATTCCCAACATAGATTCAAATCATTGTGGAAAATGTATAGCGAAAGTTGCTTGAAATTCAGATCCCAGCATGGTTTTATTGAGGCTTGTTTCCAAAAGTACATTGGACACTGAAAACCATACATGCAATTGCTTTTTCAAAGTGGTTTTTTTAAGTATTTCATTGAAGAAATATTTTTTTTAACAGAAATAAAAGATAGGAACAAGTTTTAAATGCCAAGAACCTGTGGTAAAACCTGTCTTTTTGGAATTTTTTATAGTGCAGGTTTCTGATACTGATTCTTACAGTGATTCAAACATTACTAATGTCTCTATAGTTGTCAACTTCAGCTTTTTCATTGATTTCACCATAATTTTTCTGTTCAACATCTGTCTTTCTCTTTAAGTCTTAAAAAAAATCATTATAGATTATATTAAATATGGAAGTTCAACGACTTAAAATATTTCCATGCTAAATCCCCCCTCCACCAACAAAACCCCTGGAAACCAAAAAGCTTGAAGAAGTTTCCACTTATGGAAATGAACATTCTCAGTCACACCTTGTGTCAAAGTCATACAGGGAACACAGGCACTTAACTTGTGGTATGGCTTGAAAATCTACTTTCACTAAACCTCTTTGTTTAGCTGTTTTAATATCTTTCATTTTAAGTATAGCATCACATTTCCTTAAAACTTTGTAATCCAAGTTAAGGTTGCTCAGAATTTTTCTTCATTTGTGTTATGTCATTCCAATTGGGAACAGCTATAAAGAACAACACAAACTCTCAAGGGAGTTTCAACACGAGAATTCTCTGGTTTATTACTTCAGGCCTGCTTTTTATAGACTGGTACGTGGAAGGTACAGAAAGGAAACTCTTATTGGTTAGCAAAGTGCTACATCACCATCACTGGTCAGGGCACACTACCCCCCTGACCCTCTCCTGCAAGGGAAAACAAGAGGACAGATAAACAGCAGCTGGCAGTTGTTTTCTGTCTCAGGATTGTTTTGAAATCCTCCTTTGAATTTCTCAGGCTAGCTTCTCAGGCAGGACTGAGAGGCCATGGGCCTGCAGTTTCTGCAGCTCCCTGCAGCCTGTTCCAAAGCTAGCATCCATAGTGGTTTTTTGGTTTTGTTTTTTTGTTTTTTCTTTTTGTCATGGAGTGTGGTTTTTGGTTTGTTTTGGTTTGGTTTTGATTTTTGATTTTTTTTCAAGATGGAAATATCATAAAACCTTAAAAAACATGTATTATCTATGGATTTAGGGAATAATCTATGACTACACGATGTTTATAAAAAAATTAAGTATCTACTCTGAAAAATATTTTTTCACTTTCATGTCTTAAGAAATTTGGAATATAAAATAGATTGCAATTCCTGTGTATATCCTATATGCCTGAATTCATTATAATGTTTTTGTCTAAAAAAAAAAAAAAGGTTGTTTTGCAGCAGAAATTTGTCTTGTTTAGTAGTACTTTTGATAGTATTGATATATGCACTCTGGAGCACATTCATTTAAATGGAATAATTTCCTGTACTTCTTCTCTCACTGATTTTGTAATGAAGTAACGTCTTCTGACTATAATATTTTGAAGACCTTAGGAACATTATGAAAAATGCTTTTCACTGTCTTATTTCAGAATATCCACTGATCCTAGCATTTATTTCTTATTATTGTAGCAAGCAGTGAAACTTCAGTTTGGTGATGGCAAATTTCAGGTTTGAAAGCCTTTGCAACACTTCTGGTTCCAATCCAATGTGCAATCATCACTGCCTTTAGCCCTTCCCTCATGCACTTAATTGCTGTTTCTTTTTATTACTCTCTTCCCTGGATCAATCTCAGTTCCTCAAACTGGATTTAAGAACATTGGCAGCCACAAAATATGAGTAAGATTAAATTAGTTTGGAATATTGTGCATCTTCCTGTGTTCCCTGCCTATGATGACACTGATGGCCTGAGAAGGAGACATATCAAGGCAAATTCTATCTGGTGTACTTATTCAAGAGTTTGCCCTGTAACTTTGCCTCACAGCAGCAAAAGATGCCCTGAGCTGCGGCCCACAGCAGTGTGTGGCAGTGTCAGGGCAGCCCCTAAAGTGTGGAGGGCTTAGAGATTATGTCACCATACCCTTAATATGCCTTTTCACATCCAGCTGGCCCTATTGATCTGTGCAGAAAAGACAGGCTCCTCAGGAGATGAGACAATTCTGCCATATCCCTTGTCTTCACTTGCACTGTTACTTGCTTTGGCAGTTCATTGTATAGTTTGTTTTCCTGTGGGTATGTCGAGTTTCTGAGCCATGGAACAAAGAATTTTGTGGTCTCTCATAATCTTGTGTTCTCT
This sequence comes from Cyanistes caeruleus, assembly GCF_971803275.1. NCBI lineage: Eukaryota > Metazoa > Chordata > Aves > Passeriformes > Paridae > Cyanistes > Cyanistes caeruleus. Next base: position 14,344,697 of record NC_141732.1, read on the forward strand.
TGAGATTCAGCTTGCCAATAGGACATAATAATCTCCCAGCTCAGGTGAGACTTCCAGAGCTGAACATTCCAGACTCCACATGAGTGGTGCAGTTGACATGGGGATATCTTGAGAGATCTGGGCAAGCTTCAGAAGTGGCCTATGGGAATCCCATGAGATTTAGGAGGACCAAGTGCTGGATCTGGCATCAGCCCAGGCTGGGGATGAACAGATGGAGAGCAACCCTGCCAAGAAGGACTTTGGGGTGCTGGTGGATGAGAGGCTGGACATGATCCCGTAACATGTGCTGCCAGCCCAGAAAGCCAAACATGTCTTGGGCAGCATCAAAAGACATGTTTGTCCATGGGCAGCAGAGGACAGGGAGATTCTGCCCCTCTGCCCAGCTCAGGCAAAACCCCACCTGCAGTGATGCCTGCAGCTTAGGAACCCAGCACAGGAAGGTCCTGAAGCTGCTGGAATGAGTCCAAAAGAGGGCCATGAACATTATCAGAAAAATGGAACCACTTTTCTGTGAGAAAAGGCTGAGAGGGTTGGGGTTGTTCAGCCTGGATAAAAGGAGCTTCAGAGTGAATTTATTGAGATCTTTCAGTACCTGAAGGGGCTACATGAGAGCTGCAGAGGAACTTTTGACAAGAGATGGAGTGACAGAAAAAGGGGCAAAGGCTTTGCATTGAAAAAGTTTAGATTTAGATCAGATATTAGGGAGAAATTCTTCCCTGTGAGGGTGGTGAGGCCCTGGCACAGGTTTCCCAGAGAAGCTGTGGCTGCCCCATTCCTGGCAGTGTCCAAGATCAGGCTGGACAGGGCTTCAAGCAACCTGGGATAGTGGAAAGTGTCCCTGCCCACGGTGGGATAGGTTGGAATTAGATAACCTTTGGGATTCCTTCCAACCTAAACATTCTAAAATTCTATGGTTTAAAATGACCCAGTGTAAATGTGATACTAGGAAGGAAAATACCTTCCAGAGTAAAGCAGGGTGTGCCCTAAGGAGGAGCTGGTCTGTTTTGGAGCACTGAACTGGACCAATCAGTGCTGAGAGAAGGGTTTCCTTTTGTCAGATAGATGATCCTAAAAAAGGCAGTGTTTGAGCATGGGCTAAATTGATGTCATGGGGACATGGGAAATGATGGGACGATTCTCTCCTCTTTCTGCAGGATATTGAACATTACTCCTTCCTTAACCTTTATTCCATGCAGAGGATAGGGGAATGCACTCTAATCCAAGCAAAAGTTGTGAATACTTCAACCCATTTGCTTTGTACAACATAAAAGCCAGTCCCTAAAACTGCTGGAGTGAAAACATGTTCTCAGTCTGCACTAGGTTCAACAGGTACCACAAGATCTGCTGCTGCTGCTGAGCTCAGTGTTGCCTTTGGGTGTGTGGCTACCTGGGATTCAGGGAATTGTTCCGAGGAAGACAACATTTCCTGGTGCTTCTGGTGTGGTTCCTGCAGGAAATCACAAGCAATAAAAGCTCCCATGCTGTGTGCAAGGCTAAGAATTTATACCAGGAAACTCAAAGGATAGGGGTGTGGAAGGAAGGTTTTCTGAATATCATCGTTCTGTCAGTCTTTACACTAGAGAGATTTAATTGACCGTTCCTTAGTAAAAAGTCTTTTCTGATCAGAAATATATCCCTTTGATATGAAAGGTGATTTTGAGCAGGAGTTCTAGGGTAGTAAAATCTTACTAGTTATTTTACTTGCAAATTTAATCCCTTCTTTAATCCAGAGGAAGTATCTGTGTGCTTTTTGCCTTGTGCCCTTTGCAGAACTGTGTTGTGCTTGTGTGTCTTCTTCAGTATTATTTCTCTGCACTGATTATACTTGTAATATTCAGCCCTTTTGTATTTTGTACAGGTGTATTAGGAAGAAGAAAAAACCTAAAAAAACCCTGCTTTCATCCTAAAGAAAATTATTTTCCCTGAATTTCCCCTACAGCTAATGGAGGAAAATAAGTCTGTCCAAGCAATCATTCCACAGTGGGCAATGGACAAGGTGTTCTTTCTAGGGAGAAATTCTAGGTTTAGGAAAAAATAGCACTACTTTTTTAAAGATGAGTTGTTTGAAACCAGCTGCTCTGTTAAAAAACCCTGTCTCATGACACAGAATCAAGGCAGTTTATTGAGACTTGTCATGATTCACTAGCCTGTCTGGACATTTACACCTGGTGATAGAAATGGTTCAATTTCTCTCCTTGCTTAGTATATTTCTTTAAAAATAATCTGCAAGAGATAGCAGGTCATTTGTGTATTCAGATTCAGATAAGTATTTTCAGAAGCAGGCAGAAGGGTTTGTGAGAATGTGAACAGAAAGAACATATTGGATACAGCCAGTGCCTATAGGCAGCACTGTTTCTTTCTACATTTTAAAAGAAAATAAAAAATTAAAACACCTACTGAATGCCATATGCTCAGACAAGAGGTTAAAGAAGCTGCACAAAAGCATAGTACAACTCCAATGAGGTGACTCAGAAGGTTTGGTTTCAGTGATAAACAAAATAAATTCCTTTGAGGCCAATTAGTATTTATTGAAATAACTTATGAATAATGCATTATTCAACAATGTTTTGGAATATTTAGTTGAGTTAATATGGATATAATTACCCAGTTTCATACTAGAGAAGTGAGCTTTTAAAGACTGACAGTTTAAAATATTTAGAAAAGAATTATCGGAGTCTGATGGAAAGCTTGGGGAGGGAGAGATAGAGGACAGTGTAACATCACAGTTTCTCATACCTATCCCCATCATCTTTACTTTGAAGCAGAAACTGCAGTGAGGTAAGAGGTTGGAAAAAGTCTGAGGAAGGCCTGTAACAGCACTGAGCATGCATTAAGGAGCCAGATTACTCTGAAGAGGTAAGTAAAAAATTAGTTCAGACCATTCAAAACTTGGGCTTATTTTTCAAAGTTATGCAGCAGTATGATCTGTTGAAGTCACCTTAAAGAAAAGGTGTCTGTCTGTGTGTTTGTGGTAGCTGGTTAATATATCCCAGTAGTATTTTAATTACAAGCTGTGTTTGGCAAATGCAAATGAGAATGTTGCAGACACCAAGACATGTCTGTTCATGATTCCCTTTAGTCCACAGGTTAAAAAACAGGCCATGTCAAGGACCTGCAATGCCCACACTCTCCCTGTTTGTTGAATGTATTTATTTCTAATAAAAACAGCAGAACCTATTCAGAAATATACCAATATATAATATGGAAATATAAAATCAGTATGGAAACAATGAAATAAACCACTTGTGGCATAAAATGGACATAATTCTTCTGCAACTTGCCTAACAGGAAAAAACAGTATAAGGGACAAAATGCAACTTACTTGCTAAAAGTGTTTCCTGTGCTGATTGCTGCCAGGCTCTGGTAATAAATGTCAGGGTCTGGACTTGATACTGAACACTTGTGTCTTTCTTGCTGTTCTTCTCTGTCATTTCCCTGAAGTTCTTTGCCTTTACTGCGTGAGTGGAGGTAATAGTGGAGAGAGGGGCTGAATCAGGAATTGCTATTACTTGGAGGAGAGGGGAAGAACAGGAGGTGAAGCTGTGCAGACGCACTGAAGAAGAAAGTTTTTTGCCTGCAGAAAAGAAATTAATTCTTGTGATATGTGACTAGCCAGGATTTCTTTTTCCCCAATCCATCCTGTGTGTATTGTTACCCTACTACCCCTAGAAATACTCTATCCCATACAGCCTTGGGCATTCCATGGCATGGAGAGATGTATTATAGAGCAGAGATGACCTGATGAGTTTAATACAGCATTCAATTGCTGCTCCTGATTTTGGATTATTTATAGGGAGCACAAAGCAAGTCCTCCTGTCCAGACTGTCAGCTTGGAGGGACTGGTAAGAGCCATAGAAACAAAAACATGCAAAACCAAGAAATTTTGATAGGTTTTATTTCCACTCCCCGAAGACAGAATTTCAACAGCTTCCAGTAAAATGAAAAATGGACAAAAAAATTTTCTTATCCTTAGTCCATGTCATCTCTTATGATCAAATTTGACCTATTTATGAAAATATAAACCCCACAATTTAGACATTGTAATTTTGAGCTACAAAGGACTGTCACTTAGAAAGCATTGGTATAAATTGTTAAAGTTTGTTGAAATGGGAAATCTACTCATTTAAGTGCTTTCCTGTGAAAAGTTTTAAGTTCACGGATTCCATATTTTTTAATGGAAAAAAATCTTTAGGAGATGAACCCACAGAATCAGCTTTCTGAGTAGTATTAATTCACAGATAGTTGCAACATAGACTGGCCACCCCCATTTCAGTCAATGAGAATAAGGGCAATGGTTCGCAGCTACAGTTACAGCTACATTTGCTTATTAATATTTTTAGGCTGCCAGTTTAGTCTGCATTTTCTGACAGCATATGTGATGTCAGACTTCAATATTGTGAGAGACCTGAATTGTAGTAACTCCTTTTTTTCTTTTTTTTTTTCTTTTCTTTTTTTTTTTTTTTTTTTAAATGCATAGATTTTTTCTAAGGTATTTTCTGTATGCTCACTGCTAAAGATGTAGGAGGACTTTTTGGTTGTCAGGCTCTCACCTATGTGATTTGCATACTTCAAACACAGAATTTGCACATTATTGCAATATGATGAGTCTTGGATTTTACTTTTGCAAAATCACTGTTTTATTTTGGTGAGAAACGGGCCATAAAGTAGGGATAATCAAGATTCAGTACTTAAATGCAGCTAATTTAAGGTTGCTGTGGAGGAATTTTGACTAATTCCCTCTTTAGGTTGTGCACAACCTGGTGAGTAATGCAAAATGAACGTGGATAGAGAATGACTATACGCTAATAAAAACTCTGTTTGCATGCCCTGCCAGTTCTCTGCCTGCCTTGCCTGTCATGCTCCTGTGCTAATGAATTGGTTGCATCCCACCACACACCTCAGCAGTGTTCTGAGTGCTCACGCTTCTGCTGATGTGTAACCTGTCCTAGTTAGAGATAAAGGGCTGGCATCAGCAGAATTATAATCACCTGCAAGAAATCAAAGCAATGGTTAGCTTTGCTGAACCCTTAAACTTGCTCACATTGTAGTTCTCTTGTCATCAAAAGTTATTTCTTTCCTGTGTTACCTCACCAGCATACTGCCTAGTAAAAGATATTTGTAAACTAGTATCTGACTTCCAATATCAGATTTCTTGCTCACATTACAGAGGCTTCAGCACAGACTGTTGGGAGAGGTTTTGATGCAGATTTCTGAACAGGTGTTCTACCTATCAGTACAAAAAATCCAGAGACACGGAGATTGATTTGAAATCCACTATACACTAATTTCCTCTAGATATCAGAAAAGACTGAATCCAGGGGTAAATCTTTCATTGTAAATGCAAAAATAATTTTGTGATCTTCTGGGGTAATAATGTCTTCTAAGACTACATCTGCACCATCAGTTTTTCATGCATTAATTGTGGTCAAATATTATCTAGGATGTTAAAACATTCCAGATGATTAATAGCTTTATGGATTTTGGCTATACTAATATTTATATTCCATATATTTTCTGCCTTTGCAGAAGGAATAATTTGTGAGGGTGGGAAACTACCAGATGAGCGAGCGAAACTTCAAATTCTGGTCTGTGTGAATCCCTGGCACAGCTTGGCTCTTGGTAATGGCTGTGTTACAGCAATTTAGAAGTTATCCATATTACACAAAAAACATTTATTTACTACTTTATGTACAATGGTAGCATGGATGGATTGCCAGAACCACATCTATGGCACTAGAAGAAATGGAGATGTACAAAAATAATGTGTACTCCCCATTCCAAAGGGCTCACCATTCCAAGACCCAGTAGGATAAGAGGGAACTTTTGAGAGAGGGAGTTTTGTTTGTGAGGTTGCAGGTTTGTAAAGCAATAGGATATTTCATCACAGCCAGTCAGTAAAATATTAAGAATCCTTATGAGTAATACTTCATTTACATTTTACAACATTGTATCCCTTTTGCCTATTCAAATTACTAACATAATCTGGACACAATGCACAGATGATTTTTGAAAAATTGGTGTGAATAGTTCAGTGCAAGCCAGAGCACTGAATATTCATTCACTGGCTGTGTTTGATGACCGACAGAAATCAGCAGGAGCACCTTCAGGATGAATGCCAAGGTGGTCTCTCCCTTCTGCACTCTGGCAGTATAAAAATTACCTTGATGAAAGGAAACACTTTAAATGGTGGCACTGAGTTCTCTAAAAGAGCCTGAAGAGAAACGTAGCAGGATTTATACACAAAAGACAGATGGGACTGTGTCACATGAAAAGGGGAGATTTCCTCGGCCCTTGATGTCAGATTTGTCTGTCAGCACCCCAGGAAAGCCTTGTGCCCCACCAGTCAGTCAGTGTCACATCACAGGGACCCTTCACTGAACAGCCCTACTGGATTGGAGGGGTTTTGATTGACCTTTACAGGGACACAACCCCAAAAGCATGAGGGAGACCCCTCAGTGGGTCTCTCCACTTCTTTTCGAGTTTGTTCCCCACTGCCAGTGCTGCCAGTGCCTAGAAGGATCCCACAGTTAGTTTATGGAACAACACTCTCTATTAATGGAATTAATTAGAGTTAATATAAAATTGTGCCAGCCTAAGGTTTGAGGAGCATCAGTCACAGTATGTGATGGTAAAAACATGTTCAAAGCACAGTCAAACTCTAAACTCCAATAAAGGTATTCAGCACACACAGAGTTCTCCCCCAACAGGTATCCACAGGGCACAAGGCAGGTTCAGCCTATTGCCTGAGCTCAGCAGTTACAATGCAATCTTCCCTAATTTTTTCCCACTCTTGACTTATTTTTATACTACATACTCATATTTAGGTGGAGTTTGAGTGACTCAGGTCATACATACCTGTGTTCCTGATGGTGTCAATTTCTCTCACCTGGCTGTCAGACACAGTCAATGAGCCACAGAGCAGGTGCCCAGTGAGGAGTGGTCAGACCCTGGGGCAGGTAATGCTGGGGTGGAGCGGTGTGTTAACATCACAATTAGGTTATAAGGAACCCAGCTCATCCAAGGAGAGTGATTCCACACCAGCTGCTGGCTCAACAGCAGATCTCTTTCTCCAGCCACTTTCCATCCAGGGACAGCAGCTGTGTTTTACTCTGTAATTTCTGTACTGTTGTTACTTCTGTAAGGATGTGTGTATAACATCTCAGTTTCCTTTGATTTTACCTTCAGCCATCTTTCCACTGTCAAAGCTCTCACCACTGGCCTACAACTTTATGCATCTAAATTGATAATAAAAACTCCTTTTAACTTGGAGAACTATCTGCAGGCTGTGGCAGTAGAGTGTATTTATGCAATGCTTTCTTGCAGCTATGGCAGAGAGCTGGAAATGCCAGGAAGGGGAACTATCCAGTTTCACTGTGGTTATCCATCTGCATTCCCTCTGGTGGGCTCCATGCTCATGTTTCCAGTTGAGGGGGACATCCAAGTGAGCATCCTGACTGTGAGCAGGGAAGAGAGCTCACTGCAAGAATTCGGTCTGGTCTGCTCTGTGGGGCATAGTAGAGGTTGATGTAGCTGACAGAGGCCATCAGAGAGAGGAAGCTCAAGAGAGAGGGAGGGAGAGGCTGACTGCCCTTCACATCAGTTTTCATTGCTGTTTCAGTCTTGCCATTTCTTTTAACACTGTTTTGCCTTCTTATACCAGTATTTTTATTTTATTTTATTGATTTTATTTTGTTTTTTATTTTATTTTGTTTATTTTTTCCCATACTACTTGAGGGAATAAAAACATTTAAGTATAAATTACAACAAGCATTGGGAAACAACCTGCAGGGACCAACTGGGCTGTAATGCAGCACAGCACAAGCACAGTCTGTGCTCATGACAATTTACAGCACAAACAGGCAGAGCTGGTGCTTCATGATAGGGCTTGTAGAATCACAGAGACCTAAATTATCCTTCCCCAAATTAGAAAACTCCCACATTGCAAAACTGGAATCATTAACATCACCTAGTACAACCAGTTGGATAATGGACAGTACACAGTTCAGCACTTGCATATGAAGAAAAACCCCTTCATTTCTGTGGATAATACATTTTAACACTTACTAACTTTCTTGCATAGAGTCAGAGCCTTTCTTCAATTCTAAATGTTTTCCATTTCAGTTTCCAGCCCTTGACTGTTGATGTGTATTTTTCTGCTTGCACAGGAAGTCGGTGGCTGCAGATGGGACTTTGCCAGGAGACACAGTGATCCATTTACCATTCAGCTCTCCTGCAGATGAACGGATGTTAATTCTACAGTGCAATCTAGAGAGCAATGGCAAGTTAGTTAACAATTAGTCTTGCCCTATTTCAGGTCTGACTCTGCAACTTATCTTAGGAACACCAAAAGACAGACAAAAAGATCTCAAATCAAATCATTCCATGCCATATTCTTAAAACCAAAATTACCTATGGTAACATCAGCGTAGGGTTACACTAATCCCGAGGTTATGAGCACCTGTCATGCCCCACAAGACATCACTGAGAATTTTGTGTTCTTGATTAGGAAAGTGGCCTCCAGACACCTTCTGATTGCTTTGTTTCTGTTGCTTCTTTTCGTTCAGAGTAGACTTTAAAAATCAGTGCACTTAAAATGTTAGTTTCATGATTATATCTTGCCTTTACTCATAACACAGCACAGGGCAGGTTGCTGTCTTGTTGGCAAAGACTAGTCAAGCAGAAAAGGGCTTGTAGCTAAGACTTGCCTCACTCGCCTCACGTATTTCTTCCTTGAACAGGGTGAAGTCCAAATCATATTGTAACTGTAAAATGGCAACTTCCAGACACATCAAAGGCCACCCTTTAAGGGCTGAACCCCCATTTTGGTAAAATCAATGAATCCTGCATTATGTGATAATTACAATCTTCACCCTGTTTTTAGATGGACAGGGAGAAGTTAGATATTCCACCCAAGACAGCACTTTAAAATGCCTTTATGGTAATCTGAGAGAATCGTGCAGCTCCAAAAGGAATCTCATACTAACAGAACAGCAGGAAGAACTGGTCCCTGGAAGAGCCTCTCTGTCCTCTGATTCAGGGAGCTTACAGAAAACCGTGGAGAAGATGATATGGGGTACTATTAGACAGTACAGCCAGCATGGGTGTACAGAGGGAAAGTCCTTTTTAACTGATGTGATCTCATTCTAAAACAGAGTCATCCGCCCATGGATGGAGGAGAAGTGGTGGATATAATTTTCTATATTTAATGAGGTTTTGATACTGTGTCTCACAGCATCCTTCTGAACAAGTAACCCAGCTGTGGGATGAGTGGGTTCATGGTATTCTGGGTGAAGAACCATCTGGATTTAGATTTTTAGTGAAAGGGGCTATGCCTGAGTGGTGACAAGTCACCAGTGATGTGACCACACGGATCAGTTCCGGGTCTGGCTTGGTTCAATATTTTCACCAGCAATCAGGATACCAGAACTGAATGCCCCATGTGCTGCTCTCATCCCAAACTGGGAGGTGCTGTGACTCTCATGAGGGAAAAGAGGCCTTGCAAAGATATCATTGGGAGGCACTGGGAACAAAAATGAGTGTGGAGGAGGGCAGCGTAGCCAGGGACAGGGAATGCCTATCCTTGGAGGAGCAGCTGAGCTCTCTGGGTTTTCTGGCTGGGAGAAGAAGAGCTTGAGGGGCCACTGCTCTCTGCATCTTCCTAAGGAAGTGCTGTGGACAGGGAGATGCTGATCTTGTCTCCTAGAATCATAGACTAGTCTGGGTTGGAAGAGACCTTCAAAGGTTTCCTTGGGATCCAGTGATGGGGCAGGAGTGAGTGATTCAAAGATGCACCAGGAGAGATCCAGACTTAACAGAAGGAAACATTTCTTTAGGGAAAGAGTGGCCAAACACTTCAGCAGTCAATGGCTCAAACCTATAACTCTTTCAGAGGCATTTGGACATTGTCCTTAATAACCTGTCTTCACTTCTGTTCAGCCATGAAGGAGTCAGGCAGTTGTATCAGATGGTCTTTGTAGGTCCATTTTAAATGAAAAAGTCTTAATCTTTCAGTGTTAGAAAATTCCTTTTAGGGAATCACCTGATGCCAGTGATGGTGTTGTCTGTCCAGTGCAGATTCAATTAAGGGGATGACAGCCATGCTCTGGATTTTTGGCTGGTGGAGAATGAGTGGATTTAGACATTAGAATTAGTGGGATTAGGAGAAAGAATAGAGGAAGAACTAGAAAAGTGGAGTAGGAGCTGTTGTAGATTAACAGTAAAAATTCAGTTATCATCAGTCATTTTGGACAAGTCACACCTGGAACCAATGGAAAATCTCCATGAAAATCTCTCTGAGGACTTTGTCATTATGACTGTTAGCAAATGCTTTCTCATGATACACCTAAAACTCATCTGCTGAAGTTTATGTCCTGCCCTTCTCACCACCAAAGTGGCAAAGAAATCCCTCTCTTCCTTTTAGCTACCCTTTACATATTTGCAAGTAATTTCATTGACTGTGTTCTTGCTTCTAGGATCTGTAGGCTGCTTGAATAAACCAAGGCCTTTCAACATAAAATGGGAAAAAGAGAAAAATCTTCTCTGCTTGAATAAAACTGATGTCTCTCATTGTTTGAAGTGGATCTATTTCCTGCGCCTCTGACTTTGTGGAGGATACTGTCCTTGGATAAGTCAGGTAGAGATGAAATATGGAAGATGTCTTGAATTTTCTGAGATCCTGCTGATTGAGGGCTTAAATCCTAGAGTCAACCACTGTTGTGGCAGAGTTGCTAGAATGTTGTTAAGTTAGTTTATGTTAGTAGTTGATAGCTTGAAATAGATCTTTTCCCCTCTTTTACTTGTGATTTCCCCCCCAGCTTCTCTTTCTTCTAATTGTTTACCTGGCGTCAAGTTACCATGGTTACTGAAGTTTTTCTTCTCAGCTCCACAGCGAGGAGCCGAATGGAGTGGAGGGGAGACCCTGCTGACATTTCCAGATGCTTGAAATTTCTTTAGCCCAGGTGTCCTAGTTTAGGGCAAATCAGGAAGGAAAACTCCAAATGGGGATCTCCCCACCAACGGGTCCGGGAAAAGGGAAAAAAAAAAATTTTCCGTGGAGAGAAGTGGAAAAAGCTGTTTATTTAACAGAAAATTGAGTAATATTAAATAATAAAATTATTAAATAATAAAACCTCTTGCTGTTCGATGGGATGGTAAGTCTAGGAAGAAAGGTCTTTTTTCATGTGGTGCAGCTCGGCTCGCTCAGGTTCTTATCAGTCCCTCTGGTGCTGGAAAAGTGCCGAGGCCCAGGCCCCGGTGTGCCACAGGCGTGAGCTCCCGGGGTTTGGCTGGGTGTTCAGTCCAGAGCAGGCTTGCACAGATCCAAGAAAATTGAAAAAAACAAGGGTCCAGGGAACTCCTCTGCCTCAGCTAGCTAAAACTAACTAAAAGTCAGAGAGAAGCTCTGTCCCGCTGTCTGTCCGTGCTGCAGACACCACAGTCCAGGAGCAGGGTGTGTGGGAGTGATGTTTTCCTTAACACACTGCGCGCTTCTTCTTTCCCCTCTCTTGCTCTCAGAGCCAGTCTTAAAGGTGCAGGACTTAATATATAACATAAACCAGACGATTGGGGATACCAGTATCATAAAGTCACCCCAGGACATTCCACCCCTTATCCCCATATCGTCAACTTATTATCAAAATCAATATATATATATATTTTAACCCTACAACACATACATTATATACAGACAAGGGCATTTATTCATAATCTTCACCCAACCATCAGATCTCCCTGAGGTACACATTGTGTTGTTCCATCTTTCCTCATTATCCACCATGTGCAACCCGGTCCTTGAGCAAAAACAACTCCACGAATGGGTTTGTCTGTACTCGAAGTAGAATTGATCCAAACTGTCTTTCCTAACAAACCTCTGAGATGTACTGCTGGGACCTTGTCTCCATCTACTTTATGCAGGGGCTCGGATTGGGCTGGGCCTGCTCGATTGGTGGAACCTCGGGTGTTAACTATCCAGGTGGCCTTTGCTAGATGCTGCTCCCAATTTTTGAAAGATCCCCCACCCAACGCTTTCAAGGTAGTCTTTAACAGTCCATTGTACCTCTCCACTTTTCCCGCAGCAGGTGCATGGTAAGGGATATGGTACACCCACTCAATGCCATGTTCCCTAGCCCAGCTGTTTATAAGGCTGTTCTTGAAATGAGTCCCATTGTCCGACTCAATCCTCTCAGGGGTACCATGCCTCCAAAGGACCTGCTTTTCAAGTCCCAGGATGGTGTTACGTGCTGTAGCATGAGGCACAGGGTAGGTTTCCAACCATCCAGTGGTGGCTTCTACCATTGTGAGCACGTAGCGCTTGCCTTGGTGGGTTTGGGGCAGTGTGATGTAGTCAATCTGCCAGGCTTCCCCATATCTATATTTGGACCAACGCCCACCATACCATAGCGGCTTCAACCGCTTGGCCTGCTTGATCATGGCACACGTCTCACAGTCATGGATAACCTGAGAAATACTGTCCATGGTTAGATCCACCCCTCGGTCTCGTGCCCACTTATAGGTGGCATCTCTACCCTGATGGCCTGAGGCGTCATGGGCCCATCGAGCTAGGAACAACTCTCCCTTGTGTTGCCAATCTAAGTCTATCTTTGACACCTCTATCTTTGCAGCCTGATCCACCTGCTCATTGTTTCGGTGCTCTTCATTGGCCCTGCTCTTGGGGACATGGGAATCTACATGATGGACCCTCACAGACAGTTTCTCTACCCTGGTGGCGATGTCTTTCCATTCATCAGCAGCCCAGATTGGCTTTCCTCTGCGTTGCCAGTTGGCCCTTTTCCACCTTTCCAGCCATCCCCACAGAGCATTGGCTACCATCCATGAATCCGTGTAGAGGTAGAGCTTTGGCCACTTCTCTCTTTCAGCAATGTCCAGGGCCAGTTGAACAGCTTTGAGTTCAGCAAGTTGGCTTGATCCACCTTCTCCTTCAGTGGCCTCTGCGACCTGTCGTGTGGGGCTCCATACGGCTGCTTTCCACTTCCGGTTCATCCCTATGACCCGACAGGAACCATCAGTAAACAGAGCGTAGCGCGTTTCTTCTGCTGGCAGTTGGTTGTATGGTGGAGCTTCTTCAGCTCGTGTCACTTGTTCCTGCTCCTCTTCATCAGTGAGACCAAAGTTTTCACCTTCTGGCCAGTTTGTAATTATCTCCAAAATCCCAGGGCGATTTGGGTTTCCAATACGGGCGCGCTGCGTGATGAGGGCGATCCACTTGCTCCATGTAGCGTCAGTGGCGTGGTGGGTAGCAGGAACCTTTCCTTTAAACATCCACCCCAGCACTGGCAGTCGGGGTGCCAGGAGGAGTTGTGCTTCTGTGCCAATCACTTCTGAGGCGGCTTGAACTCCTTCATAGGCTGCTAAAATTTCCTTCTCTGTGGGAGTGTAGTTGGCTTCAGACCCTCTGTAACTTCGGCTCCAGAATCCCAGTGGTCGGCCTCGAGTTTCCCCAGGCACTTTCTGCCAAAGGCTCCAAGACAGACCGTGGCTCCCGGCTGCAGAGTAGAGCACGTTCTTCACATCTGGTTCTGTTCTGACTGGGCCAAGGGCTACTGCATGAGCGATCTCCTGTTTGATCTGAGTAAAGGCTTGTTGTTGTTCAGGGCCCCACTGGAAAGTGTTCTTTTTGCGGGTGACCAGGTAAAGAGGGCTCACAATCTGGCTGTACTCAGGAATGTGCATCCTCCAAAAACCTATGGCACCTAGGAAAGCTTGCGTTTCCTTCTTGCTAGTGGGTGGAGACATTGCTGTGATCTTATTGACGACCTCAGTGGGAATCTGACGCCGTCCATCTTGCCACTTTACCCCCAGGAACTGAATCTCACGAGCTGGTCCCTTAACTTTGCTCTTCTTGATGGCAAAACCGGCTTTCAGGAGAACCTGGATGATTTTCTCTCCTTTCTCAAAGACCTCTTCAGCTGTCTTTCCCCAAACAATGATGTCATCAATGTACTGCAGATGTTCTGGAGCCTCACCCTTTTCCAGGGCAGCCTGGATCAGTCCATGGCAAATGGTGGGGCTGTGCTTCCACCCCTGGGGCAGTCGGTTCCAGGTGTACTGCACTCCCCTCCACGTGAAGGCAAACTGAGGCCTGCATTCTGCTGCCAGGGGAATGGAGAAAAATGCATTGGCAATGTCAATAGTGGCGTACCACTTCGCTGCCTTGGACTCCAGCTCGTACTGGAGCTCCAACATATCCGGCACAGCAGCGCTCAGAGGTGGAGTCACTTCATTCAATGCACGATAGTCCACAGTCAATCTCCATTCTCCTTCAGATTTACGCACAGGCCAGATGGGGCTGTTGAAGGGTGAGTGAGTTTTGCTGACCACCCCTTGGCTCTCCAGTTCTCGGATCATCTTGTGGATGGGGATCACAGCATCTCGATTTGTCCTATACTGCCGGCGGTGCACCGTCGAGGTGGCAATTGGTACTCGCTGTTCTTCCACCTTCAGGAGTCCTACTACAGATGGGTTCTCTGACAGTCCAAGCAAAGTGTTCAATTGCTTGATGCTCTCTGTCTCTATAGCTGCTATCCCAAATGCCCACCTAAGCCCCTTTGGGTCCTTAAAATACCCGCTTCGGAGGTAGTCTATGCCTAAAATGCAGGGGGCCTCTGGGCCAGTCACAATGGGGTGCTTCTTCCACTCATTTCCAGTCAGGCTCACATCAGCTTCCACTAAAGTAAAATCCTGTGATCCCCCTGTCACACCAGCAATAGAAACAGATTCTGCCCCTACATATCTTGATGGGATTAGGGTACACTGTGCACCAGTGTCAACCAAGGCCTCATATTTTCGCGGTTCTGATGTGCCAGGCCAACGAATCCACACAGTCCAAAAGACACGGTTTTCCCTAGCCTCTACCTGGCTAGAGGCAGGGCCCCTCTAAACTTGGTTATCATCATACTTGTCAGTTTGACTACAGGCTACTGGAGCGGCTTTCTTTTTGGTGGAGTATTCCCCCTGAGTCTTGCTGTCTTTCAGTTCAAGCATCCGTTTTGCCAGAGCAGCAGTAGATTTACCATCCCATCTTTTCATGTTTTCTCCACAGTCACGTAGGAAAAACCACAGCTCAGCTCGTAGCTTTTTCTCTCTATCTGGGGAACTTCTGCGTTGAGTACCAGGGCTCCTGGTCTGTACTGCTGAGACTGGAAGAAGATCTTCCCTGAATTTCTTGAGAGTCTCCTCTATTTTGTCGTGGAAGTTTTGCATACGTGTTTCTATAGCTGCAATTGTTGCCTGCATGGGGCCATGCACGGTATCTGCATATGCTCGAAGCTTCTTCGCCATATCCAGCACAGTCTCTTCTCGGTCATCCCGCTTCATTGTTGCTAAAGCAGAAGCGTATTCTTGTGGCCCAAGTCGAACAAGTTTTCGCCACATCACAGATGTGCATGGCACCAAGTCTGGATTTCTAGTACCTAAGTCACTCACAAAGACAATCTCTACTATTGCCATTTCTCTCAAGCGCTGAATCCCTTGTTCTATGGTTTTCCAACGAGTTTGCTGTATATAGAGATCGTCTGCACACAGATATCTTTGTGCCACACTTCTTAGGACCCGTTCCCAGAGACTATAAGGGTCAGCCCCCCTCATCATCTCCTGGTCAATAACCGGATCGTGTGACAGGGATCCCAGATGCCTCGCTTCAGTGCCATCCAGAACTGTAGCCTCTCCTGCAGCATCCCACAGACGGACTAACCAACTAATTATAGATTCATCAGGTCGTCGAGTGTAATCTTTTCTCAGGCCACGAAGGTCCTTCAGGGAGAAAGGTTCACCAGTGCCTTCTGATTTTGTGTCAGTTGCTGGTCTTGAGGGTCCTTCCCCCGCATCACCATTATCATCATCTACTGGCCGATCGGTTTTGGTTTTGAATTTCATGCCTCTCGTGGCAGGAGCAACAGACACTGGCTTAGGCTCACTGTCTGGTTTGGCTGCTGGCTTAGGCTCACTGTCTGGTTTAGCCTGAGTCACTGGGGTAGCTGCTGATTTATCTGCCTGCCCTACAGTATCTAGCACCGTGCGATAAGCATACGCTAGGGCCCAGCTTATTGCAATGATATTTTTCTTTTTAGAATCATCACAGCAATTCTCTTCCAGATATTTCCCTACTTCATCTGGGTTCTGAATTTGTTCACGTGAAAATTCCCAGGCTGGGGGATCAGAAAATTCCTTCAGAGTTCGGCCAATTCTCTCCCACTCTCTACACCACTCAGGATTTCCCACACCTGAGTCTACTTCTGGGGCAGGGGTCTCGTTGGCTCTTCTGGATATCTCAGCCCTCATCCTATAGAAGCCGCAGACTATATAGAGGAAGCTTAACAGCTGAGCCAGCTGTACTACCAGGAAAGTGGTATCCTTAACACTCAGGGGAAACTGGGTATTCTCAAAGAGGGACATAACAGATTCAAAGGAGAAGAAGGAAAGAAAAGGCTGAAACGCCTCATCCCCTGGTCTTCCTCTAACAAACTGGGTGCAATTACCAATAAACTCCCAAAATGTGCCACTAGGACTGGGAGGCAGGGTTGGGCGAAGAAACCATGAGCCAAACATACCTGACAGAAACTTCAGTAGTTCTATAAACTTACTATAAATCAGTATCACCGAGCCCAGCACAATAACCATTCTAATTCGTTCCCCTCTACTGTGAAAGAGGGCAAAGACAGGTATTAAAACCTCAAAAACTTTTAGGGACCAGGTCCACATGAAGGCCTCCACCCCAAGAGACATTATGTATCCAAACAACATGACTACAGACTGCTTTATCCCAATACAGAATAAATACAACCAACAATCAGTACAGGTTTTTCCACTTTCTCTTGCCCCACGTTCGGGCGCCAAAAACTGTATTTGTCCTAGTTTAGGGCAAATCAGGAAGGAAAACTCCAAATGGGGATCTCCCCACCAACGGGTCCGGGAAAAGGGAAAAAAAAAAATTTTCCGTGGAGAGAAGTGGAAAAAGCTGTTTATTTAACAGAAAATTGAGTAATATTAAATAATAAAATTATTAAATAATAAAACCTCTTGCTGTTCGATGGGATGGTAAGTCTAGGAAGAAAGGTCTTTTTTTCATGTGGTGTAGCTCGGCTTGCTCAGGTTCTTATCAGTCCCTCTGGCGCTGGAAAAGTGCCGAGGCCCAGGCCCCGGTGGGCCACAGGCGTGAGCTCCCGGGGTTTGGCTGGGTGTTCAGTCCAGAGCAGGCTTGCACAGATCCAAGAAAATTGAAAAAAACAAGGGTCCAGGGAACTCCTCTGCCTCAGCTAGCTAAAACTAACTAAAAGTCAGAGAGAAGCTCTGTCCCGCTGTCTGTCCGTGCTGCAGACACCACAGTCCAGGAGCGGGGTGCGTGGGAGTGATGTTTTCCTTAACACACTGCGCGCTTCTTCTTTCCCCTCTCTTGCTTTCAAAGACAGTCTTAAAGGTGCAGGACTTAATATATAACATAAACCAGACGATTGGGGATACCAGTATCATAAAGTCACCCCAGGACACCAGGAAAGCACGGGGTTGGGAGAAGAGAACCCTTCTTTCCAACACGGAAGTTTGTAACTCTGTTTTTCCTGTTCCAGAATGCCTCTGAGCTATGGAAGCTGAGAGGCCAGGCCTACCTTGCCTTCCCTTTCTTTCCCCACTGTGTTGCCCCTGCCTCCCTTTGCCCCTCTGTGGAGAATACTCCTACACCTTTGTGGGCATTTGAAGAAGTTGGTGTCTGTTACTTCTTACCTTGGTGTGTGTAACCTTGATTTGTAGAAAGTTTGTAAGATGTACTAACTGAGAAAAATAATTGGTCCTCTCTATGATGTTCCCTCCCTCCGAAAAACCCTGTTAAAAGAGACCCCCCAGACCCCAAATCCTTTGTCTCTCATCCTTTGGATTCCCCTTCACAGAAATAAACTGTGGAATGTAACCCAGGGAGAGAGTCCACCCCTGATTTCTTCACTCACTTTATAGGTTTGAATTCTTGAAGAAAATCAGTGAACCCCACAAACATATGCTGACTCGAAACCCGAGTGAAGAGAAACCTCATCACTGAGCTAGCTGGGCCACACTCAGGAAGACTGAGTAAAACCACTTAAATCAACAAGGAAGTATCTGTGTTTAGCTGAATAAGGCAATGAGAAACACGAGCTGAGCTTTTAGCATTTTGTTTTAGACAGCTTCCAGAGGTCTTGCTGAGGAAATCTTTCTGTTCATTTTGCATCTTTCCTGTATTTTACCATTAGAGACAGAATTTAGGACCAAAAATTCCTTGCCTTGATATCTGCGCCAGATGAGGGTCCAATATTTAATTCTTTTTCTATGTCACCTTCATTCTTGTGCATTTTAAGAAACTTCCTTCCCCCCAGTCTCAGCTCCAGGCCACTGCATAGACACATACACCCTGCCTTGCTCTGGACAATTGATACATAGAGCATTAAATCCAATTTACGTTTCTTACCCTTGTCTCTGATGGACTGAAAATGGTAAATATTCTGACATTATGTTGTTTAATATTTCATATTCTGTGCTCAGAGAAATCTACTCTTACATGTGATTTTTCAGCTTTTCTGGCTCATCCACTGTGCATAGGTCACTTTAATCCTAGGATCAGCACTCATACACAGATTCACACGAAGAAAGGAAATGTTTTATCAACCATTTTTATAAAATGCAAACATCTAGCATAATTTTTCAGAACTCTTATCAGCAACAAAGAAAAATAAGAGAAGCTGGTACCTTTAGTCTGGATTTGCATCTATGAAATTACCTCTAGATGTCAAAAGGAGAACAAGGAAACACTTTTTTGTGGCATTCAAAAGGACAAATTGAGGTAAAGCAATTGAGGCAAAGCTGTACCAGGAAAATAGCAGTTGATGTGGCAGAATTTTTATATAGAGTCTGCTGAACTTTGCAAACGTGAGATCTTGTTCTGTCAGCAGTAAGTGTCCCACCATCACAGGCTGTAGTACTTCACAGCAATGTGAGACTTAGCTCTAGCATTGTTTGTGTATGAAGTCCTAACAGTTATAAAATCTTTTCAGTAAGATGATAAAGACGTAGCAAACAGAGAAAGAGAAAATTCTCCTTTAAAGCAATTTTCCTTTAATGCAACTCCCCTTTGGAAGGCTACAGGAGGTGGAGAACAATTTGGCTTTTCTGAGAAATGCAGCCAGTGAATCCATGTCAGAACATCTGACTGGATAAAGTGGGATTTTATCCCAGTGTCAAAATTATGTACCCAGTTTGCCACTTTGACTTCCATGGAGATGAAGGCTTTTCCATGTAAGTCTCTCCTAGAGTTATTTGTCACAGTGACCTTCAAGCAGTTGTGATGAATGAACATCTTGAGTTGACCTGGAACATCTAAACTTTCTGCACTTTCTCCCTCTCTGCTGCGACTTCATGGGTTTTGTTGACTGACCTTCTATTGGACAGATACAGGGATGTCAGCAACGTTATTATGCTGCAAAATCTGTTGCTTTCACAGTTACTTCAGCTTTTTGGGGACCATCATCTGAGCAGGACCAGACTGTGCCTTACACCTCTATCCCTGAAACACCTCAACCTTCTCTCGAGGGTGGTAAAGCTTACAAAAGATGCAATTTTTCAACAGATGGTAATGCATGGACAGCATAGACTTCATCCATCACCACTCCCAGAGTCACCCCTACTCTTTAGAATGTTTTACTTGTTTATTGGAGCAACCTGTCATCAGAGAGAATGTCAGCGGGGTGGGAGGAGTGTTAGAAAAAGCTGTCAAGCTGTCCTTCACTAAAGAGAGGTTTGGCTTGAGCAAGGCTGAGGACAGCTGGCGTTTCCAGCTCTGCCAGGAGTTATGGAAGCATCTCTATGTAAGCTGAGACTGGATGCCTCTTTTTTATCAGTAATTTCTCCATTTATCAAGCTCAAGTATCAAGAGATACTTTCTTGAACATGGTGTAAATAAAAATAAGGACTGTCAAATGACACTACACCAAAATAATTATAATGTTCAGTTTTTTAAATTATCATTTATTAGCTGTAAAGGTTGCACACCATTCCCCAACTCATGTCTGACATATTTTCCATTAACTTCTACCTGCCACAATAATTTAATTATTAAGACATAATCACCCAACAGGACAGAACATTTTTATAGAGATTCCTTTTTCTCTTTTTTCTTTTTTTCTCCTTAACTTGCAGAAATACTTTCTTTATTTCTAATGAAAGTTCTGGCATACGGGGTACGATAAAGCCGGGCAGCCATGAACCATACAAGAGGAGAAGCAAATTCTTAACAAATGAGCCAGACAAAAATTTCTGTCCTTTCTTCCTAAGCACCCAAAGTCTTGCCAGAGAGAGAGAGGGGGATCTTTGGTGGTTCAAAAGCTCAGCAGAATTCAACAGAACAGAATTCAACAGAATGACTAGGTTGGAAGAGACCTCCAAGTTCATCAAGTCCAACCCATGCCCTAACACCTCAGCTAGATCATGGTACCGAGTGTCATATCCAGTCTTCTTTTAAACACATCCAGGGATGGTGACTCCACCACCTCCCTGGGCAGACCATTCCAGTACTTTCTCATTCTTTCCATAATAGGCTTTTTCCTAATATCCAGCCTATATTTCCCTTGACACAGCTTGAGACTGTGGCAAACCCACGTGCTGGACAAAGGGGCGATTGCTCATTTCTTGGATTTATCTATTTGTATGGTAGTTGCACAAACCTCTTTGTCAGCGGTGTCCTCTCCTTCTGTCAGTTGCTGCCTGGTGAAAGAGACCGACCCCCACCTGACCACAACCTCCCTTCAGGGAGTTGTAGAGAGGGGTGAGGTCACCTCTGGGTCTCCTTTGCTCCACCCTAAACAACCCCAGCTCCCTCAGCCGTTCCTCACAGGGTTTGTGTTCCAAGCCCCTCACCAGCCTCGTTGCCTCCTCTGGATGTGCTCAAGTGTCTCAATGTCCTTCCTAAACTGAGGAAGGACACAGCTCTCCAGGTGTGGCCTCACCAGTGCCTAGTACAGGGGGAGAATTACCCCCCTGCTCCTGCTAGCCACACTATTCCTGACACAGACCAGGATGCCAGTGGACTTCTTGGCCACCAGGGCCATGTTCAATTGGCTGCCACCAGCCAAAGTGCTGTACCCCAGGTCCCTTTCCACATGGGCCCTGTCCAGCCACACCATCCCCAGCCCAGAACGTTGCAGGGGGTTACTGTGGCCAAAATGCAGGACTTGGGTCTTGGACTTATTAAACTGCATCCCATTGGACTCAGCCCATCCATCCAACCATTCCAGGTCTCTCTGCAGAGCCCTCCTACCTTCCAACAGATCAACACACGCTTCCAGTTTAGTCAATCTATTGCTATAAATTGCATATCTCTGTCACAGGAATCAGCCTAAAAGTCTTACTTTACTTTGGTTTTACTCTGTGGCAGAAAGGGAATGGCAAAAGCAGATAGGATGAGTGATTTCAGGGGCCCAGTTCATCCTGGTACAGCAGTTTTGTAGATTCAAGTGTGTTGACACTTTTTGTTTGTTTCAGTGGATTTATTCATCTGCTGTGCACCCCTAAATGAATGCCCTGAGGAGATGGAACCACAATCTGCAGGTGATCAGGCTGAGATTTACAAAACTGCTAAACAATACACAAATCTGAGTGCAATTCTGGATTGCAAGACTGCTACATGAATACACCTCAGAAAACCAAGTTTAAGCACAGAATGCAGGGCAGGGTGCACAGAGATAAACCCCCATCCTGTAGCAATGGCCAAATACTTTAAACCTTCTCTTACCTCTGGATTCTGGTACAAGTTAGTAACTAAATAATAGATTTTGAATATGGCCTTTCTGTTCAATATTTTTATCAGACTGAAAAAAATTAGAGTTGTCTACTCTCTGTTCTTACCCTGCAGTTGTGATGAAAGCAAAGAATATTCACATTATTTGCATTTGAAAAGATGCAAGAAATTGGCAAAGAATTGGAGTTATTCTATCTCACAAAAGATAGGATAGGGGTCATCATCAAGCCCAGACAGAGCAGGTGTGTGTTCATTAACAGATCCTCCAAAACAGTTATTAGTAGTTGTTGAGTGTTCTTGGTCCTTCCTTTAAAGAAAGCATGTTCTTGAAAGGTCTGGAGTGAATATTTAAACATTAGAACATTAGGTATTTAAACAGTAGAATATTTAAATATTGGAACAATACAAGATTCTCAGAAACCTAGTGGTGAGAGTGATAACTTTGCATTAATGCTGATTAGAAGCTGAATTTTTCACAAAGGCATATCAAGGAAACTCTAAGATGGAATTAATTTAAATGGAAATTGCAGACACAACTAGATTACAAAAGACAATGAGCTAGAAACTCAGCTGGTACAAATCACTACGGAATCATTGAATTCAAAACCTAGCTCAGTGCTTGCTGGAGGACATCCACGTCCTGATTCCAAAGTGTCTCACAGAATCTGTGCTCTGCCATTTTAATGATACCAGTGGAAATTATGGTCTTCCTGCAATCAACTTATTAATGACTACATAACATAATTACCAGTTTGTATGCAAAATATTTGAGGGAACAAACACTGTGTCATCAGTTCCTTTTAGAAAGAAGGAAACTGGATGGTTTACAAACAAGCCACTGAGCAGAGCCTGAGCAGTGGAGGACAGTTAGCACAATAGATAAAGTCCTCATTGCAGAAATAATTGCTCCTGTTTCTCTGATGCCACGTGTAACAATGCTCCAGTGTCAGAAACTCCTGGGGGAAAAAAAAGTATAATTTTCTTCCTCTCCCTTTTTCATTTCATTTTCATTTCAGTTTCCTTTTATTATTTTTATTTTTATTATTAATTTTTCATTCCCATTCTTGCTTCCTCCAAACATCTCCTGAACTGAACTGTTCCAGTAACAGCCAAGATCACATTCACTGAGCATAAGTTTGTGCTTCCTCTGAAATTGGATGATGGTTCTCCCTGCAGTCCTTTGTTCTTCCTTGCTGCTCTTACAGGCTGGAGAGGGTCCAGGAGGGACAGAAGTGATCAAAGGGCTGGAGAACCTGTGCTGTGAGGGAAGACTGGAGCAGTTGGCTCTTTTCTCCGTGGAGAACACGAGGTTCCATGTACCTGATTCCAGTACTTAGAGCA
This sequence comes from Cyanistes caeruleus, assembly GCF_971803275.1. Classification (NCBI taxonomy): domain Eukaryota; kingdom Metazoa; phylum Chordata; class Aves; order Passeriformes; family Paridae; genus Cyanistes; species Cyanistes caeruleus. The sequence continues at coordinate 14,367,807 of NC_141732.1, forward strand.
GAGATACAAAGGGGACAGAGCATCTCTGCTCACAAAGAGCCACATGGAGAAGACAAGGAGCAACAATATAGGTAACAGTGGGATGGGGTTTTGTGTCAACATAAAAAAGCAATTCTTACAGTAGGAACAAGCCTTTGATGGAACAACCTTCCCAGGGATGTGGCAGAGTCCCCTTGGCTGGAAGTTTCCAAGTTGCAGCTGGATAGAGCTCCAGGGAATCTCACCAAGGCTCCCTCTCCTTCCCACAAGAAGTTGTAACTTCTGAGGTTCCCTCCACCCTGGGCTGTTCTGCAGCTGTATCCTTGGAGCAGAGGGCCACGCTCACTGCTCTGTTTTCCAGGCTGGTTCTCAGTTCCCTCAGTGCCCAGTTGTTGATACATTTTATATATTAGTAAAGGCCTGTCTGCACAAACCAGTCTTTGAAATAAGTCGTGATATTAAAGGCTAAAGTCCTTGAAACCTTCCTGCAGAAGAGAGAGTAAAGCAAAACAATATCCTTGTGTGTAGGAGAAAAAATGTAAACTGTGTGTGTTAGCCAATAGTAGCTTGCTCTGCCCGCGGACCCTGTAAAACCCTATATAAGTGTGCTAAAGATAGAAATAAATGGCGTTCATTTTTACTTCTGTGAAGGTTGGTGAATAAGCTGGCGGTCTCTCAATATAAATTATTGATTTTGGTTCAGAAGGGTTACATATTTTGGTCTCAAAGAGCAGATTAGGTTAAAATGAAAAGATTCATAAACATTGTTGATAAATATTAGGAAGGCTTGGAAAATGTCTCTTATTTTTCAACAAATGGAGTGCAAATCAAATTTCAGTGCAAACAATGGGAGTAGAAAATAATACATATTAATTGACTTCATTTGAAAATGCATTATATAATTATGGCATTGATTCAAAATTTAGTGCCAACCTCTTACTTTAGTATGCTTATTATAAAATGTCTAAATCAAATAAATCACCATAAAACCCTTTAAATTCATTATTATCAAAAAGGAAGTGCCTGATAAAATGTCATGCATTTGGGCTATGAGTATATGCAGGAACTGTACTGACACACAGCGATGGTGTTACCCCTGGACTATTTGTGCCAGTCATGTGATGCTGAAGAGCCCCAGTAGTGCAGTGAGAACTCTGTGCAGAAACACTTCCAGCACCTCTCTGCACTGTCCAGGCCCTTCAAACGCTTTCTCAGGTCTCACAGCTTGCAGCTGCAGCCTGGGGCTCACAGGGAGCCATGAGTGTCCTGAGTCTCTTGCTGGCAGGTTTGTGATGGTATTGGTGGAGGTTTCCTCCTCTTCCTTGGGAGGAGGAACACACTGATGTTGGTATCCCCTTCCTACCTGGCTTTGGGTCCACCCGAGTTTGTTTTCATAGGTTTCCTCCCCAAAATCTGCCCACAAGCTCCTTTTTATCCCCTTGGTTCCCAGTTCTGCAGTTTTTCTGGGTTTTCTGTTGTCTCCAAACCTGATGAAGCTGGGGGACCCTGCAGTGACCTGTGCCCTGGCTGGTCTCTGTCCCTGGGCTGTCCCTGCACTCCTCTCCAGTCTACTGAAGCTGTGGGGTTTCACCCCACACAAAACAACTCCTGGCAGTGTGAGCTCAAGAGAAGCTGCACCAAAGCAGGCTGTGCTCTCCTGCTTGTGAGAGAGCAGCCCCAGGGCTGGAGTGGCTGGGGCTGGACAGAGCCCAGGGGAGTCTGGAGACACTGCAGTGTCTGGCCAAAGCAGAAATCATGTCACTGGTAGCACCAAAGTGTCGCATTTCTTGGGCTTAGGGCACAAAAGATCCAGGACAGTGACAGCATGAGGATGAGGGGATGTGGGACTCGTCAACCTGCGGTGCTGGGAGAACCTGCTTTTCCCGTGCACTTGGAACAGATGTGGAGTATTCCCCAAGACATCTTCAGAATGGTCTTTGCTGTGACCTTTTCTTGTGCTGCTGCAGATTTTGGAGACAGTTGTGCATATAAACGTGTAATAGAACCAGACTTGGGGCTGACATGCTCTGCATTTCCAGGATGGCTCATTGGCAGGGTAAGGTGGTATCAGTGGACTCTTGTCACAGCCTGGGCAGTGGTCTGGGTGCCGTGACCTTCCCAGAGAAGCATCCTTAGAAGGACATTCTCGAGCACTCAGGCAGTCCCTGCTCTGCCAAGAGTGATCTCAGCTCTGAGCCCTGGAAAGGGTTGTTGAGTGATTGCAGCTCCTCAGGCAATGTCCGGGCAACATGGAAGGAGGGACAGGAGCCTCATGTGGTGTCCCACAAGGAGCCTTTATTCTTGGTCCAGGGACGAGGAGAACTCCAGCTACCATGAAGGGGTCAGGGACGAAAGACTCTGGATAGTCAGAGGGAAACTGGGGTTTATATGAGAAAAGCAGAGGGTGGGACAGAACATCAAAGCAAATCAGCTGATGTTCAGGGGCAGAGCAAAAGGGGAAGGACGAATGGGGTACGTGGAATTTTCATGGGCTGCAAGGCATGCTGGGGGCAACTCCTTTGTCACCCTGAAGGCAAGCTTGTCTAGGAGCTTTCCCTCCAAGGGACAGTAGTGAATTCTTTGTTAATCAGCCTGCTGGCCTTCACAGACTCTGGATCAAGCTGTGATTCTATGGATATTTCAGCAAAAAAGAGTGTTTTTCAGGATGATTAAACCTTCATCCTTACTGTGTTTTCTGTGATATTTGCTTCTCTATTTTGTAAAACTTCAAAAATCTTAATCATCTTTTGTCACTGTGCCCGAGGCTGATCAGCCCAGGCTAGCTGCTGGCACAGCAGCAGGTATGTGGGCTGTACCCAGAAAGCCACACAGTCAGGGGTACAGCTATCAAGTTGTGCATGGGTTGGATGGCACGCTCTACGTCTTTTGATGTCAGGGAAAGCTCTGAGGACAGGGATAAAGGATGGAGAGGAGCCTTTGGTATGATTACCAGAGAGCTCTATCCCCCAGGGGTATCAGGGACCAAAGAGCTCTGAGCATGGCTGTGCACAGGATGAAATACTACTCAAAACTGATGGGAGGGTACAAACAAAGGGCAGGGTTTACAATAATAGACAAGGATGTATGGATGCTAAATCTGAACCAGAGTGCCTGTAGTTATTACAGGCCACATAGCTCTCAGGCCTGACTGAAAGCTAGCCTGAGAAATTCATGAGAAGGAATTAAAACAATTCTCAGAGATACTAAACAGCCTTGCAGGTGTTGTTTTGCAGCCTGTTGTTTCTCCTTGCAGGAGAGAGTCAGGGGGGTAGTGTGCCCCTGACCAATGATGGTGATGTAGTACTTTGTTAACCAATAAGAGTTTCCTTTCTGTACTTTCCACGTATCTGTCTATAAGACAGGGCTGAAGCAATAAACTAGAGAATTCTCGTGTTGTGACTCCCTTGAGAGTCCATTGTCGTTCTTTAAAGCCGTTCCCAATCGGAACGACAAGGATGTAGATCTTGTAGGCTAATGAGGTCTCAAGAGTTAAGAGATGGACAGGGAAGGGTCTAGAACAAAGGGCACGGTTTACAATAATGGACAAGGGGGAACTTTAATGCCATTGGTGTTTGGGGATACTGACAGATCCCCCATATTTGGGGATACTGTCCCTCTGGAAGAAGGGGAAGGATATCAGGATGAGTGGCACAGCAGAAGGGTGGGGAGGACTTAGGGAGAAATCACTGAGTTTCAGGGGGAAAGCAATTCGGGATTAACCATTGGTACAAATGATTAACATCAATTAAACAGTTAACAATAAAAATACACCACCACAATCTTTGGCCCTGTGAAATGTTATTATCAGCAAAAGTCATCATATTTTGCATGCAAAATTAAAATAGTTTTTGACATTTGGGGACTGGAAGGAACTAATTTCTATTGCTGATGACACACAAAGAGGGCAGGTTGGTGCCTTGGAGCCTGTGTCTGTTACTGTCGACGAAAAAATACCTTTTGAAGTAGCACCCTATGCCTGTGGATGGCCAGAATGGAGGTGCAGGAGGATAGACAGATGTTTACCATCGAGTCTTTGACCTTTTATGCCAAATAAAAATTATAAATCCTTAGAACTATGTATTTATAAAAAAAGAGTACAAAGGAGAGACGTTGTACACTGTGTGTGTTTGTGTGTGTGTGTGTGTGTGATCCCTTGAACATACCACATCATAATAATACACTCTCCAAACAACCATTCTTTTTATGACCATTATCCATTAGGAAATGCCATGGAAAACTTAATTTTTTGTTCATAAGTACCTCACCTACTGACAATAATTAGAATTGCTTACAGGGTCTCAGTTGCAAATGCAAAACATTCAAAACTCAAACAAATGGGTTATATTAGCAAACACACCTTGCTTTTTTCAATAGGCTGATTCTGAGCTCTTTTATGAGTTATTCAGGAACATATCTTGGGGCTGTTTGCATCAAACACTGGGATTTTGTTAGCAGTGAAAAATGAAAGTGCACCATATGTGGAAAAGAAATTCCCTCACAAAATATGTGCTTGGAGGCTACTTAGGTCAAAAGGATTTATTTTTAATTCCATGGGCTGAAGAACTGCCCATCTTCTGCTTTATCAGAAAAAGAGAGTTGAGTCTTTGGCCTCTTTCAGAATCTTAAATGACTAAAGCTGAAGAGATTTCCCCCAAAAAGCAAGGAGTGTTTTGAGAAGCATGGCGATACCTGTCTGCAGAATCGACCATTGGCCCAGGGAAGGTCCTGCTGCCCAGAGCCAAGCCCAAGGTTCCCTGAGGATTTATCACATCCTCTGTCTCCTGTGGTAGAGCTGCCACAGAGCACAGCAGGAGAGATTCCAGGGATTTGTCAGCACAGGGAGGCAGAGCATGAGCTCCTACTGCTATTTCCACTCCAGGGGTAGCACTTTCAGGCCAGCAATGAAAAATTCTGCAGCTCCGGCTTCGCAGTTGTTGGCAGTGCTGTGACAGCCTCTGCCACCAAGCAAGAGTATCTGCAGGGGAAGGATGGTGTAGAGCTGGAGGCCTCTCAGAAAACAGAGACAACACCTTCAAACAGTATCTGGCAGAGTTGATGAAGAGGTGGTAAATCACCTTGAAGGGGAGAGATTATAAAAAACTCTACCTGTGAAAGTAAGAGACAATAGGAGTGAAGAGAATGAGAAAGGGGGAGGGAAAAGATAAAAACAAAGAGGAAAGGGAAAGATAAAAACAAAGGGGAAAGGGAAAGGGAAAGGGAAAGGGAAAGGGAAAGGGAAAGGGAGAGATGGAGAGGTTAGAGTCCTTGGAAATTCTGATTTTAGTTAAATGACATTTTCTGAAAACATACATGTTTGCTACAATAAATAGCCCTTTCCCACATGCTTCAGCTTTCTAGCTCTTGATATTAACTAAAATCTCTTTTAAAAGAGATAGGAAAAAATTAGTAAAAAGTTTTCCTTCAAGACCAAATATCTGTCAAAGACTGAGTGCTATGGTTAATGGCTTTTGAACATCCACAGGAATGATCAAAGCATTAAAGTAATTAAACAGGGCTCTTAGAATCCAGCAGAAGTTGCACTGTTCAGGAGATTATTAAATAGAGATTCACACTGTACTGTGAATTTTATAGTCTTTATCTTTTTTTATAGTCTTGAAAACAGAAGCTTAATAACAGTATTTCATGCACACAATAACATAAAAAATGACAGCCCATGCCTTTTCATCCTGGTAAGTATTTGCTGCAGCAACCACCTTTCTTGTAAGAAAAGATTTGTTCAAAGGCCTTTCTTCCCCTTTTCTGTTGAAAACTGTTTCATATCAAAAAAAGGATTAGTCCCATATGCAGTCTTTTCTTCTTGACAAGGAACAGGCTCAAATCTCTAAGCAAATATAAAAGGATACAAGATTTTAGAAGTATGCAAGTTACAGTGTCAATGAACCTGACTTGAATTCAGTTTTGGCTTCTGAAGAATTTAATATCTAGCTGAGAATAACACAGCCTCACCTCTCTTTAGTGATATGTGAAAAGCCAGAACATGAAAAGAGAATCTGACTTACTCTGCTGGTGCTTGCTAAATCAATACGTAATGGGAAATAATTGTTACTAGGGAAAAAACAGTTTAAATTACATGAGGGTATCTTGCCTTGGTGAGCTCTTAGCCCTCTGTGATACACTTCACCTCAGTGCAGACTTCAAGTAGTTTGTTGTTTTCTTTTTTTCCTCCAAAAAAAACAAGAGATCAAAATTCTAGGTAAAATCAGGACCTCTACTTTCAATGAAAGCCAAAGAGCAGCTCTGCAGGGCTTCTTCCTAGATACAGATAGAATACTCTGGTGATCTGTTCTCAAACTTTTGGCACCAGATTCTACTCTGGAACACCATGACTTCCATGTAATCTGAAAGAGGGAGCCAATTAAACCTCAAGAGCTGGTCCTCCCATTAAAACCAGTGTTCCTCCCACCAGAAACATCTTTTCCTTTGATCTGCAATCCTCATTGTTTATTGCAACGAAATACTCCTTTCTTATTAGGTTTGCATCAGTTCTATAAGCTTTTATGCCTTTTAATCTATATATGATATAGATACCACTATCTACTTATTACAACATTCCAAGAATCCCTTTTGACTCTTCTCTCCATATTCCTGCAGAAGGTCAGGTCACTCTGGGTTTTATACCAATAAAAATCCAGGTTGCTCAGATGCTAAGCATGATGGGCAGGCACAGTTTCTCTGCTGACACAGAGATTGAAGACAAACCCCTCTCTTGTTGCTGGGAAACAAAAGAAAGGAGGCCATTTCTACCCATTGGAAAGTCTCTGTTTACCCTGAAGGACTCTTCCTTTCCTTAACAGCCAGACACCAAGAAGGACAAGAGAGGGAAGGGTGGTTGATTTGTCTGACAATTTAACAACACTTGTAAACAAGAGTTGACTCTGTCAATAACATCTCTGCCATGACAAGTCCTTGCTGAGGATCAAGAGCTATGTCACTTGTGTTTAGTTGGCCTCGAATTAATGGCACAGTGGGTTTTCATCCTGCAGATACAGCCCCTGTGACAGCAGTCTGCTCAGCCTTTGCAGGGGTGTGTACCCACAGGGACAGTGTTGCTCCTGCCAGCAGACCAGTTTGTCCTCATGTCAAAAAATCCAGGCAAAAGTGACTTCTTAAAGTAATGTTTTCCTTTTGCTCTCAAACCAGAGACTTAGATGTAATGGTATAATAGAAACAAATACATGTCCCTGTTGTCTATCAGGATGGGTATGAAGTCCCACCACATCCAGATAGCACAGCACTGATTTCACTTCCACTCTGCAAATGACCTGCAGGAGCAAGTAAAGTAAATTCTGTGCTGGAACAGTGAAGTTCTGTCATCCTAAATCAGGGTGATGCCTCAAGGGTTTTATACCGACTTTGCACCTAAGTTGGTGCAAAAGAAATTTATAAGGTCCAACATAGACCTAAGGTTTGCACAGCAGAGTTTAGGCTGACAGCTAAGGGAGCATAAATTAAATGGTCTTTCCAACACGAAAGACTGATGTGAAATGTTTGTATTTCTACTCTCCTTCATTGTTTACAGTATAGAAACATATTTTATGAGATTTTGGAGTTGCAGCTCTGAATTGTGGCCAGACACATGAATGGTAGTGCATTTTTAATTGTGGAGGTCAATATCAGTGTAGCTGCTTCTGATAATACAAAAAGCTCTTTCAAGATACTTCTTAAAAAAATGTCTTTTCATTCTTAACTGCACAGCCTCCTCCAAGATGTACAGCAAAAAGGTTATCTGGATTGTCTTTTCACAATAACAGGAAACTCCCCCTTTAATCAGCCTGAATTGACAATTCTCAGCTATATCAAGGAATTTCACTTAGTGTCTGCTGTAAATAAGTGATTTCTATGCAATTGGGTTGAGAAAAGACAAACCTGAATTAACAAGAGTGGTGTTTGTTAGAGACAACATTACTCATTGCACACTTTAAACAACCCATACCATCAAGCCCAAACCTAATATGGCTCCTTGTTAAATTTCTGACGGATTACATATCCCCGTGTGAAGAGGGAACAAGGACTTAAAGCCAGTATTTATGCATATATAAGCATTGTACGTGAACATTGCGTGTTCAGGATGAAAACCAAATATCACCTGTACAGGGGAAACACTGCAGTAACATGAATACACTTCTGCCATCAGATTCACAGGCAGCTTAACCAGCTCTGTCCTTGGTTATTGTGCAAATAACCTGTCCTGGCATCTTTTGGGGCACTGAACCAGGGAAAGTCACAAATAAAAACTGCAGGACCATGAAAATCTCTCCAGATACAAACTAGTCTCCGACAAGTGACTACAGAAACCTCCAATAATGTAGTGGAGGGACCCAAGTTTGCTGTGTTCTCTTTGTCATCATGGGCTTGTAAGTCAGGCTCAGAGAGGAGCTTGAGTTGGAAGGGACATTAAAGAACCTCTAGATCCAGCCCCTCTGCCATGGGCAGGGACACTTTCCACTAGATCAGGTGGCTCAGACCCTGCCCAAGCTTTGGCAAATATCCAAGGACACCTTTTTCTTTGTTTTACAAGGTCATATTTCCATGCTCATATTCACAGATGGCTCCGGTCTCACACAGAGCATTGCTGGGTTGGTCACTCTTATCTCCACAACCCAGCAGAGGTCCAATTTTGGATGGTGCTCGCTGCTCCCAAGGCCCCAGGGACGGCTACTGCCTTTCCTCCTTCTGCTTTCCCTTCCAGGATCAGTGATGTCCTGCCATTTCCTCCATGTCTGAGACAAGAAGAGATAAGGGACTGAGGATGCTGCTTCTGACAGAGAGTTGGTAACACTCAGCTGAGTATTTTGGTCTCTTGCCTAAGAGAACTGTCAGGCTACCTATACAAAACTCCTCCTGCTTGGAAAGGGCTGGTGTGAGTAGTAGGAATTGTTGTTGGCTGGATCATTTCAAAGAGCTGGACAAAAGAAGTGTTTTGTGGAAGGCTGCCAGCTGCCCTTTGTCAGCATCACAAGGTGTGAAGGTCCCCTTTGAATGCCAACCCTGCACAAGGACAGCCTTCTGCAGTACCCAGAACACCTTTCAGGCTTTCGGGCTGGCCTGGTCCCTCACTCTGGAGGAGCAGGTTGCTGTTGGAACTCACATAGCCACAGTTTCTGCCCTGCATTACTGTGTCTTACCACAGACAGCCCTGGAGACAACAGTACATAGAGGCTCAATCTGCAATAAAAGGGGACTCTGTTCCAGCTTTTCCCTTGGGCCAGCGTGCAGCAAGCACACCTGGGCCTCATGCAGGTCTCTGTGTGGGCTGGCAGTCAGCTTCTGTTGCAAATTTAAAGCTTTTACTCTATTTTGCACAGCAAATAATGGAGCTCACCAAGCTGCACTGTCAAGATACGACACAGGTGGCTGGGTTCTTTCCTCCTTGGACTGAGATTGATGGGAGAGAGAGGCAGTTTTCTCTTGTTTGGACTTGGTTGTTTATTCTTCTCTTATCTATATTGCATATATACAGAGTACAAGGAGCTACATATACTAAGATATAGAAATGCAAAATGGCTAACAAAGAACTTCTTCAAGGTCCTTTTTATGTCTATTTATCCAATTAACAAATGCCAAGTAAATTATTTTTCTTAGTGACCCAATGACCTGACACTTGTATGCTGCACTGTGGCATCTTCTATCCAATCACTCATTATTACCCAAAAATCCCCAGAAAAAGATGAAGAAGGAAGAAGGAAGAAGAGACAACACCTTAAATCCTCCATCTTGTCTTTTGTTTTTCTAAAAGAGTTTAAACCTTAAACTAACTTTCTCACCTAGTGACTCAAGAAAACTCTCCAATTTACACACTCACACTCATAGTTTTTTCTATTTAACAGTTGTCTCTATGGTGTTACGTGAAATTCAGTGCTTTCTCAGATGTCAGAGCCAGGCATCACAGACAAGGTCACACACTCTGTACCTCTGACTCCAACATTGCACCAAACCCGGAATTTCACTCTAAAAATAACCATTTGCATTTTCCTCCATTCAAGCCCTGAAGAAAACAAACTCCGCTTGCGTGAGCTGGCGGCACGGTGTCCTCCAAGACCGTTCATGAGTAGGACAATATTCCAGCGGAAGACCGGCAAACCCAAAGTTCACTGATGCTTAGGAAGCTTTGCAAAACCTTCCCACCTGTGGTGGTGTTGCACCCTCCTGAGCTCCTGGAGCCCTCACTCACCTCAGGCACAGTTTGGACAGGAAGGGGATGGCTCAGTTTGTGCAATGTGGGGACAGGAGGAGGGAAGACTTTGCACACACTGTCACGAGGGCAGGGCTGTTTTCGTTTATGGTGCCACGCGGTAGTACGTAATCTTTGATTTCATGTGAGTGAGGGAGGTGCTGAAGGGCAAAAATTCCCTGTGGTAAGGACATCTTCCACTCACACAGCACGGCAAGTGAAGGGGAAAGTGCAATCTATCTTTCCTGGAAGGTGTTCAGCTTTTAACAGACTAGTTTTGCTGAAGATGAGCCTAGGCAGTGGTGAGTTAGAGCATTTTATCAAACTCCCAGAGTATCCTCACATCTGTTTGGACACAATTTCTCTTTTTATTTGCATTGCAAATGATTTCTCCTGCCCCGCTGCCTCCCGCTTGGAGTTCTACGCACAGCAGAGTCCCAGAGTTTTCTCAGCAGGCCTCAGCAGCGAGCTCTTAGCCAACGTGTGGCTCTGCTGCCATCCCAAATCTGCGCTTTCCTTGCCCAGCCTGAGCGCAAGTGGGGCATGTGCTGGGCGTGGCTGGAGATTTTCATGACCAAAATCCTCCAGCATCATCGCATTTACATCTGCCCATTGCTTTGGATAGCACAAATCACAAACCACCCATCTCAGCTGATAAATGTCATTTCTTGCAGATTGATGCAGCCTCACAGCTGATCCACAAATACACATGAATCAATTTCAGTTGAAAAATGTCATTTATTACAAATTGCTACACCTGCGCTGACAATACAGAACTATAAAAATCTCAATTAAGTTTAAAAAAGTAATTTATTATATTAGCAAAACAATGGCACGTAAAAATATACAAATACCAACTTCAAAAACTTAACTTATTGCTAACTTCTACAAGTCACTATAGACAAAGATCAATGAAGTGTTTAACAACTTATTATGTATAATTACAAGTGTACAGCCTATACAGAAATACAAAAATATGCACTCTCTCTGTAAACAACCTTGTACCAAGAACTCAATAGATAGAAACATACAACTATACAACTGCAAACACATTTACATAGAAAGTAATACATAAATAGTCACCACAACATACACACATAAATACAGATAAAATACTACATATTTCATACAATACATATAGATACATGAAACAAACTTATCTGTAAATAAACAACTGTACCAATCTAAATATCCATCCTTTTGCATCCATACGAATATATATCTATATATCTCCATACATATGTAAATACAATTACATCCAGAAACAGATGAATATACATATTAGACCTATCTACCTATACAAATACCAATATATGTATTTAAAAAACCATATAACTTCATGAAAAGAAACCAATACCTACACAATTTTATACATAAGAAATAGAATTTAACACAGACGTAACAACATATATGAATACTTAGATACCTGTGAAAAACGAGGTTCACATAATTTTTATAGAATTTAAAAGTTTAATAAAAAAACAATTAGGAGAAAAAAATAAAGTATGCAGATACGGCCGGGTGTCTCTGCATTCAGCCAAGAGAGCACACCTTACTAACAAAGGATTGTCCCTTAAAAACAGAACCCTACTACATATCCATAAATTCCCATACATATTCATACATTCTTCTTAGGATCTTTGGTGTTCTTCTGTTTAGTTTTCTCTTGCCCCCTTCCCAATAGATCAATCTTCTTGGTGCCATTCAGATTTACATTCTCTGATACCAGGAATGCAACAAATTCTTCCCCCCAGAGTTCTGGTCACTACTGTCTTCATCTGGATAAGATACTTTACAAATGCAGGAGTTGTCTAGTTATTTTTTTCCTCAGTCTTTGGGTTATACAAACAAAAGCAGTTTTTATTTTAATACTATGCCATAACCTAACATATATGTATTATACTACTATTTCTAAACTTCATCAATAACAGAAATAAAGAAAACTATATTAATACAACAAAATTTCTCATTCTTATACACATAACATTCTTTTAATATTTGCGAAAAGCCAACAATATAAAATGTATCTATAACAACACCTATATATTTAGTGTTGTTACATAATTACAAGCATATATGTGTATATATACAGAGCATATCTACATATAACAAGATAAATATACATAAATATAAGAACATACATCTAGAAATAAACCCATACAAATAACAACAAACATATGCAAATATCCATGTAATTATCACTGCCGGTGTTTAAGTCCATACATCTTTAAGCAGAACTCTAAGCAGTGGTATCCCAGCCGCCTCATCTTCAAAGCCTCTCCCTCAGTCTTTTCCTCCCGTGCAGACCAGCTCTCCTGGACAGGGACAGCAGATGGGACATCTGGGAGGCAAAGGGAATACTAAGTCAGTATTGGAACCTTTCCCTTGGCAGCACCTGCCCTTCCAGCAGGGAAGGGAAAACCTCAGAGCCTCCCCAGCAGGGCTGAAAGAACAAGCAGGCCAAGCAGGCCAGCGTGTGGCGAGCGCGGGCGCGGCGGGACTGTCCTGCATCCCCCGGCAGGCCGGCACAGCTCCCGGGCCCTGCCGGCACAGCTGCCTTGCCCAAGGACAGCCCCTGTGCCGGCCGGGGCAGCAGCGCTGAGCAGCCCCAGCACGGGCAGGGGCCGCTCCTGCCCAGCCGGGCAGCGCCCACGGCCAAAGCCCACGCCACCCTCAGCCCTGCTCGGCCTCACTGGCCCTGTGGCCTCACCCAGGCTCTTGGGGTGGCAGCAGCAGCTCCCTGTTCACTGCTCTCGCTCCTGGCCTTCAGCTTCTCCCTGCTGGCTCCTGGCAGTGTCTGGCTGTCCTCAAGGTCTTCAGGACAGCTGTGGCAAAAGCAGAGGCTCTGGAATTGGTTCCGAGGCCTGGCAGAGCTGCTTTCCCTGACCCCTCTGTGCTCCCTGCTGGCTCCTCCATCCCCTCAGCCCCGCCGTCCTCTCGGCAAACCCCCAGCCCCCCCTTCAGTTTCTGCAGCCCCTCACAGTTCTCTCACCCCCCTCAGTCTTCTGGCTCGTTCTATCCCCTCAGAGCCGGCACCCCCTGTGCCACTCCTGCCTGTGCCACTTCCCTGTCACCTCAGTGCCACCATCGCCCTCTGCTCCCCCACAGCCCTCAGTGCCCCCAGCAGCTCAAGGTCACCGTCCCTTCAGCGTCACCGCCTCCTCAGCCCCCTCAGTCTCACCGTCCCTCAGCAGCTCCTCAGGGGACAGTGCCTGGGGCCACCGGCAGCTCCCACCGCTCCAGGGACAGCCGGGGAATAAACCTGACCTTGCAGGAGTTTTGTCACCAACCTGCGTGTCCCAGTTTGGTTCATAGCTCTCAACACCCTTCAACTTCAGCCGTTGAAGTTGTGATGAACAAGCCAGGAGACCAGCCAGCTCCTTTTCAAAACGCCTTTAAGCAGGACAGCTCTGGGGTGGGGGCCCGAGGGGTCATGCACACTGGCACTGCTCCCACTGGACACCACAGAAGAAGAGGATCTGTACAACTTTGTCACTGAGGCAGAGCTGGACCTTCCTTCCTCCCAGGAATCCCTGGGCGGACTTGTTCTGTTGGCCTCATAGTCTAGGCTGTCATCCCAGTCGAGTCTCCTCGAGGTTATGTCGGCCTCTGGAGGGCAGTCAGGGGACTCTTCTGGGTCTTCCTTGTTCAATGGTACTGTTTTTATTCCTTCCCTTTTGCGTGGCTCATTGTTTTGGAGTTTTTTCCAGTCTGTGTGCGTCCCATGAGTCTCTGGTGTCTCTCGTTTGCATCAAAGTCCTTATGTCATCCTCCTCCTCAGGGCCCAACTGAACAAGGTACAGCAACCCGGGGCAGGGATGCAATGTTGCCATGTGGGAGTCTAGGAGCAGTGGGGGCAGGGCCTGGCTGAACACAGAACAAGAAACACGGGGTACAGCAATTTGGGACAGGGGTGCAAGGTAAGTAAACCTGGGACAGGGGTACAAGGTAAATAAGGGGTTTACAAACAGTAACATGGTAACAATCTTCTAATTATTCTTAACAAAGTGAGGACTGAGCACAGTCCTATGGCAGCAGAGGACTCAGTGTCAGAGCCTCTGGAGAAGTGTGGAAGGGCAGGGCTCTGGGAAGTTGTTCCAGTGCTTGATTGTGCTTGAAGAAAGCTGCAGCTCCAGCCCATCCCCACACACAGATCTGGGAACGCCTACACGCACAGCAGGGCTCACACAGCAGCAGAAGCTGCAGGAGCAGCTGCAGCCCAGCCCTTGCTTTGCCTTGGCCTTCCAGCCCATGAGAGGCAGAGCCCACATCTGCTGCTGGCACCTCTCGCATGCCCCTCCCACTCTGCCTTCAGTGGCAATTCTCCAAATGCTCTTCTCTTTCCCAGCAAACAAAGCCTGTTAGAACCCACAAAGCTTCCACTTCCTCCCCACAAATGCCCCTGCATGAGGGATTCTTCCCAGGAAAAGGAGCACCTAAACCTAGCCAACACTTCTCATCCTCACTTAACGGGTATCTGCCCTTTTCATTCCCTCTTCCTTAGCAAATCTTGCTTTACCAAGCAAATCCTTCCCTGTCCGTTCATAGCTGAATTCAAGAAGCCTTTGCTTCTCAGCCATGCAAGAACATTCAAAAGCTCTCAGTCCAGCCCCTTTCATTCCCATCCGATGGAGTTACCTGAACAGAGGGAGATCTTTCAGGCAGGCATCTCCTGATCTCCTGAATCATTTTCTCAACACCAAGGCCCAGATCCACTGGTGGCAATTCCTCTTCCCCAGGTACATTCTGTGCATAGCTGGAGGCTGCTGATGCTGCATAACCAGCACTGCCAGCTGGAGCACTGAGGGGCTGAAGTGCCCGGGGTGGCTGCAAGAATCCAAACACATTGGTCAGGCTCCAGAATGTGGTTTTGGGATGCAGAGCTCTACTGCTGATATTTAGATTAAACATCATGCAAAGTGCACAGTGACCTCAATTCCAGAAAGGTATTCAAACTTCCCAGGGAATTGGAAGGATAAGCTCTTCCCCTTAAAAAGTATTTATCCTAATTGATGTGTATTATATTAAAGGAATGATTATAAAATTGATCTACGTATACACAAAACCACTTTATAATCACAGCCCTTTCTATCTCCCCAGCAGCTTTTAGATTTGGTGGCTTCTGAGTTCCTCCTCACAATGGAATACAGAAAGTGCATTTACCCAGGAAGAGGCCAGAGGTGCAGACATACATGCTAAACTTAAACTGCGAGTTTATTCTAAAGAGCAGCCATGTGGGTGAGGCCATGGTCTGCAGCTGCAACTGTTCTGGGGACAAACAGAGCTCACTGAAATGTAATAGCATTATTTGCAGGAGAGACAATCTGTAAACTCTGCAAGATCCTATCAGAGTCCTAGTTTGGCTTAGTTCAAAGAAAAATGAGAGTTCACCTGACACCAACCAGTTGTGGATAAATGTTCTTTGCCTCGCCCTTTGACCTCTACACAGAAGCTGTCTGGAAAATGCCCAGAACACCCTCCAAATCTGCAGCAAGGACTGGAAAAGCAGACAGAGATTGTTTTGATATTCATGATCCTGCTTCCTAGTACCCTTGACGCTTGCTACCTGATTCTCACAGTCAAATGTACACATGACAGAGCACCGCGGCAAAATACTTCAGTCACTTTTTGTGATCTTTCTGAAAAGCCAGGGGAGAAACACATTCCGTACCTGATGGGATGTTGGCTGGCAAGTGCTGCTCTGGAGAAATGCAGCTGCTGTTCTCTGGAGAGGCCGCAGAAGTGCTTCAATGGTGCGCAGGAAATGGTGGAATCATGAGCTCTGGCTGGAATTGAAATTTGTGTGTGCCTGGCTCCTCTGATGAAACCCCAAGTCCAGATGTGGCAAACGCTTTCTTGGCACTTGCTGGGGAAGCCTCACGCTCTTGAGGATCTGGACTTGTCCTGGAAGGGCCTGGAGGCAGCTCTGAATCCTCAGGTGAGGCAGCACTGCGCTACTGGCACGAAGGAGCTGTGCAGCAGTGAGGGAAGAAGAAAGGAAGCAAAGGGAAGGCTGGGTCACTACTGGTCCTCAGGTGTGTTTCCCTTGGCAGCAACTGTACGTCTCCCAAGGAAGACAGAAGCTCACATCCTCCCAAGTAGGGTGAGAAGGAGAAAATTCCCCACATGTTCTGAAGCTTTGCAACAACCAATTCCTTGTCTACTCAGCTCTCCCATACTTATTCATCTGTCTGGGAAAAGTGTCCCGCTGCCATTCCTTGGCAGGAGGCAACTGCCAGAAACCCAGCTGCCAGCTCTTCTCCCTTCTGCTCCAAAGGCACACAAAAACTTTATAATCACAGCCTTCCCTATCTCCCCAGCAGCTTTTAGATTTGGCTGCTTGAGTTTCTTATCGCAGAAGGCCATGGAACATGAATTCACCCAAGAAGAGCCCAGATCTTCAGGCACACACTGAGAAATTAAACTGTGAGTTAATTCTAAAAGCAACCTTGTAGGTGAGGCCATATTCTGCAGCTGCAGCTGTTCTGAGGCACACAGAGTTCATTTCAATGGCACGGCCTGATTTGCAGGCCAGACAGTCTGAAACATCTGCAATATCCTATCACCATCCTAGTTTGACTTCATTCCAAGAAACAGGGGAGTTCACCTAACACTGACTGAAATGAATGGGCCAGACTCGATGTCCTTTAAATGCCTTTATTTGAAAAACCAGCTTGGGTGAGGGTCCTGATGGGTCACACACAACTCCACTGCTCCCACTTCCCACACGGAGAAAAAAAAGGCAGACTTTGCCACATGTGCAACAGGATAGAGTCAGAGCTTCCATCCTCACAGGAGTCCACAAGAATACTCATTTCTTTGGTCTCGTTGTCTTGGGTGTCATCATAGTCGAGTCCCCTCTTGCCTATGTCAGCTCTTGGAGGGAAGTCAGGGGACTCCTCTGGGTCTTCCTCATTCAGTGGTGGTGTTTTTATTTCTTCCTTTTACTGTGGCTCATTGTCTCTGGGTTTTTATCAGTCTGTATGTATCCCATGGGTCTCCGGTTTCTCTCATTTACATCAAAGTCCTTATGTCATCCTCCTCCTCAGGGCCCAGCTGAACAAGGTGCAGCAACTTGGGGCAGGGGTACAGTGTTGCCATGTGGGAGTCTAGGAGCAGTGGGGGCAGCGCCTGGCTGAACACAGAACAAGAAACACAGGGTACAGCAACTTTGGACAGAGGTACAAGGTTAGGGGTTTACAAATAGTAACTGTAACATGGTAACAATCTTCTAATTATTCTTAACACTGACCAGTTGTCGGGCAATATTTCTCACCTTGCCCTTCCACCTCAGCAGACAGGCTGTCTGAAAAATACCCGGAACAATCTCCACATCTGCAGGAAGGACAGGAAGAGCAGAGAATACTTTGGCATTCACAGTCCCACTTCCTAGTACACTTAACACCTTCTACCTGATTCTCACTTGAGATCTACCCATGACACAGCACTCAGGGAAAACACTTTAAAAGCTCAGTTGCCAGGACCTATTTGAAAAGAAAGGGTAGAAACTGTGTTGGCGGGTCCTGCAAGCAGCTTCAGGGTCAATTCAAGCGAGGAGAACCTCAGGATGGCATTTAAGGTCCATGCAAACCAGTGGAACTGTGAGCTTGGGGAGATGAAATCTGTGGATGAACTCTCTTGATGGTTCCACTGGTGAAGCCCCAACAAGTTCAGAGGTGGCCCAGACTTTCTTGGCAGGTGCTGCAGAAGCCTCACTCTCCTGAGCTTTGCCTGGAAGGGCGTCAGAGGAGGCAGCTCTGAATCCTCAGGTGAGGCAGCACCGTGGAAAGAAGAAAGGAAGCCTAGGGAAGGCTGGGTCACTACTGGTTTCCAGTAGTGTTTTTCTTGGCAGCAACTGTACTACTGTCAGGGAAGACAAAAGCTCCCCTCCTCCCAGTCAAGGTGAGAAAGAAAAATTTCTCCACATGTTCTGGGAGTTCTGATGCCTATATAACTTAAGTCAAAATTACAAGCTTCTTATATAGCTTGAGTTATAAGGTATCAATATAACCTGATATATCTATATCACCTGATATCAATATAACCTAAAACATAGCTTTCTGTATCTATAAAACCTGATAAAAATAACTTTTTATACAAACTACTGGCTAGTGTATGGTTAACTAGTTGCTTAATGCTGAAGAGAGAGAAAAAAAAAGACTCACTAGGTGGTCAGTTTCAGATAGAGAAGTTTAGCACTCATGAGAAATTGGCAAATGTAAAGCAAATTAGCCACAAAACAAAGAATTTAGACCAGTTAGGACCAGATGTAGACCAAGGAACACTGTAAATGTGCATACTCTGAAGACAAAGTTTAAAACTTCAAACACAAAGATTGTCCTAGTTTAGGGCAAATTTGTGAGAAAAATTCTAAATGGGGGTTTCCCCAGGGAAATGACCCCTCCCACCCCAACTGGTCCAGAAAAAAAAAAAAAAATTCCTTGGAGAGAAGTGGAAAAAGCTGTTTATTTAACAGAAATTGAATAATATTAAACAATAAAACTTCTCGCTGTTCGATGGTGTAATAAAGAATTGGATGAATAAAAATTCGGAAGAAAAGGTTTAAATAAAGTATGTGTAATTATAACTAATGAAAATATGGAAAAAGGAATTCTCCTCCAGGTCGAGGCAGAATTCCTTTTCCAAAGTCACGGATTGCAAAAGAACCCCCCCCAGATAACAAACCTCAGCAGGCACATCAACTCGGAGGAAAGGACAGGACAAAGACCATCATAGAAACAAAAGAACTAGCCTGAAAGTCTACCTCCAGAGAAAGGCAACGCCCGGCTGATTTCGGCCGGAGACCATCAAGCAAGACAAAAGGGATGAGCCTCAGGAAAATGGTCGTTGCCAGAATTGAACACCACACCCGCCAAACCTATGCTAGAGTAACACAATCAAGAAGGACAAAGAAGAGACTACTCCTCCGAGATATCCATCGGCACTAGCCCGGATCCCTCGATTCTGCTGTGATGAAATATGTTAAAATACATACAGACTCACTTTGCATTTGAGGAGACTCTGCCCGGATACTTACTGACTCAATGTTCTAGGCCAGGAAATCCATTCACCTGACAATCAGGGACACTTGGTGAATGGAAACTGGTTGGAATTCTAGCCTGGGGACATAAAATCCCTATAAAAACCCAGGCCAAAGAACCCTCAGACGTGGATTTGGGAACACCTATACCTTGCGTATAGACCCTGTCCACCCAGCGCTGCGCTGTCCATTTATTGTGGTTTTTCCTCGCTGTTTTGCTGTTTTGTTAATTTATAATAAATTTATCTTTTTTATCTTTAATCTGCCGTTGCATTTATAACAATGGTATGGCAAGTCTAGGAAGAAAAGTCCTTTTCATGTGGTGAAGCTCGGCTCGCTCAGGTTCTTATCAGTCCTTTCAGTGCTGGAAAGTGCCGAGGCCCAGGCCCCGGTGTGCCACAGGCATGAGCTCCCGGGGTTTGGCTGGGTGTTCAGTCCAGAGCAGGTTTGCACAGATCCAAGAAAAAGGGAAAAAAAAAACCCCAAAGGTCCAGGGAACTCCTCTGCCTCAGCTAGCTAAAACTAACTAAAAGCCAGAGAGAAGCTCTGTCCCACTGTCTGTCCGTACTGCAGACACCACAGTCCAGGAGCGGGATGTTAGGGAGTGATGTTTTTCTTGAACACAAACTGTGTGCTTCTTCTTCCCCTCACTCTCGCGCTCAGAGCCAGTCTTAAAGGTGCAGAACTTAATATACAACATAAACCAGACGATTTGGGATACCAGTATTATGAAGTCACCCCAGGACAATGTCTTTGGAAGCCTTCATCAAAAACCCTCAACGACTCCCGAATTAGGGAGGCGCAAGCACAGTGCAAAAGAACTGTCTATACCCATGGGATCATACTATGTAAATTGGTTCTGGCGCTATATGATGATGTTATAATGACATAGTAACACTAAAAAATACTTACTAAATATACCACAGCAATTGACAAAGATGGGCGAGTTAGGAGGAGAAACTGCCCTCACCTCCAGCACTGAAATAAACAAATACCTGCTCTACAGACATGGGTCTATGGGATTTTATTCCCAGACTATCTTTCGCGCATCACTTTGCAACAACCACCTCCTTGTCTACTGAGCTCTCCCCTATCCGTTCAACCCTTGGCAGGAGGCAGCTGCCAGAAACCCAACTGCCAGCTCTTCTCCCCTCTGCTCCAAATGGGACAGGAGGCTCCCTCCCGCTGGGCCTGAGCACGACCAAGCCCTCGGCTCACACGCACTCACGGAGACCTCCCCGAGCGTCCCAGGGCTGCCCAATGAGCAGCGCCAGCCACGGCACAGGGCTGGGCCGGCTGCCGGCCGAGCGGGCCAGCGTGTGGCAAACGCAGGTGCACCGGAACTGTCCCGCAGCCCCTGGCAGGCCGGCACAGCTCCCGGGCCCTGCCGGCACAGCAGCCTTGCCCAAGGACAGCCCCTGTGCCGGCCGGGGCAGCAGCGCTGAGCAACCCCCGCACGGGTAAGTCCCACTCCTGCCCAGCCGGGCAGCGCCCACGGCCAAAGCCCACGCCACCCCCTGCGCCCACAGCTCCCACCCCGCCTCACCGGCTCTGGGTGGCTGCCCGCTGAGGAAGGCGGGCAGCGACCGGTCCGTGGGGAGCCGCTGGAAGCGACTGCGCTCTCCCGCCCCGCCGCCGGCCGCTGCCTGTTGGCTGCAGTTCGGCGCTCGATGCGGAGCAGGAGCTCGGGGCGGTCGCGGCGAAATCTGCTGTTTCTGTAGTGCAGCCAGCCCCCGGCATCGCCCGGCACAGCCGCGCCGGCCCGGCCCGGCACCTTGCGGAAGCCGTAGCGGTAGAGCTGGCGCACGAAGCTGAGGAACCGCGTGGCTCTGAAGGTGTGCGGGGCTGGCCCCTGGTCGCCGCCCGGGCTGAGAAGCTCCCGCTCGAAGAGGGAGCGGTCGATGAGCAGCCCCTGGGCCTGGCTGTCCCTGTGCATGGAGCCGGGGCTGCGGGCACAGCACGGACACGGCGGCTCCCAGGGCTGATCGGGCATGGACTGGCAGGGAGAGCAGGAAGGGTTGGGCAGGGGAAGGCCCTGGGAGGGAGGACTCTGGGAACGGTGGCGAACTCTTGCCTCACTGCATCTTGTGCCTGGGTCACCATCAGTGGCAGAGGAAAAAGACATTGCTTTGCCTTGGCAGGGAAAAGGATGAAAAGGGGAGATTAGGAAACATTCTGTTGGCCTCCTTTTCAGCAGACTAGCCATTTTTCTCTGGCCATCTCTACCTGTCTTTGGCAGAGTTGACACATTTTTTCGTGATTTGAGGTCAGCAACAGCAGCAGGAATGGGCAGCATTCTGTCAGCATTGTTATGTCAACAACTAAAGTGCTGCACCATGGATGGATGTTGCTTTATGCAAAGGATTCATGGCCTACAGTTTTAGCAAACTCATGCTGGTTTCTTCTCAAACGGTGTTGCATTTTTCTTTCCTCAGGAATCACCTCTTCTTTCCCCCTGGAGCAAGTTCCAATGCAGTGTCCTCCTGCAGCCAACTCTTGTCAGTGTAGACGGATGAAAGGAGATCCTTCAATGGAGAGAGATTTCTAAGAGCTGCTGCAAAGAGCTGGAGGGGGAAAGTGTATCCTTTAGTCTTGAAATCTTGTTGGGGAGCTGCTTGTGCTGTGGGGGACAGACACCAATGGTGCATATCCAAGCCTTGCAGGTTCATTCCTGAGCATCCTAGCACATCACAGGAGACTTAGGGATTGTTGTGCTGGGGCAGAAATTTGTCCAGGAACTTCTTGAAATGCTTCATTTTTATTCATTTATTTACTTAATTTTAATTAATTTTTTTTTCTCCTGCAGAAATATTGCCACAACCTTTTGCTTCCAGAGAATCTTTTCCTTCTCTTTGGGGAGCTTCCCTGTGCTGCCCTCCCAAATCAGGCCATTTCCCTGGGTTCTTCCCAAACTGAGGAGTAGCCCATGGCCTCTGCTCTCCAGCTGGAACCAAAAGAAGCACAGAGTTTGCTGTTGTGGGAGAGCAGCTTCTCTTTCCCTCCTGCTTTCCCTATGGCACAGGTTGGTGTGTGCTCACTGGGTAAAGGGACATTTAATTTCTGAAGGAGCTGCATTTCAAACTGCTCTTCAGTGGGTATTATTGGACAAAAGGCCTCTCTGTGTGAGCTCCTAGTGGGCAGGTTAAGGAAGGAGGTTGATATTTCAGGATTGTGACAGCTGAAAACAGTTGGTTTTCAGGGGAGGCCAGAGCTGGGAATGGCTACTTTTATCACCTGCTTGCACAAAAGGAAGTTGCAAAGTGGTAATTTCATTTGTGGAGGTGGTGATCAGGCGTGTTTTCCAAGAAATGGGCTGGCAGAGAGGCAGGTCTTGTGCTAAACTGGCTGTGTGTTTGCTTTGGCCATGGGGAGGGTCAGAGACACAGATGCAGATACCAGCTGAAGGAATTGTGTTATTTACTGTTATGCAAGAATGCAAAAAAAATCCCCATAAGAGGGTAAGCTAACCAGTGCACTTCATCATTATTACAAAAGGCTGCCTCTAGTAATTAAGAAAGATGGGTCAACAGATACCCCAATCCCTTCCCTTTAATCCAGATCCACACATCAGCTGGAGGAAGCTGTCCCAGCCAAGCCCTGGAGAGCCACAGCTGGGAACTGGGAAATTGTGTGGTGCCCCCACCTTTGCTGCCCACAAGTATGAGACTAGCTCAGCTTTGATAGTGCTGAATGAGAAATCTGACAGAGCTTCTGGTGTGGGACATCTGATTCATTCTCCTCTTGGTTTTATCCCTGAGCTTGGCCTGGACTCAAGGAGGAACCAAGGCCAGGTGCGGCCTTGTCTGGTTTCCTCATGCCAAAATGTAAAGATGTGTTTCACCAATGAATGGATGCATAGATCCTGTTGATAGTACTACTTGGTTAAGGAACAGATACATAGAACATTTGGTTGGAAGGGTCATCTAGAGAGCAGCTGTGGCTCAGGGCCTGTTACTCAGGTCTCAGTCAGAACCTGTTGTTCTTCAGTATTCAGGCTTTAGTTCTTCAGTATTTTGTGGTGCAAATCAATGCTGTGTGGAGCTGGAAACAAACAAGTCCCTCTTTAGCACATTTCAGACAGGGAACAGGATTAGCACTGAAAGGCCAGGCTAGGACTAAGAGCAGAAGTCCAGCACCCTGCATTTGCCCACAGGAAGCTGTCCAGACCAAGAAGGCCACTCCTGCCCAGGTGCTGAAGTGCCCAAAGCTGCCTCCCCGCTTGCAGCTCTGCAGAGCCCATGGAGCTTGGGGTCCTGGGCAGCCAGGGCAGCCCAGCTGCCTTGGAGCACAAGGAGTGTCCCAGAGAAGCTGCCGCCCTTTGCTTTGTAAATGTTTCTCAGAGTCTTGTCCTTAATCCATGTCAATCAATCCATCTGACATGTTTTCCTTTCCTCTTGCAAATTTAAGACAGCTTTTTGAGAAACGTGACTAATGTAGCTTCTGCTGCTGGTGGTGCTTTTGTTTGCACGTCAGGGCAGGTGATTTGAACCAAGGACGGAGTCCACAATTGACACCTCCATTTTGCCAAGTCGAGAAAACCATTCACAACTCAACTACTGATGCTGGGCAGCTTTCCTAGCTTTTGGAAAATTTTGACCTTAAAAAGCCAACAGATTTTCCTCCATGAGGATACCAGCAGTAGCTTGAGGCCTATTCTTTGCACCTCTTTCTGTATCTTTGGTGCTTTTAAGAGTTCCTCAGTGCCCAGCAGGAATGAAACTATGTGTGATAAATGTAAGTGATTTGAGAGCTGTGCTGTGCCTTGCCACATCGGTGTTCATGACAAGCTGGACACCCCACCTGTGGGTCTGTTGAGTTAAATCCATCCCAATTCTGTGCAAACAGCAGCCCCGAGATGGTGAGAAGAGCAAGGACAGTGGGTGGGTGTTCATGTATGTCGTTCCGATTGGGAACGGCTAGAAAGAACGACACGGGACTCTCAAGGGAGTCACAACACGAGAATTCCCTAGTTTATTGCTTCAGCCTGTCTTATAGACAGATACGTGGAAAAGTACAGAAAGGAAACTCTTATTGGTTAACAAAGTGCTACATCACCATCATTGGTCAGGGGCACTTTGCCCCCCTGACTCTCTCCTGCAAGGAGAAACAAGAAGCTGCAAAACAACACCTGCAAGGATGTTTAGTATCTCTGAGAATTGTTTTAATTCCTTCTCATATTTTTCCCAGGCTATTTTCTCAGGCAGCTCGAGGAGCCATGCGGCCTGCAATTTGTACAGGCACTGTGGTTCAGATTTAGCATCCATAATTCACCCTTTTCTGTTAGAAAAAATAAAAAAGGCAGTGTTTGTTATATTCTACTGGGCCCTTGTAGGATAAAGAACAAACACAGCTCAAGAGGTTTCTTTGCTAGAACTTTGAATGGATGCTGATCTAGAATTAATTTAGAATTTTGGCTTACGTTTTGGTATTTAAGATTTGTTCTCCTTGCAAGGACTTGATGGTTGACTCTAATGTTTTTAATTCAGTGAATTAATACACACACTATACAAAACACTATACACAACATTGTTAGTCTGTTCGAATTGACAGTCTAACATGTCAATAGAGTAGTTTGAAAGAACACCAAAGTGATAAAAACAATGTACAATGCAATTTATATGCAATTTATGCTGCATTGATCCCCTCTTCTTATCCCGCTTTTTTTTTTTTTTTTTTTTTTTTTTCCACTGGATTTTTTTTTTCAAGTATAATTGAGGGGTTTTTGAGGGATTTATAAAGTTTACATGGTTGCTGTTGTTGTTCATCGGGTTTGAACAGTAGTTCATGAATTTCAGGAAGGTTCAGGGAATTTGAAGTTACCATCTCCTCACGGCTGGTTGTCAGTTTTGTAAACACAAGACTAAAAAAGGTACAAGGTGAGTTAGTTTGGGTCCCGCAGGGGCTGCAGGACTTTGACGCAGCTCAGGCCGCTGGAGTTGACGAACTCGTTGAGGCATCTCTTTCGGGTTGGTGCAGGAGGTCCCGGTGGAGGGCCTGCCGCTGTCTTTCTCTCCCCCCGCCACCTTTATGGGTGCGGGGGGGCCGCTGCTAGAGCTCAGATCGGGAGCACAGCACGGCAAGCGCTCTCTCTCCCTCTCGCGCCTCCCCGCTGGAGCGCGGGGGGAGCGTGAGGGCGAGCCGTCTCGCACACGCACGGGGCGAGCGAGGCCACCGCCCCCCCCACCGCGCTTTCTTGCCGGTGCTTCGGACGCGCGGGGGGGGGCGATGCCCGCCACGGGCCTGGCCCTGGCCCCAGATCTGGGCTTGAGCTCGGGTTTCTTGGGGTTCTTGCAGCCGGCCGGCAGCCGGCCGGTGGCGGCGGGCATGCGCAGGGGGAGTGAGGGTGCTGTTTC
This sequence comes from Cyanistes caeruleus, assembly GCF_971803275.1. NCBI lineage: Eukaryota > Metazoa > Chordata > Aves > Passeriformes > Paridae > Cyanistes > Cyanistes caeruleus. The sequence continues at coordinate 14,393,371 of NC_141732.1, forward strand.
TCCTCCCCCCGCCGCTCCTCTGCCGGGGGCAGCCGCGCGCCCCGCCGCGTTGGTACCAGGGGGATTGGTTCGCGCACGCGCGGGGCGAGCGAAGCCGCTGGTCCCCCTCACCGCTTTTCTGCCGGGGGGAGCTGTGTGACACAGGGGGTCTGTCCGCCAGGGGCTTCCAGCGGCGGCGGCTCGCGCGCTGGGCGCGGGGGGGCCTGAAGAGAGGCCCCTCTGCTGGCAGAGCCCGCGCGCCGAGCTCCGCGGATGGCGGCCGCTCAGACTGCTCTGGAGAGGGAGATTTTCGGGCTGCAGATTGCTCCCGCTCGCCACTAAGGTCCTCCGAGGGTCTGGGCAGAGTTAAAAGAGCACTATGCAGCTCATCCACGGTTTCATCTCCCGGTCCCTTATCTTGTACAACGGAGGAACTTTCGGCATCAAAGTTTCTCATCCAGGTTTTACTGTCCTCAGACTGGCTCCGTTTCAGCGCTTTAAAAAGCACTCCCCAGGTGGCTGCCAGGCTACACACGCTGATATCTCCGTTAATGAATTCTGAACATAAATGGTTCTCTATCGACAGCCAAAGTTCGAGATCAAAGGCATTGCCCATAGTTATATCAAAACCTTGCTCTTTAACCCACTGAAATAAAGCACGCATGGCATCTTCAGAAACACTGAGTCCCATGCGGGGCAGGGCATCCTGCCATGCAAGGTAGGCAAGCTGTTCATCAGCTGAAGTGCAGTTCCCCATTATGAGAACTTTATCTTGGCGGCTCCGCGAATGCAATTATGCACACGCTATCGGCTCAGACCCGGGGATTTTGAGCTCTGCTTCGCCAAGGTGAGCCGTTCCAAACCCACTCACTGGCAGGCTCCACTATCCCGTTGGTTTCCAGAACCAGCTTCCTCTAGGAAAGCCCGGGAGAATTCCACTTACCCCTCTAGGGGGAAGGGCTGGCTTTTTCCCGCTCGCTGCTGTCGTGGTTTTAAACCAGTAACTAAAAAACTACTTATTTTTTTTGTTGTGAGATATGGATTAAAACAAGAGCAAAACAGGCTTAAGACTTAAAAGGAATAAAGACAGTTTATTAACAAACTACAAGAATGAGAATACCAGAATAAACTTTCAGAAAACCTCCTTATCTTCTACATCTTAACTATTTCTCTGTACACATGACAACATAGAGACAAATAACTTTAGGACTTTGGTGGTTAAAAACAGTCTTAATTTTTGCTACAGTCTTTCATCAGTCTTTGTAGAGAAACAGAAGTCTCTTTCTGTTAGCTTACGGAGTTTCTCACGAGAAAACTATTTTTCATCATAGTTTTCTATTTCTCTAATGCCAGCTGCCCGGAAATCTGTTATTAGATCTTCTCCTCTCATTTCACATCTCTAAGGTGTGTATGGGTCACAGAGTTTAGGAATCTTATTTTTAAGGATAAGTTATTCAAAGGCAGAAGTCTTCTTCATTTGTCTCTGTGAGCTTTCCTGGAAAACAGTTTTCTCTTTGCCCCCAAAGCTTCAAAATCTTCACTTAACTCAATTCCAGCAACTCACAGTATCACAAGCACTCTCTCTCTCTCTCTTCTGCTCAAAAGTTACACTTTGAATATCTCATTCCTCCTAATACTCTTATCATGAATTAAAGGAGTCTTTTATACTATTATTGTCCATCTCCATAGCTTTAACAGAAAGATATTTCAGCTGTAAAGCATCTCTTTATTCTCTCTTTCTTATTTAAACTTAACTCTTTTCTTCACTGTTTTTGGTGGTTCTATGATGTCTCCTCTATGCTGATTGTCTCTCTCTCTGTCTTTCTGAGAAAAGGAGTAATCTGTATGTTTATCCAGGTAGTAAAAGAATTAAAAGCTTTAAGAAAACTGCAAGAGTTCATGGTGTTAAGTTTCAGTCTAGCAGCAAAAACTAAAAAACCAAGCTCGGCTGACCAGCGCTGCTTCTCTTCCCCCTCCCCCCCTCCACCCCGCGGCTTTGTCGGCCTGGAGAGGGGGGGAGGAGGCCGAGACAGAGCCTTGCTACCTTGTCCGAAGCCGGAAACCAAAGAGAACAAAAGAATTCTATCTGTACTTCTTAAGGAGGTGTTTACAAGTTGAATTCACTTTTTAATGGTCAGATCTGCTGTCAATTCTTGGAAATGACTGATAATTGGTCAGGAGGAAAAACTCTTATCAGCCACCAGCAGCTTCAACTTCCTCTCCCTCCAAGCTGTCTTAAAGGTAAAGCTACCCCATGACAGCTGCTTACCCTCAGGGGATTAGCAGAAGTCACGTCGGTTGCTTTCTGACCTCGGGGGTCGGCTGCAGTTCACGTCGGGTTACCGGACCTCAGGGGTCGGTGTACATCACGTCGGGGTCACCAGATGTCGTTCCGATTGGGAACGGCGATAAAGAACGACAATGGACTCTCAAGGGAGTCACAACACGAGAATTCCCTAGTTTATTGCTTCAGCCTTGTCTTATAGACAGATACGTGGAAAAGTACAGAAAAGAAACTCTTATTGGCTAACGAAGTGCTACATCGCCATCATTGGTCAGGGGCACTTTGCCCCCCTGACTCTCTCCTGCAAGGAGAAACAAGAAGCTGCAAAACAACACCTGCAAGGATATTTAGTATCTCTGAGAATTGTTTTAATTCCTTCTCATATTTTTCCCAAGCTATTTTCTCAGGCAGCTCGAGGAGCCATGCGGCCTGCAATTTGTACAGGCACTGTGGTTCAGATTTGGCATCCATACATGTACACACCAGTGGGCAGAAGGTTTTGGACAGTAGTACATCTTCAACTCCCATGTTGGAAGAATATATCAAATCTATATGAAATGAAAATATGTATCAAAATATATCAAAATGCATCAAATAATACATATTTATTTCTCAAATATGTATATTTTTTCAGTTATATACTATAATAAATAGGTTATATAAAATATATACCTCATCTTTTTCTAAGCCATTGCCTGTAGGTGATACAGACCGTCTCCTAGTGGTAGTGCATTTGTGCCTTCTGGTACTACTTACTACAGCATCAACTCCTCTTCTGAAGCTTCTTCAGGGAACTTCACAAAAAGGGCTTCCATCATTTCAGCACTTGTGAGAACTTGTTGCTTCCCAGTTCTCCAGCATCCTTCTGGATTTTGGACCATTTCAGCACCTGCGTCTATGGCCCTTCCTTCACCCCCAGCCTGCAGCAGTCGTAGTCACTTTCCCTCCCCCTTGCTCCAGCTCATTAGCAGAAGTGCAGCCAAAGGCAGCAGAGCTGGCTAAGGATTCCTTAGCTGGCTTCTGGTCTCCAGGATGACATTCAGAGGGACACTCGGAGAGCTTCCTAAAGAGCTGCCCATGGGATGGGGGTGATTTGTCCTCCCCGGGTGGCTCCTAATTGGAGTTCTACACTCAGTGGAGTCCCAGAGCATATTGGTTATGCAAGGCCTGGTTTTAAGTGTAAGGGGGACTGCAACAATGGCTCCTGTGAGAAGCTGCTGGAAGTTTCCACCGTGTCTGACAGAGCCAATGGCTGATGGCTCTGAAGATGGACTTGCTGCTGGCCAAAACTGGGCCAGTGAGAAGGGTTGGTAATGCAAGACATATTTAGGAAGAAAATCGAAACAAAGTCATAGGTTTTGCTTCCAGTCAGAAAGAGGAGGGGAAAACATATGAGGGAAGCAATATGGAGACACCAAGGTCAATGGAGAAGGATGGGCAGGAGGTGCTCCAGGCACTGGAGCTGAGGTTCCCCTGCATGGCCGTGGTAAAGACCATGGTGAAGCAGCTGTGCCTCTGCAGCCCATGGATCCATGGGGGATGCAGAGATCCACAGTCAGCCCATGGGGGAGGTGCCCATGCCAGAGCAGATGGATGCCTGGAGGAGGCTGTGATATGGTGGAAGACCCAGTGGAGAGCAAGGGCCTTTGCTTCCAGGCTGGAGCAGCCTGTCCTTGGAGGACTGCACCCTGTGGGAAGAGTGACCCACGCCACAGCAGTTCTGGAAGGACTATGTGCCTGTGGGAGGGACTCACATTTGCAGCAGGTGCTGTAGGACTGCTGCCTGTGAGAGTGGACCCACGCCAGAGAAGTTCATGGAGAACTGCCTCCCCTGGGAGGGACCCCACGGCCTCACAGGGGAAGGACTTCTCTCCCAGAGCAGTGGAAAAAAATCTCAGTGATGAACTGACCCAAATCCCTGCACTGTCGGTGGGAAGGGGGGAGGGGCTGGGGGGAGAAGGTGTTTTAAAGGCTTATTTTACTTCTCATTATTCTTCTCTGATTCTGTTAGTAATAAATACACTTTGCAACTAAAATTGAGCTTGTTTTGCCCTTGAAATATTTCTCCCGGTCCTTATCTCATTCATGAAGCCTTTGTTAACATTTTTTTCCCTTTGCCCTCCTTTGCCCAGCTGTGGCAGGGGAGGGTGAGCGAGCAACTCTGGTGGGTGCCTAGTGTTGGACCAGTGTCAAACCACAATACAAAGTTTACTCAGCAGACCTCAGGAGCGAGCTCTTAGCCAACGTGTGGCTCTGCTGCCATCCCAAATCTGCGCTTTCCTTGCCCAGCCTGAGTGCAAGTGGGGCGTGTGCTGGGCATGGCTGGAGATTTTCATGGCCAAAATCCTCCAGCATCATCACGTTTGCGTCTGCCCATTGCTTTGGATAACACAAACCTACATTTCTTTCAGTTGAAACATTGAATTTTTTGCAGATTGTTAGCAGCCACACTACTAATGTGCAAGTAGACAAAAATCAATTTAAGTTTAAAAATAAAATTTCTTGCTAATTGCTATACCCCTGCTGCCAGCATACAAACATACAAATATCAATTAAATTTTAAGAAATTAAGTAGTTGTTACAATCGTGCTATATAAATATATACAGATATCAACTTCAGTTAAAGTCATTTATTGCAACCCTCTACAGCTACTTACTGTACACAAATAAGAACTGAGGCTTAACAGTTTAATTTATTACATAGTACTACAATTGTACAGCCCATGTACAAATACATAAATATCAATACCCTTCTTTAACTAACCCTAGGTTCACAATGAAATTAATATAATTTTGGAACTATACAACTCCATATGTATTTAAATATAACTGAGTAAATATACAATCGTAACAATGTACAGTGAAAATACACATTGTTACAAATGATATCAAGATATATAGAAACATACACATAGGAATCCCATCTATAAATATACAAATATCAATGTAGCAACATAAAAATCCTTACGACTCCAACAACAGAATTACATAGAATTACTTTTTACATAGATGTAAAAAGCACATGCAGTGAGAGACTTTTCCAGGGTCAAGCTGTTCAGGTATAAGCAGTTTATTATTTGGGTAGAGGAAGGAAGAGACCCATTTCTGCCACTAGCCACAGTGTATATGTGGTCAGGGAGGGAGAGAGAGAGTGGAGAGGGGAGAGAGAGAGAGTAGGAGAAGGGAGTAAGAGTTTAGAGAGGTGCAAGCCAAAGAGGGTAAAATTAAGAGCAACTAAGCAAGTAAGGGCAGTTAAGAGTAAGAGCAGGGATTAAGAGAGCAAGTTAAGAGATGGGGGGAAGAGAGCTTAAGAGAAGAGTAGAAGCTAAGAGAGTTAAGAGCAAGAGAAGCATGGAAGTTAAGAGAGTTAGATGGGAGAGGGTATAAAGGAATAAGAGATAAGTGTTAAGAGAAGGGAATAAGAATTAAGAGTGCTAATTTCTTGTTACAATACATTATATCCTTTTCTATAGTGAATATTCTAATTCCCAGTAACCAACCACTACATGACACACCTTCTATAGGATTTACATATAGCCTATAAGAATTACTACATTACCATACAGTGTTATATTTTAAACTCTAAAAGCTACCTTTTAAATTCTTTTGCTGCTTGACCTTTGGATTCACTATCAGCAGAAGGGTATTGTTCTATCAACAGGGATTCTCCTTCAGCTGCCTAGGCTATTGTTCTTTGGTTATATAGTAACTAGCACTCAGTATCCTATGGCTCAAAGCGAGCTTTCATTTCTATTTTGATTCTAGGTTTCATATTTTCAGAATCTTTTGCTAAACAATCATATTCATAAGGTTTCCCTGTTTCATCCTCCCCAACAACATAGCTGTATAACTACACATATGTGAATATAACAAAGCAGGGATGTAAACAGAACATTAGATACGCATATATGTAACTACATATATATATACCTATATATGTACATATATATGTAAAAACATGCATCTATAAATGTACCTAGAAGCTGCGGTGGTGTCAATGGCAGGGGTGCTGTGACTACCCTGAAGAAGCTGTATTGAAAAGGACTGCCCAGGGGCACAGGCACGTCCTCTGCCTGGTGAGTGATCTCAGCTCAGCAGCAGCATGCAGGCGACACAGAGAGAGAGACTAGAGAGCTGTATGGCATTCCACCGAGAAATAGCCTTTATTATAGTAGGGCCCTCAGTGAAGGGAGTCAGTGATTGCAGCTCCTCTAACCGGGGGAAAACCAGGGTATTTATAGGGAAGGAGGGGGGAGTGGGAAACTTGGATACATGTATTGGGGTGGATTGATAGGGAGGGAAACCAATGGGGTATAACAAATTAACATGTTCAACTCAAAGGCCTCTGGGAGTGACACTTTTTCTCTTCATGACGTAAGTGTCCCGCCTAGGGAGAAGTTCTCCAGGGTTGAGAAAGCCAGGATTTTGAGGTTGGCTGGTTCTTTGGCCTCCATTCCTAGATGCACATACGTAAATAAACCTGCACAAATATCAGTCTACATATATAAATATCCCTATACTTGTAACTACCAAATACTAACTCTACACGTCTATCATTAGAATGGAATCAGGAGGGATTGCAGCCCTTGATGCTCTCAGGTTCTCTCTTTATGTCTTCCTCCCGTGCAGAGCAGCTCTCCTGGACAGGGACAATAGGTGGGACATCTGGGAGACAAAGGGAATACTAAGTCAGTATTAAGACCTTTCCCTTGGCAGCACCTGCCCTTCCAGCAGCGAAGGGAAAACCTCAGAGCCTCCCCAGGAAGGTTGGGAAGAACAAGCAGGCAGACCAGGTGCAGGCGCAGCGGGACTGTCCTGCATCCCCCGGCAGGCCGGCACAGCTCCCGGGCCCTGCCGGCACAGCTGCCTTGCCCAAGGACAGCCCCTGTGCCGGCCGGGGCAGCAGCGCTGAGCAGCCCCAGCACGGGCAGGGGCCGCTCCTGCCCAGCCGGGCAGCGCCCACGGCCAAAGCCCACGCCACCCTCAGCCCTGCCCGGCCTCACTGGCCCTGTGGCCTCACCCAGGCTCTCGGGGTGGCAGCAGCAGCTCCCTGTTCACTGCTCTCGCTCCTGGCCTTCAGCTTCTCCCTGCTGGCTCCTGGCAGTGTCTGGCTGCCCTCAAGGTCTTCAGGACAGCTGTGGCAAAAGCAGAGGCTCTGGAATTGGTTCCGAGGCCTGGCAGAGCTGCAGTCCCTGACCCCTCTGTGCTCTCTGCTGGCCCCCTCCATCCCCTCAGCCCCGCCGTCCTCTCGGCAAACCCCCAGCCCCCCCTTCAGTTTCTTCAGCCCCTCGCAGTCCTCTCACCTGTCATGAATGGCCAGGAGACAGACTCATGTTTGCTGCCTTTGTTAGAACAGCTCTAGGTGGGGAACCTGAGGTGTCGCTCTATTAGGAACGGTGAGAAGAGCAACATAGACTCTCTATGGAGTCGATTAGGAGAATGTCCCGTAGTTTATTACTTCAGGTTTGTTTTATAGACTGATACGTGGAAAGTACAGAAAAGAAACTCTTACTGGTTAGCAAACCACTACATCACCATCATTGGTCAGTGGGGCACACTACCCCCTGACTTTCTCCTGCAAAGAAAACAAGAGACAGACAACACCACCTGCAAAGCTGTTTTCTGTCTTTGAGGATTGTTTTGAATCCTCCCATGAATTTTCTAGGCTAGCTTCTCAGGCAAGACTGAGAAGCTATATGGCCTGCAGTTTCACAAGCTCTCTGTTTCAGAGTTAGCATCCACAACTCACCCATTTCATTTAGAAAAAAATAAAAATGTACAGTGTTTTTAATCTCTTGCTGGGCCCTTGCAGGAAAGAGAACAAACACAGCACAAGAGGTTTCTTTTACTAGAACTTTGAATGGATGCTGATTTAGAATGTTGGCTTATGTTTTTGGTGTTTAAGAATTGTTTTCTTTGTAAGGACTTGATGGTTGATTTTAATACAACTAGTTTAGTGAACTAACACACACACTATATAAAACATTGTTAGCTTGTTCAAACTGACAGTCTAACTTGTCGATAGAGAAGTTTTAAAGAACACTAAAGTGACAAATTTACTTTACTCATATTTAGATTTAGTGAAACTCTACTTAATTCTACTCTGTAAAATCTATACATTTTTTACAGATCAACAATGCAAGTCACAATGCTTTGATCCCCTCTTTTTTTTTTTTTTTTTTTTTTTTTTTTGTCCATTGGATTTTTTGACTCTTTGCAATCAGTGAAGCAACTAGGGAAGTTATTTGCATTGTGGAGCTGGCTGCTTCATTAAGTTCAGGCTGCTGTTGTTTGTTGGGTTTTGCTTGGTTGCTGCTGTTTCTAGCATTGGGTGCCATGGTAACAAGGTCGCAGTGGCCAGCACGGGTTGCAACTTTGTGGTTTTGTTTCTTTTCCCGCGAGCTGAGCACGGAGGGGAGAGCCTCCACCCGCCTCTGTGGCGGTGGGCAGCGCTGCCGCCGCCGGGGGCCGCGCAGGGGCGGCGCGGAAGCCAAAGGGGACGCTTCCAATGAGGGTACTTGCGATGGGTGCCCTGGCGAGGTTCGCACATGCACGGGTGAGCGCGGGGTGGGGGGGTGTGCCGCTCCCCCCCCGCCACATCTCCGCCGGCACTTCGGATGGGTGCGTGGGGGAGTTTCTCCCCGTGGCACCGGTAGGTCCCGCGGGTGGCCGCGAGGGCACTGCCCCCCCCGCCGTGTTGATGGTTGAAGCTCTCCAGATGGACGCGGGGGGTCCGTCACTCCCGCCACGGGCCTGGCCTCAGATCCGGGCTCGGGCTCGGCTTCCACGGGGTTCTCGCGGCCGGCCGCCTGGGCACCCCGGCGGCGGCGGGCCGCAGAGCACCGGACGGCCCCAGCGGCGCCCCGGACCCGCTTCCTCCTCTCTCCTCTCCATCTCCTCTCTCGTCTTCCTCCCACCACCACTGCCGCCGCCGCTGTGGCAGGTCTGCGGGCGGTGGCAGCGTGTCTGTGTGCTCGGGTTCCTCGGCAGGGCCCCGCACGCTGGGCGCGGGGGGGCCGAGCATTGACTCTTCCCCCTCCCGCCGCACTGCTAGGCCGCAGCGGGGGCATCTGTGCCGCCACCCGCGGCACAGAAGAAAGAAGCTCAGAGGGCGCAGAGGAGCTGGAGAAAGGAGGCTCTGCGGCCGCTCGCGGCGGTGCTCTCGGCGCCGATAAAGGCACCACGAAAGGCATGGGCGGAGGCGGGCGGTCTCTGCTCGCCTGCCGCTTTTCCATTGGCAAAGCCCGTGCGCTCAGCTCTGCGGGTGGCGGGCGCTCAAATTCTTCTGGAGAGGGAGATCTCTGGTGCACAGACTGCTCCTGCCCATGGCTGAAGTCCTCTAAGGGTCCGGGCAGAGCCGAGGGAGCGCTACACTGCTCATTCACGGTCTCATCCCCCAGTCTCTCATCTTGTACAAAGGAGGCACTCCTGGCATCTAAGTTTTCCATCCTGGCCTCACTGTTCTCAGACTGGCACCATTCCAGCACCTTAAAAATCACTCCCCAGGTTGCTGCTAAGCTGCACGTGCTGGTATTTCCCGCAGCTAGCTCAGTCCATAAGTGGTCTCCTACTGATAGCCAAATCTCAAGGTCAAATGCATTATCTACAGTCATAGTAAAACCTTGCGCTTTTACCCACTGGAATAAAGCACACATAGCTTCTTCAGGAATACAGAGTCCCATGCGCGGCAAGGCGTCCTGCCACGCAGAGTAGATAAGCTGTTCATTAGCTGAAATGCAGTTCCCCATTATGAGAACTGTTTATCTTGACGGCTCCGCGAATGCAGTGATGCAGACGCTATTGGCTTAGACCCGGGATTTCAAGCTCTGCTTCGCCAAGATAAGCCGTTCCAAGCCCACTCACTGGCAGGACTCCACTATCCCATTGGTTTAAAAACCAGCTCTCTCTAGGAGAGCCTGGGAGAATCTCAGTTACCCCTCAGGGGGGAAGCGGCTGGCTCATTGCCCGCTGGCTGCACACCCTCAGGGGTTCAGCAGATGCACATCACGTCGGGGTCACCAGATGTCACTCTATTAGGAACAGTGAGAAGAGCAACATAGACTCTCTATGGAGTCGATTAGGAGAATGTCCCGTAGTTTATTACTTCAGGTTTGTTTTATAGACTGATACGTGGAAAGTACAGAAAGGAAACTCTTACTGGTTAGCAAACCACTACATCACCATCATTGGTCAGTGGGGCACACTACCCCCTGACTTTCTCCTGCAAAGAAAACAAGAGACAGACAACAACACCTGCAAGGCTGTTTTCTGTCTTTGAGGATTGTTTTGAATCCTCCCATGTATTTTCTAGGCCAGCTTCTCAGGCAAGACTGAGAAGCTATATGGCCTGCAGTTTCACAAGCTCTCTGTTTCAGAGTTAGCATCCACACTGAGGGGCCACACACACCACCAATGCTCCTGGGAGTGACGCATAGGAGGAGGTAAGCAGCTTTGCTGCATGACAGAGCTGGGGCTTCTGTCCTTGCAAGAGTCCACAGGAAAGCCTGTTTAGCTGGCTCGTGGTCCAGGGGTGTCACTCTGCTCCAGTTCTGTTGTTGTTAGGATGACACTTTTTAAGTAGCTCAGGTGGTGTAGGAAGGTAGTCTTCCTTCTTGACCAGCTGGGATATGTCTTTTTGGTCTCTTATTTCCATGTTGGCTTGTTGTCCTTAGGTATTTTTATCTCCCAGCAGTACTCAATGCTCCTCCGTTTGCATATAGTCTGTCACGCAGTCTTGCACATTATTTTGGAGAGCAGTGGAGGTGATACCCGACACAAAGGGGATAGAATGTAGGGAGAAGGCAACCGAGGGTAAAGACAATAAGAACAACAGCAACGAATAAATACTAACTCTGAACAACAGTGAACAGCTTTTTGTTAAACAACTTGTATGTGAGTATTTCTCTCATCATCCCCCTCAGCCCCTTCCGACCCGTTCTATCCTTTCAGAGCTGGCATCTCCCTCTGCCTGTGCCACTTCCCTGTCACCTCAGTGCCACCATCGCCCTCTGCTCCCCCACAGCCCTCAGTGCCCCCAGCAGCTCAAGGTCACCGTCCCTTCAGCGTCACCGCCTCCTCGGCCCCCTCAGCAGCTCCTCAGGGGACAGTGCCTGGGGCCACCGGCAGCTCCCACCGCTCCAGGGACAGCCGGGGCTGGAACTGCTGCTCCACCTGGCCCGGCCCCAGCTCGGACCCAGCACAGGAACAGGGGACAGAGGGGGCACAGGAGGAAAAACAAGAGGTGTAAAAGGCAGCCGAGGGGGGAAAGAGGTTAAAATGCAGCCTAAGGCTACACAAACAGAAATCTATCCATCTGAACATCTATATAAAACTCTCCCTGTATAACTATGCAGATTTATAAATGTAACTTTTTATATCTATAAATATTACTCTATACATATATAAATGTACTCTGCAAATCTATAAATGCAGCCGCATATATTTAAATAGAATTCTATCACATCTATATTTAGATTTATACATTTAACTATACTGATTTATAAATACAGAGATGTATAAACACAACTCTATAAATCTATAAATACAACTATATGGTTATATAAATAAAACAATCGAAATCTCTAAATATATCTCTAAATCTATCAGATCTATATATCAGATTGGTATATAAACAGAGGGATGCCACCTGCCTGATGGTCACAGCCTCTCCCTTGGTCTCTTCTTCCCATGCAGGGCAGCCCTCCTGGTGAGGTAGATCACATGGGTATATGGGAAGCAAAGGCAACTCTCATTCAATATTGGCCTCTGTTCATCTTTCTCTTTGGACATAACTTCTGCCAAAGATTGTAAAAGATGATATGAAAGGCAGAATCTCCCTTGGGAATCTGAAGCCTGTTCTTTAAAGAACAGGGATTGTTCCAAGTTTCCAAAACTGTGTAAAGCCCTGAAGTATCTCAATAAAGTCTCAGCACCCACAGAGCAAATGGCACCCACGAGAGCTTGAAACACAGACAGTCCCAGCTCCCACAAAGAAGCCCAGACTTGTTTTTTCCTCTGTGCTTACAGAGAGACCTCAGGCCTCACTGCAGTGGCTGAAGCTGGAGTGCTGTGAGCTATGAACCAAATTGGTATACACGGGTTGGTGACACAACTCCCACAAGCTCAGGTTTATTCCCGGCACTCTTGCCCCAGCAGAGGACTCAGTGTCAGGGCCTCTGGAGAACTGTAGAGAGCACGGCTGGGGGAGTTTGTGCCAGTGCAGGATTTGAACTGAAGGCACCAGGAAGCACCAACCCTGCAGACAAGAACTCAACTCTTCTGATCTCTGTTCCTGTCAGGGGCAGGCTCAGAGCAGCTGTTGTACACCTCTGTAAACCAGTGTGGGCTCATTCCTTACCAGCTCCTTGGGCTCCTGGAAACTGTTCCCACAACTCCCAGCACCAGGTGTTATGAGTGAGGCCAGGGGACCAGCTCCTTTCTTTTTTTTTTTAAAGGCCTTTATTGAAGAACAGTCCTGGGGTGGGAGCCCAAGGGGTCACGCACACCACCACTGCTCCCAGTGGACACCACAAAAGAGGAGGATCAGTGCAGCTTTGTTGCTTGGGCAGAACTGGGGCTTCCTTCCTCACAGGAGTCCCTAGAAAGTACCTGATGGCTTGAAGTCTAGGGCAGTTATTTCGACTGAGTGTTGTTGAGAATATAGTGACAAGATAAAGACTAGCTCTGGTCAATGATCTGTTGTTATTCACTTTGCCAGCCCAGGAATATTATTTTCAGTCCTTAGTTTTACAGTGGCTTGTAGTCTTTAGGGTGTTTTGTTTCCAGTGTTGCTGGATGTCTCTTAATTTGTATATGGGCCTGGGCGCAAAGGCTTTTGGGAGCAGCGGAAGTGGTAAGTGGTACTGGACAGAAAAAAAAATACAGTGACATAATGAAGGAGAATGAACACACTAAACAAGGACAGGACAAAATCTTTGCTTAACAACACTAAATGGGGATTTGAATACACTGGCAATAGGTACGTAGTTAACATTATTGATACATGCAACAATTATTTCAACTGGATTACATAACTTGTTTAAATTCATAACTTAGGATTTATTTCCTACACCAGGCAAAGCTCCCTCTGTTGCAGCCTTGTTCACAGGCTTCCCTCCTGAAGACTCAGGGGCAACATCAATATTGCCTGTGAAAGGAAACCAGAAAGAAAGAAAACCAAAGATCACTTACTATTTTCTTGGAAACACTTCAGGGATACAATAATTCAAAGGTTGATACATTTTCTTCTCTTGTGGGAGAAATTACTTTTGACATATGGTATGTATGAGTTTATGGAAGACAGAAGTTCATCACACTCAGCAATAAAATATTGTGGATTCCAAAAATCCCATTCTCCACATTGAGTCTGACCTTCCTCACCAATAAACACACCACAGGCAATAGACCTGTATATTAATGTAGAAGTTTATATATTAAACTAAACTCTATATTAAACTAAGTAGAAAAATTCTATGGCAAAGCTGTATAAAAATATGCAAAAAGGCCTGTACCAACACAGCAACTGAATACTCCAAGAAATTCTGGGAAGCAGCAAAATTTAAGAGGAAGTGAATTCCTAACCCAAAGAGGGAATCTGTCAAACACAAGAACTAATGGTCCCTGATTGAACTGCTCTTCAACACAGAAGAAGCCCCTGGGTTTAAAGGAGTCTAACCATTTCATGTCTAGCACCAACATTGTCCTTCTCACCAATCACACAAGTCATGGGGCCTCAAAACCAATACATCTGGCTCCTAAAGACACCAGAGCTCACGCAGATTCATCTCTTGTTCTTAACAAGGCAGTCTGGGCCCCCAAAGGCCTTCAGCAGTGGAGAAGATGGACTTCTCAACCACAGTCCAAAAGCTGTCAAATTTTCCACTTCATCACCTGAAATGTCTCTGCGTGAGGGATTCTTCCCAGGAAAAGGAGCACCAAAATGTGGCAAACACAGGCTCAAACCTCTCATCCTCACTAAGCGGAGAGACTTTTTTGTCCCTTTTCTTTTAGAAATCTTGCTTTACCAAGCAAATCTTTCCCTGTCCATTCACAGCTGAATTCAAAGAGCCTTTGCTTCTCAGCCATGCAACAACATTCAAAAGCTCTCAGTCGAGACCTTTTCATTCCCATCCAATGGGGTTACCTGAGCAGAGGGAGACCCTTCAGGCAGGGATCACCTGATCTCCTGAACTGTTGCCTCAACTGCATGGCCCAGATCCACTGGAGGCAATTCCTCTTTCCCAGGAGTATTCCATACCCAGCTAGGGGCTGTGCATGCTGCACAACCTGCACTGCCAGCTAGAGCACTGGGGACTTAAGTGCCCAGGATGACTGCCAGAATCCAAATATGACACAGTTACCAGAGCCCTGGCTAGCTCTTTGCACACACCAGCACTCAGAGATGCATCACATTAGCCTCAGAAATGCAACTCCTGAGGTTGAACCTTTAGAGCCACTTGCTCTACAGGATCAGATGTCAGGGGTCAGACAAAGGAGTAAGGAGGAAGCTCTCTGTATGGGTTCCAGCAGGAAAGGGCTCATTAAGGTCAAAGGGGTCAGGGACGGAAGAGCCCCGAACACACCTGTGTTTGGCATTAAATACAGGAAAGTTTGGGGGGGGGGGGGGGGGGGGGGGGTGTGTGATACAAAATCTTAGCCAATCAAGAACAAGCAGGGGAGGAGTGTGAGGCGGGGTTTATAATATGGGAACCAGTGAGGAGAAAGGGGAGGAGAAGAGAGGTCACATGGGCCAATAGGGCCTCCAGGGTTAGGGGATTTCCAAAGGGGTGGTACAGTCAGGGATTGGCCCAAGTGGGGGTTGATAGGGAAGGGTCCAGAACAAGGGGCAGGGTTTACAATGATGGATAGGGAAGGCGTTGGAACAAGAGGTAGTGTTACAATGATGGGCATCATGGGGGAGGATGCAACTTAGGGGCAAACCAAGTCTGGGAAAAACATGTGAGAACATAGGAACAAACCATTAATTATACAATTGCAAATTAATAAACCATTAAAATAAACACACGCTGCAACAGAAACACATTGGTCAGGCTCCAGAATGCAGCTTTGGGATGCAGAGCTCTACTGCTGCCTTGGATCAAACATCCCAGGAAGCACACAGAAAACTCAATTCCAGAAATGTATTTGAGCTCACCAGGAGATTGGAGTTCCTCTTAAACAGTATTTATTCTAAGACATTTGTATGTATATTAAAGTATGAATTATAAAATTTATCTACAAACACTAACACTTTATAATCGCAGCCATCAGCTTTTGGATCCAACATCAAATATCTTATAATCATAGCTATTTCCCCATCAACTTTTGGATTTGGCTGCTTCTGGATTCCTCTTCAACCCAGACCACAGAAAGTGGATTCACTCAGGAAGAGCCCGGATCTGAAGAAAATCATGCTAAAATTAACTGTGATTGTATTGTAAAAAGCAACTTTGAGAAACAATCTGTAAACTCTGCAATATCCTATCAGTGTCCCAGTTTGGGTTCATTCAAAGGAGGATGTCAAGTTCACCTGACACTGACCAGTTGTGGACAAATGATTTTCACCTTGCTACCAGCAGTTTCCGCCACTCCTCCCAGGTGTGGACATCTGGGACCTGGGGCAGAAAATGCTGCTTGGCCTGGCCCAGCAGGCAGCCCAGACCCCAGCATGGCCAGAGGTGACAGAGGCAGCAGAGTGGGGAAGGTGACAAAACAGCATATACCTCTACAAGTACCTAATTATCTGTAGATGTAGATGATGTGAAAGAGCAGCGTCTAGAATGAAAATCTTATCTCAAAACATGTCACTATAAACATCTAAAAACTGAACTAGAGAGAAAGAAGGGTTCCAGCTGCCCCTGGAACACGTAAAGCACAACCAACCAATCATAAACAGGAACCATGAACATGATTATTTAGAACTGTTTCGTTAACATAACCATTCCCATCACTCCCTTCTACTCTCCATGACCTATCTAGATTTGTCCCACCCTAACATCCCATTTCCCATGGCCAAAGATTGGTGCTCTCTGTATATGCAGGCAGAGCCATACCATGGTTCAAACCACCCTGGCCTGTCCCAACAAGCAGCCCTTGTTAGCACTTGCCAGTGCCTTGTGCTGGCTTAGGTGGGCAGCAGAGCCTGGGCCATCCATACCTGGGTTTCTTGGGCTGCCAGAACCTCCTGCAGTTTTCTTTGGTCTGTCTTCCTCCTCTTCCTTTCTGGCTGGCATTCCCTGTCTTCTGGCCAGGCCTCTTCTCATTGTCTTCTCCTTTTCATTTTCATTTCTTGCGGGTAGCAGCCTACAAGGCTTTAGCCACAAGGTTGGGTTTAAGAGGCAAAGCCAGGAGCCATGAGCTAAGTCCTGGCATATCCTGGCTAAGTCACTTCTTGTTGGAACCCAACGGGAGCTTCTTTTACCTTTTTGATATGAAAAGGCTTGTCAGGGCTTCGGCCTTTGCCAGCGACTCTGTGGAGCTCTGGTGGGTGTTTGGAGGCAAAGGTGGAGGTGTCTAAAGCATAAATTCTGCAGGTGAGAGGTAGCAAAAGAGCCTGGATGAGGAAGGGAGCCATGGCCAAATTGCCTCCTTAGCTGCACAGAGAAGACGCTGCTTTACATCAGCCCCTCTCACATAATACTGCTCCTAAAGACACTGAAGGAAGCTGGCATGAGCTGGGGTCTGAGCAGAAGGCCTCTCAAGGTGACAGCTCCCACTCTCCCCCTCCCCCGCTGGTTTAAGTTGCAAGTATTTTGTACATTGATGAAACATGTGCCTAAGGCATTGGGCAAGCAACCGGTGGAGGTTTCCCAAGCATGTCAGTGTTGGGGGAGGGAGGGAGGGAGGGAGGGAGGGAGGGAGGGAGGGAGGGAGGGAGGGAGGGAGGGAGGGAGGGAGGGAGGGAGGGAGGGAGGGAGGGAGGGAGGGAGGGAGGGAGGGAGGGAGGGAGGGAGGGAGGGAGGGAGGGAGGGAGGGAGGGAGGGAGGGAGGGAGGGAGTCAAATTTCTTCACTGCCCATCTTAAATTTCACAAATGCAAGAAAAAAGCACGTAAAGATGCTTTCTCTCTCAAGTACGGAAAGCAATGGAAGAAGACACAGTCTTTGTTACAGAATTTGCAGTTCAGAAAACCTTGGTTTCTGCTCTGAAATCCCATTAACTCTTTCTGCATGAACTCTTGTGCCATCAGTCCTATGAATAAGGCAGCACAAGCCCCAGCATAAGCCTTATGAGTGAGAAGGTTCTGGTTGGAAATGATCCAGCTACAGATACCTCTGCAAATCTGTGAGCAGTTCTGCACCACAGGTACCACAGAGAAAGCTGAGCTTTGCCTGTCAGGCACAGAGAATGCCGACAGAGCAGTGCTCGCCTGAAATCCATCAGTTCTCTCTACCCAGTGAGCCTTCCTGATCTGCTCTTCTTCCCAGCAAAGCCTGCCTTATCCCAAACACCACTTTGCAGGGACAGTCAGAGCTCTGTGGATGCTCACAGCACTCTCAGAGCAGATTCACAGAGGCAAAATAAACAATGCACTTGATGTTCCTTGGAGAGGTGCACTCATATGGAGGCACTGCTCCATTAAAGACTTTCCTTAGCCGACCAGCCCTGAAGAATTGCCCAATGGCTTTCTTGGGAGAACCCTTTTTCATTACAGGAAAATGAGAAAAATATCTGAGAGTGAAAAAGTAATTTTTTTCACAAGATAAAATGCAGCATAAAGGATAAAGCCATGATCTGGAAGGGTAAAAGAGCACTCAAACAGCATATGTAGCTCAGCCAGATATGTCTGGCAAATGGTCTCACTCCTGCCTCCAGCTCTGAAGTGAGCTGCCAGTTCTGGAGCTCAGTCCTTAGCAAAGGCAGGCGACTGGTCTGGGGTTGAGCCCAGAGCTGCAAAGATGCTCTGCTGCTGCTGCAGTGCTGCCAGTGCCAGCCTGTGTGTGAGGCAGAGCCCAAAACAGCCTCACAGAGGGAGTGAAGCCCCAAATGTGCCAAAATGTACCAAAATGTGCCACCTCTTCAAAACCTGCAACACAAGAAGGGCAGCGGAAGTGGAAACTCTGGAAAAACAAGACAGGTGCAGTGAAGGAAACAACAAATGGAGTAGACAGAGGATGTGGTAAGAATGAATAAGGAGAGACTTGTGTTAAATCTTGAGAGAAAAAACTGGGGAGAAAGCAACAAAAAGGCACATCTTGCTTATGATAGAAGGATACAGCCATAACTGAGGGCTGAAGATGTAGGAGCTGCTGGGGGTTTGTGATCTCCAGTGCAATCCATCCCATTTCTGTCTCTGAAAGCCCCGCAGTGCAAAGGGGACATTTCCTCTGTCCCTTGTGGGAGCTGCTTGACCAGTATCCTGGCAGAGGAAGAAATTCATGTGTCTCAGGTACTCAGATGACAACTCTGCTTCTGAAATCTACTTTCAGTGGGAAACTGCAGCAAGGAAGGCAAAAGATGTAGAAGGTCCCATCCCAACTGGGCATGAGGGTTATGAGAGATGACAAGGGGGTGGTGGCACTGCCAGTTGCAATGAGCCTTTGGAGAAACTGTTCTGTTTCCTTCTGTTCTGACCACAGAGAGGAAAAAAGGAGTCAGTCAGAGTTCACCAGCTGAATTCAAAGGCCAAAGTTTGATCAGACTAAAGAAAAAGACATTGGTACTGCCTATTTGATTTACCTACCAGTTATCTGTGGCTAATACACTCCCTGAGACAACGAACAAGTGATTCCCTTGGAGTCTGTCACAGAGCTGAGTTCCACCTGTTTTTTCTCCTGTTTGTGCAGGAAATGTCAGCTTGCTCAGCAGTTTGCATACAGAAAAAAAAAACATCAAAGAAAATCCCACCAACAACAGATCCACCTGAGAGGGACTTGTCTGGGCCAAAGTGCTTGTAGGTTATCCACCTCTATTAACAAGTGTGATTATGCCTAACTGGAAAATTAGCTGTACATTAACATCCAGGCACTATTTATGCCAATTTACATTTTCTCCATGCTGGCCTTGGTTCAGCTAATTTCCCAAGGGTTGGCTGTAAACACTAACTTGCAAAAAACCACAATCTGTTTGACTGCAGCTCTGTCTCTTTTTATTGCCATGTTTTCCTGTCTTATCTTGATTTTTGATTTCAGGCTCATCAGTATCACCTCCTGCCTGTGTTATCTCCTATCAGCAGCACTGGATTGGCTGCTGTGGCTAATCTACTTTCCAGTAGGTCCATCCTCACCCACTTATATTTCTCTGCTGCCTGCTGGCCTCAGCCTGTGCTTGGCTGCCTCAGGACTGTACCCAGCCTGTGCTCTAGGGACTGCTTTTCGCTGCAGCTCTTCCTGTCTCCAGTGCTGCTTCTGTGGAATTCACACTCCAGTTCTCTGACAAAGCCCTGCCATAGCCTCTGCACATTTGCCAGTGTCCTTACACACCTCTTGCTTGCTCTGGCTGGGTTTTCTTCTTTTCTCTGGTCTGCAGCCTCCACTAGTGTACACACACTCCTTTAACTCACCACACTCTTTCCCCCTCACAGCTATCTCCATTTTTCCACTCCAGTAGCAACTTCTTCCTTTCTTTGCTGAATTGACTTTGATATGAGTTATGTGTTTGTTTAATTCTTATTGTCTAAAGGAAACATTCTGGTTGCTAAGCAATGGTTGTCTCCTTATTAAAATCTGAAAACAATTCAGATTTTCAAATTTAGTCAGTGATAGTTTGTCAGCAAGTCAAAAGAAGGTGCTTTTCCTTCTGCCAACAAACAGCAACAGGGTGTCCAGCTTTACTGATATTTCATTCCTTACAAAACAGAATTTTATGCATGTGCTGCCTATTTTGGCACCACAGTAGTGCTGCAGACAAGTGCAAGTTTATCTGATAGAGGAATTGAGATGTCAACTGGTCTTGGGCTCTCTGGATGTGCTACCTGCAGTTGTTCTTACTGTAGTATCTGGAGATATGTGTAAATGCAATGCCAAGCTCTGCTGGAACTGAGCCTCCAACTGATTTTGGTCTAAAAAGAGAAAAATTACATAACTTGGCCTTCCTAGTCAGCAATCAGGACCAAGCAGTGCAGGTTTCCCTTCTGAGATGAGATTCTCTTTATGTGAGACTCGTGAAAACTCTGGACTAACTGGGCCTCAGCATTACAATGAAATGAGACCAGGAAAAGTGATCATGGCAGGATCCCTGTATAAATGCCTCTGAACCTTCCATTTGCTCAGAAATAACCATATCCTACCCTCCCCTTCTGCTGCAGTGAGGGCTGCCACAAAAAACCTCTGGTTCCCTGACTCCAGGGTCCCAGTAACGCAAAATAAATAGGAGTGGGAGCAATGGAGATGGCTGAAAAACACTTTTAATAGAAAAGAAAACAGGAGATGATGCCCATAAATCAGACACAGAACTGGGTCAAACTCTGAGGACCAGGACTAGGGCATTGACACAACATCATATAGGGTAGGTCTGAGGGTGGAGTCTGAGGGCATGGATCCTATCATAAATGGGGGTTAGGAATATGCATAACACTGCAAAAAGCAATCAGGGGAGAGCAGCAGGAACAGTCTAAAGACATAACCTTATATGGCGTGACTTGATAAACTTATTAACTCCCATAAGCCCTTTCTCTTTGCCATAACTTAAACAAATGCTTCCCAAGGCTTGAACTTAATGCCTGTTTTTTTCTGGGTGAAGTTTGGCAGGCTTGGATCCCCAGCCAGACCCATTCCCACTCCCCTCCTCTGTGCTTGTTTCTGTAACCATTTCTGAGACGCTGCTCAAAGGTTTGAACAAGTCTTGTCATGTATTGACTCGTGTCACATGCCAACAGTCTGAATCAGGGAATGCAAAGGGAACAGAAATTTTCTGTCTCTCTGAGCAGAAAATGTCTCACAGGCAGAGAAAAGGGAAACGCTGAAGGGAGAATGACCAAGGGTCAGAATTCAGGCTCCGGAGTTGTAGCTGAAGGCCCTAAGGCTGCAGTAATTTGCTCACCCTGGAAGTTACACATTGGCTGACTCCATCAGAAACCAGATGTCACTTTATTCTATCTTGTCAGTGCTAAATACAACAGGGATACAGAACAGCTGGGAAAAGCGTCAGCAGAGAAACAGCTCTGTGTTTCTCTCCCACCACTCAGGAATGCTGAGCTTTTTGTCTCATTCGTAATGGTTTTATTTACCTTACTTTAATTTTCATGCAGATCACTATTTCTTTTAAGGGCATTGAACTTGAGCAAATACTTCCTTATTCATGAGACAGTCCTTCATGTCCTTTTGCAGCTCCTTCCTATGTCACTTGTCAAGGTCACGTGCTTAAACCACCGTTGTCTGTCACATCTCTGCTCCATAAAAAATCCTCAGAAGCAGCAGAAACTATGACCAGAAGAAAGCATTTCTATGGGAAGTATATTGCAATTTTTTGCACTGGAAAAACAGGGGCTGCAGGTGGATGTTGGCTCTGTCATGGACCTCCTCGGGCAGCTGAGGACAGCCTGCCTCCCCATGCTCTCTCTCAAAGACTGTGTGTCACAGGGAAATCAACTCAGGCCCCTGAAACAGAGACTTGGCTCTTCTTTTACCTCAGTGCTTGTTCCTCTCACATATTCTGTCTCCCAGTTGCTGCTCAGTGATTTTTGTCCTTTCCTAAACCCATGATCTACCCAAAAAAAAAACTTCCTATGTAAACCAAATTGATGATGTGTCACTGTTGGACACCAAATGATTCACATGGATGCAGCTTGAAGTGTGGTGAAATAAGAAGAAAATTTTATTTGTTCTTTCAGTATTTATAGGTTTTTGACAACAACCAGGGATTGGATTGTCAGGTTACCACCTTCCCAACCACACTGGCCATGAGAGACATCCATCAAAAAGCGTATCTTTAATGGAATGTATAAACACCTATGTTTATAGTTACTTTCCTGGGAAAGTGGCTGACATTATGAAAACAATATGGAAAGGTCTGATTCTCAGGGCAACAATGATGTTAATAAAAAGATTGTGAAAAGCTCAGAGTAAAACTGTAATTTGGGTACAGTATGAGTTCAGATGCCCTATTTTCATTATCCTCTTACTTGCTGTATCTATGGAGCGTGAAAAAAAATGTGAATATCCAAGATGCGGTGTTTTTTCTGGACTTTGACAACTTTGAGGACACTTGTAGCTTCAGAGACTTGTCTATGAAGTTTCAGACTCTGCAGTACAGTCAGTAAGAGAATAATAATGAACCTTTTTTTCTGAAAGTCAGCTCTTCTAAAATCATATCCATAGAATTATCTTGTTCACTTTGCTTTCTGGTGTCCCTCTTTCTCTTCCCAGCCTTTGTCACCTGTCAGTAAAAAGAAGAAAAACTGTGCAATGCGCATCACTTAAAAACTGTAATTTCTAGCTGAGAGCTGTAAGTTTCAGTCACTCTACCAATCCATAGATACACCTATCATCTCTTAGAGAGCAGCAGAAGAAAGGTTAATTAGCTGCACACTGGCAGAATCAGCATATAATATTGGATTTTTAGCACAAAGAAATTAATATTCTTTTAAGTGCATCACTGCTCATTTATGAACAACTCAATTTAGAACGTAAGGTATCTGGGCATCTGTAAGAAAAATATGAATTAGAATACCAATTCCAGATGACTCATCCTGAGAGCAACAGGTTCAGTTGGATGGCATCTGATCCATTGAGAGAAGACATTCAGAGTGGCAAATAGAAATAAACGGGTTTTGGCCAGCGTATTGCCTCTCAAAGATAGCAGAGCCACAACAAACACTTTAATCCCTCTCTGGCAATTTTATTGATCTTCTTTGTCAGGATACAACTTACCAGATACACTGCCTGTTTAGAAACATAGAATCACAGAATGGTTTGGGTTGGAAAGGACCTCAAAGACCAGTCCCAACACCTGTCATGGGCAGGGACACATTCCACTATCCCAGGGTGCTCCAAGCCAAATCCAGCCTGGCCTTGGACACTTCCAGGAATCCAGGGGCAGCCACTGCCTCTGTGAACAACCTGTGCCAGGGCCTCACAACTCTCGCAGTAAAAATTTTTCTCCCTTGGTCCAATCTAAATCTTCCTGCTCTTGGTTTAAAACTTTTGGCCCTTGTCCTATCATTACAGGCCCCAGTAAAAATTGGTAAACTCTATTTTTTTTTCTTTCTTTCTTTGTTGGTTTCTTTGCCTTTACTTGAAAGACTTTCCAGATGAGTTTTAACACAGTATTTCTAGTGGAATCTCATTGCAGCTTTACATTCACCATTTCAGAGGGGCCAGCAGCACTCTGTCACAGTTTTTCTAGTCCATGGACTTCATTAATAATGAATAACTTTTCACACATTTTTATTTTGGTTCACAAAGACTGTCTTTCCTGTCATATTTTTCTGCTCCCCTAACCCAAATCAGTTAACATCAAATTCACTTTGCAGTGTGGTCAAGTATTTGAAATGCGCATTCACATTCGCTACACTGAAGGTCCACCATTCTTCCTGCTTCCCCTTGAATTGTTTACTTGTTATGTTGATTTCAGAGACAAAAAGGTTGCTTGCAAATAATAAAAAAAAAAAAGACAAGCAAAAGCTCTTCATAGCTAAAGAACATTGTAATAATTATTAAAGATATTCTGAAGCTGAGAGCAAGAACCCAAGTTTAATTGTCAGTGCAGTATCTGTGATCAACTGGTAACTATAACCCCCAAGATCCACCGGGGTGATAAACTGAGTAAATGTACTCCAGTGTTGATGGACCAGAAGATAACTCTGTAACTGTTAAATGCTAAAAAGCTGCTGTCATTTCATTTAAAAAGAAAAACAAAAAACCCCCACAGAAACAACAAGAAAAATATCCCCCCCAAAAAAACAAACACAAAAGCAAAACCAAACAAAAACCATTTAGTTTACAAAAAAAAAATCTTGCTTATTCTGATGGATTTTAATTTTTTCTCAGTGCCTTCTACCCAGCCAATGTCCACCACATCCCCACTGTGCTACATCTAATTAACTTTAGCAAAGGGAAGAGTGGACAAGTTTGTCATAAAACTCAGCCTTCTGAAAGAATGATTTCTGTTAAAGACTCCATCAGCTCTTTCTGATTAAATCTCTCTCCTCCATTAATTCTCAGTTCTCATAAATACTACAGAAACTGATCCTTAATGCAGGGCCTTGTGCTGACTGTCAGTTCTTGTCATGGTGAATGTGTTTCCTTATCTTGTACATGATTGAGTCAATTTTGAATTCTGCCTATTCATTTGCTCTACTTCTTAATTTTCAGATTTCTCAGTCATAACTACAATGTCACAACACAGTGCTCCTGACAACTGACTCCTTTTTGCCAAATTTCACATGTGTTTCAAAGATCAGTTCTGGAACTTTCACTTCACCTTTACTGCCTCACATTCACATGACAGATGAACTTTTATCAACCTTGCAAAATGTAAATTCAGCTCTTCAAGAAGCAATCAATTACAAACCAGTCTGTATTTCCAACCTTCTTTTTGTAGCCTCTCCATCACATATTCCACATGTCAGGTTTGAAGAACAGTCAGTGAATTTTAAGAGTACAGCTTCAGAGCTGGGCTTCTCCCTGTTTAAATGTATAATAAATACAGCTAATAAATACAGCAAAAACTTGAATTGGCTTTCTACGGTGTAAAGAGGCAGTTGGAAATGGTATTTGAAATCTCTTCCAGTGACCTCTCTGCTTCTGTGGTTTCAGCTCCGGCACACCTGGTTCTGTTTAGCCTGCTCAGGGAACTAGTACTTTTGTATTTTACCTTTCTGACATAAAATGCTCAGGAATCACTGCTGGGCATCCACTGATGCACATCCATTTTATTTATTTTCTATGTCTCTTACCTAGCTGCCTTTTTCAATCTCTGTCTTGTTCCTTCTTTAAATCCTGAGAGCCTCTTAAATAAAATCCTCAACAAAGTGATTGCAGCTCTTTGTTCAGTCAAAAGCTTTGCAGGTGTTGAGGGCTGAGGGCCCGGCTGGAGAGTCATGAGCCATCATAAAGTGAAGTCACCAGCATCTCAGCAGAAAATGCCTTTGATTTCCAAAGCAGTTGCCAAAGGGCTGAGCTTTCACTGAGCTCCTTAGGATCCATCGTGGAAACAGCCTGAAAGATTCTTGAACACATTTCGGATTCCCAGGAAAGGCAACTAAAAGCTGTACAGACTGGGAGCAATGGAGTCCTTTTGAGAGGGGACACCAGGTCAAACTCCAGGATATAATGACCATGAGGAAGAGATGTGCAGCTGGAGCTCAGGAGAGGCAGTGCCACAGCCTGGCTCCATTCACAGAGGCCTCTGCCAAACCCTTCTACACTCATTTCCACATTTGGATGCATTTATTCCACTTCCTTTTTTTCTATTTTTCTATTTTCTTTTGAAATAGAGAATTGAAAATACAGTAATAAGTGTAAAACTTACCTTTTCTGATAAATCAAACACCACAACAAAAAGAGTCTCTTGCTCTGCTTCAATCTGCTCCCCTTTTTAGCCTGCAGGAATTGTTGGTAGTAAAGATCAGTGCTAGACACCTGTATTTAAGCAAATGCCTGCTTGGCTTTATATCTGAAAAACAGTATAAAAGGGAAAGATTAGTACAAAATCTGTTCTCAGAAGCATGGATAATTGTGTAGATAAATAAATAGATACACATAAAAGCTGTTGTTCTCTATGTTTCAAAAATGTTATACCAAATTTAATACAATTCTATATTTGCTCTTATCCAGTAGAAAATAAAGTGAAAGAAATACACATATTAGCTGCATGTGTAGTGATGGCAGAGACCCAGTTCTAGTTCTGAAAGGATGAAGTATGAAAACCATATAGTAGTATCTCAGTTGCACATTATCCTGAAACAAAAGAAGTAATTCAGGAAACAAGCAGCTCTTCAGGAAAAAGGCAGTATTTCAGGAAAGCAGTAAAGCAGTGATTAGACTTGGGGACACAAATATTTGTGCTAATATGTAGAGGCACTACAGGAAAATTTTACAGATGGTAGAGGTCTGCATTATTGAAATACTTAAATCCACTTTGTTTTCCCAACTCATAGGTGTTTGTCCATGCCCTCCCCAAAATTTGCCAAAATGAAAGCAACCAGTTTCATTGAACTCTGGGTTGGGGGAACCTGTCATTAAGGCCCAAGACAAAATGCAACTCAAAATCATTTCTGATTTAATTTTGTTTATTCAGTCAGCTACTTTTCTAACAGGTTTTCTTCAATTGATCCAAGATTCCATTTGCAAATAATTTTTGTGCTCCTCACACCTTATCGCTTGGTGAGTAATACTTTTATTCTGCTGAAAAGGTAATTTAAGAAACAAAGGGAAAATATTTACACTAACCTACCATTTAAATTAAAAAGTGACATTTTGTAGTGCAAGTCTCAAATCAGACAAGACAAAATGAGCAGATAGCTGATGGTCCAGTGCAGCATTAGAATGTCCACGTGTGAACAAATTCCCAGAGCTGTTCTGCCACCATTGCCTGTGCACAGAAACAAACATAAACCTGGAAAGACACAGCCACAGCACTTCACAAAAGGAATATTCCTCACCACTTCACCTCTGTCCTTCATGAGACCATTCTGAGGCACCACAGCTTTGATTTGGTGAACTAGTGCCATAGGCAGCTAAGAAGGCTTATTGAAGCCATGACAAATTAATTCCCTGTTTGGGGCTCTAGAATTGATTCTGATTTCCTGGACAGCAGAGGAAGATTCATCACTTGAGAGACCAGCACTGGTAGCAGTAAAGCAAATAGGATGTGACAGGGAAGTGTATTAGCAAGTTCAGAATATAAAATGGATTGTTGGAATCCAAAAGGGCTCAGATGCACTTTGGATTTCATGGCTCTGTAGGATTGCACAAGGAATGGAAACAAATTCCTTCCTCAAAGTGAGATAGAGGAATGTTTTCTTTTTGTGCACACACCTCACATGCACAGGGATATTGTCTGAGCTGAAAAGAGATGTAAATGATTCTGTGGATTAGGTGTTGATAGTCCAGGAACAGGGAAACCTTTTTCTGGAATTAGAGAATTGGAAAAACAGAGAATCCTTAAGTCTGGAAGACCTCCAAAATCATTTAGTCCAACCTTGTCAAGATCACCACCTTGTCAACTAAACCACAGCATTAATTGTCACATCCAGTTGTTTCTGGAACACTTCCAGGGATGGTGAGTCCATCCTGCCCTGAGCAGCCCATGCCAATGCTTGACAACCCTTTGAGGGAGAAATTCTTCCTGATATCCAACCTGAACCTCTGCAGGCACAACTTGAGGCCATGTGCTCTTGTTCTGTCACTGCCTGGGGGAAGAGGCTCAGCCCCACCTGGCTGCAACCTCATTTCAGGTAGCTGATCTTGCCACTGTCATGGTCATTGGCATTGCAATAAAAGCAACAAAAGGAGAAAAATTTTCATATGACCTTTGAAGACTGTAAAGGATGGCAAAATCTCTGGTCATGCTGACAAAATATTGGCACATCCCCTTCAAGCCTTTCTGTATCTGTTCCTTAACACAAATGGGCTTGTTGCTGTTGGCAGTCAGCATGTTGGAAGTGGTTAACACAAATAGATTGAGACACCAGAAGGCCCTTGCTCCAGCAGACCAGCAGGAGATACGTAATCTGTCCTCTGGGTTCTTATATGCTCTGTTAATATTATTTCATCAGAAATTGCTGGAAGACCTAATTTATACCATGACTTGCAGGGTTTTTTAGCAACATAAGGAAGGGACAGTAAATCAAAAATGCTGAGGAGGATATATCTGTAAGTCCCACCAAACAAAAAGGTCTGACCCTGCTCTGTCAAGGATTGCCAGTAGTTTCCCTTATTCACTGTAAGAAAACTGTAAGCCAGCATCATGCACTGCAGAAAGTCTGTAGGATGTTCCTGAGGAAAACTGTTGACAACCAGTTTGTCTGAAATAAAGGGGACAGTTTTCTCTAGAACTAGTTTTACTGGCCAGTACTGTCCTTCTCTCTTACATATGTGATACAGAGTATTACAGAATAAAAATCGACATACATAAATGTGTCTCAGTTCCCTTCTCTGTGGCTGTTCTAGTTGTGCTCGGTGAAATGTTACTTTACTCTGCTAATAAGTGATTGGTTCCTAATTTTCTGCATCACATGCAATTTCACACCTCACACAGGCTCTCCTGGCATGCCCTTTATGTTACATGAATGTCCAAGCAGCAGATATTGGCCCAGGGCTTCCAGCTGTGGGTGTTCCTCCTGGTGTAAACACCAGGAAGTCACATCACACCCATCTGCCAACACGTTCAGTAGTGAGACAGCTACAGAAGTTACAGCCCACAGGGGAAAAATCAATGGAGTGTGCAAAGCATGGAATGATATGTTTGCTGTCGAACAGAAATGTTTGCTGTCAAACAGGTGCTAAAACAATGTGCAGAATTGTGGCTTTATTCAGGAGACACAATGGACTTATGCATGCAGGCTTTGAACAAGGCACTAAAGCAAGAACTACCAATCCCACTGAAGGAGGCACTTGATATTTCTCATTCCAGGATATGATAATATAGAATAGTAGAATCATTTACATTGAAAAAGACCCTTAAGGCTCAGTGACAGCCCTTGACATTGCAGGACATCTTGCGTAGCATCACCTCCAAGCTCCTCGTCACCAACCACTACGAGGTCTGAATGGCTGTGGTGCAAACGGCCAGCAGGGAGGACAAGATCTGCCAGCTGAAAGGGTAAGTGTGGGCAGCAGCTTCCAGCGCTGCAGCAGGTACTGCTGGAAGCCTGGCACTCACCTGGAAGGGGACACTCACCTGAAGAGCCTATGTTTTCACACAGCTCACTCTCACTAGCTGGCAGTCCAATTTTGGGGCAATGCATGGGAAACCTTCCCTTGTGTGGGGGGAAATCTGGACCTGGGCAGCAACTCCCTGCATCCTTCCTGCAGGAGCTCAGGAACCCTGACCACTGGCTGAGAGTGCCTGCAAAGCTTCCCAACAGCTGCTGGCTGCCGCCTGCCTGGGGCCAGCTCTGGGGTGGCTGTGGGAAACCTGGGCCTGCTGATGGATGCTGCCTTCGTGTTCCCGCAGGGTGGCCAAGAAGTTGCCAGCAGCCAGCCTGCTCCTCCTCAGGCAGCTGCTCTCACTACTAAAACACATCAGCCAGCATGTGGCCACCAGCAGAATGACCTGCAGCAACCTGGCCATCTGCCTGGGGCCAAACGTGCTGAGCCCACCCTGGGAGGAGCAGATGAAGCTCCAGGCCACGCTGGCTGGGAACAAGAAGCAACCGGCCTCAGCCTCCCTTGCCCCTGAGAGCTTGGCTGTGCAGAGGTGCCTGTGCTCGGCTGTGCCCTCTCTCCAGCCAAGGCCAGTGCAGGAGCTGCCCCACAGCCACCACCTTCTGTGCAGAGGAAAAGGCTCAGCAATGATGGCAAGGGCTGCTTGATGCCCTGTCAGGACCTGGGCTGAGACCAAGGTTTTCCTGTGAGCAGGTGAAGTTGCTGGTGGCCTTTTTGACTGAGAACTTGGACAACATCTTTGCTGAGGAGATCAGGAGGAGACCCCAGCACCAAGGGACACATCCACAGGTATAAGCAGGAACAGACGCACGTTCCAGCCTGCGGCTCAGGGCCCCAAACATCTCAGCATCAAGAAGACAAGCTGTGTAGGGCTCCCCTCTGGGTTTTCTTTCAGTGTCCTAGTCTCCCAAGCAGTCAGTTTTCTGCACATGATTGTGCTTTCTACAGCTGGGACAGGAAGAGCAAAGTGGCCCTCCTGGAAGAACAGAGGAGGAACCTCAGATAAGAAGCGATCCCAGTGAATCCCTCTCTCTGCCAGATGTCCAGCAAGAAGATGGCAAAGAGGCAACAGTGTTGGAGGCCCAAAGAGAAGAGGTATGGCAGATGCACAATGGCTGGTAAAACATATTTGGGACGGGCAGTATTATATGAGGCCAAGGAAAGTCTGTACCCCCCACTGCCCCCAGCCCCTCCCTCCCTCCCTCCCTCCCTCCCTCCCTCCCTCCCTCCCTCCCTCCCTCCCTCCCTCCCTCCCTCCCTCCCTCCCTCCCTCCCTCCCTCCCTCCCTCCCTCCCTCCCTCCCTCCCTCCCTCCCTCCCTTCTTGCCTGTCTTCCTGCCGGCCTGCCTGCCTGTCTTCCTGCCTGCCTGCCTGCCTGTCTTCCTGCCGGCCTGCCTGCCTGTCTTCCTGCCTGCCTGCCTGCCTGTCTTCCTGCCTGCCTTGCTGCTTGCCTGGCTTCGTGCGTGCCTGCCTTCCTGCCTTCCTGCTTTCCTGCCTACCCGCCTTCTTACCTGCCTGACTTCCAGCCTGCCTGCCTTCCTGTTTGCCTACCTTCCTGCCTTCCTGCCTTCCTGCCTTCCTCACTTCCTGCCTGCCTTCCTGCCATCCTGGCTCTCTGCCTGCCTTCCTGCCTGCCTTCCTGCCTATCTTACTGCCTGCCTGCCTTCCTACCTTCCTGCCTGCCTGCGTTACTGCCTGCCTGCCTGCCTGCCTGCCTTCCTGCTTGCCTACCTTCCTGCCTTCCTGCCTTCCTGCCTGCCTGCCTTCCTGCCTTCTTGCTTTCCTGCCTTCCTGCCTTCCTACCTGCCTGTCTTCTGGTCTACCTCCCTGCCTGCCTTCCTTCCTGTCTTTGTGCCTGCCTCCCTGCCTGCCTGCCTGCCTTCCTTACTTCCTGCCTGCCTTCCTGCCTGCCTGACTTCCCACCTGCCTTCTTGCCTTCCTGCCTTCCTGCGTTCTTGCCTGCCAGCCTGCCTTCCTGCATTCCTGCTTGCCTGCGTTCCTGCCTGCCTGCTTTCCTGCCTTCCAGCTTTCCTGCCTTCCTTTCTGTCTGCCTTCCTGCTTGCCTGCCTGCATTCCTGCCTTCCTGCCTGCCTGCCTTCCTGCCTACCTGCATTCCTGCCTTCCTGCCTTCCAGCTTTCCTGATTTTCTGCCTGCCTGCCTGTCTTCCTGCCTGCCTTTCGTCCTTCCTGCCTTCTTTCCTGCCTTCCTGCTTTCTTGCCTGGCTACTTGCTAGCCTGCCTTCCTGCCTTTCTTCTTGCCTGCCTTCCTGCCTGTCTTTCTGCCTGCCTGCATTCCTTCCTGCATTCCTGCTTGCCTGTCTTCCTGCCTGTTTGTCTTCCTGCCTTCCTGCCATCCTGCCTGCCTACCTGCCTTTCTGCTTGCCTGCCTTCCTGCCTTCCTGCCATCCTGCCTGCCTTAGTGCCTTCCTGTGTGCCTGCCTTCCTGCCTGCCCGCCTGCTTGCCTGCCTATTTGCCATCCTGCCTTCCTACCTGCCTGTCTTCCAGCCTACCTCCCTTTCTGCCTTCCTGCCTCCCTGCCTCTCTGCCTGCCTTCCTGTTTGCCTGGCTTCGTGCCTGTCTGCGTTCCTGACTTACTATCTGCCGTCCTGCCTGCCTGCTTTCCTGCTTTCCTGCCTTCCTGCCTGTTGGCCTGCCTTCCTGCCTGCCTCCCTGCCTGCTTTCCTGCCTTCCAGCTTTCCTGCCTGCCTGCTTGATAGCCTGCCTTACTGCCTTCCTACCTGTGTGCCTGCCTTCCTGCCTTCCTGCTTTCCTGATTTCCTGCCTGCCTGCCTGCCTTCCTGCTCCCATGCCTTCCTGCCTGCCTTCCTGCCTTTCTGCTTGCCTGCCTTCCTGCCTTCCTGCCATCCTGCCTGCCTTAGTGCCTTCCCGCCTTCCTGCTATCCTGCTTTCCTGCCTTCCTGCCTGCCTTCCTGCTTCCCTGCCTTCCTGCCTACCCTCCTGCCTTTCTGCTTGCCGGCCTTCCTGCCTGTCCTTCTGCCTTCCTGCCTGCCTGCCTGCCTTCCTGCCTTCCCGCCTTTCTGCCTGCCTTCCTGCCGGTCTGCCTGCCTTCCTGCCTGCCTTCCTGCCTTCCTGCCTGCCTGCCTTCCTGCCTTCCTGCTTGCTTACATGCCTTCCTGCCTGCTTTCCTGCCTGCCTTCCAGCCTTCCTGCCTGCCTGACTTCCTGCCTGCCTGTCTTCGTCCCTGCCTTCCTGCCTGCCTGCCTTCCTTTCTGCCATCCTGCCTTCCTGCCTGCCTTACTTCCTGCCTGCCTTACTGTATGCCTGCCTGCCTTCCTGCCTGCCTGCCTTCCTGCTTTCCTGCCTTCCTGCCTGCTTTCCTGCCTGCCTTCCTGCATGCCTTCCTGTCTTCCTGCCTGCCTTCCTTCCTGTTTGCCTACCTGCCTTCCTGTCTGCCTACCTTCCTGCTTTCCTGCCTTTCTGCCTGCCTTACTTCCTGCCTGCCTGTCTTACTGCCTACCTGCCTTCCCGCCTTCTTGCCGGCCAACCTGCCTTCCTACCTGCCTGCCTTCCTGCATTCCTGTTTGCCTGTCTTCCTGCCTGCCTTCCTGTCTTGCTGCCTGCCTACCTTCCTGCCTGTCTGCCTTCCTGCCTTCCTGCCATTTTGCTTTCCGGCCTGCCTTTCTGCCTACCTGCCTTCCTACCTTTCTGCCTGCCTACCTGCCTGTCTGTCTGCCTACCTGCCTTCCTGACTTCCTATTTGTCTGCCTTCCCGCCTGCCTTCCTTTCCCACCTCCCTTCCTTTCCCACCTCCCTCCCTCCCTCCCTCCCTCCCTCCCTCCCTCCCTCCCTCCCTCCCTCCCTCCCTCCCTCCCTCCCTCCCTCCCTCCCTCCCTCCCTCCCCCCCTCCCTCCCCCCCTCCCTCCCCCCCTCCCTCCCTCCCTCCCTCCCTCCCTCCCTCCCTCCCTCCCTCCCTCCCTCCCTCCCTCCCTCCCTCCCTCCCTCCCTCCCTCCCTCCCTCCCTCCCTCCCTCCCTCCGCGCCTGCCTGCCTGCCTGCGTTTCTGCCTGCCAGCCTGACTTCCAGCCTTCCTTCCGGCCTGCCTGCCTTTCTGCCTGCCTTCTTGCCTGCATTCCTTCCTGACTTCCTGCCTGCCTTCATGCTTGCCTGCCTTTTTGCCTGCATTCCTGCCTGCCTGCCTGCCTGCCTTCCTGTCTGCCTTCCTGCTTGCCTGTCTTCCTGCCTTCTTGCTTTCCTGCTTTCCTGCCTGCCAGCATGACTTCCTGCCTGCTTTCCTGCTTGCCTTCATGCTTTCCTGCCTGCCTGTTTTCCTTCCTGCCTTCCTGCCTTCCTGCCTTCC
This sequence comes from Cyanistes caeruleus, assembly GCF_971803275.1. Lineage (NCBI taxonomy): Eukaryota > Metazoa > Chordata > Aves > Passeriformes > Paridae > Cyanistes > Cyanistes caeruleus. Next base: position 14,426,718 of record NC_141732.1, read on the forward strand.
TGCCTTCCTGCCTTCCTGCTTTCCTGATTTTCTGCCTGCCTTCCTGCCTTCCTGCCCTCCAGTCTGCCTGCCTTCCTGCCAGCTTTCCTGCCTTCCTGCTTGCCTGCCTGCCTGCCTGCCTCTCTGCCTGCCTTCCTGCCTGTCTGGCTTCGTGCCAGCCTGCCTTCCTGCCTTCCTGCCTTCCTGCCTACCTTCCCGCCTGCCTGCCTTCCTGCCTTCTTGCCTGCCTCCCTGCCTTCCTGTCTTCCTGCATTTTTGCCTTCCTGTTTTCCTGCTTACCTGTTTTCCTGCCTACCTGCCTTCCTGCTTTCCTGCCTTCCTGCCTTTCTGCTTCCCTTCCTGCCTTCTTGCCTGCCACCCTGCCTTCCTGCCTGCCTTCCTTCCTGCCTTTCTGACTGCCTCCCTGCCTGCCTGTCTTCCTGCATTTTTGCCTGCCTGCTTTCCTGCCTGCCTTCCTGCCTTCTTGCCTGTCTGTCTTCCTGCCTTCCTGCCTGTCTTCCTGCCTTCCTGCTTTCCTGATTTCCTGCCTTCCTGCCTGCCTTCCTGCCTGCCTTCCTGCTTGCCTACCTTCCTGCCTTCCTACCTGCCTGCCTTCCTCCCTTCCTGCCTGCCAGCCTGACTTCCAGCCTGCCTTCCTGCCTTCGTGCCTGCCTTACTTCCTGCCTTTCTGACTGCCTCCCTGCCTGCCTGTCTTCCTGCATTTTTGCCTGCCTGCCTTCCTGCCTGCCTTCCTGCCTTCCTGTCTGTATGACTTCCTGCCTTCCTGTCTTCCTGCCTTCCTGCTTTCCTGATTTCCTGCCTGCCTTCCTGCCTGCCTGCCTGCCTTCCTGCCTTCCAGCCTTCCTGCCTTCCTGCCTGCCTTCCTTTCTGCCTTCCTTGGGCCCCTCATCCTTCCTTTGAGGGCAGCTGGTCTTCATATCTTCCGCTGATAACAGTTTGGGTTCTATTGTTCTCCTGATAACAGCTTGGGCCCCAGTGTCCTTGCCCTCTGGGGTTTCTTTGCCTTGGACCTAGGAAATCTTTTTAAACCTAAGACTTGTTAGGAAAAAAGTACATACATAGCTAAAAGGTATTTAATATATAATAATCATCTGTGAAAGCCAATATCACAATACAAATGTATAACAAATTTGAGAGACCCCAGGGGAATGCCCCATGGCCTCTCCCTTTATTCGAATAAAGAAAAAGGACTCCTCTGTCTCCTTTTTGGACATAAACCTCTGGTGTTCGTGGATTAATTTTCCTGACATATTTTTGGGGGCTCGTCCGGGATATTTCCACCATCCGGGGCGGCGGGCAGCGAGCAGAGCTGAAGGCGCACCTCACCCAGTTTTGGTGATCAGCTCCCCTCGGTGGCGGCCGGCACCGGGCGATCGATTGGGTTCCTGAGACTGTCCAGGAGACAGACGAGAGGCGGACCAGGGGGGTCCGTGAAGAGTCCACAGGGAAGGACCACTGAAAATTTCACCAGTGAGTAAAATGGGATCTTCAGGGAGCAAGCCTGGGAGGGCACCCAGGGAGGGTAGCACAGGCTAAACAGAGCACCCATGGAGGGTTGCAAGGGTACAGCCGGGAAGGGGTCTCAGCAAAAGGGATGACGATGCCACAATACCCCCGGAGAGTCCCTTGGGGAGAATGCTGAGATCTTGGGACAGATTATGCATTCACACAGAGGTAACTATGGAGATGGTGGTAAAATATTGTTATTATGTATGGCCAGAGTATAAGTTGCTGAATGGACTTATATGGCCATCTTATGGAACAGATAGAATTCATTTGTGTCGAATTCTGTGAAGGTATCTAGAGGAGAATTGGAAAGGATGGATTGAAAGGGAATGTGGATTGATATGGTTTAAACAAACAACAAGAGAAATCTATGTGTTAAGAAAAAAAAGGAGAAGAGAAAAAAGGGGGGGAAAGAAGAAAACAGTGAAGATTAAAATGTTTTTCCGCACCTTTCCCCGTCTTGTCCTCTGGTGTTACCAGCTGACCCAAGGCCAGCTGCAGGTCCCTGTATCCTCACCTTCCAGGGCAAAGGGATCAGGGAAATGCTATTCCTACAGTTCCACCTGAAAATAACAGTTGTGTAGGGGGAAGGGAGCAGCATATCATATCAATGCCTGGAACTAGAAGGGATCTCGAGAATCCACGCCCGGGGTGGGGGGGCAATAAAGGAAGTCAAGAAAGAGTCTTTGGCAGCAGGAGATGGATGGGTTGTGTTTGTGTGCTGGAACAGAATTGGTTAATGGAGAGTGTGGAGAGACATGGTTGAAGCAGGGACCAGGAGTGGAGGTGCAGGACCAGGAGCACTGGCTGGGGGCCTGTGAGGCTGCTGGGACTCGGCACTGGGCAGTGCCTGACCCCACCGGCCCCGGGCAGGGGCAGCAGCAGCCGCCGGCCCTTTGAGGCTGCGGGACGCCCTGGCCGCCTGTGGTGCTGCTGGCCGTGCCCGCCGGGAACACTGGAGCAGGGAGGAGCTGTTTGGACAATGTGGCAGGACAGGGACTGGCTCTGGTATTCAGATGTGTGGTAAATAGAGTGAGCACAAGGAGGAAAGGCGAAGGTGATGGCCTTTTTCAGGCCAAAGAGGGAAAGACCACAAAGTCCAAGGGGTCCCCCGGGACAGAGGGGACGGGATCGGTCACAAGGAAGTGGCAGAGGCTTTTTCTCCCGAGCAGGGGAGACCCAAGCCAAACAGTGGCTGGGAAAGGATCAGTGGGCTGTCTGCAGGGCATAGGACACTGAGAACGGCAATGTCTGCAAAAAAGCCAAGAACAGCTGGACTGTCGAGAAAGTCCAGAAGATAAGAGAAATGGATTGTTAAGAATGTCAAAGGCTCTCATTATATCCACCAACCTAGAGCCGTTGTCAACTTTTAAAGTGGGTCTGGATCAAGGAGAGGTGTGTGTCTTAGTAAAAACAAAGACCTCTCGATTCACCTTAATTTTTATCTCCGAGGGGGAAAATTGTCTAAAGAATCTTTTTGATCGTTCAAAAGAGTTGTGAGAATTGTGGTTTCTTTTGTGGGCACAGAAGTTTGAACACATCTTTCTCTGAAAGAATTGTAAAAATTGTAGTAAATTAATTTGGAGATTTAATTAATTTGTCTACATGAGGTTTTGTGCAGGGATGAATGACTCCAGTTTGGAGGGGACCACAACCCTTTTTGTATGTTTTGTTGTAAAAAGCCAGAATTGGCAGGTTTCAGTTATGAAGCCAATGCTGCAAGTCATACCTTGTGGAGAACATCCCCACCAGTCTGTGGTGTGTTGTAGCCCTAAAGCAAATTCTGTAACTGCAACCTTGTAAAAATAGTGTCCTATGGAAAGCCTGGGTATTTGTGATGCACTTCCTCTGTGGAAGTTATGGGAAAACTTTAAAGGAAAGTATTTTGCTTTCTTTCCTTAATAAAAGTTTTAAATGTTAAAGGTTATAAAATGTTATAAATAGAGTTTCCTTAATAGAAGTTAATTTGTTAGTCACCTCCCTATGCCTAAGATGGACTTAATGCAAAAATTGAGATGGGGAGTGGTTAGTTACTAAAAAATAAAGAAATGTAATGTAATTGGTTTGAAGCAGTGGCATTACTTGCTCCTGAACTAGATCATGTTTATACAAAGTCACCTGTTTTGTTTGAGCAAACTTCACAAAAGAAAAATGTTAGGAGAGTTTGCTTCACGCTCTGAGGTTAAGTTGTTGCAGTATGTGGATGATTTGCTGTTATCAGGAGGAGATGGTTGAAAGAGCTACTGTGAAACTGCTTAATTTTCTTGCTAAAAAAAAGGACTTAAAGTGTCCGAAAAGCAAGCACAGTTGGTAGAGAAACAGGTCAAATATTTGGGGCATATTTTAACTGGAGGGTTATGGTGTATTGATCCAGAAAGAATAAAAGGAATTCTACAAGTACCATTACCCCAAACAAAAAGGGAATTACAGCAGTTTTTAAAATTAGTAGAATACTGCCGAGTATGGATAGAAGACTTTTCTGTTGTGGCCAGACCTTTATATGGCTTTTTAACACAAGACAGTCCTAATGTTGTGGTATGGGCACCAAAAGGAGAGCAATGCTTTAAAAAATTAAGACAAATTAGTTAATGCCCCAGTCCTAGCTCTTCCAGATACAGAAAAGGAATTTGAATTATATGTAGATGTTACACAGGGTCATGCAAAAGGAATTTTTGGTTCAGGAGCATGGGGGAACACAGAGACCTGTTGCCTATTTTTCGAAACTGTTAGACCCGGTGGCCAGAGGCTGGCCCCATTGTCTGCAGAACTGCGCAGCCACAGCTCTGATGGTGACTGAGGCCCGAAAGCTGACAAGGGGGGGTTATCTGATTGTTAAAGTTTCACACCAGATTAAAGCTTTATTAACTGAGAGAGCCTCTAAGTGGATGACCAGCTCTCGGCTGTTGCAATATGAGTCTTGTCTATTAGAACGGGAAGATTTAGAATTTAAAAGCAAGGAAGGTTTTAACCCAGCCTCCTGTTTGAATGGCCCTGAGGAAAGGAGCCAAGGAAAATTCCATGATTGTATTCAAGTAATAGATCTACAAACTAGGGCAAGGAATGATCTGAGAGACATCCCGTGGCCTGAGGGGGAAAACGTGTTTATTGATGGGTCTTCAAAGGTGATAGAAGGAAGACGATTTACAGGATACTCTGTTGTGAATGGAAAGCAATTAAAGGAAGGGGGGAGGTTACCAGCCACCTGGTCAGCCCAGACAGTCGAGCTGTATGCGCTTGTGAGAGCTTGTGAGTTATACCAAGACAAGACAGTAAATGTTTTTACTGATTCTAAATATGCATATAATGTGATACAAGCATTTGGGAAACTGTGGGAAGAGAGAGGTTTATTAACCTGCAGAGGAAAAACGTTGGCTCATGAGAACTTAATCTCCCAGCTATTAGAAGTGGTGAATTTACCAAAAAAGGTAGCAATAATACACAAGGGACACCAGCTGCTCTTCCAGGGGACTTACCTCTGCCAGGGCAAACAGAAGGAAGATGAGACACTTAGTGGCAAAGCAGATTTCCACAGCTTTCTCTGCAGTGCTGACACCATCCATATTGTGCCAGTGCCGCCTAAGCTCCAGGTGCCTCTGGGACCTGCTGGCACTTCTGCCTCAGCAGCAGAGTTTCATTCACCTTCTTGGTGGCTCTGTCTGATCCCTTGCTCCAGACACCACTAGGCAGATTGTGAATGCTCTGCCTTTGCAAAGAGAAAACATTCTACAAACTTGTTATGGGAACAGCATGCTAGCATTAATTATAGCAAAGCCACTTGTAAAGCATTTAATGAAAAACTGCTCTAAATGTTGTGTCTTCCCAGTCAACACATAATGACACATCTTTGCTGGTATTAAGAAAAAAACCTGATATTTCAATATTTTGTCTTCACTCAACATTAAAGGATGATGCCTGAGCTAAAATGTGTGGTCAACTTCTCATATAATTTACTCAATAAATTTTACAACATTTCCAGTTACATTAACTGAAAAATTTCTTTCATTTGCCAGTTTAATTTGCACAGAATAAGCCACTACTAGGGAAAGGGAAGTCTCACAGTCAGTCAGATGAGTACTTCCAATCATACTAATTTAAGAAAGATGTTCAATTTCTTTTGTAAGAGGACTTCAGCAACAGCCTGTGTGCTTCATTTGGCTTAACTGTGCATCAGACAAGAGCATCTGACCCCTGGCTCCCTCATGTCCTAAGAAAAGACTGGCATGTGTGAGTTCCTTAGAACAGATGACATGAATATCTGTATTTGTGGGCTTGATTGAAAGGAAAATATTTGCTTGCAAGAATATGTTGATAGATTTATTTTTTTTTTTATTGGGACAACTGACGTCAGTAATTGCTACAGAACATGGCACCTATGGAACAGGAGCCCACAGCTGCTGGCAGTGAGGGTGATCCAAGCCCCACCAGTGAGCAGGGCTTGTGGAGAAAACACCATGTGCACCTTTATTTAAAGTTTGCTTTTCTTTTTCCTTGTTCCCATTCCTTTGCTCATTCCAGAGTGTTCTCATTAAACTGTCATAAACCAAGACATCATCTGGTTATCACCTTTTGGAAAGTGGGGACAGGAGCATGGACTCTGTGTATCTTCTTTTGTTTGACAAATGCTTTAAGTCCTTTCAAAATGCAGAGAATCTGATAGTACCTCAAGTGTTTTAAAGCTCTCTGTTTTGCTGGTTTTAACAGAGTTTTTGAGTGTTATTTCAAGTTCATTTGACCTCTAGGTGTACAGGAGAAAAGTGGCAAAAGAGGAGCAACAGAAAAGAGAGCAGAGCCACAGAAAGGCCAGGATGCACTCAGGTAGCCTGTGCTATCTCAGCAAGATGAGGAACAGGGGAAAAAAAAAAGCAGATTCATTATATTCAATGGCACAAAAATACTCAATTGCATTTTGAATGAGCTTATGCACATGGTGACTTTTTGTAAAATTGCTGGGTATTGACATGTTGGTTGGACAAGGGAGATAAGCCAAAAATACATGTTATTGCAAATTAACCAGTGCAGCATAATAAATGTCAGTGCCTTATCACTGTACACTGTTTGTGCTACACAGCTCAAAAAGTGAGCTGGTGGGGCTGATTCTGAATGCAGAAAAGCTTCTGGAATCAACAAAGTTTCAGTCCAGAAAAGGGCCAGGGTGCTGAGAAGGAGCCACGGCTGTTGTGATTAGTTTTTTGCTGAAGATGATAAATTGTCAGCAGAGCAACCTGTTCTAAATGAAAATGAAATATGGGGATATTTCAACTGTCCTTTTCCCCCTGTAGCCACAAAGATCAGAATTTCTGAGCTGTTGGTGGAGACTCCCATTGTTGTTTCTGTGGGTGTTTCCTTGAGGGCTACAGCAGTTTCTGTACTTGTTAAACATTTGCTGCACATCATGTTCACCACAAACAACTGGCTTTGCAACACCAACAAATCCATCTGCATACCTTACAGAAGCCTTTTCTGTATACCAGATGTTGTCACTGGTGCTGAATAGACCACACGGACACAGGTCGAGGTGTGGTGAAAGGAAGAGAGAGTTTATTTCTTCTCTCAGGATTTCTAGGTTTCTGACCATGGTCAGGGATTGAATGGTCAGGATAACACTTTCCCACTGCACTGGCCATGAGAGATGTCCATCACAAGACGTGTAACAGAAGGAATGTACACATATCTATGTTTACAGTTACTGTCCTGGGAAAGTCCTTAGAAAACTATGTCAGCAAGCTCAGAAGCTGAGTTTTCAGGGCGACAACCAGACCTCTCCTTTATGAGAATTAAAATCTACATCTAATTTCAATAATTATAGAAACTGATATTAGTAATTAAATAACCTGATGCTTAATTATCTGCTAAGCAATGAGCTGTAACTAGCCCATTACCCTCAACACCAAGAAATGTAACTGAACAGATGGCTCAGCAGTAGATTTTCCTTGTGCAGCTGACAGCACAACAGCTTTTTTTCAATGAAAGGAAATAAAACTTGATTTTTGGAAATTCAACTCATCAGAGACACACAGTGTTTACATATTTTATAGAAGTCTGTACTCCCTACACAGCTTGGAAAAATTAACTAACATCTCGTATTTCTTAAGTTTTCCTTTTGGTGCTAATTTTGTTTTGTTTTCTTTCAAAATAAGAGACTTTATGTCAAAAGGAATAGCATGACAAACGTATTTTGTTTTAAAAAAAGGAAACAATTCCTCTACTTGACCATCTCCCTTTTTTTTTTTGTCTTCATTTTTCCACTAATTGCTACTAATTTGATTTTCAAAATTTAAAATTTTGAATTTTTAGTAAATCGAGTGTCTTGCTTAAGTTATATTGCTGTCTTTTGGTACAAATTCTGGTGCTGAAGGCTCAAGGACAGACATGCCATGGATTAGCTGGAGTCAGACTGCTGTAAGGACAGAATTACATCATTCTGACCAGTAAATCTTGAAAATCATCAAAAGGAACAATTATTTAGAAGAGAAAGAAAAGAAAACAATAAAGAAAATATTAATATACATTGCTGTTATTAAATGTAACTGGTTGAATTGAGCTTCATATTTTTTTCCAATAATCAATGCAAAATAGACAATTAACATTCTTCCATAGACCACTAATGAAACTTTTATCAATCTTGATTTTTTTTGAGCCCACAAGGTGTGATTCTGTTGGTTGTTCTGCAGGGCTGGCTCCCTTCGAGCTCAGAGTATTCTATGATTTTATGATTCCATGCTTTAAAAATCTGAGGGTATGGTGTAAAAAAATGCAAATATGTGAATGAAAAATCTCCATTTTAACTTCAGTAAACAGATCTGAAGAGGCTTCAGCTCAGTATGAACTAACCAAGGTTTTGGATGTGCTGCTGAGTCTGATGTGAGAAGACCCAAATTCTTTCCTTCTGGACAGCATCCTGACAAACGCTGCTGACAGCAGTCCCATGAAGGTCTTTGGCAGCCTTGGGATCACTAGCTTGGTTAGGGTTAGGTGTGGGATCTTCTCTTTCCCCTTCTTTCCCATGAAATTGTTGAAATCCTACTACAGACAAGTTTGACCTCCTGAGAAGTCCTGGACATACAGGGATGGAAAGCCAGGATTTTCCAGGAGGATGGAAAACATTAGAAAAACATTAAGAACTTATAAAATTATTAATCATGTTTTCCAACAGAGGCTTTCCAAAAGTTGCCAGTTTTCAAAAATTTCACACCAAAAAGTGTGAAAATTTACCCAGACATGAGCTACTGCCTGGAACATGAGGTGTCAGGTGGCTGGTGAGTGAAGCAGTGGTGGAGTTACTCCACGAGCATTCTTAAGCATAAGAAAATTGATGGAAAGGATTGAAGGATTTCAGGATTTATTGTTCAGAATCTAGAAGTCAATTAAAGTTTAATTTGCTGCCTTCAGCACAGACAATCCAAATTTATCACCACATGAGCCAAGTGCTGTGTCATGTGGGACCTTCCCACTGGCTTCTTAAATTCACAATTCCTTAACGGCACATGATGGACTTGCCATCCTTTGGGGAAGGCTCTGCTCCAGGATGGCATCCTGCTGAGGATGCAAGTGGATTTTGTGCTGCTTTGTGGCATGCAGGTGGATGATAAAGCCTGAGCCAGCCTGCACCACCCCGTGTAACAGGATGGGGGAAATTTGGGAGCAGCCCTAGCCCTGCTCCTCATTCTGGCTGGGCATGTGGCTGCTGGGACATGGGTGTGTCCTGATGCCCCTGTGGACAAGATTTGGGGCACTTTGAAGCTATTTTAGGAGTAAATTAGGCCGGTTCATGGAAGGCAAAAGGGAAATTTGGGGGAGTTTATGGGGTATCACTGTATGCCTCCCCACCCCAAATCTCCCCCCTCTATTTGTACTCCCTGTCCCACCCCTACTGGTCCCTTCTGTGCCCCACAAAACCCCCTGCAAAAGGGGAGGTATCCATGTGTTGTGGTTTGACACTGGCCCAACACCAGGCACCCACCAGAGTCACCCACCCTTGCCACAGCTGAGCAAAGGAAGGAAAAGGCAAAAAAAGAATTAACAAAGGTTTCAAGAGTGAGATAAAGACCGGGAGAAATATTTCACAGGAAAAACATGTTCAACTTAAGTTGCAAAGTGAATTTATTGCTAACAGAATCAGAGAAGAATAATAAGCAGTAAAATAAGCCCTTAAAACCCCTTCTCCCCCCACCCCCTCCCTCCTTCCCACCCACAGTGCAGGGAGACAGGGTATGGGGGTTTGCTCAGTTCATTACTGAGATCTTCTTCCGCTGCTCTGGGAGAGGAGTCCTTCCCCTGTGAGACAGTTCCCCATGAACTTCTCTGGCGTGGGTCCACTCTCACAGGCAGCAGTCCTACAGCACCTGCTGCAAACATGAGTCCCTCCCACAGGCACATAGTCCTTCCAGAACTGCTGTGGCGTGGGTCACTCTTCCCACAGGGTGCAGTCCTCCAAGGACAAGCTGCTCCAGCCTGGAAGCAAAGGCCCTTGCTCTCCACTGGGTCTTCCACCATATCACAGCCTCCTCCAGGCATCCACCTGCTCTGGCATGGGCACCTCCCCCATGGACTGACCTTGCATCTCGGTTTTAGAAGACAGGTGTCTGCTTGGGAGGGCAGGAGCCTCACCTGGAATGAAAATGTAGACCCCCTCCCTCCGAATTATTATAATTTTGAAATCAAGGGGCTTTCAGGCAGAGATCTGGGGATAGGAATAACAGTTCTTTACTAGTATAACCAGACAAACAAACAACAATAACTACAGCAATAACAAGAAAACAGAACCAGGGACCCCGTGACAGCTTTCTCGGCTGAGACGGGATGGAGGAGAGGCTTTGTTTTCACAAACCCTCGGGCAGTCAGTCCCGGTGCTCCTGCAGGGCTCTGAGGAACACTCAGCTGGAACAGCAGGGATGAGCTGAGATCCTGGGCTGGTGGCTGAGGTGGATCAGCAGCTCTGCGGCGGTGGCTGGCACTGCCACACGTCCCGGCAGGACAGGGGGTGCGAGGCCACCAACAAAGAGGGGAGAAGGAGAAGAAGCAGCAGCTCCGTCTGGGTGATGGTGAAATTCCCTTCTCTCCACCGCAGCAGCTCCGCACCCAAAGTGTCCTTCTCCAAAGCTGAAGAAGCTGGCCAAACTATCCCCGCCCTCCCCTTTTCTTGCCCCCTTCCCCCCTGGGCCCGGCTGAACTCTTTGTGTTTTCTCAAGCACCCACCAAGTACCCACAGTCAGGTTTTCCCCTCAACTAACGGGTAAAAATTCCACAGGTGAGGCAGAACTAGAAAGAGGACACCTAACCCCCAACACCGTGGGTCTCTGCATCCCCCATGGATCCATGGGCTGCAGGGGCATGGCTGCTTCACCATGGTCTTTACCACAGCCATGCAGGGGAACCTCAGCTCCAGTGCCTGGAGCACCTCCTGCCCATCCTTCTCCATTGACCTTGGTGTCTCCATGTTGTTTTCCTCCACATGTTCTCCCCTCCTCCTCTTTCTGACTGGAAGCAAAACCCATGACTTTGTTCCAATTTTCTTCTTAAATATGTCTTGCATTACCAACCCTTCTCGCTGGCCCAGTTTTGGCCAGCAGCAAGTCCATCTTCAGAGCCATCAGCCATTGGCTCTGTCAGACACAGTGGAAACTTCCAGCAGCTTCTCATAGGAGCCATTGTTGTAGTCCCCCTGACACTTAAAACCTGGCTGTGCCAAACCAATACACCCCAATATCTGTGCTCCAGGGTTTATAGAAAGGACCCCCACCCCAGAACTCCAGATCTGCTTGTGGGATGGCAGTGAATCTGGGAAAGGGGAACTCCCACAACTGGACATTTCTGGGTCAGCTCTAGACAGAAATGTGAGGGGAAAGGGTGAGGGTTTTACACTGAAGGTATGCTCACCTCTCACAACTACTGCACACAAATGGCCTGCCCAGTTGAGCCTCTTCATTTATAATTGTCTCTTTCTCATCTCATCTGCATCTCACATCTGCATGTCCTATTTAGTTTCCATTTAAGTAGTAAATACAGAGAAGAAAATGCTCTTCTGTGGGAATGGAGCTGACCAGGATTCACAGTGGGACAACCCCCTCTTCTTACACAAAAGGCATCAAATTAAGGCCATGGGAATTGGGCCTGCAGGCATAGGGACTAATGTAAAATTAGGGTGAGCAAAGTTAGAGAAGCAAGGACCTATGGGAGTGTGTATGTTAGCATGGCTGTCAATATAAGGTTGTGCTTCTAGAACATTCTTAGTTCTCTCACCTAATTTGTTGTTGTTTCTCGCATTATTTTGCATATTGCTAATCCTGGTTTGTGATTGGATCCCTGCCCTTGGATCAACCCCCAGATCTACCATATATATACTGCTGTACCTACCCATTCTGTGCCTTTTGTGGTTGATCCTATACCGTGTTTGCTTTCAGCTGTTTGTTGTTTTGCCATTAAAACTGTTTTACTTTTCAGGTAACCCAGTCATCTTTTTTAATTGAGGCCTGTCCTTTTTATTTGCCACACCACTCCCGGCTGGTCCGGTCCTGGGGTCATGGGAGCCAAGCCATGACACTGTTCCTATTTACTAGTTCTTGTTTTCATTTCCCATTTTGTTATTTTCAGTCAGAAATCAATTCTGAATCTTTACTCTGCAATGTTTGAGCATTAAAAAGATTAAATATTTGACAGAATAGAAATTATTCTCTCTCTTGTCATTGCTGTAATGTACTTACACTGCCTCTTTAATTATATTTCTACTCAAGGGATTAGAACAGGTATCTAATTTGACTGTGTGGCCTCAAAGACTTATTAACAGATGAAACACAGGATTCTCTGCCTCAAAATATCTGGTAGTCTCCAATGCTATATACTTTTATTAAAGAATCTAAGGAAACAAGAAGCTCTGTGTGTGTGGTTAAAAAACTTGAAAACATGTCTTTCCCAAAGCACTTCTGTAAATGTGCCCCTAGGCAAAGGGAAAATATTCACTATGCAAGAAAACATGTTGGCTAAACATTTTACTGGCTTCTGATGGGAGTGGTTCAGTGTTTTGTGAAAATTGTGATCACAGTACGTCATTCATCTTTTTTTTTTTCTCTGCAAGTAGAAATTACAAAGGCAGGCTCTGTCTCACAAGACATAGTCTTTTTTTTTTTGTTGTTATTTTGTTTTGTTTTGTTTTGGACTCAAAGGCAAAGTGTTTGTTAATGTGTATGAAGCAGCCAGTTGTAGCAATAAAGAAAAATCAGTCCTCAGATAATTGAATACTCAAGAACCTGGAATATTTACTTACCTTGCAGAACATTTGACACAAGAATAAACACCACCAGCTGCTGATCAACTTCTCTGTGATTGCTGCATTCAAAAAACAATTACACTGCACTATCACAATTGTATTAATAGCACCAGATATGTGCAGAAACCTGTGCTGCCTTACATAACTCCCCATAGTTAAAGTCACCTTTGTGAGGTGTGGCTTTGCTGAAACTGGTTAATATTTTACCAGGGATGAAGGAAGGAGGAAATAGGGAATCAGGTTTTCAAGAGTAAATCTACATAAAACATGTCACATTATGCCACAGACTGTATGGCAGAAGCCTGGTGTGACCAAAACCCAGCAGTTTTCAGTGGAAAACTTTATGGTTAGGGTATTGAACAGAAACTGCTTTCTTCACTCAGTTTTAATTCATATGTTACTGCTTATTTCACACTCACAACATGATCCCAGAGGAATATATAAAAACACTGCAAAGTTTTAGGGCTACATTATTACTGAAGTACATCAGCTTTCTCTTGAAAGAAAGAATCCTAAGTACCATCAATTTTGTGAGTAACTCTAGGGAAAAAAAAATTAGACAAATGTTTCTGTATTTGCAAAAAAAAAAAAAACCAAAAAAAACCAAAACAAAACAAACAAACAAAAAAAAAAAACAGTGAAAGGAATGATGAGCTTGTCTTTACAAACAAGCTGTGGGTCAGTTGATAAGATGTAGCTATCAGTGAGAGACGACAGAAACAATGGGATGGATTCCAGTAGAAGATCAAAGAGGCACTGAAAGAACACTATGAATTCCATAAAAGTTAAGAAGGGATTATGCATTGGGGGTGGGGGGGGAAGGTACCCCAGGTATCAGGCGTTCCAGGAAGCCTGTACCTCTCAAGTACCTCAGCCTATGGGGAAAGGGAGAAGGGACAAGCGGCCGGGAATTAGGATAAAAAGGAGGCTGCGCCCTCCAAAAATTTGAGGGACCCGAGGGGAATGCCCCATGGCCTCTCCCTTTATTCGAATAAAGAAAAAGGACTCCTCTGTCTCCTTTTTGGACATAAACCTCTGGTGTTCGTGGATTAATTTTCCTGACACAAGTGTCACCTGGTTGCCTTCTCAGGAGGAAAAAAACATAATTTTAAATACCTCTAAAAGTTCAGTAAATGCTGTGAAATACTGCTTGAAACTTCCTGACTGTGTAGGAGTAACCTTGATCTGCCAGACCACATGGAAGGAAGGCCTGCAGGACACTGAACAAAGTAAGCTGCAGAAAACACCAATTAAAACTAATCTAAAAGAGATTTTTGTGACATACATGAAACTAATTGGATTTAGTCCTCTCAGCCTCTGCATAACCACATCTTTATGGTTTTGCTCCCATTTTTGCAGTGTTCTTGACTTCACATCTTATTTTCTTAAGAAGCAATCTGCAAAGTAAATTGCTTTTGAAGGTTTTGAAGCTTGAACCTTTGCTCTCTGGGTAGCAATTAGGAAGAAGAACATAGATATTGAAATTATTATCTCTTTGGTTTTCAGTAATGTCTTAGTCCAACAAAGACATAACATTTTCTTAACAGCCTGACCTTGCTGATTCAAAATGTGGGCAATAATTTTATGCTGGTGCCATTTCACTGAACTTCTCAAATTCTAAATTATCTATAATGATTTGCATCAGAAAAGAACCTTCTAACATGGTGCTGGAGGAGACTGAGGAGCGCCAAAGGATTTTAATTCATCCCGAGGCACAGACCAAATGAAAAAATTAAGTGCATTGACTCCCTGTTATAGCACAGCAGGTTAACAATGCTGTTTCAGGAGGTTTCTCTCTCTCTCCAGCTGAGGACTCTCAGGCTGTGCTCCACTGGGGGATCTGCATGATTTTGCTCCACATCCAAGACAGAGTTACCCGGTGCCTAAAGCCATTAGTTGACATTGTTTTGATGCAGTACGATGTCTATGCACATTTTGCAAGTCAGACAATTTTTATTGTATTTCTTAATATTCAGAGACAGAACATAGAAGATTTTGGAAACAGAACTGATCATGGTTTGTTCTGAGAAGTTAACTTAGCCTCTAGCTCAAATACTCCTGGGTACTTATCCTAGCAGATTACAAAAAGCCTTGACTAACAAAGTAAAAAGGTGGCAGAATTGCCCAATTTTCTGTTTTGCCAATGGTCAACTGAAGGGTTGTTCCCCACGCAGTGGGCTGCAAGGCAGCAGGGCTATAAAAAGATATATCCCTCATGCCAGAGGAACAAGTTTATGTCCAGTATCAGCAGAAATAAAGGCAGGGAACATGAGCAGGGAACATGAATGGCAGCGATGAGAGTGAGCACAAGCATTTGTTCTTTCATGTTTCACTAAGTGTACCTAACCCAGGCTGCCACAGGCTTCAGAAAATTAGGTACATGTCAACAGGAACATGTTCAGTAACATCTTGTACAAATATTCTTCCAAGGTGATCACACTGCAGAAAAGCACACTGAATGCTTTTTGTTCACTGAACACTGAATGTTCTGATGAGTCATGTTGAAGCAGAAGTTTCTGCTTTATCAGACCAGCTGCAAAACTGTGCTTCTGTGCTAATAAAGTCTCTCTCCCTCTCTCTCCCTCAGACTCTCTCTCTATAAAACTTTCCCATGATTTTATTAAGAGTAGGAAAGATATTTCTTGATTCATGGTGTAAGTATAGAGTGCCTAAAGAAAGCCCGGGGTTTGATTTAGAATGACTTGAAATGAAAGGCCGGAAATCATCAGGATTAAAACATAGGGGAAAAAAAAAAGAAAGAGAGAAATAATGAGAAAAAAGAAAGTAAGTAGAAATTTGTAAGAAGCCTGCCAGGATTCATTGCGTCTTGGTTGTAATTAAAGCACCCTGTGGTTACCCAAGAGACTGAGGAAAATTGACTGTGCACATATATATATTCCCGGTGCTCCCCCATAGCTTCCTGAAACTGAGGAAATTCAGCCATGTGAAAGTAAAGAAGAATCCCTTGCCTTCAGCAAGATCTATAATCAGTACAGATAAGGCACTTTAAACAGACCCTGGTTTTCCCTGACTGCTGTCACTGCCCACTCCTCAGTGCTGAGCACAAACTCAGTTTGGCTCTTCCATTCCTTCCCACTGTGGTCTCAGTGTGGGGTGCTGGTGTCTAGTGCCCAAATATTGCACAGAGCAGCTGAGAGGCTACAGAACATCTTGATTTTCCATCACTCTTGTCATCACCTGCAAAGATAGTAGTCTCTGGACAGACCT
This sequence comes from Cyanistes caeruleus, assembly GCF_971803275.1. Lineage (NCBI taxonomy): Eukaryota > Metazoa > Chordata > Aves > Passeriformes > Paridae > Cyanistes > Cyanistes caeruleus. The sequence goes on from NC_141732.1 coordinate 14,442,715, forward strand.
TTTCCTCAGTTTCTGTTACATTCACATTAACTTGACTGAACATGGACACCCACCCATGAGTGCCCAAGTGCTTTTGACAAAGATGTTGTAGTTATGGAGGTGGAAATGAGTAATAAACTGGCAGGAACTCCTTGGGTCAAGAAAAAAAATCCTATAATCCCAGTCATAAATTACATCAAGTTCTGTCCAACAGCAAGTCTTCTGTTCTCACCCCTATTAGAAGAGCTATTCTATAACCTCCTTTCTCTGACAATTAGAAATCATCTTCTAAATTGCATCCTAGGCTTTTTAATAGCCAGTTGATACCCATTTGTTCTTGTGCCAACGCTGCTCTCCAGTTTGAATCACTCTCCTGTTCCCCCTCCCTCCCTCTTTGTTGGAACAAGTGACTAATTAATATGTTGAGAGAAAATGCTGAGAATGTGCCAAGTCTCTTCGTGCTGAACTTAAGATTTCCCTGTTTTCTTTTCATTTTCTCCTCAGACTCAGTATGTCCTGGAAACAATCATTTAATTGTGTACTGATGTCTTGCCCTTTATCATCAATAATGCTTCCTTGGGTCTTTTGTCTGCTTAGAGTTGTGATGATGTTTGCCGGTGAGTTGGAAGATGTGTGAACTCTAGCAACTTCAAAAATGCACAAGGACTTAAGGCCAGAGAAGGAATAGCATTTCACTTTTGAGGTGTTCTTCTTTTCCTAATTCTATGAAGCTTCTTGGGGATGTTTGTGCTCATCCAGAGTCTGCAGCCTCCAGTATTTTCAAAATCTTTTCCCTAATTGAAAGCTTGCTCGCTCTTGGAAGGGTAGTGGCAGTGGGATAGACATAATTATCTCACCTCATTAGCTGTGGTATTTTTTGCTAGGGACAGGCAGGCTGTCATTTACAGGACAGCTGACAGCTCTCCATCTGCACTGAGTCTGAGTCAGATGAAATCTGTGCTGATACAGAAGTCAAAGAGAAAGGAAACAGCACGTGACCTGAAAATTTAGAGAAAATAGTGACTGAGCATGCAAATCTCCATCATTTTGTTTGTGTTTAGGTCCAAATAAGTTATTGTTCCTGACATGGGCATCCTTTTGTGATATTCAACAAGTGAATGCATTGTGCCAGTTTCCGTGGGTGCTGGTTGGGAGCATCTGCCTCTTTTCTCTGGCACATTTCAGAGGAAGCCAAGGAGTTCAAGTTACAACTGGGGGATGCCATTGGAGAGCTTTATCTTCATTACAACACATTTTGGGGAATAAGGCTCAATATTCCCTGTGCTAATGCTCAAAACAGAAATCACAGTCTACTTCTATCCCTTACTCCATTAGCCCTTGGTAGCTGTAGAACCTCTTACACCATGCCAAGTGCTGGTGTGGGATTTTTTTGTTGCTGTTGTTTTTCTTATTTGAGTATATTTTTAGATTGATCTGTGACCTGAGCAAGCTGAACATACCCACAGTAGCACTTGACATCTGTTCAAGAAAAGCAGCATGGAGATGGAAGAGGGCTGGAAGGAGACACATTTGGGCAGCATCTCAGTTTTAAGCTAAGTCATGGCATCTGTGAAACTGTGTGCCTGGTTCTGAATTCAGTTTAGAAGTGCCCCTGACTTGCTTTCTGTTTAATTTCTTACTTACAGAAAAAGTGACAAGCACTTTCCATCTCCAAAGGAATGTGGAGAGAATCAGGGAGTATTTCCTGCTTGGATGGGATGAAGGTGGATGTCGAGTGTCCATGTGAAGAGGAGAACACAGAGCTCTTATCTCTATATGGAGTAAGAGCTGCTTTAGCCTGGTACAAGGAATTCAGAGAGGCAGACTGTGGAGGAAGAAGGAGAAAGCTTCCAAAACCATGCATAATGTCTTTGCCCCTTTCAGGGATGTTTGCAGCAGGACACAAGACACCAGGTGCAGGTGCTGCTGCACTGTGCTTACACAACAGCTGCTGTGACTTTTCTTCAGAAGGAGTTCTTTAAGCCATCAAGAATGCAGAGTTATGGTGATCTTCTTCCCAGAACACTGAGCTAAATCTACAGGTGAAAAAAAACCCACCAAGTCTTTTTCTGGCATGAGTTATTTCAAAACAGTGGTTTTGACTTTTGTATGATTGTCAGTGACTCACATGTAAAGGTTTCCTGTGTACTCTGCATTGAAATTAATAGTCCTAATGAATCATTCAAATCACAAATAACAGGAAGATGCAATGGGGCATAAATGCAAAAAAATGCTTTGAAATATCAAAAAAAAAAAAGAAAAAAAAAAGGAAAAAACACAAAAAACACCCTAAACTGAAAACACACTGTTGTGTGATTAAGTCAGTGTGGGATTCAGCATACACACAATGAAAAGGCAGCACATTTACCTCCATTATAGTATAATCAGAAAGTGGTGCTGGCACCTATCAAGGGTTCTGATTTAAATCAGTAATGATTTAAGTTCATTTAGGAACAACCTCTTCACAGTGACTTGTCCTTCTTTCCACAGACACTCAAGTTCGACATACTTAAAACTTGTCACTACCCTCCAAGAAACATACATTTCCAGACACAAAGCAGTATTAGATCCTCTTTGGATAAGGCAAACACAAATCATGCAAACACTCTCAGAAGTATCCCCAGGACCCATTCCACAGCTAGGTCACCTACCTCTTACACAACCCCTTCCCTCTGTAGGAAGTGTTTTATCATGCAAGCACACACCAATGGAATCATTTTACTTCTGAGGAAACAGAATTCCAGAGAGGTCCCTTTGCCAGCTAATGGGGGTGGTCCTTTAGAGCACAGGTCTCAGTCTGGTGCTTTAACCTCAAGACTTCAGTGCTTTGTCATTGCTGACACACAACTGAGCTGCCTCTGCTGCACAGCTTTCAGCCCCTCTGTTAATGTGCTGAAAGCACCCAAAGAGCTTTCTCCTTCCCACACATCAGACTGTTAGTGAAATAGGATGGTGCAAACACACCTCATACAAACTGCAGTAGTCCTGTGGCTCTTTTTGTTGATATATGAATAAAATAGATGGGGTGTGTTGCCCTCAGCCAAACATACAGAGTAATGGGGGGAGAGGCAGAAAAAAGGGCACAAAAGGATCAAGAACATAGCGGGGGAAATTGAAGAGTTTGAAATAGTACCTATTGACAAAGGAGCTGGAAAAATTGAAAAGGACAGAGTTACAGTCCCTCTTGTGGGAGCTTGAACAGTTTTGTCATGGGTGACATCAACACCAGGCAGGACAGTTTATATTACCAGGAAGACTTTCCTCAACACTCCGCACATGTCCACCGTCCCCTTGCAGCCTGCACTGCCTCTTCAGAGCAGGTTGCAATCTCTCAGTCACCTTCTTGTCCTTCTTATATTAATGGTATAGAGCACAGACCACACTCAACAGCACTCAGACCTTGGTTTCTGAGGTGGTTTTCTTCTCTTCATCAACACAGCCCACAGTTTGTTATACTTTTCAGAGTGTGAGTTTGAGTTTTCAGTTTGAGTTCTTAACTGAGAAGGCTGAGCGCAAAAAAGAAAAGGGTTAAAAACTACCCAGGAAAACATTTGAGGTCTTTCTTTTCCATAAACCAGAAGAGAAAAAAATGAGTCAGAGGAAAACCCCAATTCAGAACAGATTTATATACTGTAAGATTGCCTTTCATGAAGCAAGTTTTAAAGGGTAATTCAGTATACGAGCATTTCCCAAGATCTGTAAAAAATAATGTTGAAGTAGGAAAATACCATGAGAAGATACGAGCTCAGATTTTTCCACTGAGTCAAACACTGAAAAGGTTGCCCAGGGCAGTGGTGTAGTCACCATCCTTGCAGGGATTTAAAAAACATGCAGATGTGGCACTTAGAGACATGGTCTCCTGGTGGACTTGGCAGTGCTTGGATAAAAATTTGGCTTGATACCTCAAGGATTTTTTTCAACCTAAACAATTCTGTGATGCTGTTATTCTAAACATATATGGGAAAACCTTATGCAGCAAAGCTTTCAGAATGTTTGACTGATCATGACAACATGCATTAGTAATCACTCCAGACTTCCTATAGAAAGGACATTTGTTGAAAAAGTAAGAAAACTGAGGAAGAAGGTAACAGTTAATGACATTCAGTCATATTTTGGGAGAGACAATCTACAAATATGCCACTGTTTTTTGCCAGCTGGCAATTTACACCGCTTTGAAGAAAGAAGGGAAGATTGTGTATGAGTTAAAAACAAGACTGTTATAAGAGGTTTGACTTAAATGCAGTCAGTCCAAAATTGTGCCCTTTTATCCCCCTTTTTAAGAAATCAGTAGAAAATAAAAGTTCTTTTTATTTCCTGTGGATGTTTTCTGGTTTAGAATTGTTTTGTATGTGTTTGTACTTAGTCATTCATACCTTTCCTAACACAAGATGTTATGGTCCAGCATTGAAGCTGTATAAAGCAACCTGGATGAGAAAAAAAATCCAAGAATGTACCATCCTCCTTGTTCTCTGTACTTTGTTCTGTTTAGAAAGGAAGAGAAAAATAATGGTTGGGGTAAAGTGGAAAGGCTCCAAGAGAGTAGGACAGTCAAGTACAAGAGACAGTCAAGTGACAAGACACCAGAAGCAAAGAGAATTGCCACAGACTCTTGCAAACTGCTTGATTTTACAAACCTGGAAGTTGTGCCAAAGAAAATGAAGTGCAGTGTTGCATCACACAACTACATGGCCTGAGAATGACCAGCACTTCTTCAGCCCGGAGTGCGCAGTAAATCATTACGCAGATGAAAGATGGGGGATGGATCTTTATTTGGTGCCCCAGGAAGGATTTGTTCACTGAAGAGGGTCCAGGGACAAAGACAAAGTTGGGTGTAGGGTCCAGGAATATATATGGAAAAGAGGGATGTGGTGGTTCCACACTGATTGACATTTGGGAAAAAAAGAAAGAAATCACCCACAGAAGTGATTTATTTAGGAGAAGCTGCTGACAGCTTCCTCTGTGCCTGAGACAGGCCAACAGCTGGCTAGTTCTGAGAACTGACAACATTTGCACCATTTAGAAATTAGATCTGCCTCTGTGAATGCCACATGTTAAAAACCACAAGCCCAGGAACTGTCCCTCTTTTCTTCCAGACCCAGAAGATACCGGAGCTCTGGTGAGGCCGGCCCTGCTCACCCACAGCCTGTGTGGCCTGGGGGACGCCGGGCTGGACCCCAACAGCTCCCAGGCAGGGGATGGAGGCTGTGGGGCCTGGCCCCAGGCTGGGCCTGGCCAAGCTGCTGACATCTTGCCGACACTAAACCCTCTCCCTGGCACGAACCAATGGCTCCAGGCTGAGCCTCCCCTCCCAGCGACTGCCAGGCAGAGAGAGGGGCCCAGCACAGCCTGAAATCCAACACCATGACTGCTGTGACCTGGGAAAGTTATTAACCCTTTCACTACATAGATGAGACCTGCAGACCTTGATCCTCTCCCAAGGGAGAGAAGAAAAAGTGATGACACATAGAAAGACAACATGAAAACACCAAAGTCAGTAAAAGAAGGAGTCAAGCCTTGGATGGAAGGAGGAGATGCCCTAATGGGGCTGAAAATTCTTTTGGTAGTACCATGGAGATGGACAATGATATACTGAAATATCTCCTTTAATTCATGAGAAAAGTATGGGGGGGGATGAAGTATTCAAACTGCAGATCTGAGCAGAGGCATCCACTGATGAAGCCAAGCAGATGTTGGGGTAGCTGTGATCCCGTGAGAAGCTTGAACAGGGAGAGAGTGATGAAGAACCTTTGCCCCAGGGAGAGCAGAAGAAAACCTCTGTTCCCAGGGATGATCACAGAGACAGACGAAAAGAACCTTTGCCTTTGAACAACTCATCCTTAAAATAATACCCCACGAGTTCATGGCCCATGGACACATCTCTTAGAGGGCTGGGGAAATGGGAGGAATGTCATGATGTATAAATTTTGCCTGGGTGGCTGCTATTTGTGGAAATGAAAAGCCACAAAAGAACTGTTTCTTGTGGAGAAGTCTCCATTGCATGACAAGAGAAAACTCCTCTCCCTACAAGAACTGATGAAAGACTATTGTATAGCTGGTACTCATTTAACATCCCAAGTTTTGTCTCTATGCTGTCAGTTGGGAAAGGAAAAGAAGTTGGGCAGCAGGAGGAAAGGTGTTCTGGAAGTTTTATTCTGATGCTTCTTATTCTTGTAGTCCTGCTAATACAGTTTCTTTATACCTTTTAAGTTTTAAGCCTGTTTTGCCCTTCTCCTAATCCATAGCAGCAAGACAGCAAGAAATGAGTAAGTGCACTGGTGATTTTAGCCAGTGCTAAGAGCCACCACGAGGGGCAGATCTGAGGGTCAGGGGCCAATGAGAACAGGAAAAAACTGGTGCAGAAGTAGGGTTAGGGACAGGAACAATCAATAGGAAAACAGGGGTGGAGGACTGCAGCAAACTGGGGCCAATGGGGATTGAGGAAAGGGAGAACATTCTAGAGAATTTACAAATAAGGTGAACAGGGGCTGAACAGGGTGACAAACCTGGTAAACCAATAAAATACCAGAACCCAGAAGATATTAACATGTGGCTGCAAATGCCCATGGGAGGAAGGCTTTCCTCACCTTGATCTAAGGGGTTCTCCTTGCCTGCTTCAGCCCCTCCAGGACTGAGGTATTTTGTTAATAGGCCCCTGGGCCTCCACAGCACAGTAGTCTGTTCATAGAACTATCAGAAGCACATTAAGGTACTAATAACATAAATTGTACTGCTGTATGGGTACCAGTGCTAGGTCATAGGGGCACAGCCAGTCTGCCAGAATCTCCTGGGGTGTCCCACATGTTTGGAGTCCCACAGGGAGCCCAAGTCCCATAGACACAGAGACACACTAAATAGGCTGTGCTGTTAGAAGGGTTCAGGGTCATCTGTCTGCAACAGGATGTGAGGAATACAGGAAACAAAGAATGACAGAATGACAGAATATGAATCTTTGAGAAATGACTGGATGTGGTACTCAGTGCCATGGTCTGGTTGACCATGTAGTTGAACAGGTGGTGTTCAGTCACAGGTTGGACTTGATAATCTCAAATGTCTTTTCCAAGTCTATAATTCTGTGATTCTGTAATAGGCTAAGTTGGAATGGACCCGTTAGGATTACCAAAGTTCAACTCCTGGCTCTGCAGAAGACATCTCAAAATCCATAGCATGTGCCTAAGACTATTGTCCAAACACTTCCTGAACTCTGGCAGGCTTGGTGCTCTGTCCACTCAACTGGGGAAAAGTAATTGCCATCTCTTCTTTTATTGAAGGGTTAGGGTCTTTCCCTTCCTCTTTTATATCTCCTATTCCTAAATTTGTGGGTTAATGGCAATATTTGGAACCTTTCAAGTCATTGTTTCAAACTCAGTCTGTTAAATTCAGAAACTGAATGGAAGTGGAAGGAAGACAAATATAAACGATTTATTTTGCATTTCATCAGAGAACCAAGCTAAAAAGAAGAGTATCAAACAGGAAGGGTTAAAATCCTGGAATATTCCCCCTTATCCCCAGCCCTTTTTTTTTCTTTTCATTGAATTCTAACTAATACTTTGCCACTGGAGGCACAAGGCTGCCTGACATGATTTCTTTTTTATTTTGTAAATAGATTAATGCTACAGGTCATGGCTTCCAACAAGAAGTAAGGAAATAGAAAATAACAGTCCTGAAGAAGGACAGGGCTGTGCAGAGGTCCAGGGGATGCTCAGCAGGCTTAGCAGGGACCATCAGACTCATGACTGCAAGACCTGGTAAGGTTCAATCAGTGTAGCTCTAAGTTTCTTTGTTTAGGCTGCACTAATGACATCCAATTTAACTTTCCATTTCAGCCTATTTTAATTTTTAAATTAGGGCGGCATTGCTGTGCTTGTCATCCAGTTGCATTCATTTACATAACTATCCTTGTGTGCATATTTTGAGAGGGAGAAAAGTTAATTTAGGAAAACCCATTAGAAACTGGCTTTGCCTATTCACTATATTTCTCAGGTTGCAAATTTTTGAGATTCTCAGTTGCATCTGCTGTTCTGGGGACAGTCAGATTACATCCCTCTCAACAGCAGTTAAGACAGGTTAAATAAAATCTACATAACCCTGCCCGGGGCTGCTTTGGGAAAAGGAACAAAATACAAAGATTTCAAGTCAGTGTCTGGTACTTCTGTATGCATGAAAACAAAGGCACTAGGGCAGGAAGAACTGGCTGTGGAAGGGGTTAGGGCTGAGGTCAAAGTTTGAATTTTAAGATTTACACATCCTCAGGGATCTGGTCCTCCTTCTGGCATGTGTATCTGAAGGAAAATCCCATCAAAATAATTGTTTTTCAGGCTACTGAAAATGCCACAGCCTTTATTGGCTGCCCCAGGAAAGGGCTTTTTATACCCCTTTATTACCTGCCCTTAAACCATAGCTATAGACAGCGTGTTCCTGTTCTTCCTCCAGATCTCCAGAACACCAGAGAATAGCTTTCTGCCTCATGGTGACCTGTGGTGTTATTTCAGTGTTTCTGCAGCAAGTAGAACAGAGGCATCTGTGTAGTTCTCTAAATCTGTGGCAAAATATGATGCTTTAATTGGCTTTTCTTTGTTCCAAACCAAGCTTTTTAAAATGTTTTACTCATTAGGAGGTTTAGTGGATTGAACACCAATTACTCACATGCCTGAAGACTCAGGCAGAGCTACCCAAATAAACCACCTTGCCTGGCTGTAAGAGCTGTTTGGCAGCAAAAGCCAAGTGGTTTATCAGAACATTAGGGTAATGTAAATGAGCAACTAGATCTACCTAATTTCACTAGGCAGGCAGATGCAGCCAGCACAGACTCAGTGTAAGGATATTGATGAGAAAACCCTGTTATTTCAGTTATTTAAAGCTAGCATTATGCATAGCATAATTGCAAAACACTTCTACTGCACCTTTTATTCTGTTTTTCTGCTGGTGGAGAGAAAACAGCACAATGATTTCAATAAATGATAGGGCTAGGTGTACCATCAGCAATTTAGTTATCAAATAGTTCTAAATACCTCTCAGCTTATGAAAGTTGTTGATGGCACACTGATTGCATTCATTCTGCACAAAGCTATAAAGGGTTCTTTCTGAGTTTTTACTGGAGTTGGGGCTTTTTAAAGAAAAAAAGTGTTGCCATGGAAGAAGGTAAACAAAAGTGCAGTTTTCTGGACCTCCATCTACGCACAGTGAACACATCTGCTCTGAAGGCAGGGGAATGACCTGGGTTTGGGACAAACTTGCCACCAAATATTAAAAAAAAGAATAAATTGTGCAGTCAGGTTTGTTTTGCCTGCTGACATTTCTACTAATTAGAAAATAAAGACAATAAATGAGATACTTACCCACCAGTCAGTCACAAACAGTAATGCAGAGATCACATATGGGCTTTCAGTAATGTTGTTATTTAGTTCTTTGTGTTTCCTTTGGGTGCTTCAGGTCCCTAACCAGTGACCAAGGAAGGTCCTCCAAGAGTGAAGGGAACTCTCAGTTGTGGAGAAATCATTTTAACCAGGGGAGGGGGATCCCAGGGAGTTGCATGCCCTCTTCCTGGATGGCACATGCTCAGGATTCCCCAGTCTTGTGGTCCCCCCCACCCTGCTGTTCCCCTGGCCCCATCTCTGTGGATGGCAGGAGGGCTTTACTGAGGAATGGAGAACGGGAGTGAAACTGGACTCTTCCTAGGAGTGCTACACTGAGGAGCTGCTCGGCCAGAGACACAGAAAATGAGAACTCTTCTTAAAGAAAGTCTTGATTTTGGAAGCAGAGAAATGAGCTGTAGCTAAAGCAGGCAAGCCAAGATGGCATTTACACAGCATATTCTATCTGAGGGCTTCAACATTTTGCGCTCTTACAAAAAATCAGAAATTAACAAAAACCCTTTGACTTCTACATCTACCAATTAATGGACATATTAGTTAGTACCCCAATTCCAAACCAAATCTAATGTTTGGTGTTGGATCTAACGCCACGTTTAAAAAAATATTAATGTACTTAGGTGTATCATCAGCATTTACTTTAGCAACTCACAAAGGTGCAGACAAATAACTGCAGATAAGAGCAACTTCAGTCATTGTTTGGAGAAATTTCCAAGTAATTGGATTGACAATGGTCCCTAGAGGTGTACCTATTTCTTCTCAGTGTATATATACATATAAAACCAAAGTGATTTTGCCATTATTTCCAATGAGATTTTTCAGCATGGCCTGAAGGACTTAGCAGCGTCTTATTAATAGTTTCTAGGAAATTAGAACTTAATAAAGACCACGGGGAACTATTAGCCAAAAAGCATTGATAAGCAATATAATGCCATTAAAAGAGAAATTCCCCAAGCAAAACTGTTAATTTCACTGGAGAAGCATTTTCATTGGTCAGATTGATCTGAAATGAAACATGTTGTTCAGAGGTTTTTTTGGGATTTTTACTTTTGCCTTTGCCTGAGATTTTTCTTTTCAGTAATTTACACAGTGTATGTCCCTTTTAAAGCAAGCACCTTGAACACTTGTGGGGCTGTCTATACATTTGTCTCCTTTTTTCAGTGCCAGTGACTTTGTCCAGCTTTGTGTCCACTTCTGCTGCACCTCAGGCACGTCCTGACACAGGTGTGTAGTGCTGCATGGGAGTGCAGTCCCTGTGTCAGGGAAAAAGTGAGTTATTCAGGGAGCTCAGCCCACAGGAGACAGTGAAGAGATAAAGCAAATGAACTCTTATTTCTGCATTCCTCACCACATTTTAGATGCACAATTTGAGGTGTGCTGAAAAACAAAAGAGTGCTGATCTCAGAACTGGTGGTGTGGTTGTGGTTTTTGTTTAATAGTTGGCTTTTCTTCTGAAGACTTGGCTTTTGCAGTAATGCTACCAACGTGCTGGAATTTCTGCCTCATGGAAAAGCATCTGTTCTTATGCTGAGGCCCTGCACCAATGCACCCTGCCTTGTACACCCCCCTGTCCCCCTACTTTAGTTTTACTTCAGCATATGCCAAAGTTTCCTTCTTTCCTAAAGTCTGGGGCATATCCTCTGCTGCTCCCAGATCCTCACTCTCCTTGGATCCTGACCTGCACTGCCTCATGGTCACTGTAGTCAGTGACAGTCACCTCCCCAGCAACCCCTCCTCGCTGCCCACCAGTAGGTCCAGCTCTGCCTTCCTTCCTTGGTTCAGGAACTGAACACACTCCATTCCTGACACACTCAAAAAATCCCCTGATGGCTTCTGTCCTGCTTCATCTCCCTCCTAACCAATGCCAGAGAGGTTAAAGTCCCACAGGAGAAGCAGGGACAGTGGCCAGAGGCTGGAGGTCAGTAGTAGCCCCCACAGTGTCATCTGTCCCCTGCCCTCTTTTCCAGCTCTGCCTCAGCCATGTGCCATTAAAACAACTCAGAGAAGCAGCTGTCATGAAGCAGCACATCTGTGTTGCAGAAAAAAACCCCATTATTCTGCTTTGATGCTCTTTGGGCTTCTGAGCAGGCTGATGCTGTTTCCACCAGAGGTGGCATTGCTGCCACCTTCACACCTCACAGACCAAAACCCTCACAGGAAAACATCCCAGGTTTGACACAACACACATCCTTGCCTCCCCTGATCCATCATAAGCCACTCAATACATAGAAAGCAAAAAATTAATTCTGCTCTGGCAAAAAGATTTTGAATCCTCCCAGAGCCACACTCCACTGGGTTCATCAATTCTAATAGGATTACAAGGTAGTTTGGGGCTTTCCCTGGCATAAGGTGGGGTGCCTGTGCCATATCTGATGACAAGGCAAGGACAGCTATCCTTCTTTTTGAAATAGTTATCTCAAAGCCCGTGAAAATACTGTTCATAGTTATTGAGACACAGCTAAAAATAGAGAAAAATTATCATAATTAGTTAAAAGACAGTGTTTCTCACCAATTATTTGACAAAAAAAAGCAAATTAACTAATTGACATATCCCGAATTCTTATTATCAGACACTATTTGTAGTAATTCTCATTTATATATCATTCAAATTATCATTTAAAAATTAATTTTAAAATATTGCAAGTTTACTGCATAGATGATGAATTTGAAGCCTTCATTCTCCTGAAGGGAGAATGTCAGGGCTTTTCCCTGTAAACAAGGCTGTGATATTTTCTTGGGTGTCCCTGTTGACCTAATGAAAGTGTATTGAACTGTTTCTTTTTGGACATATAAAGGAGGAACAAAGAACACAACAGGAACAAAGCTATGAATGCTCCTCTGCTGTCCCATTCAGGCTCTTTCCTGGGCCCAGGTATAATTTTCTTTTTAGCAAAACCCCACAACTTTTCATGAATTCCCTGTATTTTCAGTCATAATGACTTTGCTCCAGTATGCAACTGCCTCACACCTTTCCTTCAGCAGCTGGCATGCATTGCTCCTGGACCCCATGAACCTTCTGTTTCTGTGCCTAAGGATGACACAGTCTGTCTTCCCAATGTAGGGCCCTGTTTGGGGGGCAGTTAAGTGATGACCCATAAGAACTTGTGTCCTGTACCAGGCAGTGACTGTCAGAAGAGGTTTTTGGAGGTAGCTGGTAAAACTGCTGTGTCACAGCCAGGCCAACAGGAGCAGGCATTTGCCCAGGATGAGGCTCCCACAGCCTTTCCAAGCAACCTTCCCAGCTGTGGGGGACAGATGTGGCCTCTCTGCCCTGCTGCTGTGTCCCCTCTGCCATGACGTGTCCCTACGATGAGTTGGGAAAAAGTCCAGGTCCCTCATCCTTTTCCTCACCCTGGTAACAACAGCCACTGCTTTCCCCATGTGCCCACCTCTGACACCCCCCCAGACGCCGTCCCCACAGGGCACTGGGCACAGTCCAGGCTGGCTCCTGGCACTCAAAATCCCCTGCACTGGGGAAGCCCCAACTGGACTGTCAGAGCTGTCGGATATGTGCCAGGCGCAGGCAAGGACCCCTCCAGGAGAGGGGGACTCCAGGAGTGCATGCCTCAGGCTGTATTCCTGGTCCCACAGACAGCTGCCAGGCTGCCAGGCATTTGGTCACCCTTGCTACAAGGCTACAGCCACCCCCTTGTTCTCGTCCAGGTCCAGAGCCTCTCCAGCACTTCTGCCTTTCCCAGGCTGGCTGCCTACACCCAAGGCTACGAGCATTGCCCATGCTGGGTTTCTGCCCATCTCCACCTCTGGGCTCTCAAAGCCCCTGAGGGGATGATGGGCCCCATAGGAACCACCCACCTGCTGCTGAGGTGCCTCTGTTCCATCAGCACTGTGTTTCAGTGATGCTGCTCCAGCACAGACCAGTGACAGCTTCCCAGAGGGCTTTATGCCTGTGTTGCATTCACAGCACCTCCCTGGTGACTGCCACCCCTGTGACTGTCACACATCCCACAGGATTTTCTAGCTCCTGAGTGACTTGCAATATTTTCTTACCCAGATTTTCCACCAGTTCCCGTCTTGCAAAGCCTGTGACACTGGTAGCAGCACACCAAGTGCCAAATTTTGCTCTTGCTGTTTGTTCCCAGATAACCTCCAGGTAACTCCACCCATCCAGACATGTTCAAGGAGGCCATCCCAAATTCTTCCTTCAACTTGCACTGTGAGGTTACTACAAAGGAGAGAAAATCCTGCCTGGTAGAAATGCCAAGTAATTTCTTTCAGGAGAACAGCAGAATCTCTGTTATTTAGAGCCTTAGACCAAGTGGAGAAAATCAGTCCTTGATTTGTCTTGGCTTCATTGTCCATCCATGGCCATTCCAGAATGAGAATTACTGTTTAGTGAAAAAAACTCCAAACACATAACTTTGTCCCTGCAATGGCATTGGGGCAGTTTCCTAATTTTTATTTGTCTACAGTATATACCACTGCAAGTAAAAACTTGTAAACACTCAAAAGTATCAGGCTGGCAGTGCTGCCTTGCCTCCTTTTGACAGGATAAAAGTTGTGTCAGTCATAATTTGCTCTAGTCATGGACTGCTGTGTTCCACACCACAGGATCAAGTCCAGGGAGGTTATGGATTCTAGCGATTGATGTGGGACTCAACAAGACGGTCTCTGCTTGGTTAATTTCAAGAAACCATTTATTCAACACAGGAACAAACTCAGCTTAGGCCCAGAGACAGAAAGCCCCCAACAGAGGCAGGGTGGTGGCTTTAATGGGACAGAACCAGGGTGGAGTTTAAGGTCAGGGTCTAATAGGAACAAGCAAGGTTTGAGCCCCAATCAGAACTTCCTAGGCTGCCATCCCAGGAGGCTCTGGGGTGGGGCAATTCTTGGGCTCACAGGGCACCTTCCCCAAGGGAGAGGGATGGAATCCACTCTTCCTGGGCTTTAAAGCCATGCCTCTCACTTCAACAATGCTTATCTAAAATCTAACCCTAGCCTCTTTGGGCAGGGGGCACTCCACAATAGACAGCGAGACATAGTATTTCAAGTTTTAAATATATCCTGGACTACACAGCTTGGTAGACTGATATCCAAGAACACTAATGGCTTCAAAAAAATAGAAGAACCAACATTTCTGACAAACTTTACTCCTCTTCCAGTGTTCCACACAAAAGTTAAAAAGCTGTTTGTTTATGAAGATCTGATTCCCTGAAAACCATCCACATCAAGAAACAAACAGCTGTGGAGATTAGTGAAAACATGATAGTGTTTTAGATATGAGCTGTTTGTTATAAATCCAGGGTATTGTAATAAGCATACCTTGGAAAATATATAAAAAGTAGAGAAAAACTCTACTTCTGCCTCTGTGAAGCAGCAATTACTACAGAGTAATGCTCCAGAGCCCCAGGCACAATGTTACTATGTTGAGAACCTGAAACAAAAAATTCTGTCTGCATTTTCTGTGATGTTTGGTATACAGGCACAGTAAACAGGATGAATGGTCTGGCACATGACTTCCTTTCTGTGGTTTAATAGCCTGAGGTGTATCAGCTGTGTAATCCAAGTACATAAAACACCCAAGAATTATGAAAGATCCAGCCTGTAGTTGTGGAAACTGGTGTAAAGCAATTTAGGCAGCTGAGGCTGGCCTGTCTGTATTAAGTATAGTTATATGCACTACTGAAATACCTTTTTCTTTTCCCATGTCTACCAGCAATAATGACAAAATATTTCCATTTACAGTACTCTGGATCAAATACATTTCATGCTTACTTGGTTCTGATTTGCTTAGGAACTCTACAGGTTTTATTTAGAATCTGCTTCAGTCAAAATGAGATTCTCCCTAAAGGTAACAAATCTTGGATCACACCTCACCCCCTGAATTCTGGGAACATTGTCTGAATAATTTTAAAGAAAAATTTACATGCTTGCTTAGAACTCATTTGAGACAGAAACAGGTTAATTTAAAAAAAAAAAACAAAAAACTAAAACAAATTCCAAAAGAATCAAGTAATTTTAACATTTTTATGATTTTCACCTCAAAACTGATTTTTCCAAAATCACTTCCAAAATTGTCCAAAATAAATGCTATATCCACACCAGTACCAAGAGTTCAAAGACAGTGACAGAGTCTAGTCCAAAAAAAATTACAAATTATTCCACCTGTTTTCAAAAGTTGCCAGAAATTCTCTGGTCTGTTAAAACAACAAAAAAAAAGAGTTATTTAGGGAAGGATTACAGTTTCATCCCATTTGTCAAACAGCTTAGGTGGTATCTAGGAAACAGAGGTGGCAGGTCTCTGGCCCACAAGGTGCTGCTGGCAGAGCTGGCTGATGCCTACTCAAGGGTCAGGTAGGCACCCAGCAGGTGACTTTCTCAGCGTCCAAGTAGGAGCCTGTGCAGAGGGTGTCCAGCAGGTACCACTCCTGATCCCTGGGCAGCTGGCCACCAGAGGTGTGGAGAAAGCACATCTGCCCCAGCAGCTGCTCCCCTGAGCACAGGCACTCCAGCACCACACGGATGCGCCTGGGTGGCGGCTGCTCTGTGCTCTCCGGGCTGAAGGAGTGGCCGAGGGGTGGCCGCAGGATGACCAGAGGGCAGTAGGTGCTGCTGTTCTCCTGGTGTGCTGCCAGGCAGGCAGCCAGTGCATATACATAATATGTTTCTGGCACCTCTGTTTTCTCTGCATTGGGCTGCAGAAAAAAGTGTCAGATTTTACTTTTTTTAACAGATGCAGGTTTACATCCCACAGTGTCAACAAAGGAAAGATTCAATCATATCCAGAAACTATCAACTGAAAGAAACAAGTGCTAAATCTCAGTTAGGGAGCCACATCTACCTACTTTTTTTTTTAATATCATTCTTCAATAAAATTTTCTGGCTTATAGTAGGTTCTTATATGATATTTCCTACTCCATTAACTTCCTACTCTATTAATTTCACCAATTCTGTTTTCTTCTTTAGAGAAGAATTCACCCAATTCCTCAAAATTACCACCAACAATGCTCATCAACAAAACTGCTCTGAAAACACTTTGTATGTTCAAATTATAAACTGACTCTCAGGAAATGGACCGTGTTTAATATTCCGTTCTTTCCACCGTAACTTTGATCGCTGAACTGCACTATGACTGACACTACTCTTTTCCAAGGGGAAGTGTTAGAAGACTGACACTCAGAAACAAATTTTGAAGCACCTCTCTCAGTCTCCTTTGGGAGATGTTTTTGTATTTCACATTTAAAAGAAGTGAACTCAAATAACAGGCACACACAATAGCAGATATATACAACATATATACTCGCATACAGATATAACAGGTATTGAGATATTCCCCGCCCCGGTAGTAGTCATTCCCACTTCAATGGATTTAACTGAATTACAAATTACAAAGGATATCTTAGGAAAATTCAACAGCGGTATAACAGAAAGAAAGAAGAAAGAAAAAAAGAGGGGGAAAGGAGGATGGGGAGGGGGAAGCTGTATTGCCTTCTCAGCAAGGTGAAAACAACCAAAGCTGAAGTGGTTTTCATGCCTTCCAACCCATGTGCCAAAGACTACTGGAAAACTTCTACTTTTATCCACATGATTCCTTTCAGAGACTTTTCGGATCCATTTTTTCTAGTTTAATTCTGTGCAATAAAATGAACCCTAGATGTTGCCAGGCAGTGTAATTGGTGCCTGTGCAGGATGGTGGGACAGAAGGGCTGGATCATGGAAAGATTCTGTAACATCCCTGTTAAACTTACTTAAGGTTTTCAGGCCTCAAGCATCAAATGCTGCGAATTTAAAGAGGATTCACACTCCACAACGAGACTACAGAGATAACAGCTACTCTAGTTCCTCCCTTGCAGTGTGCACACACAAGCACAGAGTACATCTTGTCTCTGGCAGTACTAGTGAAAACCTGCCATTCATACAGGCAACTCCAAGGGAAAACGATCACAATAATGGACGCATTTGCTGGCTTTGTATCGTGCCTGGTATTGATCCATGCCTGTAACACTGCACAAAATGCAAGACTGCTTCTCATATTTTCATCTTTTCTAATGGGGAAAAATTACATCATATATTATTCATTATTGTAGACCTCAGGGTTTTGATATTGTTTAGTTGTTGCTGTTCAGTAAGGACTGTATATTTCTTTAGTCTGACCTCTTGAGATAAAAGGTTTTCCTCCAGTTTCTCTGAAAAACAAAGAAAAGTGTATGGAGGAGGAAATGGAGTAAAGGGAGGGGCAGGGCAGGAGGGGAACTTTTGTATTTTTCACACAGATAAAGACAATAGATTTTAAATTAATTTTAGATTTAGCAGAACTCTGGCTGTTGAGGGAAATTTGTCTAAAATGACCTGTAAGTTTGCAGAGACAACTACCTAGCTGGTGTTCTGAACATAGTGCAAACTGACCAGCACAGAGTGATACTGCAAATCCAAATGCATTTGTTTTGTTTTTTTATTCAGGCCTACTCTTTTGGTTGTAGATGCAGATGTAGATTTTGGGTTTTTTTCACATACTTATTTTGAAGGTGGAGTCCATCACACTTAAAAAAAAACCCAAAAACTGAGAAGAGAAGAATTCCTGATTTTAATTCAATATTACATTGCCAGGAAGAGTATAACTGCAACCATTTTGCAGTCTGTGTGTTGTCTGTTAAAAGGATTGCAGAGCTCTTAAAAGTGATATATGAGATACTTTTCCTATCGGGATATGACAGTCATTTATTATTTTAATCATCCTACATGTTAAATGACATTTTTTGTTTTCCTATATTGGTAGGCAGAAGGATAAAATGTGACAACAGTCACCAAGGCAGGATCCTGACGTCAGTGATCCATTTCCTAACTGCACAGGGTGGAATGAGACCTTGTGAGATACCTGAAGTTCCTCTTCTACCCTGCTCCTCCTGTACTTTTAAATTTCACTTTGACACAATTTTAGCTGGTAATCGTGAACCAGCTGATGGAAATACAGAACACAGATTGCTATGCAAAATGCAGCTTCTGATGGAGGGATGAAGGAGCAGCAGTAGTTTTGTGCAGAGAGAGAATACACAGGAGGTAGTTTCTCATGAGAGAGTAATAAATTTCCTTGAAGAGTATTGGCAAAGAAATCAGGAGCTAAAACTGGAGTAAGGAAGGTCTAGGAGAGAAATTAAGGAGAAATGTAAGACATAATTACTCAGAGAGTCTGTGGGATTGCTGTTTGTGGAGGAAAGTGAGGAACCTCATTGGATGATGTCTTAAAATACCCTTCAACCTTCTCTGTCACAATTGCAGTTTGTGAAGATGCTATTATTTCTCTAGAATCAGGAAAATAACTAGCTACATAAATGTCTCAACAAGCAGCTGTCTGGGTATTTTTTTCTGCAGAAACTTGATAGTTTTGCTTATCAAGAGAAAACAAAGTAAAACTTCAGTCCCACCTCAGCACTTCACTGCAGGCCAAAGAAGAGTCAGCAAATAAACAGACAAGCCTGTAGACATTCCAGTCCATAGCCATGGGCCCAGGGTTGCTTCATCTGTTTCACACAACTAAAGACACAAAAGTTCAGAGAAGCAGAGTGATGACTGGATATATTAAAAGAGATCTCTGGAGATCATCTATTCTGCTCCTCGGGAGACTTCATTAACTAGAGTGTGCTTCCTACCTTTGGGTTCTGTTCCTCTTTCCACACAGATGGAAGTAAATCTGGGATGGGATACAGATAAAGTGAGTGACAAAGCCAGACTCATTTCAAATGCCTGCATTGAATTCTGGTCAAAGGGTCAGAACATCACCTCCTGGGAGAGACTGACAAAGTTATGCTGCCTCTTCCTCATCCTGTAAACTCCAGAGCAGCTTAGAGATCTACATGAAACAGAACCCTCCCAGGAGAAACCAGCACCCTGTCAACATGGCATTCCTCCAGGGAGAAAAAAAAAAATCTGTTAATTTAGAGCTTTACCTCAAAACTAGTCCAAGAGGAAAAAAAATGCAAGTCTGGTAAGCCTGTAAGCCTAAATTTACAGCCTGTTTCTAAATCTAAGAGTGTATGCCCACCAACATTCCAGTCTGGGATTTGTGCCTGGATTTCTTTTGCATGGAGACAAAAATCTGGAAGAATCACACAGTTAGAAGTGAGCCACAGTGACCATCCAGTCCAAATCTTGGCCCTCCACAGGATACCTCAACACTCCCAGCCTGCACCTAGAAGTGGTGTGTGAATACTCCTGGAGCTCAGTCAGCCTTGGGTCTGTGACTATTCCCTGGGGAGCCTGTTCAGTGCCCACCACTCTCTGGGGGAAGAACCTCTTCCTTATATCCAGCCTAAACCTCTCCTAACACAGCTCCAGCCATGCCCATTCCTGTCACTGGTCACCACAGAGAAGAGATCGGTGCCGATAAAAGCTCAGGTCTTCCCTGATGCTCTCACATCTACAGAATGCATCTTTGATGAAGGAAAAACCCTAGCATCCTATCCTACAGCCATGACTGTGTTTAGTCCAGAGCTAAATTACATTAGATGCACTTGAAAACAAATGAATTTAAATACCCTGTGACCTAAGGTGTGTAGCTGGTTTTGGTAGATACACTCTCAGTTTATTTTATAACCCTTTTCTCCTGGTACAGACTCTGGGTGACATACCACCACTGAGTGTATATAAATAAAACATTTGTCCAGGGTGAGTCACTTCAGGGAAAGTTCTTCTTCAGAAACCACAGCACTGCTCTCATCGTGCACCCTCGTCATGCACCCCCAAAAAAATGATACAGAAATCATGGAAGGAGAGTGTGTGTTATCAACACATTGATAGGAGGGAACAAAAAAGAGCCATTTAGCACAGTTAATTTTCTGGCCCAACAAAAGACCATGAATTTCTGTTAACTTCTACTCCCAATTCTAGTGCATTCTACCACTGTTCATTTATTGACGAAGGCTCTCATAAGAGACAGAGATGGCAGAACTGCAATGAATCTGTGACAGTCTTGAGAAGATCCATCCATCATTGTCACTGACCTCAATGAGGTTATTCACTTTGTTCAGCTCAGAAATCACAAGTAACATGTTCATTTGTGCCTGTCATCATATGCCTGAGACACCTGCCATGCTATAAAAACAGTACTTTTAAGCAGAAATCTCCTGTGCAACCTCAACCAATCTGTTCTTGGTGCATATATGCCTTTCTCCTTTCTTTCTCTCCAAACGTTTTGAAACGAGCACTAACTACAACTACAGTGAAACTGGCAGTTCAAAAAAAGGTTACTGTTCTCAAAACATAAAGCAGATGATGACATTTCAGTAAACACTATATTTTGTAGCTTAGAGCACCAGTTAGAAGTAACTCCTTCATAACATCTCATGTCAGGAAATCAGTTCAGCAAAAGCTATTTTCAGCTGATAACTCTGAAATAAGACATCAGAAATTACACTCTAAGTTCAAAAGCCCAATAATAGTAAAAAGAGATTCATGTGAAGCTGGTCCAAACATTTTGGCTGTATGTGTGGTTTTTGTTGTTGAAAAATGGCACTGAGGAGCAAAAGCTTTTTTATTACACCAAATGACTTCAAAGATAAATAAATAAATAAACAGGTTGAATTTTTCTTTTTCTGCCAGACTAGAGCAGGCTAAATGGGCATACAATCTTGCTTTTTTTCAAGACAGCAGCATTGACCCTTTAGAAAGACATTTTTTTATTTCAAGCTTTTTGTCTCTTGAAACCATCTTAGCTTTGCAACCCTATGTCCTCCTTCACAACGCATCAAATGGAAAATCTCAATGGATTAAATGATCTATTTTCTCTCTACATCAGTATGTCATAAGTGAATTACACTGACCATGTTCCACTTCTCCTGCTTATTGTGAACAGACAGACAAGCAGGAGCAGTACTCATCCCCCATGATGATGTGCACCAAGTAACACTGACCCTTGCAAGCCCAAAATTATATTATTCCTCACTTGTTACCTGTTATTCTTGGCCTTCCCACTCTCCCCACTTAGCATGTAACACTAAAGAAATCCAGCTTTTTGGAAGCATGGGGTTTCCAGCAGCATATTTTGAGCAGTTGGCATTTAACGTCAAAAGCACTAAAATAGCCATCTCTTTCACTGCACTTTTCTCTGGAAATGACAAAGTCCTCAAGGAAACCTTACTTTCCACAGTTTTCAGATGGGGAGAATGAGGCATCAGAGGAAGTGAGATTCAGCAGCTCCGGGAAGCAATAAAGTTGAAGGACAAGTGCAGCATCCCCAGCTCCTGCCTCAGCACTCTCTGCTGTGTCTTGGCTCCTCATGGCCCAGCAAAAGGGTGACTCTTTCTTCCTGAGGTGGAGCTCCACTGGAATATTTAGTGTACAAATGATGAAGAGACCTGAGCACCAGCCTTATTGGAAAAAGTAGAAATGGTCCTTTCTTCAAACGAGCAGTTTGGGGAAAATCAGATAAGACTAAGACCACCTTCCTGAAGATACTCCCTGCCTACCATAGGCAAAAAACCCCATCAGGATTCTCCAGTGTTTTCCCTCTTCTGTTCTGTCTCACTTTGCCAAGCAAGGAGACTCTCTCCTGGGATCTCAGGGTCTCATGCAAAGAGATCTTGTTCTTTCTCATCAAACACAGCCATTCTACTTTTCTTTCTAAAGAAAAGAAACTACCTTTCCTCTGCTCTTTTCCACTCTGACACTGTCCAAATGTTCAGGCAGACAGGAATGTCAGACACTGGCAGATGCTACTCATTAACAGAAATACCAGCAGTGACGACAGCCACTCATAGAACATCTTCAGTGGAAAAAAATCAGAAAGTTTTACTAATATTCACCCTACATGTTCTCTGCTTGGGAGAAAGTTTCACATGCATAGCCCAAACTCTACTGACTTAAAGAAGGACACCCCTTGAATCAAGAAAGCTCTTAGCCACCACCATGTTCCAACCATTGATTGAAACAGTCTCCACATGCAGATTAGTATTAGATTATGCATATTTGTTTCATCAAACCTGGAAAAATGTCAGTTGTTACAATGAAGAACTGCTTCTTGCTGGGAAAAGGCAGTCTCCTTGTAAAGGTGTGCTATTCCTAAGGCACTCTAATGCACTCTGCCCTGGTGCAGGAGCTTGTGCCACCAGCTTCCACAGCATCAGCTACCCAGAGGTTCAGTGCTGGACAGCCTGGATAGTGCAGCTGCCCAATTCATCCCAAAAAAGCAATGGTTCGGATGACACTGAAATACCTGTCCTGGTTCAGGGCAAATTTGGGAGAAAACCTCTGGATGGGGTCCCTCCAGAAAGCAAATTGAAACAGCCTTTCCCCCAACTGGTTTGGGAAAATATTTCCTTGGAGAAAAGTGAAAAAAAAATGTTTATTCAACAAGCAAAGTATCCACAAGCACAAAAAATGAGTAATATTAATCAATAAACCTCTCACTGCTCGATGAGATGGCAAATCCAGAAAAGCCCTTGTCATGGAGTGTAGCTCGGCTCACTCAGGTTCTTATCAGTCCCTCTGACATTGGAAAGTGCCAAGGCCCAGGCCCCGGTGGGCCACAGGCGTGAGCTCCCAGGGTTTGTCTGGGTGTTTTCAGTCCAGAGCAGGTTTGAACAGATGCAAGAAAAAGGGAAAATAACAGTCCAGGGAACTTCTCTACCTCAACTATCTAAAAACTAACTAGAAGCAAAGGAGATCTCTGTCCCTCTGTCTGTGCTGCAGACAACACCGTCCAGGAGCAGGACGTGGGGCAGTGAGGGCTTTCTGACACAAAACTGCAGCTTCTTCTTCCCCCACTTTGCTCTCTGAGCCAGTCTTAGAGGTGCAGAACTTAATATGTAACATAAACAAGGTGAGCTGGGATACAAGCACCATAAAGTCACCCCAAGACAGTACCCAAACACATCCATTGAAGTATCTGCTGTAAATTGGAGGTGTGATGAAACAATTTTTATGTGGCAGTGTTGTCATTAGTTGGCTTTAAGTTTTAAAAAGTCTCAACTCTTTATAGCCATGGATGTGGCAAGCTTGACAGAGTTGCAGAAATTACAAAAAAAAATAACCAAAAAACCCAACTAAACCCCTTCCTCCAAAAACAAACGAGCAAACAAACAAACAAAAAAATCAAAAAAAACCACAAAAAACACAAAACAAAGAATCAGCTCTGAGAAATGCAAAGTCACTTGTCAAAGTCTGGACTGTCATCACATCCCAGTGAACTCCAGGTGTTTCACTGAAGGTGATAGACTGAAGGTGTTGCAAAGCTACCTCTTGGGTGTACAGCAACTGCTGCCTATGAAAAACCTAAGATTATCTCTGTGAAACAACTTACAAAAAAGGAAATAAACCACCAAAGGTGACTTAATTGAACATATGGTATGAATCAATTACATGATCCACGCATGGTTAAGAACAAGCAGGGATACTGATGAGCATCTGAGGGCAATTGTGGAAAGATACACACTTTCCTGGAGATATGTACATGGCATCTGAGTAAGATTTGTCAGTGCAAAAGATGTCACATGGAAATGGTACTGTTTTATGGAGCAAACACAGAAATCTCTGAAGAACTACATATAACCTAATGCTTAAAGGTATGAAAAACACTTCTAGCACCATGACCTAAACCAAAGCTGCAGGTCAGATAACAGAAGTGCTCAGTTTCAGGGATAAGGAAAAAGCAAGGAGAAGCTCTAACACACAGCTGGTAAAAATACACACACTCAAGTAAAATATTGTGAAATATTCTGTATGTAACTCAACCAAATTTTAAACTGCGGATTTTAAGACATTCATGTTTTCCAGAATGACATCTTTATTGCAGCTGTCACTGAACCATAAGGTCTGGTCTTAAAGGAAACAGTTGGTGTCAGATCAAAGTAGCTGCCTTTGAGCAGAGCACAAATGTTCCCCTCCTTCTGTAACTTCTCCACAGTCTGTCTTTAAAGCAGAAATCACATGTATTTTCTAACAATCCCATGAATATGCACAAAACTGATTAGTCAAATCAAATTATCTTTCTCCCCCTTCTGCAGGCTGGGGAATAGCTCTCAAGACAAGCTATTTTACTCCAGGATTGTTTCATTTCTTTGTCATGACTCCTCTTGTGGGACTTTGATTCCTGAACCTTCGGCTGCATTTGGTACCAATATAACCTTCTATATAATTTCACTGCAAATACCAGGATGCTGATTAATACCATGAGTCCACATCCACACACTAAGGGTTGGATTTACCATTTAATCCAGCAAAATGCATATGATTTTTTTTTTTTCCTGGTGCTTTGCAAAGGTGCCTAATTAGCTTTCAATACTGTGAATTGAAAAACAGAGCAAGATATTTTGGTCTGTATTTTGTGTTAATGGTTTAACCTCAACAGCATATCTTTTCCGCAAAAGCTTTGAAAAGCATACAAATTAATGGCAGGATATGTACCACAAAACCCATCACAACTTCAGCATCTAATTAGCAGTATGTGGCAACATTCACACTGATATCCTGTTCACCACAATCTTTGCAAGACTTTATTTTCCGCTTCCAAAGTAACATTAAGGAGGACAGCTGCTCTCACATTCCACACACCAAGCCATAAACATTTATCAAGGTGCCAACAGAAAGCATCACTTCTGGGTTGTCAATATTTAATCTACAGTAAAATTAAATAATGGGTCATTAGACCCAGTTCATCAAGTCAGCAGTTCAGGGCAGATGTTGAGCTGGATGTCAGGAAGCTTCTGAGAAAACCACATGGAATCTTCTGCCATGCTTGACCATGGAAACCTCACAGAGTATCTGTATATGGATCCTACAGATGCACAGCCCACAGCACTGAGTTTTCAAGAACGGGCTGCATCAGCACCACCACTCCTGAGGAATCACCACACTGCAATTGTAGACAGGCAGCCTTGATGCCTTCACTAATGAACTTCACTGAAGTTCACCAGGGAACTTCAGGTAATCTGATAGTAAAAAACAGACCTGTTAACCAAGAAGCTCTGCCCCTTGTTACCCTTTCTAATTTGAAGGCCACCACAAGGCAAAAATGAAAGGATTTATGATTCTCTGTTAGAAACCTGATGTAGTAGTCCTCCTCTTCATTAAATGACTGAAAATGGCACATCACTGTGCAACCCTGTTTTTCCTGCACCTTTTTCCTTTCCAAAGGAGGACCACAACAATTTCTAGCTTATTATAAAGACTCAGCAATCAGCAATGAAGAATAACAACACTCATTTGTCAGGCTATTAGAACTTCTTCCATTTCAAAGACTTCACCATGCTCTCTAAAGTTTAATAAACTTGGCTTGATGGAAGCTCCTTCTTCAGACTGCCGTGGGAGAAGCACATGAAGAGAAAACCTGTCCTTAGGCTGACTATCAGCAGCCATGCCTTCACAACTTTTGTGCAGCTCGAAGATGAGGGAAGGGGTGAATGATGAAGCAACTTGTCTGACCAGGTCTACGGAGAGGACAAAGGCCCCTCTGCCTTACCGTTGTAGCCTTGCCACACAACTTCTCTTTACTCATTTAACCAGTAATAGGCAAAATACAAATTACTTTCTCTAATGGAAAATTTCCCAATCTACAGATAAGCAAATCCTTTTGTTTTCTCCACACTTTCTTTGCAAATAAGAAAAAGAGCACTGCAGTTTTTGTACTAGCACAGACCTGAAGGCAGAATGTAACTGCATATGGCCTATTCCTCATATTTCCCATTGGTTAATGTTTGTTCCAGTTCTCTCTTTAATGGGTAATTTTCTTGAAAAATTTTATCCTTCACAGCACATTACTGTTCTTAATTAGAACATTCCTAAACAATTGCCATTCAAACTTCTGATCACCACAGATAACTCACAGGCAGGTATCATCCACCACTCCCACCACTGGAAAGGTGCTGGGGAGCTATTATAGCCTTTGGAAAGCCCCCTTGTCAGAATATTAGAATCAACTCTGTCGTTCAACTCTATGCCATTTCTTCTTTCCTGAAAGGTCGAAAGTCTTCAAAGTAGTGTCATCACAACAAAGTTTCTAAAACGTAATTAGGTGACTTAATTATTTGTGGGTATATTTCTCTTCGGCAGTATACATGTGGTTGTATTGTAATTTTCACCTGCTATCACATGCAACATGTGCCTTCCAATTTGATTTCTTTTTTTCACCACATCAAAAAAGGAAACCCAGACCTGCTTTCTCTGCCTGTTCTGTTAATCTGCCCCTGCCCTACTTACTGCTCATGTGTCTACTCTGGCATAAGGTGACACACATCCCTGACACAGACATCTACAGTTTTGCATTACTGTGGCTTGGGAGGTTATTTTTTTACTTCAGTGTCCTTCCTCTATAAGCTAATGGAGGAAGTTTACTAATTTCACCAATCTTTTATCTTATGAACCTCAGTATAATATAATTTGCTGCAACCATTTCTGACATCTCACACCTTGTATCAGGTGTGTCCTCTCTGTAAGTGTTCTGCTTCTGAAACTTACTTTATTCTAATTAATCTCTTTGAAACAGCCTCACATTTGTTATCAAGACTTCCACACAACTCCCAGCACTCAGAATAGGTAGAAGAAATATAATTGCTTGTGAATTGTGCAACTAGTTGATGTGAGTAAGGCAGGAAGACAGCAAAAAGCACAGTTTGAGGAATTTAGATCTAATAGTGTTAAGCATAATCCTGTACTATCTTGTAATTTCAGAAAAAATATTTATATAATAAATACACCATTTAAAGAACCTTAAAATTACTGAGAACGCTAATAGTACAAAGTGAACCTCACATAAGCACCCCAAGTATCATCATCATCAAGGGCAATACGTGGGTTATTCACCATAGTAGTTCTCAAAGCCTGGCAAATTCCACTGAAAAGCAGTAAGGGCGAAGCAGACAGGGCTTTCCACTCTTATTCAGCCAATGAGATCCACAGACTTTTTCACTTTTCAGAGACAAGTAAATCTGTTAAATGCTATATTCCTTAGCAGGAGGAGAGAATGGAAACTGATAAATGGAATGGAATGAATGGAAACTAATAAAACTCCAAACAGATGTTCAAAGCATCTAGAAGGGGAAATGGGAATTTATACAGAAATCCAGTTTTATTACAAGTGCTCTGTCAGTGCTACCATTTAGGTGTGCTAATGCAAAATGTATTTATTAAAGAAAGACCCAATTAAGAAAATTGTTTAAGTAACTCTCAGTAGTGCAAGCAACACAACTGTGAATGATGCTGCAGTGCTAACATACAAAAAAAAAAAGATTAGTATGAAAGTTTATATATTAACTTGTAGGAAAAGATGAAGAGCAGAAATGAAACTACTAATAAAAAATTACTACTGAAATTCTTTGTGGGTATTTTTTTACTTTAATGCTAGGGATCTGTGAACACTTCTGTGACTTCTTAGTTTTGTCCAAGAGAATGATTTCACTAACTGTGGGTGCAGTCTTCCAGTGCTGAGGAGCTGGGAATTTTGCCTCTGATTTGAGCAGACTGAGGCTGACACATACAAGCTGCAGCCACTGAAAGCTGGAAGCAGGACACTCCTTCACGTAAAAAAGGCAGAGAGGTACAGCTTTGATCATTTCATATATAGGCAAATCAAGGCTCAAAACTTTTTTTTTTTCCAGAATTATTGCTGTTTTATTGAATAAATTCAAACATTTGTCACAGAGACTTCTACTTTAAGTAAGAAAAACCATTAGAGATCTCTTGCTGAATTATTATCAGTACATTCATCTCTTGATAGAAATAACTAAGTCTTCACACTCACGGGATGCCTATATGAAGAATTCACATAAAATACTTGAAAGGAGGTAAGTCTAAATTTTAAAATACATTTAAATGTCTTGATCACTACCTCAAAAAAGATCACCAAACACAGCTGTAGTTTAAGTCAAACAGCAGTAAAACAGAGAATTCTGTTTGTCTCGAATTCATCAATTTGCTAACAGATACACACGCTGGATTAAGACTTGAGACAGCAATAATACAATCTCTTGAAGAAACCGTGAGATATACATTCTGACAGATGGATTTGGGCTTCAAGCTTTGGCAAGCAACGTGCAAGTTGCAGGACACATACACAAGGGGCAAGGTGTGCACAACACCAGGAGAAGGCATCTGGGTGACAGCACTGGCAATGCCACATGCAAGGCTAGTAGTAACAGACTAAGGCTTCCACGCGGTTTTCTAAGTTGTTCTGGGTTTTTTTTGGCTATTTTGTTTTGCTTTGGCTTTTCTACAAGATTTCCCTACTTTGAAGTCGATCGCCATTGCTGTTCCGGCGCCGTTTCTCCTGGTGCTGCCACAGCACCCTAGTTCTGCCGGCGGCATGACTTCTTGCGGGCTGCTCCGCTGCCCTTCGGGCGGCCGCCGCCTCTGCGCCTCCCGGACTGGCAGGAGGCCCCAGGGCGGCAGCCCCCGCTGGGCCCGGCGCCCGAGGGCTCGGCCTCTGCTTCGGCCTCGGCCTCTCTTTCGGCCTCGGCCTCGGCCTGCCCCTCGGCCTGCCCCTCGGCCTGCCCCTGCCCCTGCCCCTGCCCCTGCCCCTCACGGTGCTCCTCCTGCGCCCCACTGGTGCCAGGCAAGGCGACAGGGACGGGGCTGGCCTGGTGAGGGGCCGTGCCCATGTGGCGCCACGCCAGCTCGCTGCACTGGTCACAAGCCACCTGGATGAGCTGCCTCACGAAGGTGGGCGTCTGCTCCTGCAGGAAGGGCTGCAGCTCCCGCGCCAAGGCCTCCTCGTGCAGCCCGTAGCGACACAGGCTGGCCACGATCCTACCCTGCGCGAAAGCCACGTCCCACCAGCAGGCCCCGCACAGCACCTCGTTCAGCCACAGCTCCAGAGGCTGCAGGATCTCGGCGTAGTTGCGGAACAAAAGCGCCCAGGTTTCGGGAGGGAACCCCGCCACGAGGCCCCCGGGCAGCGGCCCCGCAGTGCCCGGCTCCTCCCGCGGGCCGACGCTCCAGGGCACCGAGGGGTGCGGCACAGCCATCTCCACGAAGCCCTGGTCGGGCGGCGCCGGGTAGATGATGGTGTGAACAGCCTGCCTGCACAGGGGGCACGACGGGTTCTTCCTGGCCCAGCGCACGATGCAGCCCCGGCAGAACTGGTGCAGGCAGGAGCCCACGAAGGCGATGTTGCCCGAGGCTTCGCGGCAGATGGGGCAGCTCCACTCTGCCCTCGTGGCCATGCTGACGGTGGTGGCAGGCTAGAGACGGCTTCGGAACGGGAGCTGCTTGCCCTCGCTGTGTCGCAAGCTGCGGAGAGGGAGAGACCGTGGTTACTAGCTGTCCCAGCGAGAGGAGGAAAGAATGGCCAAGGCCCTGGAGAAACCATCCTCCCAGCTGAGTCCAGAGGGCACCCAGAGGCACAGCTCACCTTCAGTTGCCTGCCCCAAGAAGGCAGGGTGGGGAAACGGGAGTGGTGGCCCCGGGATTGGCACTGGGAGTTCCCAGTGGTAACCATTCAGTTTGGGAGGAAGCCTCACCTTCTCTCCTTTTCCACTCCATTTTAGTTCCAAATAACCAGCGTGAAAGGTGGGGGGGAGTGAGCATAACATTTTACCAGGGGGAGGGATATATGTCTAGCATGTTGAGAGTCTGAGATTAGTGTTTTTTGATTTGGCAGTGTACTGAAGCATACCAGAAAGCTTTTGCAGACGACAGGAACTAATGGCAAGTCCACTCTTCAAAACAGGAATAATTTTAAAGTTTCAGGCTAAACTGCTGGCCTGCAACATGAAACAATGGTATTTTACTGGTTTTGCTGTGGAGGTGTGCTTTTGAGACAAGAGCCTTAGGGACCAATAAAGTGTTGTGCATAGTGGTTTACAAAAGTGCCTAGTCCTAAAATAGGAGTTACATGATATGTAGCTAGATATTGAAGGAGAGTTGTGTTTGATTAATTGCCAGAATTAGCTAATTCTACACTAACTTTGTTTCCTAAGCAGATGTATTCATCAAAGGAAGTTCTTTCCTACTTACTTTTGTGACCAAGCTGGTAATTCTATGATTTCTAGTACATCAATTAGCCCTAATAACATATGAGTTAGAATTTAAGGATATGCTTGAGGCGCAGTGAGGATTCTTCTGGGATCACGGAAGTAATTTCACTAGCATTAAAACAACTGTCAAACTGCCAAATCAGAGCCTGTTCAAAGTTTTTTTTGGGAAACAGTTTTCTCTTGGGAAATAGCCGTAGATATTTTGTGCCTGGAAGTCTTAAATCAAATTAACCTCATCCTGCGCTGAAACTCCTGTTTTAACTTCCTGAAGCAATCAGATTACCTAGGGTAGACCCAAGCCCTCTGGGTGGAAGCCCTGAGAAGATAGCAATTTAATTTCTGTCCTATACTGTATCTCTAAACCTGGGAGACATGTTTGCTTCTGTAGACCCCTATGAAACACAGAATATAATTATATTCCTCTTAAGCAAGGCAGCAAGCAAGCCATAGCAATAGCAATCTTGAAGTAATAATCAGCTCTGTTCAACTAGAATCAAGAATTCAATGTCAAATTAGGATTTTGAATTTAATGTAAAATGCTTCTGTGGCTGGCTTTCAGCAGTGAGACACATTTCCCAGAGAGAGACAAGGACCTTCTGCTCCTGCAGTCATTGGCTTTGTGGAAACTAATGGAAATACTGCAACTCCCCTGACAGATCTCAGACAACTCATCATTATTGTAATAAATAATAAATGTCAAAGGTGTGTCTTTCATGAAGGGCTTCTACCTATTACAGGAGTAACTCTCCATGTTCTGCTTAAAAAAAAAAAAAAGCATTGAAATTACATAAAAGTAGAAGTACACATCCAGTACACCCATAGGCACAGTTGATTTATGCTGGGTGGATGTGTTGGTATGATGACCAATCTGTAAGGGGAAGAAAGCACCTAAGAAAGGAAACAAAAAGCTACACAGCATCAACTGCAGAAACAGCATACAAAGAACTAACCATAATGCCCTTTTCCCATCCCCATGTGACTGCTGGAGG
The DNA here is from genome assembly GCF_971803275.1 of Cyanistes caeruleus. Taxonomy (NCBI): domain Eukaryota; kingdom Metazoa; phylum Chordata; class Aves; order Passeriformes; family Paridae; genus Cyanistes; species Cyanistes caeruleus. The sequence continues at coordinate 14,473,969 of NC_141732.1, forward strand.
TGATGAAGATAGAGAAATTGTGAATAAAATGAAACCTGGGAAGAAGGCAAGAGGTGGTGGGAGGCCCTTTTAAGAGTTGGTTCTAATTCTAATTAACATACTCTGATTTTGTTGTTAATACTTAAGCAAATTCCCCAAGCTGAGTGTTTGGCCCATTAGGTAATTGGTGAGTGATCTCTCCTTGCCCTGATCTTGACCCACAAGCCACTTCTGATATTTTCTTTCCCCAGTCCAGCTGAGGAGGGAACTTGATAGAGTGGTTCTGGTGGGCATCTCTGATCCAGCCATTGTCAGCCCACCACAGGTTTTCACCAGTGAGCAGCATTTTGTCATTCCACATGGTATCATACTGCACACAGCTGTAAGCACTCTCACCACAATTGAAACGTTATTTTTGCACCAGTCCATAGCTTTTCTCTTCCCATGTGTCTTGATCATTTCTGCCAGACACTGAAATGTAAGTGGTTTCTTCAGGCCGTAAGGCAGCAAAGGCATTTAAGGAAACTGAAAAGACTGGAAATAGTTTTAAACTCAGAAACTTCTTAAGTTTCTTAAGCTTTATTACTCATTGAGCTGTCCTGCAGAAGCAGCAGAAGTCCACAGAAATATGACAGACTAGCTCCCTGACACTAAAGATTGTGTCAAGGACCAGCTTTCTCAATCCCTGTGGTCTTGACACAAATTTCACCGGGGTGCCCTACAGCTCTCATAGCACCAGTGCAAAAACCTGCTGTTCTGCAAAAAATACGGTGATTAAGAAATCCCTGTTGGAGAAAGACTGTGAGTAAAATACTTCTTATTTAACATTTTCAGCATGTTTTCCCTTGAGGGCTTTTTAATACACTCTAAAGTAAGATTGTAAATAAAAACTTACTGATGTCTTTGTAAGGGATTCAAGAGAATAAATTCTACCCTGCAGATCAATCATACATACTTTTGCAGTCCCTATGAAAGCCAATAGAGAAATGGTTAACACAAGAATTGATTTTTCACTAGATAGTCTTTTGAAGGGATGTGTTAATATAAAGACCAAGACATCTCTGAAAATTCCCTACATTTTGAAAGAGGTGATAAATATAAAATGAACAGACAAAGCACAATCAATATGAAAAAGGTTTTGCAAATAAGAATCCGTTTAAATCCCTTGAAATACAAATGTGAACAGGAAATACAGATGTTAGCAAGGACTGAAGGAAAAAAGAGTCTGAGCACAGCAAAATTTATGCTGGACTCACAAACTCAGTTTAAGAGAAATTCAACATTTTCCCATGGAACTGAGAAGTAACATAAGATTACTTAAGAAGTAAGATTATTAGATTATTAATGAAAATAAATGTGTTCCTTAAAATTTTTCATTTGAAGAGCAATAGCAACTATTTCTAGAATAAAAATGCCATTTAGTCTGCAAAAACAAAATCACTACACCTTTTCATCTAATATCCCAAATAAATAAAGTCAAAGCTCATTTAAACCGACCAGATTTGAGTTGTTTTCTTTTATCAAGCACAATGTCCCAGCAGGACAAGAAAGATTCACTTTCTTGTCCTTCCCCTCCCAAAATCAGTCAACTGAGCAGAGTGTGGAGATTGGGACTGGTGTTGTGCTGGTTTATGTCAGGGAGGAGGCAGGGGGATGTTGCTAGCAATCTCCACCTAGGATAAGCCTGGGGCTGAGAAGAAGCCCTTTCCAAATAAAATCTCGTTGAAACCACTTGTAAAACACGCTGTTTTATATGAAGAAAGAAAAAAGAAGAAAAAGAAATAGAAAAAAAGATTTTTTTAAAAAAATGCCATTTTCATAAGGATTGTTTCTGAGGACTCCCAGTCAGTTTTAACTTCAAATCAGCTTTAAGAACAGGCTGGCGAATTGCAGTACCCTCCAGGACTTGAGGCTGCAGTACTGCAGCAGAAGGGAAAACAGGACTACTAAAGATACAATTCAAAGAGAACCCCCCATACTCTCTCTCTCAGTCTGTTTTATAAGTGTTTCATCTCTACAGCAGAACTATCAGGGGGATCCCTTTCATTATTTTTGAAATACATTTGTCATTCAGTTCACTCAAGATTTCCACACTGGACACTACTCATTTGGTGTGTAGTCTTTGAAACAGAAGTGTGTGATACTATGGGGACTGAAAGCTGACCTTTAATTTAATTTCTATGGACCATTCACTTAAGAGTTGCACTCAGTGACCCTTGTCCCTTCCAACTCAGAACATTCAATGATTCTTTAAAGTATTGGTAGACTTTTAAAAAGGTGCCCCTAATGATGAGATGAGTATCAAGCAACTATAAAGGGACCAGTGTAACTATCTTTGGAATTGGTCCTTCTCTGACCAGGTTAGGAGAGCTCCAGAGGTGCCATTCAGCCTCAAGGATTTTTTGAATCTATGATAGATTTCAAACAAGCAATAATTACACTGTCCTATTAGCATATAACTGCAGGTTCTGTAATGTGCGTTAGCAGCTTTCAAAACCAGGTTTTCCTTAGTAAAATGCCTAAGCTCTAGCTCAACTGCTAGCAAAACCAGAAGAGAAACATTTGCTGAAAATGAATTCTTAAATTACATAAATGGGAGGTAGGTCTGAGGCTTCTCTGCCTAAAGTTGTCCTGTTGCTGGTGTTAAATCTGAGTCCTCAGCATGACCACTCACTGAAGCCCAAGGCTAAATCGTACCTATAAATCCAAAACCAGAGCACAGAAATATCTTCCCAGGCTTGAACACAGATTACAGTTGATCGAGGGCACTCAGTTCAAAGCAGCATAGATTCAAACTGTTTCTGAAAAAATGAAAATACCAGGAATTTTTTGTATATCTCTTCCTCTTCTTCTTTTCCCTGCAACAATATTTGTTCAGCTGATCTGCTAGAACAGGATTAATTTTTTTTTTCTTTTTAAAATAAAGTTCATTTTTAGGCCGGAGGTATCTCTGACCTAGCTCAGCATGGGGTCATGAAGGTGTATGGAAGGAAGATGGAATCTGTAGGAATGTTTCCCTGAGTCAAACCAGGAACAGAACTCCTACCTACTGTGTAGTTCCAGCACCAGGCAGGTGTCCTGTCTGGGTCCTCTCCCTCCACTCTTTTGTGCCTCTGCCTGGAAGATGAGCAGATGACACTAACTCCTCTACCTCACTTCTGTTTAAAATTCCCACTTGGAGTTTTAATTTTTGTGTTGGGACTTAATTGAAAATAAGCAACAAAGAGCCTTATAAGTGAAAGTGGGAATTAATATGTACCAATGAATTCTGGGTTTAAGTTACCCCTTTTACCTTTCTTGAACCCATCCAAGGCTGACCAGGTAATTTGCTGACCCTGTAAACTCCATGTCCAGCCTGCTCAGGTAGCAATTAAATAAAGAACAGGTGATGGAAGAATAATAAATTAGCTGTGTCTAGAGTCATTCTTTTCCACTCCCTTTTTTGATTATTCCTTCCTTTTGCTTCTGTGGTAGTTACAGAGCTCAGGATTGCTTGAACTGCTTATAGATCCCTAGAAAAGCCACAGTGGGAGGGGTGGCCTCACTTTCACCTCAGACAATCATTTTTTTGAAAAATAAATAGAACTACAAAACTGGTGTTTTTCCTCCAGAAGTCAGACATCTATCCTGCTCTCTGTGTCATCTCTTCCTGGACATCATGTTGCCTCCCTCCCCGTTTTCTGCTGCAACTGCATTGCAGATACCTCTGCAAAGATCAGTTGTAGTACAACTAATTACATAGTGAAATTAGTTGTGCTCATTTTCAGATTTTGCTAATTTAATATCATTGTTGTAGGCATAGCAACCAGACTGAGAAATACATTAGAAAGCCTGTTAGAAAAGTTCACCTCAGGTGTGGCTAAAAGACTCAATGGTACACATCAAAGAAAATCTTCCAACTAAAGGCTCAGAACAAGAAAATAAATCAGTCTGTTGGTTTTTGCAGCTGAGGGAAATCAGTGGCTAATTGCAAGTTTCTGTTGGCATTTCAAAATGAAAATACCAGGAATGACCAGGAGGAAGGATAATGAGAGTTTTGTTTGTACAGGACCAGTGAGAGTCCATGGAAGTCACAGGGAATCTGTCCTCCACACTAGAACCTGTCTCTTTGCCCAGCAATCACCCTGAGCCACATGATTGAATCACATCACTTGTCTTTCTTTGTTACTGCTAGAGTAGATGGAGATACTCCTCTGCTTTCTTCCATCACACAAACAAAACAAAAACAAAACAAAAAAATCAGTCTTAAGGCTGAGGACCAGATGCTTCAAGACTGTCAGTACTTTTTTGGTGAAAGAGAATTGTTTGATGAAGTCTAATATCATGTTTGTACTGTATTCAGGGGATTATTTAATAGCAATATAAACCTGCAACATAACATCTGAATACATTTGAAATGTATCAGTCCCTTTTAAAATGAAAACATGATCATTGAGGACAATAAGTAGGTTTATAAGCAACAATTCTAACAGTTATTCTGTGTACAAAATCAGGACAACTTCAGGCTAATTTTTTCTCTCATTAGTATGCTGGCTGTTTGACTGTAAAATAAGTCATTCCTTATGCTAAAATTCAAGGTTTTCCACAGTGCACAACTGCAAAGTAGTATTTCTCAGGTATTCAAAAACCTGAAAATATAAAACCCTGAAAATCAAAGTCTATCTTTTAAATCATTAAACACAAACATTTGAATTTAAAACATTTTTATATCTATGATGCAGATAAATCAGATCTATGAAAACAGTGACCATAACCGAGGGTGAAACAATTCTCTTTCACCCAGAAATGTACATGTTTTGTTAACAGTAAAGGTAACAGGAAGGGAAAATATTGTGTTGATTTCTGGGAGGAGGTTTCTTTGTGTTTTTTCCGAAAAGGATGAAATATTTTTCCTTTTTTTTTTTTTTTTTTTTTTTCCTGCATACTAGCACTGAAACAGTATTGATTCACTGAAGACTCCTTTGAAGTGTTCCCCTTTAGGTGTCATTAGATGGTACCATGTCACAGATTCCTTTCACTGGATACAACACTGCTTTAAAGAAATTCTATTGTAAGTGCATTTTGTTCTGTTACTTTGTGATGCTTTTATTTGTACCTGTGTTTTAAAAACTCAGTGGTGCAGCAGGAATATGAGGCTGCAATAAAGGACAAATTGGATCCCTGAGACAGGGGATCTAGATCTAAGCTTTCATTGTGACTCAATGAAACAACATTCTCTGCTTAAGGTAAACTTTGTACTTCAAACACACACCAGTAATATGAGAGTTGAGAACTCTTTTGGTTTAAGTCTTAATCAAACCAGCTATAGTGGACCTAAAAAATACCTGCAGGGGAAGCACACATAATCCTGTAAAACTGTAACAGTGTTTTCATTATAGTCATGTCAACATGGCATGGATAATTTTCTTTCTGGAGGAAGGAAATCCAAAATCGTACACAATCTGAACAAGAAATGAGGATGTTTTAACCTGTTCAGAAGATTTGTGCTGCAGATTACTGACCTGACAAATGTAGTGTGTCTATGATAAATAAAGAACAATAAGGATTCAATTTCAAGTCTCCTTGTGCAGAATAATTGCAAGCTGGCTATTCTAAGGCTAATATGCATAGTCAAATTAATGATTTTGTGACAATCCAGAAGTGAGATGCTCTCAGTTTCCATAGGTGGGGGGGAGAAGTGGGAATGGAACATGTGTCAGTAATTCCAACTCACTGTCACAGATCAGAAGCCTCCTTGATCACTCAGCTCTTTCTGGTACTGCTGTCCTCTAAGATGACAGTGTAAGCATCCATCAAACATGTTCAAAAATGCAATTTCTTTAGATACTTCATCACTACTTTACTATGTTACTACCACTTCATAATACTTCATTTATTTGTGTTACAAAGTAATTTATACTCATCTCTCACAAACATCTTGATGTACTTTTGGCTGGAGTTCTGTAATCAAAAAAAAGGGCTATCCTTGCTCTGCTATCAATACCTTCCAAGTGAAGGAATAGGCTTTGAATAAGCCTTAATCTTCTGATGAAATCTAAAGACTTTTATGCTACTGTAACCAGTATGAATATATGCTGAATCATAATTAGATTTCAAAGATCTATTTACAATTGCATTTTCCATCAGATTTCTCTCCACTAGCATGGTATCTGCCCTTAAATTTGCCCTCACAACCATGTGGGAGCATATGTCAATGCTTGAGGCTCTCCCCTCCACCCAGAATGTTTGCAAGGCAGTCACCTATTGAAGTTACTGTGGATGTTATTTTTATATCCTGCTGTAACAGCAGCCATCTATTGACTATAGATCACAGACTATAAACTCTGTTTATTACTGGAAAAATTATAAGTGTAAGCACCATTTATCCATTTTCTCTAAATATTTCAACACAGAAAAAAACCCAAACCTCCAAAAGAAACCCAGGCCTTGGAAGCACATCAGCCCCCTGACCTTACCAGAGAACTCTGTCAATTCTACCAATCTCTCCTTTGTGCAACACCAACTCTGTCTTCTTAAGGCAGGACTGTACTATGCAGCATCTGAGTTCCTGTAAAAGAAAGACCCAAAGCCAGAATAGGCAACATAAAATCCCCCTTCTCTGGGTATCTTATTATATATAATACAAGTTTTTGATGTCACTGTGGAAAAATCTTTGCAGAAATTAATGCTACTAGGTAATTTTCTAGGTACCAGTAAGCTTTCCTGGATACCTCACTCATTAGAAGATGTTGTTTATTCTCATAGAGTTAAGGCCACTGCTGTAGTTCCTTAAATCACTCCTGTTGGGATATATCTTGGTAACCTGGGATACTCTGTGCAATGTGGAGGGAGGCAGGTAGAGTCCCACCATCCTGGTAGATTAAGTTCACTGTGCTGCTGCATGAAGAATCTTCTGCTAGCCAGTTTACTGTGAAATCCTTCTTAGCCCAAGCCACACCAAAGTAAAATGCAAGTAAAATCATTCATTGCATTCAGTATAGAAGCAGCTACAGAGACTTAAATGAAGAATGAAGGAAAAAGCACTTTTAAACTACTTATGGCTAAATTCAATCTGAATTGCTATTGCTCCCCCTCTGGCAGACAGACTCATCACTTTTCCAAACACTTTGCTAGAGAATCCCTGCTTTCTCATTTTAATGAGTAAATATCTATTTCTTATGGCACATTCTGGTTTGTACCAACAACCTGACCTTCTGAAGACCCGTAGGACTGAGACAGACTAGAACTTTCCTTACAAACCTTGGCCATTCCTTCATGTTCATGAAATTATCTGCCTTTTCCTCTCTGCTGAAATAGTTTCACTTCCTTCAGGGACTCAAGTTTTTTTAACCCAGGTGTCAGTTTCTGTGTTTGGTTAATTAACAATAAAATCTCTCCTTTTGGTAAGCGGCTGCTTCTAGATCTTTACTTATGAAGGGTCTTTGATGCTAAACCTCTTATGAATCACTCTGTGAGGACAACAGATATGAGGTAATCCCCACCAACACCTCACATCTGAGCACACCAAATGCAACATCCATTCTATGTGCAGTATTCATTGGCCCTTTTGTCATCCACATCTGATTTTCCTTTACAGAAGATCATTCCCTCAGAAAAGGTGTGAAAATATCACTGATGATGTACACTAATGGTTGCCTTACAGAGGGTTCAAATTCAGCCAGTCAGCAGTTAAGCAGTCTTAAAAATGGAAGATAACAAGGAGACAATGTCTCTGTCTCTCCTTTTTTCTTACTAAAATAGTACCTGTGCACCATCACATTTGTTTAGATTTCTTGGCTTTGTGTTACCTTTTTTCTTACGGGAGTTATGAGCTTCGGGTCTGCTAAAGGACATTATGCTCCTATGGAAATACAACAATTTTAGCTGTAAAAGGAGCAGTGCCTCTGTCTTGAAGAATGTCATCTTTTATGTCCTGCTGCTCCCATTTAATTACTATTCTTTTCCTATATCCCTTTCCTTACCTTGAAAATTAATAGATTTCATAGTATACTGGGTAGCTAGGAGGAAGCAGAGGGTCACTAAAGAGACGATCTGAAATAGTTCAGCACACCCTTAGGACAAACTGCAGAGATATTATTAAGTACCAGCAGCTTAAGAGGAACAAAAAGCAACTCCCCAAAACAAGAGTTGAGTAAGGAGCACAAAGGCATTAAAAATCCATGTGCTATAACTTCTGTTACCAGTCAATTTGGTCATTCCTGTACCAATGTGCTGGCTGATACTGAATAGCTCAGAAGAGCTCACAATCACAAAAGGGAAATTCTGTGCTAAAAGTGAGTTTAAAAATTTGGAATAATGCAGAGTTTCTGACAAGGACATTCAGAGAAGTGAAGAGTGAGCAGAGCTACTCACTGCCTGTTCAGCCATTAGAGAAGGTTAATTCCTTTGACAGGGCACTTTGCCAGCTCTGACTTAACCTGGCCATTTTGGAGTAATTAGGGCCATTTCAGAGTAGTCCAGTCCCACTCTTGCTGCTTCTCCTTGGAACAGGCAGCAGCTGAGAGTTTTGCAAAACAGATAATAAAAGTGCAAGTGTGGTGGGTCCTGCTGGCTCACATACATGTTAAAACATAGAGAACTGATCTGGGACAAAAGTGGCATTTTCAGACATCAAACACAGAGGTAATTACTGTCAGGGGAAAGGCTGGCACTGCTTAGAACTGCCTGGTAGGAGAATTTAGATGGAAATTACTAGATTAAAGTTTTTAAGTGAGGAAGGAATGATGCTTAGGAATTCTAAATTCTCCAATCAAAGCCAATCCATATTTTCAGAGCATTTTGGGAGGAAAAACATTTGGATATTTCATTAAAAACTTGATCTTTTATTTTTTATGGAAGATTTGCAAGAATTATTTGCTCTAGCTTGGCTCTAGTTTGACGTACCTGGGCATCTGCCACTGCATGATTGTCCCACTCAGAAGAATATTGGGGGCAAAAAAACCCTCAGCAATCAGGTTTTAGAAAATTACTGTCTTTTTCCTCAGAATTTTCCTCTCCCACTGCATTCGTCCCTAATAAGAGCAAAGATCTTTATATCCTCACAGCCGCTGCTCAGCACATCTTGACCTACAATGCGCTGCTGCGAGTATCGGTACAGGTCATTAAAAAACTTAAATTAGAGATTTGAATGAAGCACAAAAATTTCCTGCCTGTAAATTCTAGACAGATTTTTTGTGTGATTGGTTTTTTCATTATGCCTTTAATCAATCTATTTGTATGCAGCTTTACTCTGACATAATAATAAATAATAATAAAACTGTGTTTATTATAGATTAACAGGAATTTTGTCAAACCTCAACAGAATCTGAAGCAAAAGTGTCATCAGGTACAGTGTGACCAGTTTCAACTTCACTTTTAAAGTAATTTGTACGAGAGTGTAGCGAAAGACACATTTCTGCACCTGAAAATGCTTTACAAGCATGCCAGTGCTTTTTCTCACAATTTTCTGCTTTTAACAAAAATGCTTGTAACAAAAAACTTACACTGGAAAAGGGAATGTTCCACGGTATATGATCAGTCATTCATTTTAAAAGCTTCTAAAATTCCACAGCTCCTCCACTTCTAACACAAGCTTTTTATTTTACTTCAGTAATTCAGAGCTTTCCATTGAGGGGGAAAAAAAAAAAAAGGAGAAAAGAAAAAAAAAATAACAACAACAAGATCAAAAACATCTAATTCAGAATTGCTAGGTTTCATGTATTTCATATTGGTTTTACCAAAACATCCTAAAGAAATAATAGAATAGCAGTATTAGGCAGAAGAAGATAAAGAGGTAAAGATAACAAAAGGGGATTTTAAAAATTACCAAAAAAGACCAAAATTACTTTAAAAAAAAGACCAAAAAGTGCAAAAATTCACAGGGACTCTAGACAGCTCCCATGGAGGGCCCAGAACTATAGCAAAAACATGTTGCACAGAGGAAGGTTTGGAATATGGCAACAGAGCAGAAGTCAGATGGAGGCATGAGGAGATAAAGGATGACCACAGACCACATTTAAATCAAGTACCTGGAGAGTCTTTATGCAGAAGCTGGGGCTGGGGGAATTTTGCTAAATACCTGTTCTCCAATGTGTTGAACTCCAACACTGTGGCTATTTGGGTCCCGAGCTCTTCATGTGTGGATGATCGTATCTTGGTGCCTAAAATTAGGAAGGAGACGGATGGCTTAGACACTGTGCAGCTGGTTTGCAAATGAAGGAGCAAACTGAAGACCTGATGTTAAAATGGTTTTCGTGCCCTTACAACCCACGTAAGTTACAGTCCCTAGGCCGTGCTTTGCTTATTCAACATACAGAAAAAGAAATAAGCACTGTGTTTGGCATGACTGTACGTACTTCTGATGACATTCTTGTGAAGACAGCCTGGTACACTGAGTTCCAGTGAGGGCATTGATACATAATACAAAAAGATCCCAGCGGTTTCTAAAGGCAACAGGCAAGTGAATCTTATGAGCTCAGAAATGAACAGGGGAAATCTAGAAAAACAATCCTTCAGCAAGTAATGCAGGGGGTTTATGCCAAACCCGAGGACTCTGGAGATTGTGCTGAAATTCACAGCAGGAATGTTGTTGGGACAATACTGAAAGAAATACTGAAAGACAAAGCACTGCAAGGAGAAGTGTCTGTGTAGGCAGTAATTCACCAAAATCAAGAAGTCTGCAGCCCCAGGAGCAGGAACACTGAGGGAGCTTGGTGTGCTGCCCTGAGAGAGGCAGGAAACAAAGGATACAGTGGTACAGAGTTGTTGTGGTCATGCTCTGCTTAAAACAATGCAGCCAATGGGAACTAAGCCAAGGAAGGGTCCAAATAGTGACCAAAAGTTGAACTTCACTTCATTAACTCAAAAATATATATTGCTTTTCACACTCCCTCATATGCCAACAAAATTAAACATGTATATGTATTACACATGTGAATAAAGTCTCTCAAATGCCACCTGGTCATGAAATTACATCAGTTAGAACTTTACCTTTTTCCCACTCTCAAACTAAGCAATAGACATGTGACTTAAGAGGGAAAGGAGGTCAGAGGAGACTCCACCTTTCTAATCTGGGGCAGTTGAAGGTCTGCACCCATCTCTTCCCCCCATAATGATGCCTACGGTTGTGCTGATACCACTGACTTACCCTTTCTGATCTTAGTGCCATGGCAATTTCTGACCCATAGTCTGTCACAGTAATCAATAAATCACACTGTTCATGAAACACCATATTGCACATGACCAGACTTACAGCAATGAATTGGTTCTAATCAGAAATGGAGCCCAGCCACACCCAGCCCCTCTGATCTCTGAGGTCCAGCTGGAGCACAGGGTAAGTGGGGTATGTTCTGCCAAATTTCATACTTTAAAAATACTTTCTGTGAAAGTGTATGATTAAGTTGTTTCAGGTATTTGGACAGACGATATACAACTAAGAAGGGGAAGATCTTGCTACCTCTGGCGCCACTGTCTGTTTCAACGCTGCTTTGAAGTTTTCTCAAGGAGTAGCTTTTTGGCCTCCTGAACTCTTCAGCTTTCCTTTCCATGTGAGACAGAAGGTATATGTTCAATCTGCATGTTTTCAGTGTGGGCACTTCCCCTTTCTAGAGGTAGGGCAAAGCAGAACCCTTTACAAAGTGAATATATTTTTTCCTTCTCTCAGCAGCATAGTCCAACCAGGACAAAAGCACCATGCTGCAAAACATGGCAGTCACATGAAGGAAAAAGTTGTCACCACTCTGGGAACCTGCTGGTCACATAAATAAAGCAGAGCATTGTGTCATGAAACCACAAACATACAGTCAGGCTTCATAAAGGAAGAGAAATCCATCTTGCATGAACTACTGTGAACTGCTCAAGGTTCACTGCAGCTCCCACTCCTGAATTTGAGACTCTTCCAAAGACAGAGTGAGAAACTGAGATGGCAATTGAATTCAGTTTTGTGCTGATTTCATCACTGAATTCTTGCTTTATCCACAAAGCAAAGTGGAAGTTCACATCTCATCCAGATTTTTCTGGTCTTTTGTGTCAGTTCTAGACAGATCTGTCTCATGGCTGTCTCTAACCTGAAGTCCTATCACTGCTGGTTTTTGACATCTGAATCTAATTCCTCCAGGTACTCATATCTGAGAAGGTCTTGGTGTCTACTGTTTTTTTAGGGCAATGATGATGCATATGTTGTTATACTTCTTTCAAACTTCATTTTCCAAAGTTCAGTCTCCTCCTACATGAAAACAATGACACTCACTGATAACACAGATCTCAAAGCATCTGGAATAGAGGAAGAATATGATTTTCTGCTTCCTCTTTCATGCAATAAAACTACACTGTCCATGTTCAGCTCAGTAGATTGTAAAATACTCACTTTCAAATTCCAGCTTTGGTTATTACCCTGCTGGCTGAATTCATGCCCCCAGGTATTCAAGTGTTCTTTCTTTGCCCAAATCTTAGACCTCACAGCCACAACTTAGAGCTACAGTGAATTTAACAATCCAAAACAATGATTGCACGGAATCAACTGGCAATGGGTAATTGCATTAGGAAAAAGAAGCATGATACCAAAAGGTTTTGTTGCACCCATAAATGAGCTACCTTTATAGAATTACTTAACCTACTAAGCATTTATAAATGGGTTTACTCTAATTCTCCTTCAAATCTTGAATTTATGACTTCAGTTTTAATGGACTTAGTCACTGAATTCTAAGTGTTCTGAACAGGTTCAACTAAAACATTTATTTTAAATAACTGTAAATTATATACTGAAAGCATGCACTTTGTTTTCTTCATATTATACTGTTTCAGTTTATTACAAAATAGACTTTTTCTCCTTGCTCTGCTATTTCAGTTTGTCTTTTATGGATATAGCTGATCAAACTTCAATAACTTAAGAACAGGGTTTACATTCTCCCTGTTGAGCCTTTATGTTTGATACATTTCACACTTGTATTTTCTTCCACTTCTCAGTCAAATGCAATGTGTGCTTCAAAATTTTTAGTGTTCTTATTTATGTGTTTTCCATGCTCTTTACTTTTGTATTACCACTACTAGTTACTAACAGCTTTTAAAAAGAGGAATTGGAATTTTCTTGATTGTAGGACTACAAAATTCTGGTTTATTGCTTGTTGGAAGAGCATCTTTTCTCTATGGTTCTATGAGCTCTGTGCTAATCTGTTCCTTTAATCCAGAAGAAAAAGATAATTATATTTTTACATTATTATTAATACTGAGTTGATAACCTGCAGATCTTCTCAGTTCTTTTCCATACAATTCACCAAACAGTCCGTTTTTTGAGGGCCACTAACAGCCATGTAACAACAATCAAGTTATCATTTTTTAAAGATCAAAATTTTTCATGTAGCCCAAATCAAAGCTGAGACTTTCAGTATTGCATTACAGGGTTGTGTTTTGTTGGTTTTTTGGGGTTTTTTTTCCGAACAGAGGCATCAATGTGCCAAATATCTGTGGATAAACTAGTAAGGACTGGCAAAATGACCTGCCCCTGCTGCTGCCTGGACTGTCCAAGAAGCTGTGGAGCTCCTCAGGGAAAATACTTGTTGGCATGTGAATCAAAGAGGTGTTCAGGCACCACAGCTGCATTCTCAATTGCTCTGTACTCAGCAGCTTCTGGTTCTGTCTGGCAAGATCCCAGACATAGCTTATGATTGATGAAGCCTGAATTTCAGGAAAGCATCCAGGATTTTTCACCTGTACTAATATTTTGGGAACAGACATTTTAGCAGAGCACAGCTACCTGAAACTTTGGCTCTTTCTGTCACATTTTATGTCCTGATAGCTAGAGAAGACTAGACAGAGCTAAACAGAAATTATTTTGTTTCTGAATGAAAGCTGAAAGTAGGAAATATCACTTAAGCTGAATCAGTTATGGTATCTACATGCTCCATTCATTAAATCAGAATAGCCTGAAGGAAGAGGAAGAAAAAATGGGGAATTACCACAGGAGGATGAAGAAACTCCTTTCTCCTATGTCCTCAATTAACTTTACATGGATCATCAGCTGCAGGCTGTGATTTGTCACCTTTGAATTATTTATAATTTGTTTAAAAAAAATAAAAGTATGGCTACTATTTGACAAATGGTTTCTGGACAGGGACTGCTCAATCTCTGCATGCTCAGAAGTTTCCATGGCAACAGGCAAGTCCTTGGTGAAACTCAAAAATAACAATTAAAAGTAAATAGTTTTTTGTATGTATAGGATGCTTCCACTCACAGAGAGCTTCAAAAGAAAAGGTGGATCCCTCTCCATTACCCATCCCTCATAAAAGTCTCATAAAAAACAATAAGCAGATAGAAGAGTTTTGTGTTCAGAATTTCCAGTCAGTTTTAATCTTAGGTTTTAAGCACAGGGGGAAAAAAGCGTTCATACAAGCTAATACAAGTAAATACAAGTTAAAGACTGTCTCTAAAACAGGCCCAGAAGAGGATGCAAAACTGAGAAATTAAATGCCATTCACTTAATTCTGAAACCAGTATACCTGCTCTTATTCATCTGTGACAGTGGCAAGATGTTATGTATCCCATTGAAGAATTGGAGAACATACTTCCCCTCCCCTTTGTAATCCTAACAAGTGCAGAAATGAAATTGTGAACAGGGGAAAGAGATGAAAATGAAATCTTGGTCTAGCAGCAACTAATTCCTGATGTAAATGGAACTGGTTGAATTCTCTATCTCTGCTCTCCATCTAACCATTATCAGTGTTCAGTGTCCAAGTGTCCAAATGCTCCTCTCTGAGCCACATTTCTGCAGAACCTCATCAGCAGACACAGGGCTGGCTGGAGACTGAGACAACATAAGGATATTGTTTATAATGTGCAGAAAAGCTCTTCAGACACATTGTTTAAAGCCTTTTTAAAAATGACCTAAAGTTGCGTGTGCTGAGTCATGTCTGACAAAGACTTCTTCCTGATGCATGCAAAACCTGGACCAGTCAAGTGTAAAGAGAGAGGACCACTTCTGCAAAAAAAAAAATCATGAAACTATGAATTCCTAGAGCAAGGATGCTCTGGGGAGGTCTCTAGATCAGCTAAGGAGCTGACAAACTGTAAAAAAAAAGTCATGAAGGAGCATGACAAGTAACACCTGGGAAAAAACAGAGAAGCAAGCATGACTGCAGGAAAATTACTTGTTCTCTGTGGCTCCTAAACATCATTACAACAAAAAATCATAAATGATCACAGCAAGAGAAGGACCTGCTCCATTGTCTTGAGAATTTGCAGCTCTGGAGGAATGGGTGTCATATCTCAGCAGAGACAATTGCTGCTGCAGTTTGAGTGATCTTTAGAAATGCTGTTTAGAGGACAGTGGAAAAGGCAGCAATTTCTACTGTGCTTTGTTAAGGATTGTTCCATGTTTATTTATGACAAAGTACACAAAATCCTCTGGAGACCTACCAGAAGAAGGGAGCTTTATTTCAAACAAAATTTAAAATCCTCATGAATTTCCAGTGCCTTCTCTCTTGCTAAATTTTTCAGGCATTCTGAGGGATCTGGAATGATATAGTCAGAAATAATTTACACTTGCTTTCCCCCTTTATCAGTTTCTGTATTTTAAGGTAATCTTTTATGGCCCAAACAAAATGCATTTAACTTTCTGCTGTGAGTTAAAACCTTTGTTGCTAAGTTGGTCTGTCCTTACAGCTCACAGGACATGTGATTATTTTCTTTTTGTCATCCAGTTAGAGGCCACCAAAAAGACTCTGATCACACCAGAATGAAAGAAAAAATCTCTTCCACAGTGGACTCTCATCACTTGTTGGGGAGGATGAAACAGGGAAACCTTGTGAATATGATTGTTTAACGAAAGATTCTGAAGGTACAAGGCCTAGGATCGAGATAGAAATGAAAGCCTGCTTTGAGCCATACGATACAGAGTACTGGTTACTATATGACCAAAGAACAATAACCTAGCCAGTTGAAGGAGAATGCTGACAAAACAATGTCCTTATGCTAATAGAAAAGTCCAAAGGTAAAGAAGCAAGGAAAGAACTTGTAAAGCTCTGTAGAGTATAAAATGCAACACTGTATGTTAATATAGGGAAGCTCATAGGTTGTATGTAATTTTTTAGTGGGTGTGTCTCATGGTGATTGGTTACTAAGAATTAGAATATTCACTATAGGAAAGCATATAATGGATTGTAACAAAAGCCTCGCTCTCTTACTCCCTCCCTCCCCTTTTCCCAGCCTCTCCTCTCCTGCTCTGCCCTCTCTGCCTCCTCCCCAGGACCATGTGGACGCCAAGGCTGGTGGTGGACACGGGTCTCCTCTCTTTTTACTCTTATAATAAATTGCTTATACTTGAACAGCTTGACCCTGGAGAAGTCTCTCACCTCGAGTGAGCGTTTTTACACACCAATAATCACTTCTTGGTTAAATACAGAGTATCATCTTGCCTGAATTTGCTTTATCAGTGGACCTTAAATCTCTAGCTATCTTGATTATGAGTCCCAAAAGACCTTGGAAGAGAAAGTAATAAAAATAATAAGTGGCATCAAAATCAGACTTTTAAGTCCAAATAGCTCTTTAAGAGTGATTATTTATCACTAGATCAAATATCAGGGAAAATAATAAAATGCTACTGAGTCAATAAGATGTAAGTCCAATAAGAATTTGAAGGTGTAGTAACTGTAGATTTTGATCATTCAACATGCCAGTCTTACCGCTGCTCTCTAGTTTTTGTTTGCGCTTCACATAACCTATAGCCTATACTCCACACAGAAAAATAATCCTCATCAAACAAAGACATCTACAGATTTCACTGTGAACTTTTATCTCCCCCCATAATAATTTCTCTTATATTACTTGAACTGAAGCATTTACATCACTAGCATCAGCTACCAATTACTTGTGTGCCCTGTGGCACTGCATCAAGGAGTTGAGGTCATCATTGATTCCTCACATTCAGCTCCATTCAAACCTGAATAAAATAGCAGTGCTTACTCCAAAGGCTGTACATTTTAAATCACAAGTGCTTTTTCCATTACTTTCAGTGATCTTTGTAGCTGATCCTTGAACTTCTTTTCAGATATTTACAGGTTTATACCAGCACAGAGCAAGGGTCTTTGATTTACCAAAGTGACTGGAGAGAGGAATGTCAGGGATATGTTTTAATTAATTTTAACATTTTATTCCCACCAAACTTTTCAAAGGGTTCTGCACACTTAAGATTGTAGTTTTATAGACAATTACTGATTGATGCACCTGCACCAAAGTCATTCAGTCAAACCAGGGGTGGTCCTACAGACATAAAGGAACGTCCTAACTTATGCAAGGTCAGCTATAAAGGTTTTTCTGTGAGGCACCCAAAAAAGAACAAAAATTTTATAACTGACTTTGATCTCAGAGCATGACACTTAGCAAATTAGCCAGGTGACACTGGCTTGTAAAGATGCAGCCTCAGTGATCAGCCTGCAGAAAACAGATCAACTTACTGCAAGTTCTTTATGAAGAAATTTGCCAAGAGCTATCTGATTGCAAGTAGTAAGAGTGAGTTAAAAAGCATTCATGTAGCAACAGCAGGTATTTCACTCATATTCAATAACATGCAGTGTCAGCCAAGATTAGGAAGCCTTTTCAATAAAGAAAAACTGTAGAAGTCAGATATCACCTGTGCTGAAGTCAAGAAATGTTGGTGAAGTCAGGGGTAAAAAGCTGAAATCATGTCAAGGTATTAGGAGATAACCAATGCAGATAAAAGAGAAAAAAAATTTATTCAAATGTGATTCTTATGAATTGGTTTTTACTAATGAGCTTTTTTTTCCTAATCTTTTTTGTTGGGTTTTTGGTGTGGGTTTTTTTGGGGGTTTTTTTTGGCCTTTCTTTTTTGGTGGGTATTTTTTTGCTTTTTGTTTGGTTGTTTTTTGTTGGGGTTTTTTTATTTGGCTGGTTTGGGTTTTTTGTTTGTTTGTGGTTCTGGGTTTTTGTTTTTGTTTGGTTTGGGTTTTTTTAATGAAATGGTTTTTACTAATACAGTTTCAAGAAAGCATGAAGGATATTAAAGTAAAAAAATAATAAAAAAAACCAGCCAGTAAAACTGAACAGCTTTAGGGTAACTGGAACCAAGTCAGAGAAGCCTTGTAGAAGATTATGAAACTGAAAGCAAAAAAACAAGCAAATGATTCTGAGAGCATTATGATAAACCAATAACGAGAGCCATTTCTTCTGGAATGACTTGAGGAGCTGTTTTTAAAAACCCTGGCCTGTACACCCCGCATACTTATTGGCAGAGACATGCTAAACTCTGCTATTACCAAAACTATTGCAAGAGTCAGCAGCATCACAACAGGGTTTTTCTCTTCTGAGCACTTGATTTGAAGCAAAAAACCTCCCCCCATGTATTTGTTCACAATAAGCAAGGTCTCACCTCAGATGAAACTTGAACCTTCAATAATTCACATTGAGCCCACAAGCAACTACACAAGACCATTTCTTAAGCAGTAGAATGCACTTGTTAAGGGAGAAAATGTAATAAAAAATTTGCACGCTACAAAATGCAAAGGGGATACAAAGTAAGATTTTCAGAAAGAAGCATTGCAGCAACAGTCATTCCATAGAGTCAGAATCTACAAAGACAGAGGTCAGACTCTGAAAACATTTCACATTTCCCAAATGTGAAAATGCCTGAAAACTTAAACAGCCAATAAAAGAGCCGAGAGAGAGATATGTGCAAATTACAAGTGGGAAAGGTAAATATTAGGTGGTGCTAACTACAGGATTGGTTATCTCAACTTTGTGGCCCAGGTGCAATGGGTGGTGAGGCTCAGAATGCATTCCCAGTGGGTACACATGTGGAAGCAAAGCTGTGTGACATCTACATTCACAGATGCACAAGCCAGACAGGCAGACTAACGTGGACAGAGGGCAGCCAGCCTGAGGAACAAGGGCAGGCTCTCACAGGGAGTACCAGCATCCATTCATATATGGGGAAACAGCACAGCATCAGTAAAGATGCTTTGCAGGTAATTTAGTAGTCCAAACCAAAAGGAAATGACAGTGCCTTTATATGCTTTCAAATAATTTCTATGCTGATCTTAGTTGGGATGGAGTGAATTTCCTTCACAATAACTAATATGGGGCTGTGTTTAGAATATGTGAGGAAAACAGTGCTGGTAACACAGGGATGTTTTCTCTACCCAATGTTTCCTGTAGAGCTTCATTTACAAATTAAAAATTTTTATGGAGCATTGGGATACAGGTTGTAAATACTCTGACATCACTGTGTTTTGCTTGTAGTTGTCACTTTCTACTTACCAGACCCTCAGATTTTGCCCTGGCAGAGGAGCAAAGCAAGTGAAAGATTCCCACTGCATCAGGGTGCTCAGAAATTTTGAGGCAGTGGTATGAACAGCACAGCCCTGGTTCTTCTGAAAAGTACCTGTGGGTCCAACAGCCTACAGGGTTACATGTCCTTAAATGCTGATTTCAGATCCTACAACTTTCCCAGTGTAAGTACTAATTGAATCTCTGATTTTCCAAGAAGTCAGTTGAAACTTCCAACTTATTTTCAGTAAGTACTAATTAAGTTTCTGAATTCCTCAGTGAGCTTAATAAGTAATGCTCAGGGAGTGTGAAAGCTGTTAAAATACCCAGCTCTTTTCTCTAGCCCAGAAAAAAACATTATCTGATGATGATACATTAGACTTTAGATGGAGACAGTGAATTGTGCATGAAAACCATCGTGTAACACTGAAGAGGGCACTACCTCCCTCTCTGAGCTCTGGCTTCAGCTTTCCTTGCTGAGGGCTGAGAGAAAACATCACTCAGTCCTGCTCAGGATGCTGATAAATGGAAAATAATTATTTTTCATGTGAATCTTACAGCAGCCAGTGAATGGCACAGGCACCAGAGGCATGCCGTCATGGAGCTGTGTGATTCTGCACTGCAATACACACCAGTTAATGAATGTTTCCCACAGCTCATTTATGAAATGCTGGCAATTGCATTGATCTCTCCTCTTTTCCCAGTCAAGGCTGAAACTTCACCTGTACAAATCACAAGAGCAGGCTCAGTTCACATACAGCCAAGGGAGGTGTGTGTTCTCAAAGACAACCTGACTGCCTCGTCTTTCCCTAATATTTTATTTATGCCACATCATCCTTGTAGGGAGCTATTTGCAGTTTTCCTCTGGCTGGACTTTCAAGGGCTGCAGAGCAGTGTCCTGTCAGGTACACTGGTGGTGACAGGGAGCATGTGTCAGAGAAATTATAAGAAACATTAATCAAAAAGTCAGGCAATGGCAGACCTACCACAGAAACTGTTATTCCAGTTATTGCAGGGACTGAAAACCAATTTTTTTCCAGACTGGCCATGTCCTCTCTGACACACAGACCCCCAAATTTTTCATTGGATTTGCCAAATAAATGCAGGAAAGGCTTGTCAACAACACCCAATCTCTTGATTGCTATCCTCTCATAACAGACAAATGGCCAATTCAGAATGACAGTCTGGTGTCCTTTTCCTGTACCAGGGAGATCACTTGGAGGGGGCAGAGGACACTGCAGAACCTTCTGTCTTATGGCAGTTTCAACTTCAAGTAAACATGATCCTAAAATACCAGAGTGACAAAAAATACTGCTGAGGGAAACACAAATAAGTCACCATGTCATAGTATGTAGTCATCACTTTGTGCAATGTTCATTGACTTGAACAAAATGATGAAACTTTATTCCCTGGTGAGAAGTTGAAGTAGTGCAAGCATATTTATAGCCCACAAACACACAAAGAAAACTTGTCAATCTCTACAGTGCAACTTCCATCTCGCCTTTCAGTCGTCGTGAATACTTTTGGTTACAGGAGGCAGAAATAGATGGCAAACTAATTCATTGACTTGATTCTCCCATTCAAAATACTGCCATCTTTTGGAAATAGCAGAGGACACAGAGGTTCATCCCATATTGCAGAACTCAGTGTACTGCATGTATTTTTGGTTACACTTTGGTTGGACCGTGTGCCTTTTCCTTTTACAAAAATACCATTTACAAAATGCAATACATCAAATAAACTTTGGCTCCAGAAAGTTTATGCTCAACACATGCAAATATTTAATACTCTATTATATAAAACATGACCTGACACTGCACTTATTGTCATAAGCACTTCATTAAACACACTCTTGGTCATGTATAATGCAGCAGAAATTGTTTGCTAAAGGAGCAGATCAGTTGGCATGTATTGGCTTACACTTTGAATCCTCCCCTAGTCAGGCCATGAAAATAATTTCCAGTCTGATAGTCAGATGTAAAAGTGGGAGAAAAAACTTGGAGATATAGCAGAGTTATTCGTGAACTAATTCTTCAACAAATTTCAATGGGCAATGTTGAAATATCAAATTTAAGATATACTTGTAGACAATTAATTAATAAAATTTGATTCATTGTACGCATAAAAAGGGTAACAGCAATTTTATGCAGCTTATTATTATTATTATTTTTCACTTTTCCTCAAGAAAATCCTCCAGCTAAAACAGTCACACAACTCTCCTAAGGGTTTCTCTACAGTAATTCTTGCTCCTCCAGGCTAGAAAATTTCCCAGCTTCTCCCTCCTTAAATTACTCAGGAATGAACTTCTGGATTCTGAAGGAAACCTTCTGCCCTCTGTTCACTCCTGCAGCTCTGTGAGGAAGGGGTGGACATTCACAGGTGTGTCAGCACTCCAGCCAAAGCAGAGGCTCACCTACAAATCACAGAAGTAATGAATCCGCAGAAAATTAATGTCATTTTGGCTGCAGCTTGGATATAGGTGTAGCACAATGGAGTAACAATAGGATGCAAGGCTTCTGTAATCCTGGAAGCCAGGCACAGTTTTAGATAAGGATGTGATCATTGCAAAAGGCAACAGTGGGTAAAGTTACACAAGAAAGATGAGCGTGTAGGAAAAAATCCAAACAAATGGAAGAGTGAGCAGTGGACAGGGAGGACAACAGCATAAATACAGCATCAATTCAGCTTAGTTCTGATTTTTCTCCCTGAAGCTCTCTCACCCCCTCTCACCTTGATTCCAGGGAAAGCACCAAGGAGGGACTCCAGCCCTCTGGGCTCCCTGTTTGGCATCAGCTCCACAACATTGTAAAAGCCACAGCTAATTTAGAATAGAATTGTTTAATGCAATGGTTCAGTGTATAACAAGTGCTGATTAACGTGGTGTGAGAACTGGCCACCAGCAACAAGACCATTGTTAATGAATTAATTCAATAAAGCTTGAAACTGGCCTGATTTGTCTTTCGAAACACTCCCATCACAGCAAGCCCAAATTCCTTGAGATAGATAGATAGATAGATAGATAGATAGATAGACAGACAGACAGACAGATAATGTACCCATATATTTTGTTGCAACACTGTACATAAAAATAGGTATTTTGGAGTGCACACAGGATCTCCCAAAAATTAAGGGGAACAGGTGTGCAGCCTTGGGTTCCATCTATCTAATGCAAAGCTGGTTTTCTGGTAAATTTCAAGACCCAGTGACCTTCTCCCAGTAGATCTTGACTCTGGAATAATGATTGGATTTCTCTCTTGTCTAAATGTATGGAATGTGATCCTTCCAATTGTTACATACAACTATACCATGCTATTGATTTAAAATGATCTCTGAAAGCAAAGAAACCAGACACAAACCTCTCAAGAGCACTTGAGATAGTTAAAAATGGGCAAAAACTTGCAGCTTTCAGATACATGTCTTTTCTAGTAATTTGGCATTCAAGATAGAGTTAAGACTGCAAGTGATTATGTGAAGACAGCTCATGTCAAACTTTCTACAGTAATCTCACTTGCATATTGCCTTTCAATTGATCAGTGATCTAGCCACAAGGAGAAAAAAAAAACAACAAAAAAACCCAAATGTCAAATAACTTCTACCAACAGAGCTTGAAGTAAGAAAAGAAGTAGTGTTCAAAAACTAACATTTCAGAAGGTATGCCTCAGCACTTCTACTCACATTGAACAGACCCAAATGTAGCTTTCGCAATATTTTAAGCAAAAGTTAAAAAGAAATCTGCTTTGAATTGGGTTTGGTAGTTTTTCAAATTATAGTTAGAACAAAGGTTTTTGCTGTATGTAGATCTATCACCATGGGATTTTTTTCAGCACAAATAATTCACTCATGGATCTTTTGAAGCCTTTTCTGTTCCAGCCTTTAAATAAATATATGGTCTACCATTCAAGCATCACCATCTCTCAGAAAAAAAAAAAAAAAAAATTATGACACTTTTCCCTCAGGACTTTTCACTTCACATGGAATAGCGAGGTCGAGAGATTCTGAGCCTGGCAGGCTGGTTTACTGCAGTTTAGGATTTGTTTCTTTTTGGCCATGACCAGGTGGAGTCAGTGAAGCTGTTAGATAACAATTGCAGTATGTCCCACTTCAGAAATCATGCAGTAGCCCTGCATTTTGCCATTTAACTCTCAAATGCCATTAGAAATAACCATTTTCTCCAGAAGTCTCTCACTGTGCAGGAAAGTAACCCACCTGGATTCATGATTTCACAGGAAAATCTCTGTAGGCTTGGGTTGTGTCTGTTCTTTCACCTCCCCTGCAGCTGAACCAGCAGTCACTTCTGACCTGGGGGCAGACCACTGGCTGTTCCTCACCAGCAGAATGGTGAGAAAATGGCACAACTTCACCTTAATCACAAGGTCAAGCTGTCAATAACAGCAAGGTTCCCATTCTCCTCACCTCCAACAAAGAAATTCTATTGAATTTCACTCAGCATTCAGCATGTGCCCTTTGTTTTTTTGGCAAGCAATGCTCATTTTGACACAGCCTCACCCCTCACCGTGAGTACACAAGTGAATGTATATTTGCTTAGAAAAATATATAGTGTGTTGGGCATGTAACCTGTGGGAATAAGATTCAATGTCTTTTTAATAAAATCTTTAGGCTCAGGGAGTATGTTTTTCTTACAAAGCCTGCTGTGAGAGGAGAAATTCCCCACAGAAACTATGTACTTCAGTAAGAGGCAACAATTCTTCCTTAGCTTTTTTCATCCTTACATCTCCTCATTGGCAAATGAATCTAATATACTTTTGCTAAGTACAAAGGAGGAAGTAATTTCATTTACTATCAGTAGAAAATGTTGTATTTCTTAATGCTACATAAGCTCCTCTTAACATTGGCTACCCCACCACTATGAAACAGAGTTAACAAATAACTACTACCTGCTTTTAGGTGTCCTTGTCCATTTCATTATTGGGAGCTCTAAACTTAACTATATTGGAAGCAGAAGCAGGAAGTAATACACACCAATAAATGTCTGTACACACCCCCAAAAAGTTGTTTTTTCTTGTGAAATCAGTCACAAAACTCTGATGTTCAGATTTAACAATAACAACTGAGCAGCTAAGACTCAGATATGACTACTACTGCATGATACCCCACATGCCATTAATATATGTCAGTCATATATTAAACCTCCATTAAGATTTTCCATTAAAAAATTAACATTACAGCGTACTGGTTATACACATCAGAAAAATATCCTGTACCCACTGCTGTGTTGGACTTGAACAAGACGACTTAACAGTTACCTAAGAGAAAGCCAAGTCCTGCAGCAATGTAGTTTTCCACTCCATTACCAACTCAGAGTCATTGAGAACCCCTAAACGGGTTATTTATCTAAGTGTTTCTTTTATTGACAATAAAACTTTCAAGCTATAAGTGATATATTAGTGCTTATTTTCTTCTCATTTGTTCCTTGCTCAATCTTTGAATCCCAACGGATGAGCAACAACTAAAAAAAAGTGCTTCTAACCCTCTGTATTTCCACTGTTACTAGAATACACAGTCTCAGTCGCTAGAATACTAGCAACTCTGAAGAAGAGGTCAGGTTTCATACAGTCCCCAGGGGGCTTAGTGAAAGTAATTTCGGAGCACAGAAAAAGTTAAGTATTCTCTTCCGCGCATCAATGCAAACAGCTTAAAGAGAAACACAGATGAGGCAGAACGCTTGGCATCAAGAGAGACTCTGTAAAGGTGTGTTTCCAACTCATCACAGGGTGACAGTAATAAGTAAATTTTTCAAGATAAATAGATTTGGTCATGAAATGTCTGCTTCTAAAAGCAGTCAATCTGGCAGGTAGCCCATGCAGTGGAAATTCAGCTTTCTGGGCAGTCAGTGGAGAGAGTTAAGCAATTTCAGAAGGGTGAACCTTCCAAATAGCGCAGAAAAGAGCAGCACCTGTTTGCTGGCAGCTTCACAGCTCTGAATATGCACTTTGTTCAGAAGCATTACTGTGATCCAGAAGGATGTGTTTTCAAAGAAGCTTCTCATCTCAGGCATTCAAAATCTGTCCTTCCCTCCAAGTGCTTAAATATCCTTGAAAAAGAGGAGCTTCAATGAAAACAGACCTTACAGCTGTGAAATTATTTTTAACTTCTATTTTACTCTCATCTTCTGTTTAAAATCACAGGTAGAAGCTACAGATACATATTATAGGACCCTTCCTGAAATGGAGCATGTTTTGCAGACTCATAGCATGACACCTTGATGCTCACAGGAACGTGGGCCACAGAGAGGAGTTCAGCAGACAAGAGGAGTGCCAACTCTCATCACACCCTTCTTGCCACGACTGACTAAAGAAACTTCACAGGACCTTCTGTGTCAGAAAATTCAGTTTCCTGAGAATCTCAGTTTCCTGTGAACTGTCTCATTTTGATCAGATGTTGTCAGCATATTGAGCCCCCTTTGAATCACAACAAAGCATTTCATTCTGACTCCTCAGACAGCAGTTCTGAGACAGGCATTCCAAACAATGATTGGGTAAGGCCATTATGTGTTTATTGACCCTTAAAATCATTGAATTTTAAACTTCCACTCCATAAGGCTCTTCTAGCTTGCTTGTGCTTTGGACTCTTGCAGAGTGCAGAAACTGTTTATGCATTGAAGCCTGTCTGCTTTTCTTACTCAAAACACTGGTTTTCTAATCAAAGAAGGGTTCAGCAACCCATTAAATAAGAGGCTTACATGTAGCATTTCTCCAAAGCATGCATATTATCTCTGTGCTTTAAGGAAGAGAGCTTTGTATGTGCCAGGTTTGCCACTGACTGCAGAACTGGACTATAAGGCAATAAATAATCTAATTTGTCAAAATCAGGAAGGGGTTGCAGGTCTACTCAGACATTGCAGAAAACAACACTCAAAATCCATTTTTGCGAGAGATTGGCAACATCAGGTCTCTTTTTGCTCAAAATAATCAATGAGTTTCAAATTCACAGTTCTTTTTCATCTGCATTTAATGCACTCCTTACATTATGAAATATTTTCACTTATACCCTGTGTGCTTAATTAAACCTCACTGACTACTATACCAGTAAAGTAGGAGTAATTTAGAGGGTACCTATAAAATAAGTAGAACAACAGTATTAGGGCCACAACTTGTCTGCAGTTTTCCCTAATCCACTGCTGCCACTACAGCATCTCTGTCATGACACCAATTCTGACAAAACAATAATGCTATCAGGAAGTCAGTTATAAGCTGCTCAAAGCTGGTGATTTTGTACTTTATACTGATTTCCTCTGTTTTACACACCCTTTTCTTCCCTCTCCCCTTTCCTACCCTGTAGCAACGCATCTGAACAACTTAGGCCATAATGTGCCCCAGCCAAACCATATTTAGAGTTTATTATCAGACCCTCTGGAATTCCTCAAGGTTGCTGAGACATAAGCTAGTCTAAAAATAAGAAAGAAGAGGCTGAGAAGCAGGAAAACAAGACCACAAGGGCCAGATAACAGAGGGCGGTTGAACACCTGGACTGTAACCAACCCTGTGGCCTGAGAAGTGCTGCAGAGCACGTGGACAGGATAGGGGCACCAATGAAAAGATGCCTGTTTGTGTGAACAGTAGTTTTAGAATGTATAAATAAGTGCATAATGTAAACAATAAATGGCTTCTGACAAACCATATTGATTCATTGTTCAGAGGTCCTGAGCTCCTGTGCTACCCATCTTTCCTATCCCCTCCCCTGCCATCACTACCTTACCCTTCCTGCCCCTCCTCCTTTTCCCTTACTTCCTCTCTCCCTCCTTCCTGACATGAGATGTGAAAACTCAGTAAACAGAATCTGAGAAACACAAATTCCAAGGCAGTAAGAATAATTTTAAAAGCCAAAATGCTTGACAACCTATTGAACTTTCATAACTGCATGGCAAGTAGGTGAATCACTTTGTGCTTTCAGACAAGACCCACAGATTCAAACCTGTCCTGCAGAAGGATTTGGTGCTGTGACAGCCCTGTCCTTTAACCCAGTTTACACATCCCAGATTCCCTATCCCCAGTTGTCCATGGAGAATCAGCCTTCCCATGGGCAGGATCAGGAGGTGGCAGCACCTGAGTCCATCTCAGAAATGCCCTGAGGGAAGTTCACTGTCTCTGCTTACTTTGAGTGGGAATCCAGCTACTTAATTTGTCCTCCTAAGGAAATGTCTAAAACTCGGTTGATGAAGACCCTTCCCTTTCTGGCCTTTCTTCCCTTTTCCCTCACTGGATTGAGCATGCTGGGACTGGGCACATCTTTAGTCTCAAGGATGGAAACTCAAAATATTCCACCTCACAAATTAGAACTTGCTCCAGCAATACCTCATGTTGCTGTTTCTAAAATAATGTTTCCCATTTCATGGATGGCAAATACTCAGATAACGTGAAATTGGAAGCATTGATGGGTAGTTTATGGGGTGCGTTCTCTTTAATAGCTTTAGTGAAACCAGGTCAACTTAATACGTTCTCTTCTAATTTTTTTATTGTAATTTTCTCCATTGCCAGGGAACCTACAAGAAGACCAGAATCCTTTTTTTCTTCTATAGATTTATCCGACTCATGCACATTGCAGATCTGCTTTTGATCAGAAAGAGTTTGTTGACTTTTTACTGTATGTTCATTTGATAATAATATAATAATATAAATATATTATTCTATTAATATATTATATATAAAAATAATTATATATTGTAATATAATAATAATAAATGCAAATTATCCTATATATACACAAAGAAGAAAGGAAAAAAAAAGTAATTTTTCTTTTAAAAAGCTTCTTGGGGAAAACAGATAAAATTCATCACTGTAGGAAAAAGTATAAGTTTTCCTGCAGGGGTAAAGGTTGCTGTTAAACTAATTATTTTAAAACTGGACATTTATTTTCTAGTGTGTTGTTTCATGGTTTTTAATACACAAAGCTCACCCATGCTAAAACTAATTACTGTCCTTTGATGATGTACAAAACATAACAGTGGATACTAATCTTGTTAGCGAAGGGAAGTTGGAAGCATAATGCTGAGTCATATGTGTTTAGTTTATTCAAAGTCAAAACAGAGAATTACTGACTCAGAGAATCAAATGAGGTTGGAACACCCTTTTAAGACCATTGAGTCCAACCTGAGCATCTAACACAGAAATTTAATAGTTCAAAACCCTGCTTCATGTATGAGTAAATACTGAAAGAAGATATGGAAATACTTCTGCTAATATTCTGCTGAAATAGTGTAGCAATATCATCTGCAAGGTTCAAACTTTTAAATATAATCCAAAATCTCTCTACCAGATTTACTAACATAATTTTAAAAATGCTTTTCCAACCATTGAAGTAAAGTTATTTTTAAAAAGTTTAATATGCAGAGCACTGACATATTCCTTTATATCATGACTTAGAGGAGTAAAAATTGTTGATTAAACCTAAAAATGGCTAATATCAGAATATTCAAAAATCTGCAGGATTTAGCAGGGGACTAATAATAATAAGATTGTAATGATTTTCTCAGCTTCTCAGTGATTATTCATAAGGAAAAAGACTGCAGACATCTACTTAAAGACACTACCTATAAGAGATGTCATATAGTTCACTGATTTTGAGAGCTGCAATCATTCCATGAAGACTTTTTTTCATACAGGTACATAATTCTACTTATATGCAAGACTTTTCCTCATGCAAAAACATGTAGGACCTGGCTTTTCTCTTTACCCTAAAACCAGACAAAAAACCCAGATACATTTTAACTGTCCAGAGTAAATGAAGGAGTACAAAACTGGATTCACTGGGATGAGAACTAGGGAAACTGTCTGGGTCTGTCTAGGGAAAAGTTCCATATCCTAAATAGTTTCACATTTCAGAAGTTAGTTTGCTTCACTATCGAATAAAATGCAGAAGTTTTCCTCATGTCTAAAACAAATTAATCAGAAACCGGCAGAAAACTGCAAGGTTTTTCACTGCTGATACAATCACAAGTTTAAGTTTAAATGTGGGTGATTTTAGAGTTGATTCAAGCAATAAATGAAGCAGTTTAAACATCCCAGCAATTAAAGCAGGTTCTCAACATTCACTTAGAAATGAGTGTTCTAAGTTCCCTGTCCCCCACCAATGCTTGGTTTAGATAAAGAAATTCAAAATTACAGAAAAACTTTGCCTTGCCCTCAAGATACACGATAATTATGAGATAAAGAATAATCCATGTGCTAATAAGAATAAAATAAATGAATGGGAAAAGGTTCTCCTTTATAAAAAAAAAAATGTGTAGAGGTTTTATGGCAAAACATTCTACTGCTTTCACTGAGTCACCCTCCTGTAACCCACATGGCTACCAAAACAAAGCTCTTAAGGGTATCACTAGTGCACAATGCCTGCACAACATATTTTCTGCTTTTACTGAGATGTGAGGGAGCAGTGAACCAAAAATCTGACAAAGGTAAAAAGGAAAGAAAACCTGTTAGTGTATTGTGATAAAGTGATGTGAAATGGTCAACATAATGTCTGTACTTGAAAGTTTTATTGAAAGTGTATTTGAAAATGTTAGGGCAGTGCAAAGACAATGTGTCTGGCAAAAGATAACAATTGTTCTATTTTTTGTGAATAAAATATCATCTAAATAAGTAAAAAAAAAAAATATGAGAAATTAGAGATAATACATTGTTTTCAGAAACACAATTTGCAAAAAATAATTTTGTTTATAGAAAGGATGGGTATTTATATGCCTTTTAATGTGTCAGTACAAGGAAACTAATGACAATCTATCTGCAGCAAAATACATGGAAAGTTAGTGCTATTTACGCTGAGTTTTTCTTCAAGGTAAAGTTTTAAGCAACTATAGGACAGTAAGTGCTATGAATTTACCAAGAGAAAAATCTCTAAGAAAAAACACAGACCCTTTTTAAAAGCCTTGATGATGTCCACAGTTACTAAACACTTTAAGGAGAGATTCCTTCTTCTAAAATTGATAGTAACAAGCTACTGTTTCTCTCCTTGATACAATACCCAGAACATCATATTTGTTCATCTTCCTGTGCTGGGTCAATAGATGTCAGTGTGAGATGTGACACAGAAAAAAGAGAAAAGACAGAAAAGTGTGTTTCTGCCCCCTTTTGCCGCAAAGATCAACAGGCTGTCCCTGCAGGGAGCATCCTCTGCCACAGCCCTGTGAACTCTCTTGGGTTACCTTTGTGAAATGTGGTGCTCTGTTCAGCTAGCTCCACATGTGCACAGTCTATGACAAAGAAGAACATTTCCAAAACACTAATTATTGCTTAATTTTTCTTTTTCTGGAAGTACTCACTAACTCAGTTTGAATCACTCACTTTACTCTGGATTTATCCACAGGCAACTGGAGCAGAATTTTACCATGGGCACTCTTGACTTCTTAACAAATTCAATACAAAATAGAACTAAAAACCACCCAGATGAGAATGAAAACCTAAGCAGCTATCATAATAAAGAATAATTCAACTAGAATCTTTTGATGGCAGCTAAGGGCAGCCTTCACAAATGCAGCCACAGCCGTGACTTGTTCCCTGTTTGTGGCTGGGAACAACTTCCATTTTTAAGTTTATTTAAATAAAACAGTAAATTAAAAGCTAACATATCTCCAGACACTGGTCTGTGCTGCTCCATCTCCTAACTCTTATCCATTTCATACCTTCCATCCTCCATTCCTTTCCTTTCTGGAATTTGTTGCCTTCTATTTTTTTATACAGAGCTGCTTCTGCCTCAGGAGTCCTTGGGAGCCACTAGTCAGCTGTCTGACGAAATCCCCAAGTTTCTCGATGAATTCACTCTCTTCTAGTTTTTGTCAAGCCATCCAGTCCCCAAGGCTCCCTCTTCCTCCAGCAAGTAAATTTGCTGCTTACAAAGCTATCCTGGGAAACAAACCTGCCCTCTGCCATGAGCCTTGTCCCCCTCAGCACTGTCTTTTAATTCCATGCCCCAGGTTCCAATCCTGAATCCAAGTCCTTCAGGATGTTTTTTGCAGATATTTAAACAGAAAGAGAGAGAGCGCGTGCAATTCAACAAATTCATTTTTTGTAATATTGTAATGGTTTTTAAACAAAGCCATTTTTGTAATATTGCCCTTTCAAGGGTGAAGAGAGTTTGAAAATTAAACCAGCTGGAGCTTGACTTGTCAGTCGAACCAGCTTGTGAAGAGCTGTGTTAGTTGACTGACACATATCTCTGCCATGGATCAGTACCAAGGTACATGAGCTGTCAGAGGAAGTGTGAAACTCATGAGGCTCTCGCATAAATTCATTCTGCTGAAATCACACAATCCACACGTCAGGGTCTCATTTCTACCTACACAATTAATGGTGCGTGGTTTGAGGCTTGCCTTCTTAACAGGCAGAAACTTTACTTCTTCATGTATATTTAGCATTTCTTAAGACACAACAGGTCAGCTTCGTAGCTGTTATGAAATGTGTGCAATGCCAAAAGGGACTAGACCCTGACCTGGCTGTCTATGTAAGAAAACCTTGGATAGCTATCTGGTTGACAAAAGCAAATGGAAAACAGTGGCTTCAGATGTGGAAAATTTAAGCTGCTTATCATGCATCTTTTATCAGAAAAGTGTATCAACCAGTAGAACACATGGAATGTCCATGTAGAAAATCTCATTGCCTGATCCTTTGACAAAAAAACAGGTATTTTTCTGTAACATGTGCTCCAGCTCCAGTAAAGGTCATCAGGCTTGACACAGGAATCATCTGCTGAAATTCTGAGGTTCATTTTGCATGGGAAAAGAATCACCCTGATTGCCATAATGGCCCTTCTGTCCCTAAAATCTATGAAACTATTAAGTCCATGGAACTATTCCAGCTCATATCCAGCTGCTAATGTGAATTTGAAGAAGACAGTCCTACAGTGGGGCTGTAAGAGTCTCTGTAGTTGTTCCTCATTTGGTTGATGCAAACACAAACTCAGCTGTTCAGGTCACTGCTTGGGGAGTAGCACTTATTAAAGGGACAACTCAGGGGAAAAAAATAAAAAAGTATGTGCTATTCTAAAATCAGATCTAAAAACATTAAAGAGAGAGCCTCACAGAAAGGGCAAGCAAGGTCTGCTTAGGTAGAAGACACATGGGAAAGAAAACAGGATTTTCTTGTGCCCTTACAGTCGGTGTCCATGATTTGAGAAGAGCACTTTCAGAAGAAACTCCTGCAAAAGTCCTCCCTCACACCACACTGTGATGTGTCAGAAGCCTCACTTCAAATGTGTATGAGCAGCACATGGTGACACACCTGGCACAGCAAGAAACAGCTCTGTTCTCCTTCACACTGAAGCTTCCAAGCCCTAAGCTGCTGGTCTTTGCTAGAAAGCCAAGTGCCACATTCTAACAACTTTAATTTCTCCAGTTTATGCACAGAATTTCTCTAGATTATACCACAGAAATTCATGGGCCACTGCAATAAAACAATGCTCAATGGCAGTGCAGTTTTTAGCCTACATTTGCTGATTAGAAAGCACAGCAAATAATTGCATTCAGAGGTGCATTGCTACATAATTTTGGTGACACTTGATGGTGTCTTTAATGCTACTCATGTCCATGAAGTAGGAACCTGTTGTAAAGTACTTTCATGGTAGCCTGACTTCAATTAGCTTTGAATGACAAATTGGAGCATCATTAAATGCAACTAACTCTCATAACAACATCTTCTCTTAAGGTGTAAAATGAAAATTAGAAACCTTTGTACAATACACAGGAATTATACCACAGCTCCTGTTATTCTCAGGAATATCAGGACCCTTTCAGCAAGAAGGATTTCCTTCAGACCCTTTTATCCTTAATCACTTCACAAGAAATCCTGACCTGATGCCACTCTGAATAAACTTGAGCTACACTACTGTCTGTTTTCTCATCGCCACTGTGCTGGAAACAAAACACAGTAGCCTTTAGGATGCAAAAGCAAACCTGACATGTTCGTACAAGCACCCTGATACCAACACATACACAATATGTAACCATTATTTCATTCCATCTTTTTCTCAGCCATATGTCAGCTCTGCACATAAAAGCCTGTCCCACGTACACACTGCACTCAGTTCCGGAAAATAAAGGACACAATAAAGTTGCTCCTTCTCAGATCTCATGGAAGCTCTTGGTCTATAACTCTGCATATCTTTGAACCATGTAAAGCAAACATCTTCCCACAGTAATTTTACATATAATGATGTAATAATAAAAATCCATCAGTTGAAAGAGGATATGACTTATCTGCTGCAAAGGTCATAAATGAGGATTTTAATGATGTGAAGTGTAACATCTGAGCTTGCAGGCATCAGAAGGAGTATTTAGTTGATGAAGTATTTATGAAGTATCAAGCATCACTTACTAGAAATGCATTAATTTGTGGCTGATATAAAATCCAACTTCCTAAATAGATTAACAATAAGAGAAATTCTGTGAGAGATACTGCTGCTGCCAGCCCTTCTCAGCAGATTCAGCGGCAGGGTTTACAGCCTGTTATTTTGTCTCTTCTGGTGGAAAATAAGAATGATATTCTGATTCTTTCTTGAATCTGTGTGGTGCCAAGGCTAACTAGAAATGCAATTAATGTACAAGTGATGTGCCATGGAGAGACCATCTCCCAAGGCAAGCTATTCACACACTGTCAAGCCCCAAATCTCTGGGAAGACAGGAGTAAAGACAACTCACTTCGGCAACCAATTCCAGTTCTTCCCAATCTGGGGCAGCAGCACAGAAGATCTCACAGGACACATTCTAGTAGCGAGCTTTAAGGGTGTGGAGCGTGAGAGAACATCCATCCATCCATCCATCCATCCATCCATCCATCCATCCATCCATCCATCCCTGCCAAGTCACTTCCAGCAGGAAGGAGGGAAGTGGGCCTACAGAGCCGCAGGGATTTTGCCTGCCAGGTGCTGCTGCAGGCGAGCCCAGCTCAACTTGGTGAGGAGAAGCTTCATTTACTACCAGTTAAAACCAATGCAGGTTTTAACAAAGACAAAACACAACCTGACATATTTTCCCCAGGGCCTCCCCAGGGCATAATGTCCCCAGTCCCCTCACCTTAAGCCCTGCAAGGACTCTGGGTGAGTGAGTGACTCTGACTGAGGTCACCCTCAGCTCTCTTCTGTGCAGCTCCTTGTCGTGCTCCCACCAGACCTGGCACACCTGCTCCAGCCTGCTTTGCAGCATCTGCCCCTTTGTGCTCTGCTCCCTTCTGCCCTGTCCTTGCTTTTCCTCACTCCTTCACTCACCCAGAGGTTCCCACTTCCATTCAGCCCCACCTGTGGCTGAAGGGTTTGGCCAGGCTTGGCTGTAGCTCCTTGGCACAGATGGAATTGTCTGGAACAGACCCTGGACAGACCCTGGCAAAAAAAAGTTTATTTCCAGGGCTGGCCCCTCTCCTTAAATTACTCAGGAATGAACTTCTGGATTCTGAAGGAAACCTTCTGCCCTCTGTTCACTCCTGCAGCTCTGTGAGGAAGGGGTGGACATTCACGGGTGTGTCAGCACTCCAGCCAAAGCAGAGGCTCACCTACAAATCACAGAAGTAACGAATCTGCAGAAAATTAATGTCATTTTGGCTGCAGCTTGGATATAGGTGTAGCACAATGGAGTAACAATAGGATGCAAGGCTTCTGTAATCCTGGGAGCCAGGCACAGTTTTAGATAAGGATGTGACTGGTGTGATCATTGCAAAAGGCAACAGTGGGTAAAGTTACACAAGAAAGATGAGCGTGTAGGAAAAAATCCAAACAAATGGAAGAGTGAGCAGTGGACAGGGAGCATAAATACACAGCATAAATACAGCATCAATTCAGCTTAGTTCTGATTTTTCTCCCTGAAGCTCTCTCACCCCCTCTCACCTTGATTCCAGGGAAAGCACCAAGGAGGGACTCCAGCCCTCTGGGCTCCCTGTTTGGCATCAGCTCCACAACATTGTAAAAGCCACAGCTAATTTAGAATAGAATTGTTTAATGCAATGGTTCAGTGTATAACAAGTGCTGATTAACGTGGTGTGAGAACTGGCCGCCAGCAACAAGGCCATTGTTAATGAATTAATTCAATAAAGCTTGAAACTGGCCTGATTTGTCTTTCGAAACACTCCCATCACAGCAAGCCCAAATTCCTTGAGCCCTCAGGCAGGAACCTTATGAGCCCATCGGTGTTGGGAGGAAATTGGAGTCACATGTGGAACTTCAACATCTTAACATACTGCCCTGGACATCCCATCAAGGACATGGACCCTTTCAAGAGACTCATGAAAATTTAGGACTATGAATCATAGAATCACTAAACTTGGAAAATATCTTGGAGATCATTGAGTCTGATCAATGGGCTGGCACTGTAGGAGATATAATTGGTGTTTCTATAGTAAACTGCAACAGTGTGAAAGTGCTTTGACTGCCCAGGAGGAAATAAGGTGGAAGCATAGCATAGCTGAGCAAAGAGAGGGGGAAAATCTAGTGAAGAGAAGAAAAATGAAGTGTTGTTTCCAAAACAAAACTTTCTCCAGTTTCAGAAATAATCCAAACATGTGAATCACCAAAGTTTCTTGGTGGAAAAATAGAGTAAAAAGAGAACTGATGGGATTTATTATTACCAAAAACCAACTGCAAACCCTCTTCTTTTTACATATATGAGATAATGGCAAATACACAGAATATCTGCATGTCCACAGGGAGTGGAAAGAAATATCACCAAGAAACTATGTTCAAGAAGTTTTTTTCATGGAAAAGAAATCTTGTCCATGTGTTGAGGACCTGACTCTAACCTCTTTCTCTATGTATAATATACCAAAATATAATAATATTAATAATACATATTATTGTATTTTATTATTATTATACTATGATATAATAATAATAAAATGTAATAAATCAGCCTTGGTGATTCCTGTGACATGGCTGTGGTTTGTGGAAGGAGCAAATGAAGTTCGGGGTGTTCCTGTTGCTCCCTACATGTTCTTATTGGGAATTCCCCTTTTACAGAATGAATCTGAACTATAATTTAGGCTCTGTCTCAAAGAGTAGGCCTACATCTTCAACATTGTTCTGCAATTGCAGGGAAAAAAACAAAAACAAATAGATGTAAGAACTCAGTAGGACCTTTTTTTCCCCCTGAAGAGATGATGAAATGGAGTCAGAGCAGTAAAAGGTTTCTTCTATCTGGGTGAAAATCTGCACACTGACAGTGTGCTATTTGTAAAAGTTACTGACAAACTGCAAAACAATTACGTAGTACTAAAAGTATTCAGCTGTTAAATTTATCTCACTTGCTAAGGAGCAAAGGCTTTGCAGGATGTAGAAGAAACAAGGCCCACAAAAGATCACACACTTTCCCCTTGACTCAACATTTTGTTGCACTGAGGGCCAAAGTCTAGTTTAAATTCAGCTACCATGTCCCGAACAGGCAAATGAAGTCAGTGGCTGGAAAAATTTTGCCATTTCAGCACAGAGTGCTTCTGCAGCTACTGGCTGTTTGGAGAGGAGCAGGAGAGAGAGGAACAAAGGTGCGCAATGGGAATATCCAGAAATCCTGGAATCAAGGGCAATGAAATCAGGTAACATTTTTCTTTTACCATAGTGCAAGAGAAAAAAAACCAAAAAACATTATCAGACAAAGCAATAACTTTCCTGGCTTAGACTAAATTAGAATTCACCCTGGCTGGGGTGAAATTCAGGTGTTCAGACAGAGTGACAGGCTAAAAAAATTCTTATTTTAGAAGGGGCAGGAAAGAATATTACAATTCTCTGTTATATAAATTCTTCCAGCTCCCTAAGTCTATTCTTAGCATAATATCCAAGAAAAATTTCTCTGTCACTGATTGTATGGGCAGCAATGGCAACATTCCCCTTCCTTCCCCTAATCCTCTAATTCACAGACACTGCCAAATATTGATTTGAATTTTATGCAGCAGTTGGGGTGTTTTATTATGCAGTTGTTGAGGGCTAGGTGTCCTTTTTTTTTGTTTTGTTTTGTCCTTCTGGCCTGCCCGGGGAATTTTTACCCATTATGTGCTGGGACAACCTAACTACCGGTACTTAGGGGTGCTCACAATGGACAATGAGTGGCCGGGCCCAGGTGGGGAAAGGGACAGAAAAGGAGGGTGGGGACAGTTTTTGGGCTGGTTTTTTCTTCGGTTTCGGGGAAGGACGTTGGTGTGCTGGGTCACGGAGCTGCTGCGGTGGAGAGAAGGGAATTTTCGCCATCACCCAGACGGAGCGGCTGCTTCTTCTCCTTCTCCCCTCTTTGTTGGTGGCCTCACACCCCCTGCCCTGCCGGGACATGTGGCAGTGCCAGCCACCGCAGCAGAGCTGCTGATCCACCTCAGCCACCAGCCCAGGATCTCAGCTCATCCCTGCTGTTCCAGCCGACTGTTCCTCAGAGCCCTGCAGGAGCACCGGGACTGACTGTCCGAGGGGGTTTGTGAAAACAAAGCCTCTCCTCCATCCCGTCTCAGCCGAGAAGGCTGTCCCGGGGTCCCTGGTTCTGTTTTCTTGTTATTGCTGTAGTTATTGTTTGTTTGTTTGCCTGGTTATACTAGTAAAGAACTGATATTCCTATCCCCAGATCTCTGCCTGAAAGCCCCTTGATTTCAAATTTACAATAATTCGGAGGGAGAGGGTCAACATTCTTTCATCCCAAGGGAGGCTCCTGCTCTCCCTAGCAGACACCTGTCTTCTAGAACCAAGACAGCAGTCTCCTATGAATCCTAAAGATCCCCTGAAAATTCACACCAAGATGCGTATTCATTTTACATAACTATTGATTTATTCTAACTGCCACAATGTTAATTTGTATTTTGAAATGGAGAGTTTCCTAATTCATTTTTGTTTGTCAAAAATTCCTCTTTTCAAAAAGAAAGCTTTTTTCTCTTTTTGTTTTATTTTTACATCCAAACACATAGCAAACATCTCTTTTTCTTAACTGCTGCATTTTTTTGTGTTCCCTTCACATCCTATTTTCCCATCAAAAAGTTTGCTCATTCCTGTGTTTGAATTAATTCTGAAAACAGAGAAAGTTTTTGTTTGCAAACACCACTTAATTTTTACCTTCCCTTCAGCTGTTTTTTCCTTTTTCCTTGTTCAACTATTCTACACTCCATCTTACTCCCTTCTCTCCAGGAGCAAAGTATGGAATGTTGTTTATAATAAGCTAAATCATGAACCTGACCTCCAAAGAGGCTCGTCCCCTCTCTGACTTTTGGAGATTTACCGGGGGGAGAAAAGTTGGTCACCTGGGAACTTGTGTTCTGAAATGATTTAGTTAGCACAGGAATGCAGCAGAGGGAAAGAAAATTAGAGCTAAAGCTGACTGACTATTTAATTATTGATCCTATTCATAAAGAATTTAGCCTCTGTTTTGTTTAGCAAATAGTTTGGAAACTTGTCTATTCATCCTCTGCAAATGTTGGCTATTTGAAAGGTCTAGAAAGCGTTTTTCAGATTGAGTGTTTGTCTATGCTTTCTTCCTTCATAATTTGCTTTTGGTGTAGTGTGGTGTGTATACACTTGGTTCAGGCAACGATCAAGACACTATAGCTGGAAAATTTAAGTGGAATTTTATCACTGGGAGCAAAGGCAGTACAACATAAATTTTTTCAAGATCGTTTTTGCAAATTGCCTGCCATAGAAAAAATACCAGCTGACTGAATTCACCCACATTTTATACAGGTGAATAAATTCAGAGTGACAGCTCAGGATCACACAACATCCAGGCATCCTGAAAACCTCCTGAGACAGGGCTCTCACAGTTCCCTTGGGTCGCTGTTTGCTGCCAGAATCACTGCACTGTAGTTGCTTTTATCTTTCTTTGAATCAGAATCTTTCCCTTTTCAGATTATAACCATTGCTGCTTGGCACAAACCAAACCAAAGCAGATATTTTAGCATCAGGTGTCACCAGAACCACAGGGTGGGCCAGGCTGGAAGGGACAACAGTGGGTCATCTCGTCCCACCTCCAGGCCCCAGCAGGACCATGGGTCTGGAATATCTGCAGGGAGGGAGACTCCATAGCTTCCCTGGGAAACTCCATCCTTGAACCTGATCTGATCTCCAGGTGTCCTTTAAGGAATTGGGCCTCTTGAAAAACCTGGCTTGTGTTTTTGCTCTTGACAGGTGCAATTTAAGATGCTGAGTCAGTTAAGCCTCACTTAAAACTATTTAGATATGGGGTGCATGCAAACCGCTCTATTCTGGCATTTTTAAGAAGCTAATTTTACAACGAGCTAATAAGGAGGAACACCTCACATAATGGTGAGTTGTTCCAGAATATTTCTCATTACTTTATTTCCTGACCCCAAGACAGAACCCTTATGACTTCTCCCCAGAAGTGTGCACATACACACTACAAATCCACACATCCACAAGCTTTTCCATAGAGACAATAATAAATGAGCAGCAGAAAGGAAGAGCAAGTAAATCACTTACTTATCACCACAATTAACCTCTTTGAGTGAGTAGAGATAATCAACTGCATAAATTAATTTGAGGAATTATTGACCAGTCAATAGCTCCATAAAAGGGGACTTAATTTGTCTGAGAATGTATCAGCAAAGCTCTGCTGCTCCAAAACAAGGAAGCAAAACAGTGGATGACACAAATCAAACTGGACAGGCCAAAGCAGAGAAAACTATACCTTGAAGCCTAGAAGTTCAGAAAAAATAAAACCCCTGGTACTCACTACATAAAAAAATCGAAAAAATCAGGGTCACTTAGACTAGAGAACAGAATAACAGTTTTAAAGCATGGAAAAATTGTTCCAGAGTTGTGTAGAGTGAGCAATTATCTTAAACGACATAATGATGTTGATTTCATTTTTTTTTCTTGAACTCAGATAATTAGTTTTTATCCTGGAACATGAGAGGCATCTTGTCTCATGGTCTTGCCCTCCTTGTTAATGATCTTTAGCTAATTAGAAGCTGGGAAAGTAGAAGCTGACAATGTACTCAGAGACCAATTGACACAGAAGTCTTCTGCATGACTGAGAAAATAAGCCCAGGCTGGTCATAGCCTGTAAATCATCCCCTTGCAGCAGTGCTCCAGCAGTAATGAAAATAAACAATTACACTTTGCAAAACAACAGCTACTTTTCCCCTCCTTCTGTCAGGGAGCTCTATTTTGTAAGCCTGGTACTAAGACTCAAAACTCAGCTTATCTTAGTGCTCACTACATCTGAGCAGAGCCACATCTCTGTTTGGATGCATGCTCTGAAAAGCTGTCTTAAAGCCATATTTTATTTTTTGTTCAGTATTGAACATACGTGCTTTCTCCAGGAAAATGTCTTATATCAAGGCTTTTGTCAGTATTCCTATTAAAACCAATTCTCAACATTTACCTGTTAAATCTATTTTAATTTTCGTTCTCTTATTTTCATTCTTGGCCACTTTTGTCTTTCTGTATTTTAAAATACTAACCATATAACCTGCTAGTGACAAGACATTGTAATAATACCATACAGTATGTCCAGATGATGTGAAAGTTAAGAGAAAAACTGAATGGCAAAAGGCATTCTCAGCCAACTATTTCACTTAAAAAGCAAAAAATCTTTTATAGCAAATTACAGTGATAAAGATCCTTCTGGATTGTAGTCTCTAAACACAAATGCTGTTTCCATAAGTGTTGTCATAAAGCTATGCCCAAAAGTCAAACTCGGCTGCTGCACACGCTGCAGCTCATTTAACAGTACACAGGGAAACTAATTACTAATGTGTCAGAAAAGAGCAAAACACTGGTGCAGAAAATGGCTTCACAAAATCTGCCTTTAGGCACCAAAATTAGGAAGTCAGATAAGTGGGTAACTAAATCACTAACTCCAGTAGGATGGAAAACAGGGTTCCTCTCTACTGATGGAAGGAAACTCACTCCTGGTCCTGGAGCTTTCCCCTTCCCACTTGGACACGGAGCATCCGAGCAGTCTCAGAAAGTTTCTGTTCTGGGAAATGGAATAGCAACAATATCCTCTGATCTTCCTTCAAGCACTAGGGTCACCAAACAAACAAACAAACGAAAAATACAAACAAACAAACAAACAAACAAACAAACACAACAACAACAAAACCAATAAAATACGCCCTAATTACCAGTTTTTTTCACCCAAGGGCCTGCCACTTTCAGCCCCAAGGCAACACTAAGGAAGACAAAAGATGCAGAAAGGTGGCAATTACTGGTTTTGTGTCATAATTATTCCCTGGCATTTTGTGTCCAGTTTTGCAATCCTTTGTGAAAGTGGTGACTGTTTATTTTAATAGTACTGCTGTGAGCTGTACAATTGAAAGTGGAGAATCCCTTGATGATACTCATCGCTGCTCAGGCAGCCTGAGCTTCATCTTGTGCTTGTGTTCAGCACCAGAAATACAAAACCTGTCATTTCAAACACTTGTCAAAGAAAACAGAGGATAAGGAAAGAAAATGTGTTTTAAATAGTGGGTACAAATTTTCATTGCCTGTTTTGTTTCAAGCCTGTCGTACTTGATTCCATCTAAGCTGTACATATATTTAACAAACAGCTATGTCAGAACTGTTTTTTGTTAAAGAACAGCATAAAAAGATGTCATGGCCTATATATCATGATGGATAAAAATGAGCTAAGTTGTTGTGGCATCAAATGTAAATTTTTAAGGCTGTCTCAATTTCTCCTAATCCAAACTAATTTGTAAAACTTACAGAACCAAACCATACCTCAGCTACATCCTTCCATAGTGCTGTTTCTAAGCAAACAGTTCTGTTTCCTTTGGCTTGGTAAAGCTGAGACTCAGTCAGCCTTGTTCAGTAAAACTGCAGCATGTTATAGTCAGTGACACCTGAAGCAACAATAACGTGTATTCCCAAGGGTGGGCAACAGTGATTTAATGCTTTGAATAAAGCCCAGTAAAAACTTTAATCGGAGAAAGGTAAAACTTTCATGTCACGTGATCACAATTGATCAAACCTTTTGCACCTGGCCTAGTCCTGGGAAGACTTTACAGGTTCTTGCACATAAAAAACTCCTTTCTTCATGCCTGTTCTGAAACCATCACTAGAGCAGAAACTCATGCTGGGGAGCTGGGTAGGAAAGGGCATCCCAGATGTCAGCGTCTCTTAGTAAAGCTGGCCTAAGTCCATTATTGAAGCAATTCTTGCATGGCAGGGGGCACATAAAACTCTAGTATCCTCCTTACTCTGGGAAACAACCTCTGATGAGGAAGAGCAAGGGCAATCATACCTTCAAGAAGTCCCTGTTATCACTGATATGATAAAAGCTGCTTTATTTTCTCCAAAGAAGTTGTAAATAGCCAAGAAAAAAAAGGCAGAAAAATTAAAATCTTCCTTTATAATATGCACTTAAAGTGAGAAATACCATGTTATTCATTTGCATTAATTCACTTACAATCCAAATTCATTAGTCTGAACTTCTCAGGGCACAATGAGAGATTCCAACAAGAGAAATTTGCTTTCTTTTCTGTAAACTATCTGGTTTTTTAAATTGACATGTCATTTTTGAGCATACTTTATGCAGAGGGCCACAAATGAAGGAACTTGTTCAGCTACGTCATTCTAAATTTAAAAATAAAATGTTCCTCATTTTCATGGCTTCTATATTCAGCTCAGTTCAAGCTTTTTGAAACTATGCTATCTCTGATATTTGACCTTCTAATTGCTCTGTTAAAAACTGAATTAAATTGATCTCATGAATGACTATCTGCCAAAGGCATGACAGCTTTTCTGTCAATCTTTAAAAGAGAAGACAACATAAGGCCTCTACAGAACAAAAATTACAGATTCTGAATGAGAGGGGAAAAAATCTATAGTTAGCATTACTGAAAAACTCAAAATTATTCTGCTTGCTTTTTAACTAAGAATACTTTCATTGCTTGTGAAACTATAAAGAATATATCTAAAATACAAAGGTAAGATGATCTGCATGCTTCCTGTAGTCAAATATATTGAGGGATGAAAGTAATACCTTTTTCATCATTATCATTTTGCATAGTACAGGTGAAAACACTTTAAATCTGAGTCACTAAGTTCTTGCTTAGTGCTCTTGTGGGTTCTCAAGGGAGGAGACACAAGTTAAATTTAAAAGAAAAATGTGAAAGATGTGGGGTAGAAAGCCCTGCTGTGGTTGAAGTGATTTACTTCATCTCCTACACAGATTTCCTGTGATCTTGATTCACCACTCACCAGTTGTTTTATTGTGATGACTAGAGTCACACTTATCATAGCCAGACTTAGGTTTTAACTGGAGCTAGATGGCTAATTCAGCCATCCAGAGAAGAACCTATTAAAAAAAAAAGAAAGGTTGACATGACAAGGGCATCTGAAAAGTGCTAAAACTGCTTAAAACAGTATATGGATAGCGTGCAGTCAGCAATGGTCCCTGAAAGGAAGGAATTAATACTTGGGCTTTAAATTCAATCTTTGTGGAATTATTTCACAGTTACTTAGGTGGAATT
Organism: Cyanistes caeruleus; assembly: GCF_971803275.1. Lineage (NCBI taxonomy): Eukaryota > Metazoa > Chordata > Aves > Passeriformes > Paridae > Cyanistes > Cyanistes caeruleus. The sequence goes on from NC_141732.1 coordinate 14,517,591, forward strand.
TCTGCCAGGTGTGTTAACCTGAATTGCTGCTAATGCTTCAGCAAGCCCAAATTTCATACTCACTCAGTAATTTTTCAGTGGGCTGGTATAGGCTCCCTTCAAGGAATGCTCTAAATCCAGGCCTTGCCAAGGCTGGGAGGGTGGGAGGGTTACTGGGGAGATACTGGGGAGAGGTTACCTGGCCATACAACAGCCTGAGGAGTTTGGCAGAGCCCCAGCTCACCAAACTCCTTTGTGCTGAAAGTTCATGAGTAATTTTCAGCAAAAATACCATGTATCCCATTTGTGGTTTGCTTCATATACTTTCCCCTGCCCTTAATCACTGAAAATGCATCCTTTATGTGTGACGGAGGTTTTTTACTGGTAAGTAACATCACATTCATTCATGTTAGTGAATGTTAGTCAAGTTCCCAGTTTTTCAAGTAAAAATTTCCCTTTTTCCCCTTCTGTTGGTTTTCAAAGTCTTGTTGAATGGGGAGAAGACGGAAGAAAGACATGAAAAATTCTGCAAGTTTTGATGAAAGCCTTTTTTTTTTTCTTTTCATAAGGGAGCCCCTTCCATTCCTATGGATAGATCATCAGTCAGCTGGTAAGTGTTTGAGGTTTTAACCCTGAATAAATAACCCAGGAAATAATGAGGTTGTTTAGTTAGATGATGCATGTGTAGGCCCTGTTCTTTGATTTCTAGATTTTTCATTTTCATTTTCTAGCTAACAGGACACAATTAGTGGTGAATGTAAAGGACTGGTGCCATTGACCTTCAACCTGCTATTAGGCAAATCTAATACTCAGTGTTAAAATTACCTACATGATATAGACAAGCATATACTAAGCTTCTGTGTGAAAGCATTCTCAATATTTAGTATTTTTCCCTCAAAGAGAAATACATATTTGAAAGACTCTTATATAACAAAATATAGTTTAACTGCTCAATATTTCTAGCAGAAGTGATTCTCAAATGTTTCCAGATTACTTGGTTATGAACTAGAAGTTTTTCTTTGCTATCCAAATTTTTATCTTGGGGAAATGTGTACAATATTCCTAAGGGATTGTGTCCCTCTGGTGTTCTCCAAGAGCACAAAAGAAAAGAAATAGTTATAGAATGGTTATTTATAAAGGAAGTGAAAACTATTTCTGACAAAATAATCTGTATTGTATTCTAGCTTCTAGGACTGTTAACTATACCACAGGAAGAAAACAGAAGAAAATCCAATCACAAAGGCAGATATATGTCATTCTTAGAGAAAACATACATGCCTTTGCAATGCTTAGGTTGTTTTTAATCTAAAGCTAATATCAAGTTTCATTCAAATTGTGTAAGCTTGATTTAGGAGTGCAGCTCTAGGTCAAGGAAGACTAACAGTATCCAAGCAACAAATGATTAAATAAATTATACTTTTCAAGTTGTCCTACAGAAGAAGGAGGTTTACGTAGCAAAAGTGAAAATAAGGGGGGCAGAACACAACAGCACAACCCAAATTCTACATATATCATATTCATCTCGATATGCGGTATATTTCTGGAGAAAGTGAAATCTGAAAGCACAGCCTATTAGCAATGCCTACACCATTTTTCTGTAATGGAGATTATTTGCACACACCTAATGTAACATGATTCTTCTTCTTAGACCTCGTCCTACTTTGCCATGGGGGAGAAAAACAGAAAGAAAGAATCAGTTATGGATTACTTTGCTCTCTCTGGAACAGCTCTCCATTACAATCCTAGGGAAAAGAATGAAGTTAATGTATTTTTGTAACTCAGGACATCATTATATTAGAGCTTCACAATCATCAAAGCCTTAGCTGAACTTTACATATTTAATGTCACAGATTCTTTTTTGTCATTGTGTTTTGTGGTTTTTTGGGGTTTGTTTTGGGGGTTTTTTTGGGGGGGGAGCTGGGGGGGGTGTTGTGGTTTTTGGTTGGGTTTGGTTTGTTTCGGTTTTGTGGGGGTTTTTTTTTCGGTTGGTTTTGGTTTTGTTTGGGTTTTTTCCCCACACATATTTTCCAAATATTTTGATGGCCCAGAACACCAAGTTTCACAAAGTTTTCAGAGCAGGTAAAGAGTTCATCAGGAGAGCTTAAAGGTACTGCACAGAATGATATGGAGTGAAAAGGCTGCAGAGTTCTCATTATTATTCAAATTCTAATGTCACTTGTACAAGTTGTTACTACATCATCATCTTCTTATCTGCCTTGTGGCTTACATATAGCAGTGCATCTGCTGAATATACCAACCTGTTTTTTAACATTCTGCACATCCAAAAAACATTAAACCAAAGTAGGGTTTAATTTATCGTCACTGAACATATTTTCATTTTACCTTTTGTCTCACCTGAATCCTGTAAGAGGGAGGACTCCTTAATCTCAGAAATGCACTTCTACAGGAACTTTCTTTTTTCTGGATACAACTTACTTCCTTCCTGTTTGAAATGAAAATATTTTTTTAAAAATTTCCAGTGACCTGAAAATTCTACAGATAATTTCTGATGGAAATACCAGCACAAAACACTTCAGTTTCTGCAGCTGTGTACTTAGATTCTAGAAGCATAAAAAATTTGGGAATCCTTCATAAGGCAAGAAAATTATTTACAATGAATCAAGCAATAAGCAATTTTATGGGGGAAAAAATCATAAGAGGGAGAGATTAACAGTTGCTTCAGTTCTGTGTCTCTTGAATTATAGCTGGGCAGCCTTACCTCTGAATTAAATGCTATGGGAAGAAAAAGAAGGTTCATAAACACAAATTCTCCCTACCCCATGTTCCAGCTTTTCTTTTTTGTTTGTTTGTTTTTTGTTTGGTTAGTTGGGTTTTGGTGTGGGTTTGGGGATTTTTTGTTTTGGTTTTTGCTTTTTGGGGTTTTTTTGCTTGTTTTGGGTTTGTTTTTTTTAGAACACATCTCTTGCAAGCTCATCCACAGAACTGGAACAGCCCAGCCCTGCTTTTGCACAGCTGGTCTGTTGAGTGCTACCAGCTACACACACACACTTTTCACTTCTCATTCAGCCTGTTTACTGGAGTTGAAGGCACTTCACGAGATAATTTTGGACACTCCTGTTTTCTTGGCAAATCTAGAGGGAGGGAAAAAAGTGCTTGGTTGAGTTTAAGAAGCTGCATGCCTAGAGTTTAGAAACAGCACCTGTCTGAGATAAAAAGAAAGTGCAAGGCAAAACCAGTTCATGTCTATAACATCATGCAGAACCTAGAATTAAGCCCAAGGAAATAAAGACACACACCTGATCCCTGAAGTAATCAGGGAAGAAGGACAAAGGCAGATCAGTGTGAGAAGCAAAGGAACATTTTCCTTTGAGACCAGCCAGGTGCTCAGAAAATATCTGCATTAGGTATCACTGCCTGTTCTTTCAGCACAATGACATCTAAGGGTGCCTGTGCTAATGCCTTGGGAGAAATCCTTCCTCATGCCCTCTCATACTGCTGAGAACTTAAACGCCTGCTGCACTTTTATCATTTAACTTGCATGCTCCAGTAAGGACACTTTGGTGGTTTCAACAGTTATCTCTGTGACTGGAAACTGATACTCTCATCTGAACCAGACAGTACAGAAAACTTTGGTAGTTTTGCAGTGCAATGTGATTTATTGTGATTTATTATTTGAACTCCTTACTTCCCCCCACCCTCCTTCAGTAAGTAAATCCAGCCCTGTTTTTTTCATAATGGTATAGCATGCAGGGTCTACATTCTTGGTTAAAAATGTAAATTAATATTATTGTTTTCTTCAATCAGAATAAGCTCTCTTGTTGATAAAATGACCTTCTGAGGGTGACTGTTAGTTCTGCTATTTATTAGAACATGATTAAAGTATAAACAGCATTGCAGTAAAAATTGGTATTTTGTTTCATATCATGGTGCCAACTCACAGTGTATTGGGAAATAGAATAGCTTAATAGAAATCAGATTCTTCTAATCAGCATGATTTTATCCTTCTGTAATAGGCAAGTGGAGTAGTCAGAATGTAAAAGTACTCTGTTCAATAACAGGTAGGTACTTGCAGTCTTTGGATATTTTAAGTATTCTGTCATCTGAAATTTACAGCATGGTATCACAAAATTGTACATAACAAGGCAAAGTATAACCACCTTCCCACTATCATAAAAATCCCTCAAAGTTGTATTCTAACTGACACCGTCACTTTTCAAGGGCTCCTGTAAATAATAGCTGTTCACTTCAGACAGCACATATTTAGGGGCCAAGGGAGAACTTCATGCATCTCTCTACCAATATTCCAACTTCTAAATTTTAAGCAATGCTTCTTATCTGTAAGCCCTCCCAGCTGAAAATGAACACTTTAATCCCTACTGCCGATATTCTGCAGCTCACAAACCTGAAATAAAGTGTTGCCAGTCCCTTCTTATGGGAAAGAAGATTTTTGGGGTTTTTTTCTCCCATTTTTGTCCGCTTTCCTGCAAATCTCTGGACAAAGTTCTTTTCAGTAGCTTCTCAAATTTTTTGTGTGTGACCTTCATCAGTTTCTTTTAGGAAACTGCAACTTAGTTGTCACTGGACAAAAATGTTACATATTAGGCAAGTATATATGCAAAAGATTTTGTCTGAGAGCAGAGGCATATCAAATTTTAGTGTGAGCTGTGTATTCTATTCCCTTGAAAATTCAGTACTATATGCAACTTAAGGAAAATGAAAACTTCACATCACGATGGATATGGAGTTCTCTCACAGACCCAGCTTCTTTCAAGCGACAGAATTCCCCTTTTTACACAGACACATTTCATGATACCAGTAAAACTCAAATGGTTCAAAACATGCCAGGTTTGCACAGTTTCGAAAGAAATTTAAGTGGAGCTTAAAAGATGTTTGCTCAAAGTTTTTGCAACAGAAGTTGTAATTTCAATAACTGATATTTCCCTGTATTAAGCAAAATCTCTGTATCTAAAATGTCCTGCAACAGAGGAAACTGTTCCAAGCTGGAGGCAAACTAAAGCTGTATTTAAAGGTAGGGGAGTACAATGGACAAAAGGTTTGTTCTGTGTTCTGCATCACTCAAAATGTATGTTTCTCTTGTTTTTTGAAACTAGTGTTCTGATAAGGGTATAGAACTTTGGCAGGGAAAAAACCTGGGAACCCTCTGTTCCACCTGGTCCTCAGCGATCGGAGCAACCGGGCTTCGTTTCTCTTTTCAGCCAATTTGGCACTATCAGCCTGGTCACTTTCCATAAGAACTTTTGTGATTGCAGACTCACAAACAGTGCAGTTTGCCAGCTTCTGATGCCGTGGCTGAGTTAATGAAGAACCTGCACAACCCAGCATCACGAACCTTTGTGTGAATTCACATGTATTTCACAAAAAACTCATGGATTAGTTCATTGAAATAACAGAGGGCAGGTTCAGAGCTACCAGTCAGAGGTGGAATAGCTACAGAATGCTGGGGTGCAGTAACGGAGATATATTAGAGGGATATAGATAATATATGTATATAATATTTTATACATACATATATATATGTGTCAGTGTGCATGTTTATATATGTGTGCATATATACATATTTATATAAAATATAGATACAGGTATATAAAGATAGATGTAATGTAATGTAATGTAATGTAATGTAATGCAATGCAATATAATATAATAAATATAATATAATATAATATAATATAATATAATATAATATAATATAATATAATATAATATAATATAATATAATATAATATAATATAATATAATATAATATAATATAATATAATATAATATAATATAATACAATATAATATAATATAATATAATATAATATTTTTATATATATATATATATATATTTTTATATATATATATATGTAGACACAGGTATATAAACATTCCCAGGTCTGCTCCAACACAGCTGGAAGTGCAGAACTTACCCAAAGGCGGCCCTTCAGGAAAAGAAGAGAAGAGACAGAACCCGTGGATCGATTCCCAGTGAGCAGAGATGTTTCCCCCTTTCCCTTTTTGTCACCAACACCCCTCTTCTTTTATACTATAATTTTTGCCCTTCCCAAAGGGGTGGAACGGTCGCCTGTTATAGGGTGGGCTGTTGGTGACTGTGGTCATACGTGTAAGGCATGTTTTCTTTTTTTTTTCATTTGCATTCTTAGGGGGGTGAAAACTAATGTGTAAATGAGAGCCTCAGTTGGTTTTGGTCAGAATTTATAGTTGATACAAAAGGTAAAATAAACACTTGGGTCCTCCTCCACCCTCTGAGGCAGCGGTAGAGGCTCTCTGACCTTCAACAGAGAGTTTTTTCGTTATCTCCTTAACAAACCAGATTTATAACAAGGCTTGTTTCTCACAGTGAAGGGGGAGTGAGGCCAGTGGCTGGTGCAGAAATGCAGATGTTGTCCTGTACCTCATTGAAACAACATCAGCTGAGAGGACTCGCTTCACTCCAAATATATTTCAGCCTTCAAGCCTTGCCTGAGCCAGGTGCAAGATAAGCACAGGGCGCAGCTCATGTTACTCTTCATCAGTTCTTCACCAACTTAAGGCAACTTTGAGGCAAATCTGAAAATTTAGCACAATCTGCCAGGTATTATGTAGCACAGACATTCAAGATTACATGTTAAAGTAATGTTTTTACTTAATTACTTGATTACATTCAAGCTTACTTAAAGATATTTACCCTTAAAATAAGTCTTTTTCAAGCTAGGAGTAAACTTATGCAACATTTACCCCAAGGAAGGAAAATTTGCACAGTATAAAACAGTTTTAAGTTTTTAGGCTAGAGATATCAAAAGAGGCTCAGAGCATTAAAAGGAGCCAGTCACTTGAAGTACAATATTAGTTAACAGTTCTACAGGAAAGTTTTCAAACCTATTTTACTAAAATCATTTAGGAACATGTTAACCGAACAGATTTTAAAGCAGTTATTTTTGTTCATGCCTCAGAAATGGCAGACAGCTTAGATCAATGTGAAATGCTGTGTTGATAGGTATCAGTCACTGTTTTCTAGGATTAAACAAAAAACAGGATTATCATAGTTCTAGCTAGGCTTTAGTGTTTAGCTATAGTATCTTAGTAGATTGTCAAAACACAAGACTTCCAAATACTCGAAACAGGAAATACAGACACATTTCCAATTTTCTTTTTAAAAACGTTTTCAAACGTGTGACTTTGATTAGAAATATGCAGGACATGGAGTAAAGGAGGTGCAAAGTATCCTCTACTGAGATTTAAGAAGGAAAGCACCTTTTACACCAGTCTCATTACTATATTCATGTGAGAATACCCAGTCAGAAGAGGAAAACCTTGGATGAAAAGGGGCACAGCAAGAGATTTTAGGAAGCAAAATTAGTGTATCATTGGTGTCCAGAAGGCCTGTTCACTTCTGCAGATCCCTGTGAGGAGATTGGCACCCCACCCAGTGCCTGTGTGGGCTCAGCACAGGAGGAATCAAAAAAAAAAATAAAAATAGATACTTACGTAGTTAATACTTGTGGCTACACAGAAACACAGTTATGAGAACAAGGACCTATATCCTTTTCAAGCCGATGAACTGCATGCAGTTGTAATTCTGTAATTCCTAGTCCTAGGAAAAATTATGCTGTGAAAATGCAGCTGACATTCTGCAGCCTCCCTTGTAACCCATCCACAAAGACAGACAGAGGTCTCAAAAATACTGCAATTTGCAAATGTTCTACAATGGACAGTGAGCAGTGAGAAACTGAGTGACTTCTCTAAAGAGGGGAGTGGGGGACCACAGCAGACACCCCTGGTGGGACTCCAGAGAACCTCACAGAGGCACACACCTGTGGCCATGGTCTTCAGGAAGCAAATACCACTGTTTGCCCTTAAAGCAGTTTATATGCTCTTTTTTTCCTGTAAACAGGGAGGACTGAGGAAGTCAAGGATTGATTTTCTGCCTGCACACCAGCTGTTTCCAGCTCCCCGTGAAGATGCAGCAGGACACAGGCCTGTGCAGTTCTCATTTTCTAGACAAAGGAGAGTAGCATGGTACTCCTTTCCTAATCCTGTGGAGAGGGAAAGACAAAATATGTTTTTCCACAAAACACCTCAAACTCCTGAATTCTGTTACGTGATGAAAGCTGCCTTTCAAATATAGGCTGTTCAAACTTCTCCAGAGAATCATGAGAGAGAAGAAAAGGAAAAGAAAGAAACTGGAAAAGGAAAAAAAGCTGTAAGAATGAAAAAAAAATATTTAAATGACTACTCCTTATGCTGGAGAAAAAGGGGCCAACCAAAGAACATGAGAATCATAGAAGTTCAATATAAAAACTTAAGAATTGATAAGATAAATATTTTCCTATCTAAAAGCTTGTGCTTACACCCTGAACAAGTCATAGTTTTAATTCAAATTCCTGAGAGTCCACCTGTCTCTCAGGAATTTGCTTTTTCAACCAGATGCTTCTAAATACCTGGTGAGTAATGCCTGTCTCCAAAGTAGCATTGTGCATAAGTAACTGCAAGCCAATCAAATTTACGTGAAGAAAAGTTTTGTGGCTTTCTTTTCATTAATTTAACAAAAAATATTCTAATTATTACACTTAGAGTATACCCATTTCTGCTTTCATCAATGTTTTTCTATCATAGACACGAACTGAAATACAGGAAATTCCGTTTTCAAATTTTAAGGAAAAAAAAAGAAAACTACACTTTTATTACAGGGAATAGAAAAACACTGGAAAAGGGTCTGTAGAGTTTCCATCCTTGAAGATGTTCAAAACCCAGCAAGACATGACTGTGACAAATCTGTTCCTCCTCTGTCCGGTTTGTGGGGTTTGAGCAGATGATCTCGGAGCTGCCTTCCCACCTCAATTACTGTATGATACAGGAAAAGAAAAGAATGTACCAGAAGTGGAAGGAGATTCTGAAACAGATGCAGCTGCTCACAAACAAATCCCCTTGTTTCAGAAGGAAAGAAGAACAGTGGTAAAATTCAGTGTATTTTGCAACCATCTGATGCTTTCTGAGGTTTTTATGTGTGCTGCCTGTCTTGATTGCAATTCCCTGTGAAGAGTCCAATAGTCTGGTGTATAAGATGAGCTGATCTACTTTACTCTGGGTAGGCTATATGAAGGAAACTTAAGTAAGAGTACAGGAAAAGACTAAAAGGATAGAAGGAAGCAAGGTGTTTGTAAAAATACTAAGTTTTCCTAGTAGTAAATGTACATAATTGTGATCAAACAGTCAAAGTTCTTTCTCACTGTCCTGTTTCAGGCATGTTTGTGTGTTCTAATGTATTATAGTCTTTTTGTTTGTTGGTTTTCAGCTAGGCTTGTATGCAACAAGGATTTAAGTAATTTCCACAGGAAAAAGGTTCTTTTAAATTGACAAAAAATCAGTCTGAGCTGGCAAAAATTTTAACCCAATAGCTTTCTGGAAGTAAAGCGCTTGCTTTGCTGCTTACTGAGTGTTCACCTTACTGAGTAGTTTTTGTGTGCTTTTGAGAAATTTTTCTGTGCTTTTGAGAAATTTTTCTGTGCTTTTGAGAAAGCAGCACCTTCTAAACTGACCTCCCACGTCACAGGTCCCACTTCCAACAGCCAAACAAATTTTCTCATGGTAAAGACATTTAGAAATTAAACACAAGGTGACTTCTATTAGCCAAGGGCACAAGTACAGCTGATGCAGGTGACAGGATGACACCGGGGGTGGGCATAGCTTGAAAGCGTTCTATCCTGCCTCCTGTTTTTATTTTCCCGAGATCAGCTGGGTTACTCAAGTGCTTCAGTCTCGAATCACCATCTGTTAATGGTACCCACACAAATACCTCTGGGAAATTCTAATGTTAGACTCAGTTACACTAGAAATGTCCTTCACTTTCACACTAAATGAGGAGCTGTAAAAGCTAAGCCACAGTACTGGAAAGTTTTAAAGGCAAAACAATGTAGGACCTCTGCAGTTCAGCAGAAGGAATATTTAGGCTTCGAAAACATCAGTCTTTTTATGAAGTTTGTCTTTAATAGCCTCTCAGAAAGTTCTCTCACTATTCAGAAAGTCATTCTTTAAGAAGCCATTAAGAGAAAAGGGAGATAATTTGGTCCCAGTTAATTAAAAACTCACCTGGCTATGTTAAGGATAGGTTTGTGTACATTTGTATGAATACCTAAGTATTCTAGAGAGGTGTAGGAATTTAGGTCTGCTTAAAAAATATTAATCTTGGACTATTAGAACAGGATTGGCAACACAGCAAGTGGTGTAAGTGTTGAGGTTTAAAAAAAAAAAAAAAAGGAAAAGAAAAGAAAAATACTTTGATAAGCAGTATTCTCAGGTTGAAGACACAAGCTTGTTCTGACCTGCCAGGAATATGGTGTGGTCTCCCTATGGTGCTCTAGAGGAAGTATGAAAAGGGTTACTTAGCAGTAGCAGAGAAAAAAGAGGTTACTGAGATCTATAAGACTTCAGTATTATCCACTGGGACATTACCTGTACAGATAAGTACATAAACCTCTAATTAAAACCTTTCAGCTTTCTTTTATTTTAAATCTAGGTAGGAGAAACAAAACAAAACACAGCAACCTTAGTCCTAAGCTATCTCTGTTCTCCCAGCTAGCAAACACAAATTTTATGTTTGACCTGAACGACATGCTGGCTAGCTAGTGAGGAATTTTCAGTGAGTTATGAGCACAATTAAAAGCTCATCTTGAATACTGTGATGACTTCTAGTTTTATGACTGCTATGTTGTAAAGATATGTAAGACCCATCATTACCTGTAATATCTGAGCCATAAAGACTTCTACATGTGCAAACTGAAGATTTTAGAGCCTCTTAGTTCTTAACTGATCTGGTTGGGAAAATAAAACATGGGAGGTCCAAGTATGAGAAAGCAGCTACAAAATGCTTTAGTTAAAACTGTAACTTTTTGTTTCAGGATGAGTCTTAGAGGAATTAAATCTCAGGAATGACTAGAAGATAGAGAGTGTACCAGAGTCAGTAAATAACACTAAAAGTCAAGATAGCAAGAGACATACTCAGTAACAGCTGTAAGTACAGTATTTCACCATAACTGGGATAGATAGAAGTGGCAGTTTTTCTTGTCACTTTCTTCTTCTTCAGCCTTTCCTGTTCTTGAATATGTCAAGAATAAAAATCCCATTTTGACCAACACAAATGTGCTCCACATACAGTAAAGAAGCTGTGATCTTCAGCTGGCAGAAGGATGCCTCTAGCCAAGCCTGTCAAAAACCTCCTTCTCAAGCATAGCTATTGTTAAGTGCTGTCAATTTGGGGCAGAGAAAGTATGTGTGCCACTTCACTCTGTGGAGAAAATCTGAAAAACAAAGCTAAGCAAGAAGTGTCTGTGTGTAATTCACCAGAAACAAGAAGTCTGCAGGGACACAGGAGGAGGAACACTGAGGGAGCTTGGTGTGCTGTCCTGAGAGAGGCAGGAAACAAAGGATGCAGTAGCATGAAGGTGTTGTGGTCATGCTCTCTTTAAAGCAATGCAACCAATGGGAGCTAAGCCAAGGAAGGGCACAACCATGAGCAAAAACTGAACATTGCTTCATTTTCTCAAAAATACATATTGCTTTTCATGCTCTGCATACTCTAATGAAGTTAAACTGTATGACTGAAGTCACTCAAAGCCCCATCACAAAATGGCATCAACTTTACCTTTTCCTCACCCTCAAAGGAAATAATATAACTGTAACTTCAGAGGGGAGGTGTGTCACCCTCCCGTCCTGGGATAGCTGACAGGCTGTACCCATCTCTCCCCAAAAGGATGCCTATCAGGTAAACTTTACTCCATGGTAACCAGTGTGCTCATGAATAGTAATTTCTGGATCCTATCCTGTTTTATCAATAAACTTCACTATTTGTGAGTCTGTGACCATCAGTGTTCCCAGACTTAGTCTAAACCACACTGTGAACCTGTGGTTGTGAAAGTTCATACTGAAGATTAGCAGATTAAGTGTGTCAAATTGGTTACTTTATAAGATTATCTGTGACTGTATCACAAAGGTACTGCAAGGACTGTGAAGACAGATAAGTTTCAGACTAAGAAGTGAGAGGTCTAGTCAGCCCTGGTCCCAGTAATCTGTGGATAATCTGGAAAGCAAGTGGGTGTCTCTTTCCTAAATTTTTACATGGCATGATCCAGTCATGCCTGACACTTACTAACAGCAGAGCCCCTTGCTCTGTGTCACATTAATTTCCTCCTACCAGCTGCAAGAGATGGATTCCTTCTGGAAACAGCACAAGCTGTAGATCCATCTTAAAATGTTCTGTCACAGATTTTGCAGGTACTGCTCCTTTGCTGAGGGCTATGTGAGAACACAGAGAGGGCCTTTACTGGCTCACTTTATTCTCCTTCAATGGCTTTGAAGGTACTGTGGTAAAGAAACACAAACAGCTTATAAAGTGAATTTCCAATGGCAACAAGTTTAGAAACATTTCTTTGGTTACCCCTTCTCTGTCTTCACCTCGTTGTCTATTGAGCAGGAGGGAAGTTTTTTTAAGGTGGACATTGCTGATTAAAAAAGGGTGAATATATCAGCGACCTGCTGCATCAGTTTTATCTTTCAAAAGGTTGGTTTTTTTTTTTAATTACCATATATCTTTGAGCAATAGTATCATGGGAGACAGTTTTTCTCTCCTCTCCTTGTTATCCATAAGTTTCTGGAGTAACATGCAGCAATCAATATCTATCTCTACTGGGCAATATAAATTCTGTTAAGCTTGCCTGAATCAATCATCCATAAGGCCTTATTTAATTTGTCTCAAACTTCTTACAACAGAGAGGGTAGTCTCAAGATTAATTCAGTTTTGGGTAGAGAAGAGCAGAAATCAGGGTACAAAATCCCTTTTTTTCTTTTTTTTGTACAGCATGCTGCCAATATGTGTCAGGGCTACAAAAGGAAAACAAATTTTCTGTCTCTCCTTGGGAGTTATTGCTTCCATTAAGCCACTCTCTAACTTTAGGCAGAAGATTGAGACACACAACAGACAATTCAAATGAAAACAAAGAGCTATAATTATAGAAAGGGTAGGGGTGACTCTTACTGCATAGACTTTTCATCAAATACTCCAGGAATCCTGTTGATACACTGAATCTTGGATTGATGGAAGCATCCCTCCTGGAACTGCAGTTTAGTTAAATTCAAACTTCAGAAAATTGTCCCTGTGCTGAACAGCCTGCACTAATAAGCACCAAGTAAAATAGAAGGATGCACAAATATTTAAAATTTACCTTGTTGATTTCAGCTTCAGTGCTTCCATTGAGTCTGGATATATTTCTATGCTCAAATGTACTACCTACCTGTACTACTATGGGCAAATATTGGTATCCATGAATTGATCTCTTGCAGTGCATTTTAATGGAAAACTAATTCAATAGAACATTTCACACCAGGCATTGATGGAAAGCTGATGGGTAAAAATGTGCACTTCTGAAATACTATCCAAAGAACAAGATGTAATGGACCTAGAAATGTATGGAACTGTGAGTCATTCTGACCAATTACATATATTAATATTCCACTTTTTTTCCATATTGTCTTTGATGCAGAGAAGATAGCTTCTGCCAGCAAAGGTTCCTGGAACAGAAGTGCTGGAAAGTTATGGAGAGGGTGTTGAGAACAAGCAAAGACCACCAAATAAGTTGCCACTGTATGCATGGATGCAGATCCAGAGGCAAACACAGGCCAGAAAGCTGCTGTCAGTTTTGACACCCTGCTAGTAACATCAGAGGAACATCAAGAACTGATAGCAGTCTGAGCGAGTATTTTGTACTAACACTTCTGGAAACATGACTGAGTGCCTGGAATAAATCAGTTTAATGCTAACTGGGTCTTTGAGTCATTTGATATTGGATTATGCAACATCTGCAAAACACCAATATCCTTCTTCCTCATGTGTGTGACTGAATCTGAAACTCTTCATTGGAATAAAGCAGAACTAAAATTCTACTTCTTTTTTGGGCAAATGGCTGACTCTGGTAGAAAATACCCAGGGAATGGTTAGAAGGTTGTCATAGTTAAGGAGTGCTTTGCAAATGTAGTGAAGGTGCTAAGCATGTGTTCTTGACAACAAACTGGTATACTAAATATTCAAGTTAGAATGTGACTTGTGTTGGATGAAATTTAGTGGAATCGTTAATTAAGATCCCATATCTTACATCAGTTGTTCCAGACAGAAAGATGCTTTTTCTCCTCCACCTTGTCCAGCAAAATTACAGACTGACCACTGAGGAATTTCCATGTTTTGTCATAAAAGAAATCATACCCTAAAATACAGGTTTTAGTGGCACCAAGCAATATTTCAGCACTGGTTAATTTCTTATCAACAGGGAGCCATTAGAACATGTTTGCTGTGAGGCATTCTTTAGAATTCTATCAATTCCTGCAGTTTCCACTTTTTGGTGACCAGTCTTTATATTTAGGTTGTCTGCTGCTTTATAGAAATTACGGCATCTGTGCTCTTGTGTTAACAACAGAGTTTACAAAAGCTTGCTTCAGCCTCATAAGGATGAAAATGATGGGTACTGGGACAATCAGAACTTTCCTCCATCTCATTGTTATCACCACCATGCCAGATGTCTCCATGCCATATTTTGGGGTCTGTAGAGTTTTCCACTTTTTGCCTTTCTTTAGTTAAACCAAGAATGGCAACAGGTTCAGTAGGAGGCTTAATTTTTCCTGCAGCTGTTTTTCTCAGTTTTTAGCTGCAGACAATACCTTTTCAAGTTTCTTATTCTCTGTTTTTAGGTTTTGGGTTTCAGTCGTGAGGAGATCTACTCATGTATTGAACTTTTCTTAGTAGTCTCTTTCAAAAGCCAATAACGTTTTCAAAACTTTGTTTTTGGATTTCAAAGCAGTATATTCTAAATCTGGAATTTTGTGGGGAGACAATACACTTTTATTTTCTTTTGGGCACAAAATAAGTTCTCTAATACTGTGCAAATATTTATTTTGTCATTATATTTTTTAACTTTTTACACACTTCTAGAATTTTCTACATAATATACCACTTTATACTAATTTTCCAAAAATTTTTTGGCCTATTCTATTCTCTCTCAGAATTATGCACTGTTATATTTTTCCAGCAGTTCATCCATGGCAATCCTGCTGACTACACTTCTTTTTTTTTTTTCCTGTTGCATTAGAGGATGAAATTTGGCAGAAAATAAACCAAATTGTATCCCAGCTGGTACTCAGATATCAAAGTGGCTGGGTACGGATGGGCTTCATTTCTGATTATAACCAATTTGGCACTGCAAGTCTGGTTTCATTCAGTAAAGACTTGCACAATTGCTGATTCATGAGTAGAATGGTTTACTGAAGCAACAGATTATGCAGGTTCAGAATTGCTGTTGTTAAATGCACTTACTCAGTTAGAATTAAATATACTGAGGCCAATGACTAAACTCTGTTCACTGAGCTTTAACTTCACCCTTTATTAAGCTTAGTTTCACCTGGGTGTGCTCTGATGCTGTCAGAGGCACAAGTCATCAGAAAGAGTCATAAAAGACAAAGTTCCAACCAGTGCATGATGAGGTGGAGTTTGAGTGACTTTGGTCACATCTGTGAAGCATGTGCAGGTTTTCCTTCGTTAACGTATGACAGGGTAGCGAATGCCACTGGGTTGGAAAAGCAATGTGTATTTTCATGTTAATAAAGAAAAGTTCAGGTTTCAGGCACCAGCTGGGTCCTTCCTTTGGATTAGTTCCCATTGTATTAAACAGAGCATGGCCACAACACCTCAGTGCTGCTCCATCCTTTGTTTCCTGCCTCTCTCAGTGCAGTACCCCAAGCTCCCTCAGTGTCCCTGCTACTGTGTCCCTCCAGGCTGTTTCTGGTGAACAATTGCTCACACAGACACGTCTCCTTGCTGAGCTTTATCACTGAGTATTTCTCCATAGGAGCCCATCAGAGTTCCATGGTGAAAATTAAACAAGTTTGGGCCAGCATAAGAGAAACCTTCTCCCAGTTTAACTGATTTCCTGTCCAAGAAAACATGTAAGGTTTTCAAACACTCTTGAACTTCAAGCCTCGTGGTTCCAGCTTGACTAGAACAGATAATAATTACAAGAGTTTCTGGATCTGCCTGTATATGGATAATGGGGCGGCTGACACTCTTTGCTTTCTAATGGCAGGTTTTCAAAATTTGGCATAAGAAATAATTTCTGTCCCACCACCAAGGTCTAGTTTGATCAATTAAAGAAATTTGTCAGCAGTAAACTGATTACAATGCCTCTGACACCTTTGGAGGAGGAAAGCAGCCAGGTACCATCAACTAGCAGCATTTGGACTTGATAATACAAAATGTTAATCATTCTCCTTCTCTGTAGAGCATCAGGAATAGCCACAAGAGCCAAATATAAAGTCTTTTCTTAGCTTACGTAGAAGTGACTGGCTCATGACTAGTTTAGTTCACCTAGAAATTATCTAGGAGATAAACCAATATTTTTATACAAAGCTTGTTTCCCTTGCCTGCAGCCTTAACTCTGTAAGAACTCTGGTAGATAGACACTCATTAATCTACAGATACCTTTGTGACATGATTGATACAGAGATAAA
The DNA here is from genome assembly GCF_971803275.1 of Cyanistes caeruleus. Lineage (NCBI taxonomy): Eukaryota > Metazoa > Chordata > Aves > Passeriformes > Paridae > Cyanistes > Cyanistes caeruleus. The sequence continues at coordinate 14,534,078 of NC_141732.1, forward strand.
AAGGTAAGAGGGAAGAGTTTGGCTTTGGCACTTCAGCATGGAGTGCATGAGTTCCTGCAGTTTGAGGAAGATCACATGTACAGTTTTTAGATTTTCTTCCTCTTCACTAAAACTTTTTCATTCTAAAAAGATTCATTTGTGTGAACTAACAACTATTTTTATCCTGCCTTGATAAACAGGCTAAATCTGTGCTCTCAGTCAACACAACACTAAGCACCCAAAATGAGATTAGTCTAACCTTTCTGTTAACAAGTTATTTCTTGATCTTTTGGATCAGATCCCATAACTTTCTTTAAAACATGCTAATTTTGAAATGTTCTGGATAACAGTCTTGCTTCAGAGTAAATATCCATTGCAGTCCCAAATGTCTGCCTGCAACAGCAGCTCCCTCTCTTCTTGAGAAAAGGCTGTAGATCTTCAAAAAACCATCCAAGCTTCTGCTGGCTACTGCATTAATGGGATGACCATCTCTAGACAACACATAATGTGTCTCATTGTTTCAGCCCATTGTTCAATAAACTGGCAGCTTTCGGCTATTTCTGTTACCTTATCTGAGATCAAAAACATCCACTACTAGGAACATCAACCTCCTCCTCTGCCTCACATCCAACACTGGGATAAGGACTGGGGAGACAAAAAGTGAAACTTGTGGCAGGAAAGAGAATGGTATTTCTACTTCTGCTTTCTCTCTTGCTTACAATTGCAGCCGCCTTGGCAATATGTGTATGGAAAAAGTTTGACAAAATTCCCTTTGCTCTTCATTTGATTTCCTCAGGGCAACCTGTAAACTCTTTGTATGGTACAGTGTATTAAGGGCTTGAGAGAGAGAGAATAAAACTACCTGAGGTGCTGTTCCAGCAAGAAGAACCTGGGGTCCTATAACCCGTTGTGGGAGAAGGTCTGCATCTCCCCTCCATAAAGAGAATATCTTTCCAGTAACAAAGTTCTGAGTTGAAAGACTGGCAGATCTGACTACTGTCTCATTTTGGTTTTCTTTGAAAAAGAGTATTTCATTGTAAACTGAAGCTGTCTTTCATTCCATCTTTTGAACCTTTGCTCATTTCAGATTTCTTCTCACTTGTCATTTTTCTGCTGTTTGACCTTTTATGCCGTTCTGGAAAACGAGGTTAATGTGATACCTTTCAGTTAATACTTCTGTTATGCTGCCACAGGCTCAGTGCATGTCTTCTGCAGAGTCAGTCATCCCTCTGGATGTAGGAGCCTCCTCAGATTGCTTGGTACAAAGTATATCTATGCTGAGAACAACTCTTCTCCAACATCCATCCATAATGGATTATGTTATGTTCCATTTTCAGCTTCTAACAGGAGTCATCCTAGCTGAGTACAGGAATGTTAACTTAGCTGTTTTAAGAGGCTGCTGACTGTTTAAACAAAAACTCCTCTCAGTCAGCTTCTGTACCATCACTAGCTGTCAAAAAGGGTCAGTTTTGCTGCCCTATATTGTTCCTATCTGCATTTATACATAAAATATCCCCGAGACTAAATTTGACTACTAAAGTAAAAGAAGTTATGGGATGAAGAGCAGTCATACACTCCTGTATGCCTGTCTCCAACATGTATTTGCTTTGACAGATCCTGTGACTGAACACAAAAACTCTTCCCCAGTTTTGTCTCTTTCTCTTTTGCAGCCTCTGTCTTTTTGGCAATGCTCATAGCTGGAGGATGTCTAAAGAACACTGAAAAAACCAAACACATTACCATTGTGAAAGCTGCACAAAAAATGCTTTTTTTAAAAGTGGAAATTATATCTTGGAAATGGTTAACATTCATCCTTTTCTGATTCCCTTAAGTGCAGTGTGGTGTATTCTTGAGCATGTTCTTATCTACTGATAACTGCTTGGAAGTATCTAGTCCTATAATAAAAACCATCAGAAATTTGTATGTTAGGGATTCTTCTTGAAGGTTTATTTTGGTTTGTTGATTTTTTGTTGGTTGGGTTTTTTTGTTGTTGTTTCTGAGGCTGTTTGTATGATTGTTTGCTGTAGTTTCTATGGGTTTTGTTTTTGTGTTTTTTTTTGTTTTTTACACAACTTTGCTCCAATATTGCTATCTAGTGTTTTACCCAGATTTGAATCATTACACAGTACAGCTCAGGGGGGAAACACATTCTTTAATTGACAGCTAGATATTTAATTGACAGTCAGATATGGGCAGTGAAGTGTCCGAATATTAATTTATGCCCTCTCCATGTATGGAAGTTATTCTGGTTTTAATCAGAAGATCACAATTTTTGTATAAAGTCTTCTGTGTCAGCTTCTGTGCAATCACTAGCTGACTTTCCAAAATTAGGAATAGTAGCAGTGTTACATAAAGATAACTGCAGAGTCACTTTAATTTGCTGCAGAGGTCAGCACTACAGGTTATCCTCAAACTGTGGGACAAATAGATCCAATGGGAAAAAACCTGTCCAATTTATATTGGAGTTTATCTTTTTTTGTTTGTTTTTAGGTTTTTTGGGTTTGTTTGTTTGTTTTGTGAAGTGGTGGATGGTGCCTCACATTTTGGCTTATAGTCTTGATTGACCAAGAAGCTATTTTTAATACTCTCCAGTTTTGATCCTGTTATGCCTTAGCTCAAAAATGAAGATAACAAAAGTTGAATGTATTGAATAGCCTCAAAGCTAAACACTTTAGCATTTCATGATACCCAGACTACTCTGACACAACATCACAAAGCAGTCTAAGGGAATCAAAACTATTTTCAGAAAGCGGTTATAAAAGATGTAAAATAAAATGAACAGCTTTCCATAAATTCCAAATCCTCAAGCTCCTCATCCCAGTCCATGGCTTTCTGTGGAGAGAGACCTCCAGATGCAGCTTTGTGCTCACCACTCCCTCAAGCAATTCTACAATCCCTTTTGAATGTCTGAGGAAAGTCTTTTCCACTGTGGCCTAGAGCCTTTCAGAGCACCTCTTTAGGTACTGAGGGAGACCCTGAAGAGATTTACGAAGCTTTGCCTGTGGGGCAAGTTCAGACGTTATCTGATTTCACCCCACATGACAACTCATCCCCAACCCACTCATTCCCTCCATGACAACAGGACTGGTGGGGACAGAATTGGAGAGATGAAAGTGAAAAAAAACATGGGCTGTGATAAAAACAGTTAAATAAATACAGCAAAAGCTGTGTGCACAAGCAAAGAAAGGCAAGGGATTTATTCACCACTTTGTAGGGATAGGCGGATGCTCAGTCATCACCAGGAAAGCAGGGCTCTGGTAACAGGAACTTGGGAAGACAAACGCTGCCTTTGAACGTAATCCCCTTCCTTCTCCTCCCCTCAGCTCTCCATGCTGAGCATGATGCCTTCTGGAATATCTCTCTGCTCAGCTAGGATCAGTCCCAGCTGTGTTCCCAAAGCTCCTTGTCCACCCCCAGCCTCCTGGCTGAAGGGATAATGTGAGGAGCAGCAAAGGCCACTGGCATTGTGTAAAAACTGCTCAACAATAACAAAAACATCCCTGTGTTTTCAACATGGTGTTCGGAACAAATCCAAAACACAGCCCACAGCAGACCCTGGGAAGAAAATGAATGTGATTCTCTGGAAAAACCAGTGCAGAGAACCTGCATCTGTAACTGCATGGATTCGGGGAGCAGGAAGCAGCTGAAAGGGTGCAAATGTTGGGGGTAACTTCACTCCTATCCCTTTAACAGCAGGCTCAGCCTGTTCCTGTTATGTTCTGTAAAGCAGTGGAAAGTAGCAGTGTGCTTCAGCTGCTCAAAACCAATTATCAATATCTGTCAATATACAAGACCTGGAGTGTGAACTTGCTTCAGACAATTTTCCAAGTAAAAGTTGTATTCCTGATTTTTGTACAGGATTAGTACATAGGGTTGTCCCTTTTTCTGGCTCTGAAGTGAGTGAAAGACCAAAGTCAGAGAGAAATGGACAGATTTGATCTTTTTCAAATGAGAAACAAAAAATCCAGTATTTTTAATGCTGAAATCTGTAAGTAAGGTTTATCATTATATTTGTGGACATCTCCATTCTTCTTTATGTCTGATATCTGTCCATGAATACTCTGATTTGATGTTCACAGCACCTTTGCAGAAATACACATTCCAATACTTTCAATTGGGCCATCACATTCTCAGAAGCCATTCAATGCCACAGAATGATACTTGCTAGCATTCAGCAAAATAGTAACTGCTTCTGGAAACTTACGGAATTTTTAGTCTTTACTAAAGGAATGGAACCTGCCTAATGTTTGCATTATCTGGCACATGCTGTGTTAATTCCAACACATAGTATTAAAAATCCCTTATGTGTTCCTTGTTTGGATCTGCTTCCCTGTGTCTAAGCAGTGCCACACACAGTAGGATTTTGGTTGTGATAGCAGTATTTCAAAGCCATCATGTCATGTATGTAATATTCATAAAGTTAAAATTTCATCCCAAGCATAGTCAGAAATTCCAGAATTCATACTGCATGTAAGAAGACAGCAGAATTACTCAAAACAATGGGCTGGGAAAGGGAAGAGCCAGACCTTAAAAAGCATGTAGCCTCCAACAAATACTGAATTATTTCCTGAAAACACCTAATCTTTAAATAGCTGCAGCTTGCAAAACCTGTGCTCAAACAATTCAGAATGTTTTTGGAACATTAGGAAAAACAATGGAAGTACAGCCAATACTATAAACAGTATAGTTCATGAAGCACCAAAATACACTCCTGGAAAAATGAACACTTGATTAAAAAACACGTGATTAAAAATAAGGCTTCTTTTGGAGGCAACAGATGGAAAAAAAAAAAAAGAAAAAAGAAAAATATAACCCACCAAATGTTACAAGGTCAAATTAACCCTTTTTAGGGTTACACACCTTTTGTTGAGTATTACAAATATGCAACACATCCTTTGTTCCATATTTTCCTTCTTACAAGTGGCATGCTCTGAGTGACTCATGGCTGCATTTTCTAGAGCATTACTCAATCAAGCATATACCTGCAAATCTATAAATTCCTCCTCTCGGATCAAGAGCTAATGACTTCAGTCCAACACATCCATATTCTGGATAGAGATATTCCCTTACATGGACAGTCTTGGGGATGGATGAATGAAACTGTTGTGAATTCAGGTTTAGGGAATATGTGTAGAGAAGATTTTGTAAGAGTGTGGAAAAATTCTGGAAAGAAACAATAGCTCATACATGATGCAGCCTTTGTAACAGTGAGGTATAGACTCAGAGTGAGTAAGGATGGAATCTGAGGATCTCTGACAGCCCTGCTACAGCTTCCAGAGCTCTCAGAAGAACTAGTCCCACACTGTGGGGCTCTTGCTATCTATGCCTTTGCTGGATTTTTAAGGAATCAGCCAACAGGATTAGAGCTAAATATGGGTGAATACATTTTCACCCACTGCATTTCTCATCAGCCTAGGCAATCTTTTTTTTTTTTTTTTTTTCCGTAAGTACCAACTTATTGCCAACTATTACCAGACTTTAAATTCTAATGGCACAAAGAACTTTGCTCCTCTTGTTATAAGTAGTGAGTACTGGAATAAAAAAAAAAAAGCTGAAGAATGAAACTGTGTTTTTTAGCACGTATAATTTTGATCAGATTCACGATCATGTATTAATGGCAAATAGGGTGAAAAAAGGTCTCTCATTATATACTCTCTGCAGGCCCTTCATGGATTAGGTACACCTTATGCCTGAAGTCCACAAGATCTTTAATAAAAACATTCTCAAGGTGCTGGGTCAGGATAACACCCCCTAGAAGTGATACAACAAATGGTCCAGGGACTTTTGCATTCCTTTTAGTGAGTTCTGTTGTGCACAAATACCTTTCACCAATTCAACTAGATAGAGTAAACACCCTAGGAATAATCTCTATGTTACTAGGGTTTTGATTAGGTTAGGATTATTTTATTTCAACTAGATGCGTGACTTTCTTATGTTATTGGCAGTTAATTTCTCTGAAAAAAAAAAAAATGTTAAAAATACTCACCACTCAGCCTAAAATTAACTAACTGTAATAATAAAAGAGGAAGTAAGTATCAAAGAGCTATACTGTAGAAGAGGTGTTGGTGTGCAGGAGGACACCACTCCCTCACCTCAGCTGATCCTGCTGTAGCACATCCATCACTCTGGAAGCTGGAACGGGACAGAGCTTTCTGATGGTATTGGTTAAGCACAAAGTCAGGTCTGCAAGCACAGTTTTCAAGGGAATTAGTGGAGTAAAACTGTGCAAAAAGAAACTATCCTGAGCTTTCCTCTGTGACAGGAGGGGAAATAAACTCTCATCCCACCTAAATCGTTGCACCTGAAATTCCCTTTGCACCCTCAACATATCATCCCGAAACAGCTGCCAGAAAGGCCACATAGCTATGGTAAGAGATAAGGATGCCAATGTTTAAATATTTTGTTTGCTCTTTTCACCTTCATGAAACTATATCTCACAAAAAAAAAAAAAAAAAATCCACTTGGCCACTCTGAAAATAACTGCAGTTAGACCCTTGCTGCACCAAAGACTTCCTCGGTTAAAACCCATGGTTTTCCCTTTTCCAAGCAATCTATGATTACTGATGTTCTAGTATTCTTTACTGGTTTTAGCCTGAAAGTGATGGTCTCTGGAAGAGGACAGAGGAGAGAGCTGAAGGAAGAAACCTCTTAGTTTGCTGCTGCAAGTCTGTGAGAAATCTTCTCTTAGAATCCTCTAAGGCTTCAGCATTGTGATGAAAACTGACCAGGTGAATCAACATAACCTGAAAGAAGGGACTTCTCTTTCTCCCCTGAGAAGGTTTCACTTCCTGGTAATATTTAGAAATGTCTTACTTCAAATCCACCTCAGCAACAATCTACAGGTTGCCTACTACAGGCAACCCTGTCCTGACCTAGGTACTATTTCAGTCAGCTTTAAGTCTTACTCTCAGTAATTATTTTTACTCTTCAGTTCTGATGGGAGCAGTCAGGAACACGCCAAACAGGACAAATTCAATCAGTACTAAACTGCTGTTCTGGCATTATCTGTGAGAGTATGTCATGCTTTCCACGTGTGGTCCAGCCTGGCAATTACCTTAACAAGGACAGCACAGGAAACTGATGAAGAACTGGATATCAACAGCATCTCAGCTTATCAGGGACTAATTCGGCATAGCATGCTAAATAACTCCATGACTAAACCTTGTGACAACAGAGATGGACTTAGCTCATGGCAAAGAGAAAGGCAAAAAGAAGAAAAAAGGAAGAGACACTCAGAAATTACTAGGTTTATTCAGCACATTATACAGGAATGTTTTTTCTGGCAAACAAAAATGATCCCAATATTTTGAAGTGCATCTAGACACATTGCATATGCCAGTTTATAGGTCTTATGTAGGACAATATTTTCAAAAGTAAATATGAAATCAGTGACCAAGTTTAGACTGGGAAACAGGGTAGCATGAAATAGCAGCAAATAAGTCCACTAGAATTCCTTGCAATTATTCTCATGCCATGTCTCACTCCATTTCCTAGCTCATTAGACATATTTCCTACAAGAAACAGTTTTCACAGAAGTCTTTAGAAAATATCTGTTTGCCTCAAATGCCATTTTCCTGTAAAAATCTGCAATGATTCATTGGTTAACTTGCTTTTTCTCACTTCTGTGAAGAGATACCATATGTAAGATTAAAGAATTTATGTTCACCTTGCATTTTTATTGAATTTAGAGCTACCTTGAAGTGTAGAAAGAGAAGATTCTTGTCACTCAGGTATCTGAAGGCAAAAAAAAAAGAGATGCAGTAAAGCCAACAAAACTAGTAAGATTTCACTCTTTTCTGTGTACAGCAACAAGGTATAAAATTCTTCAACAGACAGCCATACTGCAAAGATGCTGAAATGTTACATTATTTTTTTTTTCAGATTTTCTCATTTTCACGTGGATGTACAGAAGCAGTTACATTCTTTATTTCTAAGTCATTAATCTTGTTCTATTTATGACAACACATGTTGCTTACAGGCCGAACACTTAGCAAATACAAACAAAAATTTTGTAGCTACACAATTCAAAATATATTGCACTTTTATGAGTAAAATATGGTAAAAATCAAGCACTGATGCATGTCAATATGCATGCCTTCAATTAATTGTGTGAAGGCATTAATTGTCTTAAGTGACTTAAATATTTTTAATTCAAATGGGCTTGATTTTTTTTTTCAGAAATATAAAAGAGTTAAGTAAAAGAGAATTTTTGTTTCAGAATATTTTTAATAGAAGTAAAAGACTACATTTATAAAAGCAGAGAAGGAGGGAGTAACCCTGCAACACTGAACTTCAGAACTAATATGGAAAATAAAGAAACCAAATCCTTCAAGTCGCTACAAAAGCAAAGAACTTTCCTTACATTATTTTTTCCATCCTCCTAGAAAAGTAAGATTATAAACCTAATTTACAGTGCTCAGCAAATAACTCATTTCAGTTTCTCCTGCTGAAGTGTTACACACCTGCTAGACATGAGACTAAAAAAATAACTCTGTAGCCAGTAAGACTCTTCCATGAGAACTGAAAAAACTAGTTTGCAATTATACTTCTAATGTCTGTTTGACCAATCCTCATGGAATGGCCTTGCCGTGAGATATTTGGAAAGTCTTGCTCTGGAGTTCTTCATATACCACTTAAGGCAGTCACTAATGATGTGTGACACCTTGAAGCCAACCCTGCTGAATCAGGCAAAAGAGGATTTCTACCAAGACTCCCATGCCCCAGGGGAGTGTGTACCTGTTATGCTGTGACACTTCTGCCTCTGCTTTAAAGGAGGTCACTTAAGCAGCTCACTTCACTGCTCATTTCAATTAGTGATACAGTTACTGCTCATAACTGTACAGATGACTGCTTGCCCAAATCCTGTATAAACTATTCACCAGAATATTTCCCACATCTTAGTTTCAATAAAAATAAGAATCAAGACATTTACTGAAAGGACTGTATCTTAGTATTCAGATCCTAATGCGATCTGATATTGATGCTATGTCAAATAAGTGAAAGGCAAGTGCAAGATCAGCCTGAGGTACCCAGGTGGAGTTCTGCAGTATTTTTAAACCTCAAAGGCACAGGAGAGTGCCAGAGTCACACTCTCAATAAAATATTCTAGGCAAGTAAATTTTCCTTGCTAAATATTTTAACAAAAAAGCAAAATGGGGATAGACAATATATCAATAGTGTGTGTATATCATGAATATAGATAAAATGTCACTTTCTTCACTTTTAAAATAAAATTTTGGCTCTCTTTTCCTAAACACATGTTCATTTCTGTCAGTGAAGATTTGGCTATGTAAAAATTTTCCAAACAGATAACCTCCATTTACTATTATTTACTGCAATTCAATAGCCATTTCAAGATACCATCTGTAGCAAGGGCTTTTTTAACATCCCTCCAGGTACAAACAGCTGCTAAAGTGAGAAATCAAAAACATATGTTTGAGCAAGCAGGACAGGGCCCCTAGGGCAAAAAACTCTCCAGCTCTGAGCCCTGTATTGAACCCACAGGCCACAGGTTTGTCTTATTAAAAGTTAAAACTTCTTGGCATTTATCCAGTCCTTCTCTGGCCAGAAGGCAACACAGCTGGCACCAGGGGTGGCATGCTGTGCATACAGCTGTTCTCTTCCCAGGTGGCTGGAGAAAGACCCACTGTCAAACCAGTGAGAACCTGCACGTGGGTGAGGCAGAGAATAAACCAAGCCAGGGAGAAACTCCTCCCTGCCCTGGAAGAGTCACAAACATAGAGTGTGCATCCATGCAGAGACCAGCACACCAGCAGAGATAGCAGTATGGTGGGCACTAATTAAAAGAAAGGAGGCATCTCTTCCTCAAATATTTAGGGTCTTGTATTCCTGACCAAGACTGTGATGGGCACACTCAACCACATCCATGAAACACTGAAGAAAGGATTAGCACACATAAAAGAACTGCTTCTCCTGTACTGAAGAGCAAAATAGAGTCAACTGTCTCTACATTTTAAATGTTAAAACCAAATTAAGCTTAAAGCATGAATGCAAGACAACAGTTGCAATCATGAATTCTTTCCCCAAGCCAAAGGTGCTAAAATATGGATCCTTTATGACACATTACGATAATGTTTTGTAGACAAGACCCATAGGTGAGATGCATATGAGAACAGCAAGATTAGAGAGTGAAGAGCAGAAAGTGGAAAAGACTCTCCAGAAGCATATTGCATACATTGCCTTGCAGGAAAACCACAGAAGAAACTTATGTCCACAAACAGTGGATTGAGATAAAAATATCTTATTAATTGTCAGGAAAAAAAAAGAAGATGGTGGTGGTAATAATAATAATAATAATAATAATAATAATAATAATAATAATAATGATGATGATAATGATAATGATGATAATAATAATCTAATAATGTAATAAGAACCACAGTAAGAATAACAATTTTTTAAAATTCAATTAAATAAATAAATAAAAGGTGGGGAGAGAGGGAAAGAGAGAGGGAGACAAAAAAAAATAAACTCAAGAGTAAAGAGTGATGCACAATACAATTGCTCACCATCCATTAACCAATGCTCAGAATATCTTCAAGAAGTGATCAGCAGCTCCTGGCCAACTCCCTCCAGTTTGCACCCTGAACATGAGATTCTGTGGTGTGAAATACCCCTATGGCAAATCCAGCTCTTCTGGCCATATTTCTTCCCAGCTTTTTGTTCATTTCTTCACTGGCAGGGCTGGGAAACTGAGAAGATTGTGACTTAAGGTGAGCACTACTTAGCAACAACCAAAACATCAGTGTGTTATCAACAATACTCTTGTATGAAATCCAACACCAGCATTGTACCAGACACTAAGAAAATTAACTCTATCCCAGACAGAACCATGACACCATCTATTCCAAATCATCATGGCACTGTTGGTTTCAGTATGATTAATCCGGTATTCATTGATGGTGGATTGGATTCAAAGAGCAAATGCATTAAAAGCTGCATTCAGGAAGGAAGATTCAAAATTCATCTGAGAAATAAGCTGTAGTGAAGAAATAGAAAAGTGGGGTGAAAATGAAGCACACATTACACCAGCAATGTTGTCCACTGTTCTCAAAATACAAAATGGAGAAAGTCCAACTCCAGCTTTTGAAGCAGACACTAGTTTCCCTAAGAGAAAACCTAACACAATGCTTTAAAGAAAATCCCTGGATTTGACCTATTGGTTATTAAAACATCTGATAATGCAAGAAATAAGGGCAAGAGGGAACAAGTGGCAAAGGAGTTAAGGAGGGAGGGAGGGAGGCAGGCAGGCAGGCAGGCAGGGAGGCAGGCAGGGAGGCAGGGAGGGAGGGAGGGAGGCAGGCAGGGAGGGAGGGAGGAATAAAGAGCCAACATCAAGGTAAAGAGATGAGGGCCTTTGCATATCAAAAGCACTTTGCAACAAAGACATTTCTCAAACCAGACCAGAGTATCTACACAAAGAAAGCTTGACTTTAACATGTGTAAAACCAACACTGTTCAAAGATACCAAACATTTTCTCATGGTTTTACTTTCATGATCTGATAGTTTGGTGGGTCTTGATCAGGAAAGCAGGAAAGGCTGTTATTTTAGAATATACCTGAAAGCTCTAAAAGAGGGAGAGCTTACCCATGTATACATAATATGGGAAAGTCTGTCGCAATAAGGATACCATTCTGAGTCCAGTTTTCTCCATTGGGAAGGAAACTTGTGCAAGGACAGAATCTTAAGTAGAGTTCTGCTTCTGCACCAAAATCAAAGAAATAACCCCACAGGTAAAAAAATCCTTGTACCCTTCTCCCCTCCTCTTACTATGCAGATGGTGAAACATCTGACTGTCCATATAATGCTCAGACTCTTCAAGTAGAAAGGAAAGAATTAAGACAAAGAAGCCATCATGGGAAAACGTTATTTCTTCCGCTTCAAGGACTGTGATTTGAAATGAGTCATAGCTCTCTTCCACTGAGTGTATAGAGCAAGACAGCAATTTCACTGCCTGCATGCAGAGGGAAAGACAGCAGCCTCATCTCTTCTACACATTTCTGCCCTAGCACAGGAAGAAAGGGTACAGACCTCTTTCCAGCACCACCAGCAACACCAAGAGAAGGATTAATTGTGGCTGACAGACACACAGAGCAGTCCAATGACTCAGTCCCACAGCTGGAGCACAGCGGGGTGAGGAGGAGAGCAACCACTACTGGCAGTGTGAGTCCCACAGGCAGTCACTCCTCGGACCCCTGCTCAGCTGGCAACTCTCAACAGCATGGCATTTGGCAGAGACATCATGTACCCTTCCAGAGCACTCAGAGTGCACTCCCTTCCTCACCCTCCTTTGGCTTCCAAGAGCAATTATGTAGCTTAAAGTGTTTTGTGAATGCAGCTTCCTTTCAATCTGCTAGTCTTGCAAAAACATCAACACCACCACAAAATCCTCTCTCATGCAGATTGCAGAAGCAGCAGCAGCCAGCAACTGTTTCACCCTGTCAGAGCACATAACATTTGGAAGATGCACCACAACAGTAGCAAAAGAAATCAGTTTGGGTGGGAGGAGAGTATAAGGGAATAAAAATAAGGACTTGATTGTCCCAAGGACAAAGATAAGTTCCACTTACAGGAAAAACAAGCAGGTTGTTAGTAACAAAGGATTTTGAAATGCTAGGGGTTAAGTTCTCATGATAAAGTCATGCCTTAAACTTTTGCTTAATTACACCCTTAATTTACCAAATCATTTGTAGAAGTATTCTAAGTATTCTAACGTCTACATCTGAGGTGACTAGCACCTTGCAGACACTGAATGATATCTTGCAAATGTAGTCTCTTCTGACAAATCCTCTGTTCCTCTCCCTCTGTGAAGAGAGAGTTTTCATGAGAGATCTCCTTGGTCTGTACAGAGAGAAAATTGACATCTTCAAACCTTAGTGAAAGAGGAAAAAGACATTACCTAAAAATGCCCTTGAAAAGAAGAATAAAAAGACATAACACCAAAATCTGCAAGCTAAAGTTGTGCAAGTGAAGACAGATGTGGCTGTGAGAATAAGCTACACAAAGGAGTCTTCGTCTTGTGAAGTCTGTAGGTGAATGCTGGATAACTTTCTGCTTCAAAGCAACAGAAACATGATGACACTGCAACCAGTTCTCTGAAAAATAAAAGAAATATTTCAACAGTTATTGCCTTTTGCAATTGTGTTAGCTGAACAACTTTATTCTTCTACACTTGATAGGCAGAGCATACCAGATGTCTAATAAGACTTTTGTAAGGTCAGGAACAAATGACAAATTATTTGTGTTCCAATTCTTAACATCTGGAAACTATAACTCCAGAAACATGACTGTTGAAAATCATTCTGTGTACCTTGAAAGGACTGCAGTTTAGTATATGTATGTGAGCAACTTTACCATTTACTGAGCATTATGTTCTTCTGTTCATAACTTCCAAACAATCCTAGATCACCAGGTTGGCTCTATAAAACATATTTGTCACCATCTCAATATCACAGCAGAAATGACACATGGGAGCCTCCCTTTCCTGAATCCCAGACATCCTGCTACAGGTTTCAGCAAAGCAGAGGTGGGGCAGACCAGAGCTATGACAGCAGCTGGCAGAGGATGCTGCAGGTCCAAGTGATGCTGGATGCCACTCAGGCTCCTGAAGATGCCCTTTCACATGGTCTTGACTCCACATTCAGCTGACCTATTGCCCCATGATGTAGGAAGATATCTCAGCAGTTTTTAATCGTCTCCTGTTTTCACCAGAATAGTCATTACTGATTTTGACCACTGGACCAAAAGTAACTTAATATTTACCCGGAGCAGAGTGGGGCTGTTTGATATGGAAATCTTTGTAGCCAGCTAGACTTTGGGGCATGAGTTTCTCATGCAATTTCAAGCTGAGGCAGCTCTGCAGAATTTCTTTGTCAGTGTCATTATTCTTCATTACTTTGAAGGTAGATTAGACAAAATCCAGATCATCTGTTATCTCACCCTTTTGATGGTATGAGATTAATGACTGTGATAATATCCTACAGTGCAAGTCAAAGTAAGGAATTTTGGAGAATTCATGTTTTCCATAAATCCACATGTGGCTGGTTTTTGTACTGAATGCAAAGGTTGAACACAGCCAGGATGAAGTTACAGTGTCTTTGGGGACTCATACATCCCCAGCTTTCAGCTGAGAACGGGGAACCAGCTGGAGATCAGTAGGTGAGGACCAGGTACCTCCCCAAAGTGCTGGTGAATGGAGCTGTAAACCTTTTGGTGAGGAAAGGAGAGGGCTGGAGAAAGGTTTAATTTTCAGCTCTGACCAGGTCACACCTCACAGGCTGGAGATCCAGGTGTGGTCCAGCATGCAAACCAGCTGCATGCCTTAGTCCTGCACAAACAAGTCAGCAAGATTCAGAACAGTCAGAGCACTTTGTTACCCAGTCAGACTGAATTTTAACCCAGTTTTAAAGCACTGTTTTGTGGAATTAGTCTCCAGATCTCTCCAAGAGGAACTGATCAGGAGGTCTGATGCTTCCTCCTAACCTGTGGCCCTCCATAGAACACTCCAGCTTATATTATTGTTGAGACCTAGAAAAATAATTGTTTCTTTAATCACTGTGCTGAAGAAACACACATGGCACACACTATGTTTTCACACAGTGCTTTGTTCTTTGCTCTTGTCTAAACATGGTACAGTGGTCAGAAAAATGAGCTGTTACCTTAAAAGCAGCTGAATTTTAATTATCACACGATTTTGCCATGTCTTCCAAGTACAGTATGCAGCTTGCACAAATTAAACACAAAGAGTCAAATACCTAAGCACACTGCTGTGACACCAAAACAACAGCAAAAAGAAAGACAAATAGAAAATTATTTTGGATGATGGCTCTTACTAAATATAGTCCATCAGAATATAAACAAAGAAAATTCTATAAAGAGTGCACCAATTGCAGTGTCAGAATTAATAGCACCATCTAGCTAGAAGGTCCAAACTATCAATGCTAGTTCCTTTCTTTTTTCAGTTGTGTCTTCACTTAATTTTTAAATAGCAAAAGTTACACTATTCCTTTATTCTCAGCCCCTGACCTCAACATTTTACCATATTTTAAGAGGCTAAACCACATAGCATACATAAAATGGGGATGATTATTCCCAGCAGCAGTTCTAGCGAAGCCAGGTTACAAAGTGTTCAGTCTGGATTTATCCATTTATTCAATTAGACAGGTAAACAGACTATGAAAATTCTATTATACATGCCTGTTCTAGTGATTTTCTATATTAGCTCTTTTGACACCTGCATAAAACAAATAGCAGTTTCTACTCATTAGAGCCCTCGGGTAGGCTCATTTATGATTATTAAGGATTGTTTTTTTAAAGTTTTTTATGCTTCCCACATATAAGGAAATAAATGTGTTGAATTTGTACCCTTCCAGTCTGGTGTGACCACTGGCTTACACACATGATGAAACTCCTATCTACACAGAGTGATAGTTTTATCGTACAAGATATAAGATTATATCTTATTATTATATCTTTTGAAACTAGAAAAACTGAGGGTTTGCTTCTTTTTTTTTTTTTTTTAAACAGCATCTGTGAAGTGAAGGAAAGAACTTCACAAAGTGAAGGAAGAAGTGAAGAAAGAAGAAAGTGAAGGAAGATAGGAACAGGAAGGCAGATACTTTGTCCATTATGAATCTTAATACCCATTTATTTAAATGCATTTGCACATGTAAATTCAAGGTGTCACAGAAAGACTGTAATTAGTCTCCTAATTAGTCCCTATGACATTTCATAGGGCTTGTTAAAAAAATCAGGCCCCAGGCAGGTTTCCTTATTTTCCCTTCATTAAGTGCAGCATTCATTAACCTACTGATTTCAGAGCTTTTTCAGGACCTACACTTCAGTCCTAAATACTACATTTTTCAGGCATGCCCCATATCTTCTTGCTTCCACATGGGACAGAATAAATTAAATAAGAATTAAACCATAAACCACTACCAAAGTATGATTATCTCAAAGTGTCACCATAACTTGGGAAGAAAGTAAAAACCCTCTAACACTGTATTTGAAGTGATAGTGAACCATTACTTTATTCTGTCCAGCATATGCCATGGAAAACATTCCATACACACATAAGTTTTAATAAATTTTTCCCAAGCTTTATACAGTCCAAAACTCATAGAAATACATTGGTTTCATGTTCATTGGTCTCAAACTGAGTATTTCTTAATAACTGGTTTCCTATTGCACCTGGATTTCTTTGCCTCTCATATTAATTTGGTCCATAGTCCTTGTCATCCTTTTCCAGACTAGGTGTCTCCAGCTGTGACAGGGGACAGTGTAGATGGGGTAGATAATTCATTGATGTTTTCTGATGGTTGTCGATGTTTTGTTGATGGTTATTATCTTTTTGGGTACCTTTTGGGTTATTCCCAGTCTGTTGAGATGTTAAGGTCATCTCCAAAAAAACTTTAAATATCCTCTCACCAAGACAAAGGCAAACCAAACCTGACTAAAGAAATTGGATTTAAAAAAAAATAAATTTAAAGTTATATTATTTCCAAAAAAAGGACAAGATTTTAGTCCCATAATTAGGTCAGCTGCTTCCAGATTTCATCCTGGCAGAGGTTTGCATGCCAGGGCAGGACCATCTGGGCTCCTGAGCAGCCTTTATATTTTCTGAAGGTCCCTGCCAGGGCTGCAGTTCTTCCAGCTGTACCTGCTGGTGTCACTGACACAGCTGCTTTGGGAGCTGGTGGCTCCTGGACGTGACAGGACAGATCCATGCAGGGAAAACCCCATGTGTGTTTGCACTGCCTCTGGGCTGGCAGCAGTGCCCTGGAATTCACTGCTGCAGAGCTCGGATCTACCGCAAGCAGAGCCACAGCTGCTGCTCGCACTCCAAGAGAGTGGAAGAAATGCCATTAACTGGAGGAATTCTTTAGCATCTTGCTAAAATAGTCATCAGACCCTTTATGCTCCTTCCAAGATTTCTTTTGGGAAGGCCCAAGCTCTTTTTTTTTGGCTGCTGATCAGTGGCTTCCTTGTCTAATAATTCTTGTCTCAGCAAAATTTGCTCATAATTTCTTAAACTCAGGTAGATAATGGATCTCTTTTAAGCTCTTTACAAGCCAATAAAGGTACTGATTCCTTTCATTGTTGTAGTACAGATTTATGGCACCTGATTCTTCAAAAAGGATATCTAGCATAAAAAGAGGGATGTGTAATTGAGTTACTGATTTATGAGAATAACAAAATACCCAGGTTTATTCCTGTGTATACCAAGGCAAGCACAGGATTGTACTCATGAGACCAACCTCCTTTTTCTCTCTGAAGCATGGATCCATGGCCAGACCAGATCTTCATTTTCACTTATGGCTTTCTACCTCATACAATGCCTTCATAACAACAGCTCTAAAGAAGATTCTAATTTTTAAATGCACCTTTCAAATTTTGGTTGTTTAACCCTCTCACCCAATATTAGCTTTTGTGTCAGTGTGTGAACACTGCTTTACTTTCCTGATTATTATCAGGTATCTTGCTAATGCACTTGCTACAGTCAAGTTCACCTGGGAGAAAAAACAGAAATCTAAATCAAAAGAAGCGAATTTCAGTAGCAATTTCAGAATTTCAGAAGCAATTTCAAAAGAAGCAAAATACTTCACTTTATTAAAAGACCATTTTGAATTTACTTTTCTGTTATACTTCCTTCACTGTAACAATCAGAAAGAATTTTACCTAATTTTCTTGCAGTTATTTGGATTTATGTTTTCACTTTTTTTTTTTTTTAATTTTAGTTTTTCAGGGTAAAATCTATGAGCTGAACACTGTTCCTCTCTCTTCATCCAAAGTATACTTTGGGCAGATGAAGATCTAACTGCTGAATTTTTAGCTGATGCTTCTTTTTTTCTGTTAACTTAACTTACTCAAACCCCTCCCACATACCCACAAGTTAAATTACTGAAGAAACAGTTAGCTTTTTTAAAACCACCAAGAAAAGTGTTTGCTTTTCTTTAAAACTTGAAGAGATTCATGAGGTAGGGCAAATTGGTTGTTGGTTTTTTTTGCTTTGTTTGACAATGAAGCAGACAAACCACAGTTTTGACTAAAGCTTCATGGCTTTGAAGTATAAAAAAACAAAAATGAAAACAAACAAACAAATCCAGAGGAAAATAGCTAAAAAGCTATCAAAGGGAAAAAAAAAAAAAAAAAGCTACTACGGATCATCTACAGGTGAACTACAGAAAAGAATGAGAGTTTGTTATTATTTCATTTTTGTCTCTCCCTTCTTCCTCAAACACAACATTTAGTCCCTGCACCTCTTCCACAATGTCCCTTGCTGTATTAATAAATGTATCTGCGTGATCTTGCAAATAAAATGATTTATGAAAATGTTCTCTGCTGCTCAGCTGCTTACTAACTCGCTTCCTCAGTCTGAGTCCTAATAGCAAAGATTGGAATTAATAAGTCCTGATTCTGAGTTCTACTTTACTTTATAAGAGCCTGCTGTGTAGCCACAGCTATGTCTGAATTTGTTGTAAACAGAGGGGTTTGTTACTTTTAATTGTGTAATTAGATTTGCTTTAGCCTCCCTGGGACCGAGGATAGTAACTCAGGAAGATAAGGAGTGCTCTGGGTCTTGGCGCATCACAAAAGAGAGAACACAAAAAACCAAATTATTCTCTTGTGTAAACCATGACTCGCAGCTGCAAGGTGTCAGGTGAGGGTCGTGGTCTGCAGAAGTGACTGCTGGGCACACACACCCTTAGACAAAGGTGAAAACCTCTTCTTACCCACTCAGACAACTCTGTTCTGAGCTGCCTGATGGATCTCTACCCTTCCTGCAGCCAGGCTGTGCCACAGGCAGAACTTCTTGATTCATGAGGACCTGTAAGACCCACAGCAGGGAAGACAGCATCAAAGAGTGTTTCACAGAATTACTGTAAAATAACAAATCCATACACTCCTGCTAATATAAGTGAGCAGGCAGATGGTTGGGGAATAATTTTAAGAATTTTAGCTCCATTTTAATTAGTTTAGAACGAAGAAACATCTTTGCAGTACCACACCGATTGCTTCTTTTGTCCTTAAATAAAAATGATGATGATCCTAGGATTTCAAAAGATCCAAAAACTTGTCTGCTAAAATAAGAGGATTTATCTTATTAGTAGCAAATAAACGGAACTCTCTTTTTTCCATCTAGGTCCCTATGCTAAGGGGACCATCCATATGAAAATGTCCTTCCAAAACCTTCCATGATGACGTACGCAATTCTCTGAGTCTGCAGAAAATCTCTGGTTAGGAAAAAGGTGCAGAGACTAGTGAGATAATTTCATTTTCTCTAGGTATTACCACTGTCCTAGCTAATTCCAGGTATTCTCCCAGAAAGGTGTAAATTTGCCACCACAACACTCATTTCTTTTTAGGAAGGTGTAAAGATCCATGAGCTCCTCCTTGCCTAAGAGTGCAGGGAAGGCTGCTTCATGAAAAGAGCACAAAAGGTCATTGTTTTAAAGGAGGTTGCCAAGAGATATGATTCCTCTTTTTCACACAATCTTTCCTCTTTAACAAAATAGAGGAAAGATCTTTTAAATCTGCTTTTAGAAGAAGATGAAAGTAGAAAAGGTCTGATTTAAGTTATAGAAGATCAAATGTTTCCTCTGCGGATATGGAACAAATCTGGAGTTCTTCTGAAATTAGAGCTTTTGCCTGGAAAGCTCACAGAAGAAATTCAGCTTACAAAAAAGCAGAGCAGAAACCATTTCTGACGCCTTGTCTCTTCACTGTCATTACCAAGTTATATAAGAAAATGGAACAATTGTACATTTAAAGAGAGCCAAAATCTGAATTTTTTTAACTACTTAAACCCATACTCTCTTCTACTGAAAGAGAAGCCCTACAGCTCATGTTGTTTACTCCTTCTGATTAACAGTGAATAATTTTTTGAAAATACAAAAAAAAAGAAAAAAAAATTAAAAAGAGAAAAAATAAAAAAAGAAAAAAGAAAAGGTTCAGTGAAAATAGGGGCTGCTCCAGCCCCCTATATCCTGGAGTATTGTAGAAGTAATTTTCCTCTCCACTATAAACATTAATATAGTTTCTATACTCTCTCCTCTCTCCTGCCACCCTTCCTTTCCTTTTTCTTTTTCCTTTTTTTTTTTTTCTTCTTTTTGACAAGGGAGTTGCAAACAGAAGAAAAGCAACATTTGTCCTGTGTTTTTCTCCTTTTAGGCATAAAATCCCACCATGTTTTATGTGAAAATACCAATACATCCCTACTGTAAACTCCATGCTCAGGAATATTCTCTGAATTTCTTATGTTTGAGTCATGGAAAGATAAACATAGAATCAATGAAAAAGTAGGGCTGGAAGGGATTTCATAGAAGTCATCCAATTTCAATCTTTTGCCCCAGGCCAAGAACATCTTTCAGGGTTTTAAAATCCATATATTAATTGTGATCTATTAAACCAGACTTGTAAACTACCAAAAGGGAAAAGTAAAGCTTTTTCTGCATGAAAACACTTCAGATAAAGCAGAGTAGGGAAGAGCACAGCTGCCAAAAGATTGAATACATTTTATTCTGACAGGAATTTAGTGAAGAAACGCAAGAATATAAAAAATGTGATGGATACAAACTGCTGTTTACAGGCTGTCTTGCCTACTACCCTCATTGTAAAAATCAATAATTTCCTAATGAAAAAGAAAATAATTGACTTTTAAAGATATATCTATGGTATTTATCTGTCTACATTTTCATTACATTATTACTTCTTCTGAACACCTCTACTATGTATTTCTGGCTATCTGAATACCGACTTAATAAAGGAAAATATTCCTTATCACGCAACTGATACACTCTGTCTCCAGAAAAGCTAGAAAATTTCTTGAAATTAAAATGTCCTTTCAGAAGGATAGAGGCTATGGGTCTGTACACTCAGCTTCTACTTCCTTGATCCCTAGATCCCTGCAGGAGAGGATTACTATTTCCAGGTAGTCTGTTCTCCTTCTCTCCTGAAGTGCATTTTATACTCTAAGTATCTACAAAATATTACTCTTATTTCTCCTTAAAGCATCCAGAAAAATATATTTATTTACTTCTCTTGGTAGCTCCTTTTATCCCCCATCCTTAGTGTAACAATTTTCACCCAGCCTCTCACCTGATCTATTTTTTCTTTTAAGCTGGAAGTCTCTTTTAACTTTCCCCAAGTAGAGGTCATGCAGAATGGTTTATTGCTGTCCCTTATGTGAGTATTTTAGTTCTAAAAAACAGCTACTCTTCATCTTCCTTCTGCCGTATATTGCTAAGGTGAACACAGCTAATTCATTCACCCTTCCCTCACAGGCCCTGTTCCATAAATCTGTCCTCACTCCTTGTGTTCCCTCCTCCAGTTTGTAAAAAACATCCCTACACTCCTCTGCCTACACTGGGACACAGAGCCTGGCCCTGGCCTCACTGGTGCCCAGGCATTATTTCCTACTACATCCAACGTTTGATCTTCCTTTGAAGAGATATTTTAATTAAAAGTGCCTTCCCCTCCTCCATCCTCCCCAACAGCACAGCTGATGCAGACTCAGTCTGTGATCTCTGCATCTCTGTCACCCAACCTTTCTTTGTTTTGTTTTTTCTTTTTAATTTAAAATGGTACATTGGGTTTGCTCTTACTGGATTTTATCTTGCTGATACCATGCACTTCCTGCAATTTATCAAAATCATATTTAATTTTAAACCCATTACCCATCATGCTCACAGCCCTCCCCAGCCCCACACCATCTGGATAGGTACAACATTTCCATTTTATCATTTAAGTCATTAAACAAGACATTATCTCCCTGCTATAATTGACCCTCATGACATCACTTGTAACATCTTTCCAGAATAAGACAGCACGTAGGTTCACGGGCCCTAATTTTGCATCATGTTCCACTATGCAGTTTATGTGAATGCCCCACAGCACTGTGTCAAAGATCTATCATATTTTCTATTTCTCTTGCACCCAGCAAACTGTGTACCCTGGCAAGAAAAAGCTTTAGATTAGACCTTGTGTTGTCATTTATGGAACAAGTCTGGGGCTTCAGCCATAGCATGTGGAAGGCTCCAGAGAGTTTTGGAGTGATCAAACTACCAGGTACTGCAGTTATTGGCTTGGTCTCTGGAATGGTTTTGGTTTATTTGGTTCTTCGTAGTTTCTGTATGCTCAGCTCCAATTTTCTTTCCTGCAGTTGAATTCAGAAAATTGAAATACTCTTCACATCTGAGACTCTAAAGGAAAGCTCAAGACAAAACTTCAAGCAGGTTCCCCAGGAATTTCAGTCCTTATGGGACATTTCTCTTCCTCCTCACTCTTCAAAGTCTTACTGCTGCTGTCAATACCAACCTGTAGTTCATGTTGTTGCTATGTTGAGTTCAGCTCAAGATTTCTACCTTCTGTTCACACATCCTTCCCACTGGATGATAATGTAAACCTCAGCAACCTGTATGTGAGTGTACACACAGCCACACAAGCAGATTGAGAGAGTGAAGGCAAATTTGAGAGGGGCGAAGCAATCAAAATTGTCATTAACCAGACCAGCTTCCTGAGTTATACCATTGAGAGTGAAAATTACCTTCCAGCCATTGCATCTGAAACACTCTCAGGCTTCTAAATTCTCCTAGTTAGTCTCCTAGGGCCTGGATTAAAGAAGCCACAGCACTTGAGTAATGATGTCCTGATCTTCCACCACCATAATCAGCAAGAGAAGTGTCTGGAGTACATTGTGTGGGTTGATACTGTCACTGTCAGACACAGGTAGCCGAACACTCACGAGCATCCTTTCTATGTTGCACAAAGTGCAGGACAAAAAGATAATTAAATGTCCCTCCCAAAAAGAAGCAGGAACTGGTGATCTTTCACACAGTGAGTGCTCCTGTGCTACAAAAGCAGAAAGACACTTGGTCTCTATCCTGCATCTGCCTAAAGATTCACTGTTCATTCCTGTATTCTCCTGGTCTTCCTCATTCCAGCTGCTTTAACACAGACCCCAGACTCAGCAGTCTGTCACAAAATTGTGTATTTTTACTTCCCTATGGCCCCCATCACTTCAATCCAATTACACTTTGGTGCATAGATAAGAAGCATCAGCAGGATTTGGTTTCTAATTCTGCCACTTGTGAAGAACTGCTATTTACTGCACTGTGTGCAGCAAGCAGCCTTGCTTTGTTGCAGCTCCTTTTTATGATGATCTAGGACAAGCTTTATCAACAGAACAACTAAATTCCTGTTCTGTGGCCTTTCTTCATGATCTGAAAGAAAATTGGCACTTGATATGTCTAAAATAAGTTCCATAATGGCAGCAAAACTGCCATTCACATTCAGTGTGCTGAAAATATCACACAAACGGCAGGCTTGGCTCATGTCAACAAGCTTTGCACTTCTTGTGTTCGTTTCATCTGTGACAAAATTCAGCACTTACAAGCCATTAAGGCTGTATCGTGCAAGTCAGAAATGCAGACATTCTGAGAGAATTTTAATCATGTAATCACTGTACAAGACATTCAGATACTATATGGTCAGATTTATTTATTTATTTATTTTTCTCCTCCTTACAAAACATGCACGCAGACCAAATAAAGAATTTTAAGAAACCAGTTTTTATTTATGCTGGTCAAAACAGCTGTTTTGAAGGTGGCAGGATTGATGCTGCTATCAGGGACCACACGAAGCCAAAAGGTCATATCATAAAAAGCAGAGAGGAAAAGACATATTACAATGGGATGTTTCCAAGCTCCAGAAATTTACAAATGATGCCAGAGGCCTTTAGAGCAGCAGGAGCCTCACAAGCTGTCGTGGGGTAAGTCGCTCTTTGATTGACGATACTCAGAACAAAACCTGCATGAAGTGAACGTGGCTGTTGTCCTCTCTTGCTTCCATTGTTCCTGGTTATTTGTTCAGTGTGGTGATAGAAGTACCAGCACTTCCATCCCACCTGAGACCTGGGGAATGGGGCAGTAATTCGACATTTCAGGACATTTCACAGGAGAACAACAAGGCAGAACCTTTGAAACTGTTCACAGAGCTGAAATTCAGGGAAAGAAATGGAGGCACAGCTGCAGGAGGTCAGGAGTAGTTCCACACCAGGCTGCTCAGGACGTCTCAGCCTCCCAGCTGCCTGCCCCTCTGTGAACGCTTCAGTTCTTTTAAGTTCTTCTGCACCCACAAAAACCATGGGAAAGGAGAGAGGAGTGCAAGGTGACTAGAAAAATACCTTATCTCCTGTCATCCATCTTCAGTCCTAAAAAATTTTACCTTTAAAAAGAGCAAGACTTCATCTCTGTTTTAATCTGTCACCATACAGAACACATGAAGGTGACATCCTCAGGCACACAATGAAGGGATGAAAATTAAAGAAGAAAGGATCATGGTTTCATTCTGGCTTCACTTCTGCCACTTCAAGTTTTCTGTGCATTTCTGGGCCTGCCAGTTCAAGACAGAGTTATTTCTGAAAAACTGATTTCTGAAAGACAGAAACAAGAGGAAGACTTTTTTCATGGTAGCCATATTTGAAGCTCAAAGCAAACAGAAAGTACTTTCAGGCTTGCTGAAATGTAAGAGAAAAAGAGAGAATCTTTCATGCTTCAGAAACTGGAAAGACTAAACCCTCTCTGAAAAAGCAAAATCAAAAAGTTTTTTTAAATCCACAGCTAAAACTTTTTCCCAATAAGCAGAAAAAAAAAAAAAATGGCCAGCACTAGAAAGCTCACAAATTTGCCTAGTTTTCATGTATTTTTCATTTCAACAGAAAAAAATATAAGTAAGCTTCAGAAAAATCCTGTTTTTCAGAGCTCTCAATCTCCTGTCCCTAAAGAAGGAGCCCTGACACCAAAAAAATTCTCAGAGAATAGGTAATTCTTGCAGCTTTTCTTCAAAGCAATTTAAAGGCCAGCCACTGTATCTGTCTGGAGAGCAGACCTCCTCAGAAAGGTTTTCTAGCAAAGCTTTGGCTGTTTGATGAGCCATAATGTGTGGCTTTACCAACTGGCATCTGCAACAAAAGCAAGAGCCACCTTCTGTTATCAAAATTACATTTATGGGACAATAAATCATTGGGATTTATGGGATTTTAGCTAGGGATCAGAGGGACAGAAAACTAGAACTGGACCCTGGTTCTGGCAGTGAGTTTATTTGGTTTCAGGATTATGGATACTTTTCATCCTGAATATTTATCAACTTTAACTGATCAATTCTTACAACATCCTAACACTATGACAGGGAAATATTATGGGACTGAAACATTATAAGCAAAGACAAAGTAATGAGAAATTCCTTTTCTGCTATGATTTTGGAAGTTGTCTCTGGTTCCTGGATTGACATGAGCAGTAAGACAAAGACACATATTCTGTCCATTGTGGGAGTATATCTCTTTTTATTCCTGTCGAAGCACTGCAGCATTTCTTTATAGGACTGCATTTAGCCTATGGCATGGGTTATAGCAGGTGTTAGTTTCATCTTCATTTTCTTTAAACTGGATGATTTTTTTTACCACAAGGATTCCTAAGAAATCTGTTCACATTATGACAAATGTCAGTGAACATCCATGAGTCACTGCTCATTTGCTCAGGCCAGTGGCCTCTGGCTGTCTCAGCTCCTGACATATTCACCACATGAAAATTTACGTTCCCATTCCTTGTGCATTTCTAGAAACACATCTTTGCCTGACTCTTGTGGTTAACAATCCCACATCTCATTCAGGAGCTTCATTAAAATTATGGGAATTGCACAAGGAAAATTTTTCATGTGGAAGGTGTATTTCAACATTAGTCCAGAAAAAAGCCCTAAGAGAGACAAATCTAGCCAAGATCTGCAAAAAACATATCTGAAATGAAAATTATGACTTTTTTGTGTCTATAGCCAAAAAGGTAAGAAAATAAAGGTGGCAAAACTGTGTATTTACTTATAAATTCATTCAAGAGACTGGGGGAAACAAGAGGAACAAGCTGCACCATATTTTTTAGTTTTCATGTTGCCTGAAATTCCTATCTTAAGAATCATGTGGAAAGAACACAGGAAGTTCTGAATTTCATACAAAGATGTGTTGTACATTCACAGTCCAGCTTTTCCACTTAAGTCAGGCATGTGCAGGGAATTAATTTGAATAGAATCTAAAAAATAAGACACTTTTATGGTGCTTTTGCCTCAGCATGAAGTCTGAATGAAATGGGACATTAGTGGTCAGAAGTTGGTGAACTTAACCAAAGCATCTGCCCTGAAAAGCTTCCAGTAAATAGTGTCAGAAAACTTCCTAAACCGCCATGGCCTTAGCTAGCTTTAGCAGAAGATCAGCTCAATCACAATCTTTGCATTCCTTGATTCTTCAGTCTTCAATTTGCAGGTCATAAAGACATATGGTCACACTGTCTTCTTGGTTTCCTTCAAATGACACCAGTCTCTTTCTTGTGCCCAGTCTGGCATTTGACCTTTCACAACATGAAAAAGGTGAAAAATAACTTTCACTATTTTCTCTCTGAATCCAGAATTCAATGTTTTCTGTTTTATTCTTTCATGTACTGTCATCACACTTTGTTTCACCTGTTCATGACTGGGTACATACTGAGTTGCTGTTTTCCCATTTGATTTGTTATGAACATTTGATTTGTTATGAAGAGTTTCCTTCAGTCCAAGTACACTTGATATATTAGGAACAGAAAGCATTTTAAAGTGTAAGAAAGACATTTGGTTCTAAAAATAGATGTCCAATAGAACCAGGATTTATTGTTTAGTTTCATTTTACTGGGTTCATCATAAAGAAAATAGTGTGGGAAAACAGCGGACACAAAATTTAAATCCAAATCTGAATGTGAATTGAGGTTCCTTGTTAGCTTTTGCTGTGATTTCTGATTTCTAAGTAAAATTCTGACACAAATGCTGTCACCATATGCTTCCAATTGCTCATACCAAGCTGGACCCAGAATTATCCACACAGGCATGATGTGCAGCATTTCCACCAGTTTAGAGACTGCCATGGAACTTCAAATAAGATGCATTTAATTTGCATTAGAATATATTTTTCAAGCAGATCCTGGATTTGCCTGCCACCACAAAAGGAGATGTTTGATTAGCAGTGGCAAGCAGAGTGACAGAATCCCCTTTCCTACCAGCCTGGATCAGGTGGTGGAGCAGGATCATGACAGGGAAGTTGTGGAAACAAAAGAGGTTCCCTGTCACACCACAGAAGCACACTGCTCTCATTAACAAATCCTTGCAGCTCCCCAAGTCAGAGTCAAGAGCCTAAAGGAAGCCATGAGATCTCAGCACCGTGGCAATCTTTTTAGTAGTCAAAGAAGAAAAGACAGATCCATCTGGCTAAAATATTGTATAGGAACTAAATTTCACATGTAGATTTGCTGCTTTATTGTGAGGAATTCACTTATTTTCTAACCATGGTGTTCTCAGCTACTTCAGACACCAGGAACAAATATGTACCTGGTTATTTCATGCCCCACTTATTCAGATTTTACTAAAACTGGTCAAGATAATGGTATACTACTCAAGAAAAGAGGAAAAGAAGTGTAGCTTTTTTACTTTAATAGTAAAGCTGGTTTGTCCATGGATCTATGCAAGATACAAAAACAATACTGAATTACTGCACATCCAAATATACACTTTCTCTGTGAGAGAAAATTGAATTATTAGGTTAGCTTCATTATTCAAGGATGAAAAAGAAACAAGCAAAGTAAAACTGGAATTATAGGCATATTTTCAAAACTACTGTTTTAGTAGTTTTGAAGAGTGTGATTAACACTCACTGAAGAGTGTGATTAACAAGAGAAGTCAGGTTTTTCCTAGTGGATGGTGTGCCAGCTATATGAGGCACCAGCTAAACCAAAGCAGTGTGACAGGTCTCTTATTCCATGTTTTCCTTAACCTGCTGCTGATGTTGACAGGGCTACAAGACCTGAAATATCTCCTTGGTTTCCCATTCAGGGATCTGCATGGAGCTGCTAGGAATAGTCTCAGAGAGCTCCTCACTAATGCCAGATTTGATCCTTTTTTTTCCTTTATGTGGCCTGCCTAGATTCACTGATCACCGGGGACGTAGGGAAGCTCTACCACCAGTGAGAGCTTCCATCATGCAGCCCCTCCTGCTCTTCAGTGCTGCATGGTCAGTGTGGTTTGAACCACAGACTCTGAGAGCCCCAGAGACTCAGAGAATCCTGGAGTCACTGGGCTTGGAAAAGACTTTTCAAATCACTGAGTCCAGCTGCAAATGCAGCAACTCCAAGCCCACCACTAAACCATGTCCCTGTGGGCCACATCCACCTGTCTTTTAAATCCCTCCAGGACATTCAAAGCCTTCCCTAGGACTCCATTCATTCTAGTGTCACCTTCTTCATCTCCCATCAGAGATGGGGTTTATGCAGCTCAGCTCTTCATTCTTCTCACGTGCAGCCTCTTCGTACACTTGGTAGAGCACAAGGCTGCCACACTAGTAAGTACTCATGTTTGCACGTGTTTCTGCCTTTCTCACCTCAAAATCCTTCCTTGGTGTGCTTCAGAGGAAGTATCTTACGAGTGAGAATCATTCTATATACCCTTAAACCTTGTTAGCAAGCCCACTGTTTGCAAAGAGCTGAAAAGACACAAATGTTTGACATTAAAAAGCGGCACTCAAAGGCAGCACAGATTTTTCTTATGTGTGCTAGTTTTTGCCTGCTTTGCAAATTAACATCCTGGGAAATTGCCTAGGCAAGGACAGGAATATTTAGTAACAATGTTACTGAGCCTCAAGTACCTGATATGCTTTAAAATACATCTGGCTGGCTATTGGCTATCTTGTCCAGCCAGCAGCTCAGGAAAAAATGTAGTGCATCATCACATAAGTCAATGCATTTAGATGCAGTCTTGTTCTTTAATGTCCTTGCCTATTTATCTAAGGAATTTCAGTCTTTTGCTGTAAAAATGTGTAAAATTGTCCCATCACGTTCCAAGAAAGTTGTAATTATTATTAATATCATCTCCATCTCCAAAGTACTATGAGACCTTTCATAAATCACCACAGTTCACTAAACTTCATGTATTCTGAATACTCTGACTTTTGGAGGCACAATCTGGGTCCAGACAACACTGAGTGCTCATAGAGGGCTCCTGCAGCCTAAGCTTTCAACACGCAGCCTGCTGCCCACTGCCCACCTTTGTGAGGTAATGAGAGAAACCCTCCATTCAGCCCAAAAAGCCACCCTGTCCTCACAGTGCTCTCAAAACCTGTGCCAGGGAGAAAGTATGTAAGTGGAGCATGTTCTAAAACAGAAACTCATGGCACCAGGCAGTCCTGGAAGATTAGGAGGGAGTGATAACTTACTGCTCATACTTAATACAAGAACAGCTGATCTTAGAAGATATTTTCTCCTCTGAAACAAGTCCCTTCCAATCTGAATATGTTATAGTAGCCATTACTACTATATTAGTAATACTTTCAAGCCCCTTTTCTTATCATTGTTTAAACATTTGAATCCTTTTGAATATCCAACAAAGCACAAAACATCCAGCATCCTCCATGAAATACCTATGTAGTGGGTTAGAAGAGATAAAAAACCCCAAAACAATTGTAGGGGAGAGATTAAGAGGCTGTGTTTATAATCACATTTTAACCAACTCAAGAAAGAATAAATGGGTCAGTAGAGAAACAACAACAAAACCTCTCAAAGGAAAGAGGGCAAACCTTGAGCTCATGTAAACTGCAGCT
The DNA here is from genome assembly GCF_971803275.1 of Cyanistes caeruleus. Taxonomy (NCBI): domain Eukaryota; kingdom Metazoa; phylum Chordata; class Aves; order Passeriformes; family Paridae; genus Cyanistes; species Cyanistes caeruleus. The sequence goes on from NC_141732.1 coordinate 14,563,735, forward strand.
TCATCAAAGTCAGTGTATCCAGGCCTGTGTACACCAGGAGAAAATATGGCTCTGGATCTCTGCTACTTCTGGTGGGGATCATATGGCAAACCTTCACATGACTGAGCTCTCTTCATAAATGAACGCCTGTGTCAAGCTGACTCTATACACGAGTTTCCTGTTTGTGACTTACATAGCAGCCATGAATAATTCATGATGGAAAATTACAGATTTACAGTGCTTTTGCAACATTTTACCACCAGGCGTGTGCTCAGCACACTCAGGCTGTACTGCTTCTGGAGATGTTTGCAGGCAAGGCAACATGCTTCTTGTGGAAGTACTAGTTTGGGCAACACAATGCCGTTCTCACATAATTCCTTGAATTATGGCAACACAGTATAGGACTAAACACTGAGAATGAAGACAAGGATGAGAGACAATTAAATCTACTGTGGGAGAGTAGATTATTGATTTATATGCAGTTTTTAGCATGGTGAATGCAACAGGTCATCATCCCCTAAATTATCTGGGAGACTGTTTTTCACCTGCTGTTCACATTCAAGATCACCTCTGGCACAGGGCAAACTTCAGCACTGCCCAGAGGGCTTCCCCTTTGCAACAGAACCACTTCTTTCACTCAGTTAATCATAGTAGACAGAGTGATTCTCAGTGCAGAGGCTTTTAATAAAAAAGCCTTCCCTGCCTCTCCAGTTGCAGAGCATGCCATTCCCCTGGTGTCCATCCCTTTTGCACTGCTAGCACAGGCAATCAATCAACCCCATCTCTGGCTACAAAAACTTCACATGCTTATTCTGAATTTTTAATTGCTGTCATTTTGGTGCTTATCTGTTTGAAAAAAAAAAAAAATAAATCTAGATTTGCCAGTGTGCTAAATAGTGGGAAAGTCTTAATCTTATTTTTCCTTTTTTTTTTTCCCTTTTGCTTTGTTTTTGGTTTTGTGGGGTTTTGCTTGGTTTTGGTTTTATTTGTTTGTTTGCTTGTTTTTCTTTGCTTGATTGTCTGGTTTTATGGTTTTTTAGAGTATGGAGTTTTCTGTTTGATGGTTTAGTTTGTGGTTTTGGGTTTCTTTTGTTTTGTTTGCATTTTTTTGTTTTTTGGGATTTTTGTTTGGTTGCCTTGGTTTTGTTTTGGGTTTTGTTTTTTGTTGTTTTTGGGGTTTGGTTTTGTTTTGTTTTGTTTTGTTTTGTTTTGTTTGTGTTGTTGTTTTTTGGTGGTTTGGTTTGGTTTGGTTTGGTTCTTGGGAGTTTTTGGTGGGGGAGGTAAGGTTCACTCTGTTAATTTGGGTTTGTTTTTTTATTGGTTTATTTTTTTGTCCCCACCTAAGATTCTGGCTTTTTCAGCAAAGATCCAATTTTTCAAAATCATTTAGTAATTTTAAACTCTCCATTTTAGTGCATCCCACATCAGATACATCAATACTATCTCATTTTCTAAAATAGCTCAGCATTCAGACTTGGAAAATTGGACCTTCAGGATAACCAGTCACTCATCCTCAGTCCTTATTTTACTCCCTAGCCCCTCAGCCACAAATCTCTTTTTTGATGAGAGAGAGAAACTGGATTTGTTTCTTCAATGACATATTCATTTACTCATCAAAGGAAAAGAAAGTGGTGAATCAACACACAAGAGCAAAAACCAAGAAGCAATAGTGAACCATGAGTCAGACTCAAGTCTGCAAGGAATGACTGTCTGGAGTTAAGGCTCTACTAAATCAAATCCATCACATATTGATGAAGAAGACCCTCATTTATTGCCTACAGGAATTTTTCTAAAAGGATTTAAATCCAAAACTCAGTTTTGAGAAGGAGAAGGAAGTTGGTGAGTCATATGGTTGTAATGCACCCACTTTGGCTGTGTACTTGCAGGATGCTCCTACTTTTTCTTGCTGCGGATTAATGAATGGAACTGAACTGTCCTTGACAACAGCATGTCAGGATGCTATCAGATTTTTAACACAAAATCTTTAAAAATTACCATCTGCTCTGAATTGTTTAGACAAATGAAACTAACACAGACTATTAAAAAAAAAAAAAGGCAAACAAAAACCTTTCAGAGCCTGTTTTATGTCTCACTCTGTATGATGGGGAGCCTGGGACATGATCCATCATGAAAAGCAAAAGACTCCTGCCTGAGTCTGACCTTAAGGGAAGAGCTTATGCTCAGAGATCAGCATCCTTTCCCTCCATTTGCCAATATTCCACGAGGCAAAATGTCAGAGAGAAAAACAGATTACATGAGACACATGGATATTAGAAGGATTCTGTGCAGGAGCCATTAGGATTTCCTCCCCCAAAACAGACCTGGGAAATCACCACCTGGCAGATCATCTCCTGAGAAAGCAGTAGAGAGCTGACAGTGTGTTTGAAGCAGTTGATCTGAGTATTAATAGGCAGACTCCTCCTGCAGTGCTAAATCAGACCCAATGTGGAAGAAAGAAGTGTGGAAAGAAGAATCTCAGATGAGAATTTCTTTCAACAGGGTAGGGTATGGAGGAAATGTAAAATACAGAAAAGTGGAAGAAATTTGGGGGTTTGTCCTGCAAGCTGGAGCTGTTGCAAGAACAAGGAAGGATTTAACTTTTTTCAGAATTCTCAAGAAAAAATAAAATTATAGTGATTACATCTGAAGGCATTATAACAGCTTATGGACCAAATCTTATGGTGAATATTATATTCTCAAAACACTTTCTGTTTTTCTTTGAAGACCCTAGTCTCTCTCAGACACCATCATTACCATAATTCTTCAAAAAGTTAATGGCAGTGATAACTGTTCTGAAAGAGCTTCATGTTTATGAAAGCCACTAAAGAACAATTAAATGATCCCCATATTTCATTTGCATCTGTTGAAAATGAGTGGTTCAGGTGACTTAAGAACAAGCAAGGAACCAGCAATAGTACATTTAATGTAATTTGCAAAAGCACAACAAATTTTCATGGTAAGGTTCACTCTGTTAATTACTATGTATGGAGCACACAAAGGAAAACTGGAATGAAAGCAATCTACAATAATTTTTGTGGATCCAACACCGCAAGAAGTTAATATTAGAATATTAGAAGACCCAAATAAAACTAGATCTTCAGGCAATTACCATAGGCCATGGTAAGTACCGTTTTTCACTATGAACATCCTAAGCAGGAAACTTCATTCTTAAACCAAGTTCAGCTCTTCCCATGAAAGTGCTTCTGTCAACAGATTCAAAGGACTCCATGCAAAGAAGCATAAACCAGCTTCCCTTATTCAGAAAGTTATACTAAGAAGGAAGTTCTGTTCAGAATCTCTTGTATCTGTTGCAGTCAAATAAACTAGTTTATTAGTTTCCATCACCTGATAGTTTACAGTACTGAAATAATAGAAGCATTATGAGTTCCACATCTACAGATGGAAGAAATTGCTACCTTTTGTCATTCATGCTGACAAAAGGAAAGAGGAGCCCATATCCTGTTCATTCACCATTCCCAAGAGAACTGAGTTCAAATAAAGCCCAAGTAGTTAGTTAAAGCTGTATGCAAATTACAATATAATAAATTTACAACCTTCCTTGTTTTGTTGTTTAGAAGAGAAATATTCAGGAATCCTCACATATTACTTTAAAAGAAAAAAAAAAAAGATAACTAAAAATGAACACAAATTACATGAGTGTCTCTTTAAAAGTCCACCTCAGACTGGAAAAGAAATCCCACTTCATAATGCATTATCATAATGATTAAAATAGCTGAAATAATTTTATAAGATGATAAAACCCTATACCCTGTATAGAGGAGCAGGCCATGATTCAAAACTCAAAGTTTTAAAAACCCTTCCTCTGAACACCTCCTCCCATGAGGTGGGATAAGAGGGTGATTGAAGCCCACAGGACTATTCATTTTCTGATTTATGACAAGGATAATCATCTGAGTGAGCTGAGGCTTCACGTCCCAGCTGTGATGAAATCAGCTTTGATGGTATTTCTTGCCTATGAAATAGACATAATCCTGTCTATTTCAGGCCCTGTAAGAGCTAAATTTACTCAAACAACAAAGGTGAACCTAACTCTAAAAACCCTAAACTTATACAAGGTGTGTATTTAGAAGACTCTAGTACTGAGAAAATCTAATCTAACCATCAAGCTTTAATACTGCCAGCATTGCCTGTGCAGGTGGTCAGAGAAAGACTAAAGCATATAGATTGGACAGGAATAAGACATAAGACAAATCTAAAAAAAAAAAAAAAAAAAAGAAACCCCAGATAAACAAAAAACCCAAACTAACCAAAACATGTCTTGGGGATTTGCAAGTTTTCTGGTTTTTCTCAGAAGTGGAATGGTTTTGCCCTCCCCTCACTCCTCTAGCTCCAAGAGTTAAAACTACTGGTCTTTACACAGTCACTGTGTCACTCACCAGTTCCTATTTCCTTCCTAAAGTCAGAGAATACAGCATCTGCTGCTCTTTCTTTGTCACTGGAACCAAACACCTCAACTGAAAAAAGGCAATCAGGTTGGTCTAGATGAAATTTCTTTGAATTTCATAGCTTTCAGTTACCCACAAGTATTTTCTGTCCTCAAGCTTGGGACAAAAAAACATCAGTATTGCAGCTTTTTTAACTGGTAATATTCTCACCTTATTTTATTGCTCTCTTTTTATTTTTTGTATTTAATTTCCTTTGTGATAACAAGTCTCTATTTTCTCAGTATTTCACCTTGATTCTTGAACTCATGGGAGGGATTCCCCTTTTTAGATGCTGAAAGCTGTCCCTTAGCTACACTGACACTAACTTGAAGAGAGGAAAGTGAAATGATTATGTCTGGAATATAAAAAGGTAGAAAAAAAGTATTATAATGTGAATCAACTACAAACTTTTCATAACTGGGAAATCTTTCCATGAAGTGCCATAAATTAAATAGGAAACATTTTAGCTTAAAAAAACCCCAAAAAACCAAAAAACAACCAAAAAAAACCCCAAAACTAAAATCTTAACTCTTCCTTGTACTAAATCCCAGAAGTTCTGATGTTTTAAAACATTGTGCTGTTATGAAATTCCAGATATTAATATTGACATTTTTCGTCTGGGTGTCTGAAAGCCGACTTTTAAGTAAAAATCTTTTAAAAATGGAAGAGGTTCTATTAATTTCAGAAGCTGTTGTGAAAAGATGTGAAGTTTTCTCAGGGTTTATGTATGTTACAGTAAATTCAAAGTGCTGCTTTGTCACACTTCAGGTGTGTAAATTCTGATTCTAATCTCTTGGCTCAAGGTTTTCTGTTCTTATGACAAACCTTAAACTCAAAGTTAGTGCAATGTGTAATGTTAGCATTTGCTGCTCTTTTGTTGCTACTAAAGCACAAACCTTATAAATCATACTCTTGAAGAATCATCATTCCTGTAATTTGGCTATTAAATAGGCCTGCTCTTATTAAATAATCCCATATCCACTGTTGTTTCTCTATAATGAAGGAAAATACCTTTGTCACCCCAATACTAACACATGTCTGTCATTGGTTGTTGTTGTGAAAATGAGGAGTGAAAGTGTCTTCTGGGGACACTAGGAAACTATTTGAGAATCTTATTTCAGTCCTAGAAATAATGTATAGGTGACATCTCTTGGGATATAAGGGCTGCACAAGCAACTCAAGGCACCTTTGGGAATTTGATCCTCAGTCCCTTGAACGACCCAGCACAAGAAACACTCTCTCAAGCAGTTTCTCCTTGAAAATAACAAGGAGTGGAAGAAATACATTCAAGACATGCAATTTTCCCATTGGTTTCTATGTTGTGAAGATCATTAAATAAAAAGAGAAGCAGTGAGGCAAAGGAAAAGTACTGGAGTTTTAAAGAAGACTCTGAGACAGCATGGGGAAAATTGCTTAGATAAGCCTAACCAGGTCCCAGAATAGTCATAAATAATATTTACATCAGGAATCCAATCTTTTTCTATTTTGTAAGTCAATAGGCTTGGGATTGATTTTGCTCATATATCTCTTATGGCTAACACAATGTGTTAGTAGACTGCAAATATAATTTGTATGGTGTATTTCAGACACAGAAATACTCCATAGCTTTTTAGGCATACCTCACAGAGGTGCAAAAATCCACTGTGCACATACTCATCTGTGCAACTTCATTCTCATGTTACTTGGAGTAGAATTACAAGCTCACTCAATGTTTGCAGAGTGGCAGAAAATGGATGTATGAATTACAGACAGGACAGAAAAAGAAACATTACTGTCTGAGGGGTGACTACTGATGGTGCTTGGAGGAGGCAGAAATTTTTAAGGTGAAGTACTGAAAGATCTCAGGCTGTGGAGAAGTAGACAGTGACAGAAGAAGGCACAAAAGAGAAAGAAACAAGGAAAGGACACAATTGTCTGACAAGCCCAGCTGCAGCAAGCCTCTACTGTGTTTTGACATACTTTCTTTTAAGTGAGAAAATAATTGCCCACCACCAGGAGTTACTGAGTTCACCAGAGCTGGGGTAGAAATAAGGCAGTATTCTGAAAGGCCTGTGAAACCAGTGATTGATTGATTGATTGATTGATTGACTGATTGATTGATTTACTCACTCACTGACTTGGGTTTTATCACTGATCTTATTTCCACCACTGGACTGCAAAATCTACACGTCTTGTTCAGACATCTAGATGCTAAACACTAACACTGGAAAAGTTTGGGCTAGAAGGGACCTTTAATGGTCATCTAGTCCATAGGTAAGCACATCTGCAAGTAGACCAGGTTGCCCAGATCCCTGTCCACCTGACCTAAAAGATTTCCAGGCATGGAATCAGCTCTCTGGGTAACTTGTGCCAGTGTTTCTCCATTCCCTCCATAAATAATCTAGCCTTTCTTAGATCAAAAACATTAGCTCTTGTCCTATCACTACAGGCCCTACTAAAAAGTCAGCCCCCACCTCTCTTGTAGGTACCCTTAAAGTATTAAATGGTCTCAATAAAGCCTCTCTGGAGTTTTCTCTTCTCCAGTAGGACATAGCAGCAGCAGACAAAGGCATAATCACCAGCAGAGAGCAAAACAATCTATTTCATTTCTGTGTGAAGGAAAACATACAGAATAGAGGATGAGTAAATTTTTTCCTCTTTCAGATCTGTGGGATTTTGCACATGACCTTGCTTAGAGCCATATGAGCACATATCAAGACATCAGGCTGATTCAGTCAGACAGCTGTGCATTTATCAGGTACCCCATGGCCCATCGTCAAGGAAGCCATTCCAATTAGAAAAGGGCTGACCTAAGAGTAACTTCTCCTTTAATTTTAATTCATAGGTATGGTTCAAGATCATCATAGTTTGCACCATTTGCAAGCTCTCACCCTTTAAAATATTTTTCCCCATCACTGTGAGTTTTCAAATGCAATATCATCCTCCAGAACAGCCAAAGGACCTCCCCCCAGAATGCCTTCGTGTTTTCCACAACAGTAATGTCTGCTCTAGGAAACCCTACAGGTTTTTTCTAAAGATTTTGAGAATCTTCTGAATCCCTAACAAAAGATTATTATCTTTTCTAAACTCCCGATCCTCACATGGACATAAAAATAAATCTCTATATATAACCATGGATTGAATTAGAAAGCTGCCCTTTATCTAACAAAAGGAAAATGGCATTTAAAGCTCTTCTAATTAATTTGACTTGCTGTTCATTCATTAGCTGAACACACTTTTCACCTGTATTTTTCATGATTCACAGTAAGTCTATTTTTACAAGAGTATTTTGACAACTTTTTAGCAACAAATGCTCACTGATTTTATGGCAGTCCTCTGCAGAATGTTCTACAGGATATGCTTCCCTGGCATGGTACCAGCAGAACTCAATGTTTGCTTTTCCTTCTTAATTCAGTATTAATACTATTTGAAGGGTTCTAATATTGCAGTCCTAATACCCAGTCCTCAGCAGATGCCATGAATCTGTACATGGACCACATAAGCAAATAAACCATCATGGACTCTCCCCACTTTGCCTTATTCTGCCAGTACCCTGCTGCTATTACAAGTTATGTGATTTGATGACAAGGGCTTCAGCTGAGATGATTTAATGTGTTCAGTGTGATTAAAGCATTAAAGCACTTACATGCTTATTCCACCCACAACTGATGACTTCTTGCTGGAATAGTCAAAGGGAACCTGGTTTCTACTGAATGCCTATTTGCTTTATATTCATAAACTCATTTAGGTCTAGTGTTCCATTAACATGTGGTTCATCTGTATCCCTATTCCAATAATGTGATTCATCTGTATCCAAGCTAACTTTAAACACATAGAATAAGCTCAATCACACTCTTTGCTTTCCTTGACTCTTCAGAGTCTTCAATTTCCAGGTCACAAAGACAAAATGATCACACTCTCCTCTTGGTTTTCCTTCAAGTATCACCATGGACACCAATCTCTGGGTCATGACCCGCCTAGAATTTGACCTTTTTCCACAGAGAAAATGCAATATGCAACTTTTTCTAAAAATGTAGTTCTGTCTTTTTTTAAAATGCTGTCAATGTGACCACTGTCATCACAACCTCAAGTTTTGTGCACTAGCTCACAGAAGAACATAAGCATTGAACAAGGAACAAATAGCGCTGTTTCCAAAAAAAAAAAAAAAGTGATTTTTTTTCCCCTAAAGGACTTATTTAAACCAGTCCGGAGCACTGCATATAATAATTTGTATTTTAGTCTGAATCGGGTTTGTTTTGGATTATGATTGTTTCCATAGGTGTTTGGCACCATTGTAACTAACTAACAATTCCTATATTAGGCTAAAGAGATTCAGCTTCTTCCTGTAGACAGGTTTAGCTCCTTGACAAAATTGCAGTGCTCCTTATCAGCTGTGTGTTGTTAGCAAGGCAGGGACAGCACATCCAGACAAATAATTCTGAGGGTTTTTAATTATTATTAGTCATCAGTGAATAACTCATGACAGCCTTAGTGAATCTTGTTTCCTTTACGTTCTGCAATCAGCTTATGCTTCTTTCTGGAATATTTGTTGTTCCCCCCAAAAATTTGTCAGATGCAGTCTCAGCTTGACGATCTATCAAAAGCAGCTCCTTGTAAGTAGCTGATGGACAGAATTCAAATTCATGGTAGGTTTCATCAGGCACACATAGAATAAATATCTTATTCTATTAATTGCAAAACTATGACTGGAAGACACAGATTTCGGTTAGAATTTATTCATTTAATTAACCAAGTGGGGATTTATTAGGGAGACTAAGAGAATGTTAGCTTCTTCTTCCCATTATAAGAACATAGGACACAATTGTGCAGTTCCCAGCTAATCAATATGGTTTAGGACACTGATCACATCTGAACTGATGAAATACTTACTTTTAAAAAATGTATTCAAAGAATACAGTGTCCTGATGGAATTTTCCTTCTTAATTTGATAGGATACCAGCAGAACAAAGCAAACACAAGACAAATAAACTTACATGTGTAAGTAATTTCAGGGGACAAAATACACATAATTTACTCAGTTTGAATACAAGAACTCTGTTACATACAACTGAAAAAAGGCTTTCTCAAAATACTAGCTGCAAAAACTACCTGCTATTTTTGGTAGACTCAGATCACATCAGTTTGTCATATGGCTGTTGAATATTGGATTTACTGTGCTCACTTTTCTCCACCCCAAAATACTTATGATTCCTTATTAGACAGAGATTTTATCTAAGTAGATAAGATTTTATCATTTATCTAATCAAATACTTCTTTTTTTGTTTTTATTTGTTCAGTGGGTAAATTCCTGCCATTTGTCTTCTCCCTTACTTCTACTCCTAGCCAAACCAAGTAGCTATGTATTCCCAACTTACAGACCCATAAGAAGATCCATATCTCCAATGGCTGGGGACTTTGGGACATTTAAGTAACGTGTGTGGCTATATTATAGCTCTTCTGCCATCCTTACATATTTATTCAGGTTTAGTTCATGAACAACTTGTGTGTGTGTGTGTGTGGGAAACAATTCAGCTTGCAATTGAAGATGCCTCCTCCACACAAAAATGCCTCTGAGAATCTAGAACATCTTTCCCATTCATATTGAAATTCAGCAACTAAAATAATATCTTCCCGAATGATGTTCCCAAGGAGTTTCCTGCTGCCTGCAGAAAAAGTCTGAGGTAGGAGACCCTGAGTACTTAAATCTGATCTACATTCTGAACAGACTCCAAAATTTTTCTTTCTCTTCAGCCTTTGTCAGCTATAAAAATGCTTCTGCCATTAATTTAGGAGCCAATGCCCAGGTGGCCAGCTGTTAATGTCACTGACAGACTGCTTGCTCCTGTTGAGTAGTGCCTCACTCCACTCTGCTGCCACTGGGGTCAGTTTGCTGGGCGCAAGCAGTGCACAAATTCAGCAGGATTTGGCCTTCAGTGGGAGTCTGAATCTTTTTATGAAAACTGAGTAAAGGACTCTTCTGGTTTCCTGCCCAACCAAAACTTTTATGTAATGTAGAAAGGGATAAAGTTCCTGCAGCACACATTAAAAAGATGCTGGGGAAAGCAGCCTGGGTTATTCCTGCCTCAGGCAAAGGCAAATCCATCTGTGGGATCCATTTTGCTCAAGGACCTGGTAGCACTTTGTGGGTAATTGGGAAGGATGGTGAATTCTGGTGTGTGCCTCAGTGGGGTTGATTCTGGGTGAGAACTGGCTTCCTACACCAGCTTACATCTATCACCAGACCTGGCACCTGGCAGTGCCCATCTTTGCTGCTCCAGATTTGGGGATCAGAGCCCAACCATGTTGATGAGGAATGAGCTGTGAAAAACTGGACAAGTGCTGCAGCAATGGAATTGGAGCTGACTTCAGCACGTGCCAATACACTACACACCATCTCTCCTGCCCTGAAAGACTGTTTGAGCTTCCTAAGGGGAAGGTCTAAATCACAGAATGTTCTGAGTTAGATGGGAACCACAGGGATCATCAAGGCCAACTCCTGAGTGAATCCCCCACATGGGAACAAACCCCCCTGCCTTGGTGTTATCAGCACTTGAGCCAATCTCAGCCTATTAGCTTCCTTCCTGAGTAAAATAATTTTTATTTCTTGCTGTAACAGCTGCCTCAGCCAGAAACAGCAGCCTAAGAAGTGCATGGGGGAGGGTTGACTGTGTGAAATGTTTCCATCTCTGAAATGAAATGCTGGTTACAATAAGACCCACAGCCAGTTTTAAAATGCCCTTTGTAGGCATATTTTTCACTTTCTGTTCCTTTATTTCTGTATTTGTGGAGATGGAGAGGACTCAGAACTTCACTAATGGGATGTTTGCATTCACCTTCCCCACTGTGAGTCCTAGTTGCCTTTCCATGCTCCACTCTTCCTGCAACCCCCACGTACTACCCAAAATCCGACTTCTCCCACATGGTGGTGGGACCTGTTGGGTCACAACCTGGCCAAGAGAACCCCAGGTCTGGGGTTTTTAATGTGTTTTGTGAGTCTCTCTGCACACATTTTAAATTAATTTTGAACTAAATTAAATGCCCACTATGGTACAACTTAAATTAGAAAACATGAAGCAGCCTAGCCTTGCCTCCTGTAATTTAGTCTTGGTACTGTACTACAGAAAAAATCCTGTGGTTTTTTTTTTAGTTTTAAAACCAAAATAACCAAGACACCCATAACCTTTGTGCTTGGGGAATATCACATAAATGGGCACTGGTAGATTTGAGGGTTTTTGAAGATGAGAAGGATTTAACAATTACACCAAGTGAAGTAATAAAATACTGTTATTTTTTTTTTTACTGTGCTTTCTTAATTGTGCCTATGTCATTGTCATGCTAAAACTGCACACTGTTCTGGGCATAAAGGAGGATTTTAAAAATAATTGGAAATCTGTATAAGTTCATTGCTGTGGCTAATAAGAGTTGTGAAAGTGTTCCCTTAGCCTGGAAAGCTAAAAATTTCATGTAATCTTCATACCGCATATATTTAAACCCAGATATATGTCACTTTTTGAGTGATTTACTGTGTTTAGGACTGGTTTTCAGTCTGAAAATTACGAGTTGTTGCATTCAGTCTGCCATAGCTAGACTTTCCCTGATCTGAAAAAAGCCTGCTAAGTGGGAATTTTGCTTTGTTTAAAATAGCATGAAATGTGCTATAAACACAAGTTTACACTAAGGAATAACACCAAACTGGAGCCACTAGGAGAAAAAATAAGCCCTTGATTATCCTCTTACTATACAAATTCTGCACCTTACTCTTAGATTTTCAGTCTGGAGAGGCAGCATTTTAATTACAGTAGACAAAATAAACATGAATAGGAATTAAATATTCCAGGCATTTTAAAATTAAACTTAATGGACTTTTATAGGGATAGTCCATAGACAAAGGGAAGGATAGTTGTGAGAAAATCTATCAAAAGATCAGAAATGGTGCATTGGAAAGTGTGAGACCTGGCATGACCTACAAGATGCATAAGGGGTGGACACTGTCCTGGTTTCAGTTATTAAATAGCTCTCATCTCAGTCCATGAGGTGTTGGGGGTTTTTTCCCTCCTCTTGCTCTCCTTCCCATCCTACAGGACAAGGAGTGAGCAAGTAGCTATTTGGCACTTAGCTGCTAGATGGAGTTAAAACACATCAAGTACAGACCATAATTTGGCTTCTCCAGAAGTGAGAAGCTAAACTCAGGGTCCCTGAGGTACCTAAACTCAGGTACTAGGTTTTTATTCCTAGAGGCATGTAGCAGATTCCCACTCTCACTCTCAGCACAGTTACAGAAGCTGTTCTGCTGTGAAAATGACCAGGAAAACTGATTTCTTCTGGAGGCCTGGCATCTAAACTGCCCATGGTCTTATCAACCCAACCAACTTCTCACATAAAAATCCTTTTAAAATACAGAGGACAAAAAGGTGAGCTCATTCAAGAGCCTTATTTAATATCTAGAGAATCACAGATTAGTTTGGGTTGGAAAAGACCTTTAAATGTCATGTGGTTCAATCTCCCTGCAGGAAGCAGGGACTGCTTTGTCTTCCTATTCAGTACCTCTAATAAAAAGAAAAAAATGCAGGTTTTTTCCATAGCTTTTTGTCAAGGGATAGGAATACCCAAAGCGTCTGACAAACACACACAAAAACGTAAGCTAAATGTGTTATTATTATGTCTTCATTTCTGATGCTTTGGGGGTTTCTCAAGAGATTCACACATTAGCATTGCCATCTATAAGAGTTACAGCTGACATTTAGCTTTTCTCCAGGTTTGCAAACAAGAGGGAAAAACCTTGACTTCCTCTTCATCACAGAGTTCTCAGAAACTTAAAGCAACTTGCCAAGAGGATGTTTGATTCAAGGTTCTCTGGTGTTCTGTTTTCTCAGAGGTGTTTAATCCCCAGTGACACTCTGTGATGGGCCAGAGGAGTGCTGCACTCTGTGTTTAACAGCAAGAAATGGAAACTCAGAAAAGACTGTGTAACAGACAGAAAGGAGTGTGTAACAGAGCTGGAAAGCACCATCACAATTTCAAAGCCCAGGATTACATCATAAAGCCTGAGTTGTTTCTATTCTTTCTTTACACATGATATACCTATCCTCTGCTATCCAGCATGTCATGGAGTTACTTTACCTTTAAGGGAGTTGGAGTTGCTGGGAAGTGCTTGGAGTCTTTTCTCCTGACCAATTATCGGTCATTGCTGAGAATTGACAGCAGTTTAGGCCATTGAAAAGTGGGATCAACTTGTGAACCCTACCTTAAAATGTAAAAGCAGAGCTCTCTGGGTTCTCTTTGTTTCCTGGCTGTGGAGGGTCCGGAGCTCCAGGCCTCCCGTCCCTGCCCAGGCCATGCGGCCGGGCGGGGATGGGGCCGGGCCTGCCCCGTCTCCAGGCCAGGAGATGGGGGGGCCTGGGGAAGGTTTTCCTCGGGCCTGGGCCGGGCCGAGCCCATCTCTGGCTCGGCTGCAGGTTTTGCTGTAACTAATTCACTAGAAACTGCCGAGTGAAGAAAGAGAGAGGCCCTGGACTTGCAGCGGGTTGGAGCAGCGACTACACGCTCTAGAGCAGCCATGAGGAACTTTCCATCACAGACAGCTCCAGCTCCTGTTCGGCAGAGATCTCCGAACCATCTACAAAAGTCTGGGCAAGAGTTTAACTCTTTCATTACCCAGATGAGACTTGCGGATTAATCTTTTTATCCAGAGAGAGAGAAAGAGAGATCAACATGAAAAGAGACTTTATAAACTACCAGTGACAGGAAAGAAAAGAAGCTTCAGGAAAGGTAGAGAATTAAGAAGATGCTTTAATTAAGCTGAAATATCTTTCTGTTAAAACTATGGAAATGGACATTAAGGTCTTGAAAACACTCCTTTAATTCATGACAGTATATAGGGAGGAATAAAGTTTTCAAAGTGTAAATTTGAGTAAAAAGTAGAGTAATTATGGTATAGTGAAGTGCTGGGAGATTTGAAGCCTTGAGAGGCAATGAGAAAACTGTTTTCTAGTGAAGCTCACAAAAACAGATGAAGAAGACTTTTTTGCCTTTGAATAACTTATCCTTAAAAATGCTATCTCTAGACTCATGGCCCATGCATACTTCAGAGTGATGTGAAAATGGGAGGAGTGAACTCTAATAATAGCAGCTCTGAGCAGCTAACATTAGGGCAATGGAAAACTATAACACGAATAGTTTTCTTGTGAGAAACTCCATAAATTAACAGGAAGAAACTTCTGTTTCTCTACAAAGACTGGTGAAAAGACTGTAGCAAGAATTGGGACTGTTTTAACCACCAAAGTTCCAAAGTTTTTGTCTCTGTTGTCATGTGAACAAGGGAATAGTGGGTAGATAGGGGATGAAAAGGTTTTTTCTGGAAGTTTGTTCTGGCGTTCTTATTACTGTAGTTTGTCAATAAACTTTCTTCTTTTTTCCCTTTTAAGTTTTATACCTGTTTTGCTCTTGTTCTAATCCATATCTCACAGCAAGAAATGAGTCATTTTCTTAGTTATTGGTTTAAAACCACAACACAGTACCATGTAAAAATCCAGCATGTAAAAATACATAAGCTTGGTCCAAGAGAGCACACTTGCACAATGGGAATAATTTGACACCAGCATTTGTACTTGGGAATTCTGTGAGTGTGCTGTTAAAGGGGACTTTCGTTTTCCAAAACAGACTTCATATAGATCAGGCTTCATTTTCATTGGGCAGATTGTGTAAAAAAATTCTTCAGTTCTAAGGTTGCTTCTGGAGTATGACAAAAACCATTTGTCATATGTACGTGTCTGGTTGGACATTATTATTATTATTATTGCTTCTCCTGCACCACCTTACCAGGAGATCTTCCAACATCACATTATTTAAAGGCTCCCTGGAAAAAAAGCCACATATCCAGTTCATCTGTTTCCTCCTAAAACCACAACCCTGGGTGAGTGCCATTCTCACTTGTACTTTATCTCGTGTGTCAGCATTTTACAAACATTTTCCTTCTGCCAGTGTAATCTCCTATGTGAACCTAATCTTACCACGCTTCAGAATTATTTGCCCTTCTAAGACATTTTCTTTGTCACGCATGTTTTCCTGATACCAGTTTTAAGGGAATTTAGTTGTAATCTAGACCACAGCAGAAAAACCAAGTTGTCAGAGAGATCAGCAGCCTGCTCCTCAATATTACAACTGTATAGGACTCAATCCACAGGTGTGGGTACCACACCTGTCTGGAGGCTGGAATGGACACACTGGGTTCAAGGAGGTATTTTCTGCTGTTGGGAGGCTGGGAAGGAGGTCTGTACAAGGTTTGAATCCTCACAGGTACTCACATTTCTTTCAGGGTGGCAGCCCTGGCAAGCTGCATTTTCTGCTCTGCAGCTCCAGACAGTGCCCAGAGGCATGAGTGAGCCCACAGGCTTTCAAGAATGCAGCTGACTGCTGCCCAAATCCATTTTGCTTGTACCAGAAATCCTCATTAAAGCCAGTAATTTGGGTAAGGTCACCCCATCTGATTTGAGGAAGGGTTTACAAAGTCAGTTTCTGAAGCAGCAAAGAGAAGGGTTAAGCCTATGTTGCCTCTGTAAGGGCAGAGGAGATGAGGCAATTTGCCAATTTTGCAGCCCTCAGTAAACTTGACAGAACTGCTTAGCTGGACAAATTGGGTGAATTATTTCTTATATACATGCTGTTGTGGCCTTTCCCTTAGCTTGCTTGTTCAGTCTTTTCCTATTTTGTTTTTTTTTTCCACCATTCTTATAATTCAACTCTGATAAACCCCTGTGATTTCGTACTCTTCCCCCTGTTACATCCTTTTACCCCCACCACTAAGCAAGAGGGAGCAGGAGGGGATGAACAGTAAGAAACTTGTGATCCTGCCAGAGTGATGCAGCAGTGGGGTGCCCTCCTAACCTTATGAAAATTGAAGCCTTTCCCTGAAAGTTAAACAGTCTTTTTTCATCTTTATTGAGTGTTTATACCAAGTGGCCTTTTGGAGCCAACTAAAGCAGTGCAAGGGTTGCACACAGCCTGTAATAATTTTATATTTGCTGCAGAATTTGGGGCAGGGGGGAGAGATACTGCAGAGGCACACGATGCCAGCGAAACAGTATTGATATTTTTTCAAAACTGTGTTTGCTTTGTGAGTTGTCTGTCTGACCTCACTACTCAAATGACATTGATGCTGGTAACAATTTTGACACTGTCTTCAAACAGATTTTGGTTTTATTTTTCCTCTTCCCACCTCCCTGAATTTTCACAAGCACTAAAATGTCAGCTTGGAATAAAGAAGCAAAAACATACAGGGAAAGTTGCATTAAATAAAGTCTGGTCTTACAGAATGGCATCATGTTTTCATGAAGGATGCCCTGAGCAGGGCCATAATAGGGAATCTCCCAGTGGAACAAAAATTGGAAAAGCAATTTTTTTTGTGAGCCTGCCTGGTAAAAAACATTCAGGTGAAAAAATCAGCGTATTCACAGCAAAAGACACACACAAGCACACCACTCCATGAACAAGTTCCATGCTCTGGGTCAGGGTGTGCCAGCGCAGTGTATGAGCAGTGGGGATGACTTTTCTTCAACAACTCACTGTGGATACTGGGATAGCACCTTTCTGGCATAAAGCTGGTTCTTTTTTGTCTGGGCTCTGGCCTGATCTTTTCTGTACCTTCAGGTCTGGAACATCCAGACAGCTCTTTCCTGTACAGTTGGTTCCACAAGAGTTCAAGACCTAAGAGAGAGCCTTTTTATATCCAAGCAGCTCCTGGATTCCCAGATCACCATCTGCCTAAGACCACAACCTTCTAAAGGCTCTCTGTGTCATCCATCATGATGCTGTAAACAGTGCTGTGACCAATCCTATCTATTGGAGCTGTTTCTATTACTGTCATATGAATAAACAAGACAGAAGATATGACATAATGGAATAGATTTAAAAATAAAAATAACAAAAGGCACTGACAGTAACTTCACATGAAGGATCAAACTAAACCATAGTAGAGAACTAAACCAGATCCTTACCAATAAAACAAGTCACTACAGTGGCTTCTCTTCCAGCTGTCCCTCTGCTCAGGATTAATGTACCCCCACAATGAAAACAACAAGGAGTATTAAGAATGACTGGCAAGGAGGAAAATATGACTAAGTGTAAAACTCAAAACACATGGCATGAACAAAATACACAGTAGCTGGGGATCTCAAGAGGGTTTTACAGCTACTTGTTTAGAAAAATATACACTGCTACCTCATATGGGGAGCAATAAAAACAATCGACTGGATCACTCACACTGACAGAACAAGCCTGTCACATGCAGCTGAACACTTCCTCCCTCATTCTGGCAGTGGAAACAAGGCTCACAGAGTACATTTGTGTCTCCTTTAGGCACATTTAGTCAGCCACAGTGGTAGAAAGAAGCTGTGACTGACTACCAGTGACTTTTTTTCTTTTTTTTTCTTTTTTTTTTTCTATTTATAGGTACTTGGAATGTATTGAGGTCTTCCCGTGATAGCATTTTTAGGGAGGAGACTACCAAACCCAGAGAGGGTGGTGGGCTCTGTGCCCCTTCCTGTCAGTGTTACAAGGTCTCCTGCTGCTGTTCTATCCAAAAAGGACCACAAAGTGGTTGACTGCCTGTTTTCCTCACTCACTCCTTGAGCATCCTCTGACAGGATCAGTCTGTCTGGATTTATACTGTCAAAAGAAACAAAGTGGAAGTTTTTTTCAGGTAGCAAGAACTGTCTCAGGCTCTCTTGTGAGGCAGTAAAGTAGCACACAGCCTTCACTGATGAAAATCTATTTGACTGCAAAGTAGTTTTTTGGATGTGACACCAGGACTGCCCACAGAAGGATATTTGCAGGCATTAAGTGTTAAGTGTAAGAATTGTGGCATAAAATATACTGTCTTGCACATCAGAGGGGTTGGGTGTGCCTGGGCTTCAGTTCTGAAGAACTGAAGAACCAATTCAGCACCATGAGCCTAGTCACATTCAGTAGGAACAGTCCCAATCACAGTCACAAGTAGTGCAGTCTATTGAAAGAACAGAAATAAGAGATTCAGAATTGCCATGAACACAGCAGCTTTGAGTAAACTCTAATAAAAAATAATAAAAAATATTGTGTTAACCTTAGTAATAGTAATCCTACACAGAAGGTTACCAAGAAGGTGTCCTTCCCTGAGAGAAGGGAGAGCAGAGTAACCAGTCATCTGTCTCCATCTGTTTTTTTGGGTCTTCCTCCTACCCAGGTGAAATTTCTACCCTCCTGATATGCCACCCAAACTTAACCTCCTCCCCCCTCTTACAAACAGCAGGATCAAGGTGGACAGTTGAGTCATACAGTCATTGTATGTGTTAGCACATGCCTAATTAAGCTTATTAGCATGTCCTCGGAAGTGAACTTCAAAAATACAGGCAAAACTTTTTGGCTGTGCTGTCCTTCAAATTTTCAGTCACATGACCTTGTTCCTCACATCTTATCTTCACAGAACCTCCCCTCACAGTCATCTCAGCTGTTGTCAGCCATGCAGATCTCCATCTGCAAAGATAACACAGAATGAACACAGCATATGCTGCACACAATAAGCCTTGGCCCTTCCCTGACTCCTTCAGGGATCACCATCCATCACACAGTAACTCTGGAGCAGCCAGTGCACTGAAGATCCACCACAGCAAAGAGAAGGTTTTCAAACATAAACTCAACATCCTTAAAGCAGTTTTAAGTATCTGGAAGTGTTTGCAAATTCATTTTTTTCTGACTGGTAAAAGACTCTAGAGGACAGAAAGCAAGGGACATCCAGATGACTATATTTTTTTCCCTTCAAGTGGCAATTCAAATCAAAAACATAGCATTTTGAAATTTTGGAAACAGCATTTAGAAAAATTGGAGCATCTAAATAGAAACAAAACAGTCGATTCCTAGTAAATGAAAGGATTAACTTTATCTGAACAGTTTATTTTTCTCTAAGTGTCATTTTCTAACCATGGTTATGAAAAGGGCTGGGGGGGACTCGTTCCAGGCTGACCCAAAATAAGTCTCTCACCCACTCCAAGGCTAAAGAGACAGTGTGAGGCATCCTGCATCTCAGCTCCTGACTTGGGCCTTTTAGAAGGCATGAGCAACTTAAAAAAGGGGCAGATGTACATGAATTTAATAATATCATACTTTGCAAGGCCTTGGGTTTTTTTCAGCAATGGGAGCAGAACAACACAGAGCTGGACAGAAGGACTGTGATAACCAATTTCCAAACAAGCCCAGTTGCTCAGAGGAAACAAGCCTTGTAGAAGGTCACTGTGATACACACAGGACAAATATTCTGCGGCCCAGAAACTAAACCAACCCTACTTCAAAGAAATGACAGTGAGCCAAGCAAGCGGAAAGAGCAGCAAGAGAAATACGAGTGGTGATTTAAACCACATTTCCCTGCTGTATTTTTCATTGCTGAAGGGCTTTTGCCAGCTCTAACTGTGATGCTCAGACACCGATCAAGGATGGATAACTTGTGTGGCTACACTTCGCCAGCAATCAGTGCCACCAGCACTGCTCTGCTGCTGGTGGTTACGCAGGGTGACAACCAGCTCAGAGGAGGTGCATCCACTTGCCTGGGTCTGCCTGGTCTTGTTTCAGTTGGATAACTATCACAAAAAAAGAGCAGAATGGACATTCCTATGGCAGCAACCACTGTGAGAAAGGGAGAAGGAGGGAGGACTGTTGAAGGCAGACAGCCCTTAGCATGAAGCTGAAAAAAGTCAACAACCCCATCAAAAATTATATTCTGTATTTTATTCAGCCCTGCAAGAGGGACTGCAGTATTTCTAAAAAGCAAGCTGCAACTGATAGCAGTCTCCAAGTACTTTTAGACTACAATAATTGTGCTCTTTTGCACATGCATATTTATGAAAAAAACCCAGAAAAATTAATGACACAACTTTCCAAATATATAAACTTTGGTGGTATTTATATCCTTTCTTAAGGAACTTTCTGGCAATATTCCAGCCTCTCACAGAGCAGTACTTAAGGACTACTTAATGTCTTCTTAAAAGCAAAGCCTGTGTTCACGCATTTTGTTATATCATGGATATTGCAGAGAACTTTATTAACAGAAATATTTGAGCAAAGAGTAAAAATAAACACAAATTTCAGAGAAGAGAAATTCATAATTTATTTATTGCTATAAATAATCAAGCTGAAAAGATACTTTCAAGATGTAGAGCCATTTGAGTCAAAAGTATTACAAATGAAAGTTTGACCATTCTGTACAGTTCAGGTTTCTAACAGTGACCACTTGCTATGACTTGCTCAAAACTGAGTTCAGAGCAGGAATTCCTTACAGCCATAATTCTCAGAGCAGCACTGATGACAAAAAATATCACATTGCAATCTGGTCATAAATTATCCACAAATGAAAAACAAACAAGAAAACAAAAACCCCAGTAAAACAAAACAAAACCAAACATAAACAAATTAAAAACTCAGGAAAATCACAAGCAAACAAGGAAAAAAAAAAAAGTAGATATTGAATTATTTCACTTTATTAATTGATTTCCAGTGTAATTTTCAGAGCTCTTTCAAGAATAAGGTTAATTATGTTTCCTGAAGCACTTGCTTTTTTAAATTAGTGTCTCCTGTGCCCAAAAGCCAGAAAAATATTTGCTTCTATAATGAAGCTTTAAATGAATGACAATTTAGGGCTGTGTGTTAAGACACAGAAGAGTCACCATTTCTTATAGAAATAATTCCTACATGAAAACTAGCAATTATCAAACCACAGAGCGGAAAATTTATGTGCTTACCAGTTTTTTTTCCAAACCTGACAAAAAGGATGCAGATAAAGACAATACCTCTGTAGCTGTACAAATCTCAAGTGATCCCTTTCTCACTACCTGAAAGGTAACTCCTGTGGTTCAGCGAAAAAGTTGTCTCTGCACTGTGTGAGATTTACTACATCCAAAGCCACTTCTCCCAGCAGTAATTCCTTACTGCTAACAGAGCAGGCTTGGAACACCTGCGTTAACACAATCTACTCCTTCAAAGAAAGTGAGGAAAAGTGACAGGAAGGAGCCGGGCTGATCAGACAAGAAATAAAAATGTGATTACTAGACTAGAAAAAAAAAGGAAGAAGAAAAGAGGAAATAGGAAATTGTTGCTAAGTCTTAGATATACCGTTCGTGCTCATGCTACTCACCTGTACACACAGAAAATGGTGCGGCCTTGGCCTGCAGACCACCGCTCTGCCATCTGTAGTTTTCCATGATGGGAACCAATTTTGCAACCTTGTTCCAATTTAGAGCAGCATGAGAGAAACTCTAGGTTTGCAGGACACTGGGAAGGTAACAGCAGGCAGGAGAAAAGGACAGACAAGACAGAGAAACTGCAGCATGGCTGCCAAAGACCTGGGTAAGACCTTGCCTTGAAGACTTTGTACACCTCTGGTGACGTTCACACAGGAAGGATGAATTTAAATCAGAAAACACACAGTTCAGACCTTTTGGGAGGCACTGACCTCCTCTTTTATGCAGCATGATGGGAAGTGTTTATTTCTACGCAGATTATGTGCATAGCAATGGAAGAAAAAACAAGGGATGTAAGCAAAGTTTTTTTCAGCAAGGGTGATAAAACATTGTCAGAGGTCATCCAGAGATGCAGTGACTGCCCCATCCCTGGGAACAGTCAAGATCAGGATGAACAGGGCTTTGAGCAACCTGATTTACTTGAAGATGTTCCACTTAATGCCAGGAGGGTTGGAGTAAATGGCCTTTAAAGGTCCTTTAAAACCCCAGCCATTCTGTGATTCCATGATTTTCCTTTTTGTCATAAACATCTCTGAAGATAAACCTCAAAGAAAAGGGAAAGAAGGCTAACATTCAGAGTAGAGCTTAAGTTAAAAGTAAGGGTGAACAGCTGGATGAGTTACCAAAAGACTTCTAAACACTCTAGGAGTGCATGTGTCAAACTATCCTTCCATGCAGGAGAGCAGGACTCTGCACTGCACTCAGGACTCAGTCAAGGAGGGAAGGATGACAGGAGTCCCACTGGGCACAGAATACACCCAGGTGTACTCAAGCAGGCAGCCTCCACCTCTTGGCCGGGGAGACCCGTGAGATGATTCTCCCACGATAGCCAGCGTGGCTGCAGAGATTCTGAGATTTCCTCTGAGATTCTGGCTATCCACCAAATAACGTGGAGCGTGTCAATGCCCTAATCATATTATTAGAGTCTCAGACCGGGCTCAACACAGCTCCGACAGCTCAGGTTTAAACCCAACTAGCAAACCTAAGATAAGGACGGGGATTTCCCCTGGTCCATCCAGACACGCACACAAATGCCCATCTCAGCTCTGCCCTGTTTTCCCTTACGGCTTTTAGAACAGAACACTCTTGTCCTGTTAGGCAGCGGCCCAGGCTTGAGGAATCAGGATCTCAGGTCCCACGTGTCGGAAAAGGGTTGCGTTTGAAGCAACACCGCATAGGAAGACATCGGGCTGCTTTCCACAACAAGCGGCAGCGGCAGACGCGACTTCCCGGCCATCCGATGAGCTACAGAAGCCCCACCTTCGGCTCGCAGCTCTCGGGACACGGAAAACTGTTCCGCTGCTCGGGCGCGGTGAGGAGGTGCCCCGGGGCAGCACCGGACGGAAGGCTCCGTCGGGGCTGTCCCGGGACGCTCCCCCGGCAGTGCAAAGGGGGGGTCCCCCCGAACCCCTGCCTCCCCTGGGCGGCCCGCGGGAGCGATTCCCGGGGCCCGGGGAGGAGCCGAGCGGGGCCGGCGCTGGCCGTCCCTCCCGGCGGGAGCGCAGCGCAGCCCAGCGACCGCCCGCAGCCGCACCGACAACTTTGCCCGGCTCCGGAGCCGGCGGGGAGCGCTCCGAGGGCTGCGAGGGGACGAGGAGAGGGGGCTGGCGCAGGCAGCCGGGCCGGGATTGCAGGGCGGAGACGCTGCGAGGCGGGGAGCGGAGCCGGGAGCGCGGAGCGGCGGCGGGGAGCGGGGCAGAGGCGCATCCGGCGGGCTGGGAGCAGGGAACGGAGCCGTGTAGAGCCCCGCCGGAGCCCGGGTTGCGGCGGAGCGGCCGGGCAGGGGCAGCCGGGCAGGGCAGCATCCCGCTCCTGGCTGGGTATCCGGGCGGAGCGAGTCCCGGGCGGGACGAGCAGCGGGGTCGCAGGGGCCGGTGCGGCCCCGGCCCCGCTGAACCGAGGGGGGCGGTCCGGGGGCTGAGCCTCCCCGCAGCCCCGGGGCGGGGGCGAGGCGGCGGCGGCGGCCCCATGGGCGGCGGAGGGGGCGTCTGCGCGGGGCTCGCCCACCGCGGCTGATGCCGCTGTCGCCTGCCCGCGGGGCGCTCGATGCGGGTGGCGGGAGCGGGGGAGGCGGCGGGGGGCTGCCGGCCATGTGCCGGCCTGGGGTGCGCGGGGTCCTGGGCCGGGCGTGCCTGCTGCTGCTGCCGCCCTGCGCCCTGGTGCTGGCGGCGGTGCCCGGCTCCGTGTCCCACCCGCAGCCCTGCCAGATCCTGCGGCGTATCGGGCACACGGTGCGAGTGGGGGCCACCCACCTGCAGCCGCGGGCCGCCCCCGCCGCCGCCGCCGCCTGGCTCGGAGAGGCTTGGGGCGGGCGCCCCGAGGAGCCGCGGGGCCGGCGGGGGGGCGGCGGCGGGGGACAGCGGCGGCCGCCCCCCTCGCCGCGAGACGCGCTGCTGCTGGCCGTGGCCAACCTGAACGGCGTGTCCGGGCTGCTGCCCTACAACCTGTCCCTGGAGGTGGTGATGGCGATCGAGGCGGGGCTGGGCGACCTGCCCCTCTTCCCCTTCTCTTCAGCTAGCGCCTCCTGGAGCAACGATCCCGTCTCCTTCCTGCAGAGTCTTTGCCACACCGTAGTGGTGCAGGGGGTCTCCGCCATCCTCGCCTTCCCGCAGAGCCGTGGGGAGATGCTGGAGCTGGACTTCATCTCGGCGGCGCTGCGCATCCCGGTGGTCAGCATCGTGCTGGGCGAGTTCCCCCGGCGGAGCCTGGTAAGGCGGCGGTGGCACAGGGAGGAAGGGCGGGCAGGGAAGCGCCCCGGGGGCGCTGCAGGGAAGGATCGGGGGACGGGCGTCGGAGCCGGGCAGGGGTCGCGGCGGGAGGACTCTGACCGAGGGAGAAGCGCTCGGACCCCGGGCCGCCGGCGTCGCTCTTCGGTCCCTCCCTCCTTCGGCATCCCGTTTCGCTTTAGCCCCGGAGTCGCTGGGGGCAAGCATCCTCTCTGTGCACAGGCAGAGAAGAGCTCGGCAGCACAAGCGAAGTTGTTAGTCCGAAGTCAGTCACTGCGATAAGCTGTAGAGCCAAGAGCAGAAGTGGGGTCCAGGACACGCTTTGCATGTCAAGAGAAGGTTGCTAATGGGGGGGAAAAAAAACCCCAAAAAACAAAACAAAAACAAAACAAAACAAAACAAAAAACACCCCGGCTTTCAGAGTGTTTGTTATTGGTCTTAATGCTGTGGTCTGTGTGTGGGCACTGCAGGTTGTTCATCAGGTGACACTTCTCAGGGAAGTTGTTCAATGTAACTTGACTTTGCATCGAGCTGAGCTAAAGACCCCAGATTTTCTGTAGTTGTTTCACTTGCAGTTCATACATTGACACTAGATTAGATTTTTGCTAATTCGAGTTTCCTAACTCCTCCTAAAGTAGTGGAAATTGCAGCCGATCCTGTTTGTTTGAATGTGTAGCTAAAATAGCAGAAACTGAATTCTTTGTGTTTGACAAAAGTCTTAGGCACACGTAGAAGTAGCATCAGGAGCTAAACTTTCTATCATACAAAGGTGGCAACTTAGTGTTACACACTCTGGAGAAAGGAAATAGGTCCAGTACTTTGAAATCATGTGTTTGATGCCAGAAATCATATTCAAGTGAAAGTGCTAGAAGAAAATGCTCTATTCTGTAAAGTCTGTGCAAGGGAAGTAATAAGTAAAATGGTACAAGCTGCCTTTTAAGTACAGGATAAATATTATATAAAAAGAGGTAGCTCAACTTTGCTCTCAAAATGTAATTAGAGAAAATATTGCCAGTTGAATTTGCTTTGCAAAACCAAATATAGGCAACAGCCTGGATCTCATTTCTGCGGGCTTGGGGTTTTTTTCAGTTTTTGTGTGTTTGAATTGTGACAGAAGAGGTAGGAGAAGTCTGAGTTAGGTAGCTCCTAGTCTGTAACTGAAGAGATGACTGCTGTATGCTGGTCTGAATGACAGCATGGTTTGGGTCAGAAGGGACCTTAAAGATGATCTCATTACACCCCCTGCCATGGGCAGGGACACCTTCCACCAGACCAGGTTGCTCCAAGCCTCATCCAGCCTTGAGCACCTCCAGGGATGGGGCAGCCACAGCCTCTCTGGGCAACCTGTGCCAGGGCTTCCTCATCCTCACAGTCAAGGATTTCTTCCCAATATCCCATTTAACCCTGCCCTCTGGTATTTTGAAGCTGCTGCCCCTCCTCCTGTCACTCCTTGTCAAACTGTCCTCTCCTTTGTTGCTCATTTGTAGCACCTTTAATTCAGCTAGGCTTCTCTACCTCAGCAAAACCAGTGTAACTCAGGTTTCTCTAGATTTAAGCAGAAGCTCAGGGGTAATCAGTGCTGCTGAATTCAGTTATTGGTGGTACCAGTAGCATCTGAGTTTGCTGTTACATCTACCAGCCTTGCAGCTGCAGTCACAATGATGCTGGAGTCAGCAGCCAAAGCTCCCCGAGGGCCAAATCCTGAACCCAGGATTTGCTCTGACTCTTAGCATTATTTTATCTTCCATCTCAGACAGGTGTCTAAGTTCAGCCAAAGCTGCCTGAGTTCACAAGATGTGTTCAACACATGCAGCACAGTGTTAGATTTCATTGCTGCTTTCCACAGACTTCAAAGCTCCTGTTTAACTTTCAAATTGTTCTCAGCAGGGAGTCCAGTGGATCAGCCTGTCCAAATCAGGACTTAAGTCAGACTTTAACTGGCATTGTCTTCAGTGACAGTGAAACCAATGCCTGGCACTGCACCTGTGCTGAACAGACTCTGTTTTTCCTTCAGATTGTGCTAAAAAAATTCCTTTTCAAGGACCTGTGGTTTTAAAAAACAACTCAGTCTTAATCCAAGGCCAGCAGGTGTTGGTCTTTCAGTATTGTCTTGGAGGGTCTGACATCTTTCTGAGCACTATTTTTTTCATGCTTTCACTAAATACATACCATTTTTAGGCTAACACTGGAAGCAGTGCTTCAGCAGCCTTGCCTTGAATACTTCCTAGAGTTACAGGATCTCCCAGAGCGTATTGGACCCAGGAGTCCCTGGACTTGTTGGCCTCAGCAGTCTCTCTTGCAGGCAGGGATTTTGTGTTGCTCACAGTCCCATTCCAGCACTGACATGAAATGAACACACCACAGACCTGTCTCTATAGACCTGGAGCTGCAGACTGGCCTCTTCTACTGACTGGCCAGGAAGCAGTTGTAAATGACATCATTGTAGACAAGACAGATTTTGCTGATAGGCCCAGGGTGCAGATTTCTAAACAAAAGAAGACTGATTTCTTACCCTGCTTCTGAATAGGCACACCTGGGGCCACCCCTCCTACTGATGCTTGTACAGAGCATCTTCCCTCCCACAGAACCACTGCAGCATGCCCTTGGGAGTACCTGCAGGTACAAACAAAATTTGTTTGCCCTTGGAGAGCATTTTGCATTGTGTGCATGTGAAGACAGTGGCAAACATAACAAACCCAGTATTCACTAAATGGTGTGTCATACTGCTTCTCCTCAGCATTCAAATCTTTTATCAGGGTGGTCTTAAGGTAGTAATGTTTAGTAAAGTCTCATTTTCCACACTACAGCAGGACAGGAACACATATACGCCATGTCTTGTACTGCTGCTGAATGTTATTGTCATTTCTTCATGCAGAAATTTGTAACAGGCAAATGTTCACTGTAATTGAAAAACATGTTGAGCTTGAAGCAAATCTTCTCTAACATGCCAAAAAGCAATGCTTAAAATGAAAGAGAAGGTAAAGATCCAGAAATTAAATATACCTCAGTAATACTGCCTGTTGTCTCTGTAGTATTTGATGATAGTAATATTTCAGATGTGTAACATGAGAGGAAATCCACAGCATCGCAGATGGGCAGCTACAGTCAGGTAAGATACCTAGACTGTGTTTTCAAAAGTTTTGTGGTTGTTGAAGCATATTTAAAAATCTATTTCTCATTAAATTTTACCATGCTGAAGATAACAAAAAAAAAAAAAAGAGAGTAAACAGTCTTTCTCCATGACATGACAAGACAACAGCCATCACAAGATGTGGTACTACACTTGTTCTCCCACAGGCAACGGGTTATTCTGGAGGTGCAGGAGTGTGTTGGTTTCAAGGGAGGTCACACAGAGTAAAGTGTGACACACTTTTTTCATTTTATATCTGTGATTTAACTGTTAATATACACTAACAGTAAATCCAAGTGCTGTTGTAACCCAACAAAACGCTGTTTACTTTTCCCACTTCACTGTCATTTCAGTAGATTTTCACACTCGGTAAGCAAAAGTAACAATTTAAAACCATCATTCAGCAAGGAGAAAAAAACACTGGATTTCTTCACTACTAACACAAATGCAAATTGCAATGAAGCTTTGACAGCTCATTATTTTGGAGACAGCGGCTCACAAGCACTGATGCCACTGAGGCAAGGCTTGTCACCTTGTGTATATTTGTATCAAGAAAAGCACTTTATTTTTTGATTCCAGGATTGTCAACATCATTAATAATTTTCCCATGGGATGGAACAGGGAACATGAACCATACATAAATAGAGTTGATGATGTTCTAGTAGTACAGCTCAGAGCTGAGAGCCTGGGAAGAATAGCCTGTAATATCTATTTTGTTGGTGATAGTATCAGAAACACAGAGGAGGTCATGTTTGCAGCAGTGCTGTCTGAATTTAAAGGAGTATTTTTAGTGGGTTTCAGATAAATCAAGGACCTCTGATGTCTGTTAACATGAAAAGGAATCTTCTCAGAACAGCTAAACTGAATAAAGTAAATGCAAATCATCAGTCCCTGGCAGTCTGTGCTTTAACTGGTTTCTTGAGAAACTGAAACTGCAGTGCTACTGATTGTTGCTATGACTTCAGAAGGGGTCAAAAGAATAAGTAAACCAAATCAGAGTTCCAGGTTAAACTGAATTTTCCAGTGAAATAGCGAGTTTAGCCTCAGAACACATGCTGTAAAAAGAAACGGCCTATAAACATTTAATTTTTTCATTTTTTTTTTTAATGGAATTAAGCTTTTTTTTATTATTCTTTAACAGCTTCCTGATTTATAGCTGTATATATCAGACCACCCTGGGTGAGGAATTACAGGTCTTTTTGGAAACAGAAAGGAATACCACTGTGAATACAGTGTCCTCAGAAGTCATACTGAGCTGCAAGACACAGACCAGCTTCTGTCCAGCTAAATGCCCAGAGACACTTTGTTCTTTCCTCCTTGGAGCCAGAATTTCATTTTTGCAGAAAAATGGTTTTGATTGGCTGGGGAAAAAAGTTTCAGTAACTTCATTTTCCAGGGAGAGAGTGCAGCACACACGTATGGCTGCAGGGTTGGGTCATTCAAATTGTCACTGCTAATCTGTCTTAGTCCAGATATTGGAAGCTTGTACTAAATTCTGTGTAGATGAGGAATATGTGTTCAGTCTTTCTCTGTGGCCAGCAAGCCTCCTCACCTCACACTGAGTAAATAATGTGATGGCAGTTGCCTTTTGTGTATTTCAGGAGGGTTTATGAGAGGGGCCTTGAGAGGAATCAAGGACAGAAATTGAGACGATGTGCAAACAAATGCCCAGTTGCTTCTCTTTCAGCCAGAGACCTCAGTGATATTTCCTCTGTCAAAAATCTTTGCATGGAACAAAGAAAGTGGAAAAAAAGCCCAAAGTAGTCTCTTTATTTGAGTTAGAAAGTTTTAAGAGGATCCAGTTAATCACAGCTGCAGAAAATCCTTTTTCAGAATGCAGAAAAGTGGTGAGAATGTTTTCACTTCAGTTCTCTCTTCTGGTTCCTTAATTTTGAAGTCGCTTGGAGATGGAAAGAGCCAGAAGTCTGTTGGGATAGCACTCATTCAGAGATGGCCAGTAGCAAGATATTCTCATTCCTCGTGTAATGCTGATCCTTTGATGCAGAAAAGCTGAGTTAACATCAAATTCAGTATCATACATGATGTTTATTTTGGGTTTGGCTCTTTTTTTCTATTCTGGGTGCTCACACTACAATGTCTTCCTCGCTGCTAGGTCTTTTATAATGTATTGCACAAACTCTTGTCAGTGATGACTGATTAAAATATGACAGTGTTAAATCATTGATTATTACTTTGCTGAAGAACAGGCATTATCAGAAGAAACATCAAAGAATACTTGGCTTAATCCACTAAGTAAAAATTATAATTTTGCCTAGAACAGACAAATTTAAAGACAACCTGCTGTCAGATTCCATATGAGTACATAAGTTACTGTACTGAACAGATTGTTAACAAAGAAAAGTAAGTTGGAGTATTCAATATAAATTCCCCCAAGAATTTGTCCATGAAAGCAAGTTGAAATAGACATATAGAAGCTAGAAATCAGCAAAGGATCTTGTGATGTATTATTCTATTGATTTCTTGTGATTAAATTCAAAGACTACTTACAAAAGTTCTCATTTAGCATATATTTAATAAATGATTTGCTATTTAAATCCATGAAATATTGAAAACACTGAATGGGTGTAATGTTAGGACTTTAGGCTGTGCTGCATCCAGTTACAGTTTTAAGCCCTCAAATAAAGTGTTTATATTGTGTTCTATTATTTCCTTCTCTGATTTCCAATTAATTTTTAAATGTGAAAGACAACCAGAATAACATGGCTAGAATTTATGTATTTATTGTAATCAGCAGAAAACTGGAAAAAGCAGTTTCTTTTAAAAACCTAAATTTGCTTTCCAACAAAGTCTCAGACTATAAATCCATGTTTCTGTACGTCTTACTGAAGGACTTCTAAGGAGTGGAAAAGTTGTCTTCTCAGTTTGATGGAATGAGAGAATGCATCAGATCTCACTGCAATACAAATAGCTGTGCATTGCAGAGTTTGTTTTGAAGAGCTGAAAGCATCCAGAGAAAAAAGGAGGAAGAAAACAAGAAAAGGAAGCAAGAAAACTGGAAGCATCACATGTCAGTGACACAGGGGGAGAGAAGGAGAAAATAAGCTGAACTGAGAAGAGAAATAAGAGGTGCCCTTCCCTACCTTTGCTTTTAGTGGTACTAGCAGCATAAAACAAGGGAACTGAATTTTGTAGTAAAGCACTGGACAAAGAGCTGGGATCACCAAGCACAGAGAAGAATGGCTTGCCCAAATCAGGGTTGAATCCACAGAGCTGTCTTGATCACTGGCTAAGAATAGTTACTTCCATTGAGTAATGCTTACCCAAAAAAGCATTTTGCCACCCCCAATATGCATTGTCTTCCCTGTAGAGTTCTCAGGAAACTGATTAGACCATCTAGGAAGCAGTGATATGAGCAGGGATTATGTCAAAGGTAGATAATGGTTTATTGCTGTTGCCAGAGGGTCTTGTAAAGGGTGTGAGGTCTTGGTGTAGTTGGGTGTGATTAATGGAAGCATTTTTTCAAACTTCATGCTGAGAATTAGGGTCAGAGTCCTTTGTGATGCTGTGGGACCCAGGGTCAGACATTTTCTGGTTAGGATTTCAGAGCACCAGGTTACTGGGATGCATGCAGCATCATACCAGTAGGTACCCAGAAGGGATTTCCTAATAAATGGGAGCAGGTTCAGGCACAGGAACATTAGGATTGAAACTTTGGACAGTGGT
This sequence comes from Cyanistes caeruleus, assembly GCF_971803275.1. Classification (NCBI taxonomy): domain Eukaryota; kingdom Metazoa; phylum Chordata; class Aves; order Passeriformes; family Paridae; genus Cyanistes; species Cyanistes caeruleus. The sequence continues at coordinate 14,594,936 of NC_141732.1, forward strand.
GAGTGTTCTTTACTTCTTGTCTAGCCCTGAAAGACTCCTCATTTTCCCCAAAACCCTGTCAGTCAGCCAAATTGGTTCTCACCACCACAAGGAAAGGATGTGCAGATGGTGGAAGTAGCAGGAGAACTGGGAGAAGGATTTAAGCTTGAGTAGGCAGCACTGATAGATGATTCATTTATTAAGGGAGTCACATTCAAGCAAAGCTGCTTGTTGAAGGGGCTCCTCATCAGTGTGACTCAGAAGTTCACAGACTGGCCCAAGTGCTTTGCAGCTGTCACAGCAAGCTGATAACATTGCTCTTGGGAATTATGGACAACTCCATGAACAACTGAGACAAGCATATCACACCTATTGTAACATTACATGCTGCCCTTGTGGGGCATTGCAATGAAATTTTTGTGTGCAGCTGGTGTTGAGACTTGGGTTTGGCTGCAGAGTTCAAGAGCATCTCTCCATTCAGGCCTGTTGTTCAGCCCTCAAACCTGAGCTCTGTGTGTCATTTCTCTGCAGTGCAGGTCCATGCAGCCACTGGTGAGCATCTTGCATCCCTGGAGCACAGGAATATCCTGCTGGTACAGGCAGAAAGCAGGTGCCACCCCCATGCCAGGCAGTCACCCCTGTGCCTCTGTGAGCTCTGAGTGCCTTGTCAGTGAGTGGGGAGATGATGTTGAGCCTCTGGGATGCTCCCTGCTGCAGGAATGGTGAGCAGGGAGAGCCCTCAGAAGCTGATGGGAAGGTTTCCAGTTCGCAGCACTTCGGAAAGTTCTGGTGTGCGGTGTTAGTGCTGGATAATTAACTTGTATCTGAAATGTTTTGGCCTGGGTGGCTGCAGGCTGCAGATGGGGGGTGAAGGTGGGCACAGGTGCATCCTCAGCTGACACTGAGCCACAGCAAATGGGGAAATTACTGTGATCATTTAATTCTTATTATTATACAGGAAAAATCAAATGTTGGGGAGCTCAGAAGAAGCAACCACAATTTTTTCCTCTTCTTTCTATGGTATTTTTATTACTCTTTCTTCACCTGCTTTCATCTGTGATGATAGTTTCCAAAGCCTGTTTTACAACGTGGAAAGTATTTGAAGTGGATTATAAAAATCTATGAATGTGCTGCATAGGCATATTTTAAACTCTTAGTATTTCCCTGAAGGCATGCTATCCCACTTCCAGCTTCTTTAAGACTGTGAAGGAAATGATTGCCCATGCCATTCATATGACATTTTACAAGACTTTCTAACTTGAGACAGAGTTAAAAGACAAGACAGGTCCTCAAGCATCAACTGAGATTTTAAAAATGAAGTTTTGCATTTGTTGCAAAGAAAGAGCTATTAGAGATAGCAAATAATAACCGGAAAGAGCAGCTGAATTACGCACCAGCTTCTCTCAATGATGCTACTGATAAAGCAGTTGCATTACACTCAATTTAATAGCGTACTCACTCAAACTGGCTTGAAAAGATCTTTTTATTTTGCAAATCAGATGAAAAGTCAGTATCATTGAGTTCACAGTTCGATAATTTTCTGGTGCTATTTTAGGTGAAAGCATAATTATTTATCACTTTCTGAGTGTGTTAGGCTCAATCATATGTAACTGCTTTCTGTAAGACAGCAGTTGTTTTTAAGACTTTTATGTACTCAATATTAAGTATCAAAAATGGGAAAAACAGATCTGACGTTTACCTGGAGCTGCCCTCCTTTGAGAGTGTACTGAAAGCATTTTAGCTGTGATTTACATTGTTTTATTGTGCTTATACCATAGAGCTAATTTTACCCCTACCTTGAAAGGGCAACAAGATGAAGGGCTAATGTGCCCGGGTTTCTTCTGCTTAAATTTTTGTGTGTTAGGTGGTAAACTACAGAGTTCCAAGGCAAAAAAAAGATACCCACTGACAGCATTGAGGCAAACACAAGGTAAATAGTTGCAGCAGAAAGCATTGGTATTTTTTGTTTAAGCATCAAGGCCTGAAAATTTCAGATGTCTCATCTTCTGTCCCTGGAAGTGTTGAAAGCCAGGTCAGATGGAGCTCTGAGCAGCTTTGTCTGGTGGAAGGTGTCCCTGCCCATGGCGGAGTGTTGAAATGGAATGGTCTTCAAGGTCACTCCCCACCCAGATCATTCTGTGATTCCATGATCTTTGAAAGTGTCTGCTGCAGAGCTCATAACCAGGGAAATGGTAAAACATGGCACAAGTGTTTCTTCCTCAGAGATAATGGGGAGAAAAAAAACACCTATTAATCACCTCTGTAAAAGTTCCTATCACAATGTTTCAGTATAGAAATATCCTGTATAGGCTGGTATGGTTGACAATATTCCTGTGGAGTCTTATTAGGAATCTTGCATCAGCAGTCAACACAGGGAAGCCAAAATTATGATTATTCAGTCATCCTTATGATCATCTTTTTATACACATGAATTATTTACATAATACAGGGTGCTTACAAGCTTGTTAATTAAAACCTCCTTTTTCACTTCAGTTATACCCCTAAGATTTCTTCAGAGCATGTCATCCTTCTAATGTCTTTTATTTCATGTTCATTAAAGCTGTATTTTTTTTAATGTTTCCTTCCGTTGTCTAAATTGAAAATCCCTTAGTGTGTGGAATACTCTTGGGAAAGAATTTCTTCACACTGAGAGTTTGTTTTAAGAGAGAGGGATGAGTGGTGGGTCTGTTTTGGATATTGATGCCCAGAATCCCCAGGATTATTTTTTCAGATGCTCTATCTACTCTTCCATTTTCAGTGTGGCATGCTCATTTCATCCTTTTTTTATCCTGCCCACTGTCTTTGTTCTGAGGTCCTGTCTTCCACTGTAGGATAATACAGATCCTGAGCTTACAGAGTCTATAAACTGCAGAAAAAGACTTCAAGGTTCTATTGTGATACAAATGATCAGCAACATAAATTGCTCATCACTCACTGTTCATCTGCACTGAAGAGCACCAAAAATAAGGCACTTATTTATAAATAGCTCAGCCTGCTGGATTCCAGTGAAACACAGTTTTGTATCTTCCCACCATTTTGACAGTGCATATAAATATGTAACATGCAGTTATGTGGAAGTGAGCTGTGCCACGATGTCCTCCTGGGGTGTTCACAACCCTTACAGGATTTTAAGTGGCAAATTTAGACCCATGGTGGGATGCAGCAGTGCCACATGATTAGCAGAAGAAAGAAGCTCTGTTTGACAGGGAATGGGAGCTTGTTGACCAGCTCATACTGCCCCTGTATTTCTCCCCAGAACTGTACTTTAAGAGGAAAATGAAGTGAGAACTCACAGTGAATAATACATCTGATAATCACAGACATTTCTTTTCTCTGCCTCAAAACCACCTTTAATTTCTGGAACAAGCCAAAACAAAGGAATGGTAGCATCCCAGAGCCTTCCAAAATATCTATGGGAGTACTTGCTTTTATTTCACTGGCTTTGAGGAAAGACCAGTTTGAGATATGGTTTTGGTTGTTTAACTAAGCCCATGATATTTTTTTCTTTCCCCCCCAGTCCAATAAACATAGGAATTGGAGATATACATGGAGTCTGGAACTTGCAAATATTCTAAGTGTTTGGTTTTGGTATGCATTTTCTATGAGCATTTGTCCTAGTGTAATTTGATTACTGAAGCGTTCATGAAAAGAGGAGAATGTTCATGTTGAGGAGAGCAAGAACAGCTGAGGCAAATCTTTTCAGTTGTATGAGTGCCTGCATGCTGTTTCTGATGCAATTGACATCATTAAATAGAAAAAAAAAACAAAACACCAAAACAAAAGTATTCAGACTTCATTTAAGTGTGGTATTGTTTTGTTTTGAATGAGGAACTAGTCCAACAGGATCTGTGGTTTGTTGCTGTGATACTAAAAATATATTCATTGCAAACCTCAGACTTCTGTCAGCTCTAACCTTTAATTTTACCTGAATTTAGCGTATTTTCACCAGGGAGTTTCCACTTTGCCTAAAAACCCATAGAAAGCTATTCACTTACTACGATCAAGAATAATTCAGACAATTAATCTTTTTGTGAATCCATATTATGCCAGTACTATGAGAGCAAATGCATGTCATCCAAGAGTCATACAAATTATTACAATTTTACTGGAGAATAATAAGCAGAAAAATGGCATATTATTGTCAGTAAGAGCAGGAGAAATGAGTCTGAAGTCTGACCCTTGAACAGGGGACTCAAATGGGAAAGTCAGTCCTCTTCAATACAGTTAAAACCAAGGAAAATACACTGGGCTTAGTACTAGAATAGCTGTTGGTCTACCAGTCCAGGCATGAAGAAGTCCAGATGTATTTCTGTTCTTTGTCAGAAGTCTCCTCTGGAAGATTTAAGTTGCCAGGGGATGTCAGACTTACCCATGACATATTGCCTGTCTCTAAACAGTGACTGCCCAGTGTGACAATGACGTGCCTGCCACTGAAAACATGTGGTGCTGTGTCATTCTTTAACAGAAGATCCTGATTTCTGTGAGTCTCCCTTTGTTGCTTTTATTCTCACTGCTGCTGACCATTTCACTCCAGTTTGCCAGGTACCTCGAGGAGCAGTTCTGGGGCATCAAAGCTTTATTGCAACAAAATTCAATTCAGCTTATAGTTTTTCACCTTCTTTAGTTCTATCCCAGGTCACTGAAGTCTGTGGAACTACAATTCTGTACATTGCTGTAATAACTGCAATACATTCCCCATCCCTGGAAGTGTTCAAGGGCAGGCTGGATGGAGCTCATAGCAAACTGATCTACTTGATGGTGCCCCTGCCCTTGGCAGCAGGGTAAGTTGGGGTTTTCCAACCCAAACCATTCTAGTATTCTGTATCTTAGACTGACCAAGACTTGCGCATGAAAACTGAAATATGGAAGGAAATAAAATCCTGATACCCCTCTGTGGGTCTTCAGGGAATACACTTTCTTTTTGTGGCTGTTTTTGCTGGAGGTTCTCTCTCACTGAAGCAGTACCATTTCCTTCAGAGAGAAGTATAGCAGTTTGCATGCTCTTGCCAAACTCTTGGGAGCAGTGATCTGTCATCCCTTCCTCTCAGGTTGTCTGGGGGAATTACATACTCCTCTGCAACACTCCCCCTTGTTCGGAGCGTTAAAAAGAATTGCAGTGCCAGAAATAAAAGCGTATTCCTTGTCCCCATGCTTTGGTTCACCAGACTCTGCAGAGTCATCGTGGATTATTTGCATGAGGATGGAGAGACGCAAACATCTTGCAGAGATTAGTGAGACATGATGCTCCCGTATTTTGTCAAAGGCACTTATCCATGTTAAACTCTCAGGGTGAGCCTCATTTTTGCTGGTTCTTACCCTCTCCTTCAGGAGGATACAATCACCCACTCAAGGAGCAGAAATAGTGCATGACTAACTATGTCAGGGAACAAATGATTAATACTAAATAGTTTGTGCAAGCTGTTTGCAAACAATCCACGTGCCGACAATTACGCTGGAGCAATTCTGTGAATACCTAACTCAGTGTGTTTTGCATAACTCAAGACTGGCTCCCAGATCATTAAATTCATAACTTTTGTCTCGTTTGCTAAATTCATGAATGTCATTATGTCTTCTAGTCTGTAGAACTAATAGTGTTAAGATTTGACGGTGTTAATTAGTCTTGGTAACACCGGAATGGCAAACCTGTCGGAAGGATGGTGGCTCTGATGACTGAGGAGCTGTTTAAGAGGAGTCACAGCTGCTGTGTTTTTAGAGTTTCTAAGTCGCTTGCAAGTTAACTTAAAAGTTTTAAAGTGCTGAGTAGGGCAGGTTACACAGGCGGGTCCATTAATACATCTGATGCTCTCAGATTCTGAGTGATGCAAATAAAAGATGCTGTTTGCCCCAGCCGCACCCAGAAGACCCACAAATCCAACCACTGGCTGCCCCAGTGCATCAAAACACTGTTAAGAGTTCACTTCTGAGAGCTGAGAGCCTTTTTGTCAGCTGGAAAAGCTCCTTAGCTGACTTCAGGGTCAAAAAGCTGACCTGTAGAGAGTGCAGCATCTGTAGGCATCATCCCATGGATCAGGGTGGGGGAGAGCTGAGCCATGAGGAAGAAAGACCTTATACATCTGTAGGAAGCTCAAGCACAGGCTAGAGTTTATTGATTCATTTGGTTCATAATGTTTGGGAGCCTTTTGACTCATAGAAATGTGCAGCCCAAGCAGATGCTAAAGCTCTTAATAGATTAACTGGATGCCCAGTGTGCTTGGGTAATTGGTGCTGTGCAATGAGTGTAGTGGCTTTTCAGTTGTCACAGAGTTTTTCAAACACTACATAATTCTAAGGAGGAGGTACACTAATTTTTAAGGGAGATTATAAGATATTATTTTATGATACAAGGATATGGAGGTAGTGGAAATTTAATGGAATTGCATCAGAGAAGAAATAACCAGTATCAAAACTAGATTTTGTGGGCCTTTTTCATAATTTCCATGCTGCAAGGCATTCTTCCCATCACTAACATCCAGGCTATTAAATTGTTGTTGTTACTTTCATTATTTTCTCATAAACAAGGCCTACCCCTTTCAACCTTCCACAACAGTATTTTTTCCTTTCCCCTCAAGCAATGTAATCAGCACTAGTAAGTTTTTACATAAATAGGTAGCATCAAGAACTTTGTTTACAAAGAAGTCCAATTGGTATTTAATTATGTCTCAACATTTTGTTCACCTCCTGACTATCTTTTTCCTACGAGTGTATTGATCTTCCCTACTATGAAAGATCTTGCCTGGTAAGAGCAGTATGCTGACTTGTTTATGGATGGACACATTGCTTAAAGCCTCAGTCACCACTGCTCCACTGAATCTAAACATGATTTAAAGGAGGGATTAATATGTATGATTCATATTTCATTGTGACTTAAAATTTTGTGCAGTCACTTCATTCTTGGTCCAAAAGACTATGACAGGTGCAGAATTAAACCATACTTGTAGCAGTAGTTGTGCAAGTGTTTGTGTGTAGTGGGAAGGTCAAGGTGTTTTGTATTTTCAGGCATTTAGATGAGCCCAGAAGATTGAGTCACAAATAGGAGCTGTAAATGTTCACTTGATGATCTTGCATATTATGAATCCAACAGTGAGACAGAGACGGGTGACGATTTTTGACACATTCTCCCAAACCTCCCCATAATACTGGTAGTAGAGCACTGAGGTACCCACTATAGCAAGGACTTGTTTCATGGCTGTATCCAGGACTCTTTTGGAATACAGTGGACAATTAGTAACTTGCTTATCCCTTAAAACTAATGAGGAAACCACTTTACCAAAATGTCTATAGACATGGGGTCCTGATGAGGGGATTTTCAGTGGGATATTAGAAGGATATACCAGTGCACCAGAGCAGTGTAATGGTGCAAATACCCAAATCATTTAACAATGCTTGAAATAAATGGCTGTCACTTCCCATAATTTTTATATATTGGGGCAGTTGTGTCTAGCACAACAAAGAAGTGGAGATTTGGGCCTTAGGTTCTGCATCTGAGAAAGGCTTGATATATTACTTAATCCCTTTTTTTCCCCCCCCTTTTTCCCTCTGATCCATGCCTGTGCAAAAGGCTATGAAGTATTTATCTTGCTGTAAGCCTTAGGATGGGTGAGAAGCCTGGTGGTGATGTGTCCTCCTGGCGCACTGTGGAGGGGGCTATCCCCATTTCACAGCAGGAGTTGCCATCACTGAGATGAGGCAGGAATCTCAAACTTGCTCAGCTTCTATTTTCAACAGCCAGCCAGTTCCCCTCCTCCTCCTCTTCCTCCTCCTCCTCTGTGTGCCTGGTAATGGGCTCTGTGCACTCATACACTTTTGTGGGTTGCTGCTGTAATGCTTCATTGGAAACTTGAACGCTTCTGCCTTTGGGGGCGGGGGGTGGGTGCTTCCTCTTCACAGGATCTTGCCTGATTTTGTGGTTGGCGCACTCAGAAAAAGCAATTTCAAAACATGGCCATGGAACTTCTACGCAGTAGCTCATCTTTCACGTTTTTGTTTGTTTGTTTGTTAATGACAATATTTTAACTCAGTATTGGGAATTAAAAGTAGGGAGCAGTGGTAAAGGCATTTGCAGTAGGTACAAGGCTTTGGTGCATTTTCAAAAGTTCAGATTCCTGTCTTGTCTTGGGAGGTAGTAAGCCTGCAGCTGAGAACCTTACAAACATCATAGCTCCCAGTTTATTTGGGTTTGCCCCTGCTGAGGAAGGGAGCATCACTGCCTGATTAGTGAAAGGTACCCAGCGAGCTGAGGATGCTCGTGCAGGATGAGACCCTCTGACCCTGCCCAGTATTTTGGGTTTCAGCTGAGCAGCAAGAGACATTTCAAGTCCACTCAGGACAGCACATTCCAGTGGCCCATCCTCTTTGTCAGCTGCCTGCATCCCATCACTTGCAGACTGTATTTGTTTTTAAAAGAGATGTTTGATTTTTTTTTTTTTTCCCTGCTTGTCCCCTGCCCTGAGAGCAAATTTTAACTCTTTTTTTCTAATTTCCCATCTTTCTAATTAAATCCTTGGTGTATTAAATAAGGAACCTCAAGTGAAGCTGTTTAAATTCTAATCCTGGTTTTAAGCCAAGCCACGTACACCCAAGAATTCACCTTAGAGTCATGTTTTTAATGCCTAGCCTCAGAAAGATGAACTACTAACTTAATCTACCCTGGCCTCATTTAATGGAGTTAAGAGATCAGGCTTTGCAAGCTTAATTCTCAGCTTTCTTTCATACAAAAAAATCAATATAGAACAAAATGCCCTTGTAGCTAAAATTAATCCTGTGAAATATGCCTGGAGCAAGGCCCAGCAGAAGAGGATGCGATGATGAGCTGGTGCTGGCTTTCTGACGAATGGGAGATGGGTCAGCATTAATTTCCCCTGCTGTATATTGCCATATACAGCTATCATTTCAGGGCTGCCCTGTGGATCACTGCATGAGTATTTCTTCAACAGGCAGAAGAAGAAGTAGACTTCTTTTTGGGGACAGAGCTGCTGAGGGAATGGGGAATGCAAATGTTCAGGAAGGGTTGAAAATACTTTCAAGCCATGCTGTAATTGCACTGGTAAGTGAAGACGGTGCTCCATCAGATTTTATTCCTTGCTGCAGGTATTAATGGTGAATATAATCTAATTGGATTAAATGCTGTGTGCATACATCTCAGAGAGGGCAATAGCTGCTTTTGTAAAATGGGATCAGACTCCTTTTACCAACACAGCATGAATCAGCCTTCTCCCCACCCTCTCTCTTATTCTACATTTCCTTCCAGAATTAATTTCTTCTTGTTCAGTCACTGTTTCGCTTGTGCCAAAAAAGTCATACAGAAGGAATACTCACAGCCTGTTGTGCCTCTGTAAAAGCAGCATTTTCCAGCAATATGCTGCAGCATGTCCATCTTACTGATGGGAAGGTGGAAGCTGCTGAAATAAGGCAAAGATGGGAGTGTTGATTCAAGAGCCCTTTATGCTGAGGAGCCTGGCAGGGATGGTGTGCCAAGGAGCCCAGTGTGGAGCAGTGCTTGGCAATGTGCATCATAATTACAGCCCTGGCTGCCAAGTTCCCTATCAGCTCTTGTGCTGTGTTAGCAGCGGTCCTCAAGAGCAAGGCATTGGAGCAAATATTGCACTCAATTAATGTGAGCTTTAGAAACCCTTTCTATGTGCAAAGCCAGGAATTCATTGTTAGCCTAATTGAGGTCTTAGCACTGTTAGCAAAGTGATACTGTTGGTCCCAGTGATGCAGGGGAATTATGGAAGTGCCACAGCTCATAATCAGTAACAATGCAGTTCAAAATGTTGTAGTCATATATCTCTGTAATCATCCTCTGGCTTCCCAGATCTTTAGAGACAGAGCATATGTGCCTGTTTCGCAGGGCTGGGGTTGTGACTGGCAAGTAATCTGTGTTCCAGGATTTCTCAAGGCAGGAGCATTATATTGATTTTGGGAGTTTCTCCCAAGTTTGGTCTCTTCTATGTATTCATTAATGCTGCCTGCATGCCTAGTATATTTATTTGCCCATTCCCCATTTGTTTGCAGTCGCACCTTGTGACCACATCCGTGGTATGTGGTACATTTATTACACTCGGGGTAGCTGTCCTTTGTTCTTTGTAAATCCTGTTTTACTCAGCTCATGAGGCTGTAATCTCCTAGTGGCCAGTATCTGACCGCTGGTGAGTGGTGATTTTTTGCCCTGGCACCTCTTGGTGCCATTCTGTCCTGGCAGTGTTGTTTTTTGCAGTAAACCTTGTGATTTCACTTCTGAGGATCTTCAATATAACCCTGTTTGGTTGGTTTTTTTCATCAGCCTTCAAACTCTTATTTCTCAATAGTCCAACTCACATTTTATTCCTGCAGCCTGATCACACCTATATCTTTGATCTGGGGTTGTTGGTAATCACTCTAAAAGGCTAATGAGAGTTCTTCCGTTAGCTGATGCACACACAGAGTGTCCCTGTATCTGCTTTAATAGTTCTCTTCAAATTTAACCAGCAGCACTGGTGTCTTACCAAATTTCTTTACAACAATAGAGTCTTCCTCTATCACACCTCAGATGTGAGGAGCAAGGAGACAAATTTCAGAGAGCCCAAAGTACTTGTAGTATCTGTTTCAACGTCCTGCTGCTGTTTCAGCTCTGCTGCTATGAGAAGTTAGATTTCTTGAACCAAAAACTGGGGGGAAAAAAGCCCCACCCCTGTGCATTGCCTGAATAACACGTGGGAAAACTAAAGACTGCCTGCTTCAGAACTCTTCTGAAATGGATCCCTTTGGACTGATAGTCAGGATGTGCAATGCACCAGTGCTTGTGAGGTGCTTCTCTACAGAAAAGCACTCAGACATCCCTAGACAGTCTGCTGAAGGCCTTTGCTTTAGTAGAATGCTCTTTCTTCTTAAAGGGAGGATTAAATTCTGCTAAACAAAATTATCCAGGCCCGTAGTGACAATCAGAAGAAATCCCAAAGATGCTCTTAGTGGAACAGCCACTGTGTTTTGTGTTCTTTACAGGTATGGGAAGACTTGTTCTGGGGCAGCTCCTTCTGGCAAGTCCCCACCCACTTCAGTTGTCCATTCTGACCTCCACACACAGCAGCTCCTGGCAGCTTTTGCTCAAATGTTTGTAAGGACATTTTGGACACTGATGACAATCCTGTGGCACCTGGGTGTGAGCACCACAGACACAGACCAAGCCACCACTCCCTCCCATCCAAATTTTACAGAAATATCATGGAGAATTAGCACAGCTCTCCTGGTCTATTTGCACAAGTGGCCATGGGCCCTTTTTTAAACTATAAAGGCAAATTTTAGGGAAGGGATAACTATTCATTTTCTTGGTTTGGTATGAAATGTTCTTTATTGAATTTTGAATGTTGGGTTTTTATTTTCTTGCTGGAGCAAAGAACACCTTGAAGTTTTTGAAGTCATATTACTTAGGATAATTCTTAAGTGGCTATTCAGATAAACAGTGGACCCTACTTTCCAAGAGCAGCTGAAAGTTCATATTTTACATTGTCTCTTTGACCTTGTAGAGAGCTGTACATATTCAGATTAGTTTGTAGTATTTTTGTGTAGCATTAGAGAAAGTGACCTCAAGTAATGTCTGTCTAGTCTAACAAAATAAGTAATTTTCAAACTAAGTCAAGATTTAAATTAAGCTAACTCCTGTATGGTGATTTTTAAAATCAGCAGTCAGTGCATTTTTAGGATTTGCATGTAAGCATTGCCTGGATGGATGCCAGGCTTCTTTGCTGCCAGAATCAGGATTGCTCTGGCTAGTCTAAGAAAGCTTTTATTTCCAAGCTTTTAAACCCAAAAGAATAGTCTTTAGTGTGGGGACCAAACCAATTTGAAATTATGGTCTTGGTCAAACAAGGGTGTATAAGGAGACAGGCGGACAAGACAAGGAAAAAAGGAATTTTTGGCATCATCTTACTGGTTTTTGGTCCAAAGCAGGTCTGGGATTTTCTTCCCCAGAGAACCAGAAGTCTGCATAGCAGAAGCAGCAAAGTGGTGCGGGCAAAGCAGGTTTTTTGCTGCAGCTGGAGCACAGTTCCCCTCTGGGCTGGGCAGGGACTGGGATGTGGCGCAGTGGGGACACGTTGACAGCTGATCAGGAGAGGGGGGCCGGACTTCCCACAGTAGGTCAGCTGCCAGCACAAACCCCTTGAAGGAGTGCCATTTCAGCAGAGGCACCAGACATTGGAAAGATAAAATAGCATTTCGTAGCACCTTTTCTTGTCGCATGAAGTGAGGAAGTGCCATAGACTTTAAGGAACTGGACTTTTAGCCCAAATTTTCTGATTTCAACCATGGAAAAAACAGTCTTCCCTGTTTTTGAATCTGTGGCATCAGCTTGCTCAGAGCTGTTGTTGAGCTGTGCGTCCCCACAGTGGCACTGCAAGCCAGGAGGGCTTTTTTCCTTCAGTGGAACTTTCTCTGATGTAATTACATGGTCTGTTTTCTCTTCTGTGTTTCTTATAAAAAATGTATATACTTGTACACACACACATAGAGAGATAGAGAGATAGAGAGATAGATAGATAGATAGATAGATAGATAGATAGATAGATAGATGATAGATAGATAGATAGATAGATAGATAGATAGATAGATAGATAGATAGATAGATAGATGATAGATGTAAGCACTGCCTTTGCTCTCAAGAGTCAGAGGGGAATAATACTTTCTGTGTGTTGTTTATTTTTTCACAGTTAGCAAAACAATGTTCACGTCTATGCTTTTAACTCTGCTAATGAAGCTATTGTAATGTCAAATAAAATGTCACCATGACTATGCCTAATTAGCATTACAATTTTGGATGAATGGATAAATGACCAGATCCTTCAGGGTGCAAGTCAGCCCAGCTCCAGGCACTTGTGCTTGCAAGATTTACAAGGATGGGTCTGCAAACTGATAAAATGGAGACCTGGAAAATACTGCATTAATGAAATGCAAACCATCTTTCAGCTGCTAAATGAACCTGCTCTCTCAGGTGTCACAGGCAATGGGAAAAACCTGTAAAAGCCACTCTGGTTGGGATACAAAAAGCAAATCAGTAGTTACAGTGTCTGCTGATGGGCAGGAGAAGAGACACATCAGACCGTGTAAAGCTTAATATAACATGAATGGCTTGGTCCAGAGCCCACTGAAAGTTAGTGGAAAGACTGTCAGCATCTGATCCAAAGGCAATTAGTCAGAAATTAAAGATTCGATGCCTGTTCTTTACCGAGTAAACAGTGAATTCAGGTGCTCATGGCTGGTTTATAAAAGAGCTGGTGATGTTCAATAAAAAATAAAACACTAGTAGACATAGATCTTTCTGCTAATGGCACTATGTAAACACATAGAGAGTAAAAATAGATAACAATTAGCACTATTCAAATAAGGCTTAATTGTCTGTTTGTGTAGTTTGGAGAAAAACCAATGCAGATCACCAGTCTTCAATGGCAGCCTAAAGTCAAATTTAAAGACATTTGAACTGAATTTCCATGTGAGCTTTGTCATTTAAACTGAAATAGTCAAACTCTACTAATTTCAAAGGCAGGTAAAGAAGGAGTTTGCCCTAGAACTTTAATAAGGGTGATGAAATACACAGATGAAATATCATAAATCTCTGTTCCATGATTACTAAAATGTTGTACACATCAAAATTATAATTTCAGTTGTCAGAAGCCTTCACTATGAAATTACACTTTCTCAGCAATTACTACTGAGTGATTTAATAAATAATTTGTATAAGTTGTTCATTAAAAAGCAGTAAGTGTTGACTTTAAAGAGAGACAAATCAACAAAAAATCTGTAAAAGCATTAAGAACACTGTAATATCAAAGGCTCCCTACTGAAATATGGCTTCTGTGTGTTTTTCTTCAACTGCAACCTACATACAAATGGCAAATAAACTTTTCAAAATATAATTAGGAAGGCATTAAATCCAAACATTTCCTTGTTTGGAAGCATTCCCTTCCCTGAGTCCCAGTACCAAGGAAACATTGATTACATTTCCTTCCCAACACCTACAGCGGTGTTCTCATGCTGTGCGGAGACAATTAGCTGAAACTTAAACAGAAGTAATGCCTGGTGACTAAATTTTATGTATGCCATTGTACCAGAAAGATTCTGAAGACAGGTGTGTAGTCCAGTACTCCTTAAAAGAGAAAAGAGACTCTGCTGTTTTTTCAGGGCTGAATGTTTATCCTTCAAGCACCTTAGGAGGGAATTTAGAAGTTAATAAATCACAGTGATGATAAGTGCTTGTGTCAGTGCATCTGTGGGCTCCTGAAGGTGACGTCTGAAGCACAGATAGTCTCAGTCCGAGGACTACTTCCACATGCAGGCTCAGTCCAAGACAGGTTATCCCAAATAACACCTCTGTTGAGGGAGGAGAAGTGTCTCACCCATAATCCTGTGAGTGTGGTTCTGTAGGAGAGTCCAGCCCTGCACCTGAGAACTCCCAGCCAGGTGGAAACTGCCTTCACCTGCATTGCTGGCTAAGATTACATCCATTTCTCTGGCCCTGAGGCAGTTTCAGGTTCGCTGGACCATGTGAGCCTGGGGAGCCCAGGATAATGCCCATTGATCCTCGGGTGTGGACATTCATCAGTTCAAAGTGTTCTAATACAGGAAGAATGGTTTTGTAGAAGAACAGAAGCAGTCTTGCATTTGTGAAACTGCATGTGCACTGGCTTTGGCATGAGGACATAGAGGTCTTCAAAGAGCTAAACCTGAGGGTGAGGTGGAGAGCCAGTGCTCACACAATTTTCTGCCTATTGCAATATTCCTGGATATTCCTGGATACTCCTTCTCCCCAAATGTGCTGGGATCCTAACATCCAGTGCAGGGTATGAGAGAGCTTATTGTCAGCTACCAAAACCAGACCCAGGACAAGGTAAGCCGTACAAAAGCTCCAGTTTGCTTTTTGTTTCCCGGGCGATTTGATGCAGCAGTATGGACACAGCTGTTACTGCAAACGTCTGTCACTCTTAGATTGTTTTTCTGCATCTGGTAGATTTCTTTAGTTGATCCCTGAGCCTGTCCCATAATAGCCATAGTACTGTGCTTGGGATGTTACCCTTCTGAAATGCTGAAGTTGTTTGCTCCTCCTTGCATAGATATGGTCAGGTCATGTGCTGTTCTTTGTATGTTCTGTGTATACTGAAAAACTCATTTCTTCATCACTCATATTAACACTCGAATTAACTAAAGCTTGTAGAGTTTTCCTGATGGGTGGTGGATCATTGTGTAAAAAATATTTGTACTTCTTACTCTTGGACAAAGAGGGCAAGGCTAGTAATTTCTACTCCCATCTATTTGCAGTAAGAGACAAACTGGAGTTAATTTACCTGATTATCTCAAAACCTCCGAAAAAAAGTTTGTTGTAATTTAGTTTGCAGGGACTAGTTCATTCAAACCAGCTTCCCAAACCCACTATGCACAGTGCTTTATTTCCCTCCTGAACTAATCATGTGTTTTAATTAGTAGGCAATGTTTTCCCACTCAGAACTCAGAAGTTCTGCACAGGTTATCTCCTTGTGCACTGAGTCCTTTATCAAAGAGTCATCCCTCTTGTGTCTTGCTGGCAGTACATGATGTGCATCGATTGTGGACAGTGATGCGTTTAATTAGCTTGTTCTTGTGTCTTTGTAAAATCAAAAAAAAAAAAAAAGGGCCACAGGTACCAAACCCAAGAGAAAACAAAAAAAACTGAGAATATCTTCAATTACAGCATTTTTTTAAAATCAAGCTCTGAATTTAAACTATCTGGAAAACAGACAATGAGTTAATGTAACTGCAAATTAACACAATGAGGGCTTGCTGCTCATAACCAGTACATAGCTCTTTGGGGTTTGGGGTTTTTTTTTGCCATTTCACCCCTTACATCTGTGTTGGAGAGCTTGGGGTTTAATTTGGTAAAACTACTGTAAATTGACTCATTATTGTATTATTATGAATTCAGAATGCATTTCTAAGATCCATACAAACTGGAGCCTGTTATTATCAGTAAAATATTTTAAAAGCAAAATGTCGTTTTTTATTGACTTTGAAAAGGTTTGGTCCGTCATGTAGTACACATTAACTACTGAGGATGGATGAGAAGGATGTACAGACCTAAATAGTAGGTTTTACTAGTATAGTTTAGTAAAGTATTGGATAAAAAGATAAAGTCTAGATGCCTGTTTAGGGTAATACAATTTGAGTGGACATGAATTCAGACAAATGCTGACATAAAGTCACAAGGAAGATCTCACAGACCAAAAAATGCACTGGAACAGGCATGACATTTTTGGGCAGTCTAATGGCTGGAATCAAATGCCAGTGTAAAGTGATACAACTTCTTTAGGAAAGCTGCAGGGAAGACTGCAAAGTTCTCAACTAAAAGCAAAAGTTGGAGTAATATATAATATGATAGCTGAAAGCCTGGTAGAAACATTTTTAGTGCAGAGAATTATTTCATAGCAAATGTGAGAAATTTCTTGGATTCTTTAACTTCTTTCCTTTCTCATTAAAACTGTAAATAAAAATTTATTTTTAAGACCAGGGAAAGGAGAGGAATGAGAGTAATGGTAAAGAATGATCAAATAATGAGATCTACTCACCTTAAGAGAACAGAGGAGTTAGCCTCAAATCCTCCCTCCTTTTCTGAAAAAGATAAAACCAAGGCCAATGGTGTTGGGAAAGATAAGGGGTTAAGTTCTATAATAGTATCAATGGAAAAATTTCATGGAAAATGACAAAATGAAAAAAGACATGGAAAAAATGAGTAAGGAATGCTTATTTATCAAATATTTTCTACCTCAGAAATCACAGTCTGTATATCTTAGCCTCTTGTGCATTCAGTAACTTGTCCTGTTTTATTGGCAGTACACAATGTGCTTTGATGGTAGATCCATTTTATTAGGTTACTCATATGTCTGTAAAAAATCCCCCCAACTACACACACACAAAAAACCAGCTATAATAAAAGGAACTGAGGGGGGTTTTTTATTTTTTCTTATCGTTTACTAAAGAACTTTTCAGCATCAGTTTGTAAATAGGTCTGGCTGATCTAGAGCAGTAAGGAAATGCCTTCTCATATCCCTGTTAGGGGTGCAGGTTAATCTTTGTTTTAGAATGCTTCAGAAGGACAAATGGTAGAAAGAAAAACATATTCTCAGAAACAGACTCATTAATGACTGCTGCAGTTGAGTCAAGCTAGCAGAGGAAGCCTATGAATCACAGTCCATTTAAACTAGGTGGGTATAAATTTTCCTATTGCACACACAGTTCTACTGATTGGCTGGTGGTTACTTTGAACTAAAGGAGTGTATAAAAATTAATGAGACTCATTAGCTTGTGTCCAATATATTTCTGATCATTGCCTTTCACTTTTTTTAACCACAGAACCCCCTTCACCTGCAGATGAGTTTGGAAAACTCAATGAGTTCTGATGCTGACGTCACTTTCTCTATCCTTGCAATGAACAACTGGTATAATTTCAGCTTGATGCTATGCCAGGAGGAATGGAACATCACAGATTTCCTCTTCCTCACGCAACAAAGCTCCAAATTCCACCTGGGGTCCATTATAAACATAACAGCAAACCTCACTTCAGCCAGTGACCTTCTGAACTACTTGCAGTTTTACTTGGAGAGCATCAAAGACACAACGTCGACCATGGTGATGTTTGGGTGTGACATGGAGAAAACACGGAGGATTTTCGAGATAACCACACAGTTTGGTGTGATGCCTCCAGAGCTGCACTGGATTATTGGGGATTCACAGAACGTGGAAGAGCTGCGGACAGAAGGTTTGCCCCTCGGTCTCATCGCTCACGGCAAGACAACTCAGTCAGTCTTCGAGCATTATGTGCAGGATGCCATGGAGCTGGTAGCCAGGGCTGTGGCAGCAGCCACCATGATCCAGCCTGAACTGGCTCTCATTCCTAGTACAATGAACTGCATGGACACAGATGAAAGGAATATTACTTCAGGCCAGTATTTGTCAAAGTAAGTTTTACCTTTTTCTGGCCCCCTCCCCCCCTGCCTTAGGTAATATTTGCTGTATTGCAAGAAAAATAATTTTCTTCCCCCCTACCCCCACCATTCTCTGTGGGTTAGCTATCATGCTGCTAACCCCACCCCCGCCACAAGCATGTTTCAGTATTTCCTCCTGCTTCTTTCCTTCTGGGCAGAGAAAGACATTTTAGCTTTGCCACAGTGGGAGAGAAGCCAGAGCTCAGAGATTCTGGTAGAAGAAGACACTGTTCCACAGATATAGAGATCACATAGTAAACATAGGCTAGGTTACAGATAGTGCTCTGAAATTTGCATTTATATCTATTCATGTAAGGTGGGCTACTGTCAAATTCTCTGAGATTTTGAGTGTACAAAACACTCAATATTCAACAGAGAGTATTTGTACTGTCTAAGCCCTCGGACAGTGTAGTAGCCCTTGATGGTATGCTGCCATGGAAAAAAGAGAAAAAAGATGCACCTTCATCTCCTCAGACAGTTTCTTCTGGTGAGAGCACTCTAAAGTACAAAGTGCTGTCTCTGCTGCATATTACTATATGGAAGTTATTCCCAAAACTACTTGGGTGTTCCTGTCAAGAAATATTATCATTTTTAACATATGAGTGGAAAACTTGCATGGTTCTTTTTAAAAACAAGCAAATATGTCTTGACTAAATACATGAATTCATCATTTAATCTATATCCAGCAACTGTTGCATGTTTTTCCCCCATTACATCTGGTTTTCAACTTAAAGATTTTGTTGGATGGAGTTAGCATAAAAGTTCTTGAGGCTTTTTGTGTTTCACTTTTTTTGAAAAACAAAACTTTTTCTTGGATATGTCTGCACAATAATGTATTAACAGCACTGCTCAAAACACAACCATTTGAGACCCCAACATTTCCTTAGTTCATTTGTCCGTTCGGAATCAAAAACTCTGTTTCCAAAGAGTGAAACAGGGCTTGGGAAATAAACACTGGACCAACTTGCAGTACCCCATTGACTTGTGATGTTTATTTTGCCTCATTATTCTGGATATTTTAACTAGATCATAACTGAAAAGTAAAAATCAGCAGGAGGCTTTTTAGAGTAACAAAAGGACAGCAGTTTTAGGAATAGGCTTTTGAGGTTTGAGGAAGGATAAAGAAAAAGGAAAACAAAAGCAAAACACTTAAATATATTCATTAAAAATAATTCATCATCACTGCTCTCTATAGAGAGCTACTAGATTTTGTTGTATTTTAGGAGACAATATGCAATTTCACATCTGCAAAATTTCTTTTCATATTGGTGGAGGTATTGTGGAAGTGAAAGAAAGGATGGTGTGTTTTGCCTTGTTTTTTTCCCTATATGTTTGCTTGCGAACCCTATTAAAGAGAAAATAACTGGTTAGAGAAACCCTTGTCCTAAATCAGTGCAGCTGTTTTTGCAGTGTATGAGTGAGACAGGTACCTGATGGCCAGAATTGATGTATTTGCGTCAGCAGCATCGCTATTAACTCTGAGTGGTGCCATTAATTTCTCAGGTGTGACACACTGATAAGTGGCTTCACTGTGACCAACCTGGCCCATCTCACCAGAACTTTTAGGCTTTTTCAGCCTCTAAAGATGAAACTTTTGTGCTGGTGCTAAAATGCTTGTTTACTAATGAGTGCATTTTCCTGTCTGAGTGAACTCATCTGTCGTGGTGTGAAGCCTTGGAGCTGCCGTGGGTGGAGCTGGAGAAGGGGATGGAGCAGAGGCAGTGCGCAGACTTCCACCTCCCCTCTCTGCAAAGGGTGGATGAACAGCAGCCCCATTCTCTGGCACAGACAGAGATTCTCCTGCCAGCACTGATCTCATACTTTGGCTGTGCAGACATTTAAGTGCACCCAGGAGAAGAATAATGAGCTAGTGCATGGCAAAGCATGCTTGTATCTGTGTGGTTATGGTTATAGATGTACAAACCCCTGAAGATTTTAGTGTTGTAAGTCACTGTCCATCATTCCTGTTAAAATGAGACTCCCTTATCTATTCTTGCCTGTTCACAGAAGCATCCTTGTTGATGGAAAAAGGCATTAAAATTTCAAAGCCTCATCTTGTCTTATCACTTTAATTAGTCTAACAGCTTTAACTCACCTTCTTGGGTAATTTCATCGGCCTGCTATTTCATAGATCCGTAAAATCACAGAATGGTTTGTGTTGGAAGGGACCCTAAGCATCACCTCATTCCACCCCCTCCTATGGGTAGGGACACCTTACACTATCCCAAGTTGCTACCAGTGCTGCCCAACCTGGTCTTGAACACTTCCAGGGATGGGCCAGCCACAGCTTCTCTGGGCAACCTGTGCCAGGGCCTCCCTACAGGAAAGAATTTATTCCCAGTATCCCATCTAACACTGCTCTCTGGCAGTTTGAAGCCATTCCATCTTGTCCTATCAGTAAGAAGTCTCTCCAGCTCTGCTAGAGTCCCTTTAGGTACTGTGAGGCCACTAAAAGTTCTCCCCAGAACCTTCTCTTTTCACTGCCAATTCTAGTTCTTGCCTCCAGTAAGCTTCCCAAAAAGAGAGGTGGAATGACCCAGCCATCAAGCTTGAGAGAAAGTAATTTCATGGAGTCATTCTTAAATATACTACAGAGATACTGGTGCTGGAGAGTGATAGTACTGCTGAAGATGTAAGGAGCAGTTCTTGTAATGCAGCACATGAGAAACAAAGCTGAAATGAGCAAGTGACACACTTTGGACTCGTTCAAACTGAAGTGACTCTGATAAAGCTTTGATACAGTTATCAGAAACTGTCAGTGTGAACATCAGCTCCCATATATTGACACAGCATCAAGAAAATTCATTCAGCTGTCAAACTTGAGGATCTGGCGCTTCACCTTCTGAAATTTGTGCAGGCTGTCTTTCCATACAGATCTGTCAGTAGCCCTTCTGAAACAGCGCTGCTCAGATATTACCAGTGTGTCTGTGCCATACCCAGCACTTGTAATTCCCAAAGATTCACACTGGAGATTTCTAGCTTAAGAAGTGTAGACAGTGCCTCTTATCTGTTTCCTAAAGTTATCGAATAAAGGAGTTTTCACTTGAACTTGCTGGCGTGAGTTTCACTGGTGCTGCTCACAATGCATGCAAACGCTCAGCAGCCACAGCTGCCTGCATATAAAAAGAAGTGTTATTAAAATGCTTCTTTAGCATGGTTCCCATCATTTATTTTGATTCATGTTCTGCCATTACAAAAAATACAGAATATGCAAATCAACTGCAAAGGTAAACCACTAACGCAATGATGTGGTGAAGTTCTACATTTAAATGCTACTGAATCTCTCTCAGGTCCTAACACAACCACAGGACTGGAACAGAGGGCTCATTCTGTCCTCCTGGGTGTGCTTACTTCTACTCTGCCAGTCAGGGAACACTGTGCCTTAATTCCACAAGTCTCATTCCACCTTCAGAAAATGAATGTAATACATTATTCCATAGCTTCAGTTACTCCCAAAGCACCCGCTTTGCAGCTTTCTCATGCCCAGGTCATGCTGTATTAGCAACATGGGGCCAAATTCATGAGAACTTTGCAAGCTTAATCCACCTGAGGACTTGTCTCGCTCAGTTTTTGGTATTTTTGTGAACTGCTAATAGTCTTTTCTGCACAACTCCTAAAAAAATTTTCATGCAGGCCCAACTACACACACAAAATTATTTTCCTGTTACTGTCACAGTGATGGCTTCGGCCTGTACACCCAGCAAGGCTCATAAAGAAGTTGCACAATTTTTCACAGAGACTGAGGGAGATAAAAGTAAGAGGGAGATAAAACCCAAACAAATTTATGGGCACATAAACCTTCCTTTAGTGCTAAAGATTGCTTGCTCCCATAAACTTTGTCTTGATA
The DNA here is from genome assembly GCF_971803275.1 of Cyanistes caeruleus. NCBI lineage: Eukaryota > Metazoa > Chordata > Aves > Passeriformes > Paridae > Cyanistes > Cyanistes caeruleus. Next base: position 14,616,743 of record NC_141732.1, read on the forward strand.
GTGTTTACATACACAGAGAAAGTTACACCATCAGATAGGAAGCATGGATTAGGATGGAAAGAGTGGACAAACAGTGGCAGATACCACTTATTAGTGGAGCCATGGTGTCCTTTTACACTGGACTAAATGGTAAAGGATTTAAAAAATGAAAACTGCATTTATAGTTTATATTCATTTCTATTTATAAACACCTGTCTGCCTTTTTAGGCATGATTTCCAGACCCAGGCTAACACATGTATAGATCATCTGCTTTTGAGAGTATTGTCTGTATCATCTTTCTCCAAACTCAACCTACTCAAAAGGGACTGAGCAAGAGCTGTGAAGCTGTCTCAAAGAACGGTATCACACACACAATCACACTCAAAATTAAGCATTTACTTCCATAAATTTACCTTTGCAATTTTGATTTGGTATGAGCTAAGATTGATATGAGCTTGAAACTTAAACAGTGCAGAGTTTTAACTGCTGAAACCCCATCAAAACAAAGCATAGAGACCAGTCAGAAGTATGCATGTACACACATTTGCATTTGGTTAATTCTTTTCAAATCAATTTAAGGTTATCTTTCATCCTCTGTAACTATTGATAAACAGTTAATTCTACTTAAAAGTTTATGTCTTCTTTATTGAGGCTGGAATGACAGCCTTTATACTTCTTCCAACACTTGCTTTCGTCCAATTCTCAGGACTAATGTGAAGTGTTATATTCTCCTACAACAGCTGAATACTCTCCTGAATTCATCTTACTGAAAAAAATGCACATGGCTTTCCTTGCACCATATAAGCAGCAATTTAACTCAGTTGTTTTGAATAGAACCACTCTTGTAAGGCTTGTGCAGCCCTTACCAGATGCATAGCAGTTTTGCTGTTAGCAGTGTGCATTTCAGCTGCTCATGGTGCTCACACTAAAAGGATTTTCTACTTCAAACACTTAATTCCTGCTGAGTTCCCAACTCCTTTATCCGTGTCGTTTTTAGCCTCTTTGATGATGTCTTGCCAGAAGCTGAATTCAACAGGCAGGGAGGACAGCTACTAGCAAACACTCCCTTCCAGTACAAAGGAAATACATAACTTTACCATCAGTATCTGTAATAGTAAAAGCCCAGAATTCTCAATGCAAAATGTGCAGTGCAAAACTGGCACGCTTCGTGAGATCTGCTTCAATGGCAGCATTACGCTTTTAAGAGCATTACTTTTGCACTTTTTTTTTTTTTAAACGGCTTTTTCGGGTATTTATTTTTGTAAGAATTGAAACTGACTGTCCTAGAGCAACCATCTTTCACTTTCTTTGCTTACTTTCTTCTGAAGTGTCTAACAGTGGCTTACCAATGCCAAATTTGCATTTTTGAATCCAGATTGGTTCACTTGAGAAAGCTTGAAAGCTGTTGACAGCACTTCAGTAGCCCTTCTTATATAAGCTAGATCTGACTGAGATTATAGCATTTTTCTTGGAAGGACATTTAATACATAATTTCCACTCTTCCATTTTCATATGTATTTTTATCTAGGAAAGTGACAGCAGATCTGGTGAGTTCAGCTTAGAACTAACCTGTGTTTTATCAGTTTGTGCGGCAAAGGCAACTGAAAAATTATTGTTCCTGGACTAATTTTTTCCAGTAAGTAAAAAAATGCATCTTTCCTGAGGAGTTTTCATTTACATTAGATATGTAGGGGAGTATCCCCATATAATTTAGATCTAAATTATGTGGCTGGTTCATTGTGGTATAGGGTCTATGTGTTATTAATGATCCAGGTGCTCAAAAGCATCCCATCTACTCTCTTCAACATAAATTCATGGTTCAGCTGTCTGCTTTTGATTACCCTGCTTTCTCCCTCCAACAGGTTTTTAGCCAACACAACTTTTGATGGTCTCAGTGGCCACATTAAGGTGAAGGGTTCATCCATTGTCAGCTCAGAAAATAATTTCTTCATCTGGAATCTGCAGCATGACCCTGTCGGGAACCCAATGTGGACACGCCTGGGGAGCTGGCAAGAAGGGAAGATCGTCATGGACTATGGGATATGGCCAGAACAGGCACAGAGACATAAAAGTCACATGCAGCACCCCACCCGGCTACATCTGAGGGTGGTGACTCTGATTGAGCATCCCTTTGTCTTCACAAGGGATGTAGATGATGAAGGTCTTTGCCCAGCAGGGCAGCTGTGCCTGGACCCACTGACCAATGATGCAGGTGTGCTGGACAACCTGTTTGAAACACTTCAAGGGGGCAATGACACCGTTCCCATTAAGCTGAAGAAGTGCTGTTATGGCTACTGTATTGACCTGCTGGAGAAGCTGGCTGAGGATATGAATTTTGACTTTGATTTGTACATTGTTGGGGATGGAAAATATGGTGCCTGGAAGAATGATCATTGGACTGGGCTGGTGGGAGACCTTCTTGCTGGTACAGCTCACATGGCAGTGACATCATTCAGCATCAACACTGCCCGAAGCCAAGTGATTGATTTCACCAGCCCTTTCTTTTCAACCAGTTTGGGGATCCTTGTGAGGACCAAAGACACTGCAGCTCCTATTGGAGCCTTTATGTGGCCACTTCACTGGACTATGTGGCTGGGGATATTTGTTGCTCTTCACATCACAGCTGTATTCCTCACTTTGTATGAGTGGAAAAGTCCTTTTGGAATGACCCCTAAGGGAAGGAACAGGAACAAAGTCTTTTCCTTCTCCTCTGCCCTCAATGTCTGCTACGCAATCCTGTTTGGAAGAACGGCTGCCATCAAACCCCCAAAGTGCTGGACTGGAAGATTTTTAATGAATCTCTGGGCTATTTTCTGCTTGTTTTGTCTCTCAACGTACACAGCCAACCTAGCTGCTGTCATGGTGGGAGAGAAGATCTATGAGGAACTTTCTGGAATACATGACCCAAAGGTAAAGTATGTCCGTTGTTATTAACTCAGCCTTTCTTCACTCAGAATTCACTGCTGCTTAATTTTTGGTTTCTAACAAAATCAGAAAGTGATCTTTGTGGAAAACAGTGGTTGCAATTACTTACAACCTGGTGGCATTTCAGGAAGAAAGTTCAGTGAGATAGAACCTTTAAACACCCTTAAGAGTGCAGGGGGAAGGATTTAAAAGATTGAAGGTGAGGAGAAATGTGAAGTATTCTGGTGTTCTCCACTGCAGAGAAGAATAGTAGGTCTACATGCAGATTAAGGGTTTGAGTTCAGTTCCAAGGTCCCTTTGAGAGGAGTTGTTTAACTCAGTTGGATGATTCAGATCATCCTGGCATCTAGTCAAACAAAACAACTGCACAGAATAAGACAAAAACATTGGTCCTCTCCAGGTAGGATTTTTCAAGTATTTCACTGGTCATAACATTGCTGGCAAAGACATTGCTGGCAAAATTCCCCCATGAAAGCTAAATAAAACACAGCGGAACTGAAATATTTTGAAAAATCCTGCCTTATGCTTCAAAACAGTGGAATTCACTTTACAAGTAGTCAGGCGTTTGATATGCAGTGTTGTTTCTGCTGAGGAGTCATCATGGGAGGAGATGAGCAGTATTGTAGACAACCCATCTGCAAAGAGCTCTGACATCCCAGAATTTCCTCCACCTGCTCTCTTCCCCTTCCCACAGGAAATTTAAGTCCAGCCCTTTTATAAGACTACTCTTAATTTATTTGCCACTAAATAAATTTACTAATTGCCACTAATAAATTTTATTAAGACTACTCTTAATAATTTGCCACTAGTGATCAGGGCAGAATGGCTTGTAGAGACAATAGGTGGCTGCAGCTGACACCAGAGCATCTTCTGCACCAGACAGTCGCTCCAGGGGAAACTATCGCAAAGCAGATCTCCCTTGCTCATGCGGCCCTTTCTGCAGTGAAGGTGTGATTGTATTGCTCACAGTTTTGTACTCATGACCTAACTGCTGATACAGAAACCATCCACCATGTATTTGTCTCAAGGGAATGAACTGATAGATTACTGTGCCACTGTAAAAAAGTAATTTTAATAACATGAGAACAGGGCATACATCTTGCTTTTGTGAACCATGTGAATAAATGTTACATATGTCCCTCCAGACAGCAAAGGCCAGGCTCCATCTGTTACATTAGTGAAACCTTGCAGGCAGGCTAATGACCAGACAGTTTTGACTTTGCAAGTGCAGTGCCTTACTCACTTCCTGCAATGTTAACTAGATGGTTTCTACCAAAAATGTTATAAACAAAGAACAACAGTTTTGTGGCTGACCTGAGGCACTCTAAAATTGATTTATGGCTTAAAGCAAATTGCTTCTAATAATCTGCCATTCCCCTCCAAGCAAAAAGTATCATATTATATTAATATCTTCATCAATATAAGGCACAAAAGTCCATTATATGTGATTTCTTCAAAGCATTCTGAAGAAGCAGATGAGAGTGTTCAGCTGAATTTCCCCAGGTCCAGGGATATCTCTTATATCTCTTACACTCTTGTGTGAAGCCACAATGTTGATTCGAAAATGAGGTTAGCCCTCTACTCTTTGCATGGGCATCTCCTCATCCATCAAATCAAATTCCATCAGATTACATATTATTTTTCAGCATTATTATTGTGACCACATTGGGAGTTTTTAAAACAGGTATTGGGAAATTCCTACAGCTCCAAGAAAAATTAAATAGTTCTGAAGCTGTGCTGTTGAAGCTTAGGGCAGAACATTGAAGCATGTCAGGTGCTGCAAACACAGATCTTGGTCCAGAACAGAAACACTGATCACTGCTGGTTAGTAACCTCAGTGATTCCATTACATCAGTGGGATTACTAGCCTTTCCTAAAAAAGCACTTCCCTGCTTCATGGAATAAATCTAAGCCTCTGAGTAGTTACCAGTTCCCATTGTGGGAATAAGACAACTCAGATTTTACTAAAGTGACTGCCTGCCATTATATGAGCTGCAGAATAGTTTTGTGTATGCCATTCATGCATTTGCCTCCGAAATCTTAGTCTGAAAGAGTAGCTGTAATAGAAAATGGCAATGGTTTAACATTTGCTCACACAGGGCCTGAGCTGTGGTTATTCAAAGTTCTCTCTAAGAGTTAAAGCTTCGGTTTAGGAAATGTTTGGGTCACAACAGGTCACACATTTATAGGCACCACATTTTATTTAGTTACTAAAAGCATTTTTTTATGTGACTAAAAGATTTTATGCTTGAGTGTTTCTTCCCAGATATGTTTACCTCTTTCTTTTTAGTGGTGGAGACTGATTTCAAAAAGAAGGGAGGAGGAGGGAGAAATAACCTTTTTAATTTAAATATGCTTCTAAACATCCTTCTGCTGCTTTCAGTGTGCATGTGCCCTTTGTACTGTGCTTTTGAAATTTATTTTAAAAATAAAGCCCAAAATAGAGGAGCAGCCTTTTCGAGGTGATATAAGACATGTAATTTCTTCAGGCTGTCAGCCATAAATGGCAAATCCCGTCTGAGGTTGTGAACAGTCAGGAAGGACAGAATTAGAGCTATCTCAGTTGGACCTTTAAATGCACTAATGATACAGAAGAGAATATAGAAATATCATCAAGCTGCTGAAAGGAGGAGCAGCCAGCGAGACAGGAACCAGAGCAGAAGTAAAGCAGTGAGAGGAAGGAGAATTAATTTACTGGACTATGTCTTGAATTTGGGGAACTTGCTATGTATTTTCTGTGTAAGACTCTTAACTAGGGCAGATCACTAAAGCCACACTCCTGCAGTGTCCATCCAAGGTGGTTGCCCCCTTTCCAAGGATGTACAACAGGAGCCAGTAGGTTGTAGAGATCTTGAAGCAATGTCCTGCCACCTTAAAAGCTAATTCCTCTAAGAGAACAGGCAGTTTTGTGCCACAGATGCCCCTCCCCCCTCATTTTCCAACTGTACAGATTTTAAACATCATCTCTTGCCAGTGGAAACTGACAAATACAGCTTTTGTGTCCACTGGAGCATGTTCAGCCTCCTGTTTAGCGACAAGGGGATAGCTATAGGATGAATGTGCTGGCTGCCCAGATGGAACATGCATCCATGTTCTAAATCCCTCTTAAGAAGCTCTCTACAATATAAGGCAAAGAAATTTAAAACCTTGTCCACAGACACAGGAGATAGAGTAAAAATACTGTATTCATATCATTTACTTTTATCCCTGCTCTCATCTGAATCACAGAGGCTCATTTCATTTTTCTTCTGATGTCACCTCTTCAGTTGCACAAAATATTGCAATGTTGCTCTTTGTCAGGGTGCCTGGCAGCCCAGGTACTCAACCAGAGCTGAGTTCTTTCCAAGGTTCAGATATTCATCCTCCAGGCATGCAGACCAGGAGCCTGCCTTGGGCACGTTCTGACCACAGAATCACAGAATGGTTTGGGTTGAAGGAGATGTTAAAAACCACCTGGTTCCACCCATCCCTTCATGGGCAGGGATACGCTCCAGCAGGTTGCTCAGTTATATATAATTTACTTTTAGGTACAGCCATGCATAAGCCCTAGGAAAAAAAACATTTTACTCTGCAAAACAACTTGTGGCAAATGATTCTGCAGGATCTCCCCAGAGACTGGAGTTTTTTAGTGGCAAAGGGGACCTGAAACAGGTACTTGGCTTTCAGGTTTTTCATGCAAGAACACATATTAGAGATGCACCATGAATTCCTGAGTGTTTTGGGTAGTTCAGGTTACTTGAGACAAAAGAATTCTGGAAGCCCATAGGGCAGAAGAAATATTTCAACCATGCCAAGATGGAAGCAAACAGCAACAAAAGGAGAGGAGCTGTGCAGATTTTCCATACAGCAGTCCAACACCCGGCCTTTCTTTCTGCAAAAAGTGTTGTTCCATCAACAATTTAATGAGCTTTTTGGGTTGTATCTGCCCATTGTGACTTTTGTGACAGCTGTCAGCTTTTCTTTCCTGTCTTTAGTACACACTTGAATAGTCATACCTGTTCCTTTACTCTGGTTATGTTTTTACTCCTCTGCATCACTTTAACTTCAAAAACACTCCTTGGCAATGGCCAAGAAAGTTCCTTTCTGCATTATATTTTGACATAAAACATTGAACCTATTTAGCTTCATTTAACAAAAATGGGCTACTCCTGTGGGTTCTATCAACAGCAGTTTCACTTCATTGTCCCTCCCAACTTTACAAGCCTGCAGCGAAGACATAAGATATTATTTACTCAATCTGCTATACCTTTACAGTTATAGTTTGTAGAGGTAGGCTGCTGTTAAGGCACTGGCTTCAGGACAAGATCACCTAAACTATTCCTTGGAAGTGCCTCCTTCTCTTTACCATGAATGATGGTGTTTTCAAAACTCACCAAAAAAACCATGTGCCCCAAGGAATACACTGCAGACACCTACAGTCACTCTGGAAAGTTCCACCCAGCAAGTCCTTTAAAGAGCCTTGGTGTGCATAGGAATTGGTCCCCAGAAATCTCTGATCTTCTCTTAGTTCAGTGCCTGAAGACTTGCTCTTATGAGATACCTATTTTTCTACCACAAAACTAAGGTGCTTTGAGTGATCCAGGCAAAGTATTTCTGAGGTTTTAATAATCAGGAATTCAGTATGTACAACCACCCAGATATTCATATCTAGATATATAAAACAGGAGGGTGCAAGCTCTCATTTATGATTTATGAGCATCTCAGTTAATTGAGCATCTCAGTTAATTTAGAAGCCTTACGGCCTTTATTGTATCTGTTGAATACTTTGTCTTACTTGTATTAAAACTTTCCAGAAATGAAACTGGCAAGTAATTGCTGATGAGCATTGGCAACACCAAATCATAGAAGAGGAAAGGTCAAGCCACTGTATAGGCCTTTTTCATCATTAAAGGCATGATTCAAATATTCCTTCTTTTAATAATATTTTCCATCAAGTTGAGCAATTTTTAGAGTGAAGCCATAACTGTTGTGTGTTTATTGGTAAATTTTCTTGCTGAAAAAGGAATTTTTGTAGGAATTACACTGACATAAATTCCTGCTGTGGTCTTTCACTGCAGCAGCCTGAGATAAATCATTATAAGGCCCACCACTTGAACTGCTATGTGTTAAATAGATAATGAAGTAGCATCTATGTAAGTATGCATTAAATGCATTAAATTCTATACCAAAAAATCAAGTTACAAACTCGGTGGAGTTTATAGAAATCTCACTCCTGTCATGGGGTTTAGCATCTGTACAGGACCGCAGGATTCTTTTTATAATTAAAAGAAGAAACTACAGAGCATGTGTTTCTGTGAAGGAAGTTACTGGGCACAGGAAGGTCATGATTCAGAACAGCTTGATAATTAATACATGGTGCTTTTCTGAGTATTAATGAGTCAGTGAAGGATTTGATCTCAAAAGGTCATAGTGTCACAGAGAGCAAAGTGAAAATATTCTCAGACAAAGGCAAAATCGAGTATCAATCAATCTCTAGCCAGAATAAAGAATTGCAGACCTGTCTCATACAGGAATAAAAAGCACCTGCAATTTATGGAGGTGAAATCTTGACTTCTTTAGCTTCCCCATGCAATTTATGGTGGTGAACACTTGACTTGTTTAGCTTCCCCGTCACCTCATTAGAGATTTCTTGTTAAAGTTACCACTTTGGAGGTTCAGATTCTGTCCATCTCAGATCTGCGTCATTCGTCATTCTGATACCCATTTTATCAGATAATGCACTGCAGTGTTCTGCAAATCAAGTTTCCTTTCCCCATGAAATGTGCTTTTCTATGCCTTCTTGCCAACAATTATCTTTTTGTTATCTTTGCATATTAACCCTTAGTGCTTGAGGCCTTCACCTACACACATTGCTTCATGCTGTCACTGACTGCCCTCTGCCCACTCTTCACCTCCCCTCATTGTTTGATCCAAAGAATTTTGGAGTAGGTGTGGGAGAGAGGAAGTCCTGCTGTCTTCATTCCATGTGGTGCAGGTTGTGAAGGCTGTTCTTCAAGCATCAGAAGGAATTTATGTTCTAGGATTTTCCCATTTATGTGTGTGTTAGATTCTTACTCTCCAGCTAAATACCTAAATGCTCAAATGTCATAACATTTCTTGAAAAAAGGAAAGTGAGCCCACCACCAGAAATAGCAGCTGCATCATAGGTGGGGCTCAGACCATTGCAAGAAATAATGCAAGTGGAGAATTACAAGAAATTGCTGAAGTAACTGGCAAAAAGTAATAGAGAACAGTGAAGCTGGTCCTACCACCTGACAGGTGGAAGGTCATTGTGTAGCTTACTTAGCAGCATGAAGAATGTTTATTGTTGTTCACAAAAGTTACAGCCATTGTGATCTACAGAGACCAGAGTGCTAGTCTGGCTCTCCTTCCTGGAGACGGAAGTCCAGCACTGATCCACTGGATTTTAGGGATGAAAAGGGCCTTACTATGGAAGAAATAGTGGTTTTCACTGAGTGCATTAAGATTTGACTGAACACCAGGTAAAGTCAAATATTAATGTCTGTATTTCACTGTGCAAGAGGCCAAGTTATCCAATATGGCCATAATATTTTGTTTACACTTCATGCTTAACACATTCCTCACTGATTCTGAAAAGGAAAAAAATCTCTATCTGTTCCCATTTTGGATCTGTCGGTAACACAGGACTCCCTCTGATTTACCTTCATTTGATGCTCACGAACTTGAAGCAAATAGGAAATAACATGTTGAAGAAATGAGGGTTGTACCAGTAGACAGTTCCACCACCTACAATTGGAAACCTCTTCATCTTGGTAGCTCATCACCCCTTTACAACACAAACCTATTGTTTGTTCCATTTCTGGAAAGCACAGAGCACTTACAGGTTTGGGCAGAGGACTTTTTTCAGCCCTGGCAGCCAGGGAACAGCCAGGGACTAGGGGTAGGAGGGTAGGAGGTGGGAGGACTTGACCTTCAACCAACAACAGCTGGAGCAGAAGAAATCCATAAAAAAAGGAATTTTAAAGATGATGATTTTGAAGATGGTGAACTACCTACACTTCAAGTTGCTTTCGCATTAGGTTTCCTTCTTCAGCCCTCAGATGCTTATAGAAGTCTGTGGTAGCTTTTCATCCAGAGACCAGAGACTCAGGATGGGAGGACAAGAGGAATTCACTAACCAGAAATCTTCTTTGGTACTCTTCGGTAGCATGAACATGTTCTCAGTCACACAGCTCTCCTTCGCTTGGTTGTAATTTGGAAAGGATTTCACTTGCCTGACAGTGCATTAGCCATGTTTTAGAGGGAGCAAGCAGAAGAACATGCTGGATGAAGTGACTTCATCTGGACCATCTTTACAGCTGCTTTGTGCTGCTGAAGTGGAATTGGAAGCAGTGATCTACTGCCTTTTGGGAATTACATCCCTTCTTTTCCCTCAGTCTACCCATTTTTCTTACAATATTTTACACTATCTACCTTACTGTCCTCAGCTCTCCCAGAATAAATCACAGCTCAAAGATCCCTCTGTCCAGAAATGCTCAGAATGCTATTAAGAAACAGGGATAAACACACCTGCAAGTTCATGTTCTCCAGAGTGCTCTTCTTACACAGTTTTTTACACTGCCCAGCACCAGGCAACCCTCAGAAATTAACCACAGACCTGAGTCCCCAGTCTCATCCCTGAGCTGAACATCTTTTCCAGCATACAAAGGAGCAGAACAGGTCTTACACGTAGTTATCAGCACTCACACAGAGACCATGAACACTAAGATTCATATTCTTGAGCAGAGACCTAAGTCACAGTTTCCTTTCACTTATTGCAGTGTTGCAGTGAAGAGAGTGAGCTGTCAGCAGTGGACTGTACACTTGTGTCCAGATTGAAGCTGCTCATTGACTTCAGTGCAGCTGTCAGGTTTTATGCCAGCTAATGACCTCTCTGAGTAGGATTCAAAGTGGCAGAATTTTAAGGAAATCTGTCATTATCCTGGCAAGGAAAGAATCAGCTCCACCAACACTTTTCACAACAGAGAAGCAAAAGCGTTGATTCAAATGTATTCTGCAAACACCCTCTCCTGGAGGCCCTGGGAACATCTCGGCTTCAGAAGCCTGAACACGTAGGACACTTCCTGATCAAAAGCTCCACTTCCAGAAGTTGAGCTGCAAATTTTCATCTGCTAAAATCTGAAATTCATGTGCTTCACTGTGAATAATTTTCTTTCATCTCCCTCTGCACCCCATAAATATTCACTAGTTAGTTTCACTAGTTAGTTTTCAAAAACTTCTGATAGGCAATAAGAAGGGAAAGCCCATGAACAGTTTTGTATTGGTTTGTGGTTGAGATTTTTTATTATAATTGTTATTTAATTTGTTTTGTTAATTTTCCCCTGGAATTTTGCTTAGCACTTCCAATTCCTTATATTTTCTCACTGGGCTATGGGAAATCTATTGGTGGCTGGGAAACTACCTGAATGTGTGAGTTACATTAGGCAAAGTAAAATACTGTTGCTCTATGCACAAGGGACACAAATGTCATTGTAAAACAGCAGATTTCTAAAACCACATCAGTTCTTCACCTAATGCTACCCTTCTCCAGTGATTAGCAGCTGAAACTGAGCAGGTTTTCAAGATTCTGCAGCAGTTGCCTGGCAGAGATCATGCTGGCAATTCTGCTGATACACAAGGTGCCCATTAAACACTGCATTTGTACCAGGTAACCAGCACTGTTGCAAAAGTGAGCCACTGAAACCTTTTGCACCATAGTTTTTCCTCAGAAGTTGTTGTAAAAGTTAGGAAAGTGTTTTCAGCCATGTTCCTCCTTACTATACTGTATTTAAATTAAAAGGAACCTTTATAGATTGTGGTAAAAGCTAAATCCACGTTACCTCTGTCACTGAAGTGTGTGGTCATTGGCACTGCTCTCAGCTACACAGTGTGTTGCCTTTTTCTCATTTCTCTCAAAAAATAGTTCAATGGAGTTGAATTTGAGCACTGAAGAGGCCAACAGAATGAATGATGAAATGCTTCTTGTGAGTTGAGAGCATGATTAGAAATGGAGTTCCCAAAGCATTTTCCTCCAGTCCCATTTCACAGTTCTGCTTCTGAGCCAGACTCAGTGAGGCAGTTGCTGTACCCCATCAATCTGGGAAGGCACTTCCTAGATTTCAGTTATATCATTGTTTGTAGAAAATAACCAAAATTTCCCTTCCCAATAGCTGCTCTGTTCAGATGTTCTTTGTCTCATCACAGGTCCTAGCAAGCTCAAAGGTCCATGGGATCAGAAGGGAACATTGTATTGCCTACTTCTGTGCACCTGAGACCATAATTCTTCTGTACCTGAGGTTCTTACTGCAAAAATAAATGGCAACTGAATTGGATGCAAACCTCAAAATGATACTAAACTAAACCAGGGCATTAAGGTGGGGGAGGGTTGTGGTGGGAGGGGAAGTCCTTGAGACAAGTCATTTGGCTTTGCGGCACTGAAACATCCTGCAAAAGCCAGAACCTACTAGAAAAACTCCAAAACCCCACAGTCACACAGCCTCGAGTGTGCCAAGGTCAACTGCTGCATTTTCAGTTTTAAATCCTAACTAGTACTGGATATTTCTGGGCCTGTTTCATTTCAAGTTGGCATCTAGGTGTTCTCCCCAGCTGACAGCATTGAGTGTAATGGCAGTGCATGAAATGGAATGTGCCAAGTTATGCAAACCCCCTGTCATTCAGGATTGTGTTTTCTTCTTTCTGCTGCTGGGGTTTCATCACATTGGTATTTATCACTGTGGTATTTTTGTGCATAATTGGCACCCCAAGCCAGAGATGTATGCAGATGCCCAATTCATCTCAACATCTTCCCAGATAAAACAAGTTCTCCACTTCCCACTAAGAGATGTTTTAACAACATCAGACAGAAACCATGGAGATCTGGAAGCAAGGGGCCGTGGGAGCTGGTAGCTGCTGTGTTTGCTTTCAGCAGCAAGAAGCACAAACATCATTTGTCTGGGAGCACAATGTTATGCAAGGCACAGAAGACTCTCAGGAGTCCCAAAGCTTTTTCTGGCACTGTCAGAGAAGTTGGATGTAGAGCTCTTGTGTTTTCTTAAACACTGCATGGCCTCCCTGCCTCAGGGCTCAAGTGACCCAACAGCCATTTCACCTCCTCAGCTCTTGGCAGCATTCACATTTCCCTTTGCTTTCATACACAGTGCAAGAAAACATTGCCTCTTGCTTGTTTCCTTGCCCATGGTATGTTTTCTTCAACAGTGAGACTCGTTCTTGGAAATGCTGGCCACAGCCCATGTGTCCTACGGTATATACTGTTCTGAGAGGTCACAGGGACAGTGGTGTTCACAAGGGACGCCACTTCCAGAAACCAGGTTTCTTTAGCCTTTCTCCTGCACCTTCATCCTCTACTTCCCAGTAGCATATCCTAGTCCTTCCTCCCAAGATTGCTGCCTTCACAGGATGTGGGACATCCTTCTGAGCCATCCATCCCTGTCCTGTGCAGCAAGATCCTCTGGTCATGGCATTCCACAGCCCTGAACCTGTGAAATCCAGGCACTCAGTGCACAAGACAGGTGCTCAGGCCCCTCTGGCTGCATGTCCCACTCATCTCTTGAGTCTGCCCCAAACACTAAACCAGGTCTAAATGGGGTATCACCATGTGCATCCTCGCAACTTCCTGTGCAGGAGCTTCTTCACAGTAGAGTGTGGAGCTGGTTCAAAAACTGCAGGGTGCACCTAAAGAATGGCCTCATGGTATACACCATTGCTTCAGGTATAAAACTCAGTTCACTAATATGAAATCCATGATCTCCAGTATTTGAGATGCAAAAACAATGTTGTTAGCTGCTGGAGCTGTTACCCTTTTTAGGAGAGCCACTAACCACAGCACTAAATAGGTTTTTAACCCCTTTTAGCTTTTAACAAATAAAATAATAAAATACATTGGCAGTTAATAGCTTTTAACATAGCTGCTCAATTGATATGTTCATACCCTTGCTGTTGGACTGCCCAGGCTGTTGGTGCTTCCCTGCTCAAGCTCACAGCCAGCTGCAGTTGGCTGTAGTGGTATTTTCTTGGTTCTTGCCAGAGAACACTCAAAGGGCTGTTTGCTTGGTAAATGCTAACAGGGCTTCAGAAGAGAGATCCAGGGAAAGATTCTTCACTGTAAGAGTTGAGTGGCATTGGAACAGGCTGCCCAGGGAAGTGGCAAAGTCACAATCCCTAGAGAGGTTTAAGACCTGTAGATGTTTGCTCTTGTGGACATAGTGATAGACTCAGCAGTGTTGGATTAATGGCTGAGGTCTGATCTTTAAGGCCTTTTAAGCCTAAATAATTCTGTGATTCAATGATCTGATAGTTAAAGAAATTCAAATCTCTGTATTTGACATACTGCTATTTTGCAATATCCATACCAAAAACAACCTTCACATCTTGTTCCCTGAATTGTCAAGCCAGGACAATTGTGGTGATGATTTTCTTGGGACAGAAAGTGTATAAACCCCAGTTCACTGTTACCTCAGAGCCTTCCTCCAGGTCTGAACAAACCTTGTTCTTTCCACTTCTTACAGCCATAGATGTCCAATTCTGGAGGCACTTTGTAAGGCTATCTAAGCCAAGTACCAAGAAAACTCATGTCTGGAAATCGATCTGCAGCTATTGCATTAATTTATTTTTAATTGTACTTCAGTCACCAGAAAACTTCCAGGTGTTCTGGATACAAAAGGTGTCATCATTTCCTAGTGCTCTAAACCTGCTTTGTGGTGGTTATTCACCTCTGACAGTGAGTGTTGAATGAAGAAACACAGTATATACACAGAAGCAGAGAATCTACATAGTAGAAATTTACTCTAATTTCAACAGCTGTTTCTTCCAGTAAGCTGGTCTTTATATTTGCTGACAAAGTAGTTTTTACTAATTACAATTGTAATTTTACAATTACAATTACTGGCATAAAAGTAAGTAACCGCGTCCCATGAATTATGAGTGTGAAAAAAAAAATAAATACATTCTTGAGATACATTCAAGAATCCATTCTTAATGCTTCAAATGCTGATTTTTCAGACTTGATGATTTCTCTGAAGCTCTAGGCATTAACATTCCGTTGTTGGTTTGTAGAAAACAGAAAGAACCTTTCAGTATAGGACTTCCAAAACATAAGAAACACAAAAGATTAGGGGAAAAAAAAAAAAAGACAACTAATAGGGCAAGATTCACAGCAAGGCTATGGCATTTACCTATCCTGTCAGGACACAGATATTTGTGGTTTCCATCTTGTCACATAATCTTCCCAGGAAAGGACTACAGAAGGTAAGAAAGCAGCGATGACAAGTGATGAGTCTTGTTCCCATCCTGAAGTTTTTATCTGCTGTTGAAGCAAGTTACCCTTAGCAATCTTAGCAAATCATCAGTGAAGAGTTTTTGGCAGCGTTTTGTACTGTCAATCCACAGAGCTGCAAGCCGACTTTTTCCTCCTGTGGATAAGCAGCAATAAGAAGAAAACAGAAGTCTTTGAAAGACACAGAGGATTAAAACAACTGTTAACATTTATCCTTCATAAAAGGAGTTGATCAAATACAAAGCTGAAAACACATAATGATGCTTAAGAAAAAGCAGTTTTAAAGAGCACTGGATACAAGGGATAGCTGAACAACTCCCTTATACAGACTTCCCAAGGCTTCCCACCAGACATAAGGTGTTGCTAGAGACAAGATATTAAGCCAGATGGACTTCTGATCTAATAAACATTCCAATGTTGTCATCATTTGGGGTGAAATTTGACAGCATGCCCGACACAAAGGCAAGTGTGGACAGTCCTCAGTAAAGGATTTAGGATAGAAAATTGCATGGATGTGCAGTTTACCGTTTTTGTACCAGCCTTTCTCATTCAGGCTTAAAAGTTTAGCCAAATGCAGACATTGGTGAGAGTCTGAGTGAGAGATGCTTTCCAGTGAAGTCAGACTTTATCTGCAGATCAGATGTTGCACTGCAGTTAGCATCACTAGGTGGGCCACAAACTTCACCAGCAACACCTAAGCTGACTTGGAAGATGCCAGTGTGGTTCAGTGTTGGGTCCTAATGGGGTTTTTGGTCTCTTCACTGAAACTGCCAAGAAATAAAACCTAAAAAAAGTGGTCCTGACTGTGGTGATGATTTTCTTGGGACAGAGAGTGCATGAACCTCACTCCAAGTTTCTTCTTTTAGCAGGTTGTCTTCAGTGTCTCAAGATTGGGGGTGGCAGCATTGTGCTGGAAATCTCCATGATGTATTGTCACAGCCCAACTCCTGTTATTTATGTCTTCTGGCACTTGAGTGCTGCTCCCACACTCCCAGGCAAGAACATTTCCCTCTGTGCCCACAGTCCTTCTGGCACAGCACTATGGCCAGCTCCAGATAGAGACACACCCTGCATTGCTTGTCCCACAGCCATCTACACCAGAACACATTAAATTTTTTTTTCCAGGACTCCCTCCATTCCCACAGACTTGGATTAGCTGCAGGTCTCATTCCTGGGTTGCAACACAGGGACCAGATCAGCAGATCACAAGGTGGTCACCACCCGCCCACTTCCATTTTCAATTTCAGGTAAAAAAATTACAAGAAATACAGAATGTTCATAGCTTCCATGATATCAGAAACACCATCCAAAGGACCTTTTTCTGTTCCTTTTCAGACTGAACTGGATAACAGTGAATTTACACCCTACCTTTGCCATTCTTAACTACAAACACTCTTTTATCCATGGGGGTGTTGAAGAGAAGACTGAGAAAGGTCTTTTTATAGCTTTGTGCTGTCCTGCACTCTGTTTGCTTAGATGATAATGCAGAGGCCAGATGGACTGGCAGAATTCTTCTCTTCTTTGTCTTTGCCAAGCAGAGCATGGCTGTGGTGAGATCATCTTTGCATGCTGCTGTGATGTCCATGAGCTTCCTGGGAAGCAAATACAGCATGCCTGCTTCAGCCTTAGCTCTGTTTGGCTTCCTGTGTTCTGAAAACTTGGCCTGTTAGAGGCTGGTGGGTTACTGAAGGCTTTTTAATTAGTGTGGCTTGGCAGCACCTGGCCATCTCAAGGAAGTGTCTGGCACAGTGGAAGACGCTGCCTGACTCCTCCATGGCAGCTTGAGACTTTTCCCAGGAGTCACTAAATGCTCCAAAGGCAAACAGAAACTTCAGAAAGATGGGTCTGTGAAACCTGAGCTGGGCTCCTTAAGGCTGCAGACTGTGGGTCAGTTCAGGGAAGGGGCAGGGCACTGAACTGCAAAAAGACTCTGTGTGTGTATATCCATGGCTGTAGCCTGGGCCATGCAGAAGGGAATGCTCCCTCCTTCTCACTGCTGGGGGAGACTTCTTGATGACTTTTCAGTTCTCAGTTTGTCTGTGGGGAGTGGCAGCAAAGACTCTGATATGGTGTCTAGACTTCTAGAAATGAGCTGGTGGTGCTATCCTTCTGCAGAAGGCAAAATTTCATCCCTAAGGATGAAGTAAAACATTGTGCCAAAACAAATCTAGGCTGTGTGTTCTTTCTTGGGTACCCAGAGCCCCAGAAAGTGGATTTAGCCAGCCCAGAGGCTTCTCATAAATAATGTTTCATAAAGGGGCTTCTCTACTGAACTAAAACTGAACTAAAGTTCAGTTTCAGGAACTGAAACATTATTCTAGAGATAAATAATCCAAATAAACACCTTCATTTGGGTGTTCAGGGTGTTTCATGGGGATTGTTTTCAACACTGAAGAAAAATCTGAGAGTACACAGACGGGCTATTTAGTCACCTGGTAAGTCTTTCCAGGCTTTTCCTATGGGGTGGGAAGCTGTCTGCAGGAAAACACCCAAAGAGGCAGGTCCACAAACACCGAAGACATCCCAGGAACTGTTGGCACACTAGGGCTGAGATACCAGATGTGATGGGAGGCAAATGACTCTGCTAATCCTCTCCTGTCCTCCCCTCAGCTCCACCACCCGTCGCAAGGCTTCCGGTTCGGCACAGTGCGGGAGAGCAGCGCAGAGGACTACGTGAGGCAGAGCTTCCCCGAGATGCACGAGTACATGCGGCGCTACAACGTCCCAGCCACCACAGATGGGGTGGCCTACCTGAAGTGAGCCCCTGCATGCAGCACCACACCTGTCCCCCTGGCCAGCTGTTATGATCTGGTTGTTAAAATTGTTACGAGAGATTAAGGTGAAAATGAGGCTAAAGTCAATAGTACAGATTTTATTTAATAATAAGTGCAAGACAGAGAGAGAGAGAGAGAGAGGGAGAGAGAGAGAGGGAGAGAGAGAGGTGGTGGTGATGATGATGGTGGTGGGGAAAGATAGTGACAGACAGACATACGTAGTAGGAAATATCACCACTCCATGGATACCATATCCCATTGATCCTCTCCTCCCCAGTTCTGAGTGTCTCACAAAACATGGGAATTCAATAGATTAATGCCCATTTAGGCCAGGTGGGAATGCCCAGCTGGGTGGGAGGGTGCCATCAGACAAGGCCAGTGTATAAACTCCTGGCAGGTTGCTGAGCTTGGGAGCCCTTCATCCGGCAGTGAGAAACATTCAGAAAAAATCATCCAGTCCAGGCAGAAGTTGCCAATGAGGTTCCTCAGTGTGCTGGGAGGAAAGAAGGTTCTCAGGAACCTTAGTTTATTATTAAAATGTATAAAAGAAGCATTAGACTGGTAAAAAGTAATAAAAGCCGTCTTGCTTTACAGAATCATGGGGTCAGTGTGCCTCAGAGACATTTGTGCTTTACAGTCTGGGGGTCACACAACTCTTCTAAGAAAGAGGGGAGGTGGTAATAAGTCTGAAATCATTCATTCATTTGATCTTAGAAGTTGACTGGCAGATAGCCTGAGAACTTTTCACCAGAAGTTCTTTCCTGTGGTTTCCTGTTTATATATTTTTCCCCAGACCCATCCCGTTGATAATTAAGACACATGGCATTTCTTTGAGTCAAATGGAATTAATGGATTGAAATCAATGAAGTAATCACAAGAGAACATCCAGATTTTAAGGGGAAGCCCCGGGATCAGATGAGAACAGGCACTGCAGCTGTTCTCTTGTATCATTATTTTATCCAAACATGCACTTCAGAAATGATTATTTTCATAAAATTCAATCATTCTGTTCATGAAGACAACACAAGGAAAAGATAAATTGGGTGAAGGAAATAATTTATCTCATACCCAAGGAGAAAGGAGGAGAAATGCCTTTGAATAAGTTACCTTTCTGTATTCTTGTTCTAGTATCTCCCAGTCTGATATCACAAACCAAGACAGCAATTTTTGATCTCCTCCACTAAAGCCTTGTGATTACTTTCAATTGAGTCAAAGTCCAGCATTTTATAGTGATTGTTGTCATTCAGTACAATAGTATTTTGTGGGAGCAAAATAAGTCCTAAATTTCTTTTAATGCCTAAAGTTTGCATTTCATGCACAATTCTCTCCTTCAAAATATAAATCAGTTTTCATTTTAAGTGCTGATGTGCAAATAGCAGTCCCTGGTCCCTGTTTTGATACAGTAATCTTCCAGAAAACTGTTTAGACAAATGTTCAGTGTCACTTGGACTGTGAAGTGATTGTGTTTTTGACTACAGGCACGACCCAGAGAAACTCGATGCCTTCATCATGGATAAAGCACTCTTAGATTATGAAGTGTCAATAGATGCCGACTGTAAGCTCCTAACTGTGGGAAAACCCTTTGCCATTGAAGGTAATAACCAGTTTTATAATACATTGCTCTGCTCCTCATGTGCTGAATTTGCTTTGTTGTATTGTAGTATTCTCAGTGAAAATACAGAGGTGAAACTGAGGAGCCCTCGCAGATTGCTCTGCTCAATCCTCAGTGATTGAGAAGAACAAAAGCTTCAGCCTTTTCTTGTTTTCTTTTTGAGATCTCATATCACTTTTACCACCTGTTTCACAGTCAGGTGGAGCCTTGAGCAACTTGGTCTAGTGGAAAATCCCCCATGGCAGGCATTGGGAAGAAATGATCTTTAAGATCCCTTCCAGCCCAAGGGACTGATTGCCCCTATGATCTGTTGCCATGCTCTATATAGAAATTATTTCAAATGCTCAGACAGTATGTCTCCAGACAAGTAGGGGGCAGAGTCCATTTCCCTGCTCACTATGAAATAGAGGCCCCTGAAATGAGGCTTCTCTTCTGCCAGCTCTCTTTGTTGACATGCGTTCAAAACGCAGTTCAAACATGCTCAAAATGCGGTTCTGCAGTTTCACTCTCATATAAAGCAGACAAATACTGTTCCCATTTTAAAGGTCAGCTCAAGATTCCCACTGAATCTGTAGTTAATTGAGAAGGGAACCTGCCCTGGTGCTTGGCCTCCTGCAGCCTTGCAAAATTAGCAAGGACAGCTCAGAAGGCAGCCTGGAAGCAAGACTGGTGTGAAGCTGCTTCATGGATGAACACATGGGCAGCAGACTTTAGAAACCTTTTTTGTGATAGATGGCCAGTGAAAAGGACTGGTGCTTCCACTTTCCTCCCCTCCAAGGGCAATCGCTCCAGCTGCTCCCATCTCACAGTAAAACAACCTCCTTCAGAAACCTGATAAATCACTTTCAGAAAGGTCAGCTCTGCTGAAATAAAACCAGAAGTTTCCACAACTTCAAATCAAGTAGATTAGATTTCAATATAGAAAAAGAAACAAACAAATAGACCCCAAACGATATGATTCTGTATGACTGGACTTCCTATCACCTAATTACAAAAAAACACTATGCTGAAAATGTGGTATTTATGAGTCCTAGCTGTGCCAACTCTGAAACAAATCCTTTGACATGAGCAAATTTATTCAGATGTAATTACAGGCACACTGTAAAAAACTCAGCAGCAAGAGAGACTATTGCATTTTAAGAACACTTACAATCACTCACTGGAAAGTCAGCCACTGTCCTGGCAAATTTAGCACTTGTCTGTTTGAAAGGGTTTTTTTTCTTTCTTCCTGTGTTGCTATAGCTTTTTTTAAGGAGACAGTCTGAAATTCTGAATTTGATTTTGAAAAACAAAAATCCACAGTGGACTAGAAATGAATCTCTGCAGGAAATTGACATGCAACTGCATGTCTTCAAGGCATCAGTTATATTCATTTAGAATTTCTGAAGTCAAAACCCAGATTCTGCAAATAGAAAATACCACATTCAGAGTTACTGAATTAATTTTCACTTACAGTAAGTCCTTTACCAGCACTTTAACATGGTGAAAGACAACACAGTGGCTAAAAACTGCCTTTATTAGTATCTGAAAGTCCCTGTCAGTGCCAGAGCAGAAGTGCACAAACTGAAAGCACAGCCCTTGGGTTTTAAATTGCCATGTGATGACAATGGAGATGTGGTATATATTTACATGCATACAGCTCCTCATCAGAAAATGTGTAGGAAGAAAATGTCACATCTAACACTGCAGTCACATCCACTGCTCTGACAATGCAAGGGGATCACAGAATGGTTTATGTGACACCGGGGCCCTTTTGCATGGCTGAAAGAGTCCATGGGAAGGGCATGAAAAGGTCTGTGTTTCTAGAGAAAATATCTGTTCATCCATTGCCTTCATTTTAAGTTTTTGAACCTCCAGTTTTACGCATTTCTTGTGTGGCCATATTAATTTTGAATTTGCTTACTCTGTTTATGTTGGGTGACCTTATTTTGCACAAAAAAAGGCCTTATCTCAGCATTCTCAGACCACAGTAAGCCAGGTTTGACTGGCTGAAACAGAGTGCCAGCTTGCTCTTCCATGCTGAAGTGAACATACTTCAGCAAAAAACCAAACAAGAAAGAGAGAGATGATTATACTGTTCTCCCTTCTAGGATATGGCATTGGCCTTCCCCCCAACTCTCCGCTCACCTCAAACATCTCTGACCTGATAAGCCAGTATAAATCCCATGGCTTCATGGATGTTCTGCATGACAAGTGGTACAAAGTTGTTCCCTGTGGAAAACGAAGCTTCGCTGTCACGGAGGTAAGCAATGAACTCGGGTCCTCTAAAGGAGGCTTTGTGCAAGCTGACCATTATTTCCCCTCCTCTCTAAAGACATGCTGCCATGGCAGGGATGGCTGGCAGCTGAAGGGAAGGAGGGCACTTTGAAGGCAAGAGCTGCTGACCTGGGCAGCATCCAGACCAGACCAGGAGGAGCACATCAGTGGGATTGTGCTGGTTCCTCTGGACACAAGGCAGGGCATGAAAAGGGCAGCAAAAATCCTGATCTGGCACAGTGCATAGCAAAGCTGTCTGATTCTACTCAACTGTGTGTGTATCACCATCCACAGAGAGAGGGGGAGCTCAGGACATCCCAAATTTTTAATACACCCTGACCACTTCCCAACATGGGAGGCAGCTACCTGTACCAAAGATAGGATTTCAGGCTAGAAATTGTCTGCTAGGACACCATGCCAAGAAGAGAGGGGAGGTAGGTCTCACTTCCACATAAATCTATGAGAAATAGAAGTAAATCTTCATGGATATACATCCAAGTACCAGATCAGAGGAGTTAAGCCAGCTCATGGCAGCTGAAGAGGTAGGCCATTATTTATGAGAAAAAGGTGAGTCTTAGCAGAATAGCAGTTTTTCCTCGGGTTCCCCAGACTGTCAAGTGAAAAAATAAGATAAAGTATTGAGAAATCAAAAGCACCAGCAATGTCTGAAGCTTATAGCCTACTCTTTTAGCTCCAGGTCCTCCAGGAGGGATAGATTATGTATTCTCACAGATACAAAACAGAACTCTGCTGTCTCCTTCTCAGAGTGCTCAGCCAAATGTCAAACACACACTCAGTGTTCCCCAGAGAAGTGGCAGCATTCTCCTATCAAATAGAAGCTCAGTTTCCTGTGTTCTGACTCCCTCTTTTCAATGGTCACCTGCAAATGTCTGGCTCCTGACTAAATCACTAGAAAGTTAGCATTTTTTAGAGATACAACAAAGTAAATCTTTATTTGCCATTTTTAATACATAATTTCTTGGGGTATTTCTACATGTCTTACTACATTTTTTACTTTTGCATTATGCTTGTGTCAATAGGAAATAAATTCTGTTTTAACATAAGACATTCACAGAAGAAAATTCAGTTTACTTTCATCCAACTTACTAATTTTTTCTTTCTTTTTTATGTGATTAATTCAACACAAGAAAACAAACAAACAGAAGTGTGTATTCACTGCTCTTTCTGATTTAGCTTATCTGGAGATTGTATTATCAAGTAAAAATTGTCTTTTTAGAATAGCACTTCCTTCTATGACTTCTTGTTAGTCTACATTTTAACAAGTCTTTTGAATTAAATCTCAGGAAAATTACAAGGTATAAATTAATGAGGTAATGGTATAAATTACTCAACGTTGTTTAATACTCAAAATTCTGACAGCAGAGAAAACTTACCTTCCTAATAATTCTCTAGTGATGTGACAAAAGGATCTTCGTCTGGTCATGTCTCACCCCACAGCATTCATTTGGGGCTGTATGCTCTCTATTTTTAGCCATAGAATAAATTCCAGTTAAAAGTACGATTTTAATTAGTACTGCTTTTCTCCTGGAACATATGGTTGAGCTTCAGACTTAAAGAGCTTCTTTAAGTCTGTAGAGCGAGGTGCTTAGATCACCTGGGAGGAGCATGAGATGATCCATTGGGTGCTGGAGTAAAGTATGAGACCCTGAGTAATACCTACCTATAAAAATTGTAAATAGATGTTCATAAATGGGAGTCCTTGCTCAACACATTACCAATAGAGGTGGATGATCAACACAAGATTCCTCAAGGCCTACCAACAAAGGGAGAGGAGGTGGGACAAAAATCTGCTCCAGTCTTTAAAGGATAATTCAGATTTTTCCCTCCTGTAGATAGTCCCATGGAATTCCTTTTTTTTTTTTTTTCTTTTTTTTGCTATTGAGTAGGTTTTAACCACAGGATTTAAGGGAGGCCTTAAGCATATGGTCATTATGACCTTAAGCACAGGTCATAGCTGGAGGACATATTATGCTTTACCATAATTATGTCTTTTGAGTATAACCTCTGTGTGAAGTCCAGAAAGAAAGGCAGGTGTAGCTGCTTCTTCCAGGCAGGCTGTCTGACCATAGTCTTTATTCAATCATCAGCTGCACTACTTCAACACACACAACTCAGTTTTCTGTTCAGAGACTGAAGTCCAACTAGGCAGTTCAGGTGTCTGAACTGAAGGACTCAGTTCATGCAGTCCAACAAGGCCTAGTGCAAGGTCCTGCACCTGGGTTGGGGCAATGCCAAGTACAGATACAGGCAGGGCACAAATAGAGAACAGACTGAGAGCAGCCCTGGGGAGAAGGACTTGGGGCTTTGGTGGAATAGAAGCTCAAGATGACCTGGTAGTGTGTTGTGGCAGCCCAGAAAGCCAAAGACATCCTGGGCTGCATCAGTAACAGTGTGGGCAGCAGGTCAAGGGAGGTGATTGTGCACCTCTGCTCGCTCTGGTGAGACCCCCACCTGCAGAGCTGCATCCAGCTCCAGCATCCTCAGAATAAAAAGGATGTGGCGCTTTTGGAGGAAATCCAGAGACCACAAAGATGATCAGAGGGCCTCTCTGCTCTGGAGCCAGGCTGGGAGAACTGGGGGTGTTCACCTGTAGAAGAGAAGGCTCCAGGGAGACCTTAGAGCCCCTTCTAGTGCCTAACTGGGATCCAAGAGAGCTGGAGAAGGACTTGGACAAGAGATGGAGTGACAAGATAAGGGGGGAAGGCTTTAAGCTGCAAGAGATAGATTTAGATGAAATAAAAGGAAGAATTTAAACATTTAGGTGGTGAGGCCCTGGCAGAGGTTGCCTAAAGAAGCTGTGGCTGCCCAACCCCTGGAAGTGTCCAAGGCCAGCTGGGACAGGGCTTGGGGGAACCTGGTCTGGTGATTGTCCCCCATGGCAGGGTGTTGAAACTAGATGTCTATAAGGTCTCTTCAATGCCATACTATCTAGGATTCTGTGAATCTAAAAAGTCACTGAAAAGGTCCTTATGCAATCAGAAGGTGAGCAGAAGCAGAATACCACTTGCAAGCCTGTGCCATTTGTGGTGTGAGCTCTGCTATGTCCAGATCTTCATTTTCCTGAGTTGCCTCACTTTTAATGCATCTCCTACATGCATCCCCTCTTCTTCATCCATTCCTTTTGGCCAAGAACTTGATGATTTTAGAACCTGCAATTTCTTATTTGGGAGAAATTTACTAAACAGCCAAGCAGCAAACACTCTCCAAAGCACAGGATCCCCACTGTTACAGCAAGAAGCACAGGAATTAGTCTTGGACTTACCTTCATGTTGGTTTGTATCCTTGACTCCTATACAGCCCAGAAATCTCCATAACTTAAATCACTGCACTCAGTCACAGTAGTATTCTACAGATTCACTGAAGTGTGTACAATGCTCAACGCAGAATGATTCATTTTTTTTAAAATGTCTCACCTTCTCAGTGAGTAGTCATTCACATGGATTATATACCAAATTGAGACCCAGCAATTGACTTTTCATAGCAAGAGTAAGGCTTTATATTCTTGTATGTCTTTTTGATAAATTTGGTCTGTGACATGCTGTACCTGTTGACCAAGAGTAATGACCCCAAAATGGGAATATATGTAGGTGAAATACTGATCAGTATAGTCTTCCAATTGGTGAGATATCCATCCTCCATTTTTGTCATTACCTCTTTAACTGTACCTGATTCTTATCCACCTGCCACTCCTGCCCAGCGAAGTTAATTTTTCTACAGATTTGTTTTGAGATCCATCTTCCTACTCACAGTTTTTTACTGATCTTATACTGGGAAATTATATTTCATGTGGCAGAACTCACTGATAGCTCTTCCCATCTCTCTCTGTCTGGCAGTGAACTTTGCTCATTCTAAATAGCATATCAAAACAAAGTTCTCCTGGAAAGAAATTATTCAGCCTGGAGCTAGAGGGTTTGCAGTGATTCTTCAAGCTGGGAAACCAGTAAAGATGGTTTCTTTTCTTAAAGTGCAGAGATCAGGTGCACTTGACTCCATGGTTTTGTATGAACCTCTCCAGCAAAGCCACTTACCCAAGGCATCTTACCTTGGCAAGCATCCAGTGGATCATTTATAGGGGATGTAGCTAACTTGGGCTTGGAAAGAACACTGCAGTGAATTGCACTTTATCTCTCCACTTCAGGTAATTGTGGATGGCAGTGGTTGTTCTTGGTGAATGCTAGCCTCTAGCAATATTGCTTGAGTACTCTTGGTTTAAAATTGTCATATTCTAGTTTCAAAGGAATGCCTTTGCAGAAAAATTGCTGAGTTCCCTACTTAGGGTGAAATGTGGTGCAGGAGGGATGAGGGGTTGACAGTTACATTTGCACATCATACCTGGACATAATCAATGTAATTTGTTTTTATTTTGCATACAGTACAGTACTCAGCCCTTCCTCTACCCTACTGTTACTCTCACTAATGCCTCTTCAGAGGGAGACAGGCTCTTGGGACTTGCCTTCCCATCCCATTAGCTCCACCCAAGCTCAGAAGAGACTGCAGAGGGAAGGTTTCTGCAAAGAGGGTGGAAAATCACCAGTGGATGTTTCCTAGAGGGGAAACATCCTAGAGATGCCCCATTCCTGAAAGTGTTCAACCACCCCTGGAAGCATCCAAGGCTCCAGAGCAAGCTGCCATAACTGAATATGGCCCTGCTCATTGTGGGGCAGTTGGACCAAGTGGCTTTGAAAGATCCCTTTCAACTCAAACCAGTCTGATTCTGTGATTTTTGGGAACCAAAAGCTTTGCAGTTTTCTGCTCCTGGCAACAAAGCAGTTCTGGAACTCAGCCAGCAGGGCAGCAGGCAGGGGTATTCCTGAAAGGCAAAGTGCCTGCAGTCAGTGGGTTTGGCTGCTCAGGCCAGACAGTGATAACCAGGGCAGTATAAAAAAGAAGAGCCCTTCCTGGTCCATGCTTTGGGAAAAGTTAACTAATTGAGTGTACACACAGTTTCATAGCTTTTTAGCTATGTTTTAAAAAAATGATACTGTAGAAACTGTATCTTCTGTTTTACTTGAAAGGCTTATATATTATCCCTTTTATACTCCCAGTGGTCACAGGGCAGCTGGAACTCTAACTGACTGGCAATTCAGTCAGATAACAACCAACATATGGAATAAAAATTTATTATATTGCCACATACCATTATCCTAGCTATTAATATCAAGAACTTGCTGATGCTTCACACAAATGGTATCTAACCTGACATTTAAAATAACAATATATGAAAGCACATAGACCCTGTCAGCCCAAACTGACCCTGTCACTGAAGTCCCATTGCTTTCCACAGTGGTCATGCTGGGGAATGGGCAGAGTGCTGTGAACCTCCTCCCAGTGCCTGAGGGACAGGTTTATGCTAGCAGTGGGGACTGGTCCTTGGCCACAGCCTTCTATTTGATCCAGCCCAGCCACACTGCAAAAATAAAATCCTTCTATCTTAGAATCGTGGAATAATTTAGATTGGCAAAGACCTTAACAATCAGTGAGTCCAACCATTAATTCAGCACTGCCAAGTACACCACTAAATTGTGTCCCCAAGTTCCACACCTTTTAAATCCCTTCAGGGATGGTGACTAATCCTCTCTTCATCTCCCATATGGATTTTGTCTCAAATCTCTGAAGGAACTTGCTTAGACTCTCTGTGTCTTGTGCCTGAATTTATGATCTTTGACCTCAACATCACTCAAGAGGTGCAATCAGACAGTGCCTCATTCATCTTGCCATGATTTCACCCAGTTGTCATCTAGAAAACTGTGCCTTTCTGCTCTTTTTCCTAGTCCCCTTAAAGGTCAGTCAAGTTTCTTTTTTGTTACACCCATTACCTGACAACTCAATGGTGACTTGTCCAACCTTAAAACTCTGGTTTATGTTTGTCCATGGTGCACTGCAGGTGTCAAGGGAAGGCCATGCAGACACTTCCAAAAAGGAAACAAACTGCCCTGTGCTCATACATAGCAGCTGCCCATCAGTCACCTTTCACAGCACCTTGCTGCCAGAGCATGGCAAACAAACACAAAGAACAGGGAAAAAAGGTTCTGCTGTACCAAGACAATTTTCTCAGTTTGCACTTATGCTGTCTCGGAAGGAAAAGTCACCCCTCCCTATAGGAGGAACTGGGAATGTTACCAAAAAGGGTCTCACAAAGTGACAGATGTTGCATTGAAAAGGGGTCATCTCAGTGTGGGAAGAAACAGTGGGTTCTGGACTTGCACTGTGTTAAAAAATACTTCTCACAGCAGCCCTGCAGAAAGAGAGTATTGACTCTGTCAACAGAGTCAGGAGATGTCTCCTGCAAATGAGTAAAAGGTTTAGATTCATCCATTGAAACTGAAAACAAACAAAAGAAAAAGGTGACTGTCTAAAGAGGTACTGACAGGGCTTGGAAAATTGATGAGTAGAAAATAAAGCATTTATTACAAAACAGTGTTTTTCCAGTTCTGTGCAAAAGTCCTCACAACAAGCAGGGAAAAAAACTTGTCTTGCCAATGGGAGACAATATTTAGAGTATCTTGAAATTTCTCACTTGAAACCTTAAAGCCATGGTCACCAGTCTTTGCTAAGAATAATCCCCCTGAAGAGATTAAATATGTATTATTTTTAAGCTGCCACTTCTTTGAGAGCACAGAAAACCATAAGAATGAAAATCAAGTGTAAAAATAAGTCTCTCTGCAGCTATGAGAAATGCCACAATATGGAGAGGGGACATGTTTAAATACCATTTAACTGACTAAGCAGAGCATCAGTATCAGTAAGATTTTTCAAGTCTACTGAGATATGTAAATGAGTTTAGAATTCTGCCCTTCATAACCATTTACCCTACTAATTCCTTCTCAACACAGGTGCTGCAAAATTTAACTTCCAAATATCAGCAGACCTTTTTAAAATCCTTACAGGGAAAATGCAATCAAGAAAATACAGCTTATTGTTATAGTTGCACATGATACCCATATTTAGTGTTTGGTTTCAGCAGTGTGTAGCACCAATATCTGTGCTGTGCTGCCAGCCTGCGGATTATCCACAAGAATCTTTACAAGCCTCTAAGTCAGACCACAGGGGTATTTGATGACTTACTCAGTGCAGCAGGGAGAGTAAAGCATTTACAGCCTCCTGTAGTAGGGAGTAACATAGGAATTCTTCCCATGAAAACAAATGCTGAAATCACTACATGCTGTTTTTGTCTCTGCTCCCTGCTCCAAAGTGAACACAAATGTCTGACTGCCTTCTCTACATCCCTTTGCTTCTATTCAGGGTTTAAAAAAAAAAAACAAACAAAAACATGTAACTACAGTGGAAACCACAGGAAGTATTTAGATAGCAATTGCATATATGGGTTGATAAACTGGAAAAGTCTCTCCAAGGATATATACAAAAAAAAGCACATACCTCCTCTTGTATTTGCTGGTGTCCAGAAAATGCCAATTTCCCAATTTGCCAGTGGGAAACAACAAGGCTGTTGCAACTGTTGTGCTTAGCACCCATTAGCAGTAATTATCACAAGATTGACTACATTGTTTATTGCTCCAGAACTATTACATGGCCATAATTGAGATCATTCTCCTAAAATGCAAGGAGCTACCTCCTGGATTTATGATTACAAACTTGGAGCAAGAACTGTATTTTTATCCTGGCTTAATACAGAATACGCCACATGGTGAGCTTTTATCGCTTAAAAAAAAAATAAAAGGAGACTAAAATAAGATATTGCAGTAGAGAAATACATCAGTTTGTTTTCTCTTGCCAGAACACTCCCAACCCACATACCTACTCCCCTGGCCCCTACCCCATGAGCAGAGAGGAAGGAGGAAAAAACAGGGTTTTTCTGCTCTTTCCACTATGCACCTAAAAATACATAAAGGAGCAACAAAGTATTAGGGTTTGCTTCTCTAATCAGCATGAAGCAATGAAAATGAAAGGAGCCATTATTAAATGGTTTCCTTTACTATTTAACATGTGTGTCTCTACAGTAATTATGGACAGCTGATGAATAGCCATTTTACAATGGTTCGTGAATGTGCTCATACTGCTATGTGTAATCACTCCATACACTCCACACTATTAATTATTTCTCCCTTACCTTGTTTTCCTCCCTTAATTTAATCTCAAATATTTGCTTCTACTGTGCAGCTTTTATCAGGCAGCTCTTCCAATGCATTACCTTCTTTATTGCTAGATGAAATATTATTGATGCTTTGTTTTGCCACTTCCTTTCCTAGGAAAAGATGTCTTGTTTGGGACAATTTCAAAAGCCATCCATTACAGGTGAAAAACTCATCCAGCATGACAGTGCTGGAATTTCTTTCACCTGTTTCCAGGGAAGGTAGAAAACAATTCTACAGAGCTGACAGGACACAGAGCCAGACCCTTATCAGCATAAATCAGAGAGGCTTTGCTGAAGACAAGGGATTACTTTTTGTTTGAGGAGCTGGCCAAGTGTACTCTCTGCAGCAGTACTGCACCAAACACTGACCCCAGGATGGAGAAGACATCCCAGCATGCAGAAACCCCCCCTGCAATAGGGCTTTTTATTATTGTTTTGAATGGCTAGAGTTTTATGATATTACATTAAACCTAGTTCCCATGGCAAGAACCACCCACAGGCTGTTACTCTCTGTGACATTCAACAGCTGGAGCCTGGGAGCCTCAGTAGATATGTGTATTCATCAGATGACTGAGCAAGTACATTCCCTTTTAATTATTGTTCTGATTGTTCTTATGTTTACTGTTAGCTCTGCATCTCTAAGTAAGTTGCTGCATACTTTCCTTTGAACACCCTTTCTGGGAAGGGAGCGATTTGCATTAGAGCCTCCTGGAAAACTCACATAAGCACCTTTAAACAGTATGTTCAGCTATTTGGGATAGCAGGTTTTTTTGCTTCTTACAGATACTTACAGATGTGCCATATTCAAAGATGGGCCATACTGAGGTCTTACTCTGAGCCCTCAGAAAAAGATCAGACATGGGACCTCATTCTGATTTTATTCCACCTGGGTTAAAAGTTGGGCTTCGCTGCTGATTAAAAGAAACAGGTCACACAGATCTACAGTCAAACACTTTGGTTGTTGAGAAGTGTAAAACATTGTCACCTGTCACCCTCCTGTGCCCCTAACTGGAAGGACAAACTATGGGACAGCAGGTTCTCATCAATAAGAAATTGTGGAGAGGCAAGTTTTGCATTGAGGTTGAGTTGATGCGGTCTCCATATCAAAAAATCCTTGTGTCAAAACTCTGACACACTTCTACTCCAGAGCCACTTTGCTATGGTTTTTTTATGGTTTCCAGGCTGCAGTGAGTTTCTTTAGAAATTGCTTTTACACCTCCATTATACCCTTCAACACCCTTGAAGTGTTTATTCACTGGTACAAAAATTCTCGTCCTGAAAGTTCTGTTCAGTGTGCTTCGGTACAAGGAGGTTGATTTTGGCAGAGGATCCCCAAAACAAGAGTTCACTGCCAGTGGCAGCATGGGAAAGTTCTCACTCTTCTAGACTGCTGAAGCACTTTTCTTGTAAAAAACCCACAATATGCTCTGTCGTACCATTGTGTTATAAAGAAATAAAGTATGCAAACCAGTATGCAATAGAGAAATACAGCTCACAGTCACCCAACAAAAGTACACAATGGAACTTCCAAACCCTCAGCTGTGGTGAACTCATCAGTTACCAATTTGGTGGCTTAAAATGACCTTAGAACAAGACTTCACAAATATTCTGTGATGTATATTTTGACTAATTCCTATTTCTTTTTCCAGCTTATAAAAATAGTTATAATAAAGCACAATCCCCACCCATGGAGCAAATGAGCACAAGGAACACAAGTCCAGGGTAGCATCATCACAGGTGACACACACCCCTACCCAAACTCTTTTTTTTTCTTCTTTTTTTTTTCTTTATTTTCTTATTTACTTGGGGAATAACATGGTTTAATAGAAAGACACAAATGGAATTTATAATACCGGAAATACTTCCACAGCAATCTGTGGGCAGTAATTTTTTACAAGGGATTTTACTTATTGGTAGAGGCCTGAGAGTAAAGGTACTACATGCATACTTCACCCATACATTGCACTGCAGGTATCTGTGGTACAGATTTCTGCTCTACACAGTTTCTTGGTGTTCAAACATGATTAATGCCAATAAGACAAATTAATTAAGGGCTTTATGAACTACATGAGAAGGGTGGGTTGGTAAAAAAGGTGGGAGTGTTCCTGTTTTCCACAGATGCAGTCAGAGGTCCTAACAAACACACTATCAGTCCTGTTAATGTAGGGAGTGGATGGGTGCCATGTTTGTGCTACTTATTTCATATTTTCTCCATCAAGGGTAAAGCACAAAAAGGGAAAGTTAACAACCAACTCCCAGAAAATATGAACATTAGCTTCCTGCTGATGGAGGACTTGCTTTATAGTTCATTAACTACCTTCTGTCAAGCAGTACTTGCTTTTACAAATGCAAAGACACTGCAAACACTGGGTTCTTATACATGCTTAACACTCCATCTCATTAGGGGAATAGCACCAAATTCCCTGGTGTTTGGCTGATTCTCTTCCCATGACAGATCCTTTGCTCTGACTAAACACCAAGCAGCACACAAAGGCTTTGCTGTGAATTGTATCCAGACTGTTCTGCATTATTTCACCATTGTGTATTCAGTCAGACCGCATTTCCACGTGAGAAAACAAGGCATCTGCTTCAGCACACTGACAGCCTCCTGCATTAACTTTCCCTTTTTATTTTTTTCACAGACACTGCAGATGGGGATAAAGCATTTCTCAGGGCTCTTCGTGATGTTGTGCATTGGCTTTGGTTTGTCCATTCTCACCACTATTGGGGAACACATTGTGTACAGACTGGTCCTGCCACGAATCAAGAAGAAATCCAAGATGAAGTACTGGCTCCATACCAGTCAGGTATGTGCTCTGAAGGGACCCTGTGAAAGTTGTGTGTCTGACTAAGAAAGCCTGGGACAAGAAGAAAGTATAAAATGTTGTAAGAGCACTGACAGTTGGAATTTGAACAGCTGCTTCTGGATCTAGAAGAGGTTGACCTAAGGATGGAACAGGAAACACAAGCAATTTAAATATTCAGTTGCAAAGCTTGCGGAGGGACTTGCACTTGCAGCCTCACAGCTCAGCTCTTTTGGATGACAGAAGCAACTGTGTTGTTATCCTGAACTGGCAAACCAGAACACTTTATCTCAATGTTACAGGTTTCCAAAGCTGTGAGGCATGCAGGAAATGCTGGGTAACCTCCCTCATTATTCTAATGGAACAGAACTGATCTGGGTGTTTGCTCTAAAGGAAGAAGTTACAGCAAAAGTTACAAAAAGAAAGAACTTCCTTTGCTTTAAAGCAGCACAGTGGAAGAAATCTTTTAAAACTAATTTAACACCAAAGATTATTCCCAAACTATTCATCCACCTTTCAGCTCGCCCTTCTTTGGGAAAGTACAGGAAAATAAATCTGTTGTCATGACAAAGCACAGAAAATTGCTTGTATCCTTCAATGTGCAAAATAATTTATGTTCAAGTCCATCAGACAAAGCCCAAATTGTTTACCTATTTATGGAGCCATTTTTAATCTTGCTTTTACTAATTTATGTTCCTCATTTCTCTCTAGAGATTACATCGTGCTCTGAACAGTTCATTTATTGAGGAAAAACGTCAGCCTAAGAAAAAGCGAGTAGAAAAGAGGTAGGAAGTTCTCCATGCCCTAATACACAAACTTTAAAAATTACCTTGAAATTAAATATCTTGTGTCTGGATATGTAGTTATGTATCTAATACACCCCAAAGTTAATAGAATTAAAAAAAGAAAAAAGGAAACAAGATAGAAGTGACAAATGAGGGCGGCAGAAATTAATTATTTTTTCTAGTATTAAATCTAGAAATCTTGATTTTGCATACAGCTAATAAAAAACCCCTCATTGCAAATAGAGGCTTTGCAGTTGAAGTCCACTGCCCTCTTGTTTAGGGAATTAATGACTCCCATGAAAAAGTACAGCAGGTGTAACCAGGGCTCCATGAGGAAGAGCCTGTAGAGGGAAAGAGAGGTCAGGCACTCACATGCCTGAAACTCCTTCAGCTCTCTTCTTTTGTAGAATGAGAAATAAGCTGAGGAGAGGCAAATGCAATCCTTTCAGAAAACATTGTCTTTAGCAAGTGTTGTTGGAGAAAAAAGGAGACAACAACCTTGCCTTGTTTTCATAGCCTGTGTCTTCTGCAGTGGAGACAATGGAATGTACAGCTTCCAGGAACACAAGGCATTGCATGAACTGTGCACTCAACCCTACTGCTGCACTTTGTAAGGACATAGACAGCAACACTGCTTTTCTACAGAGAAGTTCAGGCACAGAGTATAGAATAAAAAAGTCTTCCAGAATGTTACTGGATGTTTGGCTCGACTGAAACCTACAGATGTCAATGTATGTTGTGTTTCTTTGATATTCCTCTGCTACAGGCAGAAAATATAAACAAGTAAGCATCTCTAAGTTCATAAGCTACCTTTATACACACAAGTGTCTAGAAATGCCTGCACTTGATTTCTGTTCATTCCTTCATCTTATCAAACACCGTGTACACACAGCCACTCCTGACTTTTGATGTGTGAGCAGGAGGAGAGGCAACGAGTATTGCAAAATGTTTCCTCCTGCTTCACCCTCCTTGCTGGGTGGAACAGGATGAGATGGTCCATAAGCCCCCCAGGAAACGGCTTAGAAAAAGATCCATGCAAATAATCTTTCAACTTGGGAGAGTGAAGCTGTACCACTGTTCAAAACCTTCTGCCTACATAGCAGTCAGACCACAGGTATGTACATGCACACCCACCCACTCTTCTCACCATCTCAGGGCTGCTGTTTGCACAGAATTGGGATGGATTTAACTCAACAGACCCACAGGTGGGGTGTCCAGCTTGTCATGAACACCGATGTGGCAAGGCACAGCACAGCTCTCAAATCACTTATATTTATCTCATGTAGTTTCATTCCTGCTGGGCACTGAGGAACTCTTAAAAGCACCAAAGATACAGAAAAGAGGTGCAAAGAATTGGCATCATGCTGCTGCTGGTATCCTCATGGTGGAAAACCTATTTGGTTTTTTAAGGTCATAATTTTCCAAAAACTAGGAAAGCCGCTCAGCATCAGTAGCCCAATTGTGAATGGTTTTATTGACTTGGTGAAGCTGGAGTGCTAACTGTGGACTCTGGCAGCTGTTAAAATCAACTGCCCAGACTTGAGAGTCTTCCCATCTTTTATTTTGAAATATGAGAAAATAGCTGATCTGCACAAAAACAGACAACTCTACATACACATCCCTGTTGGGATTCCTTGAGCTCTCTGGAGCATGATTCATGCAGGGGTTGCTGCTCCTGCCTGAAACCTCCCCTCTTGCCTCTCTTCCAGCACATCTCTTGGAGAACACTCCCAGACCCAACCTCCTTGAACAAGTTTCTTTCTAAGTTTCTTTACTGCAGGCAGGTGAGAAAAGTATCCATCCTGGAAAGCAACTGTTTCCAGCAGTGACAGCCCTAAAATATCAACCTCCTTCCTTACCCTGCCCACTGGGAGCTCATACAGAGAGGCCTTTTGCCCAAGAATACCCACAGAAGAGCTCAAGCATGGAGCAGTTTGAAATGCAGCTCCTTCAGAATTTAAACCTCCCTTTATTGAATGATCACACACCAACATGTCCCAAAGGGAAAGCAGGCAGGAAGGAGAAGCTCTTCTCCCACAACACCAGATTCCCAGTTTCCTTAGGTTCCAGTCAGGGGATGGGCTACTCCTCGGTTTGGGAAGGAACCCCGGAAAATGGCCTGATTTGGGAGGGCACCACAGGGAACGTCCCCAGAGAGAACGAGAATGTTCTCTGGAATCGAAATATTTCTGCAGGAGAAGAAATTGAAGCATTTGAAAAATTTCCCAGATGGGAATTTTTGCCCCAGTACAACAATCTCTTAAGTCTCTATGTTCTATCAGGAAGCTCAGGAATGAACCTGCAAGGCTTGTATACACATCATTTGTTTCCATCCCCCAAAGCACGAGCAGCTCCCCAACAAGACTTCAAGAATAAAGGACAAAGTTTTCCCCTGCACCTCTCCACAGCAGCTCTAGGGAGTCTCTTTCCTTCTCCATGAGAGCAAATGCCCGAGCCACAACAGTGTAGTAACATGCAAAGGACTAATACTGTAATAAACATGCACATTGTGACCACAAAAGCTTTCAGAAGGCTTTGAAGGACTCAGATTTTCCTAAGCTGCAGCTGAGTAATATATAACAGAAAAAAAAAAAAAAAAAAAAAAAAAACCAACCAAAAAAACCCCAACAAAACGGTTTTGGGGAAGATGACATTAAGGGTTCTGTTCTAGCCTCTGCTACGGTAAAATCACAAAAATTTGTTCGTTTAGGTTCATGATTTGTGCTTTGCAAGAAAACATAATTCAAGGGATAAAGGAGTAAGATTTCTATGTAACATGTAACAGCAGCCTTATAATTTTTCCAGTAGGATGGCTCACAGGGGAGGTCTGCATACACACAAGAGCAGGCTTTGATTTGGTGTTAACTCTCCTCTCTGTTCAGGGCCCACGTGGGGAACAGCCAGCATGCAGTGTGGAACACAGCCAACCTGGGCAACTGCCACCGAAAAAAATACATCTGTGCCGATGAGGGGCAAAATGAGGTGACAATCCATGAGCATCAGGACATCCCCCTGCCACAGGGGAGGAGAGGCACTCCACCTTCCTTAACTACCAATGGGAAAGCAGAGTCACTCAACGCTGCGAAGACCTCAGTGCTGCAAGAGCTGACAGAGCTGGAGAAGCAGATCAAAATCATCAAGCAGGAGCTGCAACTTGCCATGGACAGGAAATCAGAGCTGGAAGAGTATGCAAGGACAAACAGAACTGCAGAGCCCTAGGCCAGCATACCTGGGCCCTTCCCCTTTTCTTCCTTTCTCCCCTTCCTCTGTAAAATTCGTAACACACTTTTGTAATGCCAGAAAGGGGTGCAAAAATAAAGCAGGCAATAAGCTCTTTGGAGAGCAGAATTGCATCAGCCCACAGCCACTGCCACCCTCCTGGGTCCTCCTCCTTTCACAACAAGTTTCTTACTCTCCTGGAAAACAGCAGCCATTCCCAAGGACTGGAGAGACAAGGAGCATCCCAGTGAGAGTTCCTTGTTTCTCCACCTGACAGTACAGTGAGGTTCCACTTTTTTAGCCCTTTCTGTGCATTAATTCAAAAAAAGATACCAAAAACCAGTTTCAACTGTTCATAGGGAGTGTGTCCCTTTGTTGGTACATTTTTGTTGTGTTCTGTATGGGTCTAGTCTCTGTTCATGTGAAGGCTCCTCACGGATGCCTCTTTATAGCAGACGCTGTTCTGTGTTGGCAGTCCCTTCCCTCCTGGCACAGGCTCACGAGACAAATTCCTGTGTGGCAAACACCACACCATTCCCTCAGCCCTATCAGCACAAATGGAGGTGTGGCTGCTCTGAGGGGAAGGAACTCAACCAGCTTAAAATAACTTGGCAAAAACCGAACCACCACTTCTGTCTGCCTGTGAGCTTAGGCTGGGCTTCCACTCTGTCCCAGAGAGAATCCATGCAAACACTGCACTGGCAGGTGAAGGGATGGGTTCACAGTGGCACAGGGCAAGGAGGAGAACACAGAGAGGGCACTACTGTACATCATTATTTACCTCAAAAAGTGAAGTATCTGCCACTGTGAAACTACTCCCTTAATACTCTATGTCTTAAGAGAGGACAGTAACATCCTTTCTCACAGACTAAAGGGGCTCTGGACCATTATTTATTCAGATGCCAAGGTCCCATCAGAACCAAAAGGAGTCACCTTTGTGAGTGGATGAAGAATGAGAATTGTGGTTTCAGAGGCAATGTACTGAATGGAGCTTGTTCCCTCCTGGGTGATGATGGGAAGGAAGGGTAAGCTGTTCAGCATCTGAATAAACACTGCATCAACCTAACTGACTGTGTTTTTTACATAGGGTTTCTACCAATTTTTAAAAAGCACTTCCCAACACATCCCATATTACAGAGAAAAGGAAAGTTTGTAACACTGTATCTTAACTCTGGTCTCCCAGATAAGTCACCAAAAGTAGTTTTTACCCTCTTGGTATGTCCAGCCACCTGCAGGTATGTTGCCCAGAGTGTTCTTGTTAGCTGTTGTTCAAAGGCTGCAGGCAGAGTGATGAAGATGTTCTACGTCTTTGTACCTCTAACCTTTGAAAAACCCTTGCACATGAAAAGCTCTGCATCTGCACTAAAAGCTGATCACATCCAGACCCAGTCTAATTAGGCTCATCGAGAGCTGATTTTCTGTTCCCTGCTCAGGGCTTCTCTGCTTTTGTGTGTCTGCTCCTTCCAATGCAGTAACACGGGGATGAGAAATTAGGACATAACACACGGAAATGGGATCCACAGGCCTGCACCTTGGTAGGTCTAATAGATCTGGGATGTCAGGATTCCTGACAAACTTGACAGGCAAGGTTACTTCTGTTTTCCCTTCCCCTTCCTCCCTGCTTTAGATAATTACCTTTTTAGGAAAAAAGGGGTTTTTTTGTGTAGCATCTGATGCCTCAACCTCACACATCACATGGTTAGAACAGATGACTATTGCTCTTTTCATTAAAATACTAGAAAAGTATTTCAGTCCAATTTTATAAGTATTTTTATCATGGCTTTTATGTCTTTATCTCTACATACATGAGCCCAGAAACAGATTTTTTTTAAAAAAGGTAATTGAAAATGTTAATCATATCTTAAACAAAAATGTTTTGCTTCAAAGCTACAAGCACCAAATCCTTCAACAAATCAGACTTCATTTAAAAGCAGAAGTATAAACAGAAAAATGTCAACCACCTAAGGTTAGGTGGTTGCTTACTGTTAAGCAAGTGTTACTTCTGGTAGTTGTCTGAGGAACTTCTCCCATGTCAAATGCAGAATAGGGATTCCTCTGAATTGCTGCAGCACCAAATATGCCTTTTCAGAAAAGACCCCCAAGTTACTGCTGCCCAACAGAGACATACTTTGACATGTTATTTTCTTGTTCAGCCACTGCTGCAGCCTGGTCCCCTGGGGACAGAAAATTTTAGGTTGTGGCAGAGGGGAGGATCTGCTGTAACAGAAGGTGCACAGGAGACTGGAGACGAGGCTTTTTCTTTCCTGTCTAAGACACTGAATTTAGAAAACCTGTTCATAAAGAATACCTGTCACCCCTTTACTTTCTTTTACCCCAATATTTACTAGTCCTGATAAATTTTAATTATTTTCATACATTATGTTTCTCGGTGGTTTAATTAAAAGCAGAGAGAAACTCAGTAATTTCCAAAATTAATTTGAAAGAAGCTATTATTTTGAAAGAAAACCAAGACATTTTTCTTACTAAGGGAGAACAGAAGTTTACAAAACTCCTTTGTGAAAGCCATGCTCCTTTGTGCGACTCATGCAGATTGTTTGAAGTATCCATTTCCTGCCATGAGCTGGGGGAAGCCAACCTGAGCAGTGTGCACACAAAGCTCAACTTCAGTAGAAAGGTGATACAAGAGTGAGTGGGGAAGGACAGAGTGGCTTTGCAGCTCTGCTGGGGCTGTTCAGTTCAAATTGCTGTTCACTGCTGGAAAAGAACTTTTGCTGCTGTAGCAAAGCTGTTTGAAGATGCAGACAGTTCGTTCATAAACCAAGTCCTGGTTGTGATGAACAAGCATTTGTACCCCAAAATCCACCAGCAGCATTAACAGACCATTCTTTAGACAACTTGCTGTCAGAACCAGGAGCAACTTTCAGTGAAAGGCAAAAGGCTGCTACTCTCATTCCTTCTAACAGCTCTTACACCTCGTCACAGCACTTGCAGAAATCCTCAGCATCCCAAGTTCCCCTTGGAAAGCAGGATGCTGTGTTCCTTCTCACTTTTCAGGATTCCTCATAATTTGCAAGGCTTTATTCATATATTCTGAATGTTTTCACCAAGATAATAATGAATAGTGTAAGAGCCTGTGATGTACTCCTTCCACTTTGTATCTGGTACTTCCTGCAGGGAGGGGATACAGGAAGGCAGTAGAGATTCCATGCTTCAGGAAAGGTCAACCCATGAGACAGACCTCTGACAGGTGCACCTTCGATGCACATTCCGTTTACAGGTAAAACACTACACCCTAGGAAGAAATGTGGAAAGGCAACAACTTCCCATTTTGATTTTAGGAGCAGACTTCAAATGCAGCCTCCAAGTACAGGGAGCACTGAGATTCTAAGCCACACCACATCCCTGCCAAAATTTCCAGCAGCCATGGCAAAATGACTGCAGAAATAATGCAGAATCCTGGCCCTCCTGTTGTGTCAGGAATAAGGTACCGGGGATAGAGCCAAAGAGACAAAAGTTGTTCTAGTTGAGCATATTTTGAAAGCAGAGGAAGAAGGAATTAATTGTCTCTACTCTAGAAGTTTCAAGCTTGTGAGAAATGTTTCCAAGAACTGGACAAGGGATGGGAGAACAGACAGATAGTACCAGAGGCAAGAGAACCAGAAAAATAAGCCAAACAACAGCTTTAATAAGAACGTGTGCATAACAAGATTAATATTTGTGGTAAAGTTGAAGCAAAGGAGCTGGTAGCAGTCCTTTTCTGAGGACAATGGCAGCAATGCCTCAGCCTAGGGGAAGGTTAAATACATTAACCAGAGATCATCAGTGACATGCTGTTTTCTAAGGGTCTCCAAGATATCTCCTTTCTCCTCTTCTGCATATTTAGATGTGTTTGTTAGAGGCTAGGGAGGATGTTTCCTAGTGCACCAGCCCTCAGGAGTTCTTGCCCTGACTCAGGAAGATACACAGGTACACAAGGAGCTGCTCTGCTCAGTCTACAGATTCAGTTCCTTGGCTTCTATTTGGTCTGCTACTTGGGAAACTCTTCCCTCCCAGGAGCAGAGCCATCCCTTGATAGGATTTAATTAGCATCCAAAGCAGAGCCCTCACATAAAACTCTCACTAATCTCTGCTGCAGCTCAGCTTCCATCCCACCAAGGCAGCACCTCAGTTGCAGATTCCCACCCCGGCAGTATCAAAGTGACAGATAGGAAATTTCCTCCCAGGCACAAAGAGCACACAAAAACTGAGGGCAAGACCAAAGGGACAGGGCCAAGAAAGGAAGCAAGATCCAGAGTGCATTTCTTTTGAGACCCTGAACGCACCTCCAGAAGACACTACAACTCAGGTGGCAGAAGCTGACAGAGGGAGGGAGGCAGCTCACACAAGCAGAGGCTCTGTGAGAGCCTCAGCCAATGTAGATCCTGTGGAAGTCATTGGCCCCAAAGGCAGCGTTGCACTTGGGGCACTTGCGCTGCCGGGTGTCATAGCGCGTCTTCACGCACTCGAAGCAGAAGACGTGGAAGCACTTGGTGAGCACCGCGTCCTTCTTACGCATGTTGCAGCACGGGCACGTCAGGCGGGCCTGAAACACACACACAAACAGAGCTGTGAGGGGCCCTGCAGCCCAGCTGCTGTGCTCAGAGATGTCTCAAGGTGAAGGTGCTTCCATTTCTCAGAAGGACAATGTGGTTTCTTCAGTGCCAAAGTAGAGATGAGGGGTCCGGAAGAAAAGAGTGCTTACACACTGAAGAGTGTGCCTACACACCTTCTGCCTAAAGTGAAAAGGGAACCTGATAGTGTTAGCATTCAGGATCACACATAATCACAAATGATTATATGAAAGTGCTTTATTGAAGAGCTCTGGGTGTCGGGGGTACACATACCCAAATCTGACCCAACTTGGTTTTGAGTTGAACATGTTTTTATATAATTTCCATATTAATTATTAAACTTACATTGTTCTATTGTATGCATCGTTTTTACTCAAACATGGATTTCTCGTGATCCCCCCTCAAACCCCTAAAATTGGTTCTCATGTTCTTTAAACAATAATTATGTCTAATCACATCTAACAATTGTATAATTTATCATATATTGATTACACAGGTGCAGTTTCACATGATCTTTAGCAAGCACAAGGCCTAATATTTCCCAGGATCTACTTTTCCCAGGGCTTGACAAGCCTAACCTTCTTTCTAAGCCCCCAAATTTTCTATGATTTTGAAACTTTTTACTATCAATAGACACAGATACATTGTAGTCCTTGATTTCCTCCATCAGGATCTCATCACAATTGGGAACCATGTCAGGCTTCTTTGTGGTCTCCAGCTTCCTGCGCAACCTAGAAATATCTTCCTGCATAAAAACAGGAGACGAAATGAAGGAGCAGTACATTTTCTATCACAGCTTCTCAGGGACCAAAGAGAATGTCACCTGGGTAAGTAATGCCACCCACAGTTTCATCCCCTAAAATCCAAGGGACAACACAATCATCTGATGCCACAAGAACTTGTCAGTTATCAGCAGAAAAAGCCTGAAAGAGCCAAGACCTGATGAAGCCAAAGATAAAGTGAAACTGGACACCAAGAGCAGTTAAGCTGAAACCCTCTGCAAGCTCAGTGTACAAGGAGAAGGACACTAAAGCAGACAGACCTTGAAGGATTGTGCATAGGATATATACCTCAGCCCTTTTGAAGTTGAACATCTCTTTCTCTCTAATTACTCTGTTTTCCACAATCTCCTCCTGAAAATCATGTAACTTCTTCTGAGTTAGCTCTAGCTGGGCCTTCAGATCATCTGCAAGCTGTGCTGCATCCATAGCCTGAGAAAGAAAACCAGTATAGAAGGACCAAACACAGAAAAACAGCTCTCATGATTTCTAGACCCTTGTTATTACTTTATTCTTAACAAGTTCTAATCATTTAGCTTCAAGATTCCTTTGGGCAGAGCCAAACCCTGGCACACTGCAAAGCACATCACTTAGAAAAACACTAATGATCATCCAAATCTTAATGTATTTTCAGTCTTCCAGCTTCCAGATTTTCTCTATTAAATTGTTTAGAGGCAGTTCTACAGCTGAACTAGACAGAACTGTGAGATACCCATTTCTAACAATCTTCTCTCTTCACTTTTCTCTGCTAACTTGATAACCAAATGCCCTTAATACCATGAATTGTCATATTAAGACAGGTGACTCTTGATGAATTCTCCGCAGCCCCTCTTTGCAATGATATTCCTGCTTTCCTTTCTGCC
The DNA here is from genome assembly GCF_971803275.1 of Cyanistes caeruleus. NCBI lineage: Eukaryota > Metazoa > Chordata > Aves > Passeriformes > Paridae > Cyanistes > Cyanistes caeruleus. Next base: position 14,659,716 of record NC_141732.1, read on the forward strand.
TATTTTAATATAATTTCTGTATTTCTACTAAAACTTAACAACAAAGACAGCATCAACCGTAAGACTTAGTCTTATTCTACTGGTAACACACCTACTTTTTTGATCTTAGGCATTTGTTAAAAGCATTCCCATTCCCCAGCTCTATTTTCCGTCTGCTTATCCCATCTTTCCTACAAAAGCTTTGACCCCAGTTAACTTCATCTAGCTGCTGTCTCTTTCTTCACCATAGGTTTCACAGAAACATGTATGTCCTGCTTCTCCTTATCAAAATAAAACATCAGTCTGTAGCACTTTAATCATAATTCTCTGCAGGACTCCTCAGCTTCTGATATACTCATCCAAAACCAGGGAATACCAGGTTCTGTAATGCCAATGAGAGCTCAGAGCCTTCTATGCCTCCCACAAGGCAGCAGCTCCACCACACAGACCAAGAGAAAACAAAGGCATTGCTCACCTTGCGTTTATTCATTTCCAGGGCCTGTGTTCGCAGACCCAACTCCTTCTCTCCTGTTCCAATACTGTTCTGCAGTAAGTGTTCCTTCTCCTCCAGCTTCCGTACAACCTGCAGCTGGGCATCCACCTTGGAAAGGGAGACAGAAGGAACAGAGGGAATGCTCTGGTTGGGTCTTCAGAGCTGTCACTCAAGCTGCAGGCTAAAACCACCCCTGCTTCCCCATCACCAAGGAGCACACCTTCAGCTTGCCTTTTCCTCCCTGAACAGCTGTGCCTGTATCCAAAGAGCCCTAGCCAGATCTCTCTGGTCAACACTTTAAAACCTAGCAGTCAAATATTTGCAACAAAGATGTCTTAATTTTTGGACAGTGGCTTAAAGACTTGCTGCAAGACAGTGAACAGCTCCAGAGTGGTTCCAAGGATGACAGAATAGAGAGTCATAGAATGGCCTGTATGGAAGCTAAAAGCAGGCAGGGAGAACAGAGCCTCTGTGAAACTAAGTCACACAGGCTTCTCACTGTGGCCTGAGAAAGCATGAGAAAGAATCCAAACAGTCCTTGGTAAAGGACAATAACTTGCAGGTGTTGTTTAGTCAAGGGGTGGTGTTCCATTTACAGTGATGTGTACCTTTAATGACCAATGAGAGTTTTACCTCTCAGACCTTCTCAAACATGTATAAAAGAAGATTAAGAATAATAAACTTTGCTCTCCTGGACAATGCAGTGTCATACTCCTCGCTGTTCCTAATATGGTGTGACAGGCCTGGATTGGAAGGGACCTTAAAGATCACCTAGTCCCAGCCTCCCTGGGGTAACCTCCACTAGGCCACATTTGTCAAAGCCCCATCCAAGCCTGCCCTTGAACGCTTCCAAATACACTGTCAGTAACACAGCACTGTTTCAGTTTTTGCTGAGCAGAACTTACACAGCATCAGGACTTTCTGTGTCTCCCGCTGCTCACCAGCAGGTTGGCTGAGGGTGCCCAAGAAGCTGGGATGCTACACAGCCAGGACAGCTGATCCAGCTGACCCAAGGGGTGTTCTGTACCCTACAATGCTGTGCTCAGCAGTAACAGCTGGGGAAAAGGAGGAAATGGGAGGATGTTCAGAGCTGCAGTGTTTACTAAATAATAATAAAGCATGATGAAGCCCTGCCTTCCTGAAGATGGCTCAACTCCTGCCTGCCACAGGAAGTAATCAATTAATTAATTTTTTGTTTTGCTTGTATGGACATCTTTGCTTTAACTGTTAAACTCCTTTTATTTCATCTCACCTGTTTTCTCACTTTGTCTCTTCTGATTCTTTCCCCTTCCCCTCAGCAGGGGAGCAAGCTTGTGTGCAGCTGCCTAAAACAGATAACTCACAACACTTTCACCTTCTCCACCAGCTCTCTTGTCCTCTCTTGTTTTTCATTACTACCTGTGTTTTCTGTGTCAGAACCTGGTTTGCCATCTCCTCCTTTTCCTCTTTCAGCAGCTCATGGATCTGGTTGGACTTGATACGTTCTGACATCAGCTTAAAGTTGGCATCATCCTTCTCCCTCAGCTGCTGCATCAGGCGGATGTTCTGTTCTTGCATGTCTTCAAAGGCTTGGCCTGTCACATCCATTTCTGACAGCAGGGCCTCCTCCTCCTGCAAAAGAATCACAGGCTCTGGCCAAACTGTGCCCTGGACCCCCTACAGTGAGCCTGAACATTATATTCAGAGACACCAGGCCTAGTGAAGATGAAGGAAGATTCTTGGTGTCAGGGAACACCATCATCCCAACAACCACGTACTCCCTACAAGTCTGTGCCACAGCAGAGATACTCTGGATTTGAAGGTGCAGAGAAAAGATAGTCACCTGTTGCTTGTCTGGCAGAATCAGTTTTGACACAGTCATTGCCGGAGCTGGGAAGAAACCAACTCCCAATTCCCAGCAGCTGAACAGCTGGCCACTGTTACACCACTGATACAGCAGGCCAAAAACTCTACATGTGGACAGCTTGACAGTTTCCAACTAACAGGCTGCCAAGCCCCTTAAACTCACTTTGGACACTTCAGCATTGACAAGGTATTGACAAGAGCAGGTCTGTTCTGTAAGAATCTGAATTCTAAAAACATACACATCAATTCATTGGCTTCCCTCTTACCCTGCTGAGGTGGTCCTGCTCTTTCATTGCATTAAGCCCTTTTTAGGAGAAGGTATGTATTAGTTCTATGCAAACATATTCACTAGATGAACTGAGGAGATAGTAACTCTTAAAAAGAAATTGTAATCTCTTCCCCAATGGCTGATAAAGCAAATTCTCCTCTGTGTGCTTTACCAAGGCCACATTTTTAATTGTTTATCTCATGTTAATTGTTATTAAACATTTCCCACCATGGCCTGCCTGTAATACCCCAGAGCTGAGGGTTGAATGAGTTAATTTGTTGGTGATTCTTCTGCTTGTTTTCTTTCCTTTTTGTAAACAAGGACCAAAGTCCCATCTCTGGCCCATCCAGATGTAAATTCCTTCCCTCTTCCTGGAGGTAACATGAAGGCAGCTCCTTCACAGTTGCTCCAGCCAAAAGAGAACTCATCAGAAACTTCTCACCTGCTTAGCCATAGCAAGTTTCTTCTGTAAATATTCAATCTGTTCCTCCACTGCTCAGATCTTGTGGAGGGCATCCTCATCAGCCATCTTTTTTACTCTCCTTTCTTTCTTTTTCTCCAATTCTTTCACCCTTTGCCTCAGTTCTTCAAGCTACAAGAACCAAGCAGAAATGGCAGTAAACATAACAATGTGCCCTGAGCCTTGTTAAGAGCCTATTTTCCCCAAAATTCTCTGAAACATTCAGGACTGCCTTCAAAGCATGGCAAAAAAAAAAACCAAAAAAAAAACCATGTCATTTTGACAGAGTACTGACATCTCAGGCAGATGTGCCACTGAGATGGGCTGTAAGCCCACGACCTTGACTTCCACACCTTTGAAAATTTCACAGCATCTTTTATCAGAGTAGGGACATCAGTCTCCTGCAATAGAACATGAATGGATATGGGGACAGAGAGCAACTGCTCCTTTAAGGGCATCTGGTCAAGAACCTGTTTCCACACAAGAAGGAGATAATAGGAAAAGGAGGTGTTAAAATAAAACATACAGAGACACAAACCTGGCAGACAAATGGTAAGGGAGGCAGTGATGAGAATGAAACCTGGTCAGTCACACTAAATAATGAAAGCACATCAGAGTGTGAAAATGTTTATTCCATCAAGGTTATCTGAGTGTGGGGAGAAAACCAGAAACAAAATATACAGAGACAAAAACCTGACAACATAAACACAGAGACAAAGAGAGGAAGAAAACCACTCCAGTCACAACAACTGATAGGATTCCAAGAAACCACAGGAAGATCAACCTGGACTTTGTAACTGATGACACTGTAAAACAGGAATGGTTCCTGAACTGGGAGGGCTGTGGAAATCAAGAGCTGTTCAAATCCAGAAGATGCAGGGAAATGGAGATCAAGGATGAATAAACTGGGGTTAGACAGAGAAAGGTATAAAAGGGGCCAGTCCCATGGAAAATATGGGCAGTCAGTACACATTTGTCTGGCTCAGCCTTGCACATGATCATCACAGCCTGTCCTGTTCTATCTTCTTTTTATTACACATTTTCTTAAGTATCCCCACGTAACCTAACTCTTTACCCCATGTATGTGGGCTACACAGAGTAAGTGCTGCCTACAGGTGAGACCTGCTTGTGAAGAAGGTAAGAAGGGCTTGGAACCACAGGGGTCCCAAACAGAGGGACATGCTGGTACTTAAGGGATCTGCAAATGGTTTGGTACTTATGAACCTAGAGATTGTTGTGTGTGTGTGTGCCTGCACTAGCAACCAGTCCGTTTATTCCAGACCATTTCAATCTCTAAGTGACAAAGCTGAGAAGAAAAACAATCCTCAGATCTGAGGAGAGAAACAACACAGTTCTGCTGCAGAGTATCTGAAAAGAAGTTTAAGCAAAAATAAAAACGGAAAAATAACTAGAAATACCTCAGCTTTTGCCTTCTTCTCAGCTGCCATCAGCTGCACTTTGTCCCTCTGCTCTTTGGGGGCTGATCGGTACATATCTAGCAACAGTTTCATCTCCTTCTGTCTCTCCTGGGCCTTCCTGGAGAAAGGGAGACAGACCACTGTGAGAACACAGCAGCAAAGCCACACTGTTACACAGCCAGCATGAGAGCCTGGCAATATTCTTTCCATCACCCACATGGATATGGAGTCATCCTTTGCTCATCTTATGCTGGTAACATAAAACAGCAGTTGAGTACAGACTGGAAAAGAAACATATTCAGGCACATGGGTTGAAAGGCATTAAGTGAGGTGGAGATGAAATATGTATCCTAACAATAAGCTACAACCTATCCACCTCTGCTTTGGGAACCATCAAGGAGTGGGAACACTCACAGTAGAATTTCTATGCTATTGTTATGACAGCAACAAATAAACATTAATTGTCCTACACTTCTGATACCATGAAGTATCTGGTTTGGTAACTCCTGCTCTAGGCTATTGTAGGAAAAACACTTCTACACTGACCACATCACAATCAGATACAGAGGGTGTCAAGAGACTCTCTTGGCTCCAAACTTCAATGATGCCGATCCCGTAACAACAAGAACATGCAAACACCCCAGGCTTGGGCACTGCTCCCACAGGAAAAGGAGAGACAACAACTCTTACTTGAGCTCAGCCTTCAGCTGCTTGATCACTTCAGCCTCCTTCTTTCTTCCCTCTTCATGCTTCCCTTTCTCCTTCTCTTTCAACTCTCTCTCCTTCTCTGATTCCTTCTGCTTCTGCTTTTCCCGCTCTCATTCCTTTTCCTTCTCTTTCTCTTTTTCTCGTTCTCTCTCTTTCTCCTTCTCTCGTTCCCTCTCCCTTTCTCGTCTCTCCCGCTCCCGTTCCTCTTCGTCTCGTCTGGCCTTCATTTCATGAACATCTTCAGAAGCAGCCTTGGGAACAGACACTTGGGCAGAAGGATCATCAGGCTCCTGCTTGACCTCTGCAGGTTCCTCCTTTGTGTCTTCAGTGCTGGACTGGGTCTGGAGGAGAGCGCTGCCACTGCGAGAGCGGATCTGGCATGGAACAGCAAGAGAGATGACCAAGAAAACAAATGTTAAAGTTCTTAGCCAGGAGTCTTCTTTACCCCCTTCTCCTTTGTCTTCCCAGACCTATGCTTCCATGCCTCTTTTCATGGAACACAACATAGCTACAAAGGAAGAATATTCATTTGGTCAAAGGCAGCAGCGAAGTGCAGAGCTCCACAGAAAATTTCACTGCATCCTGAACAGTGTATCAGAAAGGCTGATATTGCTGGCAAGGGTGACAGCGCTCCCCCTTCTCCTAAGCACTTTCCCCTCTTTTCTGGCATTCCTGCTGTGTTACCTTGCTCAGGTCAGATTGGGCCTCTCTCAGTTTGCGCTTGTATCTCAACACCTCTCCCTTCAGCTGGTGGTTGTGATTCTGGAGGCTGCTGATGAGGTGACGCATCTCCCGATTAATTGGGCCTGCAAAAACAGAAATACCTCTGTAACAAACCCCACTTTTGTCCACCTTCTTGGAGACTTTCACGAAAATGGAAAACAAGGTGACAATGGCAAAGGACAAAATAAGATTGTTATCATTCTGCAACACAACAGAGCAGCAGACTGCACCTGCAGAAAAAAAGTCACACCAGTTTTATACGCAACCGTAAGTCCTTGCAAATTCACAGTCCTAAGTTCCCACTTAACATTATTTTTATACCCATGATCCCATGGGAAACCTGTCATGTTACAATAGAAATCTGATTTAAATGCTACTTCGGAAGTAATTTATTTCCTCTGATAAAACTTAAGAATTACTGCTTTGCTATCCAGATTATCCTTACTTGGAAATGAATCCTCCCCCCACAAGTAATTTTTAATAATGTAAAATATCCTGTCATAAACCAAAATGTTAGCAAAGTCTATCTATTATGCAGCATCGAGAAGGTAGTCAGACAACATGGAACTGGCCTCCCAATAAAACAGGTGAAGCGCTTTGTTTTTTGAGATGAAGAGATCTGCCAGAAAAAGTATTTAACAGTAACAAAGAATCAAGCCAGGTGTTCTAGTGCACTGCAGCCCCTAATGGGCATTGGTGGGCAGGTGGTGTTTGTCTTTAGGCACAGCACAAGAACATACCTGCTTGCTCATTGGCAGCAAGTGTCTGTTCAAACTCTATCCTCAACATCTCATATTCTTTGCGGACTTGTGCCAGGGTGTCCTCCAGCTGAATCACCTCAGTGCGTAGCTTCTTGTGAAGGCTGACCTCATCCCTCTGAGAAACAAAAAGGAAGCAGAACTTGGTGCTTTGAACCTTGAGTATCTCTCACCTCACCAGTATAAGGTATCACAAGAGCCTGAATTATTGCCAGAAACATAAATTTCCTGAGCACCCGCAGAGGCACACAGATCCAGCAGTGACGGTCAGTGGCACGACAGAGTTCCCAGGCTGACGAAGCAGAGGTGTTACCTCGATCAGCTCAGCCTGATGCTGGTGTGTGGCACGGGTGCTGTGGAGCAGTGTGCGGGCGACACTGCCCCTGCCACGGCCTTTCCTGCCCTGGCTAGCTCTGCCTCACTGACCTCTGGCAGCGTCAGGAGTGGGGAACGATCTGGGAGCTGTTTGTACCAGACCAAACCTTCAGAGCCCTTAAGCCTTCAGGCCCTGCGGTCTCAGCATGTCATGGGTACTCGGTGGAGGAATGGAGGAGGCTCAGAGTCCAAGAATCTTCCCAGAAACCGGATTTATTAAAGGAACAGGAACAGTGGACGGGGAAGGGACTGGAAAGGTCAAAAGCAGGACAAACTGAGCCAGGAGCACCTCTGTGCGACACAATTTAAGGTGGGGAGGGTACAAACTCAGGGACTAATCAGGGCATCTTAGGGGAGGAGTTGGGGGGAGGGTTTACAATGTTGGGGACCACTAGGGACAATATGTGGGAGGGGCGGCGGTTACAACACCAATGGGGCTTTGAGGAAGGGTTGAGAGGGAAGGAACTAGAAAAAGAGGTGGGGTTTACATGGATTGATAGGGCTCGGGGGCAGGATCAGGGTGATGGATGGGGAACAATCTGGAAAAAGGGGACAGGGTTTACAATAATTGACAAGTGGGTGAAATCAACACAGAACTGCGGGGGGACAACAGGAACAAACCAACGAATTGTATAAATAAAACTAATAGACTGCCTGCAACATCTCTCCCTTTCTTTTTCAAAGAGACGATGTTGCAAACTCGGGGGGTGCAGAAGGCTCAACAAACCAGTCTTTAAGTGATGGAGAGGGAGGGGGTGAGGAGGAAGGAGGAGAAGGAGCATTGACAAAATTAACTTGGGGAGAGGGAGCTACGAGGTGTAGAACCGATTGAACCAAACATCTTTTTAAAACTGTGAATGCAACTAGAACTATGAAAATGATGAAGACAACCCATAAAACAGTCTTTAGGATGGATGCGAGCCATCCGGACAGTCTCCAGCTGGAAAAAATGTTGGCGGCCCAGTCTTCATGTTCTTGTTTTATTTGGTGGACCATGCCTCTCATTTGCTCGATGGTCTGGCAAATGGAGGGGCTCTTTGATGTCAGGTTTAAGCAGCAAAGCCCCTCAAATTCCCTGCAGTCGTGGTTGTGCAGGAGCAGCAGGAAATCTATGGCTGCCCAATTTTGGAGGGTGGCTTGCCTGGTGATTCCTCGTCTTCAAGGAGGTCGCTTAGCGCGGCTGACGTCAAATTTGCTTGTTTTACTACCCAACACTCAAATTGTCCCAATTCTCCAAGGGCTTGAGCAGCAGCCAACCAAGGCAGAAAAACAGACGCTGCTACCCGTTTTAGTTTGCTCCAGTGAAAAATTTCTGAGTCACAGTCTGGATCCAGTTCGTCCAGGCTGCGCTTCCTGATAACCGAATTGTTCTTTTGGCTCCAATTTTCAATTTGGGTCGTGTTGGGCGAAAACAAGGACAGCCGGCCCAGTGTGCACGGCCCTCCGAGAAGGCGAGAGGGGATGCCTGCCCATGCCCGATCTCCACAAATTAAAAATAAACCTTTGGGCAACTGAAGAGGGGTAGGGCTGAGGGTTGAGGGCATCTTCACGTGGGCAACATTTAAGCACCAACTTGCTGCTTGAAACTGATGGTTGACTTGCACCACTTTAGGATAGGGAGCAGGGTCAGAGGGGTAATACCGAAAATGAACACAAAATGACGCCGGGGATGAATCTAAAAGATCAAACTCTTGGGACCCATAACTCGTTGGGTCTCGGGGTCCCGGACCAGCACTGGAGGGCGCTGCTGTAACTTGTAGCTGCTGGTGGATGGAAAATGCCGGGCCACTGGAGGATTAGGGTCGTTATCTGAGCAGTTTAAGAAATTTAATGTGTAAAGGGCTTTGCACAACTGTTCTTGTGGGGTGCAGCCCTTCACCGTCTCTCTTTGACGGACAAGGACATGCTTGAGCGATTGATGGGCTCGCTCAACAATCGCTTGGCCTGTGGGGGAATGTGGGATGCCTCTCTTGTGTGTCACTCCCCATTCTTGCAGGAAATCCTCCAGTTTCCTGGAGGTATAAGCTGGGCCATTGTCTGTTTTAATCTCTTTGGGGACCCCCAGCACAGAAAAAGCCTGCATGAGGTGTTTACATACGTGCTCGGCTTTCTCCCCTGTGTGGGCAGAGGCATAGATAGCACCCGAGAAGGTGTCAATGGAAAGGTGCACATAGCGGAACCTGCCGAATTCTGGGACATGTGTGACATCCATTTGCCATACCTCGCAGCTCCCCAGGCCTCTGGGGTTGACCCCAGCTCCCAGAGAGGGCATGGCGGTGGACTGGCAGTGTGGGCATGTGGCCACAATGGCTCTGGCTTGATCTCGCCTCAGGTGGAATTGGCGGACCAGTCCAGGCACATTCTGGTGGAACATTTGATGACTCAGCCTGGCTTGCTGGAACACGTCAGGGAGCTGAGCCATTCTAACAGGGGCAGCGAGGGAATCTGCTCTTTCATTTCCCTCAGCTACCGGGCCAGGGAGCTCTGTGTGCGACCTCACATGCATCACGAAAAATGGCTGCTTTCGGTGGGAAACGGTAAAAATTAACTTGGAAAGCAGTTCAAACAGCTGCGGATTGGAGACCTCCTTTAGGGCGGCATTCTCTGCCCTAGCTACCACCCCCGCAACATATGCCGAATCTGTGACCAAATTAAATGGTTCAGGGAACCTCTCAAAGGCCCTGACAACGGCATCTAACTCAGCAACCTGTGGAGATCCCTCCACATATTTAACATCCGCTTCCCACCGCTGAGTTTGAGGATCCACCCAAGTTACAACTGACTTGTGGGATGCTCCAGATGCGTCAGTGAAAACTGTCAGGGCTTTGAGGAGTTTTCGACTCCGAATTGATCTTGGAATAATGTTAAATTTAGCATTAAAGAATTTGTGTGCTGGGGCATGGACTGAAACTTGTCCACTGTAGCTGTCAAACTACATTTGGAGAGCCTCGTTCAGCAACAGCTGTTCAAACATCTCTTTTGTCAGCTTATCCGGGGATGCCTTGTCCTGAGACAAGCTGACAGGCACCCGTACACATGCAAAGTCGCACCCTGCCATCTCCCTAAGCCTGGCTCAAGCTTTCCTGACAAGCTGAGCCATCAGCTCTTGTGGCCGGGTGATACTCTTGGATCGTTGGTGGCTCAGGAATACCCACTCTATGATCAAGAGTGGGTCCCTTGAGCTTTGATCCCACTGGAAGATGCGCCCACACAGGTGTGGCAACCTTCCCAAGATGATACACTCAAACGGCAGAGTCGGCTCATACCGATGTGCCTGCCTTTCCATTAAAGCAACTTGCACCTTCCCTAGTACTTCTTTCGCCTCTGGGGTCAGGGTCCTAGGAGAACTAATCTCCTTCTCCCCCTTCAAAAGCATGAAGAGGGGGGTTAGGTCTTCGGTGGTGAGGCCCAGCCAAGGCCTGACCCAGTTTAAGGTCCCACACAGGGAATGAAGGTCCGCCAAAGTCTTTGGATTACTGTTTATAGCCAATCGTTGAGGAACAATGGTCCTCTCAGTAATCCTCAGTCCCAGATACTTCCAGGGTGGCATCCTTTGAACCTTGTCTTCCTGGAGCTGGAAACCTGCAGATGTTAGAACTCTAACAACTAGGTCAAGTGATTGAGTAAGCATATCATCATGGGGGGGCGCACACTAGGACATCATCCATATAATGATAGATGATGACCTCCCCCATTTCGGCGCGGACGGGAGACAGCAATGAAGAGACATACCACTGGCAGACGGTCGGCAAATTCTTCATCCCTTGTGGTAATACTCGCCAGTGGTATCTCTTCATTGGGGCTTCTTGGTTCAGAGTGGGCACCGAGAAGGCAAACCGTGGGGCATCGTCGGGGTGTAGGGGAATTTGAAAAAAACAGTCCTTAATGTCAATCACAGCCAATTTCCAATTTCGGGGGAGCATGGTTGGGGTAGGCATCCCTGGTTGAAGGGGCCCCATGTCCACAATGATTTTGTTAATGGCATGAAGGTCATGGAGGAGGCGCCACTTGTCTTTCCCCGGCTTACGGATGACAAAAACTGGAGAATTCCAAGGGCTAGTTGTCTCTATGATGTTACCTTTAGACAACTGCTCCTCCACGAGTTCACTGAGCGCCCTTAATTTATCCTTTCTGAGCAGCCACTGATCAATCCCAACCACTTCATCAGTTACCCAATCCAGCTTTTGGAAGGGGCGCTCCACAGTGGCCGCCTCTAAAAATCCCGAGGGGTTTTCGGGATCTCTATTTTGACCCCCCACTGGGACATGAGGTCTCTCCCCCACAGAGGAACCTGATAATCCGCCACGAATGGGCGTAAATTAGCCAACTGCCCTTCCGGCCCCGCAATTTGCACCATGCTCTTAGAAATCCTCGCCAATTGTGTACCCCCTATACCCTGTATCTTGCCAGCCACGGGTTGCAACTCCCAATGTGACGGCCATCTCCTTTCGGGGATGATCGTCACATCCGCTCCCGTGTCAAGCAGTCCTTTCATCTGAAAGGATTCTGCACCCTGCTTGACGCTGCAGTCCAGAATGGGCTTTTCCTCACCCACCACTTCTGCCCAGTAGACGCCTGGTGCGTGGTCGTCTACTGGGACCTGCTCAGGTACTGGTATGAACTGGGCAATGATTTGCCCCTTTGGCAAAAAGAAGGGTGGATGAGTGCAGCGCGCCAGGAGAATGAGGTTCTCCGGACCACCCGGAAAGGTGATCGGAGAAATCTCAATTTCCGGGGGTGTGTGCTTGGTGTCCCCGATGGCGATGTACTTACTGTCACGTCCGGTGTCCATTGCTTTTTCCTCCAGTGGGTCCACAGCTACTACCATCCAGTGCTGCGACCGGAAGAGGTTGTCTCGTGTAGTTATCAAGTGTCTCGTCTGGTGAATAGGCCATGTCCGGTTGATGTTTCTTCCCCCCTTCACGATACCTGCCCCATTTGTTGCTTCGCGCGGGGCAGGTTCGCGCCGCGCTTTTAGTTTTTTTTATTGAAGACTCCCTCTCCCCCTTTTCCCCTCATGTAGCCCCTCGCAGGTCCACGGCAGGGATGCGCAGCAGGGCAATCCCTGGCCATGTGCCCCAGCTGTCCACAGCGATAGCACTGGAGAGGCCTTCCAGATGGTGGTTGAGGTTGGCCAGGCGGGTGCTGGGCCACTGCTGCAGTTGGTGGTCTCCTGGCCGCCGGTGGTAGTGGTGGCACCCTGGACGTCCCCACTAATGGCACTTTCTTCTCGCATGCATCAATGAGGACATCCAAGGTTGGCGGTGAATACATAGGCAGGCTGAAAATAACTTGTTTACAAATATCATTGCAGTTCGCTTTTGCCATCTCTAGGATAAGCTGCTCCTGCAGCTCAGGTCTGTCAACCTGCCTCTCTATCTGTTCCTGCAAGCAGTTAACAAAAATAGTAAAGGGCTCACTGGGGGACTGCTTAATATTTGAAAAGTTGGTCAGGGGCTCCCCCCGCAGCAAGATGTTAAATACCTTTTCTGCGGTCTCCGTTATTTTAATTAAGACGGGTTTTACCCTGGCCTGTTCTTCTGGCTTCTCCCAATTCCCTTCACCGCACAGGTGATCTATCGAGAGGGGGTTTTCGTCCGCGTCAACCGCGGACTCCTCGCTGCGCAACAGCTCAGGAAGGATGGCCTCCAACGACTTCTTCCACCTCTGTTTCCACAGCTGGGGAAAGGAGGCAGGCAAACAACTCTTTCAAATCGTGGGAGACCATCTCATTCGCGGAGAAGGTGGCTTTTATTAAGCCCTTAAAATATTCACTTCTCCTGCCAAACTCTTTCTGGGCTTTGCACAGCTCCCTCTTTGTCTGGAAGGAGGAGGGTTCCCATTCTCGGTACCTCCCTCCCCTTCCTCTAAAACTGACCGGTGCGGCAAAGGGAATCACTACCTGTTCCAGGTTCTGGTCCTCAGGCCTGTCACTTCCGGTCCCCGAAGCACGGGAACTGGATGGGACGGCGTGGGAACCGGGAGGAGGGACATGGGAACCAGGAGGAGGGGCATGGGAACCAGGAGGAGGGGCGTGGGAACCAGGAGGAGGGGCGTGGGAACCGGAAGGAGGGGTGTGGGAACCAGAAGCCGGAAGAGGCGGGGCTGGAGGACCGACTGAGGAGGAGGGTTGGAGGGAGGAGCAGTGGCTGGAAGGGGTGGGGGTTTGTGAGGTCACACTTTGGGGACACGCCCCTGAGGAGGAGGAACCAGCCAAGGGGAAGTGGGAGGAGTCAGGGTAGGATGGAAGGGTTTACAGTAATTGACAAGTGGGTGAAACCAACACAGAACTGCGGGGGGACAACAGGAACAAACCAACGAATTGTATAAATAAAACTAATAGACTGCCTGCAACATGCGGGCCTCATCAAGGTGCACCTTCAGCTGGAGACTCTCGTTATACAAAACAGAAAACTGGGACTGCATGCAGCGATATTCCGGGGTCTCCTTCACAGCCTCTTCCACTGCTCGTCGCAGCTCAACCTAGTTGTGACACAAGAAAAGGCCACAAAAAGGAATATTATCCCCTTGCCTTTGGTCCCTGTCTCAAGACAGGAGAACAGTGACTCATGCTGCCACAAGCAAAGACAAAAGTAGAACTTCAACAGCACTGCTGTGAAGTAGGTCCAAGTGATATGCTTCAGTACCGATTTTAAAAAGTCTCTGTGGTCTCTGCATGCACTAGGCTGCTTCTCTTGCACAACCACATCATGCAAGTTTTTGACTCTTGGGTCCTGAAACAGTTTCTCTCAAAGATATGAACTTGGAAAACATAATAAATCACTCAGATTAATAAAGATAGACACATATAAAAGTATAAGAGAACAGTGAAAATGCACATGGAAGTAGACATTATGTTAGCCTTCTTCCAGTAAGACATAATGACTGACAGAAAGAAAAATTAAAAAAAAAACCAGAGGTACAGAACTGAATTCCTAGGAAAAAAAGTTAACAAATGATTGTGACTAGCAGCAGAGAACATACACATATATACATGCATTCAGCTTAAAAGTAATTAGAGGGAAAAGGAAAAAGTTGTAATCTAAACACTATTTTTCTCTAAACAAATTCATGTGGATAAACAGAATTCAGAGCTACCTCAAGACAGCTCCCACCATCAGATCTCTGAAATTAGGTTCTCTAGACAGACACTTCTTATAATTGGCACTGACCACTAAGACAACATCTGATTGTCTCTGTTCTCTGGTTGCACTTGCACAGGGTGTGGGCAAGGTGGAAGAGGGATCACTACTTGTAAAGATGTGAAAACAGTTTTAACCAGATATGGTCAAAAACGAATGAAAGATCGGGACACAGGCAGGAAACCATCACAATTTCCAATGGTGGCCACATGGTGTCACACACTGAACAGCAAGTGGAGCCACAGACAGACTTGCTGAATTGTACACTGGAGCAAAGTGTAACACAGCTAACGGTAACGAGATGCCCAAAACAGAGCAGATCAAGTGACCTTGCAGCTGGGAATAACCCTTGATAAGCCAGTGATCCTCTGGCATGGGCTGAGTTTAAGGGTGCCCACATTTCTCTTACTGCACCTCTGCCCAGGTGTTGCTTTGGGGATCCCACAAGTAGCAAGGTAATGGAAACAAATCTACACCTTGTGTTCTAACTCGGACTTTGTGCCAGCCTGTGCTGACTCACAAATGGTGGCCCAACATTAAGCCGTAAAAAACACCAGCAGGATCAGCACTGCAAGCACAAAGCTGATGGGGAAAATATTCACTGTTTTGTAATGTTAAAATGGAAAGCACTGCACCTTATCACGCTCTTTGCAAAGAAATCTTCACCCGGGTTCAATTGAAACAGAGAAATTAAGAGTTAGAAATCAAGCATAAAGAAATGCTTTGACAAAAAGAGGGGGGTGCTGATTAAACCACATGAAATGCTTTCTCCTCCCACAAGAGCCGGAAGAGAGCAAGACTGCAAGAGTAGAGCTAGAATGCACGAACAGAATGCAAGGACAAAGGCACCACAGGATAAAGGGATTCTTTGGACCCCTATGCCAGGAAAAATGGTATCAAAGTCCAAAAGATGGTAAAAGGACTAAAAAGAGCATGCAGCTGTTGCAAACGAGGGCAGTCATTTCTTCTTTAAAAAGTAAACTCGTTTATTAAAATAAAACATGAGCAGCTGAAAGCGAGGCCCTAGAAGCCTGCACCAACAAATCGGATAACAGGCAGCCTGGTACAGCCCGCACACCAGCGCAACTGGATGTTCCTCAGGACTTGAGCTCCGTCAGAAGACCTGGGTGCTCAGCGCTCCGGAGGTTTTAAAGTCTCTCAGAGTGTCAGATTGGTGTGTTTTTCAATCTGCAGTTTCATTGGTCTAAATACAGTCCGTTGATTGGTCCTTAAGATCATGCAACCTTCACCAATCATTTTTGAAACTCGACACTCCATTGGTCTGTTCCTTCAGCCAATGAGGATCCGCAATGTCATCTGAGGTTGTGACTTCATTGTCCCAGAATGTTCCATTCTGTTCTGACTTCATTACCCTCATACCTCTGTCTATTGTTCAAAACTGGCTACCACGTTTCTGTACATCCGTACAATCACACACAACAAACAAATATCATTATAACTTTAACTTTCTCAACCAACTAGAGAATTGCATTATTTATAACAAGGTGAAAAGTTCAGCTGAGAGGAAGATCACTTACTTCATCCCAAAGATCCCCAGAAGACCACCAGAGTGAACAACAAGGAGCAGTGAGCAGTTGCAAAGAGGAGTGGAGCTAATTTTAATATGAAGCGGGGACAGCAGGTTAGGAAATCAATATGTATTAGGCATATTGTGTAATCCCAGTTTGTAGAGAATAAGAAGACAGGGACAAGTCTCCAGGGTGTGCATGTCTTTGGAGGAGCTATTCCCCATGCACCTCAGTGCTAATAAATACATACCTACTTTTCTAACTTACTCTGTGGATTATAGAGGTTTTTTTCTACATATCATTTTGTTGAGCCAGCCAGGAGAAACTCTGTCTGGCTGTGGGAGCAGCCGAGGAGCAGATTCCCTGGAGTGCCCAGGAAGGACCCCGAACCTTGGTTCACTCACCACGGAGACAGACAAAGGTATGAATTAAATACCAGGGAAAGGGCTGCTGGTAAGTCATGGCGAGATGTCTGACACACAGCACAGTCTCGGCAGGCTTGCAATCAGCCAGCCTGGAGGGGGCTGGAGACAGAGGGACAGGGATCGATCCCTGGCTAATGGAGCAGCTCACAGAGGGGTTTTACTGAGCTGATACAGCAGCCCACTAGCAACTCTGGGGGTGAGTCGAGTGAACCCTTGTTTTGCTGCTATTTTGTGTGAATGCTAAGTCCAGACACGTTGAGTTACTGAGTGAGTTTGGTGTGGGAATGAGTGAGTGAGACACACCAGAGGTGCGGAGCAAGTGTGGAGATCCATCTGAGGTTCTGACCTCAGGCAACTGAGCCAGCCAGAGAAAGGCAAACCAGAATGTGAATGAGGAGTGTTGTGATTGAATGCAGAGTGGTTAGCATTTGTTTTAACAAATGGATAGACAAATTGAAGGAGTGTCTCCTCAGCAGTGGTTTGGACTTGATCCCTGGGAATCGATTGATCCAGTGAATCAGTGGATAGAAAGAAGGAATGAATGGGTCTATCTAGGAGGAATATACGAAACCTCTGCAGGGAGGTTGGTGGCTTTGGGTTGGTAATAACCCACAGCACAGAACCTGAGTATTCCAGGGGAGGCGAATGGGATAGCTTGTCTTTGTGAGAGATTTAGAGCTGTCAGAGGATCAAGAGATTGGCATCTGGCATGGGTTTTATTGCAGTGTAGAGATTGTGGAAGACGTTGGTATTGTTGCTCTAATAACCAAGGTGTATGCCCCACAGGTGAAGTGAAAAATCATCCTAATCAAGTTGATGTTGAACCTAAAATTCTGAGGTTGGTATGTGTAAAGACACATTGAGTCCTGCAAATTGGGATTGTGTGTGGGAAGAATACTGGGAAGAGACTGTGAAATTATGTGAGGAAAAGTTTGGGTGGAAACAGGACAGAACAAGAAGAAGGAAATAATGTGAACTGGACAAATAGATCCCTAAAGCGAGGCCACTAGGCTGTATTATTGCACGTTGGAAAGACATGGCTGGACATGGGACAACTGAGAACAAGAGAGATTTTATCGGGTTCTGCAAGGACTGGTGGCCACTGTATAAATTGGATGATGGAGCGAGGTGGCCACCTACTGGAATTTTGAATTATAACATGCTATTGCAACTCGTGCTCTTTCTTCAGAGGAAAGGGAAGTGGACAGAGGTATCACATGCCAATATGTTTTTCTCCCTTTGAAATCACCCAGAATGGCAGAGGAACTGTGGGATCAGGATTCCATCTGACCCTCTGGTACTGGGCTTGGAGAAGGAGAATAAGACTAAGAGAGGAAGGCTTAAGTGGTGTTGCTTGGAGTGTAGCATAGGACAACAATGCACAAAATGAGATGAGGTTTACCAGACTGTGGCCCAGAAACAAGATCTGGCACACGATTTGCTTAAGCCTCCCCACATAAGACAAGAAAGGGATGAGGATGAGGACATAGACTCAGAGGATGCAGACACCCTTCCGATCACGCAGCAGACTAGACAACAGACACACATATTACAGGCACCTCTGTGAGAGGCAGTGGGACCAGAACGAGGAGTGGTATAAGTTAAAGTTCCCTTCTCCACAATTGATTTGGAGACATGGAAATAGGCTGCTACCTTCTCACAGCAACCCAGTTAACACAGCTAAACATCTGCGATATATAATAAACATAATCCAGACTGGAGTGATATGCAATTATTATTGGATGCACTGACCAAGACAGAAAACAATTAATTATAAAAATGGCAGGGGATCTGGCAGAAGATTATTATAAAACCCAAGAATTGGATGTGAAAGATTATATCCCACTCCAAAATCCACAGGGATCCAAACAGATTATCAGAATTGACAAAGCTGGAAAGCTATCAGGAGTGGATCGCAAAGGGGATGGAAAGAGCCATTCCCAAAACAATAAATTGGTCAGCTTTATATGCAATCAAGCAGCGGCCCTCTGAGTCACCATCCGAATTCCTTGAAAAATTAAGAGATGCCACATCACACATCACTGGACCCTGGCTCTGAAGTAGGAATACAGCAGCTAGTTAATTTATTCCTGGGGCAGTCTACAGGTGACATAAGACTTAAACTCCAAACGCTTTGGGAGGCAGATGGGAGGAATTTAGAGACTTTGTTGGATGAGGCATGGAGAGTCTTTAGGAACCAGGAAGAAGTATATAAACAAGGAATGAAAAAGTTTGTAGCTGTTGTAAGAGAGACAGAGAGGAAGACACAGACAGGGACCACCAAGCAAGGCCCATCCCAGCTGGACAGAGACCAGGGTAAAATCTGTAAGGAATATGGTCACTGGAAAAATCAACGCCCAGAACAAAGACGGGGTGGCCTTCCCAAGAAGAGAGACTGGGAAAAGGGAAAAGTGACTGTACATGTGAAAGAAGACTGAGGAGGACTGGTAGATCTCACCCCAGCAGATCCACTGGTTATAAAATTGAAACTGGGGGGGAAATGGAAAGAAGTGGAATTTCTGGTTGACACGGGGGCAACATAGTTGGGCTTGAATAACAGTTTGGCACCAGTGAGGAAGAACTATGTTACAGTAATAGGAGCAACTGGCCAACCTGAAAAAGCATATTTTTGCTAACCATTAAAGTATAGGCTTGGAAGGCAATAGGGCATTCATAAATTCTCATATATGCCCAGCTCCCCAAGACACCTTTTGGTGTTAGAACAATTACAAGTAACCATTAAATTTAAAAATGGGAAGGTTATTGTGGAGGTGAATAATGAACAGTACACAGAGGTATTAAGTTTAATGTTAACAGCCATTCAAATGGCAGGAGAAATAAGCAAAGAAATAATAAATCAATTATTTCCTGGAGTATGTGCCTCCAATGTACCAGGGAGAGCGAAAAATGCACTTCCTATATTAATCAAACTTAAGGAAGGAAAACAACCAGTTAGAATTAAACAGCACCCCTTGAAAAAGGAAGATAGGGAAGGAATTAGTCCCATAGTTGAAAAACTTTTGTAATTAGAGTTGTTAAAAGATTGCCCATCTGAGTTCAACACTCACATTTTGTCAGTCCAGAAACCTGATGGGTCATATCAGACAGTACAAGATCTAAGAGCTGTTAACAAAATAACCGAGGATCTCTATCCTGCAGTTGCAAACCCATACATTCTGCTAATGTGCCTGACACCTAAGCTAACTTGGTTTACTGTTTTAGACTTGAAAGATGCCTTCTTTTGCCTCCCTATCCATGAGGACAGCCAGAAAATTTTCACATTTGAATGAGAAAACCCCAAAAGTGGGTGCAAATCCCAGGTCACATGGACAGTATTGCCTCTGGGATTTAAAAACTTTACTCTGTTTAGGGAACAACTTGTCAGAGATCTAGAATCCTAGGAGGCTCCCCCAGAAAGAAGAAAGCTATTGCAGCATGTAGATGATATCCTCATAGCCACCTGAATGAAAGAGGCATGTGTAGCCTGGACAGTAAGCCTCCTAAACCTTCTGGGACTTCAGGGATCAGGGTATCAAAGAAAAAGGCCCAGGTAGTGAAGCAAAAGGTGATTTATCTGGGCTATGAAATCAGTGCTGGACAACGGACTCTAGGGCAAGATTGCAAAGAAGCAATATGCCAAACCCCGAAACCTCAAACAGTGAAGGAGCTGCGAACATTCTTAGGAATGTCAGGATGGTGTAGGCTGTGGGTACACAGCTACAGGTTGCTTGTGAAACTTCTGTATGCACTCATTACAAATGGGAACAGAAACCTCCAGTGGACAAAGGAGGACACACAAGCCTTTCCCCAGGTGAAGAATGCTCTAATGTCATTCCCAGCTCTCAGACTCCTGAATGTAGTAAATCCTTCTTCCTGTTTCCTCATGAGAAGCAGGGAATTGCCCTGAGGATACTGGCCCAGGACCTGGGTCCGTACCAGAGAGCAGTTGCTTACTTCTCCAACCAACTAGGTGTAACAGCCAAGGGATGGCCGAGATGCCTCAGAGCTGTTGTACCCGTGGTAAGTATTCAAGAGGCATGCAGATTCACCTTAGGGCAGAGAATTACTTTATTGGTGTCTCACACAGTGTCTGCAGTCCCAGAAGTAAAAGGCAGGCACTGGGTCTCCCCACAAAGGTTCCTGAAGTACCAAGCCATCATGGTAGAACAAAACAATGTACAGATAGCTGTAACTAACATTATCAACCCAGCTTCTTTTCTTAGTGGGAATCAAGGGGAGCCGGTGCACCATGACTGCCTGGAGACTATTGAAGCCTCCTACTCCAGCCGCCCAGATCTGAGAGACACCCCTCTGGATGATGCAGTAGCCTGGTTCACTGATGGGAGCAGTCAAGTGGAAAGCGACGTGCTGGGTATGAAGTTACCACCTGCAGAGAGGTAACAGAATCCAGACCCTTACCAACAGATACCACAAAAAGTGGAGATCATCGCTCTAACCCACACCCTGGAGATTGTGAAGGGAAAGAAAATAAACATTTATACAGACTCAAGATATGCATTTGTGGTTGTACATGCACATGGAGCTATCTGGAAAGAAAGTGGACTTAGTGGAAGCGAAAAACATCAAACATGCACAGGAAATATTGCAGCTACTGGAAGCAATCCAGCTATCTGAGCAGGTAGCAATTATGCACATTAAGGCACACCAGAAGGTAAGCTCAGAATTGGAGGAAGGAAATGACCTGGTCATAGAAGCAAAAGAAGCAGCAAAAGGTGAGATAACGATTGAGGGAGCTTTAATTCCTGATGGACAGATCTCTCTTGAAGGTAAGCCAGTATATACCAGAAAAGATAGAAAACTAATTCAGAATCAAGGAGGAAGGTGTAACCAAGAGGGATGGGCTATTACTGCAGAAGGGACAATAGTCACCCCTTCTCATTTGTTACGGTCACTATTAAGAGAAGAGCACCAGAAAACACACTGGAGAATAGATGCCCTGTATAACTATCTAATTGAAAATATCACTGCCAGAAATTTATACTCTACTGTCATTCAGGTAACCTGGCAGTGCAACATTTGCCTCCAGACTAAACCCAAGGATACCCCCAAACCAAAACCTGGTTTGGAATAATTGGAAAAGACCACAAGCTGGGACAACAGTGGCAAATTAACTTTTCAGAACTCCCAAGAAAAGGGCGATATCGATATCTGCAGGTTTTAACAGCTACCTTTTCAGGGTGGCCAGGTTCCTACCAGAACTGCCAAAGCCCAGGAGGTAATCAAGGTATTGTTACAAGGAGTAATACCACACGTCAGAGTTCCAGCCACAGTATCTTCAGATAGGGAGCCATACTTTATCTCAAAATTAGTACAACCAATCAGTCATCACCTGGGCGTAGACTGGGAGCTCCATACCCCTTATCGTCCTCAGTCAAGTGGGCAAGTAGAGAAAATGAATCATTTAATCAAGCAGCAAATCATGAGGCTAAGACAAGAAGCTAACTTACCCTAGCCTCAACCTCTCCCAGTGGCATTGATGCGGATCTGAACCAAGCCTAGAGCCAAAGAAAAACTAAGTCACTTTGAAATGCTTTATGGGAGACTGTATGGAGTGCAAAAGGAAATGTCTGCCGGGGGAAGAGAATGTGGGGGAAGAGAGGCTGACTGCCTATATGATAGCCTTAGGCAAGCAGCTGAGATCAGCTGAGAAACTTGTGGCTGGAACCCAGAGCAGAGGGCTGGATGGGCCAGTGCATGACATACAACCTGGAGATTATGTGTATGTTAAGTCTCTTACAGAAAAAACTCTGGAGCCGCAGTGGGAAGGACCATTCCAGGTGCTCCTCACCACCTTCACCACAGTTAAGACTGAAGAAGAGAGTGCCTGGATTCACCATTTTCAAGTAAAGAAGGCTCCAAAAACCCCTTAGAAAGTAACACTGAGTGACAATGAACTGAAACTAAAACTTACTCAAGCAAAATGAGTATGTTGCAGTTGGGAATATGCCATGATTTAGCTTGCAGGAACCTAATAAATAGAATTGTTTTGTTTGTTTTGCTTGTAGCTATAAGTGTAATCCAAGAATCGGAAAGCACCTCTAGCCACAAAAATGCTGAATGGCCTTGGTCCCAAGCTTTCATTCAGTACACTGGACCCATGGGAAAATACTCTGATATAAAAGACCTATCAACTGTGATTATGCATGAAAACCAGGTATTTGAAAAGAAAGAATGGCAAAGGCAAAGGTTGTGGTCCTTTCAAGGGACTATAGAAAAAGTAATCAAGTAGGATGCTGGATGATTAACAGGACTAATCATGAAAAAGCAATCCAAATTAGCGTTTCAACTTATCCCACAAGCAACACCGAGAAATTTGTAATTGTCTAAGTGAATTAGATTGTTGGTATAATTTTACATTAGTACAGATGGTAGATGTGTGTCATGGTTTTAAACCAGTAACTAACAAAAAAAATTACTTATTTCTTGCTGTGATATATGGATTAGAACAAGAGCAAAACAGGCATAAAACTTAAAAGGAATAAAGAAAGTTTATTGACAAACCACAATAATAAGAACACCAGAATAAACTTCCAGAAAAACCTTTTCATCTCTTATCTACCCCCTATTCCCTTGTTCACATGACAACAGAGACAAAAACTTTGGAACTTTGGTGGTTAAAACAGTCCCAATTCCTGCTACAGTCTTTTCACCAGTCTTTGTAGAGAAACAGAAGTTTCTTCCTGTTAATTTATAGAGTTTCTCACAAGAAAACTATTTTTGTTATAGTTTTCCATTGCTCTGATGTTAGCTGCCCAGAGCTGCTATTATTAGAGCCCACTCCTCCCATTTTCACATCACTCTGAGGTGTGTATGGGCCATGAGTCTAGGGATGGCATTTTAAGGATGAGTTATTCAAAGGCAAAAAGTCTTCTTCATCTGTTTCTGTGAGCTTCACCAGAAAACAGTTTTCTCATTGCCTCTCAAGGCTTCAAATCTTCCAGCACTTCACTGTACCATAATTACTCTACTTTTTACTCAAATTTACACTTTGAACACTTTATTCCTCCCTACATACTTTATCATGAATTAAAGGAGTTCTTTTCAGGACTTCATTGTCCATTTCCATAGTTTTAACAGAAAGATATTTCAGCTTAATTAAGGCATCTTCTTATTCTGTACCTTTTCTGAAGCTTCTTTTCTTTCCTGTTACTGGTAATTTATAAAGTCTCTTTTCATGTTGATCACTCTCTTTTTCTCTCTCTGGATAAAAAGATTAATCCACAAGTCTCATCTGGGTAATGAAAGAGTTAAAATCTTGCCCAGGCTTTTGTAGATGGTTCGGAGATCTCTGCCGAACAGGAGCTGGAGCCGTCTGTGATGGAAGGTTCCTCATAGCTGCTCTGGAGAGTGTGGCTGTCTTTGCTTGCTGCAGGTCCAGAGCCTCTCTCTTTCTTCACTGGGCAGTTTCTATTGAATTTAGTCACAGCAAAACCTGCAGCCGAGCCAGAGATCGGCCTGGCCCGGCCCGGCCAGAGCCTGGGGAAAACCTTCCCCAGCCCCCCCATCTCCCAGCCAGGAGCCGCTGGGCCCAGCCCAGTCCCCGCCCGGCAGGGAACGGGAGGCCTGGAGCTCCGCCACCCTTCACAGCCAGGAAACAAAGAGCCCCCAAGTACCCGACTTTACATCTTAAGGTAGGGTTCACAAGTTGATCATCCTTTTCAATGGCTAAAACTGCTGTCAGTTCTCAGCAATGACCGATAATTGGTCAGGAGAAAAGACTCTAGTCAGTCCCCAGCAACTTCAACTTCCTTAAAGGTGAAGTAACTCCATGACAATGTGGTCTGCCTTTGGAGCTGTGGTGCTACTGGGCTCTCATTCAAATTTAAAATAAAAACCATGCCTATCGCAATAACTAAATCAACTGTAACCTATGTTGGTTCCCAAGACCAGACCACACCACCTATAATTGAAACTAAAATTTATGAAGTTGGCCCCTATGTAATAAGGAATACAGGACAACAACAACAACTGTTATTTAACCCAGAGTGGTCTCTCAAGACTACTGAATTACTAATGCAAACTAACATCTCTGATATTCAGCCAGCCTGCTCCTCTTTCCTAAAGACATCATCTGAGGGCTGGGCAACATGGTTACAAAAGCTAGTATCGTTCAGGGGCAGAAGGCAAAAAGATTTAACTGGAATATTAGGAACAAAATTAGGAGTCTTAAATGGAACTGATTCAGAAATATTAATGAATAAATTAGCCACTGCAATGAGTGATTTGACAAAACTAAAACAAGTCCAACTAATCCTCTTTATTAGCACTAAGAACTAGCCAATGGCAAATTTCTGAAGTGGGAAGAAGCTGAAGACCAAGACCACAAGCTAATAATGAATGCATTTACTATGGCCCAGGACAATGTGTCATAAGCCCTCAGCTGCATACAAGCACAATTACAGATACAATGAATACTTGCTTTAGTAATAAGGAAGTGAAGGTGCTTTTCCAATTGAAATTTGCAAAATTGTCTGAGATGATGCAAGCAATTTAGAAAGGAAACTTCAGTCTCTAGGTAGACTCTAGTAGATTTTACCTATGACCCTACCACCGAAATAGCTACTGCTTTCATACTGACTATATGCAATGTCACGATTTACAATATCCACCCTATTATTGCATTAAGATTAAATCATGAAAAGATAGTGCTCTACCCCTCAGCGCATACAGCATGGGCCCAGATGATGAATGAAAAATGGCAAACTGTAAATTTAGACTCTCGTATTATCCGGGAGCAACAAGGGTTTATTTGTGAGACCAACACAATTGATGCACAAGGCATGTCTGGACACTGAGCAAAGCATTTGCCACTCTGAGATTCATCCAGATACTAGTCAAAAGACTCTGCTTGTATATATTGGCCTAGGCTGTGTGTGTTTAAGAACTGAGTGTGTTTCTGTAGAAATAGATTATAACAATGTAGCCTTACAGCTATAAAAATCTACTACAAAAATAATCCTAATTTTTGTATTTGTAACTTTGTTAAGATTGTAGGGTGTGATTTTTCATATTGGCACCGGTTACATCCCACCAGTTGATGAGATCTAACTACACAATGTATAATAAATTATTACATACATCCATTAGAATGAACCTTACATTAGTAAGACAGCTAATGAACCACCAAGACTTAGCAAAAATCCTGAAAGACATTCAAGAAAATGGGCAAAAGACTCTGGTTACTGTCTATCATAATATAAAAGGGATAAGCAAAATATTACAAAGGGTAAATCAAGACACAAATCATCACTGGTGATTGGTGATATGCACTCTTTGGAGGGTCTCCAGCTGCAACTGGAATTCTGAACACGCTTTGCCACTCTATTACTGTCATACTAACATTAATAGGTGTAAGTCTGGTACTATCTATTGCAATGCTTGTTTGGAATTGGAGGGTGTTAAAATGGATGGCAGTACTGATTTCCCTAGCAGCCGCTTATGGTAATGAAATGAGGGATACATACTGAGGAGGGCAAGCTGCGGAGGTGGACTGGTAAGGGGAAAGGCATCAGGATTGCTAAGTAAGAGGAATTACTGATTTTATAGAAAAGGAGGAACTGAAACAGAGAAATTAAGAATTAGGAATCAAGCATAAAGAAAAGCTTTGACTAAAAGGGGGGGGGGGGGGCAGGCGGGGCTGAGAAAACTTATGAAATGCTTACTGCTCCCACAAGAACAGTAAGAGAGCAGGACTACAAAATAAGATAAAAAGTTAGAATGCACAAACAGAATGCAAGAACAAAGGCAGCACAAAAGAAAGAGATTCTTTGGACCCCTAAACCAGGAAAAATGGTGTCTAAGTCCAAAAGATAGTAAAAAAGAGCATGTGCAAAGAGACAAGGTGAAAAGTTCAACTGAGAGGAAGATCACTTACTTCATCCCAAAGACCCCCAGAAGACCACCAGAGTGAACAACAAGGAGCAGTGGGCAGCTGCAAAGAGGAGTGGAGCTGATTTTAATATGAAGCGGGGACAGCAGGGTTAGGAAATGAATATGTATTAGGCATATTGTGTAATCCCAGTTTGTAGAGAATAAGAAGACAGGGACAAGTCTCCAGGGTGCGCATGTCTTTGGAAGAGCTATTCCTGATGCACCTCAGCGCTGAATAAATACATATCTACTCTTATTTGCAAAATACTATAAAGAAGCTCAGGAGCACTTCCCAGAGGAAACAATGTTGTGCTGCTTCTGCCAAAAGACGCTCAGCTCATGCGGTTACCTTCTCAGAGCTCCAGAGCCCCGTATTCTGCATCTCTTCCTCTGAATCCAAGTGGAAAGCTTTCCCTCTGCGTCTGGAAAGAAGAAGCTGCCAAGACAAGAGATCTATCAGGAGTTTTCCCCTGCAACTTATGCAAACATGTAATTGCAACACATTCAAGCAGCACAGCTCTTTCTTGCACAGCCTGCAAACTGCTGTCAGATGGCTGTGCTCCTTGTCAGCTCAAAGGGCCAGCATATACATTCAAGCTTCACAAGGACTAAAAAGTCACATAGGCATGTGGCACAGAAAAATGGGCCAGGAAGAAGCATTTGCTTCATGTGCCCCTGTCGTCACCCAGCTTGTGGTGCTGTGTTGAAAGTCTTGGCCACAGAAGGACTAATGCAGCAAAAAGGCTTCTCTCCCGGCTTGTTTCACTACATAAGAGCTACACAAACGAGTTGCATACTGCAAAGCAGAAAAAGTGTCTTTGTAGCTCAAGCTGAGGAAGAAGCATGCACAAGATGCATTGGCTGTGTGCAGTACATGCCTTGAAAAGCAGCAAAGCTGAATGCCACCTCTAATCAAGTGGCAGAGTGTCAGACTTGCGTGAGCAGTGTAGAAAATTGCAAAATACAGCAAGAGCTTCTTCTCAATCAGACACAGCTGGGAATGCCCTTACTGCTTGAAAATGGCACACGCAGCCATGGGACTTGATCACAAAACGTGCAGATAAGCATTTCTTACACATCCAGTGTGGCAGGCTTCTGTGGACCACAAGGCGTTCTTCAAGGCGAGCTTTCTCTGAACAGCCTGGCAAGAGCACACAACACTGTATGGCTCTGTACTCTCCTTCTCAGATAGAGGTGCTGTCCCATTCTTCACTGTCAAAATGCTCTTGGCCACTTTCAGCAGCTGCTCCTGTAGCAAAAAGGCTGTAGAAGTGGAAGCTAGTGCAGGGCTGCAGCTTTCCCCTTGCGGCACATTAAGTACATCCAACTCAGTAATAAACTCCTCTCACCCAGACACTACATCTGGGAAATGGTGAAAATTGACAGTTAGTGTTTCCCACACTTAATGTGGTATGTTACTAAAGCTTCTCAGTATTCTTCTTAGGAAAAAATGAAAGTGCCCATCCCTGTTTGCATAAGCAGGGAGTTATACTAGACTCAGGTAATAAGAAGAAAAATTAATGGGGTCCCGGAAGCACGTTCTGGTAGTGTACATTCACTATCAAAGTCCAGTGTATCCTCATAATCTGGAATCATCAATAGAAAAGCATTCTACCCAAAGATGTTATACCATAGACATAGCCATAAATGTCAATACCCATAGGTTTTAATGATAATATCTGAAATTCTCCTGTATATTATATCTGTAGGTAAAGAGTGGTGTGACTGGTGTTATTATCTCTCTTTTTCTGGTGGCATGCTTATGAGAATGTTATTTACCTTCCTAAAGTTTATGTGAGTAGCTTTAAGGTGGCCTTATCTATTTTTTGCTGCATTCTAGCTATTAAAAAGAGGAGGGATATTGGCCGTAAGACTTGGCTGATAGAAACAGTTTTCTTGCACTGTAATGCCTGGTGTAAATTTCTGTGCAGCAAGACATTCTTGCACATACGATGAAATTCTGTTGCAATTCCTGCTTTAGCATCCGAGTATCTCATCACCAACTTAGGAAATCACCAGCTTTAATATCACCTAGAATAACTGTCATCTTTCCTCTGTGGAAGTGCATTGACAGGAATAATGATGCACAGTAAGTGGGAAATTCTTTAATTAAATATTTTTTGGTTGAGGATTATAAGTAGAAAACTCTGCTTCAGTGAAGTAATCATATCCATCCTTGGATGTCCTCAACATGCACTACAAAGTTTCAGAATACAGAGCAGAAGAATTACATTTAGAAAATTTCCACTTTTATCTCCTCCCTGGCAGGCAATGAACTGAAATGTAATTAACTGTTGAGGTATGGTTTTGCTCACTATATTTGATTCAATTACACTCTGTGTTAAGTTGTACCCCCCACTTTGTTAATAGTTTAGTCCCAGTTGTGCCCTCCTACCCAGTTCCAATCTTCCCTGATACCTGCCCCTTGTTCCTGAATGTTCCCTGTTCCCACTCCCATTAAGTTGTCAATCCTCCTTTGTGCCATCCCTTGCCTGGACAGCCACTTTGGAATTCCCCTATTCCTCCAAGCCCCATTGGCCCATGTGATCTGCTCTCCTCCTCTTGTCTTCCCCATTGGTTTATGTATTCTGTAACCCCGCCTTGTGCTCCTCCCCAGTCTTTCCCTTAATGGTTCATGATTTGTACCCTCCCCTTGATCCTCCCCCATATATAAGTTACTGTGCTGTTGTGTTTGTGTCTTTCGTCCCTGGAACCTTCAATGCAATAAACGCTCCGGGAAACCACACAGAAGACCTCTCTCCCTTGTCCTTGCTCCTGCCCTTGATGCTTGACAGCCTGTGCCATAGAGCTTAAGCCCTACAGCTATATCCCAGGCTGCACTGCTTTCTGGGAACAGCCCACTCTTGGCTCAGTGCAGGGAGCTGCCTGGGGAAAACCTGGCACCGCGTCAATTAACCCTTTCATTGTGTTACATTTGTGTGCTGAATACACAATACAGAATATTCACATGGTGTATTCTCTGAGCCCTCTTGTATTTGACAAAATTTAGAGAGGAAACAAAAGCAGTTGCACATATGCTAAAACTTATTTTTATGGCTAAATTCCTACATTACTCATAAATTGGGAGCTGAAAATACATTAAAATTCTAACATTTATGCTTAGTTTTCAATATAATAGTTATATATTTCATCTTTACTGCAGCAATCTGCAAAAAATAATTCTTAGATATGACTGAAGGATCTATTTTCCCTGTTGAATGTGAATCTGGTTTAACTTGTTCAAAACAGCCCTGTCTTTGTGCACCATTCTTCAAACACATTTTACTTCCTCTAATAAGGTGTTTGGAGTTCATATTTTTCTTTGGAACTCTGATATATCAGCCACCATGCACTTTATATCTGTTTATTGATCTATTGAAAATACCAATACTGTTCTGTTTATGGTCTGTAGACCAGACTTACTAATGACAAGAATATTTGAATGAGGTCATGTGAAATCATTGGAAATTGGCCAGGAGACAAGACTCCCATTTTATGCTTTTATTAGAATTCAGTTCTTGAGGTGGGGGGCCCCAAGGGGTTGCTTGCACCACAGCCATTCCCACACTGGCAGCTCCAAGGAGGAGATACAATTCAGCTTTGCAGCACACTCTGCAAAACTAGAGCTTCTATCCTCATGAGAGTAGCCAGGAGGCCTGTTGCCCTGGCTCATTGTCTGGGGAGGGGGGGGTCCTTTCCAGTCCTCTTAGGTTATGGTGATATAGGAAAATGGTTTCTAAGCAGGCTTAGGTGATGCAGGGAGATGATCTTTCATCATAGCTTGCTAGAATATGTTTCTATGTCCTTTTATTCCACTGTTAGCTCATTGTTTTGGTGTCCTGCATGCCTTAGTTTGCATATTATTCAGTTGCACAGCTTCATGGGACTTTCTTTGCTCTAGTGTGGCACAGGGTCCCCGGGCACAGCTTCTGTGGCATACCTTTCTAATGGGTAGCTTTTGTTAGTGTGACACAGCCCCCATGGGAGCAGCTTTGTTATATAGTAGCAAGGAAGTAAGGGAAAGGAATAGAGGAATGTCTCATAAGAACCTTTAAAACACTTCAGAAAATGGTAAGTAATTAACATTACTAATAACCATCGGAGTATACAAGGGGTACAAGGTTTACAAATGGAATAAGAACATTAACTGTACATAACTAAACACAGTATTTTAACCAGGGTGGATTTCTTGAGAGATTTTATTCATGACACTGCATCTATTAATGCATTCCATATAATATTTTTTCTGTTCTTTTGTGCAATAACTAATGACCTTCACTGAAGCCCATGTCTTCTATCACCTGGTACCTACGTTTATAAAAAATAACCATACTTCAAGTGCTGTGTTCATCCTGTTGTCGAAAAGGTACCAAATAACTGACTTTTCATTTCTGTCAAGGAATTTTCTGTGTTTATTTTCATTGGAGGATTTATTCCTTTTTGCTTTTCTCTCTTAGAAAAATTTTCTCCCAGTTTTTGGAAGGAACAATGGATACTTAAGAGACAAAGGATTGTGGAGGGAGAGGTGCAGCTGGCCGCAGCCCCTCAGCTGAGAGGCTTTCTCTTGGGAAGCACAGGGAGAGATTCTGGTTGGGGCTGAAGCTGGCTGGGCTCAGCTCCTCGATCTCTCTCAGGACTGGAGAGGAAAGGCTGGTTTGCCGCTACCACGGGGAGACTCCGCTGCCACTTCAGAGCGAGCCCTTCACTGCTTCTTCCTCACTGTGGGTGACCCTTTCTACTTAAGAGCAGCTGCTGAACTGGGACCTTTCCAACATCCCACCTCATGGGAAAGGACCCTCACCATCCACTGGGTGCTTTAGGGGACCTAGACCCCGAACACAACTCAGAGGTAGGGGCTCCCAGCGCCGCTGTTTGCTGCTGCTGCTGCTTAGGGCTTTTTTCCTTTTTGCTACACTTTTACCCAATATTCTGTGCCCGCCCAAACACGTGGTGGCTCCTGGCACAGCTCCGAAGATTTTTTTTGCTACCCGTTGTCTGCCACCCCAGGTGTGCTCACCTCTGCCCTTCCAGCCCGCCGAGTCCCGGCTGCGCCCACTCGGTCGCCCGGAGCGGCTCCAGGCCCCGCTGCCCCTGGGGCTTCCTGAAGGAAACCGCTTCTGCGTCCCTGCCGCCAGCTGCGCCGCCATTGCGGCGGGAGAGACGCATGCGCCGCAGCACAGCGCCCCCTGCCGGCCGTGCCCGGAACTGCGGCGAGGGGAGAGCGCCTGCGGCCGGCAGAAGGCTGGAGCTGCATCTCTGCTTTTGTTGTTGCTGCCGTTGCTGTTTGTTTTACACACCAGTAAAGAGCTGCTTTTCTTAGCCTGAAAGCCCTGTCATTTCAAAGTTATAATCGTTTGGAGAAAACGGGGCCATATTTTCCATTTCAAGGGAGGTTTCTGCCTTCCTATTGCTCATCAAATTTTCATATCATTGCAATACAAAATCTGTACTTTTCTGAGTGATTTTTTTTTTTTTTTTAAGAACCTGTTCCTCTGAATCTGGAGACAATTAAAATTTTAATATTAAGGGTCGAAAATACTTTGCTTTGTACACTGGAAAATACAAGCTTTCCAGCACAGCTTACTGCTATTCAGTAAGAGCTATTCAATGACTGACTTCATAATAAGTACAAGATTTTAGATAAAAATTACTACACATTATCAGTGATAATTTCAAAAACATATGTGCTCCCAGTAGTGTTGCAAGTACTAATTGCAATGATGTAAAAAAGCCATGATGATTATTATTTTCTGGGAAGTAAAAGCCCCCACCATCTCTCACAGTATCAATTAGTCAGATATTCCAGGCTGTAGGCTTATTATTTTGAATGTTCCAATTGCAATGAAATTTTGAAAAAAAAATTGCAATGCAATTTTTCTCTTAAATGTCTTTTGACTCTGAAGCGTAATTATGTGTCTATATATAAAAGTTACCTTTCCCTTTAAAATTCACTGTCTCAAGATGGCAAAATGTCTTGAACATAATCAGGATTAAAATATGTCTATCACACTATATTAGGAATGGTGAGGTGGTATGACACAGACTCTCTTGTGAGTTGAACAGGAGAGCGAAGTTTATTATTTTTAATCTTCTTTTATACACATGTTCGAGAAGGTGTGAGAGCTAAAACTCTCCTTGGTCATTAAAGCAACACATCCACCATCACTGGTTAAGTGGAACACCACCCCTTGACTAAACAACACCTTGTGTTGTTGTCCTTTAGCAAGGACTGTTTGGATTCTTTCTTATGCTTTCTCAGGCCAAAGTGAGAAGCCTGTGTGACTAAGTAACAGAGGCTCTGTTCTCCCTGCCTGCTTTCAGCATCCATATATGTCATTTATGTGGAGGTTACAGAAATATATTTTTTTAAAAGCTAACTGTTTTATGAATGTCATCTCAGAATTTCAAGTTCTTGAAGGTGTTAAACTGTATGCATTAGGATGTCATACCTTTTAATGTAAATCAAAAGAACAATGAATAGTTCTTTATTGTTTGCTTCATTATTACAGCATTACTTGACACTTTTGAATTTTCATTTGTTGTACATAATCTCTGCCAATATTACAGAATAATAAGGTAAACAAAAATTAAATAGAAAATCCTTCCTCTTTACTCAGAAATTCTGATGCGACACCTGAAATGCTGGGTCCAGTTCTGTGCTCCCCAGTACACAAGATATGTGAACATTCTGGAGAGAGAGTTCAACAGAGTGACATAAGGATGATTAGATTACTAGAGCATGTCACATATAGGATGGATAATGGAAGTAACTTGTAAAGGAGAAAGCTCAAGGGGATCTTATTAATGTATATAAATACTTGGAAGGAGGGTACAAAGAAGAGGGACTCAGGCTCTTTCCAGTGATGCCCACTGACAGGACTAGGCACAGTGGGTACTGTCCTGGTTTCAGCTAGAATAAATTTTCTTCCTAGTAGTTAGTACAGTGATATGGTTTGAATTTAATATGAGAATCACGTTGATAACACACTGATATTTTCGTTCCTGATATGTAATGCTTACCCTAAACAAAGGTCTTTTCAGTTTCCCATGTAGACAGTGAGGTTCTGCACAAAAGGCCAGGAGCAAACATGTCCAGGACAGCTAACCTGAACAGACCAAAATGATACTCCACAGCACTCCTCAGAGACTGGATGAGCATCAGTAAGAGGATGGTTGGCAGCTGTACTGTGCACCACTTTTCTTGGGGTTTATTCCTCTCTCTATTCTCTTTTGCATAACCAGCTGTTACAGCTATTGTTACAATAATTATTATTTACTTTAGTTCAGTTATTAAATTTGTCTCATCTCAATCCATGAATGTTACTCTTTTTTTCTGATTCTCCTCCCCAGCCCACTGGGTGTAGAATTGAGTGAAAAGCTGCCTGGTACTTAATTGCCAGCTGGGGTTAAACCATGGCAGGCACAAACTGGAATACAGCAGGCTCCATCTGAACTTCAGGAAACACTGTGAGAAAACACTAAACATCCCATGGGTCTCTTCGCACCCCACCTACTTTGTGATTTTGTGAGTTGCTCATTTTTTTAGAATTTATGTAAATTATAATGGAATTTTTACAGGATTTTTGTGGCTCTGTAGGAAAGGAGATAGCAACTGTTTCGTGTTTTAATTTTCTAACGAACTTTCCCATTAATCTTCAAAAATTTTCTTTTGGCTTAGATTCTTGAGAGTAACTCATGCTTCTTTATGACCATATTAAGATCTTGATTTGGTTTTGTTTTGTATTTCCCCCCAGTTTCTAGGATGTCTTTACTGCCTGCTTGTATTATCTGCACAAACATTCATAAGAGCAGATGAACAAGAATAATGGAAATCTTGGGTGTACAAAATTTCAGAAAACATTTCGAATTTATAACTCCTTATTGAATTTTTTTTTAATTAAGAAATTTTAATTTCCTTTTTCCATCAAGTATTAAGAATTTAATTGCCTTTTGGTCTTAAAAATACTTTAACTTCACAGTATAAATTGATATACATTTTTTAGGACAGAACTGAAGGTATGCTTGCTCCTGTTCCACTTGAGTCATAACCTGATCTTTAACATCATCTGTCAAATCTGGGGACAGCCAAAGGTGTCTTTGTGGCTTGATTTTTATTTATCTTCCTTCTCAGCTGAAAACAGAATTCAAACAGAAAAATTGTGTCTGAACTGTAGGAAAGTTTTTGAGTTGGCATTATAGAAGGGCATGGTTTGGAAGGGAAAATCATCTAATCCAAAGCCTAGTTCATATACCTTAATTATATAGTACTTGAATTGTACTCTTTTGCATAAGTAAAGTTGAAAGGGTAAGTGAACCATTTTAATCAATTATAAACTTAATGTATTCAAAGATTAGAGGATGTTGTTTGAAGGTAACTTAAAGAAATTGTAGAAACTTAAAAATATGTTTGGAAACCTATTTTCACTTCTCATGACTGTAGTCCTTCAAGGTCCATCTTTTTCATGTGGTGTTTCCTATGCAAAACATTTTCAGTGCGATGGGGTACAATTTCAATTAAAGACCTGCCTTTATATTTGTTTTCCTTCCCAAACAGATGAAGTAGGAAGCTACTTTAACTAAATACGTTTCAGGTGCAGAGAAGCAGATGATATTTTACATAAGGCCATAGTAATAGCTTGGCTAGGAGAGTTAATCAGTTAATTTTTGAGAGATAACTGTGTTATCTGGGCAGAGTTGTCTTGTATGAGGGGAAATTCTATTGGTTTTGAGAGGTAAGCTTTTGATTGTGAGGGGACGAGAGGGCTGTTTTCTCTGAAAAGATACCAGAAGCTTCTCCTGTGTCTCTTGGAGCCACTGCCAGCCAGCTCCAAGAGGGATCTGACAGTGGCCACGACTGAGCTCATCAACAACACTGGCAACAAGACTACAACAAATTTAAGAAGAAAGAAATATTGGTGTGAAACAGAAGATGTGAGAGGAGGAGTGAGAATATGGGACAGAATCAACCCCACAGACGCCAAAGCCAGTGGAGAAGGAGAGGGAGAAGGTGATCCAAGTGCAGGAGTTGAGATTCCACTACAGACTGTGGTGAAGACCATGGTGAGGCAGCTCTGCCCCTGCAGCCCATGGATGAGTTCTCAGGGGAGAAGTTCACAGTGAAGCCTGTGGAGGATATCTGAGAAAAAGGCTGAGAGCTTGTGGGCAGCCTATGCTGGAACAATTTATGAGGAATTTAGTCTGTGGGAGGGACCCCACAGTAGAGCAGGGGAAAAGTATGATGAAACAGGCGTGGCAGAGAAAACAGGAGATGCACTGACTGCAGAGCCCATTTCCATGATCCTGCACAGCTGAGGGGAGGAGGTAGAGAAAACAGTAAAAAAAGTAAAGTTAAGCCCAGGAAGAAGGGAGGGGTGAGAGGAAGGTGTTTTTAGTATTTGGTTTTATTTTCTCACTATCCTACTCTGATTCAATTTGTAATAAATTAAACTAATTTCCTAAAGTTGAACCTGCTTTGTCCGTGACAGATATTTCCCTGTCCTTATCCTGACCCATAAGCCTTTCATTACATGTCTTCCTCCATATCCAGTTGAGGAGAGTGTTAGAGCAACACAAACATTTTGTGTTTCTATGGGGTCAACCCACCGCAGGAATAAAGAACCTACTCCTTCTACATCAATGTATAAAGTAGTGTTTCCCTCTGTTCCATCATGTTTTTAGTTCAAATTGTAATGTTTTTTAAGAGTATAGCTAGAAAACAGCCTCAGTCAAATAGAAAAGAATAAATATCTGAAGTACTAATCTAGGACAGTGACATGCTGTAGGAAAATACAGTCTTGCTTAAGTACTGTGTTGTTTCATTATGCCTAAGAGCAACTTGTAACCTTACTGAGCAGAGTGAACAGTTTGCTTCACTTGTACTTAGCAGAAATACTGATGTGATTCTGGTGATATGAAGTAAGCTACGTTGAACAGAAGATGTAATAAGCCTGAGTTGGTCTGTACCTATCTAGTCTGACTTATGTGACATAGAAAATGTTAAAGCATTTTTAAGAAGAGCCAGTGAATGGTAATTTTGCTTCAATAGCAAGAGCTAAAATTTTGGTCTGTACATCTGCATACTTGAAATTGTAGTCATGATTGTGCAACTTAAACAACAAACCAATTGTTTAAATTTCTGCTGTTGTGAGTTAGCAAATAGTTACTGAAATAGAAAATCAGAAAAACTGAAAAGCAGGAGTGTGTGGTTGTTGACATCCTGCTGCATGTTGACTTGTAAGCATAAAGCACCAAGATTAGAGAGGAGAAAAAAGAAATTACCTCAACAAATCTCCCTTCCATTCACAGAGGAAAACAAGTAATTTTTAAAATTATTACTCATTTAATAGTCTTTTCCCATGTTTACACTTTCTATTGCAGGCATTTTTCACTTAAGCGCAAACCATGGGAAGAAAGAGGGAGAGATAAAACCGAGGTTGTGATGCACATGGGGAGAATTTGATATCATCTAACCTGCATGCTGTAATATTTTTGCGAACAGCTGATATCTCCATTATGTTGGCAGATGTTGGAAAGATCATATTTAGTGAAATTATTCTGTGGTGAGTTTCAACCTTAGTAAGTACAACAATGTGTATTTCTAATTTTTATGCACACATAGTATTTTCTGACCTGATTATGACCTACAGAAGCAGGTACTTCCATTATTTTGGGATGGATGAATTCCTTGTTCCTGTAATGAGGAGCTGAACACTTCAGGTGGTATTTAAAGTTTGACACTCTCATAGATGCTATGAAGTAGCCTTATGTAAGAGACGCTTCGGGGTGGATGGTCTGAGACATGGTAGAGACCTCTATAGTCAACTTAGATGTTAGTAGTTTATTTCAGGGCACGGGAGAGAGAGAGAGAGCCTGCCATGAGCCAGCAGATAGAGCTCAAAGCAGGCTCAGAGAGAACAAGGTGTCACGATCCGCAAGGTGGGATTCGTGATGTGGTTCTTTTAGCTGGTCTTAGAGTACAAAAGATTATCAGCAAACCAAGGACTTAAACAAGAAAACACACTTCATTGAGTGCTCATCAGCACTAATATGCGATAGAGGGAAAGAAAAGAGAAAGCAAAGCATAAGGAAAAGAGAGTAAGGGGATTATGGCTACCAACATCGAAGTCCACTCAGCCGTCCAACGACGCAGAGTCTTCTGTCCGTTGGGGAGATCTCAAAGGAAGGTGAGTTTGGGGTATAATTTTATAGTCTTTTGCAAAGCGAGGGGCACAGGGCCAAAACCAGATGAGATTGATGATCATTGTGATGAAATTCCATTGCGCAGGGAGCAGGTGTAGTGTACAGAGCGATCCATGTCTTGCAAGTCTTTGCTCACCAGCAGGAACAAGGACAAGGTGTTGTGGAAAACCCATTGCACCGGGTACCAGGCACAAACCTCTGCTCACCAGCAGGAATGAGAGCCATGAGTCGTGGAAAACCCGTTGTGCAGGTTACCAAGCCTCTGCTCACCAGCAGGAACGAGAGCAGTGTACCGTGCAACCTCCTGCAAACAATCACTGAGCAAACATCCATCTCAGCTAGGCCCAAACCCCCAAACCAAGTCCCTTGTGATATTCAGGGTCTCAGTCTCTGTCCTTGAGACGGTTGTGAGACAGATGAGGGAATCTTCGGACCGTCTCTTACACAAGGGTAAAATATGAATACATGAGTTCAAGACTTAAGATTGCTAAGAAATAGAGTAACAGAACAGAAGTGAGAGAGCCATTCAAAGGGTTTACAGAGGAAAAAGGGTAAAGAAAAGCAGGAAAGAGTAGGAAAAAGAGAGCAGCAAGAGTGTAGAAAGAGTGAGGCAAGAGGGCTAAGGGAGCATAGCAATAGAGAGAGTTCTCTTTTACAATTACTTATATAATCTATACATTTGAATATTCTATTCCTTCACTAACCAATCTTCATAAGTATACTAATACAGTAACATTTGTGTGCAACGTACAGAAATGGCTGCTTTTACATATTTTTAGTTATCTCAGGGTCCTTCAGACCTTTCCTTATAAGGCTGGGGAGAGGGGTCTTAGGCTTAGTTTTATTGGGGGAAAGAATGTGTTCTGGCATACCAGACCGGTTTCTTTGACTTATTCAAACCATGCTTTCATTGGTATTTCTTCCTTAGCCTTTTTGGCTGAAGAGTCATATTTATAATTTCTTTCTAATTCTACCTTCCCAACAGCCTTATACTCTGGCTTCAAGTGTTCCTGATGTTCAGGGTTTAAGGAATCCATACACTCCTACTCCAGAACACCAGAAAGATTTTGCTTTTCTCACTGCCACTACTTGAGATTATCATGAAGTAATTCAGGGGAATACAGAATAAGAATTTCAACCTTCCAGTTGCTGGGATTCAGCAGTGGAAATGGCCTTTGTTCTGATTTTAGTTGTGGTGATCTTGAGACACTAACCATGCTTTTCTGGCCATATGTCAAGAAGGCTGTAATTTCAGAAGAGCCCTTGTGTGCTCTTTTTTTGTGTGCATGTGGACGTTTGGATTTGTTTTCCAGAAGTTCCACTACCAGACCCCTAGAGATGAAATAAAAAGTAGTTCTAAACTTCTGTGTAAAGGTTCTGGCAGTCTAAAAAGGTCAAGTGAATTACAGCATTTTTTTTTACATGCCAATAAAATTCTCTTCCCCCGTGATTTTAAGTGGTGTGAAACAAATCATACACATATTAGTCAGGAGTCACTTAGTGACTTAATGCCAGTAATGTAACTTTGTTTTCTTGAAGTGGTTGTGGAGATAAAGATTAATTAATTGGCTATTTCTTGAGGAACAGATTAAAGATTAGAAACTAATCATTAATGAGATATAAAGGAGTACCTAAAATCAAGGTATTTACTAATAGTTCTTAGTGAATGCATGAAAAGAGAATATTTATAGGTAGTTTTATCATGATGTAGTTGTGGACAAAATAATCTGTACCATCAATCTTATGAAAGTGACAGTGAGGGAAAGAGATATTGAGAGATATTTACCTGGTAAACACTGGAGAAAAGACAGTATGAAATATTTGTCCCTTGTAGCAGCATTTTCCCAATGCTTCCTTAAAATGAAGGAGGCCAAGCAGGTTAAGAGAGGTGATTTTACCCTGCCACTCTGCCCTTGTGAGATCCCACCTGGAGTACTGCATCCAGTTCTGGAGTTCTCAATTCAAGGAAGACCTGGACTAGCTGGAGTGTGTCTAGAGGAGGCCATAAAGATGATCAGAGAGTGGAAGCACCTCTCTTGTGCAAAAAGGCCAAGAAAGCCACTAACTAGACGGAAATGTAAAATTTTGTTTCTGTAAAATTTTCTCAAAGTACATTTCAAACCATGAAGCCAAGTAAAAGTAAACGCAAAATGGTTCCCAAAGCTTGTTGATAACTAATAGCACAGTTAAAAGCAATAATGAGTACTTCTTACAGCGTCAGGATTTTTTTCAAACTACCCAAACTCCTTTTAGACATTGACCACTGGCACAAGAAAATAGAAGTCACTAAACAGAATCACAGAAAAATCTGAGTTGGAAGGTATCCAAAAGGATCATTGAGTCTGATGCCTTAAAAATCTAGAAACAAAACAAGACATTTTTTGAGACAATATTAATATAGGAAGTAATATGAAAGCTGGACTGGGAGGCCTCCAGGGAATTTGCCTATGTGACCTAAGGCAAGTACCATTTTGTATATTTAGCAAATTAGCATAATTGACAATCCCCAATTAGAAACACAGTTAATGAGGTAATTCTCCCTCTTGGTACAACCTCTTCTAGAGCCTCTCCCCACCACGATGCCCCCCACCCCCTTCTTGCTATTAGCTGTAGTTTTACAGCTAATAATTTGAGAGGAAGTGTCTTGGGACCTGAGTGGCCTGTCCTCAGTTCCCAGAAGAAGCAGATTAGGAGAGGGTCTTTGGAATGTGTTTTGTTTAATAGAAAAAATAGAGTTAGCTAGGAACTATGAAACTATACAATATTAGTCAACAGAGCTAATAATATATACGAAGAACATATAAAAGCAAAAATCATTTTGGCATTAAGCCCAGCTCTTGAGTGAATGGTCTATACAGCGAGCATACCCACAACCTTGGTCTTAGTACCATTCTCTAACTGATCTCAACACTTCTCCCGTTAGAAGACTGTATTGCAGTTACGATTCCTCATTAGGGCTTTCAAATGAGTGGACTAGAAATTTCAGACTCGAGCAAAACTTTTCATCTTCTTTCTGTTACGATAATTGTGCTTTGATCGTAATGTTGATCTGTAAACTTTTGGAGTTCTTTCAATTTCCCATGAAGTTTGGCTGAGGAGTAGCATCTGTCAGTCATTTCCATTGCATATATCCCATCCTGTCCAGTGTATGCCTCAGAACTCTTCTGTGTCTCAAGCGTCTTCCTACTGTCCATTTTCATGTTCAATTATCATTCTCATTTCAGATCCACTGGGTCAAGATGATTATTTAACAATTTTCATTTCTTTCAGAAGAATTATTTCTCCTGCCCTCAGCATATGTGTGTGTGTATATTTATATATATACATGTATATATATATGACACTTTTCTTTCCTAGTTTACTGTAGTGTCACATCATTTAGGTTAGTTATAAATCATGTTAACATTATTTGATATTTTTACTGAAAGACACCAGTAGTGACTGTTGAGTGGTACTTGAGTAAAAACATGTTCATAGGAGTGGTGGCCTCAATTAAAATACTCTGTCTACATCAAACCTGAAATTTTGATCAGATATAATGGCTTGTGTAACCAGCAAGCTTACAGAGAGCTGCAAATTTCCTTCTGTGTAAACCCTAAAAAATTCCAATAGAAATAGCCCAGCTTCCTACTTAAGGTCTTCTTTAATTGTGTCTTATTCTGTTACCCTTTGCCGCAGTCATGCTGAAATGTATGCTGGGAATAATTTCTCCCTGTGCAGTTTCTGTTTGTATTATCATACAGACAGATGTTTTATAAACATTGATGAAAAAGGCTTGGATGCCCTCAGGCATAAAAGTTCATGCACTTTTGTAGCACAACTGAGTAATTTCAGTTGGACAATGTATCCTAGTATTAGTGTAAAGTATTTTCCTTTTTTTCAGGGAATTTATTTTGTATGAATAATAATCTGCCTCTTGAGAAAGGACACCATGTATAAAGAAATAAGTTCAACTTGCACACTAACATATTTCTACACAGCATAACTTTATGCCGCATTTAAATATACAAACTTCCTCTGGACCATTATCAATACCCATGTTATGCTCTATTTAATCTAATGTTCTGGGCACAGAGAGGGACTCTGGGATTTTAGCATTGTTCCACACCATCCACATCATATTTTCAGTAGGAAAAGCCAAGCACTGGAACCTGGAAGTTGGCCACTTTGTCTTGCTTGCTCCAGCAGAGGGACTGTCAGTATCAGACCTGCAGAAACTGTCCCCTGTGCCCTGTTAGTGCCCTGTTCTGTTCCTCTGAGCATAGCCCTAAAGGGACTGCCCTGAGGTGCAGCTGAATCCTACAGGACTGGGTGGTGCAGCCCTGGCACCCTGTTTTTCCCGGCAATGTGGCAAGACCATCAGGAGTGGCAGCACCAACAGCAGCTGAGTCTAGTGGGAAAACCACACTTGGTGCTGTCTTTGGGATGAGTTTTTGTTTGTCCAGTGGGGAATATCCTTGTTGGAGGTAGAGCAGTCTCTCTTTTGGTGTCCTCTTTTATCAATATTGTGTTTATTGCAAGGATTTTTTTCAGAAAAATTGTGATTCCCACTTGTAGTGTCTCCTAGTATTTCCTCTGTCAGAGGGCATGGGGGAACAGGGGGAGCTTAATCAGGGTTGATTTTTCTGCTGAGTTTTAAACTAGCACATCTAATCCATTATATTGAAAAGCAGCATTAATGAAACATAACAGTAACATTGCTAGGTGGCTGCCTGTGGTAGAAATACACCAAATCTTAGAAAAATCACAAAGTTATAGAACAGTTTGGGAAAGGGACCTTCAAAATTCAAAATTCATCCAGTCCAATTACCTGCACACGCAAGGACATCTTCCACTAGATTAGGGTGTTCAGAGCCCTGTCTGACTCGACCTTGAATATTTCCAGGACGTCACATCTCTGGAAAACCTGTTTCAGTATTTTGCCACTCTCATTGTGAAAAATGCCTTTTTCATATCTAGTTTAAATCTACCCTCTTTTAGCCTAAAATTCTAACCCCTTATTGTGTCCTGCTCAACCTGAAACTTATGTCCCCGTCTTTCTTATAAGCTTTCTCTAAGTGCTGACATGCTGCACTGAGGTCTTCCCAAAGTCTCTTCTCCAGACTGAACAACCCCAATTCTCAGTGTGTCTTCTAAAAAGTGCTCCAGCACTGGGATCATCTTTGTGGCCCTCCTCACAACTTGCTTCAACAGGGCCATGTCCTTCTTGAGGTTAGGACCCCGCAACTGGAAGTGTCCAGTTGGAATCCTCCAGGTAGAATCTCAAAGAGTGGAAGAGAGGGGCAGAATCACCTCCCTCAAGCACACTTCTTGAGTTCCTCCCTCTGGGTGATATCCTGCTCATCAGGTTCAACAGCCCCACCACTCATCTGGGTGTCCACTACAAATTTCTTGAGGGTGTACTTGATCCCATCATCTATGTCACTGAAGAAGTTATGAAACAGAACTGCATGGTATTTATTGTTGCATGGTATTTATAACCTAAATGCTTGCACTGATAACAAGTGGCAAATCATGCCGGATTTCATGGACAACATAGCTGGAAGTAAGAGGTGTCTGAGAAGACGGTGTAAAAGCAGTTGACTTTCTTACTGTAAAAAACTTCCAAAAGCTGCATTCACAGGGAAAAGGAATAGAAAGCCAAAAATGGGAAAAACAAGTCTACAGCTCTCCTTAGACTTCTTCTGACTCTTCTGGGGAGACTGACACTGGGTTTTTTTATTAACTACTGATTCAACTAACCTTGTGGTTCTCTGCAAATCTGCAGGTGAGGCTTGAGGCTGTAGATACAAAGGAAAAGTAGTTCAGAGCAATAATACATGCCAGAGGAAGATGTGGTTGCACTTGATGGTAAACTGGTAGACATTCTTTGTGAAGAGTGCCTGTCTCTGTAGAAGCAAGAATACATGAATTTTAGGATGCTGTGACAAAGAACACCTGAATTGACTTATTTTCTCTGACCTTGAAACTAATTCATCTAGGAAAACAAATCTGGAAGGGTTTATCTACAGTGTATGGTTTGGGGTCTGAAATATGTCATCTGAGATTTACTTAATTGGGGGGTCTTAGTTTTCTTTAACATTTACTTAATATCTGCTAAAATTACTCAGTCAAAAGCAAAAGTTTAATTTTACTGACCAATGTTCATTCAATACACACAGCTGTGGTTTGTCTTGCACTTCACAGTTAACACATCTATATATATGCCTGCACAAGTTATTCAACACAAAGACTAAATAGAATTTAGTCTTAAATCCACAGCAAAATTGTATACAAA
Organism: Cyanistes caeruleus; assembly: GCF_971803275.1. Classification (NCBI taxonomy): domain Eukaryota; kingdom Metazoa; phylum Chordata; class Aves; order Passeriformes; family Paridae; genus Cyanistes; species Cyanistes caeruleus. The sequence continues at coordinate 14,703,206 of NC_141732.1, forward strand.
TTTCAAAATAAGACATATATAAGGAGGAACAAACTTGTAGATTCACGAATATACAAAGCATATTTCTTATTTAAAAGTCACTTAGAATAGGAACTGAATTGTTTCCATCGTTTTTATTTTAGGTAAGTTATGGAAGATGTGGGGAAAAGAAAGGGCTAAGGAATAAATTGCATAGTGCATGAATAAATGTATTAAGCATCTAAAACAGCCTGTATATCAGCAAATTTTATCTACATAAAATATGCTTTTATCTTTCATGTGGATAAGGATTTAGAAAAGAAAAGTAAGTTCTGGCTGAATGATTTCCATTGGATTTTCTTAAGTACAGTTCTGACTTCAAAATATTCTAATTATCCCAGTAAATGTTCATATCCACAACACTGAACAAATTTCCTTTTTGAAACATAGACATATTCTAAGTTATTGCGGAAGCAAATGCATTCACAATAGGAATTTTGTGGAAAGTTGGAGTATCTGGCCAATTTCTGTATCAATGCATACACCTATATAATTCCTCTCCTTTCCTTCTTTGTCATCCTTTCTCCTCCATACCCTAAAATATTTTTTTGTGCATTTTTTTTATCTGTCTGTAGGTTTCTGTGTCTTCCATGCAGATTGAAATAATTTTTAAGGAGTTTGCAGATATGGACAATTTATTTGTTTTGAACTGGCAGTTTTCCTCTACAGCAGATCTTGTTTGTTTCCATGACTCCTGAAGATTCCAATAGCTTCACTGTGATTCTCACTTTAGGCTCTGAAGGAGAAAGGGAGAGAGGTGGGATTGCAAAGAAGTATGTGATAAATGTCAAGACACATATTCAATATATCTGTAGCCTTTTCATTTATTTATTTTTTGCAAAGCCTTGCACAGAGAGATCACATTTCTTTGCATCTGGTAGCAGTATTAACCTTTTGAGAAGTACAGAAAAGATTCTGTAATGTTACTAAAAGATAGTAAACTGATATTTTGTTTTAATTTTCTCAAAAAGAATGGGAATTCCACCAGTTGGGTTGTGTAGGAAAAACAAATAATGGACCGTGATTCATCTGGATACTAGTAATCACTCCATATTGGAGAGTCAAATGACAACATAATAATCAGATTGATTTCATGCCAAAATAACGGGTACTGTATTAGTCTTCTAAAACTCTAATAAGAATTTCTAGTAAGAATTTGATTGCAGCAATTAGGAAATTCCTTTGCATGAGTTTCAATTTATCTACCATGTTGCTCGATTACATGAAATAAACCAAAAGGACATCCAAAGGAAATAAGCAGGGAAGCACAGGTGAACTAGAATTCACCGATCAGTTACTTGCGGTGTTGATTGCTGTGTGAGCAAACTGTGCCATGAGGAAATACCTACATGTACCTTGCCATCCAGGTTGATAGGATTATATTTTGGTTTTGATACTAACAGTAAAGTACAGTAATACATGAGAATTCTAATTCAGCAAGAGATGGAAGTGAATGATCTGCACAGATGATGAACACAGCAGGAAAGCTGCAGGTAAAGGACATATCTTTCTTTCCCCTGCAGAGAAGCCAGGCAGCTTGAACTTAGCTGAGGCAGCAAGCACATGCAATTTTCCAAAAGAAATTGTCAAACCTGGAACTTCTGTAGATTAAAGTGCATTAAGCTGAATAGAAGGCCTTTGGATGAATGCCTGATGTATTTGCTTGGAAGAGCTGTCCTAAGTCATTTATGATAATCACTCAACTTTGGCACCTGTGAAGTCATGTTTTTTACCAGCTCTAGCTGGACTTAGGCTGTTAGGCTGGTACCATCAGCAAAAGAAATGTTGTCAGGAATAGGTACTCCACAAAACCAGGAGGGTGCTACTGTATTGGAGCCAGGAAGTTGGTGCTGGGTGTGGCAGCAGAGCAGGCAGGAGGACAGGATGCAGCTCTACAGTGTTGGGGACAGGGGACAGCAGAGGACAGAAGCCGAGGACAACCAGCATGAACAATATTGCCAGACAGGCTCTCAGTGGGTTTCAACTCTACTAACTGTAGAAAAGTGTAGAAAAGCTAGAAGCAAAAGGCAAAGATTACAGCTTGCTCAGCCACTGAATTCCCAGTGTCAGCCCACAGAAAAACAGCTTTCTCCATTTCTATGCTGGAACTTGAAACTGTCTGTGGTATTCTTAGCCCTTACTCTGGCCCACTTTTTTCCAAAATTTTTTCCATTATGAGTTCTGCTTGCTTTCTATGAAGTGAATTGATACAAGAAGCAAGTTAGCCCTTAACCTTCAATGGTAGTTTGACATCTTCCCTAATAGCTAAAAGGATTACAATGATCAATAAACAGAGAACCTTCCTTTTTACATGTAGTAATGTGCATAAAAGTAAACTTTCATAAATCTGTATCTGCCATGTAAGATTTTAGCAGAATGCAAATATAACATACAGACTTATAATCATCTAATACATTATGGATGCTAACTGTGGAACAGAGAAGCACAGTGCCTGTAGAAATTGCAGGCCACATAGCTTTCTCAGTCTTGCCTGAGAAAGTGGCCTGGGAAATCTTAAGGAGGAATTAAAACAATCCTCAGAGGCAGAAAACAGCCTTGCAGGTGCTGTTTGTCTGTTCCTTGTTTTCTGGCAAGAGAAGGTCGAGGGGTGGTGAGCCCCACGGACCAATGATGGTGATGTGTTAGTTTACTAACCAAAAGGAGTTTCTTTTCTGTACTTTCCACTTATCGGTCTATAAAAAAAGACCTGAAGTAATAAACTAGGGGAAAATTCTCCTGATCGACTCCTTGAGAGTCTGTGTCGTTCATCTCACCGTTGCTAATAGAGCAACAATACATTACTTTTGTATGCTGCCCAATTACATTTTATTCCAAAAGCGATCAGATGTCTATGCTGAATGGGGAAGATTAGTGATTGGAGGAAAACGTGTTGAAAGGTTGATTTGACATTTGTATCTTATTAGACATTAATTGATTTCCATACCCTTTTTGACAATTAGAATCATAATTTTACCTTTTAAAGCAGTAAAATGCCAACTGCTCTTTTGAGATATTAGAAAAACATAAGCTGTAAACAAAAGAAGTAGAATGTTTATAAATGCATTTTCAGAATGCTTAGGCCATTAGTAGTTTTATTGCAATCAAAAAGGACACAATAACCTAAATCAGTTTCAATCTTAAATCCAAGTTAAGGAATACATACTAGGGATCCTTTTCCTTAGGCTAAAAAAGTGAACAAGGGCATCTTCACAGTCCTTCCCGTCCTCCTCTTCTAAAAGCAATGCAGTCTTTCACATAAACAGTGAACATGCTGAGGTGGAAGGGACCTATCAGGATCACAGAGTCCAACTCCTGACACTGCACAGAACCTCCATAAGTGTTGTACCATGTGCCTGGGAGCACTGTCCAAATGCTTCTTGAACTCCCAGGCTTGACACTGTGACTTCTCAAGTTTATTACATTCTTTTCTGTGAGTCTATTACCTTCCCACTGAAGAATTCATACTTTTCTGTCAGTACTTGGAAGACTGTTTTACAGCATGTAGAGAGGGAGCATGTGTTGGTGACTGTGACAAATGTGATAGAAACATGGACTCCATGGTTTGCATGCTGAAGCCCATTTATTGACTCCAAAAGCTCAGTGTGTCAAAAACAGGGCCTGGACTCTTGTGAGATAGTAAAAACAAGAAGCCAAACCCTTTATTTGATAACAAAAGAAACACACCAACAGAACCAGGAGCCAAGCTAGCCCAAACCCCCCAACTGCAACCCAAGCAGCACAACACCCACCCCCACTCCTAGCCTGCAGTCTCTTTTGTAAGTCTTCTCCACCCACGATTGGTCCATTTTTCAATCCACTCCCACATTGGTCCACATTCAGGGGCTCTCATTGGCCCTTACCATCGTGCATCCTGGACCAATCGTTCTCTCAGGGTGTCGAATGATTGGTCCTTCTCTCCAACAATAGTTGTCCTTGCTGTGAATGTCATCCTCTGGGAGCCAATGAATGTTCTTTGCTGTACTTGAATCCTTCACCACCCAACATGTTATCGACTTCAAACCATTTCCATCCCTTCTCTAGGATCCCCAACATCCCAATCACAAGTGAACAACCATTTAACTCCCAACTCAACACCATTAATTAACTCATTAAGATATTTTTCTTAGAACACTCATAACAAGTGTATATATACCTTTTCAAATGTAGCTATAATTAGCAACAGTCACATCTCTTAGTAACATTGCTAAATCATAGCTTTGCACAGACTTTCACAGGCATGTATGGTCCTGCATGATTTGTCCAAAACAAAGCATATTGTTACTTTTTGCTTCCTCATTCAGGGTTCTGCCTTGACTTGACAGGGCTTGCAGCCCACTGGACTCAGCACATCCACGTCAGTCATTAGTTGAGCAGTGTCACCGTATTGTCACAGTACAGCTGGTCTTGACTGGACAAAGTAAATCTGATCATACCACAAATCTAATTCAGTAGTCTAATTATATCAGAATATATCCCTGGATAAGCTAAAGGGGACCCTCAGCCAGTTCCATTCAAGCTGAGAAGAAAGCACACCACTGGCCAGGATGCTGGCCAGGGAGAGAGATCTCAGCCAATGGCTGTCTCTATCCTGGGAAATTTGAATTTGGTATTTAACTGAGTTCCAAATAATAAACCAGGCTGTTTGTCTCATGAGCACCTGGAGCACTATTTGTGGACCATTGTCTCCCCACCCACAACCAGCACGATACAGAGCAGTGCTCCGAGTCTTGCTCTTCTGCTATATTCCCATAAGCATGCTCTGTCCATTATCTGTGTTTGTGTCCTCTCACTCTACCTGTGTGAAAAAAGGATTAGGATTTTTTCTGGAAAGAATATGTATTTCCAAAAAATGAAAGGACCTAAAAAAGCATGCTGCTCTTGAAACACTTAAATACTGAACAAGAACATAGACAGCAGCATGTAAAATTTAGTTATGATGAAAGGAACACAGTAATTACATGAGAAAATGAGAATCATCTAATGAAATAAATATCAGTGTAACATGGCAAGATAAAACTGCACAATGGTGTCACTCCATCAGAGTCTGAGCAAGGAAGTTGTTGATCATGGCTGCACAGCAGAACGGCTGTTATAGGGAATTGTTCTAAACATTTTCAGCTAAAATGCTGCTGTATTTGGCAGTTTATAGAATTTGAGCTTGTAGCTGAGATGTTATTTCAAAGCCCAAGATCTGCAGACCTTACTCAAGCAAAAACACTGTCAAAACACTTGAAATTTGACCACAAAATGCAGTAACAAGGAGTTTTTATAATAATGGGTTATAAGAAAACTACATTAACTTACTAACCACTTCTTAGTTGCTTGGCTAAATGAAATAACTACAGTATTCTTCTGTCCCTCAAATCAGAAGCCTGATGACCACAAATTACTGTTCCTGCATTCCACTATGGGAAACTGTGGTAAGTTTTATTAAAATGGATGGTCTAGGTCAAAAGTAAGTCGAACAAGACAGTATTATTTCTAAGAACCATTCATTGGTAACAAAAAAATGCATTGCCTTACTACAGAAGACTGGAAATGACAGAAAAATGAAAAAGGATATGGAGGGGGGAGAGAGACGGTGAGAGAAGGGGCGGGCAGCGGGAAGGAGCGGGCGCTACCACCAGCAGCCGGGCAGTGCGGTCGCGGTCCGAGTGTCGCGGTGAGCGCTGCTCCCGCTGCGGAGCCCGCGCAGCTCTCGGAGAGGCTCCACGGGCAGCGGTCCCGGGCCGCGGGCAGCCGGACACGGGCCCGGAGCGGCGCTCGCCCGGCGGGCCCCAACACCGCACGGCGCCGCGCTGCCGTCCCGACGGCCGGCCGGCTCGGCCAGGCGGGGCCGGAGGCGGCCGGCAAGGCAGGAATGGAGCGCTCAGGGCGTCAGGCGGGGAGGCGGCCCAGGCGGCGGCTGGGACGGGCGAGGGGCAGGGCAGGACGCGGGCCGCAGGCGGGGCTCGGGGTCAGTCGGGGTCCGGCCGAGGCCCTGGCGGGAGCGGGGCGAGGACGTGAGGGACAGAGAGGGCCGAGGGGGGAAAAAGGCCATAAAGCTGGCTGGAGCTGGGGCAAAAAGGACAAAAACAGGCTAGGGCCAGGGCGAGAAGCAGACAGCTGGCTAGAGGCAGACCAAAAAGGCCCAGAGCTGTGACTCAGTTGCTTTTCTATGCCCTGGCTCCTCCCAAGGCCTGCCTGTGGACAGGAGAGCGCTGGCCCAGTCCAACCTTCCACCGCAGCCCATGGGTGCAGACCTTTTTCCATCTGGCTGGAGAGCCCCTCCGGAGGGTTCAGTGTCTGCTGCCACCTGCCTGACCCTGCTGAGACATGAACTGGCTGCTGGGCAAAGGCTCCCCAGAGACAAGGCTTTCCTCTACCTTCTCCTGATGCCTCCTGCAGAGGCACATGTGCATCCCCCTCCCTTACATGCCTCTTAACAATGTGTTGAGACAGAATCAGAATTAAATTGGCTCCTCTCAGTTACATTACTACTTACCTAACACTTAACACCAGGTTTAACTGAAAATTATTGCCAGGAAGTCATCTATATCCTGATTCTGGAGTTTTAGGTCCAAAAGGATGTGCTAATAGAAAATGTCTTTGTAAAGTTTTAAATCTATATAAACACACATATATTGCTACAGAGCTACTAAGCTATTATAATCTGTAAAATCTTTAATTTGAAAGTATTACAGTCCCTTCACTCTCAACCAAGAGCAGATTTTTTTCCCTTTTAAAACAGTCTTTAAATGTCTTAATGTTCAGAATATACGTACTGTTATAAATACACTAGAAACAGATATATAAGGAAAGGTTTTTATTAATTATAGCAAGCCAGCAATAAGCAAAAGTTGGCGCCGGGCGGCAGGGAGGAGGAGAAACCTCTTCCCCACGGAGCTGCCGCGCTTCCCGCTTCCGTGTTTGTCCTTTTATTCGTTTCGGCCTCCTGGTGATGTGGCTTTCTTCCGGCGTTTCTGAGCATGCGTCTCTGGTCGTTAGATGATCCTTTTCTACTCTCTTGTGGTCGTAGAAGGGAGGCTCCAAGTCTTCCTCACTCCTGTTCCACTGACCTTTTCTCACTGTTTCTCTCCCCAAGTTTATCTTGTCCTAGTGTTCCAGGAATTTCTGCTAGGCTGTTATTAATTATGCCAGCTTCAGCGAGTTAGTGGCCTTCAACCCCTTTCTCAACTTTATATCTAAAGTACAATTTCGCAAAGCATTTTATCATATCTATATATTTAGGCGAACAAAAGAGTTTCTATCTATCACAAACCCCCCTTTTTCTATTTTTTACTTTTGTTCGCTGAATCTTTGTAGTTCTTTTTCTACTTAATTCTTAATAATCTTCTGTTTCTTCTCCTTTTAAAGCTTCATATTTGGCATGTATTAACATAAGGTGTGCTGCTTCTAATCTGTTTTTTACGATATTAATAATTTTATTGAGAATGTAAGGGCCTAAAGTAAGTATTAAAACTAGTAAAATTAAGGGCCCCATTATGGTGGATAATAAAGTAGTTAACCAGGGTAACCAGGGGGAATAATTAAACTAAGATTCATATTAGTTCTGGTGCATTTCCTGTTCTTTTTTTTTTTTTTTTTTTTTTCCTAGTCTTTCTTGTAATTTAGCCATGGTCTCTCTTACTATTCCACTTTTATTTACATATACACAACATTCTTCTTTAAGGGCAGCACAAAGGCCTCCTTGTCGTAAAAATAATAGATTTAATCCCCTTCTATTTTGTAAGGCCACTTCAGCCAGTGAGTCTAGGGAGTCTGTGAGGTCTTTTATAGATTTATCAATCCTTCTTAAATCTTCATCTACTGAAATTCTAAGCTCTTTGAGCCCCTGGTGCTGATTTACTAAGGATGCTACTCTTGTTCCTAATCCAGCTCCTCCTATGCCTAGCAATACAGCTACTGTTAGTGCTGTGAGGGGTTCTCGCCTTACTAAATGATGTTCTGGGTTTTGATATTGTGTATACACATATTCTTTAGAATGATAAATAATTCTGGGAACTATTATGACTTGTATGCAGAATTCATAAATTTCATTAAAGGTTGTTATAGAAACACATGGAGTTACTCTTAAAGTGTTACAAACCCATTTAGTATTAGGTGCTGGAATTAGCCACTGAGCTGGCTTGTGAGGGTCATTAATCAATATTTTTGTTTGGCATAAGTAATTCTTATCTAGGGGCACATTTCTCACACATTTCCTTTTTCCAATGACTCGAGATAAGGTTATTCCTGGAGTATTTTCCTTTCCCGATTTCTATAAGCAAGCAGCAGGATTGGTACCATTCACTCTTTTTGGTTCTGCTATGGAGCTTATGGCTTTATAAAAAGGTGGGTTAATGTTATAACATAACCAACATTCTCTAGTTAAATTTGGATGTGTATCATTTAATACTCTAAAGGTAGCTTGCAGAATTTTCTAAAGAGCTTCATTTCTATATTCTTGGGGTGTCTCTACTGTGGTTAATACTTGGGTGTTATTTTCTAATTTTTCTGAATTTTTCTGGTTATTCTGATCTCTTACTTTAGGGTCTTTTACTCTCCACACCACTGGATTTGGTCTAACAGATCTCGAATCATGGGGAACTACCTCTTTTCTTTATGAGTATGTGCACCCCCCGATCTCTTCTGGGTTCTCATACTCTAAGGCCCCAGGTTCTTTCTAATAACTACCCAGGATCTTGGGATTCTTTAATATTTATATAGTGAAATTTAGAAGTTTTAATATATGTTATCTTCTTTTAGGGGCCTATCCAGGGCTTTACACATCCGTGTGGACCCCGTTCAACCTTTAGATACTTATCTGGGTTCTGTACTTTCCATCTCATGGAAATTGTTTCGCAACTTCAATATTTACAGTAAAATTCTCCGGGATAATTACAATATCCTCTGCCTGGGTTAGAAGCTGGGCACATGTATAATACCTTATGACCAGGTGGGAAATAATTAATACCCTTCCACTTAATGAGAGAGTCTAGTGTAACTTGAAAGCTAGGGGCTCCAGAGGTAATTTGTGATTGAATAATAACCTGGTCCTCCCATCGAATTAAGGACCAGTTAAAGGGTTCATGTGTCTTACTTAAACAAAGGTTAAATGTGCTAATTAAAGTTATAAATGTTACAGACCTTTTTAATGAGCATTGGTTTCTCTTGCTATAATAGAGGCTTTTCCTTTGTAAAATACTAATTTGGGCTTCCCATAAATTATTTTGCTGGGTTGTCTTATTCCCATTTTTGTGGCATTTCCAGGACCATGACCTTTTGGTCTCATGTATATTGGAGTGTTTCCCTCCACAGTTTATTACTCCTCTGCCTCTCCCGTCGTCGACCCGGTTGCCTCGGGCCACGGGGTGTACCATCTTCTCGGCAGCAAGAGTATTAGAGTATTCTTCAGGAGGGAGATTACTCCATTTTTTTTTATTGTTTTTTTTTATTTTTTTTTTTCTTTGTATATATTTTTCCCAATTTTTATGTTTTACTAAAGGGGTATCACACCTCAATTCCTGGAGCCTCCGTCTGCACAACCCAGCTACTATATTTACTACAAAAGGTGCAGGTTCGTTTGGATGGTAACAATAATACAAGGAATTAACTCTTTTTGAGTAAGTGGCCCACCACTCTTCTGATCTTTTTTTTTCAAATTCCCCTGCCTGTGTTTTGGTTCTTAAGGTTCAATCAGTGAGTCTTCTCTGGGCAATGTAGCAAAATCTACACACCCCTCTCGGTGGGTAGCCTCTATGACAGTGGGTCCACCAATGTTTTTCACATACTATACATTTAAAACAAACAAAAGGGTAACAATTCTGGCATACAGCACAACCTATTTTAACATTTCTATTATATATTTCTTCACTACTAGATGGGGGTATCTTATATTCTATATAAAAGCTTTTATGGAGTTTACTATTCATAAGTCTTTACACAGATTAATAGTTTTCAGATGTCATTTTTTCCAGGATATTTTAAGTCTCAGGTCCCCAGCCGGGCTAACCACTTTCTAGTTATTAGTTTGTTTTTTGTGGCTCCACAGGTCCCTTAATTCGACTTGCATGTGTCCATCCTTTCTCTGCGGTTCGGATTGCAGAATCAGTTGTTAGTAAGACTTGATACGGTCTTTCCCACTTCGGTGTTAGGGGATTCTCTTTCCAACTTCTTATCAACACCCAATCTCCGGGTTGTACCTGATGTAATATAAAATCTAATGGTGGTCTTTGAGCTAGCATTCCTTTTTCCTATAATGCCTTCTTATACTTCATTAATTTTATTAAGTACTTATTGATATATTGGTCACTCACATTTGGATGTGTTTGAACTTCTTTTATATTATAAGGCATTATCTATATATAATATAGATATATATAATATATATCTATATATATATATCTATATATAAGGGATTATCAAAGCATCTTCTTTTCGGGGTTTCTTTTTCTTTCCCTTCCCCTCCCCCAAATTCTCTGTCAACCTAAATATAAAAGCCTCGGGATTCACTACCCAGATCTCTGCATAAGCACTTTCCTCTGGGTTAAAGGGAATCTTTATTTTTACCTATGAATTTAACTTTTGTTTAACCCAGTCTTCAGCTGATCTAAATACAGGCCAAAATACATTTCTTGAAATTTCTTTTCCTTCCCATACTTCTACACAATAATGAATCATTTTTGCCTTATCCTTATTTTCTGTTCCGGGGAAATGCTCCCAATTCTCTAATATAAAACCCAACGGACTATCTCTAGGTACCGGTGGGAGTTTAATGGATACAGGGTGCTTGCTTCTCCCCTGCCCCATTCTTCCAGAGTGCCTTCAATCACACAGCCGCTTTCGCTTCCCCTGGTTTGTGGCCCACGCCCTCGCGGGCCAATGGGAACCGCACTACTTGAGGGTCTGCTCTCGCTTGGGGAATCTGGCTGCCAGTCCCCCTCTCACACACACACCACCCGCCACACTCTGGGACCCTGACCCCGACCGAACGGCTCTCGTAATACTCACGCGTCCTGTGTCTTCGTCCGGACACTGTGCACAGATTTTAAGGGGTCGACCGGTCTCCCTTTTGCTTATTGCTTAGATTTTTAGGTTCGTCGGTGCAACTGAGGCAGAAACCGGTCCTCCGGACCGCTAAATATTAAAGCGGGGGCGCCCACCGGTGGTACCGAGAATCTGTCCTGCAGATTGCATCCGAGTCATGGCACCAAATTTGTTATAAATACACTAGAAAAAGATATATAAGAAAAGGGTTTTATTAATTATAGCAAGCCAGCAATAAGCAAAAGTCGGCGCCGGGCGGCAGGGAGGAGGAAGAGAAACCTCTTCCCCACGGAGCTGCCGCGCTTCCCGCTTCCGTGTTTGTCCTTTTATTCGTTTCGGCCTCCTGGTGATATGGCTTTCTTCCGGCGTTTCTGAGCATGCGTCCTTGGTCATTAGATGATCTTTTTCTGCCCTCTTGTGGTCGTAGAAGGGAGGCTCCAAGTCTTCCTCACTCCTGTTCCACTGACCTTTTCTCACTGTTTCTCTCTCCAAGTTTATCTTGTCCTAGTGTTCCAGGAATTTCTGCTAGGCTGTTATTAATTATGCCAGCTTTAGCAAGTTAGTGGCCTTCAACCCCTTTCTCAACTTTATATCTAAAGTACAATTTCGCAAAGCATTTTATCATATCTATATATTTAGGCGAACAAAAGAGTTTCTATCTATCACACTGCTGCTCAGAATTTGGGACTTTATACCAAAAGCTTTTAGCAAGGACTTTAACCTCCTGAGCACTTTGCCTTCGAGACTGTTGCATTTATACAATAAACATCTTTATAGTAACCAACAACTACTCTTGTCTCCTTGAGACCCAGAGACCCCCAAGAACAACTCAACACTGTATTAGTCTAAAATATCTCAAATCGGAAAAGATATGTGGGGCTCACTATGAAAAAGGTAAGCACAGTATGTGTCACTGGTTAAAAAGACCAGTGCTGGGGCTTGTGTTTCTTTCTTTTTCACATACAGATTTTTTTCCCATAAATTGCTAGGAAACTAATTATTAGGTACTTATAGGTACTTAAGAAAAATAAAAGAAGCAGTCAAGGTGGGGAGAAGAGTGTAGCATCTGGCTGTACTTCTTTCCCTCTGTGAGTTTCTCTCCAAGGGGGCAGATACCATGAGATTTGGGGCAGCTAAAGGATGAAGTTGGGGGCAGCTGCTCTCTTTCTCTGAGTTTCAGAGGAGGCCAGTGGGACCTGCAGCTTGGGGAAAAGACTTCACTGCTACTGCTATAAACTCAGCTGGGAGCTGACTTTCTTCTGCCGCTGGGCCCCGCAGCCCCTGCCCTGCGGGCACCTCCCACAGTTCCAGCAACTGCTGTGGAGCTCCTGATACATCTCATCCACCGCCCCTGGGGTTTGTGCTCGTTCCTGCCCTTCCAGCTCGGCACTCTCGAGAGTCCTGCCGGGCAGCGGGCCCGGCTGCCCCAGGGTTCATGCAGCAAAGCCTCTCTGCCAGCCCTTCCCGGCGAGGCCGAGCCGCCATCACCGCGTGCTCCCCCTGCCCGCGGCACAGCGCCCCCTGCCGGCGCGGCGGAATCCCCGCAGCCGCGCTGCCCGCCGGGAGCAGCAGCACCCCCTGGCGGCCGTGCCCGGAAGTGCAGCGAGGGGAGCGCGCGGGCGGCCGGGCAGGGCCTCTGGGGCCTGGCTCTGGGCCTGGGCCCTGCAGAGCCGCTCTTGTGTTTGCCTGCCTGTGCACACCTGTAAAGTAATGATAGTGCTGTTCTCATGTCCCTGCCTGAAAACCCCTCATTTCAAATTTATAATAATTCAGAAGGAAGAGGGTTACGTTTTCCATTCCAAAATAGGGCCCTACGTTCCTTAGCAGACACCTGTCTTTCAAACAAAGACAGCCAATAAAATTAAGAATAGTCAGGGTTATAGGTTGTTATGCACCGTGAAAGCTATGGTGGTATGCTAGAAAATAAGAGTGATGAGAATAGTCAAATATATGGAATAATTTCCATAGAAAAAGAGGCTGAATGGAGTGTAATGCTTCATCTTAGGAAACAGGTAAAATGCAACACCTGGTAAAGAGAATAAATGGTGAGGGTAAAGCATCACGTGTACTTTTCCATGCAACACAGGGAATCTAGTGAAGCTATCAGGAATTAGTATGCTGATTTTCTTTGCTGTTGTGACTTAACTTTGTGGCCAAATGTAACAGTTTTAAACATCATGAAAGACATTTTCCAGTCAAGGCTGCAAATAACTTCTGCACAATGTTGTAGTGGCAAAATCATGGTGGGGTTTCCAAGTGTAACTGCACAGAGACACCCATATAGAGCAGTGATAATGAAACATGAGACCCAACAGCAACATGCCACACAAAATATCCTTACGTCAGTGGAAATTCTTAGGTTATAGAAATTATTATTTTCCTGTCTTCACAAGAAGGTTCTGCAAACTCCTACCAAAGATTACCTCCTAAAGGAAAGACACCTTCAGCTTTAGCTATGTTGGTGATTCTCACAACAAACAGAATACTTTCTTAACAGATACTATCCAGCACTAAGATGTTAAGCCAACATGTTACATAATGTAGAAATGAGGAAAGAGGAAAAAAAAAAGTTGTTAATATTTCCGCATGTGATTTCTACTATGCTATTTGACAACTCTTTCAATTGTTTTTTTTTCAGAATGTGAACAAAATAAATGGAATATTTAATGTGTTCCTTAGTGTCTGGATAAGGACCAAAAGTATTTCTTTTGGTATGAGTTCTGTACTTTCCTTTGTACTGTAGCCATTACTCTAGAAAAAAAGAGAACTTTTTTCTAATTACTCTAATGCCTCAATTCTAATTATTCTAATGCCTCAAAACTACTAAGTTCCTAAATCCATTTTTCTTATTATTTATATGTTTATATGTTATTGTTGTGGTGAAACCTGTGAGTCACATCACACTGTAAGTTTTGCAAAGCACTCTGTCACTGTTTTCTGACAATTATTTTCCCTGTTAGTTTAATCCCCCAAATCTAGCAGCCTATACAGCCTACTATTGGATGTGCTTAGCAAAGCTTGCTTCTAATTTATTTTTGTGACAGATTTGGACTATGTCACTGTCTGTCTTCTTAAATTTTGTACTGCATATCACACGGTTTCATCAAAACCAGGAAAATTTTAATTGCAGATGCTGGCACATAGCATGCAAAGCTACAGAAAATTACTATCACCCATCATTTTGTGAAGCCAGAAAGAATTTATATTGTGACCCAGTCAGTGAGATCTGATTCTGTGCTTAATATCCAAGCTGAGAGGAGTTGAGCAGATGCTGATTACTGTTATGGAACTGGCTGGGCATTGGTCAGTAGGTGGTGAGCAATTTCATAGTGCATTATTAAACTGCTCTTTTCTAAAGTTGGTGATTTTATCTTTTCTTTATTCTCCTCCTCATCTTTCCAGAGATCCAAGGGGAAATCGAGCAAGCAGCTGAATGATTCTTAGTTGCCAGCTGGGGAAACCTCAGAAAATCTCCTTATTTTTTCAACTCTTTTCTGTTTTTCCTTTTTCAATACATTTTAATCACACTCCTTTTTGGTTTCTGTTAATGTGTCCTTACCTTTGAGAACCTGGCTTTTAGTTTGTCTCAGTAAAAGCTCCTCAGACATTTTATTTCAACTGCCTCTACTAAAACATTTATTTTATAATATTCACCTATCCCCATACCCAGCATTTGCTATTCCACTATCTACATAGCAGATTCGGTTCCCTTCCTTTTCCTTCACATCTGAGCAGTTTGTTCCCATATTTTGTCATCCTGCCTACCCTTTCACACAACTATTCCTGTTCTCATTTGCTTTCCACCTTAAATGCCCGTCCTGAATCAGTCCCTAACCTCAGTGTACAGCGTCTTTTCCCATTCTTTATGATGAAACTTGTGTTAATTCTATCTTCTACACCATTTTTTCCCCTTTGGCAATAATTGCCAGTCTTCTCCTATCACACAAAATTTCAAATCCCTTACCTGCGGATAAAGACTTTTCTCACAGTCTTCATATTTCTGTTTTGTATATTCTTCAGCTTACAATTTGAAGAAGGTAGATAGTTGAAAAAAAACCCAAGCCATTATAGGTCCTATAAGGTATTCAATTACCTGACAAGAGAAAGAGCTCACTCCTCTCAGGCCCAGGCCAAGTGTGAATACGTACACAGCAAAGCTCACCCAAAGTGCCACAACAGATATTTCTGAATAGAACAGAATGTTTATATTTCATCTGGCCTTTCAGATTCTACATCTCTATTTGTGCACGTATAGCTCTTGGAAAGAAATACTCACCAGAGTGTTATAATACTTTTGGCATGTTTTTCTTCAGACAATCAGTTGAACAGTTTTGGTGATATTTCCCAATAATTTTCCACCTGAGGCAGCAACTTAATGTAGAAGATGCTTTCACAAGTTATTAAGTTTCATACATTTGCAAAATCTTAAGAAAATGCAGAAATGCTACTAGGCCTATAATGTACTATCTTTTCAGAATTTTTTGCTGTCAGAAGAATTTGCTATATCATATCTAATGAAACCTTCACTTCTCCAGACATACTTACATTACTAACTTGTGTTGATTCATAAATTTTTTACTCAAATCAGTATGTTGCTTATAGCTTTCTTCCTCTTCAAAGAGAAACCACATGAATATTCTTCAATTTATGTGATGAATTTTAAGTAAATTTTATATTCAAGCATTTGTAAAGAAGCTTATGTGATTGAAAAGTAATATTGATATAAAGCTGTATTGGTCAAAGGCTAAGTGATTTGGAGGAAAATTCTCATTGGAACAGCAAAGAACAGAAAGTGCATCAATTCCCCAGAAAAGATGAAAACTATTTGTAAGGCAACAAATATCTAATCAGCCTATTCCTACTTTACAGACTAACCTAGCATTGTTGCTAAATATCTAAAGCTCAAAATTCACTAAAAAGGCAAGTAATACATTTCCATAAGGTTTAGATGGAAACTACAATAGAAAGTCAGCATTCTAACATCTTCCACAAAACAAAAAGAAATTTTAGTTGTTTTCAATTTTTGTCTTGAGAGGTAAAACACAACCAGTTCTGATGAAAATTTTACTTAAGATCACATGTTTTTAAGTGTATACTTGTTTTTCTACAAAAATTTTTCTGATAGGGCAATTTTTACCTTTCATTATGAAGTGTATCACTTAGAAGTATTATGAGGTCACACAATAATTTCTCAGTAAGAGAGTTTTGTAACTAAAAAAAAAAAAGATTCACAGAGTGGAGTAACTCCTGTTACAGAGAGAAGAAAGCTGATAAGAGACTCACAGAAGTGCATCTCTGTTCAGTGGTCAAGCAGATGATGTGGGGTATTAGAACTGCCTTTCTGTGGGAATTAACTTTCTGAAATGTAAATCTGGTGTACCTTGATCTGTTTTACTGCTGTGTGCAGGTAATTAATAATTTCTGTAGAATATTAGCCACCCCAAAGCTTCAGCTACTTTGCTGCATGCTTTGATGAGTACAGAGTGAGACAGTGTGGTGGGGTGACCAGGTAGATCGGCACCCACAGCTGCCTGACTACTCCCCTTGGTGTGGGGAGAGAGTCAAAAAAGTAAAAGCATGAAAACCCATAGGCTGAGATAAAGACAGTTTAATAGGGACAGCAAAAGCTGTGTGCACAAGAACAGTCAGAGTGAGCTGCTAGTTCAGTCATAATGAAAAGCATTGTGATTTTTACATAATAGGATTTTTTCTTCCTCTCTTTTAGTGCACATACATCTGGGGTGTGAGATTTTGAAGAATCTTTCTTGTATTCTAAAGAAAGAATAAAAGAAAGCCTCCTGAGCTGTAAAGATTTTTAAAGTATGTCTCTCCGAATATTTCTGAAATAATTGTTTTCAATAACGTACA
This sequence comes from Cyanistes caeruleus, assembly GCF_971803275.1. Taxonomy (NCBI): domain Eukaryota; kingdom Metazoa; phylum Chordata; class Aves; order Passeriformes; family Paridae; genus Cyanistes; species Cyanistes caeruleus. The sequence goes on from NC_141732.1 coordinate 14,720,120, forward strand.
ATATTATGATGGTCTTGTATAGGCATCTCAGGCTTCATTTGTGTCAGTAACTTACCTTTTTTGTCTTAAGAAACATCTGAGGTACATGTGCATGGACAAATTATCAAATAAACAACTCTGACCCCTGCTTGGAGAAACCAGGTATGTGCATGGAGAGATGCAAGAAGATATAGAGTACCTGGAGTCTGAAGGGACATATCAGGATCTTTGAGTCCCACTCCTGGGCCTGCATAGAGTTATAAATGAAATTAGAATTCTGACAACTAGGTTTCTTGGGTTAATGGCAGTTTAATTAAAATGAATACAATTTAGTAAATTGAATAGTAATTTGGTATAAAAGAATACAGTTTAGAAAAAGAATACAATTTAGTAAAAAACTTACAATTGATAGATAGAATTTGCCAGGAATTCAGTACGATTAAAGCATAAGCAAAACCGACCAGGGTACAGGGAGGGCTTGTTACCCCACCTCATGTCCAAAACCGACCGGGGTGCGGAGGCTTCCCGCCCTGCCTCACGTACAAAACAAAGCACTTCAAGCTAACCTTATATGCTGTGTGCTTATACATATTCATGAATGTTTCCTGTAAGTTTCCTCCTAGTTCCAATTTTTCTGACTTTACCTCACTATTCCTCACGACACATGCTTCACTTGTTGTTAGGCATTCTTCGGCCTTCCTTTGGTGGTCTTTTGGCAAAGGGTTCTCCTCTTCCTCGTTGTCCTTTGGATAACCTTACAGGTTTGTGTGTGTGTACAAAGCGTTGTGTTATGTGAGTACTCATTAGTCTGATATTTACTGATTTTTAGGCCCAGTACCTAAAGTGGTTCTAATTTTCATCTCAAGGCCGTTTTTGTCTTCAGGCATCATCCAAACAACATCCTGTACCTCAGTTTCAACATGTACCATCTGTAAAGGGGTGCATCTGTCTTGGAACACTGATTCTTTTGATTGCTTCTAATAATCACTTTAATAACAGTTACCATTTAGTTAGCACGAATCAATTCCATTTATTACAAGGATGTTCAATTTAGGGTGAATTTGGTAGAAAAACTCCAAATGGGGGTTCCCCCAGGAAAAACAAAATTCAAATGACCCCTACACCCAACTGGTCCGGGAAAAAAAAAGAAATTTCCTTGGATAGAAGTGGAAAAAGCTGTTTATGTAACAGAAAATTGAATAATCTTAAACAATAAAACCTTTCACTTTTTGACGGGATGGCAAATCCCGAAAGAAAAGTCCTTTTCATGTGGTGAAGTTCAGCTCGCTCAGGTTCTTATCAGTCCCTCCGGTGCCAGAAAGTGCGGAAGCCCAGGCCCTGGTGGCCCCACAGGCATGAGCTCCTGGGGTTTGTCTGGGTGTTTTTCAGTCCAGAGTAGGTTTGAACAGATCCAGGAAAAAAAGAGAAAAAAGGTCCAGGGAACTCCTCTGCCTCAGCTAGCTAAAACAAACTAAAAGCCAAAGAGAAGCTCTATCCCGCTGTCCCTCTGTGCTGCAGACACCACAGTGCAGCAGCAGGATGTGGGGGAGTGATGTTTTCTTTCAACAAAAATTGTGCACTTCTTCTTCGCCCTCTTCACTCTCAGAGCCAGTCTTAAAGGTGCAGAACTTAATATATAACATATATATATATATAACATAAACCAGGCGATTGAGGATACCAGTATCATAAAGTCACCCCAGGACAAAGAAGAAGACAGGAGTTCAGAAAAGAAGGGACATTTTTCTTCATGTTTCATGGCCCTTATTTCCCACATTTGTGCTGCTCCATCCAGAAAAGGTTCTTTTTGAGGACCTCCTTTGTCATCTCGGTGAGGCGTGAGAAACTCACAAATACTGGCCCAGTGCCTTACTAGAGATGAGGAAGCAGGTGGTTGAAAAGTGGATGGTCCATTGGGCTGTTTAGTCATCCCCATAGTAGAGTTACGGTTACGTTGACTTTACCAAAGTACTCCAAGGCTAAGAATGAGGAGCTGCCCTTGGCTGTGTTTGAAGGATACTGAAACTTCAAAAGAAACGTGCTTCTCTTGTGTGTGGCAGCATGACTCTTCCCCAGTTTTCTACTGGGGTGCTGGTAGAATTTAATGTCACTTACAAGCACCTCAAGGTAAATGATGGATATTGCATTTCAGTGTTTGGGCCAAAAGTTGGTTTAAAAATTAGCAACAGAAAAGGTTGTAATTTTTAGGAAAGAAAAATTCTTAAAACTGTGGTATATGGTTTTAAATCAAGATTTTTTTTTTTTCTAAAAAGTACTTCTTCCCCATTTAAAACTAATTTGTAAAGAACATGTGTCAATGTACAGGGCTGATCACTTTAGGCATCATTGTTCCATATCTTTCCTTTTTCCTACAAGGTACTGTAATTTTTGAATCACAATAATTTTTACCACTTTGAAAATGCAACTTGTGTTTATCCTGCTAGTGAATACTTACCTGTTCCATGTTAAAGAACAGACAGTTCTGAAAGTGAAATATGCTTTATGTAAATGTATCTTTTTTCACTAGTCTCCTGGTATTACATGCAGCAGGGCCAACATTAATACAGTCTATACGGACTTATTTTTGAGAAGCTCTTAGAAATTATTATTATTTTCAGTATATCTGCAATAAATTAGTGTGTGTTTCAGCTGAAACTCCTCTGTGTGCTCTAGTACCAGCAAGATCTCCTTGCAGTGTAGAAAGACACAATTTTTGCTTTTTGATTTGCCCCCAGCTATGTCATTGTACTGGAGGGTTAGGTGTCTGGATAGGTATCCTTCCTTTTGTTCCTTCTGACCTATAGCGTTTTCCCCATTAACTGGTTGCAGGGAAACCTGACTGCTCATACTTACTGGGTGTTTGAGAAGACAAAGAGTTTGGCTGGGCCCAGGGGGGAAGGGGCCCAGGTAAAAAGGGAGGGGCAGGGGCAGGTGGGGGCTGGTTGGTTTCTTCAGCTGCAGAGCAGGACACGCTGGAGGGGCTGTTGTTGCTTGGGGAAAGGAATTTGCCATAACCCAGATGGAGATGCTGCTGCTTCTTCTTTTCCTGTGGGCCTCGCAGCCCCTGTCCTGCCGGGACGTGCAGCAGTGCCAGCCATCGACTCAGAGCTGCTGATACACCTCAGCCACCGGCCTGGCATCTCTGCTCATTCCTGCTCTTGCAGCTGGGTGTTCCCCAGAGCCCTGCTGGGGTACTGGCATCAACTGCCTGCAAGGGCTTTGTGAAGCAAAGTCTCTCTTCCATCCTTTCCCTTCTCAGCTGAGAGGGCTGTCACGAGGTCCCTGGTTCTGTTTGGTTGGTAATGCTGTAGTCAGCGTTGTTTGTTTGCCTTGTTGTACATACCGGTCAAGAGCTGTTCTTCCTATCCCCAGGTCTTTACCTGAGAGCCCCTTAATTTCAAAATTCAGAATTCTAATAATTCGGAGGGAGGGAGGGAGGTCTCCATTTTTCATTCCAAGGGAGACTCCAGCCCTCCCTCACAGACACCCGTCTTAAAATTACAAATGGCTACACCTGCGCTGCCAATACATTACACCATAGAAGTCTCAGTTAAGGGTCAAAAAAGGCATTTATTAGATTATTAGAACAATGTTATGTACAAATATACAAATATGTAAGAATATACAAGTACCAACTTAAATTATGTTAAGAAAACAAAATTTATTTCCAGCCTCTACAACAACTCACTATACATAAAAATCAATTAGCTGTTTAACAATTTTTTATCTATTACTATAAACCTACGGCCCATGTAGAAATACAAAAATATACTTTCCCTCTCTAAATGACATTATACAAATAGTGATCATCACAGCTGACAGAACTATACAACTCTACCACTCCATACATGTGTAAATGGAACTAAATACACAGCTATACACAAATTCATATAAACGCGTATAACTGTAACAATATACAGATGTACATATAGATTTAGTATTACATACAATATATATAAACAGATATATAAAACAGACCTATATATAAATACAAAAATATCAAGTTAAATATCCACACAACTGCATCAATAGAAATGTGCAGCTATACATCTGAATACATATATAAATAGAATTCCATAGAAATGTTAATATACAAATATAAATGTCAATATACAAATATAAAAATACACATATCTACCTATGCAAATACCAATATACCTATTTAAAGAGCCAAATAACTATAATTGTATCAATTGAAATATACACAACTGTATCTCCTATGTATAAGGGGATAGAATTTAACACAACTCTAACAACATATGTGTATACTTATATACACATATGAAATTACAAACATGTATGTGCATATATCCATACATATGTACAAAGAATACATCCATAAATAGAGCAACATATATATAAAAATATTCCTATACAAACAGGAATATACATATATACATATATAAATATCCACATAATTATCCCTCTTTATGTGTAAGTCCATTCTTCTTTAAACAGAGGGAACTCAGCCTCCCCCCATCTACAAAGCCTCTCCCTCGGTCTCTTCCTCCCGTGCAGAGCAGCTCTCCTGGACAGGGACAGCAGATGGGACATCTGGGAGGCAAAGGGAATACTGAGTCAGTATTAAGACCTTTCCCTTGGCAGCACCTGCCCTTCCAGCAGGGAAGGGAAAACCTCAGAGCCTCCCCAGCAGGGCTGAAAGAACAAGCAGGCCGAGCAGGCCAGCGTGTGGCGAGCGCAGTCGCGGCGGGACTGTCCTGCATCCCCCGGCAGGCCGGCACAGCTCCCGGGCCCTGCCGGCACAGCTGCCTTGCCCAAGGACAGCCCCTGTGCCGGCCGGGGCAGCAGCGCTGAGCAGCCCCAGCACGGGCAGGGGCCGCTCCTGCCCAGCCGGGCAGCGCCCACGGCCAAAGCCCACGCCACCCTCAGCCCTGCCCGGCCTCACCAGCCCTGTGGCCTCACCCAGGCTCTCGGGGTGGCAGCAGCAGTTCCCTGTTCACTGCTCTCGCTCCTGGCCTTCAGCTTCTCCCTGCTGGCTGCTGGCAGTGTCTGGCTGCCCTCAAGGTCTTCAGGACAGCTGTGGCAAAAGTGGAGGCTCTGGAATTGGTTCTGAGGCCTGGCAGAGCTGCGGTCCCTGACCCCTCTGTGCTCCCTGCTGGCCCCTCCATCCCCTCAGCCCCGCCGTCCTCTTGGCAAACCCCCAGCCCCCCCTTCATTTTCTTCAGCCCCTCACAGTCCTCTCACCCCCCTCAGTCCCTTCTAACCTGTTCTGTCCCCTCAGAGTCGGCACCTCCCTCTGCCTGTGCCACTTCCTGTCACCTCAGTGCCACCATTGCCCTCTGCTCCCCCACAGCCCTCAGTGCCCCCAGCAGCTCAAGGTCACCGTCCCTTCAGCGTCACCGCCTCCTCAGCCCCCTCAGTCTCACCGTCCCTCAGCAGCTCCTCAGGGGACAGTGCCTGGGGCCACCGGCAGCTCCCACCGCTCCAGGGACAGCCGGGGCTGGAACTGCTGCTCCACCTGGCCCGGCCCCAGCTCGGACCCAGCACAGGAACAGGGGACAGAGGGGGCACAGAGGGAAAAACAAGAGGTGAAAAAGGCAGCCGAGGGGGGAAAGAGGTTAAAATGCAGCCTAAGGTTATACAGACATAAACCTAGCCCTCTGAACATCTATATTTCTCTTCAAATATAGCTATATGCATTTAAAAATAGAACTTTCTATATATGTATATTAATTTTACTCTAGACATATATAAATTTAAATCAGAAAATCTATAAATGTAATTCCATATAAAAAATATAACTATATATATCTACACTTAACTATACAGACCTCTAAATAAAGATCTTATATATAGTTATAATCTATATTCTATATAAATAATTCAATCTATAGAAATAGAACATTAGAATCTATAAACATAACTATAAGAATTACTTAATAGAACTATAGAAATCTATACATGTAGAACAGAGGGATTCTACCTGCCTGATGGTCACAGGCCCTCCCTCTGTCTCTTCCTGCCGTGCAGGACAGCCCTCCGGGAGACATCCCTCAGATGGCATCTGGGAAGCAAAGGGAACACTGAGTCAATACTGGCTCCTGTGGCTGGGGCCCTGTTTGCCTTGGGCAGCAATTGTCCTGTCAGGGACTGGAGAAGATGGTCTGAAAGGCAGACTCTCCCTTGGGAATTTGAAGCCTGCTCTTTAAAGAACAGGGATCCTTCCAAGTTTCCAAAACTGTGTGAAGCATTCAAGTATCTCAATAAAGTCTCGGCACCCACAGTGCAAATGGCACCCACGAGAGCCTGAAACAGAAGACGGTCCCCTCTCCCACAAAGAAGCCCTGACTTGTTTTTTTCCTCCGTGCTGACAGAAAGACCTCAGGTCACGCTGCAGTGGCTGAGGCTGAAGGGTGCTGTGAGCTGAATCATGAACCAGCTCCGTGATGTCAGATCTACAAACTGCCCTCTACAGTGAGCAGTACCTGCTCCAACTTGACCATCAGCTCTGACAGGACAAGCTGGTAGGGAAAGAGCTCCCTACAAGGCCTGCAGGCTGCACCGACTTGGCCAAGGATTGGATCCAAAGGGCTTCCTCTCTCCTCTTAGTCTCACTAATCTGGGGTCACTCAGGCTTTTCCTTGTGTTACCAGATTTGTCATTTTTCAATTAATTGGCCTCTGATGTTCTGCTCTCTTTGTTTCTCTTGTGTCTCAGGACAGATTCCAGCAAACTGGTACTACAGTCAGCGATTTCGACTTCTGCCCTCATTTTGCACTCTTTTTTTCCCCCCTGTTCCTTCAAGAAGTGCTCAGTCCAGCTTCCCCTGTCACCCTGCAGAAAATTGATCCATGGGCTTCAGCACAAAACTGGGACACCCAGCTTGGTGACGCAGCTCCCACAAGGTCAGGTTTATTCTTGGCTCTCTTGTCACAGCACAGGACTCAGTGTCAGAGCCTCTGGAAAAGTGTGGAGGGCAGGGCTCGGGGAACTTGTGCCAGTGCAGGACTTGAACTAAAGGCACCAGGAAGCACGGACCCTGCCGACAAGAACTCAGCTCTTCTGATCTCCCTTCCTGTCAGGGACAGGCTCAAAGCAGCCATGGGCCAATGGGGCTCAAACCAATGTGGGCTCTCTCCTTACCAGGCTCCTCAGGCTCTGGGCAACTGTCATCACAGTTCTTGGTGCCAGATGAATCTTCCTCTGCTGCAGCCTCGTTCATGGGTTCCCCTCCTGAGGACTCAGAGGCAACATGAATATTCCCCTTGAAAGAAAAGCAGAAAGAAAGAAACCCAAAGATCACTCAATATTTTCTTGGACTCACATCAGGGCTACAATAACCCTTCTCCACTCCCAAAGGACGTGGAGCAGAGGCTGGGGAGGAACACTCAGCACACAGTTCACATGATAAATCTTTTAAATTCAGGATTCCATGGCCAAGGCTAAACAGAAGCTTTTACAAAATGACCTCTGAGGCAAATTGTGAACACAGAAAACCAGAAGACACCAAATGAGGGGATGTGCCCTCATGCTCTGACCCTGGCTTACCCCACGAGCTGTAAGAAATTAGCCAGCAGAAAGCCAGGGGCTCTCCTTGTTGCCAACACAGCTGTCAGTAAGGGCAGAGCTCGCTCCCAGCACTGCCCAGGGCTGTGTGCTGCAAAGTCACACACAAAGCACACATTTCTGGCTGGGAGTCTCACCACCCCACCCAAGCGCTCAGACAATCCATCACAAGGTGGTGCTTTTTGGAGCCACTGAACAGCGTTAAAAAGCTCTCGGTCCAGCCCCTTTTATTCCCATCCAGTGGGGTTACCTGAGCAGAGGGAGACTTCTCAGACAGGGATCTCCTGATCTCCCGAATCATTTTCTCCACAGCAAGGCCAAGATCCAGCGGTGGAGATTCCTCTTCCGTAAGTGCGCTCTCTGCTGAGGCCGTTGATGCTGCTGCACAGGCGGCACTGCCAGGTGGAGCACTGGAGGCTGAATTGCCTGGAGTGGCTGCAAGAATCCAAACACCTTGTGGTCAGGCTCCAGAATGTGGCTTTGGGATGCAGAGCTCTGCTGCTGCCTTGGATGCAACACATTCAAAGGAAAACTAGGCAAAGAATCTTTTCGCCTTCTAGAACCCCCTTGCTAGCAGGCTTAACAATTTCTGTCTCAGAATGACACAGCATTGTGGGAAAATACTTCCAACCGCCAATTTTCAGGACCTTTTGGAAAAGCAAGGCTAGAATTCTTTTCCTACCTGGTGGGTTGTAGGCTGGGGGCTGCTGCTCCCTGTGGAGCTGCTGGAAGCTGCAGGGCTGGATCCTGACCACCTCCCGGTCGGCCGGAGGCAGCTGCTCCCCACAGAGCTCCTGGAAGTGGCTGGGGGGCCCCTCCCGGCCGAGAAACAGCGGCCGCTCCCCGTGGAGCCCGAGCAAGTCGCAGGGCGGGATTCGGAGCAGCTCCCGCTCGGCGGGCAGCGGCCGCTCCCCGTAGAGCTCCTGGAAACGGCTCGGCCCCTCGCAGCGGGCCGGCCCCGGCCGGTCCCTGTGCAGCAGGTGGAAGCCGCAGGGCGGGCGCCGGCTGAGCAGCGGCCGCTCCTTGGGGGGCTGCTGGAAGCGGCCGTGCCGGGGCCTGCGCAGCTCCCGCCAGTCCGGCAGCGTCCGCTCCCTGTGCAGCAGGAGGAAGCCACTGGGCAGGGGCCTGGGCGGCAGCGGCGGCCGCTCCTTGGGGAGCGCCTTGAAGCGGCTGCGTCTCTCCCGCCCGTCCGGCAGCGGCCGCGCCCTCGGCAGCTGCCGGGAGCACCTGCTCCTGTCCCCGCCCGCCGCCGGCCGCTGCCTGCTGGCCGCGCTCCGGCGCTCGATGCGGAGCAGGAGCTCGGGGCGGTCGCGGCGAAACCAGGGGTTTGTGTAGTGGAGCCACGCCCCGGCATCACCCGGCGCAGCCGCGCCGGCCCGGCCCGGCACCTTGCGGAAGCCGTAGCGGTAGAGCTGGCGCACGAAGCTGAGGAACCGCGTGGCTCTGAAGGTGTGCGGGGCTGGCCCCTGGTCGCCGCCCGGGCTGAGAAGCTCCCGCTCGAAGAGGGAGCGGTCAATGAGCAGCCCCTGGGCCTGGCTGTCCCAGCGCACGGAGAGGACGCGGGGGCTGTTCACCAGGCGCCACAGCTTGGCGGGGAAGGTTCTGGCATTGAGGCCGGCGGGGAGCGGCAGCTCCGCCATGGCGCCGATCGACGACTGTTTGCCACAACGGCCGCGGCGCAACGGCCTCAGCCGCACTGGCAGCGCGCGGCCTGAAGGGGAGCGCTGCGCTCGGCCCCGCGCGCGCCAGGCCCGGCCCCGGCACGGGCCGGACTCGGCGGGGACGAGCGCGGCAGAGCCGGGGCTGCGGGCACAGCGCGGCGGCTCTGGGGGCTGGCCGGACACGGCCCGGCAGGGGAAGGCCCTGGAGAGGGCTCTGGGAGCACTGGCAAGCTCTAGCCCCACAATGTATCGCGTGCCTGCGTCACTGTTGGTGACAGAGGGAAAGGATGTCTTCATTGCCTTCTGTCTTCGTTGAGGAACGGATGAAAAGGGGATGTTAGAAAACATTCTTTGGCAGCAGCAGACTGGCTGGTTTGTTTCTGGCCATCTCTGCCTGTCTTTGGCAGAAGCAGCACATTTCTAGTTATTTGGAGTCAGCAGCAGCAGGAAGGGGCAGCAATTCTGTCAGCATTGACATCAAAGCTAAAGTGCTGCACCCTGGATGGGTGTTGCTTTATGCAAGGGATTCGTGGCGTGCAGTTGTTGCAATCTCACGCTGGTGTTTTCACAAATTAGGGTTGCATGTTCTTTCCTCAGGAATTACCTCTTCTTTCCTCTGATCTTAGGAGAGTTCAAATCCAAATGCCTCCTGCAGCCAACTCTTGTCAATGTAGACTGCCAAAGGAGATCTTGCAATGGAGAGACACCGCCTAGATCTCCTGTGGAGAGATGCAGGAGGAAGTTTTTTCCCTTTGTTTTGAAGTCTTGTTGGGGAGCTGCTTGTGCTTTGGGGAACACACACCACTAACGTGTATCCTAGCCTTGCAGGTTCATTCCTGTGCTTCCTGACACACCACAGAGACTTGGAGGCAGTTGTGCTGGGGCAGAAATTTCTGTCTGGGAACTTTTTGAAATGCTTCCATTATTCTTTTTTTTTTTTCCCTTCCTCCCCCCCTGCCCCCCCCCCCCCTTTTTTTTTTTCCTGCAGAAATATTGCCATAATCTTTTGCTTCTACAGCATCTTTTTCTTGTCTTTGGGAACTTCCCTCTGCTGCCCTCCCAATCAAGCCAGTTCCCTGTGCTCCTTCCCAAACTGAGGAGTAGCCCATGGCCTCTGCTCTCCAGCTACAACAGAAAGAAGTACAGAGCCTGCTGTTCTGGGGGAGGAGCTTCTCCTTCCTGCCTGCTTTCCCTTTGGGACAGTTTGGTGGGTGTTTATTTGATAAAAGGAGATTTAAACACTGAAGGAGCTGCGTTTCAAACTGCTCCATGCTTGAGCTCTTCTGTGGGTATTCTTGGGCAAAAGGCCTCTCTGTATGAGCTCCCAGTGGGCAGGTTAAGGAAGGAGGTTGGTATTTCAGGGTTGTAACTGCTGAAAGCAGTTAGTTTCTAGAGGTGTCCAAAGCTGGGAGTGTCTACTTTTCTTACATGCCTGCAAAAAAGAAGTGGCAAAGTGGGAATTCAGTTTGCAGAGCTAGCGATTATGTGTGTTTTCCAAGAAATGGACTGGCAGAGAGGCAGGTCTTACGCTGTGAAAAACAAGGTTCATTTTCTTGGTGAAATCTAATAAAGGACAATAGGAAACAAAGATAATAAAGCAAAGATTAACAGCCAGGTGCTTGGTGTTCTGCCAAGAGCACACTTGCTATTTTGGGGACACCCTTTATATATCTTTTTTATTGTATCAGCCTGTTGCATTTTTATAAACAATTACATGTATTTAAACTTTTCCTCTAACTACTTTACATGTGCCAAGAACTGTTTAGCATGACTCCTCCTCAGGACCACCTTTTTAGAGCACATGCATTCCCTGGCTGTGATTTTAGTCTGTTCTTATTATCACCTCCAGTTTGGGTTTTGGTCCATACTTTCTTCAGACTGTAGGTGCTGATAGTTGCAATATCAGTAGCAGGGGCCTTCATCATACATTCATTGGATGTTATCCCAGCCAAGCAGGCAATTCAACTACCACAAGCATAACCATATCAGCTATTTCACTACTGCACCTAAGTTTAGTTAATAGCAGAAAAAATCTGTAGCAAAATTACTTGAACATTATACGGATAATATCCATTTCAATATTTTGCAAAAAGCCAGTATTATAATAGGTATTTATAACAGTGCAAAACTGACTGTCTCTGTTTTGGTGGTGAGGAGGGTCAGAGACACAGACACACTAGCTGAAGGAATAGTGTGATTACTATCATGCAGAAGTGCAAAAGAGAATCAGAAAAGGATAAGCTCAGCAATGTACTTCATTATTATTACAGAAGCTTGCTTCTAGTTATTTAAGAAAGATACATCATCAGATACCCTAATACTTTATCCTTCATCCAGATCCACACATCAGCAGGATGAAGCTGGCCCAGCCAAGCCCTGCAGAGCTACAGCTGAGAACTGTGAAATTGTGTGGCGCCCCCACCTTTGCCGGCCACAAGGCTTCTGACTGAACTGTGAGAGTAGCCTGGCTTTGACAGTGCTGAACGAGCAATCTGACAGAGCTGCTGATGTGGGACATCTGATTCATTCTCCTCTTGGTTTTATCCCTGTGCCTGGCCTGGACTCAAGGAGGAACCAAGGCCAGGTGTGGCCTTGTCCAGTTTCTTAATGCTGAAAGGTGAAGATGTGTTTCACCAATGAATGGATGCATAGATCATGTTGATAGTACTACTTGGTTAAGGTGCCGATACATAGAATATTTGGTTGGAAGAGTCATCTAGAGAGCAGCTGTGGCTCAGGGCCTGTTGTTCAGGCCTTAGTTCTTCAGTATTTTGTGGTGCAAATCAATGCTGTGTGGAGCTGGAAACAAACAAGTCCCTCTTTAGCACATATCAGACAGGGAACAGGATTAGCTCTGCAAGGCTGGGCTAGGGCCAAGAGCACAAGTCCAGCACCCTGCATTTGCCCACAGGAAGCTGTCCAGACCAAGAAGGCCACTCCTGCCCAGGTGCTGAAGTGCCCAAAGCTGCCTCCCCGCTTGCAGCTCTGCAGAGCCCATGGAGCTTGGGGTCCTGGGCAGCCAGGGCAGCCCAGCTGCCTTGGAGCACAAGGAGTGTCCCAGAGAAGCTGCCGCCCTTTGCTTTGTAAATGTTTCTCAGAGTCTTGCCATTAATCCACAGTATCTCACATGTGTTCCTTTACTCTCGCAAATATAAGACAACTTTTTGAGAAAAGTGACTGACGTAGCTTCTGCTGCTGGTGGTGCTTTTGTCTGTATGTCAGGGCAGGTGATTTGAACCAAGGACGGAGTCCACAATTGACACCTCCATTTTGCCAAGTCGAGAAAACCATTCACAATTGGGCTACTGATGCTGAGCAGGTTTCCTAGTTTTTAGAAAGTTACAACCTTAAAAAGCCAACAGATTTTCCTCCATGAGTGTCGTTCCGATTGGGAACGGCTATAAAGAACGACACAAACTCTCAAGGGAGTTTCAACACGAGAATTCTCTGGTTTATTACTTCAGGCCTGCTTTTTATAGACTGGTACGTGGAAGGTACAGAAAGGAAACTCTTATTGGTTAGCAAAGTGCTACATCACCATCACTGGTCAGGGGCACACTACCCCCCTGAGCCTCTCCTGCAAGGGAAAACAAGAGGACAGATAAACAGCAGCTGGCAGTTGTTTTCTGTCTCTGAGGATTGTTTTGAAATCCTCCTTTGAATTTCTCAGGCTAGCTTCTCAGGCAGGACTGAGAGGCCATGGGCCTGCAATTTCTGCAGCTCCCTGCAGCCTGTTCCAAAGCTAGCATCCATACATGAGGATACCAGCAGTAGCATGATGCCAATTCTTTGCACCTTCTTTCTCTATCTTTGGTGCTTTTAAGAATTCCTCGTGATAATGTAAGTGATTTGAGAGCTGTGTTGTGCCTCGCCGTATCAGTGTCCATGACAAGCTGGACACCCCACCTGTGGGTCTGTTGAGTTAAATCCATCCCAATTCTGTGCAAACAGCAACCCTGAGATGGCGAAAAGAGCAAGGACAGTGGGTGGGTGTGCGTGCACACACCCGCAGGCTGACTGCTGTGTGAGCAGAAGGTTTTGGACAGTGGTACATCTTCAACTCTCCCAGGTTGAGGGAATATATCAAATCTATATGAAATGAAAATATTTATCAAAATATATAAAAATGCATCAAATAATACATATTTATTTACATGTAATTTATCATCTCTAATACAACACTTTACATAGTTTAATATACATATATAATAAATAGCTTATATAAAATATATACTTGATCCTTTCCTAAGCCGTTGCCTGTAGGTGATATAGACCATGTCCTAGTGTTAGTACATTTGTGCCTTCTGGTACTACTTATTACAGCATCAACTCCTGTGGGAGTTCCTTTGGGGAACTTCACACAAAGGGCTTCGATCATTTCAGCACTTGTGAGAACTTGTTGCTTCCCAGTTCTCCAGCATCCTTCTGGATTTTGGACCATTTCAGCACCTGTATCCATAGCCCTTCCTTTACGCCCAGCCTGCAGCAGTTACAGTCAATGTTGCCTCCCCCCGGCTCCAGCTTATTTGCAGAAGTGCTGCCAAAGGCAGTAGAGCTGGCTCAGGATTCCTGTTGGGATGATGTTCAGAGGGACACTTGGAGTGCTTCCTAAAGAGCTGCTTGTGGGATGGGGATGGATTTTCCCTCCCTGGGTGGCTCCTACTTGGAGTTCTACAATTAGTGAAGTCCCAGAGTGTATTGGTTTTGCAAGGCCTGGTTTTAGGTAGCAGGGCTAGATCATCATTCTCACAATGATGGCTCGTGTGAGAAGCTGCTGGAAGCTTCCACTGTGTCCAAAAGAGCCAATGGCTGATGACTGTTGTGCTGCAGTTTTGTTCATTATATTTGATTCAATTACCCTCTGTATTGTTAAGTTGTACCCCCTCCTATGTTAATAGTTTAGTCTCAGTTGTGCCCTCCTACCCAGTTGTGCCAATCCACCCTGATACCTGCCCCTTTTTCCCGAATGTTCCCTGTTCCCAAATGTTCTGTTCCCCTTCCATTAGGTTATCAATCCTCCCTTGTGCCAACCCCCTGCCTGGACTGCCCCCTTTGGAATTCCCCTATTCCTCCAAGCCCCACTGGCCCATGTGACCTGCTCTCCTCCCCTTGCCTTCCCCATTGGTTTATACCTTTTGTAACCCCGCCTTGTGCTCCTCCCCTAAGTCGTCCCTATTTTTATTATTTGTTTATTATTTGTACACACCCCCTTGCTCCTCCCCCATATATAAGTTGCTGTACCCCTATCTCTTTTGTCTTTAGTCCCTGGAACCTTCAATGGAATAAGCACCTTTTGGAAACCACACAGAAGACCTCTCCCTCATCCTTGCTCCTGCCCTCAACACTTGACAGCCATAGAGCTTAAGCCCTACAGCCGTATCCCGAACTGCACTGCTTTCTGGGAACAGCCCACACTTGGCCCAGTGCTGGGAGCTGCCTGGGGAAAATCTGTTACTGACATGCTGCTGACCAAAACTGGGCCAATGAGAGAGATTGGTTATGCCTCTGTGACCACATATTTAAGAAGAAAATTGAAACAAAATCACAGGTTTTGCTTCCCGTCAGAGAAGAGGAGGAGGGGAAAACATGTAATGGAAGCAACATGGAGACACCAAGGTCAGTGGAAAAGGATGGGCAGGAGGTGCTCCAGGCACTGGAGCTGAGGTTCCCCTGCATGGCTATGGTAAAGACCATGGTGAAGCAGCTGTGCCTCTGCAGCCCATGGATCCATGGGGGATGCAGAGATCCACAGTCAGCCCATGGGGGAGGTGCCCATGCCAGAGCAGGTGGATGCCTGGAGGAGGCTGTGATATGGTGGAAGACCCAGTGGAGAGCAAGGGCCTTTGCTTCCAGGCTGGAGCAGCTTGTCCTTGGAGGACTGCACCCTGTGGAAAAAGTGGTCCACGCCACAGCAGTTCTGGAAGGACTATGTGCCTGTGGGAGGGACTCATGTTTGCAGCAGGTGCTGTAGGACTGCTGCCTGTGAGAGTGGACCCACGCCAGAGAAGTTCATGGGGAACTGTCTCACAGGGGAAGGACTCCTCTCCCAGAGCAGCGGAAGAAGATCTCAGTAATGAACTGACCAAAGCCCCCATACCCTGTCTCCCTGCACTGTCGGTGGGAAGGAGGGAGGGGGTGGGGGGAGAAGGTGTTTTAAAGGCTTATTTTACTGCTTATTATTCTTCTCTGATTCTTGTAGTAATAAATTCATTTGCAACTTAAGTTGAGCCGGTTTTGCCATTGAAGTGTTTCTCCTGGTCCTTATCTCACTTTGTTAATTCTTTTTCCCCTCTCCCTTCCTTTGCCCACCTGTGGCAGGGGACGGTGAGTGAGTGACTCTGGTGGGTTCCTGGCATTGGGCCAGTGTCAAACCACAACACAGACTTTTCTCAGCAGGCCTGTGCAGTGAGTTCTGAGCCAATGTATGGCTCTGCTGCCATCCCAAATCTGCGCTTTCCTTGCCCAGCCCGAGTGGAAGTGGGGCATGTGCTGGGCATGGCTGGAGATTTTCATGGCCAAAATCTTCCAGCATCATTGTGTTTACCTCTGCCCATTGCTTTGGATAACACAAATCTACATTTCTTTCAATTTTTTGCATATTGTAACACTTGTACTACTAATGTATAAGTAGACAAAAATCAAGTTTAAAAATCATATTTATTTTGTATTGCTACACCTGTTCTGCCAACATATAAACATACAAATAACAATTAAATTTTAAGGAACTAATTTATTGTATCAATCATGCTATGTAAATATCAACTTAAATTAAAAAAATTAATTTATTGCAATCCTCTACAGCCACTCACTATACACAAATAAGAACTGAGATTTAACAATTTATTACATAGTACTACACAGCTCACCTCAGAAATGAACCACCCCACGTGGGTGGGGGTTCTGGTGAAGAATATCCATGTAATGGGCCAGATACTAAAGGAAAGCATTTCCTCAGCTGCTGGGAAACCCTCCCCCTGCCTTGAAGAGGGAGAGTCTGATGGTGCAGCAGTGGAACCCACAGATGTTACAACCATGGTGTCCAGGTTCCAACTGAACCACAAGGGCAGTCACAGCCAGCAGTCCTGCCCCTGTAGAATTGAGGAAGACTAAGATGAAATCAGATGAAATCAGAGGATAGGAAAGAAGGGCCATCACAACCTGCAGGGGAGCCAAAGGTTGAGATCATGACAGAGTCCTTGACGTATGAAAGTCTCTGTAATCTTCAAAAAGACATTTTACAACGGGGGCGTGAGGCATATACTGTTGCCGCTGAAGATGAATAGATCACATGGACGCAGGTCGAGGTGTGGGGAAAGGAAGAGAGAGTTTATTTTTCCTCCCAGGATTTCTAGGTTTCTGACCATGGTCAGGGATTGAATGGTCAGGATAACACTTTCCCACTGCACTGGCCATGAGAGATGTCCATCACAAGACGTGTAACAGAAGGAATGTACACATATCTATGTTTACAGTTACTGTCCTGGGAAAGTAGTTAGAAAACTATGTCAGCAAGCTCAGAAGCTGAGTTTTCAGGGTGACATCTCACCCTTCTTGGTTTAAACAAAAAGAAAAGGAAAAAGAAAAATGAACAAAGAAACTAGCAACATTATAAACAATCGAAAAGAAAAATAATAAGAAAATACAATACTCCATACAATCAGAAGGCTATAATTTCAGGGTGATATCTCACTCTTTCGTTATTACAAAAAAAGCCAAAAAAATAGAAGTGAAAAACTTCAACACCTGCTCGTGGATGGGCTCTCAATTTGGTCATGGAGGCAGAATCCATAGCCAAATTGAAAGGTGCCTGGGAAAACTGCTGAAATGCTATGACAGCAGCCTGTAATTCCATCAACTGGGCTGACCCAGCCTCATGACTCTCCAAAACCTGCCACTCAGATCCATCCTTCCAGGTAGCAATGGCCTTTCAAGGGATTGAACCATTCATCTTTTCATTGGCCAATGATACCTGTGGAACGCAAATCTGGAGTGGCAATGAAAAGAAACAGCGACATCAATGGAAAGAGTAATGTAATAAACTTGACGAGCAGAAACTGCTCGCAGAACCTGTTGTAGTATGTTTATTCAGTTCTGTTAAAATTGTTAGTATTTCATTTGAAATAGAAATAGAGTTAGGTATGTTCCTCATTCTCCCCCATTTACTGCTTTGGTTGGTTCCATTTGTCTGTTATGAAAACCCCTCCCAGTTTTCCTGAATGTTCCCCGTAAATCACCTTTACCCTGCCCCATCTCCCCATCCATCATCGTAAACTCCAACTCTCCTTCCAGCTCCTTCTACGTATATCATCACTTCCTTGACACGTTATTGGTTGTTATGTTATGTTCCCACCTTCTTTGTATCCCCATTGGTCCCTGACATTGTAACCCCCTCCCCTTACCCCTCCCTCCATGAGCTGCCATTGGACCCTGGACTGTGCCCGCCCCTGAGATAAAACCCAGTGCACAGAGGTGCTCAGGGCTCTCTTCGGTCCTGAATTCTCCCAGCCCAGACCCTTGTGCTCATCCCCTTTCCTGAATAAACCTGTTCCTGGGAAGTACAGCCGAGTGAGTCTCCTCCTTCTTTTTGCCATCACCCACGACGCCTGATTTGGCAGAGCCTGGCAGGATTCAGTGCTCTGAAGGTTCTGCAGTGGGATCGCCTTTCCCCTGCAGTTCCCCACTCCTGGCGACTGCCCGTGCCAGAGTGGCACCACAGAACTATCCCGGAGCTCCGGTGCGGCCAAGAGCAGCGTCAGAACCTCCTCCAGCATCTACTGTGCCTGTGGGGTCAGTGTCAGAGGTGACTTTAAATCAGAGTCCCCCTTTAATAGACCAAACAAGGGAGACAGTTGTGTCGTGGTCAGTCCCATATAGGGACACAACCATGTAAAAGTCCATTAATACCTGGACACTATTCATGCAGTGTCTGCACTGAATGCAAAAAAAATAATTGCACCTCCAGATGCGGCCTGTTTGTCCCAAAAATTATTTTGACCCTCAAATAATTTCAAGGAGGTTGTTTCTGGAGTCACTTGCAGCCCCATATCATTGGCAAATGCCGGCAAATTTTCACATGCCTTACGGCAAAATCTCCATTGGTATCTCTGTGTGGGCTCAGCATTACTGATAGCTGGCACCAGAAAGGCAGATTTCGGTCTGTCATCGGGATGCAAAGGAATTGTAAAAAACAATCTTTCAGATCCACAGTGAGGAGTGGCCAATCAGCAGGAAGCATGGCAGGTGAAGGCATGCTAGCCTGCAACATCCCCATGCTTTCCATCATAGCAGTAACTTTCTGGAGGTCTTGTAACAACCTGCATTTCCAAGACTTCTTGATACAGAAAACAGGAATGTCCCAGGGACTGGTTGAAGCTCCAGATCTCCGTGATCCAACTGTTCCTTCATCAAGTCACGGAGGGTGACTAGTCTATCATGAGAAAGGACAAAAGAATCTGCTGAACAAAGAGTCTGTCTCAAGTTCTTCCTTGTGTTGAATGTGTCAGCATCAGGTCCAAGGGTCACTCCGGGGCCCATCAGCAAACCTGACAATCGTGATGTCCATGCCAGCGTCAAGAAGCCCGCGGAGCCTAATCTCTGACAGCATCTCACCAAGGATAGACAGGGTGCAGACCATTCAGGACAATCCCTGGCTGTCAGAACAGCAGTCCGTGAACCCAGGGAGGTCCAGGGAACCCGAAGGCACCATCTCCCCGCAGCTGGCTCTCAGCTCTGCGAACACAAGACTCAAAAGGCACAAGGTGAGCAAATCTGGGTCCCACAGGGATAGGAACAGGAGGGGTGAGTGTGGAACCCATGGCAGAAATGCACCCCAGGAAATCTGAATCAATGTCCCCTAGGTGAACAATGATGCCCTGAGCAGTGGTATTCAACCACGCCACCAGAAGAGCACTCATGCCCTCACCCACCGGACCAAAGCATTTGGAAGCACATGGAATGCCTGATATGCTCAGCTGCACAGTCATCTGACAAGAGAACAAAGTCCACAGGCCAGCTGAAGAGGCTCCAGCAGCCTGGGACCCTTTGTCTGTGGAGGCCACCAGCTTCACCCCTGCGGCAGCACCACCGGAGCCAGTGGTAAACAGTGCAGGACCTTGGTCTGCCACGGCCGCAGGAGGCCACGGTGGAGGGCCACCTCCAGCCGCAGGCTTGGGCAATGCCTGGGAACCTGAGGCGGGGTGGGTTGGAGCCAGCTTGACACGGCCCGCCTCCAGCGCTGGCGGGGACCGAGGCGCCGGTAGAGGCACAGCCCGCAGAGCCACAGCACTGTCCCGCTCTGCTGCCAGGGAACAACCTGGGCTTGCAGGAGGGGAAACCCGCAGCATAGGGCTAGCAGAAGATGGCCTGGCGTCCGCACCACTCGCAGCACCCGTCCCCATGCCCCACAAATCCGGCGCAGGGAGGGCACCACTTGGAATCACCCCTAACGGCAGAAGGAGCAAATTATCTTGTCACAGGTACATTGAAGACCCAACTGGACATCACCTCTGGCTTCTGCTGGCAGCTCTCTGTTGTTTCACTTGGTTCCAGTGCCCGAGGATCATCCTGAGCTCTGCCCATCCAGAAGGAGTATCCCTGGCATGCTGGGCACCACTCCAGGGTGTCAGCATGGGGATCACAAGAAGGTGTTCCCTCACACCATGTGTGCCTGAGGGGCCTGGCAGGGGCTTCCTCTCACAGCTGAGCACAGTGATCTACATGCCTGTTGTTGCTGCTGGACATGAAATGAGTGGCATGGACACAGCCTGAGGTGTGGTGAAGGAAGGAGAGAACTATTTTTTCTCTCAGAGTTTATAGGTTTCTGACCATTGCCAGGGATTGGATATTCAGGATAACACCTTCCCAATCACACTGGCCATGAGAGATGTCCATCAAAAGACATGTATCAGAAAGAATGTATGCAAATCTATGTTTACAGTCACTGTCGTGGGAAAGTCTTTAGAAACTGTGTCAACAAGATCGAAAAACTGAGTTTTCAGGGCGACAGCCTACAGCTGGAGGGGATCTTCCCTCTGACCCAGGGCTGGCCACCTCCACGCAAGTACTCCAAATCCGGGCATTGCACAGGGAAAGGCAGTGAGGGAAGGAGCCATCATCCAGCCACAGGCAGTCCATGCTGACTACTCCCACCACATTCCTGCTCATGGGACACCTTGGCAATGTGTCAGGGCAGGAACAAGAAACACAGCCATGGATGCATGACACGGGTGACCAAGGGAGAGCAACACAAAAATGTAAAAGTTCAAAAAAAGAAATTATTTTCTTTTCTTTCCTGGCACTGTGCACCTCTAGTGGGGAACATCACATTGTGACATCAGGCTCTGGAGGGTGACATCCCAAGTGGCAGATTGTGATAACACATCTATTGCTGATTTTATTTGGGCTCCAGGAGTAACTGCGCCAATCCGGCCCAAGCATTGACTCCTGCTGAGGAAGACTCTGGGATCTGCAGAGTCAAACCAGGCTTTTCCCAGCACTGGTGGTGTGTTGGGGTCTGCCATCAGCAGCTCTCAGTGCCCATCCTAGAGCCATTACTCCTGATTCCCTGCCCTGCCTGGTTGGGGCAGCTGGGCACTGCAGGTACAGCATTGAGAGTGAGCTGTGCAGGAAAACATCCCTGCAGGGTGGTCATGGGGTGGGTGATGGGACTTGGGGAGGTGGGAGAGTGTTCTTCTTCAGGGGCCTGGCCATTCTTTGCTCCCCTCCCTGGGACAGTCAGTGACTCCAGCTTCTCCTGCAGAGTGATGCCAATGGAAAGGAGCAGCTCCTGAACCTCAGCTTTCCCCAAAAGTCTGCCAAGCACAAAAATGGCCAGAGAAAATTACAGCAACTGCCTCATCTGCCAGGACACTCCAAAGGACATGGCTTCTGGTCTGCTCTATCACCACCAGTTCTGCCTGGGCTCCATCCTGTGGTGGACACAGACAAATCCATCCTGCCCACTCTGCAGGACACTAATAGAGACTGTCAGGTTTTCTGAGTGGGGTGAACAGGACTATCTGCTGTTTGCTGCCATCTCCCCTGAAGAGACCAGCAGCCACACAGAGGCAGCTCCCATCCTCCTGGATGAAAACAGCCCGCTGGTGTCCCTTGCAGCTTCTCCAAAGGGAATGCTGTCCGCAGCTGAGCAGAAGGCTGCAGGGCAGGAGCCTGTGGGTGGCCTCCTGCCTGAGGTGTGGGCAAAACTGTTCCAACAAAGACAGCACCTCCTGGATGCTGTGCGGCCCTGGCTGTGTGAGAGGCTGGAGGCAATATTCCAGGACCAGTGGTGGCTGGCACAAGTTGCACAGGGCAGCATCCTGTATCATCTCTGCCTCCGTGGTCTGAATGTGGAGAACTTGGTCCAGACACTGCAGAACTGTCTTGGGGAGTGCACAGCACCACTGGTCCATTGCCTCATCACTGTCATTGTGGCCAAGTGCAGTGAGGAGGCCCAGAGGCTGCTGCTTTTCCACACTGGCAGGGAGGAGACTAACAGCCTTGTGGCTAGCACCAGCTCCAGCTCCAGCTCCAGCTCCAGCAGCTCCTGGGAGAGGATTTCTGCCAGCATCCCAGCAGGATCAAATGTGAAGGAGGAAGCAGAAACATCAGGGGCTGCCCTCCAAGGGGGTCGCAGGCACTGCCTACCTGTGCCCCTTCCCACAGAGGGGGACCAGCCCCAGGAGGAGCCAGAGCAGGCAGTGTTGGCAGGTCCATCTGCCATGGGCAGTATCTGCAGCCAGGTACAGGGCTGGGACCAGTCTCACAGGGGGTCTTGATGTGCTCAAAAGAGAAGAGCCCCCAGCCCCCAGGGTTCTCCCCCACCCAGCAAGAGGCCAAGGCAGGCACCTGTGCAACCCTGAAGCCCTGAGGGGCTCTCATCAGAGGAAGTGATGAAACCTGGACCAAGGAAGCCTACGGTGACTTTGGGAAACAACTGCATCTTCCCACGTCTTGCTTCCAAACAGTGCCTGGTGAAATCCCTGTTGGGGCAGTCCTCTGGTGCCGGGAGTCTGAGATCCCTCAGTAACTGGGAGAACCTGGCACACTGAAATGTGAGCACATTTGAAAATGTAGTTCCAGATACAGCAGTGGTGCTGGAATGAAGGCATTAACCTTAATAAATTAACCTTTTATACTCTTATACAGCAGTTGATAGTTTCATTATATTATACTGCAGTTATTAAACTGTAAGGAGTTCACTCAGGTGGAAGAATGGACAAAGAATATCTGGAACACTTACTTTCCTAAGTGAATGCTTTCTTCATCTAGCTTGCTGAAAAGCAGTTGCTGTAATTGAACTGAAAGCCTGCTTGGTAAAATTTATTATAAAGCATAGATTTAATAAAGTTATTTATAAAGCAAAATATGAATTGACAAAGACAATATATTGACATGAATAAATGAAAATATTGAATATATGAAAATATTGAATATATGAAAAATATATTGACAAAGAGTCTAATACTGTTCTATATATATTCTACAGCTGGGAATAAATCTTCTGATCTTTCTTTCACTCCCACAATTACAAAGAGTGCTATAAAGCAAATAAACATAATAGAACTGTGTAATTGCATTCTGTTTCTCCCCCAAATGAATATTCTCATATTCAATTGAAGATTGAAGCCAGAGTTTCCAGTAATTTTATTTGTATCAATGGTGTTAAAACATTAATAAGAGCATTACTGGTCTGAATTAACAAGTGTCTGAATGAATTGTAAAATTTGCATATTCTGATAGCACAAGTATCACAAAGTATTACTTCTTCAATACGTCCAGTTTTTCAGAGGCTTCAACACAGGTTGAATTAGGTTTGAGTTTGGGTTTTTTCTCTCTAAAAAAAAAGAAAGGCTGAAAGAGCCCACATCTTTGCTTACTCAGTTCAAGCCAAACAGGCTCTGGGGGGGTCACTGGGCTACTACCAAAGCAAAGTCAAAGATCCTGGATTCTGCGCACTTCCAAAAAGATGTCCTTGACTTTCACGCTTATCATAGAAAAAATGTCAACAAAACAAAAATGAAATCAGTTGAATTTGGACACTGCTTTGCTCTCCATTAAACCACAAAGCTAAACTCTATCCTTCTCATTAATTCAAACACAGAAACACTGATAGCCTTGGTTTGCAGAAAAAGAGAAAGCTGTCAGTATCAGTCACCTTATCATGATGAGAGCAGTGAATGCTGGAAGTGCAGCTCTGTGTTTAAATCTCCAGCCATTGCCTTGACTTGCTGCACTCAGACTCTACATCCCTGCCACCTAAGCAAGGCACTTCTGTCCCTCTCTCTGAGCTGTGAGTTATTTTAACACATGGGCCTGACCTCCACAGCTTCCTTGAGCTGAAGATGTACCGGAGTTATGGGCAAAATTCAACTCCTTTAATGTTCTTTTTGACTCCTTGCATTGCCCTCATCTCCCCCATTCTCAGGGAACAAAGCTCAGACCTCTCTAAGGCTGAATGTGGGGAGCAGAGTAGTTTCTGCAAAAAGTCTGATCCCAACAGGACAATTATCTATTGGGTAAGCGAAGAAATTTCTTCTGCTGTCATTCTTCATTCTTCGGGTAGTGAGAAACAACTACTGCTTCCAGCAAGACATTTATCATGAACAAATGCTTCTTATAAAAATGTCCTAGAGGGTGTGAGTTGTGTGTGTGTGTGTCTGTGCACATGGGTGTGCTGGGGCAGGGCTGGGAGCTGTACAAAGAAAACTTCTGTACATTTTCCATACAAATAAACTTTCATAAAGGCACAACCTTACACAAATACGGTACTGGCAAAATTGCCACAAGATGATTAGGTGGTTTAGTTTGTCTGCTCTGAGTCAAGTTATTACCACAAATTGGTAAAAGAGAAGTCCTTAACACCAATGTAGCATTAAGAAGCAGGCATTCTTTATTCAGCCAGATGCACAAGGGGATATCTCCTCTGAAATATCATGCATCCTGATTATAGAAAACCTTGTTTTAATAATGCTATATGATACATACATATCCTTTGATTTTCCTGGAATAAACATACATCTCATAATAATTTTCTCCCAAATCATTAATGTTATTTCTCCACTGTGCACATGTTATTCCGTCCCAAGGGTCTCTTTATGGGTCTCTGGTAGTCAGTGACCCTCCTCAAGTCACAGTTGACCACCCAAAGAACCGGTGCTTTTTTCCAAATTAGCAGAAAAGCTGTCATAACTGGGCTGCTTACTCTCCTTCTTGCTTAATGTTCAACAAGATCCTAGAATAAGCATTGTGCAGTTCCATAGGCCAGTGATTTTTGAAGAATAAGCATTGTATCAGCCCATCAGCTGCGCAAACAGCTCTCCATCTGGTAGAAAGGTCAATCATGTGGTCATAACTCTTGATAGAAAATATTAGTCTAATGTTCTTGGAATGTTGCAATTCAATCAGAGCATTGGTTTGGTTTGGAGGTTGGCTGGGGTTTTGTTGGTTTTGGTTTGTTGTTTTGTTTTGTTTTTTTTTATTGTAAGATGTGATAGTAGTGTTCATCAGGTCAGATATTTTCTGCAGCTAAGCAGATTCTGGAAGTTCCTATGTAGACCCAAAGAGATTGTGCACTCTCCTTGCTTTGAGTTTTCAAGAGAAACTGGACAAAGCCCTGGGCAATCTGCCATGGTTGATGCAGTTGAAGAGGAGGTTGGGCTAAAGACTACCCGAGGTCCTTTCCCACCTCATTATGTGATTCCAGTGCATGACTTCAGTTTGAGTGCTCCTTCCACAGTGGCAGCCTCTGCTAAGTCTCATCTAACAGCAGGCAGTTCCACTCTCCAAGACCGCCCTTTGAAGTGCCTAATTACCCAGGAGAGTAAAGGTGCTCCATGCAGGGAGTCAGGCTTGCAGGAGGATGCCCCTCGGCAAGGTCCAGGCCTTGAGGTCAGTAGCATTTCTAAAGTAACATTAGCAGGTCATATGTTTCCCCATTTGTGAAGTTGCTCGGGAATGGAGATCACAAAAGTAACGGTGAAGAGGAGCAAATAACAGGGTTTGTATTCTCAAAACTACAGTGTGTCCCTACCCATATTTCCCATTTGCACTCATCTATCTCAGGAGTGCCTTCCTTTCAGGATTTAAGTCTCAGGGTTTCTCCCTAATAGGACGTTTGTCAGGACGTTTGTGAGCCACGGGTATCAGTCTCTAAAGTCCCTTTGCTCTGTGGGCTGGGGAGCTGTGCCTACACGGGTCACCTGAATTGGTCTGCCTTTCCTTCCAAGTCTCAACGACTTGCTAATGAGGCTTGCTCTTCCCACTCGTTTTGCTGCTGAGGAAACAAAGGCAGTCCTTCCATGGGCTTCTTAATTAGGCAAAGGAGATGAAATGTCTATTCTGAAACTCTCTAATGATGTATATTTTTTGATATTTGGCTATATTTCTTCCTCAGTGTACACCCAAAAATAAAAACTCCTAGGATCATCGGGATCATCAGCCCAATTACATGGGTCAATGGCAGACATGTCAAATTTCCATTTGCATTTAAAGACCCCTATTTCAAATTCAATTGTAGGCATTGTCTAACAGGCAGGTACATTTTAGCACATAGTCTGTATTTTATTAGGCACCAAAGCAATCATGTAAAACTAGACTTCCCACCTGTCCTGGGGGAAGTAATCATAAACAACAACTGCCAAGTTCCCATGGAGATATGCAGAAGATTCAGATAATAAAGCAGAAATGATGGGTAAAAGGAGAATCAGGACAAGACTCACAGCTCATTTTAGTATGTCCTGCCACTGGGATTAATTCAAGACAGCAAGAAGAACAGTCTAAGTAATTCCCCAAGGAGATGCACCCATGGCTTCCCTGCCATCAGTGATGTTCCACAGTTGAGGACATCTGTGCTGTCTTGTCTTAGCTCTTTTATGCTTGGATTGGAGAACATACTGTCAATTCCAACTAGAACAGAATTCATGGTATCTTTTTTTTGCCTGAGCTGATCTAGGAGAGTAAATGACTGCTTTCAAATGAAGAGTTCCTCTTCATGCACAGTAAATGTATGTGAAAAGCCATTAGTTCTCTATTGAGGACCTATATAAATAGGGGACCTATATATGCCTCAATTCTCTATAGATAAAGGTAAAGAGCAAGAGAAAAAAATATCCTACTTTTGAAACAAAACACCAAGAAACTAAAAGCATTTTATACAACTAAAGCATGCTTTGTCTGCCCTGTCACTAGAGTAAATATTAAAATGAGCTTCACATTCAAATATACATTTATCCATATCTGCAGTTGCATTCATTATCACAATGAGATTTAAAAATATATTCAACAATGATAAAGAACAAGAAATGGCACAAAGAAACTGTGCAAGAGCCTTTGGAGCAGGGGAAGAGGGAGGAGTTTTTTTCCTTGTATGAGACATGGGAAGGAAAATATCCTAAAACCTCGCAAAGACTATTTTGGAAAAAAGCCAATGGAGTTTTATCTCTGTTTAAACATCCCTGTATAAAGAGGAGGAAATGTCTGAGGCCTGAGGAATCTCCATTCTTGCAAAGGAAGGTGAAATAAAGAGCAGACTGTGAAAAGTGCAGCTGTCTCTGACAGAGGGCAAAGTGCCCAGCCAGCAGATTTTAAACTCAGGATTCAGGTAGCCAAAGCGAAATTCAAGCTGTTACAAAATGACCTCTGAGGCAAAACGTGAATGCAGAAAACCAGAAGACACCAAATGAGGGGATGTGCCCTCATGCTCTGACCCTGGCTTACCCCACGAGCTGTAAGAAATCAGCCAGCAGAAAGCCAGGGGCTCTCCTTGTTGCCAACACAGCTGTCAGTAAGGGCAGAGCTTGCTCCCAGCACTGCCCAGGGCTGTGTGCTGCAAAGCCACACACAAAGCACACATTTCTGGCTTGGAGTCTCACCACCCCACCCAAGCACTCAGACAATCCATCACAAGGTGGTGCTTTTTGGAGCCCTCTGCTGCTGCTGCTGCCCCGTATGTATGACCCCGGCAAACGTTTATGGACCTAGGGTATTTCCAGGATTTATGTGGCAAAAATCTGTAGGGTAAAAAAAAGCCCCAAAAGTAAGACAACCAAGTGGTGTTCCTATTTAATTGAGAAAGTAAAATCCCAAAGTTAAGCACTTGGAATGTACTCCAACACTTCTGTGGTTCACACACTTAGTCCCTCAATCCCTCATTCCTAACAACACAGTCTGGGCCCCAAAGGCTTTCAGCAATGGAGAAGATTGACTTCTCAAACACAGTCCTAAATCTGTCAAAGCTGACACTGTTGAATGTGGGAGTGACACTGAACACAGGGGTGGACACTGAGGAAGGAGTCCTGCCAGCTCCTGGCACAGGGATGTGCTCCTCCCTCCACAGCCCTGAGCAGAACAGTCTTAGCTAGGCTGCAGCTTTGCAGGGACTGCCTGGGAACACACATCTCTTCCCACAGAGATGCCCAACAGCAAGGTGACTGAGCTCTGGAACATGGAGAGCAAGACTGGCCAGTTTGCCCAGCTGAGGGTTTCCCAGATGGAAACTGGACTGCAGGCACCAGGTTACTGAGAGGGGAAGAAAGCTGCAGCTCCAGCCCGTCCCCACACACGGCTCTGGGAACACCTACACACACAGCAGGGCTCACACAGCAGCAGCAGCCCAGCCCTTGCTTTGCCTTGGCCTTCTAGTGCAAAAGAAGTAGGACCCAGGCTTGGCTCTGTTGTAGAATTGAGCAATAATTAAGATTGGAAGGTATCTCAGGGGGTCTCTCCTTCTGCTTCCTGCTGAAAGCAGTCCTTCATGGCACCAGACCAGGTTTCCTGGAACTTCAGGCAGTCCAAACTTGAAACCCTCTATGATGGCACAATTTCTCCAGGCCTTCACTCCCCTACTTTGTCCTTGTGGGGAAAAAGGTTTTCCTTATCTCCAGCCCAAGCCTCTCGAGTTTCAGCTGCTAAGTTTTTGATAGAACAAAGGGCTGTAATCACTCTGTTGAGGATTCTATTTAAGAGGATCTCCAGAAGTAAAGAAGAAAAAAAGAGATGGAAAAGGACAGCTAGCTATTTATCTGTTTAGAGATAAATAAAATGGATGTTCATCAGTGTGGTGATTCCTGAGCATTTTATGGTAGAAAGGTAAAGTATAAAAGTACTAATGCCCTGAACAGGCTAAAGAGCACAAGGGAGAGTATGGTAGGTATGTCTGGGCCGAAACCACAAAAGCAGAGAGGCAGTTGAAAGAAATTTCAAATACCAGTTCCATCTGTGTCTTTACAGATCTCCATAGAAAGTCAGTTGAAGAGTTTGCTGTATTTATTAGCTGTATTTATTACACATTTAAACAGGGAGGAGCCCAGCTCTGAATTGGTACTCAAAAAATACATTGACTGTGCTCCAAACCTGAAATGTAGACTATGTGATGGAGAGGTTGCAAAAGGAAGGTTGGAAATACAGACTGCTTTGTAATTGATTGCTTCTTGAAGAGCTGAATTTACATTTTGCAAGGTTGATAAAAGTTCATCTGTCATGTGAATGTGAGGCAGTAAAGGTGAAGTGAAAGTTCCAGAACTGATCTTTGAAATACGTGTGAAATTTGGCAAAAAAGGAGTCAGTTGTCAGGAGCACTGTGTTGTGACACTGGAGTTATGACTGAGAAATCTGAAAATTAAGAAAAAGTAGAAGAAATGAATATGCAGAATTCAAATTTGACTCAATCATGTGCAAGATAAGGAAACACATTCACCATGACAAGAACTGACAGTCAGCACAAGGCCCTGCATTAAGGATGAGTTTCTGTAGTATTTATGAGAACTGAGAATTAATGGAGGAGAGCGATTTAATGAGAAAGAGCTGATGGAGTCCTGAACAGAAATCATTCTTTCAGAAGGCTGAGTTTTATGACCAACTTGTCCACTCTGTTATAAAAGAGTAGCTAATTTGATTAATTAAAAAAAAAAAAAGAAGAAATTTATTCCATAATCAAAATACAATCATAAAAAGAGAAACCATAAACAAAAATCAGTTCAGTGCTGTGCCAGGTGAACAGCACTGGGTGAGACAGGGAGGAGGCTTTCTGCAGCACTTCTCCACCATGCTTCACAAACTGCAACTGTCCCAAGGAGCTTTCTGTATGTTTTCTGGCTTTTTGGGGGTCCTTTGAAATACCCTTCTTGCAGACCAATATTCATGCTGTTTTGGGTGTATATGTTGTAATTTCGTTGGGTTTCTTGTATTTCTTGGAAATACACTTCTTGCAGATGAATATTTATGAGTGCATATGGTTATAATCTTATTGGATGGAGGTTTCTTGGAAATATGCCCCTTGCAGATGAATATTCATGTTGGCCTTGCTGCATATCACTATAATCTCGTCAGGGAAGGTGTCCTGCAAATATGCTAGGATTCTTGTCAGACAAGATTATATATAGCCCAAATTTCTTCATGCTATGTATCACAACTCTTACCTTTGCTAAGGTAATTAGATGTAGCACAGTGGGGATGTGGTGGACACTGGGGATGTGGTAGAAGGCACTGAGAAAAATTCAAACTTATCACAGGCAAGATTTTTTTAAAAAGAGGGGGGTTTTGTGTGTTTGGTTGGTTGGTTTTTGAGGAAATGGCATCAGGTTTTTACCATTTTACAGTAAAAGAGTAATCTTCTGGTCCATCAACATTTAGCTCACATTTATTCACTTAACTGAATCTTGGGGGTTATAGTTACAAGTTGGTCAAAAGTACTGCATGGAGAACTAATTCTGGGTTTTTCCTTTCTGTTTCTGAGTACCTTTAGTAATGATGAAAGTGTTCTAGCATGTACCTAAAAACTGCTTGCGGGTTTTATTTTTTTTATGCAACCTTTGCATCTCTGAAATCAATATAACAAATAAGCTATTAAAGAGAAAGCAGGAAGAATGATGGACCTTTCTTTGAGATCAAATGAACCTCTCACGGCTCCCGCTTGTGCTAGCGGATTGTGACATAAATGGATTGTGACACTACCTCACTGAACCAGTCTCTGAGGTGACTCTTAGCTCAGCATTGGAGCAAATCAGAGCAGTTGCTGAATATGAATCATTTTGAGTAACACGCTAGAAGAAAATAATACTGAGAGGTTGAGCATCTTTTGTTCACAAATAGTAGTGGCTTTCTGAAATGTTGTTTGGGTAAATTAATTCTATGCTTTGTGGTTTAGTTTTGTTTTGCTTTGAGACTTTTCTTTCCCAATGGTTTATGAATAGCTAGCATAGAGTTTTGAATAGGGGACTGCCCATTGTGCTGCTTTAAGATAGGAAAGACTCCATGAAATAATGGAAGCTGGAGTTTTTCTTGTATAGCGAAAAAATGTGTTTAGTGATGTAGTCTTTCACTTCTGTGTACAAATATTTAGGTAATATAGCGTTAAGAAAGACGTATTGTAGGTGTAGGCAATCTATTACTAAAAGGATTTTCTGTGTCCTGAAGTTGGTGCATCAAGGATCTCCATTTATTGGTGCTTCTAATTGTTACTGTTTCCAATTTGGGGTTGCTTTTTTTATTGTCTTGTTTGAATCTCAACATTTCAGTAAAATCTGTCTGCAGTGATCTTGTCTTTATGCTTTAGGCTGTAGTAAAGCTGAGTCACTGCTATCAGGATTGAATTGCTGTGAACGGTGGTGTGAAAATGCTTAAGGGAAGTCTCTGACACAAAGAGCCGCATTGTTTGGTGTTCTAAGTCCCATACTTAAATAGTTGATGTGGGTCTGTGCAAGCACCATCTCGTAACAATTCCAATAATATAATATAATATAATATAATATAATATAATATAATATAATATAATATAAT
Source organism: Cyanistes caeruleus (assembly GCF_971803275.1). Taxonomy (NCBI): domain Eukaryota; kingdom Metazoa; phylum Chordata; class Aves; order Passeriformes; family Paridae; genus Cyanistes; species Cyanistes caeruleus. The sequence continues at coordinate 14,751,061 of NC_141732.1, forward strand.
ATAATATAATATAATATAATATAATATAATATAATAATCTGGTTTACAGATGAATCCTGTGAAAAGCAAATTCGAGATGTCTTTCAAGAGATGCTTATACACAAAAGATACGTAGTCTGTATTTTGACAAGATCTGTAGAGTTTTTTGGCAAGTGGGTAAATGGTGTTCTCCTGGTGAATCACAGGCATCCTTTACAGACCATCAGTGTGGTGTGAGCTTGCTGGATCAACATCTGCCTCAGATGCAAAGGTCATTTAGTTATCGGCATTTTGTAGCAGTTTTCCCTGTGTCACATTAAAATATCCCCATGGACAACATTCTACATTGCGGCTGGGGCATGGGAGATGGGGGTTTTTGCCCAAAATCTTTGCCTTGTTTCACTTTCTGTACTAGGTCGGAATTTCTTTCTGTGGCACTTGAAATAAACTTTTTAAGAAACAGCCTCTAACCAGTCTGGCTGTCAACAATTATTTTTCCATGTCACTGCCCTTTATGCAGTAGAATCTGCACTGTCACCGTAAACCTTGAATATTCTGCCTTAATGTCAGTAAAGTCAGCAACAAGATGAAAAACACTACAGTTCTCAGTTCTTCTATACCTGAACATCCTATTTCTGGCCCTTCTAAGGTACATAGTCATTCATGGGACTACAGGTTAAACCCAACAAGCCAATCCCTTAATACTGAGTGTGAAATACATAGAAATGTTAATGCGTGAACCTGTTATAAATGATAATCAGCCAAATTGATCAATAATAATTTTATTGAAAAATTTGCAAAATTGAGTTATGGAAACAGCTACAATCACAGTTAGCGTCGAGCCTGGGATCAGTGCTGGGTGAACTCTGAATCAGCCTCTGTCACACTGACTCCCCCAAGTTCACCAACCGTCCTTTGGAGAGATGGGTTTTTATACAGTTTTTACAGTCTGAGGCTGTACAGTTCTTTTTTCCAGAGTTAGTTGCATATTCATCTTTTCTGTAGGTTTGTTAACTATGTTTCCGAGAAGGGAGGAAAGGCTTGAGTGGTTTTCATGGGAACTGAGTACTGAGATGCATGATCCGGAGGTTTTTCTGTTTGGGCTGTTAACGAAGTTCCATGGGAGGGGGAGAGTTATGGAACTGAGTATTGAAATGCGTGGTCCGGAGAATCAGATCAGGTCGGTATCAGGCGTAAATCACCGAGACCTTAGGATGCCTTTCTTGCTTGGGTGGGCTTTGTTCTCCTTGGTGCCATTCTGCTCTTTTGCAAATTGCCCTTCTCCTTCGGCTCCTGGCTGTCGTGTTGCAATTCCTTGCTATGCATGTGTGTTTGATACCTGTAACGATTTTTTATTTCTTTTCACTGCTTATATACATATACAATAAAACACGAATTATACAAACATATATTACAAGCTTTACATCATGTGCTTCTAAACCAATCACATTTCCCTTTCTGAATAAAGTTTTGTTTGTTTATTTTGTTGTTGGTGGCAGTGTTGATTAAGTTCATGTCTTGTAACTGAATTCAGCTTAAGAAATTAACATTCATGTCTGATGCATATCCTAATCTAGATGAAGAAAAGTGAACATTCCTTTGCTTTTTGAGGTTTCTTTTGGTTTTTTGTTGGGATTTTTTTTTGTTTGTTTGTTTTGTTTTGTTTGTTGTTTTTTTTTTGGTGAACGTATCTGCCCATTTGACTTGTGGAACTTGTCTGGAGCTTATTCAAAGGTATATATTCATCTTCCCAGCAAGGCTGGTGTTTAATTCTGAAATCTGCCTTTAGCAAAACGATAACCAAATGAGGGCTGAAGGCTGGAATTCCACAGAAAAAAACAAAGAAATGTGTTTTGAGACAGTCGAGAGAAAGAACAGCCATCTGTAAGGCCCCAAGCAACTTGCTAAAAGAGCATTTTGCAAGGGGGCTTATGTTGCAATGGTTCTTGTACTCTGCGTTAAATGCATGGAAGAGAAACCAAAAAGATATTCTCGAGAGGTCCAAACAACTTTACTGGAAAACTTTAGAAAATCAGTGAGCTTTGGCAAAAGGTTTGGTACAGCACCCAAAAAACATAAAACACTTCTCAGAGTATTAACTTGACCCATTCCACTTAGGAAACTTCAAACTCGTTTGATGTTAAGTTATTCAAAATGTTCCAAGAAGAGGAAATTAGAAGAAGAAGAAAAAGAGAGAAAAGATACAGAAAAGCACACATACAGATACAAACTTCTGAGTTCCAGCGGTGTTCAGGTAGACACTTCAAGAACTCAGGAGTGGTCAGCACGACTCGCAAGCCTTTACAGTCCCATATGGCTTGTGCATAAGTCTAAGGGAGGGTGGAGACTGACAGTAGAGTATCATGGCCTGAATGAAGTCGCACCATCACTGAGTCCTGCCATGCCAGACATGCTCAAACTTCAGTGTAAACTGGAGTCCACGGCACCATGGACACAACTGACGTGTTTTTCTCCATTCCTTCATCGGGAGAGTGCAGGCACAGTTTGCTTTCACTTGCACAGGAATCCAGTATAGCCTTAGGGCTGGAAACACAGCCCCAGTATTTATCATGGCACTAGAAAAAGGGTGAGGTTCCAGCACATCTGCTGTACATCCACCACATCACTGTATGAGGCAGCACAGCAGGGGAAGTTTTTGGAAAAGAGAGATGATAATCCAGATCCTCCTGAAAGCTGTTTTTGTCATAAAACAAAGTAAGGTCAAGGGAGCTTCCCAGGAAATTCATCTTCTTGGATGAATAAAATGGCAAGATGGCTATAATGCAATTCCCATGAATTCAGTCAATAAAATAGCAGATCTGTCCCTACTGACCAAGCAAGAAGTAAGTTTCCTAGGCCCTCTGGGCTTTTGGAGAATGCATATTCCAGAGTACAGTCAGATGTGACATAGAGGAATAATTTTAAGTGGGGTCCTGAACAAATGAAACTATTTATGCAGCAGCCCTTGGGGCAGTCAAGACAGGACAAGATGTGAAAAATCTAGTGGATAGACATTGGGGTGGGTAAAAACCTCAACTGAAGGCCGTGGGAAAACCCCTCTTAATTGTGGAGAGTAAAGCACCACCCACATTGCCACCTGTTCAGTTTTATGTAAATGTTGCCAGAAAGTTGTATAGTTTCTTTGTTATCATTGGTTAAGATTTGGTGCATAGTTTTACATATTCCTAATCCCCAGTCTTTATTGGTCCCTTTCACTTAGACGCCACCCCTACCTTAGTTTCTATAAATTACTGTGTTACCCTGTGCCTCGCCTTTTGTGTGCATGCCCATATGTGTTTGCATTATGCGTTTGTTATTTTGCTTATTAAAGATCTTTATTTTTTGGGTCACATAATCGTGCCCATCCCTATTTATTTTCACCATCCTCTGCCCTGAAGTCAGGGGACCAAAAGGTTTGTTGCAGCCACCCACGCTGCAACAGATCGACCAAGGATGGACCCTGGCCAGGTATTGAAAAACCGCCCAGACTACTCACCGAGTCTTCACAGAAGTATGGCGAACGTAGTTTATTTCTATCTTTAGCACACTTTTATAGGGTCCGACAGGGTTCCGCGGGCTTAGCAAGTTGCTAATGGTTAATACATATTGTTTACATTCTTTCCCCAGTCCACAGTGCCATTGTTTCCCTTTATTCTCGCTGTTCCAGGAGAGTTTCAACGACACTGCCTTTAATATTGTCGCCTGGATTAAAAGCTGGCTTGTGCAGACAGGCTTTTACTAAAATGTCATGCTTTTACTCTGTTAAAATGTTTTGCTACAATTTCCCTTTTCTCTTTTTGCACAAGCCAGGCTTTAGATGTGGTTCATTCTACACTTCTACAGATACAAGATAACATATAACTTAAAACAACTATCCCTATTAATACCATATGTAAAATTCATCCCCCTTTCAGCACAAGAGACTTCAACCATCCAGTAATGCCCCAGTTGGCTAACCAACTTACAGTGGGGTCACTACCTTCTTTAAGGGCATATAACCCATCCTGTAGCTGTTTTTGTTGCTTGTGGATTGAAACTGAATGGTCAGTAAGGTTCAAACAGCACATGCTTTCAACTCTTCACAACCATGTCCTTGTGCTAAGAGCAAGAAATCAATTGCAGCTTGATTTTGCAATATGGCGTGACATACACTACTTACATCAGCTGAAAGTTCACTTAACATTGTTGATGTCAAATTCAGTTCCTTCCTGGTCCAACAAGCTTTCCTTTTTAGAGTTGACAAGCCTTTAGCAGCAGCTGCTCCTGGAGTAAAGAAGGAGGCTAGACATACTATGCCACGAGCCCAAAAGTCTGGGTCTCTAGCATCATCACATTGTAATTCATTCAGGCTTCGCTTTGACTGTTGGATGTTTTTTATCTTACCCGCTGTATTCAGCAATTGGTGTAAATTTGGATGGAACAGAGTAAGTTTCTCAAGGTAACAGGGTCCTCCATGTGGGCTAGCAGGAATCCCATTCCATGCTCCAGCTCCACAGATTAGGTGTATTGCACTAGGTAATCACCTTGGTGATCATCCTGTGAGATTGCACCTTGAATAAAAGGCTTTACTTTCTGTGTTAGTGATAAGATTAACTATAGGGTTAACTGTAGCCCAGTGTAGCATCACTTTGTAGGAGTGGCTTTTTGTCAGGGGCTCAAACATTATCCATCCACCTGAGGTATTGGTGGAGCCTAACAAGTCCAATTTGAGAACTTCCAAAAGTTTTGCTTGCCAGCAGGCTTCAAGTTGTCTTGACGTGAAGCCAACAGTGTGATTACACTCTCGTAACATTGCCAATTGATTCAGGTGAGTTTCATTGCTAACTAAACCTTTAAGTGCTTGAGGATCTCATTCAGGGACTCCTATAAGACAGGTGCAAAAAGGATCTCCAGGTGTGGCTAGGCTTAAACACATTGATTTTTGGTCTGTTAAGTGTGCCAGAGCGACCCATATGTTCTGTCACTTTTGGATGTTAGTTAGCAACACAGTTGGTTGGGACCATACACAACACAATTACTATGAGCAGTTTGTTCCACACTAAATGACACCATGCTTTCAGAATCACAGCTAATCAGGCTTTTGTAATTTGTTGAATGAATTCCTTTAAGGTTTAAAGTTAAATGAACTTTCAAATATGCTCACCTTAACTCTTGAAGGGGGAATACTTACACCTTGTACTTATACCTTCTCTACAATTATCAATAACCTACAAATAACAATTATCACACAAGCTAAACTTTTCATCTTCAATTATTCTCTAGCTACTTTTAACGCACGTGCTCTGGTATTTATGCAATCTAAGCTTGAAAGCAATTTGCTTAAAGGGTAAAAATACAGTTACAATTTTGCTTTTACATACAGTCATATGGAGTCTCTATACTCTTTTTAGATCTTCTACAAAATTCTTCTCACAAACAGACTATGATTTAACGTGATTCAGTCTTGGAACATCCGCTGCTCCTGTGATGTCAGCCGGCAGCCGATCAGTGACTGACTGAGGGCATTGATGTTCTGATTGTTCTTCACATCCTTTCAAAACTTAAAACAGAAAATGACTGAAAAAATTGATGTACTGATTGTTCTTCACATCCTTTCAAATCTTAAAACAGAAAATAACTGAAAAAATTGGTAGAGACACAGCATCATGATGACAACATAAAATTTCTGTTGGCAAACTGTCTGGGTAGTTTTCAGGCACAACTGTGTCCTGGCAGCTCCACTTCTGATCTTGTCTGGAGTAGTAAGGCTGTATGGTGACTTCTCTGTTCACTGGGTCTCATGTTTTCAGAGGCAGACAGTCTGGTCAGATGAACAGGTGTTCTTTTTGAACCTGTCAACAAAACACAGGCACTTCTCCCTTTGAAGTCAATGAATCGTTTTGACTTAGCTGTGGTACACTTAATTGTAAATTCAGCTTATATGATCTTGCTAAATTTTTGATATAAATACTTCATTATTGTGGTCTAAATTTCTAATGCACCTATTACACTAATCAAATGCCTTTAGGGCATCAATTTCCCCCCATTTAAAAAAAAATTAGATGTACTTCCATCATGCACATCAATATCAACACAAAACCATATACACAATGAATAAAAAAAACCTATAGCAGTTAAAAACCAAACAAATAATAAACTTTTTTAATAATACATGTGATATAGAATTACTATTAACTACTAAAACACTGCACTAGTATCTCATAGTCTGCAAACACACAAGAAAATCAGCGAAGGACTGGATAACCACCTTCTGAAATGATTCTCCAAGCCCACTTCAAAATTGATCCAGCTGTCATATTAATAGGGTCAAATTGCCAAGTCAAAAGTGACTCAAATACTGATTTGGTGCAGAAGACATCTGGATCTGTTGGCAAACATTTTATCTATGTAAAGTCAAGGCTTGGCCAGGGCCTTAGGCTTTAAATTGGGAAGATGTCTCTTAACTCATTTTCAAAACAAAGTTCTCAATAGTAGCAGCGATGAGATGCTTACAGCACAGCAAACTGTTAAAATGCATTTGCACAAAGCAAATGATCAGGAGCCTTAGGCAACAGACCAATTAAACCATTCAGCAGCTGGTTCCATCTGAAGCCTCTCCCATGGCAGCTGACCCTCAGCAATGGTACATTTTCTTGGACTTCTGTAAACACTCTATGCACAAGCAGGAGTTCATCAGTTTTCTATCACAGCTGTTTCAGTTGTAGTCATCTTCATCTCTCTAGGAAAAGAACTATACTTTGCAGTTTAAACAAGTGTCTTCAACAAGACATGAAACAATTCAAATTAAACTTTAACTCGGTAAAAATTAATTATGACAAAAGAAAATAACAAAACCTTAAAAGAATATCAAAGTTATAAAACTTAACTTAAAAACATTCAAACTTAAACATAATGAAACTTAAGGTTGCTTAATTCTATTAACATTTAATCTATATCAAATAAAAATATAACTTAATCTTATTCTATTATTACAAAAAGGCAACTGAAAGTTTGGTATATACCTTTTGAACACTATTTAACAGTAACATGGAGTCACTATAAAAATGATTGAAATGTAGCAAATACATTATAATTTCCTATTATCTGGCTTTGAGGATAACTCACAAAAACTGCAGATGTTACTGAAAATACTTATTCCTAACAGGAATTTGCTTGGTCTATGCTTAAGCTGGTTAGAATTTTTAAAGTGCAGTTTTACTAGAGAAAAACCACAACACCACAGGATTTGGCAAGTTGCCATTCAGCTTTTGTAGCACTTTTCAAAAACATCAAGTCCAATTCTTAATTAAAATCTGAACTCCAAATTGATATATATGCTGTTATATGTGTTTTTTAGAACAAAAGGACTCACATAGAAATGACCTTATTAAAATTGTGAAAAAAACAAACACATGGGTAATATATGTTTAACTTAACTTTGTCTTGTGCAGTGAAGTTTTCCTAGCTAATTATTTTTAAAACCATGAATATATTCTGTAGACAGCATTAACTGGAAGGTCGTTTTGTTAGTAGCTATAAATAATTTAATATTTTAACATTAGGTTTTAAAACTAATTATTGCAAGGTAACTTTTACTTTTGTTAATATTCACTTTAAACATTCTTTAGAAAGGTTTTTTAAAAATTTTTTAAAGAATCACAATCATTTCTCTAGTAAAACTCTAAAAAACTGCAACTGCATAAACTCATAATTACTTAAAACACAAATTAACTCTCATTTTTCATTTTGCAACAGAAGCAGTGGCTGTGTGGGAGCAGCCAAGGTAGAGCCGGATGGCCGAGCTGCGAGCCTTGACTTGGGACATAGGTGGTTTCAGAGTTCTCAGTTCAGAGTTAGTGTTCCACTAACCACTACTTCCTCCTAAGCTATTTGCAACAATTCCCCACTTAGAGACTTTCACGATTTACCTTGGAAGTCTCACTTCTAAAACTCTTTTTCTTATCTATGATTATAACGTTTATTACAAGTATTTGCAAAACATCTCATGAAAGCTGCAATACACTGAACTATTACACAAAAAAGTTCAAACTGCAACAATTCCAACGTGGGTTATAAATAATTCATTAAGCCTTTAACAGTCTGGTAGGCATGAGGAAAGCCAATCCCACTGATCCCCAAGAGTGGGGACTTTTAGTCTTCTCCCATTCTTAAAGTGCTCTATTGGATTGATGATATTCCAGATTGCTGGATATCAAGTCCATCAGCATTCTTGTAACAAATCCAGCAATTTGTAACAGTTTGTTCACAGTTTCCACAAGCTTGATTTTCAAATATCATAGGTTTTTCACCGCTTACCCTTCATAAGGTAAGTTTACTTATAAGCCATAACTTTTCTTTCCTTCTATGGCATGTGTTCTAAATAATTCTACACAGCACAAAGTAAGTAATATTTTCATGGTTTAACAAGTTTAAGCTTCAAATCCTCTGCTGACTCTATTTTTGCTTCTGGTTCCTTGTGTGTTGGGGGAGGTGCATCAATGCACTGATCCCATCCCCTTTTGTTGCTGCAGTAGTGCTTAGGAGTACTTGAACTGCTCCTTTCCACTTTTCTTTAAGTGTCTCGTTGCTCTGCATTCTGACATAGACACAGTCCTCAGGTTGATGAGGATGTACCTGAGCATCCAAAGTCATCAGGGATGGTTAAACCAGAAAACAGTACAAAGATGAGAGCACTCTTCCCAAAGATAATAGACATTGTCTTAAATTACCATTTCCAATCCCATTATTTCTCCAGAAAGGATTGCAACTTGGTGAGGTCTCCCATAGAGCATTTCATATAGGCTCACTTTTTTTTTTAGAAGCCACTTGATTTCTGATTCTCAGAAGGGCAAGAGCAAGTGCTTATGGCCACTTCAGTGAGTTTTCCTGGCCATTTTTACTCCTATGTCTTTTTAGACTCTGATTTGTTCTCTCGACTTTGCCGCTGGGGCAAGACTTCCATGGGCTAAGTAGGTCCCATTTAACTGGGAGTGTTTTACATAGATTTTGTAACGCTTCAGCTATGAGATGAGAATCTCTATCTGATGACATTCCAAACGGGATCCCTAACTTGAGTATGATTTTTTGTATTATTACTTGAGGTATTTCCCTAGCTTTGTTGGTGTGACAAGGAAAAGCCTCTGGCCATGCAGAATATGTGTCTACTAAAATTAATAAATCCCTATATGCTTCTTGTTGAGGTAACTCAAGAAAATCTCTTTGGCATTAATCTCCTGCACTACTTCCCTTTTCTGTGATCTCTAATGGGAGTCTTTTGTAAAACAGTGCATGGCTCTGTAAGCAGATTTTACATTTGCTAACGACACTTGTCACAATCCCTGTCAGCCTAACGCTAAGTAGCTGCTTTTTCAAATTGTTTACCATACTTTCAATACCCCAAGGAGTTTCTTTATGTTTATCTTCTACAATTTATCTCATTGCTTGAGGCACTCTGACTTGTTGATATGCTGCTACCCACCACCCTTCAGGATTCAATCAGACATTAGAAGTTTTTGCCAATTGATTGTCTGCATCGTGGTGTTCTGTGACTGATTTGGAAAGGTTCACAATTTAGGGAAGAATCGCCAACAAGATGCTTTGTTCTGGCATCTCTCCAGCAGTTTTGTCTGTTATTTGGTTTCTGATGCTGACTGGTGTTTATCTGAACTGGTGAGATTTGCAGTGCCTTATTGCTCCTTTAGCAGGGAACTGGACACTCCCAAAGCTTTCCATATTTAATTAGAGACCCTGATTCCTTGCAGAAGGATTAAGGAGCATAGCAGGGTTCAAGGCAGTAGCTGTCTTTAGCGCCACCTCTTTTATTGCAGGAGTACCACCTGTTACTTTAAGATTCTGGTCAGGCATAACCAGTGACCTCTTTTTTGCTCTCAACCAGACGTAAGCACGTGTGGGACATGAACTGGCATTTTTTTCTGTTAATTTTCAAGTCTTTTCAATCAGTCAGGACTGTGGCCGCTCTGAGGCACACTGGCTATCCCTCGAGTACATTGTTTAGTTCTTTTTTGAGAAATATGCTCTTTTCCATTGGGCTCTTTTCTGCATTCCCAGTTGTCATGGAGTTACTTTACCTTTAAGGGAGTTGGAGTTGCTGGGAAGTGCTTGGAGTCTTTTCTCCTGACCAATTATCGGTCATTGCTGGGAATTGACAGCAGTTTAGGCCATTGAAAAGTGAGATCAACTTGTGAACCCTACCTTAAAATGTAAAAGCAGAGCTCTCTGGGCTCTCTTTGTTTCCTGGCTGTGAAGGGTGGCAGAGCTCCAGGCCTCCCGTCCCTGCCCAGGCCATGCGGCCGGGCGGGGATGGGGCCGGGCCTGCCCCGTCTCCAGGCCGGGAGATGGGGGGGCCTGGGGAAGGTTTTCCTCGGGCCCGGGCCGGGCCGAGCCGATCTCTGGCTCGGCTGCAGGTTTTGCTGTAACTAATTCACTAAAAACTGCCCAGTGAAGAAAGAGAGAGGCCCTGGACTTGCAGCGGGTTGGAGCAGCGACTACACGCTCCAGAGCAGCCATGAGGAACTTTCCATCGCAGACGGCTCCAGCTCCTGTTCGGCAGAGATCTCCGAACCATCTACAAAAGCCTGGGCGAGATTTTAACTCTTTCATTACCCAGATGAGACTTGCGGATTAATCTTTTTATCCAGAGAGAGAGAGAGAGATCAACATGAAAAGAAAAGACTAGCAAGAATTGGGACTGGTTTAACCATCAAAGTTCCAGAGTTTTTGTCTCTGTTGTCATGTGAACAAGGGAATAGTGGGTAGATAGGGGATGGAAAGGTTTTTCTGGAAGTTTATTCTGGTGTTCTTATTATTGTGGTTTGTCAATAAACTTTCTTTTTTTTCCCTTTTAAGTTGTATGCCTGTTTTGCTCTTGTTCTAATCCATATCTCACAGCAAGAAGTAAGTAGTTTTCTTAGTTATTGGTTTAAAACCACGACACCAGTCTTTGAGCTCCAAATATGGAGCTACTGTGCAAGGTGATGGCACTCATGTATGAACAATGCAAAGGGTTCAGTCAATTCTGGTAACCCCAGGGCGGGTGTCATCAAATTCAAGATATGAAAAGGCTGTTGGGTATTTGGGAGTCCAGTGTAACACCTCTATAGAGGAATGGCTAGCTAGCAAAGGTCACGTTCCCATGCAGCAGTTAGCTGGGAAAGAATTAGACAATAGAGTACAGTCAGTGTGAGACGTTGCAAAGTTAGGAAGACCTTAGTGATAACTGTTAACTGAGAACAGGATGCTGTGATCAGAAGAATGTGAATTCAGCATAGATGAGCGATCACAGGAATGTGGAATTAGGTGGAGTTGACCTTAAATGAAATATCCAATAATGAGCTTGCTTTTGCACTACGTATGAGCCTAATTATTGATGCTATATAAGTGGTTTTAGAGTTACCAATAAATGAGACTTGCTGATCATTCGTACTGAGTGCTGCTTTTCTCCCGCCAAACTCAACACACCTCCTTGGATTCCTTTGATGGTTCATACAAAGGCTTTTCCAATCGTCCATAATTGGGGATCCACAATCAACATCATCCAGTCACTCCCAAAAAAAAGGACACAGTTCTTTTCTAGATCTGGGCTCTGGTGTTTGACAACTTGCTTTCTTCCTTTCTGTTCCCAGAAGGACGCTGACCTTGTGAGTGTGGAAGCCAGGAGACCAGACACTGGCAGATATGGATACAGTCTTGAAGAAAAGAGAAATGAGAAATGGAAAGAGAGAAATGGGAAATGAGCTTTGGAAAGTACTATTCGACACATTTTCAATGACAAGCTTTTATTTGTTCTCCCTGTAATGACTGGACAAGTTATTTTGGTGCCAGGTTTAAATCATGGGGAAAATGAAAGTATAAACAGAGTATAAAATATGTTTCCACATGTGTCAGTAACTTCAATGGCCACCTGCAGTCAGCGCAAATATCAGCCTGTAATTATGTTCAGGATCTGTGCTGGCGCTTCCAGTGTCAGCTCCTCCTGCAGAGCACATGGGGGCCTGGGCATGCTGCTGGCTTGCTTCCTTTTAGGAGGCTGGAATGAGGAAAGGTCTGCGGGGTTTTGCCAAAGAGGTGATATTTGAGTGACCGTGTGCTCGAAGCCTCACAGACTGACCGGCCCACGGCAGGACTGACCAGTGCTGGGAGGGCTGCCCCTTGCTGCCTTGGTTAGAGGTGTTAAGCTGCTCCTTCACCTCAGAGACAGCCAAGTACAGTACTTTTGTGCAGAAATACTGTTAGCCCTGGGTTGCACAGCTGCAGCAACTGGGATGGCTGGAGAGCCCCTTTCTGCACTTGGAAATGAGCTGAGTCAGTCATGGGACAGGGCAGGGCATTCCCCACATTTGCCCATTTAAAATTCCCTCTGCCCCAAGCGTGTCACGTCCCACTCCTCAGTGACATCCCGCCCAGCCTGGAGCATGGAACTCCCCGTTTCCAAGGACACGTGGCCGTTGTCACCAGCACACAGCAGGCCCGCTCAGACCCTTCCGCGGCTGCAGCGAGAGCGGAGGTGTCAGAGTGCTAGGGAGTGTTGCCCCAGATTGGCTGGTTCTAGCACAAGTTGTTCAAGAGGCCAATCCACGCACTGAGTGGAGGTAATTCTTTACAGTTCTGTTCAGAAAGGGGGGCGCAGTGGTAAATTGACAAAGCCAGCACCACAAGAATCAGAACATTTTAGTATTTATACATTTTATCAGATAAAGGAATTAGTGTTCATTGACTGCAAGTTACTTAGTTCTCCTCAAAATGAGTATTCTCTCTACTGTTAGATAATGATCCTGTCACTTCTCATGCTAATTAGTCTGCATGTTCTGTCTCTCTCTTCTTAGTGAGAGGTTTCTTGAGTGGGTGGCTGTGGTCTGCCCTGCTGCAATTCCCTTTTGCCCCGCCAGAGCTGATTCAGCACAGTTGCTGCTTTGGCTTTCTTAGTTTGTTCCTTGTCTTGGGGGTTCTGCCAAATGTCCTTGTGCCCATAAATTCTGTATTCTTTCTGTCCACCATCTGTGGTACATCCTTCTTTCCAAGCCTTGCTAACCTCCCCTAGGTCAGAGGTCACTGAAGCCTGTCAAGCCCTACACCTTAAAAAGGCAACTCAGTCAAGAAGTAATTTTTCTTTCCGACACCTGGCCATCACGTAGAGCTTGCTGGCTACTTTCTGTTCCATGGAAATAATCTCCTTTCTCATTGATGAGCCTTGAAAGCCACAAAGGGCAAACAGCAAAGAACACCTTTTCCTAACAACAATTTTACATTCTCTAGATTTTGCAATGGAAGCAGTGGCTGTGTGGGAGCGGGAGCAGCCAAGGCAGAGCCGGATAGCCGAGCTGCGAGCCTGGGCACGATCCACCATGTTCCGCAGGGCTCCAATCCACACTGCGTCCCGCAGGGCCCCCAGCACCACTGCAATGCCCCTCAGGGTGACCCAGAGGTCCCAGGACCAGCAGGTGAGGGGTGGCTGTTGGGCTCTGTGGGTTGACACCGTGTGGGCCTTAGCCATGGTTTTGGTGTCAGGTGCTGCTGGCCCTGCGGGTCCTGCCGTGCAGGGCTGGGGCCCCTCTGGTGCTCCAGGGACCCCTTGGAGGCAGCTGCCCCGGTGGAGGCGACTCACAGGGATGACACCCAGGAGGTGCCAGTGGAAGTCAAAGGTTGTCTGATGGAAGTGGCTCTCAGAGATGACACGGAAGAGGCACCAGTGGAAGTTGGACGTTCCCCATGCTGTGACACTCAGGAAATTTGTGCTCTGGGCTTGGCTTTTGGTCAAAATGCATGGACTTCTCATTGTTCCGTGTTTTTACCAGCGCCATTGAAAATGTAAGGAATAACTGAAGCCCTTGAACAGTAATTTTTTTAGTATTAGGAGTAGGCATTACTTTATTCCCGGCTCTGTTGCATAGTGAAGAACTTCAGCCACATGCATGCCACTTTCAAAGCTTTTCCACTTACTGATACATTTTTAGCAAACAAAGAAATTGCTGTTCATTGGTTTTATATCGTTCTCCTCATTAATTAGTCTTCTATCTTGTATTGGACATTGATGTCTCCTTTCTTATTTTAATTAGTCCATATTTTTCATTCTGTCTACTATCTTTTTCCCAGACAAGTTGTTTTGAGCTTTGAAGCTGAAATGTCTTTATTAGTGTTTGTCTTCTGTTTACTCCAACATGTTCTTGGAGGACTATGAAGTGTACATTCCAGGTGTCCAGCCTTTTACGCCTCAGGTTTTGTTCAGTGAAGGTTATGAGGGTTAGTTTAGGAAAAATTTTTTGGTGATGTAAGAATCCAGCTCTGACAACAGACTGCCAAAAGACTCTTAGCTACCTACTCTCTAAAGCAGAAAATTGCAATGCTTAAGACTGATACAGTGCTTATGATTAATATACTGCTTATAATTGAACAATTACTTACAAAGTTAATTAAAATAATTAGTCAGGAAAAAAATGTGGGCTAAACAAGCAATGAAAAGCTGCATAAGTAATCCAAGCTTATGTTTTGGTACCTTACATGATTGGTTTCCATGCTTCTCTAAAATGCACATAACGATCCTGTCACTCCTCATGCTAATTAGTCTGCATGTTCTGTCTCTCTCTTCTTAGTGAGAGGTTTCTTGAGTGGGTGGCCATGGTCTGCCCTGCTGGAATTCCCTTTTGCCCCACCAGAGCTGATTCAGCACAGTTGCTGCTTTGGCTTTCTTAGTTTGTTCCTTGTCTTGGGGGTTCTGCTAAATATCTTAGAGCATACTCCTTTGTTAAGCTGATGTAAGAGGATGTGAAGTTCAGGTGACTCCCTGTTCCCCTTCATGCCCAGTCCCTGTCCTAAGCTCTGCCAGTACTGATGATTGAAACAGAAATATTAATGGAATTGTGTTGAGGCAGCACTTTGTGCAAATGACAGCAACTTGGATGAAGAAGGAACAGCCTCACAAGCAAAATATAGAAGGATTTCTAAAAGACTCCTGAATATTGCTTTCACAGACCTTTGCAAGCGATACTCCTATTTCATGAAAAGTTCAGGCAAATTTCAGGTGAACAGCTTTTTAGCTTCACTGCCAGTCAATTTTGCTTTCAGAATGAAGCAGTTGGATGGCAGTAGATTGTTTTTGTTAAAAAATATTATTATGCCGATAGATATTTTAGTGATTTTTAGGCTTCAATGGAAGGCAGCACCGTGATGGATTGGCATTTAAAAAACCGAGAGAAACGCCTAAGGAAGTTAAAACTGCTGGAGGCTGATGGGAGTTTTTCTCCTGGCCAGTAACTGGCCATTTCTGAGAATTGACAGTAGTTTTGGCCGTTGAAAAGTGAGATCAACCTGTGAACACCACCTTAAGACCTAAGCCCGGGAATTTCTTGCTCTCTTTGGTTTCTGGCTTTTGAAGAGGTAACAAGGCTCCGGTTCAGCCTGCCCCCCCAACCCCAGGCCGGACAAGGCTGTGGTGGGCGGGAAGCAGGGCTGGCCGGAGCTCTGCGGGTCCCGGGGAGGATGGAGACTGTGAAGTGTCAAGAGCCCCTTCCCGGAGGGCTCGCTGGGCCTTGTACAGCGGGCCTGCTGGGCCAGGCCGGGTCCCTGGCTCGGCTGCAGTTTCTGCTGCTGCTGGGCTTCACCAGAGACTGCCGAGTAGGGAGAGAGAGAGCCACTGACTTGCAGCATGATGAGATAGTGGCCACACTCTCCAGAGCAGCCATGAAAAATCTTCCATCGCAGACAGCTCCAGCCGCTGCTCTGGCAGAGATGCCGGGACCATCCCCAAGGCCTGGGCAAGACTTTAACCCTTTCACTACCCAGATGAGGCTTGCAGATTAATCCTTTTTTTGCCAGAGAGAGGGGAAGAGAGAGAGTGATCAACATGTAAAGACACAACATAAACTATCAAAGACAGTGAAGAAAAGAATTAAGCTTCATAGGGGGGAGAGAAATAAGGAGATGCTTTAATAAGCTGAAATACTCTTTTGCTAAAACTATGGAGATGGTCAATAGTGTTCTGAAAACAAACCTCCTTTAATTCATGATAGAGTATTTTGGGGGGAATGGAGTATTTCAAAGTGTAGATCTGAGCAAATGGTGAAGTGTGATTTGTATTTGTGTATCCTATGAGATGCTGGAACAGAGAAAGAGAAGTGATAGCTGTTGAAGATTTGCGGCCCTTAAGAGGCAAAGAGAAAACTTCTGTTTCCAGAGATGATCACAGAGACAGATGAAGAGCGCTTTTGCCTTTGAAGAACTCATCCTTAAAATGACACCCCTTGAATCATGACCCAAGAGCACACCTCAGAGTGGTGTGAAATGGGAGGAAAGGAGTGATGGCAGGGTTTCTGGGCAGCTGGCATCAGAGAAATAGAAAGCCATGAGAAAATGGTTTTCTTGTGAAAAACTCCATAATTAGGCAGAAGAGAACTTCTTTTTCTCTACAAAGACTGATGAAAAGACTATAGCAAAGTTGGGACTGTTTTAACCACCAGGTTTTTGGTTTCTTTTTTTGTCTTTATGTTGTCATGTGAACAAGGAGAACGGTTGAGTAGTGGAGAACGAAAGGGTTTCTGGAGGCTTTATTCTGGTTTCTTACTCTTGTAGTTTTGTTAATAAACTTTCTTTATTCCTTTTAAGTTTTAAGCCTGTTTTGCTCTTCTTCTAATCCATATCTCACAGCAAGAAATGAGTGAGTTTTCTAGTGATTTTTTTAGCTAATGCTCTAAAACCACCACAAGCACATTCTGTACCAAGTGATGAGTTACCAAATATTGCTACATCTGACTAACCTAGGATAAACTGTTTCCATTTCCCATCATACAAATAATTGCATGGGGCGCTGAGGAAAAGGGAAAGGTTTTGATGACTGTTACCAACCAAAATTCATATTTTGCAGTTGAAGTTGTTCTTGGAGCTGACTCCAGGATGCTCTTCATTAGTACCAAATAAATCCCAGTGTCAGGTTCTGCCCCAACTCTGCGATCTTTTTGTGAACCACTCTTGCCAGGTTTGCTAGCTGGCCAGTTCAATTGCACTCAGGCACTTGATTTCAAGGGAAGCCTGTGGCTGTAAATTCCAGCAATTGGGAAAGGATGGCTTACTACTGGAACGCTTGTCTGCATTTGAGACTAAGTGACGGTCGCTCTCTCAGGGCAGTGTTGTAGCTGGCTGCTTTCAGAGGGAGAATTGTGTCAAAGCAGCCCTTTGTAGTGATGTGAGAGCAAACCTTTTCAAATACAGCTCCTGTTTAAAATTAAGGGCCTGGTTAATCAGCAGTAATGGAGTGTAGGCTAAAGTTTTCACAAAAAATTTCTTTTTCCTTTTAGCCAAATGCCAGCGAGGCGTCACACAGTGGAAGTGCACAGGTTGTCAAATTGTATAACCCACTTGGAGGTATGGTTGCTTTTCATATTTTGCTTAATGTCTGTAAGATTTGAAACTTGGTAATTCATTTCTGCAGCATATTTGTGGGACTGGGGTGTGTTCAGAGATCTCAGCTGTAGGTGGTTTGTCCTCAGGTCAGCCTTGCAATCTCTTGTCACTGCATTCAGCCATTTTTCCCCTGAGAAAGCCTGCCAGTTCTCCCTTCTTCCCATACTGCTTTGTCGCTAAAGGACACAGAAATGATTGACACAAACACTTTTCAGTGTTAGAACAGGAAAGAACTAACCTTTATTTTCTGACTCTAGCATTTATAGATTCTCGACAATGACCAGGGATTGGATAATTAAGTTACTACCTTCCCAAGCACACTGGCCATGTGAAACATCCATCAAAAGACGTTTCTTAGAAGGAATGTGATAAACAACTTATGTTTATAGAACTTTCATGGGAAAGTAACTGGAACTATGAAAACATTATCAGAAGGCTTTAGTTTTCAGGGCGACACTGCTTGACTGGTTGGAATTTTGAGCATTGAAGTCAAGGTTTGGACCACTGCACGCACTTAAATTCACTGCCTCGGTAGCTAATGTTTTGGTTTTGGAGTACCTAGGCACTGTGCTAAACCATCCACCTTGACTGGGAATTGAAAGAAAATGACTTTGAGGAAGTTGCATAGAGAATTTCATCAGGCCAATATGCAAAACTTTGCTTGATTTAATTTTTTGTCTTGGTCATTATTAAGTGTCTGTTGCCACAAGACTGTTTTGGGTTCTTTTCAAGGCAAGTGAAAGGAAAGTAATGATGTCGTCTTCCCCATGAGTTTTGTAATTTCCCACAAATCACAACGTGCTTAGGTGGTGTCATTTGTTCTTAATCTGTTGTGAGTGCTGTTTCCCCAAGGAGCCTGGCTCCAGGCAGACACAAGGTGGACATTGCCATTCCAGGCACGCAGTGGTGCTGCCTGCAGCAGTGAGCTGAGCCAGGTGTCCTGAGAAAAATGAGCTCTCACCTGGCGTTGGCTGCAGTCACCTGCCTGCAGGGA
Source organism: Cyanistes caeruleus (assembly GCF_971803275.1). Classification (NCBI taxonomy): domain Eukaryota; kingdom Metazoa; phylum Chordata; class Aves; order Passeriformes; family Paridae; genus Cyanistes; species Cyanistes caeruleus. Next base: position 14,769,422 of record NC_141732.1, read on the forward strand.
CATCCCTGCCACTGAAAGGGTGGCTCTTGCCCTGCCTTAGCTTAGGGTAGAGCATTTTACGGCAGCATCATCACAGCTTTTTGGAGAGACAAAAATTAAACTTCAGAATTTCTCATTGGCGACATTCTGTTTCACATGAGAATGATGGTTTGTGTGATTCTTGGTGGTGGTTTCCATAGATCCTAAGGGAATATTTAATATTTAGCTACTAATATTAATATTTGGCAGTAGTGAGACAGTTGTGGAACTTGGGGCCGCTTTTGATTTGGGCTGGCACCGAGAAACTCACGTGAGACAGGTCTGGTTGCTGGGTGCCTTTGCAGCATGCTCCATGCAGTATCAGTTAGGGACTGGGATTTGTCACAGAATCAGAGAATATGCTGAGTTGGAAGGGATCCACATGGATATTCAAGTCCAGCTCTGTCCCCAAGTATCCCACCATGTGCCTGTGGACCTTGTCCAAATGCTTCCTGAGCTCTGGTGGACTTGGTGCCATGAACAGTCTTGTGGGGAGCCTGTCCTAGTACCTGAGCACCCTCTGGGTGAAGAACTCTTACCTAATGCTTGGCTATGGTTTCAGGTAATTTTTTTTAGAAGTCATTCGGGGCTATGGTTTTAGGAGGTGTTTTGCTTGAATGCTGTGGGAAGTTTCTGTATCTACGTTGGACTGAACTTCTCAAAACATTAGTAGTGCCTTCACTCAACAACAGGCAAGTTTACAGGGTTGTAAATAATTTAACTGTGATGTTTGTGTGGTTAGGTTTGCAGGCGAATATTAGAGAGGCCTGGTCCAAGGAACAGGAAGAGGAGAAAGGCATTAAAAATTTGACCTACATTGAAAGATTGAAGGAACGTGTAAAGAAAGGTCAGTGTCTGTGTGTCTGATGGAAGAGACAAAGCTCCGGGATTTCCAATTACCAATACTCATGAAGTCTCCATCAGCTACCAAGCACGAGTTCCTGGTTTCAAAACAGTGCCTGCTGTGTCATATCCCCTCCCTCAACCTGCTGGCCACACTTTGCCTGCTGCAGCCCAGGACACAGTTGCCTTTCTGGGCTGCCAGCACACACTGCCAGCTCATGCCCAGCGTGTCATCCACCAGCACCCCCAAATCCTCCCCACCTTCATCCCCGAGCCTGCCCTGGTGCCAGGGCATGTCCCAGCCCCAAAGATGTGGCACTTTTCACTTGGCCTTGTTGCATGTGATGAGGTCCCAGGGCCACCCCAGTTCCCAAGCTTGTCCTGGTCGCTCTGGATGGCATCCCATGCCTGTGGTGTTGGCAAGCTTGCCGAGGGTGCGCTTAATGCCTCTGTCCATGTCATTCTTGACATAGCTCAGTGCTTGAGCTTACAAACTGGGGAAATCATATAAAAACACTATGCACATAAAGAATTTTTCATAAGAACCCGCCCTTCAGTATCCTTCCTTTACCAGCTTTTAAGGACCGTTTCTTTTTCATGCTTTTATTATCTGGATTCTTGTAATCATCTTGATTCATCTGTACATGCTGAACAAATAGAGGTTCAACAGCCTTGGTACATCCTTTCCTTGCCTTCTCCCAAGCCCTCATTTCACAATTCTTTTTCTGTTTTTCTTTTACTCCAGTTAAAATACCAGAGCTCAGGAGAGCCCCACACAGCACTCCAGATTTTGTGCCTGAGAGGAAGAGAACAATGCCCACGAACCCTGCAAAGTTCTTTGGGAGACTTTTCAGTACTGTTTCTCAACGACCCATCAGAGACAGAGTGATTCCTTTGCTGGCTTTGAAGAGTTACAAAAAGCCAGAGCTACTTGCCCACTTACAGAGAGAGGGAGTTGTGGGAAAGGACAAAGGATCCCTTGAAAAGATCCTTCAGGAGGTGAGATCATGGAGTTGGTGCTGGGAATGCTGAGTCTTAGCTGTCTTATTTTAGGGTTTCAATTAGAAACTTTACCCAGTTTCTCCCCACCTGCAAGCCCGCGTGAGGAAAGAAAAGACACCTTCTAAACTTTTGGGGCATTTTGGGTGTTGTTTTGCTAGAATAGCTAGCAATAATAAACTCTGTAATGCTGTTGCTTCTTACGCCTTATTTCATCCTCTCGCTTTTCCTTGCATTGTTGAACTGCTTCATGGAGTAACTTCACAGGGTGAAACTCTCAACTGGGTGAAATAGTTTGTTGTTGCCCTTAAAATACCTTGGGACAAATATCTGAGGAGACCAATTTGGTAACCTCATCTGTCCTATGCAGTATTTCATTAGAATGGAGTTGGTGGCCTCTCAATGGTACTTGGCTTCTGCTGAGATCTGTGGGAAATGCCTTCCTGGGAAGGGTGCTCCCAGCAAATCCTACATGATAGAGGTGGTGGCCCAACTTTGAGCACCAGGGTTTCTTTCCTGTCCTATGGATTGACTCTTCATCTTCTTTGGCACCTATTATTATTATTCAGGAACTTTTCCAGTTCTCCTTTTAGTTCCACTGGTGTTTCATTAAACGTTAAAGCGTTAAAACGTTAAAGCCTGCAGCAAGCTTGCACCCATGTCTTGTTTCTGATGGGGCATAGGAAGTTAGAAGGCATAGAAGCTAAGGACGGTATGTGTACATACATGTCTTTGGTACCTGGCTGTGTCTGGGCAGGGTTCTTGAAAATCTGGCAGCTCTAGTTCCTAAAACATGCACTGCTGCCGTTCGGTTTCTGTGACCTCAGGACCGGGCCAGCCGGGAGTAGTGTGGTAAGTAGAAGAACGGGTCAACTGGGTTGCCTGAAAACAAAAGAATTTTAATGGCTAAAATAACAACGGTTGAAGGCACATGTGGTATGGGGTCTACTCAAAAGGAACTCCAAAATGGGGGAAACATAACTATATATATAATACAAGAATCAACAGGAACTCCGAACATAACCTTTTATCTAAAACAATAATGACCAATCAGAAACAAGAATTAGAAACATTGCTTAATATGGAACTACAACATCAATATCATAACTCCCACGATCCATTTCTCCTCACCTTGACTAGCAGGCCTTAAGTCTACGGTTACCTGGTGTTGGCCGAGTGCCGCAATGCACGGACATCCCAGTGCTACTGCTTGAATAGAAATCTTAGGGAAGTCTAGAGTAAGGACAAATTACAGTAGTGATGCATTTGTAGGTATCCTGTTTTTCTGCCCTAGGCAGCATTTAGGCCCCCATTTTGATTCAGGCTATCCCATGTGTGAGGAGGGAACTCTGAATCATCAGAGAATACCTCTGACTTTTCAGGCTTAAGATCAAGAGATGGCCTGTTTTCTTACCAATACAAGAGGGCAAGGCAAATCTTTTGAAAGAAGCTCAGAAAACACTACATAAAAGGTGTACTTTATATACCTTAAAGAATTCTCTTTAAATACCGGAGGGAGGACACAGCTCTGCTTTTCCCTAGCTCTGTTCCAGCCAGAGCAGGAAATGCTGCGGGCACCAGCATCCTTTTCTGAGCCATCCCTGTGCCCACAGGATTTCTGTCAGCAGGCTGGCACAGAGCCATGTCTGGCACTCCTGCTCAGAGCTGCTGATGTACCTGGATGGGAGCAGTGTGAGCTCGGTGGAGAAGAGGCTGTGATGGAGGGCTTCCTCTGGAGAACAGCAGGAATGACACCTGCAGCCAGACTGGGGCTACTCTCTGTAGTTAACATTTCTGCATTGGACACGCTGTGGTCAGCAGCGCACTGGCGACTTCTTGGGGCTGCTTTAGTGAATGGTGTGGGTGTGTGACAGCAAGAGCTGAGTGTTTTCCTGGTGTGTCTAAGCAGAAACAGGGAGCTAAAACTAACCTGAGCTCCCCATTTTGGGGGAGCCTTTGATAGAGGTGCTGAAGGGAGTGTCTTTCTCCCAAAGCCTTTTGTCTGCAGACCGGGAGAGGGACTTGCGGATTAGTAAGGTGAGAAAGTAGGAATCAAATAGAGAACTTGTTTATCTGCAGCACCTCCTTGTTTGACAGGCCATTTTAGGTAAGAAAGGTGTGTTTTCAACAATTGCCAGCTTGGAAATGGTGCTTTTTCAGAATGGGAGCAGAACTAATTGTGATCATCTCTGCAGAAACGGCCTCTGGCTTCTGACTTTATCAGTCCCGTGATGAGCAAGAAGCAGAGGCTTGACCAGCAGCCCAGTGATGTCCAGCCAGCAGCTGGTGGCCACTCTCCTTCTTCCTTGGACCTGCCTTCCACATCCTGTTCCACTTTCAACATGTCTCCAAGTGTCAGCTCCATTTTCACCTCCACCCCTCAGGAGCAAAAAGATAAAATTCAGACTCCTTCTGGAATCCCAGTGCCTGCCAGGGTGCAGGGGAAGACTCCCAAGTTCAAAGGTGAGAAAACAGAATTAGATAAGGTGAAAAAATCCCATCCTTCATATTTCAATAAAATGGTTGCCATTAGCGAAGCCAAAGAGACGAGCAGAGCGCAGGACCCAGGCAGAAAAGGAGTCCCCCAGTCCAAGTATTAAACCAAAGGGTATTAAACCAGTTGATAACTTTGAGATATGTTTCCGTTTCATTTTTTTACTGGATATCTGTATGCTTTTACCCTCATCCCCAAGCCTGTCTTGGTGTCAGGGCATGTCCCAACCCCAAAGATGCAGCACTTTGCACTTGGCCTTGTTGCATGTGATGAGGTCCCAGGGCCCCAGTTCCCGAGCTTCCAGAATCCTTCTGGATGGCATCCCATGCCTCTGGTGTTGGCAAGCTTGCCGAGGGTGGCTTAATGCCTCTGTCCATGTCATTCTTGACATAGCTCAGTGCTTGAGCTTACAAACTGGGGAAATCATATAAAAGTACCATGCATACAAGGAATGTATATAAAAACCTCCTCTCCAGTATCAGTCCTGTACCAGCTTCTAAGGACCGTTTCTTTCTAATGCTTTACCATCTGGATTCTTAGAGATCTGTACATGCCAGACAAATAGAGGTTCAACAGTCTTGGTACATCCTTTTGAATCAACTTCCTTGCCTTCTCCAAACCTCCAATTTGAACTATTTGTTTCTGCTTTTCCATCCCTTTAGGAGAAAAAGCAGAGGTCAGAGAAGCCCAGCAAAACACTTCAGGTCCTGTGCCTGAGAAGAGGAGGATGATGCCTGTGAGACTTGCAGACATTGACTGGAGTGGTTGCGCTGCTGTTTACGGCCGACCCTACAGGGACAGGGTGATCCATTTACTTGCTCTGAGGACTTATAAGGAGCCAGAGTTACTTGCTCGCCTGCAGAGGGATGGAGTCAGGCAAAAGGACAAGGATTCCCTTGGAAAGATCCTTCAGCAGGTGAGAGCATGGAGCTTGTGCCAGCAGTTCTTCCATCATGCTGTTCTGCTGTTCATCATTTTCCTAACCTCTTCACCCGTTTAAATTAGAGACTTTTCCAATACTCCTTTGAGTTAAGTTCCACTGGTACTTATTTTATCACAGCCATTCGTAAGATGCACACCCATTGAAAGATGCAATAGCTCCTTCCTTCCTTTTTAAATACTCCCCATCCACATAGCTGGTTGCTTAATTATGCAAGCATTAATATATCAAGAAGGAACAGTTCCTCTTTAGCTATGAAAAAAGTGTTTTGGAACCTAGTCAAGGGAGTCGGATTCAACATGGATACAGTTTCAGCTGATCCCACACTGACTTTGAAGAACTCCTTCCACGAACCTGTGAATTTTGTTGCTGTGTTTTCCCAGAGCAGTGGCAGGGTTTTATCACCCTGAAGACACAAATTCACAATTTCATGAGAGCCATGTTCTGCCATCCCATCTGAAGTAGTCCATTTAGATTTCAAGTTGATTACAAAATTTAGAAGATCAGCTCCTTAGAAGGGCAAGGGTGAAAACATATTCTCGTTTCCATTGCAATGTTTAATGATTTCCTTGCAGGCAATTTCCTGTAGGAAGTGTGAACTGCCTCAAGGTACTGTGTGAGCAGCACTACACCCTGAAATGCCTAGCTCAGGCTTTTCTGGACATCAGAGCAAGTGGGGGTTTATTCTGTGTAAATGTAAAATGAGCAGCCGGAGCTTGCTGAGATCTGATACCCACACACTTGCTTTGCTTCCAACATAACCTCAGTTCTGCTTCTAAAAAGTGAATTCTCAATTCTGGGCATCTTTGTTACTTTTACTTTTTTTTTTTTAAGCTGTGGAAAAACAGCCATCAACAGAGACCCAAATTATCAACGTTTATCACGTTTTCAAGGAGAAAAGTCTAAGTTGTGACAGATGGTGGTGCTGTGTGGATGAGCTATTCAGGTCAAATTGGTAGAGACTTTCCCCATGGGCTTTTCTATGCAACTCTGAACCAGTGTCAGGTGATGAAATCTAAGCCAGCACTTTTGGTGTCAGTGGTCTAGAGGTTTTACTACCTCGTTTTACCTTTTTGAGTAGCTTTTGCTTTGAGGAAGATATGAACCTCATTTATTTTCAAAGGAATACAGCGAGGCATGTGCACGGCCTCCTCATGGCAGGATTTTGCTGGAACAAATCCTGGCTCTGACTCATGAAGAGGGACTGTGGACCTGACCACCTCTCCTTACACACTGTAGCACTAAGTGTTGATTTCAAAGGAACACTTGGTTGATATGAATACAGTTACTTGGTTGTTTCTGTTTGGTGCAATTTTAATATGGCTTAACACTCTCATGATAGAGGGATAATTGATCTCTGTACCAAAGGACGTTGTTTAGTTCAAGTTGGGTGCTGACAAACAGCTGTTCAGGACCAATTGTATTTCTGTAGTTTGCATATAGCAGCCATAATGAGCCTGTGTTTTTTAAAATGTCTGCCTGTAGGTAGCCAACCTGAATCCAAAGGATAATTCCTTCAGTCTGAAGGAACATCTATTTCAGACCCTTCAGATCGATTGGCCTGGCTACAGTAAAATCGATAGAAAGAATTTGAAGTTAATTCTTTCTAGGTAAGTTCAGTCTTTAGGGGAAGGAGAAGAGCCTTTTCAGAAAAAGCCCAGGGCAATTAAGCCTAGATTCTTAGAATATGCTGAGGTAGCAGGGGCCCATTAGGGACATGGAATCCAAATCCTGGCCCTGCACAGGACACCACAAGAATCACACCATATGCCCAAAGAGTGTTGTCCAAAAGTTTCTTGAGTTCTTGGTGCAGTGACCACTGGCCTGGGGAGCCTGTTCCAGTGCTCAAGCACCCTCTGGGGCAAGAACATTTTCCTGATATCCAGCCTAAAGCTCCCTCAACTCATCCTCATGCTGTTTCCTTGAGTTCTGACACTGAACATCTGTTTTATCTGTAAGGAAAGTGTGGGAATTCCAAGCACAGAAAGTTCTCAAAATCTTGGAAATGCAAGCTCAGACATAGACATTAGCACAGGGTTTGATTGAAGACCTTGGAGAATGCTTCCAGATTCAAAACCATAAGTAAGAATGTGGGCTTGTAGTTTAGACAGAAAAGACATTAAGCTAGGTAGTCGAAAGTTTTATGGTTTTAAAGTTAAGATACAGGAGTAGTTATAAAGGTAATAAGTTTAAGACATAACAAGTAGTTTTGTGTGTCATTACATGATTGGTTAAGAAAGTCCACACTGCAGCAAAGACTTACAAAACAAAATAATGAATTATTGGTGTAGAAGTAGAAACATTCTTTTGTGGCAGAAGTTTATTGGCTAATTAACCTTTAAAAAACCTTGTAACTTGTGGTCTTGTGACTGTTGACCAAGAACATCAGGTGAATATGATGAAGACACTCTCACAACTTCATGAGACTGTAGAAGAATAATAAATCATGTTTTAAGACATCTCCCTGTGGTCGCATCCCTCTCAAAATCCCGACAGAAAGAACTATGACAATTGATATTTAGTCCTTGCAACCTGAAATGTTGGCCTCCCCATACAGAAAAACAGCTCCATCCCAGAATGCCGCCAGCACCATCCACACAACATCTCCTGGACCTTCTGAGACAGGCGCTCCAACAAGACGTGCTCAGGTATTTAGTGCATTTTTAACATTCTGTACTGTGTGTTATATTTTAGCACACTTGCTGGTGGTGTAAAACCTGTGATGTGAATGTGCAGGAGCAAGCCTGAGCATGTTTTGCCTCAGACATTCCAACTGCTGTGACTGGAAGGTTGTGGTCAGGAGGAGAGGCTCCTGCAGGGATGGAGCAGCACTGTCTTTGTCATCGAAGCTGTGGGAAGAAACAAACCCCTCAACAACATTTTTAGCATTAGAGAATCAAGTCATTACTTTATTCTGGCCAGGATGTGCAAGAGAAATAATTTCATCCTCATATAGCCTGGGTGTGCAGAGAAAATAATTCCATGGCACATGACCCTTTACTAGAATTTTCAGATATTTATTCAGTCAAAATCCACTGAAATTCAGGGTTCAGTGTTCATTGGTTCCAAGTTAGGGAGTTCTTAGTGTTTGTTTTCTTATTGGTTACGGGTTTCTTAGCTCATTTGGTCCTCACTCTTATTTCTTATCAGTCTTTTCCAGACTGGGTGTCTCCGATCATATCAGTGCTGATGTTCAGAGTTGATGGTTGTTAATGGTCATTGATGGTCGTTATCTTTTGTGTATCTTAGGTGCTAGTCCCAGTCGGTTGAGATGTTCATGTCATCACACCTTGAACGATGAAATAATCCTTTGAAAAGAACCTTAAGATCCCATTACCCTGGAGCAAAGGCTAACAAGACTGACTAAAGATACAAAAACTTTTAAATTTTGTATCATCTTCCAACATCCTGAGCCAACTTTCTGCTCTGCAGATGGAGTCGAGCTCAGTCCCCACCCTCAACTCACTCCCTGGAGAAGGGCTCATAGGGCTGGCTCTGCATGCATGTCAAAACTGTCAAAAAACAAACTACCACACAGAAGAGGCTGTGCCTGGGTGGGGCAGATGGGGCCTTCTCACTCTCTTTTCCCTCTCTCTTTCTTTCATCTCATTGTTTACTCCAACACTGCCCTCTACACACGGCAGGAACAAAGCAGGATGTACAGATATGTAATACTCTCTGTTCTGTCTCTCTCTTCTCTGCCTTAATTTCTCTCCACCTGCATTCTGCCTGGGAAAAGCACAGCTGTCCTGTTCCACTCCATCCTTGGCCCTGAGGTTTGCAGTGGGAGTGGGGAGCTTGTGGCCGTGTGCTGTGTCTTGTGAGCCAGCACCTTTGAGAAGGTCCTTCTTTGAGAAGGGAGGAGCTGAGAGATGATTGAAGGGCACTGAGGAAAACTAAGGACTCCTTAGTCACCACTTGTGAAACCTTCTTGTTCAAATTTAAGGGCTTGTTAGCCAACAAGCTAACAAGCAAGTTGGAGTGAAGGCAGTTGCACCAGAAGCACAAGAATTTCTTGACAAGTGACCGATGTCTTTGTTCATCCTGATGAGAATTCACAACCATCACACCCTGTATTCCTGCGATGTTGTAGTGAAGCAGTAATCTTGTCTTTAACACATAAAACCATAAAACAGCCAGGTGCCTCTTCAGTAAACCATGTGGGTGTGTGACAGCAAAAGCCGAGTCTTCTGCTGGTGTGTACAAGCAGAAATTAGGAGCTAGACAAAACCTCCCCATTTTTGGGAGGCTTTGATGGAGGTGCTGAAGGGAGCGTATACCTTGCCAAGCCTTTTAGCAGTAGACTTGGAGAGGGACTTGGTAAGTCCTAAGATGAGAAACTAGGAATGCAATAGAGCAGGCATTTACCTGCACGTCTTCGGTATTTGACAGCTCTTTTTAGTTAAGAAAGGTGTGTTTTCAACCACTACCAGTTCACGAATGCTGCTTTTTTAGAATTGGAGCAAAACCTGATCCTGATCATAGATCAATGAATTCTTTTGTATTGCTGCAGAAACAGCCTCGGCCTTCTGGCTTCACCTGTCCTGTGACGAGCAAGAAGCAGAGGATTGACCAGTAGCCCAGTTACATCCAGCCAGGAGCTGGTGGGCACTTTTCTTCCTGGCTGCTGGCTTTGACGCCCCACTCCACCTCCTAGCTGTCTCCAAATGTTGGCTCCATTTCCCCCTGCATTTATAAGATTTAAGACAGAGACAAATATTGGGGTTCCAGAATCCCAACACTTGTGCACAGAAGACTACAAAGTCCAAAAAGACGTGAAGAGAACTGGGGAGACTGAAGCAGTAGTGTCCTTTGCATTTCAATGAAGGTATTAATGTGCTGCTTTTCCCAGCTTAACTGTGGATAACAGTGGTGTAAAGATTTTATTATTAAGAGAAGTCCCTGCCTGAATGAAGGTGCAAGAAAGACCATATTCCAGAGTCAATAGTACAGACATTATTTAACAGTAAATGTGAGCTAGGGAGCTAGAAAGAAAGAGGAGAGGGGTGGGACAGGGTGAGGAGGAAATGCTGAGATGAGCACCAAGACACGTTAGGCCTGGAAAGGCCCTTCCTTCCGGCAGTGCAGTTGCCCAGGGTCAGCTGCAGCAGTGGTGCTGCATCCCCTCATGGTATTTGCAGTGCATGAGGGGAGGGGGAAGTGTGTGTGTGTGTGTGGTATGAAGCACTGGAAATAATTGCTCTCATCTTCTCTCAGCGCTGTGATGTTGGCAAGGGCAGTCAGGCCTCCTGCAGCCTTGGCCTCTGGGGCAGCGGCTGCGGCCTTCGGAGCAGGCACGGCAGGGCCCTGGCTCATACTGGATACAGCCGGGGATGCTCCATGGGAAGGTTGAGGGCAAATTGGGCCCTGCAGGGGAGCAGTTGAGGGAGGCCTGTGGTGGGGCTCTTGCTAGGGGATGTCAGGGATGTCACTGGGCAAAGGCCAGTAATCCAGACTATTGTTTCTCTGGGACCTCCCAAAATGTTGAAAGGCATCTGCAGTTTTCTTTTCAAAACCATGCAGCACACCGGTCAAGTGCATCTGGCCTGGGATGCATCATTGGCACAAGTGATTGTCTCTCTTGGCACTGAAATTCAAGTTGTTAAAAATTTACTGCTTGTAAATACTAATCTCAGGGTGCTTTGAAGGATTTGTTCCCATGTGGAAGGAGATTTTGTCATCCAAAAAGAACCAGGCCTAGAAGAGCAGAAGCACTGATGTGGCAGTGTTGAGAAGTGTTATCTATTATTCTCGTTGCCACTTCATCTTGGATTTGTGTCATGAGCTTGATAAACTGCACTCACATTGATTTGAGGGAGAAGGGAATGAAGAAGGTTTTACTCCCATCAGTGGCTTCAAACATTAATGATTTTTCCCCTCCTTAGGGGCTGATGTGGCTTGGGCTTTTTGTTGTTACGGTTTCACACATGTCTGGAGTTTGTTTTTAGGTCTGTATTACAAATGCTACAATTGTAGAAGAACGGTGGTGGCTCACAGAGAAAGAAATCTCTGGAGTCCAACTGAGTGTATTTTTACTGTTTGTCATGAGTAAAATCAGACCTGCCAGGCTTGAAAACTTCTGAGTCTGCCTCAAGGCTATTTTAAAACAAAGGACATGAAATTCTAAACTCTGCAGAAATGTTTACAAGTCCCTAATTTTCTTTGGATTTCTCCTTCATAGGGTAGCCCCAGATACTCTGAGATGAAGACCGGGTGCCAGTATCTCCACAAGAAGCTGTCCCACATTCAGCGATGAGGATCTGAATTTTGCAAGCAGCAAGTGGAGTCCTGGCAGCAGTTGTCTGCTTGAGCACGGGAATCTATGAACTCCGGCTTTTTTATTTCAAAAAGAAGATTAGTTGTTTTAGGATTATTCAAGTTAGCACTGAGGAGATGATTAGTTATGATTAGAACCTAAGCTTAGTTTGTCTAAGATTATAGAATTTAGTACTGCACTTCAACAATAAAGAAGCTGTGTTATTGTTAACTCCTCTTATTGTCGCTTCTATCATATTTGGAGTGGCTTTCTTCTGGTCAATTATTTCCTTCAAGACTTGGCTTTGGCCACTGAAATGATTTGATCCATAGAGGGTGGAAGCCCAGTACCTCTACTATGAAGCTGTCCACATTTTAAGAAGCAATGTAAAAACGGAAACCCTTAATGATGAGAATAAGCTTGTTTTCTGACCCATCTTGTTAATTGAAGCTCTTTGCCTTAAGTGGTGGAAGGCGTAGAAGTTTGGACAACCCCATCCCCCAATCACCTTGTTTTGGGGGCTTACAGAGGAATGCATATGGGCTGCTGTAAGCTGTCGGCTGAAGCAGCTCCCAGGACGGCTTGAAGATCATGGCTTCACTTTATCAATGAGACAAGGAATACGCAGATCTTTTGCAAATGTTTTGTAAAACACATAGAGGAGTGTTGGAAGCAAGGTACTTCAACAGGTTTTAAAGAGAAATTGGGTTAAAATGTCCCTATTCCCTGCCAGTTTTGTAGTTTGCTCTAAAATGACCGGTCACAACCAATCTTTCTAGAGACACACAGATGTTGACTCCTGCACAGACCTATGGGGACTTTGAAGTCTAGTCATGCTGTTTATTTATTCAGCTGACAGGGTAGAGGTTGTGGCCAGCAATGGCATAACCTTCTTTTGGGGAAGGATATGAAATTGACTGAGGGAGAACAATATTTGGGAACATTCAAAGGGGCTTTGAATGCCCCTTTCTTCCTTGGAGAATATTTTGCAATATACAATTTTAAATTCCTCAATTGTCTCCATGCCAACAATGTTGAAACCCTGTACCTAAGGAGATCTTGTGACATATTGTGATCGAACACCTGTAACATCATCTAAGCCTGCTTCCATCCTGGTGCCACTCACCATTTCAGTGAAGAAGAGAAAGGAGAAGACAAGACCGTGATAATCACAACAGGACCATTTACTCCACAACCAGCTTAGAGTAGGATTGTAGAGTAGGAATGTAGGGTAGGATTGCAAATAAATAAAGTTTCTGAAACCTCAACACATTTGGAAGATTCCCCTCCGTTCGACCCGGTGAGAAAGCTCAACATTTCCTTCTGAGCTGTCAGTAGTCTCTTAAAGGTGCAAAGCTACATTTATGTCTTCTTTGGTGTTCTTTGAAAGTGGGGAAGGCTCTTCTTCAGTCATCCACTCCAGACCACACTGCCTTTGGAATATGGCCCACTGTGGCCCACGGACCAGGTTTTCTCCAGCTGTGGTACTTCCAGTTGAGACAGAAAGAGCAGTGGCATTTTCAGGCAGAACCAAAGGAGGAGTGGGGGCAGCCAAAACACTCTGTGTGTGGATTCAGGCCTTCAGCTGTGACTTGAGAGCATTTGGGTTCCTGCCACTTGGAGTTGTACCCCTGAGTGCAATCTCTGTGGCTGGAGGAGAGTCTTGCTCAAGTGAGAAAGCAGAAAGATCAGTGAGGGTGCTGTGAAAGGTCTCCCGTTTAACTTTTCTCTAAAAACTTCTTTTTCTCTTTCTCTGACTCTGCTGCACTTCTTCTGTATTTTCCGATTTCTTCCTGGATTTCTCAGTCTCCTTTGGGCTGAATTCTTTTGGGATCCTCCCTCATGGGGAGCCCTGCTTATCTCAGTTCTCTGGTTTTGAAGAAAACTCTCGAGCTCGTTAGAATCTTGTTTCTTGTGTCTATTAGAAGGCTATCACAAAACTTGGCAGGTCTCTCCAGACTAGCTGCACAAGCTTAATTCTTTACAATCTGGTACATTTCTTCCTTCTGATGCTGCAACAAGGCCTTGTGGCTCACTTTGTGTCTGAAAGCACAAAATGGCCCTGAACAACGCCATTCTTTTATCTTTATGCCTATTCTTAGCCAATTAACAATAGACACGTATATTATTTTTCTTACTGACCCAATGACCCGTCTGCTGTATGCTGCACTGCGGCATTTCCTAACCAATCACTATTACCCAAAACCCTCTAGAAGAAGAACATGAAGAAGAAAGAAGAAGGACAAGAGACAATACCCTAATCCTCCATCTTGTCTTCTGCTCTCTAAACTAACCTTTTCACCCAGTGACTTAAGAAAACTCTCTAATCTACATACACTTTTAGCTTTTTCTATCTAACTTTAACAGTTGTTTTCATGTATCACCATGAAAACATGCTCATGAATTTCAAGTTATATGAAATTCAGCGTTTTTCTGGATCTTAGAACACTCTGTATCTCAGACTCCAACACATGCCCCTCTCTTTAAAAAAAAAAAAAAAAAAATCAACCCAAACCTTTTCAACCTTTTCAAGAAGGGTTATTTTTCCTTCACTCATGTTTTATGCACTAATAACAAAATATCAATTGCTGCTCTGTTTTACAGAGCGTCATGTCTCCTGCTTTGAATATCAGTTAACTAACCACTCAAAGCTAGAGAAATGGATCTAGGTTGCTTACTTAACCAGTAGCTTAATTTGTCTAATTGCTTTAAAGTTTCTGCTGAAGCTACTTGAATTGAAAGCTGAGTTGTTATAAATCTCTACCTGAAATTTCATGAGTTAAGGTCTTCACAATCAGGTATGACTAAGATTGATACAGGGTTACACTAAGATGTTGCCTCTTTGTATAAAGCATGATTTGGAGTAACATTCATCATCTCGTCTTCATTCTGTTTCAACACAGAAAAATTAAATAATATACAAAAATCTATTTTCACTGAGATAAGGTACACTTTCTTTTGAGTTAACTAAAAGAAGCAATGCAGGTGGAATTGCTGTGATGCAATGCAAGTGATCAACAAAATGATACAGCTCAAGGGTGATACTTGATTCACCTTCATATTCAAGGACTTTATCTCTTGTGCAAGATTCTGAATCTTGATACAGTTCACACCATACTTTAAAAAATGAGGCTTTACCATATCAATTTTCCCACTCTTTCACATGAAACCCCAAGTTCATTGCTCTTGCATGTGGGATCAAATCTGTCCAGCTGTCAACTGTGGTCTTGATACACTTCACATCTGCATGCTCGCTCTTCTGCTCTTTGGGCTGTCTGCTTGTCTCTGCAGTTGAAAATTTCCATGTTCTTTGCTAGGAAGTTACTTCTGCTTTGAACCTGTGACTACACAAGGATACTCTTTCTTCCAAATTATTAGTTGAAATGGATTTTTGATCTGTCCTGCTTCTGAGCCTTTGGCCAGAACCAAAGAGTTTTCTCTCAACTTTGCTTGAGTACTATTAGAAGAATACTTGATAATTGATGGAATTGATTTTGTTAAGGACTCGTTTAAAAAGGGCTGTTCAGGAATTATTTGTAATCAATATAAGATCTTTACGCTTTTTCTAAAATCCAAAATACATACATAGTGTTTCTGTTAGCGTTCAGGAACACACAGAGCTCTGGGTGTCAGGGGTACACATCCCCAAATCTGACCCGACTTGGTTTTGAGTCGAACATGTTTTTATATTCTATTGTTAGGTAACTTACATATTAATTATTAAACCTATATTGCTCTATTGTATGCATTGTTTTTACCCAAGCATGGATTTCTCGTGATCCCCTCTCAACCCCCTAACATTCTTTCTCATGTTCTTTAAACACTAATTATATCTAATCACATATAACAATTGTATCATTTATCATATATTGATTACACAGGTGCAAGTTTCACATGATCTTTAGCAAGCACAAGGCCTAACATTTCCCAGAGCCTACTTTTAACACTTTTCCCAGGGCTTGCCAAGCCTAACTTTCTTTCTAAGTCCCCAAATTTTCTATGATTTTGAAACCTTTTACTATCATTCCCCTCTTTGAAAGCATTTTCACTTCACTATAAGTGCAAATGTTTTCACTTGATGCAGCCCTTTGTTTCTGAGTTTATACTTGACGTTCTTTGGATCCTCAATTGATGTAAACGTTGTCCTGGATGTTGTCACGAACTGGAGAACCAGAAGATGGTGGGTGTGGATTTCATGTCAGTGCCTTTATTATTTTCTGGTTCCAGGATGTTTTCTTCTGTATTTCTCCCTTTAAGATGCTGTAAACTAGCCACATTGCTAAAAATACAATTAGTAAGATTATCACACTCTCAATGATAGATTTAATCCATTTTCATGGTGATACATGAAAACAACTGTTAAAGTTAGATAGAAAAAGCTAAAAGTGTATGTAGATTAGAGAGTTTTCTTAAGTCACTGGGTGAAAAGGTTAGTTTAGAGAGCAGAAGACAAGATGGAAGATTAGGGTATTGTCTCTTGTCCTTCTTCTTTCTTCTTCATGTTCTTCTTCTAGAGGGTTTTGGGTAATAGTGATTGGTTAGGAAATGCCGCAGTGCAGCATACAGCAGACGGATCATTGGGTCAGTAAGAAAAATAATATACGTGTCTATTGTTAATTAGCTAAGAATAGGCATAAAGATAAAAGAATGGCGTTGTTCAGGGCCATTTTGTGCTTTCAGACACAAAGTGAGCCACAAGGCCTTGTTGCAGCATCAGAAGGAAGAAATGTACCAGATTGTAAAGAATTAAGCTTGTGCAGCTAGTCTGGAGAGACCTGCCAAGTTTTGTGATAGCCTTCTAATAGACACAAGAAACAAGATTCTAACGAGCTCGAGAGTTTTCTTCAAAACCAGAGAACTGAGATAAGCAGGGCTCCCCATGAGGGAGGGTCCCAAAAGAATTCAGCCCAAAGGAGACTGAGAAATCCAGGAAGAAATCGAAAAATACAGAAGAAGTGCAGCAGAGTCAGAGAAAGAGAAAAAGAAGTTTTTAGAGAAAAGTTAAACGGGAGACCTTTCACAGCACCCTCACTGATCTTTCTGCTTTCTCACTTGAGCAAGACTCTCCTCCAGCCACAGAGATTGCACTCAGGGGTACAACTCCAAGTGGCAGGAACCCAAATGCTCTCAAGTCACAGCTGAAGGCCTGAATCCACACACAGAGTGTTTTGGCTGCCCCCACTCCTCCTTTGGTTCTGCCTGAAAATGCCACTGCTCTTTCTGTCTCAACTGGAAGTACCACAGCTGGAGAAAACCTGGTCCGTGGGCCACAGTGGGCCATATTCCAAAGGCAGTGTGGTCTGGAGTGGATGACTGAAGAAGAGCCTTCCCCACTTTCAAAGAACACCAAAGAAGACATAAATGTAGCTTTGCACCTTTAAGAGACTACTGACAGCTCAGAAGGAAATGTTGAGCTTTCTCACCGGGTCGAACGGAGGGGAATCTTCCAAATGTGTTGAGGTTTCAGAAACTTTATTTATTTGCAATCCTACCCTACATTCCTACTCTACAATCCTACTCTAAGCTGGTTGTGGAGTAAATGGTCCTGTTGTGATTATCACTGTCTTGTCTTCTCCTTTCTCTTCTTCACTGAGATGGTGAGTGGCACCAGGATGGAAGCAGGCTTAGATGATGTTACAGGTGTTCGATTATGGATGCTAAATCTGAACCAGAGTGCCTGTAGTTATTACAGGCCACATAGCTCTCAGGCCTGACTGAAAGCTAGCCTGGGAAATTCATGAGAAGGAATTAAAACAATTCTCAGAGATACTAAACAGCCTTGCAGGTGTTGTTTTGCAGCTTCTTGTTTCTCCTTGCAGGAGAGAGTCGGGGGGCAGAGTGCCCCTGACCAATGATGGTGATGTAGCACTTTGTTAACCAATAAGAGTTTCCTTTCTGTACTTTTCCACGTATCTGTCTATAAGACAGAGCTGAAGCAATAAACTAGGGAAACTCGTGTTGTGACTCCCTTGAGAGTCCATTGTCGTTCTTTATCGCCGTTCCCGATTGGAACGACATCTGGTGACCCCGACGTGATGTACACCGACCCCTGAGGTCCGGTAACCCGACATAAACTGCAGCCGACCCCCGAGGTCAGAAGGCAACCGACGTGATCTGCTAATCCCCTGAGGGTAAGCAGCGAGCGGGAAAAAGCCAGCCCTTCCCCCTAGAGGGGTAAGTGGAATTCTCTCGGGCTTTCCTAGAGGAAGCTGGTTCTGGAAACCAACGGGATAGTGGAGCCTGCCGGTGAGTGGGTTTGGAACGGTCGTCTTGGCGAAGCAGAGCTCAAAATTCCCGGGTCCGAGCCGTTAGCATGTGCATAATTGCATTCGCAGAGCCGCCAAGATAAAGTCCTCATAATGGGGAACTGCACTTCAGCTGATGAACAGCTTGCCTACCTTGCATGGCAGGATGCCCTGCCCCGCATGGGACTCAGTGTTTCTGAAGATGCCATGCGCGCTTTATTTCAGTGGGTGAAAGAGCAAGGTTTTGATATAACTATCGACAATGCCTTTAATCTCAGACTTTGGCTGTCGATAGAGAACCATTTACGGTCAAAATTCATAAACGGAGATATCAGCGTGTGTAGCCTAGCAGCCACCTGGGGAGTGCTTTTTAAAGCGCTGAAACGGAGCCAGTCTGAGGACAGTGAAACCGTAGATGAGCTGCATAGTGCTCTTTTAGCTCTGCCCAGACCCTCGGAGGGCTTTAGCGGCGAGCGGGAGCAATCTGTAGCCCAGAGATCTCCCTCTCCAGAGAGGTTTGAGCGGCCGCCATCCGCGGAGCTGGGCACGTGGGCTTTGCCAATGGGAAAGCTGCAGGCAAGCAGAGACTGCCTGCCTCCGCCTGTGCCACCCGCAAAGCCTCCGCTGGCGCCAAAAGCGCCACCACCGGCCGCCGCAGAACCTGCTTTCTCCAGCCCCTCCGCGCTGTCCGAGCTTCTTCCTTCTGTGCTACGAACAGAAACGCAGACATCCCCGCTGCGGCCCGTCAGCGCGGCGGGGGAGGGGGAGAGAGTCGGCGCCCAACTCCCCCGCGACCGGCGCGCGGGCCGCCGCCGCCGAGGAGTCCGAGCGCAGCTCCGGGACACGGCGGGCCGCCGCCGCCGAGGGGCCCGCCCAAACAGACCCCCCATGTATCAACGCGGCGGGGCACGCGGCTTCCCCCGGCAGAGGAGCGGCGGGGGGAAGGAAACCAACAACCTCGCCTTCCCCCTGCGCCTGCCCGCCGCCGCCAGCCGCGAGAACCCCGAAAAACCCGAACTCAAGCCCAGATCTGGGGCCGGGGCCAAGCCCGTGGCAGGCATCGCCCCCCCCGCGCGTCCGAAGCACCGGCGAGAAAGCGCGGGGGGGCCCGGCGAACCTCGCTCTCCCCGCGCGTGTGGGGGAGGCGCTAGCTCTCGCCCAGTTCACTCCCCCCGCGCTCCAGCGGGGGGGCGTGGGAGGGAAAGAGAGCGCTTGTCGTGCTCCGCTCCCGATCTGAACTCTAGCAGCGGCCCCCCCGCACCCATAAAGGTGGCGGGGGGAGAGAAAGACAGCGGCAAGCCACTCTGCCAGGTCCTTCTGCACCAACCTAAAGAAATACCTCAACAAACCCTCCAGCAGCCTGAGCCAAACCAAAGTCCTGCAGTCCCTGCGGGACCCAAAACTAACTCATTTGTATCTTTTTAAATTTTGTGTTTACAGAACTGACAAACAGCCGTGAAGAGATGGTAACTTCAAATTCCCTAAACCTTCCTGAAATTCATGAACTACTGTTCAAACCCGACGAACAATAACAAGAACAACCATAAAAACTTTATAAATCCCTCAAAAATCCCTCAATTGTATTTGAAAAAAAAAAAAAAAAAAAAAAAAAGCGGGATAAGAAGAGGGGATCAATGCAGCATAAATTGCACATAAATTGCATTGTGCATTGTTTTTATCACTTTGGTATTCTTTCAAACTACTCTATTGACATGTTAGACTGTCAATTCGAACAGACTAGCAATATTGTATATAGTTTTGTATAGTGTGTGTACTAATTCACTGAATTAGAAATATTAGACTCAACCATCAAATCCTTGCAAGGAGAACAAATCCTAAATACCAAAACATAAACCAAAATTCTAAATTAATTCTAAATCAGCATCCATTCCAATTTCTAGTAAAAGAAACATCTTGTGCTGTGTTTGTTCCTTTTCCTGCAGGGCCCAACAGGAAATTACAAACACGGTACATTTTTATTTTTTTTTCCTAAGCGAAAAAGGTGAATTATGGATGCTAAATCTGAACCAGAGTGCCTGTAGTTATTACAGGCCACATAGCTCTCAGGCCTGACTGAAGGCTAGCCTGAGAAATTCATGAGAAGGAATTAAAACAATTCTCAGAGATACTAAACAGCCTTGCAGGTGTTGTTTTGCAGCCTGTTATTTCTCCTTGCAGGAGAGAGTCAGGGGGGGCAAAGTGCCCCTGACCAATGATGGTAATGTAGTACTTTGTTAACCAATAAGAGTTTCCTTTCTGTACTTTTCCACGTATCTGTCTATAAGACAGAGCTGAAGCAATAAACTAGGAATTCTCCTGTTGTGACTCCCTTGAGAGTCCATTGTCGTTCTTTAAAGCCGTTCCCAATCAGAACGACAGACAGAAGCTGCGACAATGCTAGAAGGCATGACTGCATAGAGCGAAACTGCAGAACAAAATTAATGGTTCATGATAGAGCTCGGACAGGGGCAGGTGGAGATGGTACCAAAAAAAATTGACAACTGAAGACTATTAGGAATTAAAGAAATAGTTTTTCTTTTGTCATAGTCTTCCTTGCAGGCAGGCAACCGGGGAGGTGCACGGCTCGGCTCCCCGGCGGGGAAAGGCTTCAGCCGCGGAAACTCCTCCACCTGCCCTGCCCCGTCCGCCCGGCCGCCGCAAGGGACACGGCGATGCCAGCGGCGGCCCGACCTTGCTCTGCCCGGCACCGTGGGCCGTGAGCTTTGATGGCAACGCGGCTGTGTCAGTGCCCCTCGTGCAGACAGCCGCTGCTGCACCCTGGTCATGGGTAGAGTGAAGGGAACTGGGAGCCACAGGTGAGAATATCCAGTGCCAGTGAAAATGAGAAGTTGGATTTTTTCACGTTTAACACCCCAAACTGCCAGGTTACATAGTTTCCTGTTACTTCTTGTCAAATAGCAGCGGTCTCTGCTTATGGTGACTGGGAAGATAAATGCTCTGGTGTTTGTGAAGGGTTCTTGGTGTAAGAACGAATACTGTGTCTGTAGGGGTTGTATTCTAGGAGTTTTTAATGTGTTGGAGCATCCTACCGAGTACTGTGCATGTCATGTGAAGACACTGAATATTTTAAAAAAAAACCAAAACCACAAACCATCAACCAAACAACTCCAAAAGTAATCAGAATGGATACACAAATGAGCCTAACTCCCGTTGGTCAGCTCTGCCATTTCTGATTATTAAAACAGAAATATTAATTGAATCATGTGCACTCTATGCAAATGACAGTAACGTATGAGGGATGAACACTCTCACAAGCAAAATACTGAAAGATTTCTAAATTACTGCTGAATGCTACTTTTATAGATTTTTGTCAGTTGTATTTTACCCTTATTTTATGATTAACTTACTGTATCTACTGTAAGATATGTTTACCTTCAGAATAAAGTAGTTCAATGGCAGTAGGGTTTTTTGTGCTTCAGTATTGTTTTGCACTTCAAAATACACTTGTGCCAATAAATATTTTACTGATTTCTCCTATTTATGTTTCTAAGCTCCAGCAGATAAGTCATATCCTGTACTAAATTATTATTTCAGCCAATGAAACCAAGTTTTGTTACATCTGACTAAGTCCCCAAGTTTCTGACGAAAACTTAAAGTAATATCACATCTAATGTAGCAAAAAGTATTTCCATTTTACATTTATACAAATAACTATGCATCTACAACTGAGGAAAATAAAAAGGCTTTTTGTGCCTCTGCATAACAAACACATCACAATTCAGTTATGACAAAACACTGCTGGAAATTCTTGTCATGATCTTAATCAATTCTACTGACATAATATAAATTATAGTCAACAGTTTTGACTAGAAACACAAAACACAACCTCCCAGTCAAAGTCACAGGAATGAGAATGAGGTTTATTAACTCCCAGAAAAACATAAAGCCTTGGGTCCTGCTGATGGCCCATCAAGAAAGACTCCTCTTGTGCAAACAGCAGCTGCTGCATTGAAGAATAGTCTCCAACTATTTGGAATGAACCAACACCCAAGCAAATCCATACTGTTTGTTTCAAAAATAGTCACTAAGTTCGTTTTAGCATAAAAGAAACCAAGCTCTTAAGGCCACATTTCAGGGAGCTAATACTGTACTTTGAACTTCTGTAGTCTGAGATGGGGCAACTCAGCTCCACTCCCCTCAGAGAAAAGAGGGAAAAGGCTTTGGGGTGTCTGAAACTGTGTTTTTAGCCTGAGCTGCAAAACAAAATCCAACAGGAATTAAGAATTCATGGTAGTTTCCCATTCTCTGTTCTGACGGTGATGTGCATTTCTTTGACTTCTAATTTCTAGTAAAACATGCAGCACAGAAAAGTGAAACAAGACTCAATCTGCTTGTGGAAGACTGGAAGGCAGGAGCAGGAGGCCTTTCCTGGGATGCCCCATTGGCAGGGTGGGTACCGTGCAAGTACCTGAGTAACTCAGAACACCTCCCTGCAGGGTCAGCAAAGCAGCACCTCTGCTGTAAAAGTGACTTGTGAACTTCAGAAAATTGTCCCAGAAGGACATAAAGAATTTATTAACCTGCTTCTTGCACAAAGGAGTTTGTTCTCAGCTGGTTTATCTGGAACTCTCATGCTGGCAAGTTCAAGCCCTGAGCCCTCTGCACATTGTTTGGTCTCACAGTTAAATTCTGTCACTTCTTGTGCCACGAAAATTGTCTTCTAGTTTAGAAGGCATGCCTCAAATTCATGTTCTTAATTTTCAGCTATGAGGCTCAGTGAAATTATTGACCTCTCCTGGAGTTTTGAAATGTCAAATTAAATACTACTGGACAAACAGGAAAATAACTCTGAGACAAACTGATAAATCATTTCCCCATATAAAAACATTTACTAACTGGATACAGCTTCTTTCTTGCTTGCTTTCTTGCTTGCTTTCTTGCTTTCCCCTCTTCCTTTTTCCATTGCCTGTTCCATTTCTTGCTGTGACATTTTCCAAGGCAAGAATGAGTATGAATGGAAAGAACAGAGTGTTGTCCTGGATTTATACAGTATAAAGATATAAAAAAGAAGAGCAAGCCCACTGCACTGGAACATTCACAGCTAAAAATACAGAAACCAGGTGTATATGCAGGCACTTGGTGGAGTAAATACACAGTGACACTCAAATCCTGACACCCAAACCCCACGGCAGTGAAGCCAGAGGAGAGATTTGCCCACCTGCCACTGTGTGACTACCCTGGCATCTCCAGGGCTTTCAGCAGCTGGGAACAAAATGTGGTTTTGCCTGTGCCATTTTTCTGGTGTGCTCTGCCAGGAGGCCTAAAGGCCTTGCCTTTGGAATGGCATGGAACCCACAAGCAGTTTTTACTCACTCTAATTTACAAAGGTGCTCTAGAAGTATCCAGCTGATTACTGGAGTGTGGAGGCCCAGGGGTCTGCCACCAGGGTGGTCATACCTCAGCCCTGGAGGGGCAGAGACAAAAGGGGAGAGATGCCCCTCTAGAATACAGTAAGAAAAGGCCTCCCTTCCATGGGTCCTTTGCAACCACATGCTGGTGCCTTTTGGGTTCTGGTGTTCTGATAGTGTGTGGGGATTGATGTCACCCTTGTTCAGCCCATTTACCATTAATGTACCCTTCCTAGAATGTTCTTCCTTCCCTTAATCCCCACTGGCTCTGTTCTGCTGCATTGTTCCACCCGTTATCGCCTTGGTTCTCTTGGTCTTTCGGCACTTCCCTGCACCCCTTTCCCTTGTCCCTGTTGGACCTTGACCTTCAGATCTGTCACTTTTGCCCCTCATTTAACCCTGTGCCCTTAGCCCATTCCTTGGTTCTCGTCCCTATTTGAGGCTGTGCTCTTCAATAAACCAGTTGTCAGATTGCTAAATGAGAACCCATCCTTTTGTCTTAAATTGTCAGCATTTTCTACAGTGTGCTCTGAGCTCAGAGATGCAGGTCGCTCTCTGGGATCTTGTTGCGCCATGTACCGTAACACTGGAGAGCAAAGCACTGCTGTGATGCTGTTTCTCAGCTCACTGCACTGTGCCTTTGTTCTGGGTAACTGATACCCACTGTGCTGAGGGTTACCATTTTCTTTGGTTTCATCTCTCAGGAGTTTTAGGTATTTCTCACCTAGAACCAAACTTGTTAAGATAATAAGGCATAAATCACCTGGAAGAGAGCTGGGAGAAGAAAATTCAAAGCAAAGCCCTTCGATTACCAAAAAGGAAAACCCAAACAACTCCCACTGATTAAACTCAACAAAAAATACTTATTTGGTTCATTCCAAAGGGAGGAATATGGTTTTAAAAATAGTTCAACCAAATGCCACCTCAAAGTGAATTTGATTCAAAGCTCACTAAAGCCAAACTGGGCCTTTCATCAGATATACCAAATTTTTACCTGTTTTCATTCAGTATGAGGTCTCTTGTCATCTGCAAGGTTTTATATTTAACTGTGCCCACAGCCCTGGTATAAAGTACCTATCCCAGATACCTAACAACCAGGACACACAATCACTGTCAGAGTGGCCCTTTGATGTGCTGTGCTATTGTTGCTTGCTCTTGTGAACAGCCAGCCGCCTTTGTTTCTCACAGGTATTTTGCTTTCTGCCAGGAGAAGTGAATGAACCACTGCAGCTGAGCTGTGAATTACAGCCCCAGAATGAACAAGGGTTCTACACAACAAGAGCACCTGACCTAATCTTCCTTTGTCTCTGTGCTGAGGGAAAGTCAAGGTAAATTCATGTTGAATGTGTAAATTCACTCAGTGGCTGATAAGACCTTTTTTAATGGAGCCAGTACAATGAGTGATGATCCCCACCAATATAGCAATCATTGTGTACAATGTGTGTCATGAAAATGTGTATTTCTGACCCATCTGTGTGACACCAGTGGCTGCGATTCTGTTTGCCTATCCCTGCTCTCAGAGGTGACCTTTAACAAGCAGCAGAGGTTTTGTTTTTAAGAGCCTCTGGTGGAAGCAAAAGAAGTGGGAATGGTGGAGGTCTAGACAGTGAGACAGCAACCAAAAGGACTTCATAAATTTGAAGAATCTAGGCAGAATTTGTGGAGGAACTGTTTGCAGTAACTTTCCCTGCAAACCACTTCTGCTTTTGAAGGGTCTGCTCAAAACCACAGTTTTGGAAGAGACAGGTCATAGATCAGACCTTAGTAAGGACAAGGAAATGAGGCCTTCCCCTCCTCATTACCTTGAATTTGAAACATTCACTTTGTCCAACATTTCTGCTGCCCTAAGGCACTGTAACCACTGTTCAGGAGAGTAAGCAGGAAAGCTGTGCATGTTGATGTGAGAGCTTTTCTTTGGAAATGGCTAAGAAGATTGGGCTGGAATCCTCCACTCCTCTCCCAGGTGGTGCATGGTGATTAGTTCAAAGTTCATACTAAACAGGGTCTGAATGTACATAGGCTGATTTTTTAAGAAAACTTGTCATTTTAGAAAGAGTTATTCTCTGTCCACATGGAGACACAAGATGCCCAGTGCAAGCAGCACAGAATGCAAGTCTGCACACTGTTCCTCAGCCCATGGCAAGTGTCCTGGGTGTTTTTTGTGTGGCAAGGCAGGAGCAGCTCACAGCAGTTTTGGGTTGCTGTTCAGTCGGAGGCTGGAGTACATCCCCACGTGCCGCACCAGGTTGGGCTCCACCACAAAGGCGTTCTCGCCCTTGCCCCGCAGCAGCGAGTAGAGGGCAGTGTCCTTGGCGAAGCCCTGGCGGCAGCGCAGCCCCTGCAGGTATTCTGAGGCCCGGCGGGCAGAGGCAGCAGGGAAGAGCATGGCGGGCGTGCAGCACTCACTGGCTGGCACCACGTTGTAGAGTGCGGGGTGCAGACGGCGCAGCTCCAGCCCATAGTGCCGCCCCACCAGCTCTGACAGGGCCATGCTGTACAGGGCGAAGAACACCACCAGGCACCAGCTGGGGCCCGCTCGCCCTGCGGCCCAGCAGTATGCAAAGGTCAGCACCGGCCCCAGAAACATGCCCAGACCCAGCCACTCCAGAATCCTCATGGGCTCAGGGTTGAAGTAGTGCTGGAGCCTCTCAGGATGGTACGGCTTGAAGTAGAGAGCATCTCTGAGGTAGGGCTTGGAGAATCAGGCCGAGGAGAGGTGCTGCAAGACAGAAAATACCTCCTTCTCTGGCACGGCATCACCTTCCATGAGGAGGATGTACTCTGGGTTGTACACCAAGAGTGACTATTCAAGGCAGAAGAGGTAGTCCTGCTTCTCCTTCTCAAACTGGTTGAGGCTGTGGTCAGGATTCTCTCCAGTTCTGTCACGACTGACCATAGGAAAGAGGCTGCTCAGCAGCCTGACATCCTGATGGATGCTGGGGTCTGACTCCACATTACAGAGGAGCATGCGGTGGCTCTGGCAACGCACCCCACATTTCTGGAGGAGGCGGTGGAAGTGGGAGGCCACTTGCAAGACGTAGTGGAAATCATTCTGCCTCTGCACAGTGATAATGGTGACCAGCAGCAAGGGCTGGAAGGCTTCACTGCCAGACACCTCAGAGGCATTTGGCATCTGCATCTTCTCAAAATAATGGAGGGCATCCTGGCCCTCCTGCTGGTTCTGCTCCAGGAACTCCTGGCTCATGGGGTTCAGGTGCCAGTGCCGCAGGTAGAAGTAAGAGTGGAGGAGCCGGTGGCATATCAAAGGTGCCACCACAGCAAAAGTCACCAGAGTCAGGGTGAGGAGATGGATGAAAGGGCTGGACCAATGGCACCACTTCCCACAGAGCTGCCATGCTCGGTTTAACATAACTGCTGCAGAAGGAGGGCACTCCTGCACTGCTCATGGCCTCAATCCTTCACTTCAATGCATCCTTCTCTCTGGACTGCAGGATATCACTGGGGCCATTGCTGCCAAACCTGCACAGGTTTTGCAAGCCTAGAAAGGAAGAAAAAAGGATGGTTACTGAAATAGGAACTGACAGAGAAAACTGAAATCAAGGGACTAGTCTCTGAGTAAGCTAACATACAAGGCCTCTGTGCAATCCCTTGAGATGGAGGTATCACAGAATAGTCCTGGGAGGTTGAAGACAGATGAGCCAAACTTAGCTTCCAGTGCAAAGGACCCCTGAGGCCTTTTTAGCACACAGGAGCTCCGATCTAACCCAGCTCAAAAGGACTTTGTGTGTTTGTTACTGTGCTTCAAACATACAACAACATGCAAGGTGGATGTAGGATGTGTGGAAATCCCGTTCTGTTAAAGGTACAGAACTTAGGTACCCCTGTATGGTGACACTGACATAGTAATGTTTAGATCACAGCCACGAAGCAAAGCCAGATCTCTTGTATCCTAGTCTAGCATGTACTGGAGAGACAAACTTTTACCTTTTTGGAGGCACATACTTCCCTCCTACTGCTCACACACTTCCAAATGTGTGTTTTTTCACTCTCCTCCCCACAGTGTGAAGCCATTTAACAAAGACACCAATTTATTCACTGAGGGCTTGTGTATGCTAAGGGTAATGTGTGTGTCTATCTGTTTCTCCTCCTCACTAGACCCTGTGAAACACACGGGCAACGCATTATGGACATGTTGTAATTGAGCCATTGACTCATGTTTCGTATTTAAAAGTATGCAATTTATAATACACGCCTTCAATTTTAAACAGACATATTCACATATATTTTTTTTTGTATACACATTCACTTTAAGCAAACATCCACCTTCACAAAAGTTAGATTTTGCCCTAACTGCTTCTCTTGCTGCCCTGAACACTTCACAGCCTAACAGGGCAGTTAGGCTGGTCAAATGAATTCTCTTATGCCAATAGTCTCACTTTTAATCTGTAATTTCATTCTCCCTTTAATTTCCTATTCCCTCTCCCTAAGAACTGAGTTACTCATGTTCCCCTCACTGAGGTGACTGAATGTGCACTGGGTGTTCAGTGCAGAGTTTCTGCCTATTTTTAACCTTCTAGCTTCAGCAAGTTCTGATCATCAAATGGTGGTTCCAGACCAAAATGATATTGTTTTGTCCTTTTCTGCACCATCACCTGAAGCAGCCTTCAGTGAAATACCCTCTGAGTGTGGAGGCTCCAGAGCCAAGGGCAGTAATGGTGTGGAAGAAGGCCTCTAATGTATGAAGTCAAAGCATAGAGAGAAGATTTTCCCCCATATAAGAACACAAGGAAAAAATCTTTTCTGATAGTTCTTTGTATCACCAGTTCACTGTACCACAGTTATACCCAGTTGGCCTGCAGGCTGTCCCTCCCCTTTTTTACCTTCTATGTCCTTCCCTAGAAAGTTCTCCTTTCCCTGTTCCCCCGTTGGCCCCAGTTTCCTGCAATCCTCCACCCCTGTAATCCCATTGGTTCTCCCTGACCCTGCCCTTGCACCACTTTACCCTGTTCCTATTGGACCCTGACCCTTGGATCCACCCCCTCAAACCCATATATATCCCTGGACCCTCCATTGTTCCACGTCATTGTTCCTGGACCCCCGTCGGTGTGCGGCTGCAGTGAACCTGCCCCCCTGGAACTCAACACAAAGATCCTTCCTGGCTCTCTGCTGTGGTGTGTTTGTGAGTGATGGTGTGTGTGAGTGTGTGATTGCGGCCTGCCCAGACACCTTCCCACCTGGAGGCCCTTTGGGGAAGGTAGAGTCACCTTACCATCACCACCCAACGCTACAGCTGGGTGAATGGAAGAAATCATGGCTCTTCTCCAACGTCTCAGAAAAATGGGTCTTGCACAATAAAATAATTGGAGGACATGGAGCAAGGTGTGGGAACAACAGTTTCCCAATAAAAAAATTTTTCAATTTCCACAATAAAAAAATCTCTTATTTGACCAACAGTGGTCAAATAAGATATTTTCAGGCTCCAGGCACTAGCCTGTGTGAAAGTCAAGTACACAACTTCCTCCCTCTGGCACGGGAAATCATGAGGAGTCCAAGCAATCCTTGGAAGGTGAAAAACCATTAGTAGGTGGTGTTTTTCTAACTTGTTATTTACTTGCAAATAATGGTCAAGGGATGTTGTTCTAAATGACCAATCATATTAATTGTACCAAAGTGCTGTGTAAAAGGAGTGTGTTTCTAATAAACCTTTGCTATATGCCTTCTGCTGAAGGCTCGGAGTCTCGCATCATTATTTTGCCATCCCAAATTGGGATAGCATAGTCTGGTTCTGGGGATACTTCAGAACTGCCTTCTTTTACAGAGGTCACAGATTTGCTGTTTTTACCATTAGGAGAACCTTTTGCACTTCCCATATGAGAATGTGACAACCATCTATGAAAGGCCTTTTAACAAGATTAATGCAAAATATATAAGAATTACTGCAAATATTTGTTAGAGAACAGGCAGCTCATGCTGTGAGATCTCAAACCATCCTTAGACAGACTGTGGCATCAGTGCTCTCTTAAGGCTCAAGACAAGATTTAGTGTAATTAAATTGAGAACAGATTTAAATGCTGATGCACGAGAATCTGAAGTTTCTCCCTATATAGCTTTGTTTTCCTGTCTAGTTACATAATACTGTTGCACAAATGCTGCATTGAATTGCGTGAGTGAACCTTGTAAAGGTCTTAAGGATGATGGATGCATTTCAGCTGCTAGATCCAAATCCTGGGGATTCAGGATGTGAAGACCTGAAATCTACCAGCACAAAGATCTAAATTTGAATGCATTTATTCATCCAAAATCCTGGGCCTTCCAGCTATCCTGTCACAAGCATTAAGAAAACACAAACATGCAGAACCATATTGTACAGCTCAGACTATTGAGCCTTGTCTTTATTCAAGCATCACTGTGGGCACTGTCTCTGAGCCAGCCTCCAAACTTTAAAGTGAGGACCAGAGTGGGAAAAGGAAAACAACAAGGTAGTTCAGTTCTATAAATAAAGTTTACTTTCCATCTTCCAGCTATGCTGAAGCTCTGAGCTACAAAACCTATGAGCTGGCAATGAGATCTTGGGATATATATACTGAAACACAAGTAGTAACTCTTTGAGCATTTCTTCATTGATAATTCTTGGAGCAACCTGGTCTAGTGAGTAGTATCAGGCAGCGGGGCTGGAACTAGCTGTTTTTTAAGGTCCCTTGCAATTCAAACCATCCTATGATTCTATGATGATAATGCTCACCCCAGGAAAAGACCTCCTTCTGAAGAGGGAAAAGTGGTTGTCCTGTCCTCCCTAGTGGCCAGCAGAAGATGAGATAAATCAAGCAAGTTCTACTTGACATCTTGCTCTTCTGCAACCCGTGTTGTTCAAGGCTCATGTCCCAGGTCCCTGCAGGTGGACTCACACTGAGTCCAAAGCCTGAGAGTGCTGGGAAAGTGGTGTGGGGACTCCACCTGCTGGTGTCCCAGCTCCCAGCTCGGGGCACAGCTGATGAGGTGGTACAGGTGAGCACCACCCTCTCTGGAGGTACCTCCTGGCTCCAGCTTCCCCTGGAAAAGCATGCAGGACTGGAAGCTACCCATGCAGGTCACTGTGTCATAATTCCAAGTGTTATCATTTAACCTTGGCTTCACTTCACCAGTAACAGAATTCAAGATCTTAGAGCTCTTATTCTGGCTCTGCAACTCAGAGAGCTCCAACAAAACAGCAATCACACACAGAGACTACTGCTACTCTTCACATCTTCCTTTGCTCCCTGAGCTGTTCACACTCACGCTGACAGTCACTCTGTCACACTGTCTGCTGAGAAAAAGGCTGTTTTCACTGGGCAGTGAAATAACCACAGAGGCTAAAAATGGTCAGGAGTGTAGTAAAGCTCAAATACTGCAATTAATGTGAAAAACAAGCTGAAGAATTTAGAAGAGAAGGAAGAGACTGACCTCCTTCCCTCCTTTTGTCTGTAACACTGGGAACCTGAGAGCTCAAAATATGGATTTAAAAATTCTTACTTCTGCAGAGTTGAAGCTTGCTCTGCAGGACTTGAATCCAGAGTTTCTGCTAAGGCTGTTTTCTAGCCATTAGGATGGTTCAGATTTCAGAGGAGACACTGTTTTTTTCATTTTTTCCCTTTTTAGGGGGAAAAATACCTTGTTTGTTTTTCAAGTAAGTGGCATTTCAGACAGAAAAAAAAAAGTCTGAAGAGAAAAGCAAGAATCAGATTTGGATTTTATAACGCCTTAAAAAAAAACACTTTATTAAACCTGAAAAATAACTACTTTGCAGCCATATAAAGACTTGCAGTGGAGGCCAGGTTTACATGTTCTTTGTAGAACTGAGCCATTGCTTAAAGACAACTAGAAGGTGATGTAAAACTGTAGATTTGGCTTGTTTCTTTTCTTAGCTTTTCATGATGAAGATTCCTTCCACAAACACTTAATTCCAAACGTGTATCATATCTTCATTAGTCCCCTAATTACTTGGCTGAATTACACTGTTCAGGAAAAATCATCTCTTTGCACACTGAGGAGAGTAGAAAAATAAGTAATGTACTCTTTGGGGTGCAGAGCACTGTCTGCTGTGCTTGTGCTTTAAAAGAAAAAGCTGATTTTCTGTCTGCTTTCAACTCCTCTCCACAGAGAGGTGCTCCTGTAAAAAAGCTTCCTATATGTTTCAAAGCTGCAAATTTTAAGTTCCTGGACAGCTGATATAAGAGAGGAGCATCTGCCTTCTACTTCCTGCACCATGAGACAAGGACACAACTATTCCTGTACAATGACAATATTAAATTACTCCTTTTGGCTTATCTACACTTCTTCTCAGTGTCACTGGGAAAAGCCAGTTCTTTCCTAACATAAAAACAGCTGGATGAAGTCATGTGGTCAGAGCCATAGAGTCATTTCTTTACAAAGGGATGAAAGAAGGAGACAAAGGCAGGCTCTTGGAAAATGTTATGGAAATGTCAGGGGCTGTCACAGTCCCACCTGGCCCATAGCAGTGGTGGGAGAAATGGTGCTCACATGAGTGGTACCTTTCACTTGTGTGTTGACCCTATAGCAGCACCCAACCTGAAACTTTTGTGTGAAAACTTTTCTGTGCCCCAGCCCAGCACATGCAGGTGAGCTGCCAGCTCAGGACCACTTCCTCTGCTAATGAACCCTCTCTGGCACAGACAGGGCCTTTGTGGTGCTGTGACAAACATCCTGCTTGAATCTGAGGAAGCCAATGGAGACTTCCCATGGAGCCATAAGGATCTCCTGTAACATACAAGCATGGTGACAGGGAATGTACAGATATTTTCAAATTCTGAAACAGGAGGTCCCTGCCATGCCCTGATCCCTGTTACTGGGCCAGATGTCCAGCTTTTCTCATCTGCAACTCCTCTTGTTTCCTGATAGCTTTTAATAGGTCAGGTGCCAGATATTTCTGCAATGTGGCAAGTCCCCGTTGACAACAGCAGTGTTCAGTAGAAGCCAAGCATCCACAGATCTGATCATTGCACTTCCATGTCAAACCGGGAGTTGGGCTTCCTAGAAAATACACCCCAGGAAGAGCTGTGCTGCTAAAAATACTCAGAGGAACCTTAATGGTAAGAGACCAGTAGTTGTCCTTTGATCACATTTTACTGGCAAGTACATCTCTCACCTCCTCAACCACTGCTGAAAGCAATTGTTCTTACATTGTCTGTAGATTATGAGTGTAATAATCTATCATCTTATCAAATCTTATCAGATAAACCAGGCAAAGATCAGATCTGCTGCATTTAATCTCTCAGCTCCCTTAGAATTTTTGTTTCTTATGGTCTGTGTACTGAAGGTGTAACACTGTCACAGTTTACAGATTAATGAAAGCTTGAAGTGTAAGAGTAGTGGCTAGAGAGGGGCAGAAGATTTTGGCCTTTTGCAAAAGTTATGTGGTACACGAGATAGAAACTGAAGACACTGCTGTCTGTTTTGATGTGCCATTCCTCAGAGCCTGTCAGTGAACATACAGACCTCTCCTGTCCAAGGAAATGGAATTTAAGCACTATTGGAACAGTAAAAATGCACAAATATGCAGGGTGTTACCATTTCTAGTTACGTAATACCAGAAACTGCAGAATTAAAACTTGAATGTAAATTTTCTCATAGGCTGGCTTGCTATTCTCATTGGACTGGAGTTAACTTTTACAGGTTGTTCATAAATCCCTAGAAATTCCCGATGCACAGTTTGAAAGCTACTGAACTAAGAAAGGAGGAACACAGATGTAGCAGCTGAATGACACTTCCCCCATTTGTTTGAACTAAGAGGATGGGACTATGCCACCAGTGAAAGAGGCTGTGAACTCAATATATAGTGATTACCATTATGTCCCCAACTTCTGTATTGTTTCTTATGTATATTAATTTTACTCTGTCACATAAACCTGAATGGAGGTCATTTCACCTGGCTGCCTCCCTGCAGGGCAATCCCATGGGAAAGCAATGCTCCCTCTGTTGCTGCCAAGCAGTCAGGTAGATCAGATAAAGTGGGAGTGGAGAGTAGCCTGAGAAGAGCTCTATAAGGTAACACAGACACTTAAGGCAGTGACTTTGGAGGAGCTAGTTGTGATTTTGTTAGGTGTGACAAGTGGGTGAGATGCCCCAAGAGAACCAGGGCTTGTGATCACAAGGTTGCTCCTGTCTGTCTATAGAGCAACTCATCCACTCAGTCATCCTGGTGGGGTGGCCTGTAGCAAATTTCACAATAAAGTCACCTGTCCCTGTCCTCCCTTAATCCTGATTCACCATCTCTTGGACAGCTTCTCATCCATCCCTGGGCAGAGCTCCATTCACTCCAACTGGTCACTGACATAGAGAGTGACCCCTCCTCATCTCCTCCACTTGCTGAAGATTCTGTATCCTTCCATTCCACCACTCCAGTCCCAGAAGCCACCCCAGCACCTTGCCATGATGCCAAGGAGCTGGCAGTCCTGCAGGTGTGCCAGTGAGTCCAGCTGCCTGTGTTCATTCCCCATGCCTTTGCACAGAGGCAGGTAAGTTGGACTCTGATAAAGGCAAAGAAGTGGCTGGAGTGGCTGGAATTCCTTTGTGCTGCCATTCAGGTGCCCTCCTGCTGATCTGCAATTCCTCCCCATGTTCTGGGCATCTCTTACTAGCTCTGGCTTTAAACTGAAAGGCTTGAAGTTCCCCTCCCACAGCAGCTTTAAATTAAGGCCCTCACCAACTTGGCAAGCCCATCACTGAAATTTCCCCTGTGTCAGAAGGACCCCAACAGTCCCAAGAGGTTTATCCAAGTACATCCCATGGTCCAAGCTGGACCCCTGGCCTGTGGCACCACCCCTGTGACCATTTGTTCATTTGCCAACCACATTTCAAACTCCCTTCCCTTTGACTTTTGGAGGAAAAGCTACCTGTGAAGATGATGAAGGGATTGGAGCATCTCTCCTATGAGGAAAGGCTGAGGGAGCTGGGGCTGCTCAGCTTTGATAAGAGATGGCTGCGAGGGAACCTGATCCATGTCTGTCAGTGTCTGCAGGAAGGGGGATGGACACTTGTGGGGCCCAGCAGTGGGACAAGATGAACAGGCAAGAACTGATGTCTGGGAAGCTCCACCTGAATGTGAGGAAGAATTTCCCTGTGCAGTGACTGAGCACTGAAGAGACTGCCCAGAGAGGCTGTGGAGTCTCCATCACTGGAGATATTCCAGAACCTGGAAACAATCCTGTGCAATGGGCCTTGGAATGACCCTGCTGGAGCAGGAAGCAGAACCAGATGATCCACTGTGGTTACTTCCAAGCTGCCCCATTCTATGACTGTGCCAGGCCTGTCTTCCCAGGAATTCAGGTGTCTAGGCCATGTTTTACAGGAGCTAAAGGTACCAGCCTGAGCCAGGATTAGACAAAACTGGAGCTGCTACAGCTGTACCCCTGCTACAGCTGCACCCCTGCACCTACACCAAAGACCTGTTAGCTACCTCAGTGTCTTGATTTGGAAGATAGGTGTCTGCTAGGGAGGGCAGGAGCCTCCCTTGGAATGGAAATATAGACCCCCTCCCTCCAAATGACAATAATTTTTAAATCAAGAGGCTCTCAGGCAGAGATCTGGGGGTAGGAATAACAGTTATTTACTAGTATGTATTACAAGGCAAACAAATGACAATAACTACAGCATTAACAACAAAACAGAACCAGGGACCCCATGACAGCCTTCTCAGCTGAGACAGGAAAGGCTTTGCTTCACAAACCCCCTTGGGCAGTCAGTCCCAATGCTCCTGCAGGGCTCTGAGGAACACCCAGCTGCAAGAGCAGGAATGAGCAGAGATGCTGGGCTGGTGGCTGAGGTGTATCAGCAGCTCTGCAGTGGTGCCTGGCACTGCTGCACATCCCAGCAGGACAGGGGGTGTGAGGCCACCAACAGAGAAGGAAGAAGAGAAAGCAGCAGCTCCGTCTGGGTGATAGCAAATTCCCTTCTCCCAGACACAACAGCACCCAGTGAGAGTTCTGTTCTGCAGCTGAAGAAACCAGCCAGCCCCCAGCTGCCCCCATCCTCCTTTTTCTCTGTCCCTCTTCCCCCTTGGGCACAGCTGAACTCTGTGTTTCTCAAGCACCCACGAAGTACCAGCAATCAGGTTTCCCCACCACTGATGGGCAAAAATTCCATAGGTCAGGCAGAACAAAAGGAAGGACACCTAACCCCCAACATTATCCACCCCAAATTTTTTCCTGTACTAAATTTTACATGAAATTTTAAACCTTTAAATTATATACAAACACCCACTACCTTAATCATATACATATGTACATGCAGATACAGACACAAGCACAGTGTCATGGGTAGTTCACCCTAAAACCAGGTCCCCTTGAGGTATGCACTGGGTCTCTCCATCTTTTTGCATCACCCACCAAGTGCAACCCCGTCCCTGAGCAAAGATGACTCCATGGATGGGATTGTCTTTGCTGGAGGCAGAATTAACCCAAACAGTTTTTCCCAGCATACCCCTCATATGTACCACTGGAACCTTACCTCTATCTGTTGTTCTAAAGGGCTCAGATTGGGCAGGGTCTGCTTGGTTAGTGGAACCTTGGGTGTTCACTAACCATGTGGCTTTTGCTAAGTTAATCTCCCAGTTCTTGAAAGTCCCCCCACCCAGTGCCTTCAAGCTGGTTTTAAGCAGGCCATTGCACCGTTCAACTTCCCCAGCAGCTGGTGCATGATAAGGGATATGGTACACCCACTCAATGACATGTTCCCTAGCCCAGGTGTTTATAAGGCTGTTCTTGAAATGAGTCTCATTGTCTGATTCAATCTTTTCAGGGGTACCATGCCTCCAAAGGACCTGCTTTTCAAGTCCCAGGATGGTGTTCCAGGCAGTGGCATGAGGCACAGGGTAAGTTTCCAGCCATCCAGTGGTGGCTTCTACCATTGTGAGCACGTAGCGCTTGCCTTGGTGGCAGTGTGGCAGGCATCACACTTTGGGGCAGTGTGATGTCGTCAATCTGCCAGGCCTTACCATACTTATATTTGGACCAACGCTCACCATACCATAGGGGTATTTTCAATTTCATTCATTCAATGCACAATAGTCCACAGTCAATCTCCATTCTCTGAAAGACTTGCACACAGGCCAAATGGGACTATTGAAGGGCGAGTGGGTTTTGCTGACCACCCCTTGACTCTCTAGTTCTTGGATCATCTTGTGGATGGGGATCACAGCATCTCGATTTGTCCTATACTGTCAGCAGTGCACTGTCAAGGTGGCAATTGGTACTTGCTGTTCTTTCAGGAGTCCTACTGCAGATGGGTTCTCTGATAGTCCAGGCAAGGTGTTCAATTGTTTAATGTCCTCTGCCTCCACAGCAGCTATTCCAAAAGCCCACCTGAGTCCTTTTGGGTCTTTGTAATAGCCATTCTGAGGGAAATCTATGCCCAGAATACATGGGGCCTCTGGGCCAGTCACAATGGGATGTTTTTGCCACTCTTTCTCAGTCAGGCTCACCTCGGCTTCCAACAGAGTCAATTGCTGCAATACCCCCGCCACCGCAGCAATGGAAGCAGGTTCTGCCCCCACACGTCCTGATGGCCTTAGGGTACACTGTGCACCAGTATCAACTAAAGCTTTGTATTTTTGTGGCTCTGATGTGCCAGGCCATCGGATCCACACCATCCAAAAGACACAGTTTTCCCATGCTTCTTCCTGGTTAGAGGCAGGGCCCTTCTAGCACTGGTGATCCTCTCCTCCCTGGGCATACATGCTAGACATTCCTTCAGTCTGAAAGATCATCCTCCCCTCTGTAATACCTGGCAGTTTGATCATGGGAGGTTGAGGCTACCTTCACTTTACTGGAACTCCTCTGGTTAGTGCTTCCCTCCTGGAGCTGACGTACTCGTGCTGCTAGGGCAGAAGTGGGTTTCCCATCCCATTTTCCCATGTCTTCCCCATGGTCACGTAGAAAGAACCTCAGCTCAGCTCGTGAGGTGTACCCTCTCTCTCTAGCTGGGGAACGTTGGGCTCAGACTTTGGGGCTTGTGACTCACACTGGTGCCATATGGGAACTGCTCTTCCTCATCTCTTCCCTCATTTCCCTCATCTCCTCTTTCAGTTCCTTAACCACAACAGAGACTTGAGCCTGCAGCAGGCCATGGGCCACACTCTCATAATTTCTAAGCTTGGTGGTGACAACCGTCTAACGGTTGTTATCGGCATTAATCGTTGCAATGAAAGTGGTGTATTCACATGGTCCTAGATTTGCCAGATTCCACCACATCTGCCCAGTGCACCTGACTTTGTCAGGGTCATTATTGTGCTGTCCACCCCTCCCAAAAAGGACCTCTAACATCGCCACTTCTCTCAGCTGTTGGATCCCTTCCTCAATGGTTTTCCAGCCCCTTCTATGATAGTGCTGTTCCATTCTCTCTCTGTGGACAAACCTCTCTCTTACACTCATTAAAAGCCACTCCCAGAGAAAGGGGCCCTGGCTTACACCTGAGTCCTGGGTCAAGGGTCCCAAATTTCTTGCTTCACCACCATCCAGGTGCATGCCTGTACCCATAAGGTCCCAGACCTGAAGCAACCGGGTTGTATATGTGTCGCCCTGAAAACTCAGCTTCTGAGCTTGCTGACATAGTTTTCTAACTACTTTCCCAGGACAGTAACTGTAAACATAGATATGTGTACATTCCTTCTGTTACACGTCTTGTGATGGACATCTCTCATGGCCAGTGCAGTGGGAAAGTGTTATCCTGACCATCCAATCCCTAGCCATGGTCAGAAACCTATAAATCCTAGAAAAAATAAACTATCCCTTTCACCACACCTTGACCTGTGTCCGTGTGATCTATCCATCTTCAGAGGCAACATCTGGTGACCTCCGACATGTGTTGCAGGCGACGGTTACAGGGTACTGTCTAGCCTGTGGCTATGGCTGTTTTTGGGCTCTCTCCTACGGAGGGCCTGGTTATGGAACTATGGCGTGCAGTGTTCGATCAGAGAGGGATTGATGTTTCGGATGCTTTCAGCGATTGTGTGAATATGGGAGAATTGAGGGGGTTTTCCCTGTAGTTGAGGAGATTTTTCGAAGTCAGCTTGGGATGCTTTAGGTGATTCCCTGCTCGAGGCTCTCCTGGTCGATTATGAGCCCCGGCTGGTCCGGCTGCTGGGAATCTGGCGACGGTGCGTCTGCGTTCTGGGTAGTCGCTCGTCCTCTTCTGCCAGATCGAGAGCTGCTTCCTCTGCCCTGGGTGAGAGCTCTGGCTCTGGCTCTGGTTCCAGCTGTGGGAGTTGGGCAGGGCTCTCCCTCTCCCCCAGTGACACGGAGTCGGGGGGCGGCTGTGTCTTGGGTCCCAAGAATGGCTCCCACGGGATTACTGTGGGGGCCCCAGCAGGTTGAACGGGGGCACCGCGGGACCGGTGGGCATAACCCTGCCTCGGCCAGTGCCCCGGAGGTGTAAGCCTGAGGCGCGGTTGGATCCTTGCCAGCGGGCTGTCGGGGGCACCGCGGAACCAGGGGGTGTAGCGCTCCCTTGGCCAGTGCCCCGACGGTGTAGGCCTGGGGCGGGGTCGCCTACTTCGTGTGCTCTTCTGGCGCAGACCAATGAGGGGCTGCCTGAACGGGGGGCAACGTCGGCCCTGGGGGATACCTCAGGGTCAGTCCCATGTCCCTGCTGCGGCTGGACTGTGCCCTGCCCCACGGTGGGGGACAGGACGGGCCCAGGCTCCATGCTGACGGCCGCGCACGCTGTTCCAGTGGAGGAGCGGTTGGCACCGCTTCTTGGACCTTTCACCCCTGAAGAACCGCTGTTAGGGGTGATTCCAAGTGCTGCCCTCCCTGTGCCGGATTTGTGGGGCATGGGGACGGGTGCTGCGAGTGGTGCAGACGCCAGGCCATCTTCTGCTAGCCCTATGCTGCGGGTTTCCCCTCCTGCAAGCCCAGGTTGTTCCCTGGCAGCAGAGTGGGACAGTGCTGTGGCTCTGCGGGCTGTGCCTCTACCGGCGCCTCGGTCCCCGCCAGCGCTGGAGGCGGGCCGTGTCAAGCTGGCTCCAACCCGCCCCGCCTCAGGTTCCCAGGCATTGCCCAAGCCTGCGGCTGGAGGTGGCCCTCCACCATGGCCTCCTGCGGCCGTGGCAGACCAAGGTCCTGCACTGTTTACCACTGGCTCCGGTGGTGCTGCCGCAGGGGTGAAGCTGGTGGCCTCCACAGACAAAGGGTCCCAGGCTGCTGGAGCCTCTTCAGCTGGCCTGTGGACTTTGTTCTCTTGCCAGATGACTGTGCAGCTGAGCATATCAGGCATTCCATGTGCTTCCAAATGCTTTGGTCCGGTGGGTGAGGGCATGAGTCCTCTGCTGGTGGCGTGGTTGAATACCACTGCTCAGGGCATCATTGTTCACCTAGGGGACATTGATTCAGATTTCCTGGGGTGCATTTCTGCCATGGGTTCCACACTCACCCCTCCTGTTCCTATCCCTGTGGGACCCAGATTTGCTCACCTTGTGCCTTTTGAGTCTTGTGTTCGCAGAGCTGAGAGCCAGCTGCGGGGAGATGGTGCCTTCGGGTTCCCTGGACCTCCCTGGGTTCACGGACTGCTGTTCTAACTGCCAGGGATTGTCCTGAATGGTCTGCACCCTGTCTATCCTTGGTGAGATGCTGTCAGAGATTAGGCTCCGCGGGCTTCTTGACGCTGGCATGGACATCACGATTGTCAGGTTTGCTGATGGGCCCCGGAGTGACCCTTGGACCCGATGCTGACACATTCAACACGAGGAAGAACTTGAGACAGACTCTTTGTTCAGCAGATTCTTTTGTCCTTTCTCATGATACACTAGTCACCCTCCGTGACTTGATGAAGGAACAGTTGGATCACGGAGATCTGGAGCTTCAACCAGTCCCTGGGACATTCCTGTTTTCTGTATCAAGAAGAAGTCTTGGAAATGCAGGTTGTTACAAGACCTCCAGAAAGTTACTGCTATGATGGAAAGCATGGGAATGTTGCAGGCTAGCATGCCTTCACCTGCCATGCTTCCTGCTGATTGGCCAGTCCTCACTGTGGATCTGAAAGATTGTTTTTTACAATTCCTTTGCATCCCGATGACAGACCGAAATCTGCCTTTCTGGTGCCAGCTATCACTAATGCTGAGCCCACACAGAGATACCAATGGAGATTTTGCCGTAAGGCATGTGAAAATTTGCCGGCATTTGCCAATGATACGGGGCTGCAAGTGACTCCAGAAACAACCTCCTTGAAATTATTTGAGGGTCAAAATAATTTCTGGGACAAACAGGCCGCATCTGGAGGCGCAATTATTTTTTTTTTGCATTCAGTGCAGACACTGCATGAATGGTGTCCAGGTATTAATGGACTTTTACATGGTTGTGTCCCTATATGGGACTGACCACGACACAACTGTCTCCCTTGTTTGGTCTATTAAAGGGGGACTCTGATTTAAAGTCACCTCTGACACTGACCCCACAGGCACAGTAGATGCTGGAGGAGGTTCTGACATTGCTCTTGGCCGCACCGGAGCTCTGGGATAGTTCTGTGGTGGACTCCGGCACAGGCAGTCGCCAGGAGTGGGGAACTGCAGGGGAAAGGCGATCCCACTGCAGAACCTTCAGAGCACTGAATCCTGCCAGGCTCTGCCAAATCAGGTGTCGTGGGTGATGGCAAAAAGAAGGAGGAGACTCACTCGGCTGTATTTCCCAGGAACAGGTTTATTCAGGAAAGGGGATGAGCACAAGGGTCTGGGCTGGGAGAATTCAGGACCAAAGAGAGCCCTGAGCACCTCTGTGCACTGGGTTTTATCTCAGGGGCGGGCACAGTCCAGGGTCCAATGGCAGCTCATGGAGGGAGGGGTAAGGGGAGGGGGTTACAATGTCAGGGACCAATGGGGATACAAAGAAGGTGGGAACATAACATAACAACCAATAACGTGTCAAGGAAGTGATGATATACGTAGAAGGAGCTGGAAGGAGAGATGGAGTTTACGATGATGGATGGGGAGATGGGGCAGGGTAAAGGTGATTGACAGGGAACATTCCGGAAAACTGGGAGGGGTTTTCATAACAGACAAATGGAACCAACCAAAGCAGTAAATGGGGGAGAACCAGGAACATACCTAACTCTATTTCTATTTCAAATGAAATACTAACAATTTTAACAGAACTGAATAAACATACTACAACAGGTTCTGCGAGCAGTTTCTGCTCGTCAAGTTTATTACATTACTCTTTCCATTGATGTCGCTGTTTCTTTTCATTGCCACTCCAGATTTGCGTTCCACAGGTATCATTGGCCAATGAAATGATGAATGGTTCAATCCCTTGAAAGGCCATTGCTACCTGGAAGGATGGATCTGAGTGGCAGGTTTTGGAGAGTCATGAGCCTGGGTCAGCCCAGTTGATGGAATTACAGGCTGCTGTCATAGCATTTCAGAAGTTTTCCCAGGCACCTTTCAATTTGGCTATGGATTCTGCCTCCATGACCAAATTGAGAGCCCATCCACAAGCAGGTGTTGAAGTTTTTCACTTCTATTGTTTTGGTTTTTTTTGTAATAACGAAAGGGTGAGATATCACCCTGAAATTATAGCCTTCTGATTGTATGGAGTATTGTATTTTCTTATTATTTTTCTTTTCGATTGTTTATAATGTTGCTAGTTTCTTTGTTCATTTTTCTTTTTCCTTTTCTTTTTGTTTAAACCAAGAAGGGTGAGATGTCACCCTGAAAACTCAGCTTCTGAGCTTGCTGACATAGTTTTCTAACTACTTTCCCAGGACAGTAACTGTAAACATAGATATGTGTACATTCCTTCTGTTACACGTCTTGTGATGGACATCTCTCATGGCCAGTGCAGTGGGAAAGTGTTATCCTGACCATCCAATCCCTAGCCATGGTCAGAAACCTATAAATCCTGGGAGGAAAAATAATCTCTCTCTTCCTTTCCCCACACCTCGACCTGCGTCCATGTGATCTATTCATCTTCAGCGGCAACAGTATATGCCTCACGCCCCCGTTGTAAAATGTCTTTTTGAAGATTACAGAGACTTTCATACATCAAGGACTCTGTCATGATCTCAACCTTTGGCTCCCCTGCAGGTTGTGATGGCCCTTCTTTCCTATCCTCTGATTTCATCTGATTTCATCTTAGTCTTCCTCAATTCTGCAGGGGCAGGACTGCTGGCTGTGACTGCCCTTGTGGTTCAGCTGGAACCTGGACACCATGGTTGTAACATCTGTGGGTTCCACTGCTGCACCATCAGACTCTCCCTCTTCAAGGCAGGGGGAGGGTTTCCCAGCAGCTGAGGAAATGCTTTCCTTTAGTATCTGGCCCATTACATGGATATTCTTCACCAGAACCCCCACCCACGTGGGGTGGTTCATTTCTGAGGTGAGCTGTGTAGTACTATGTAATAAATTGTTAAATCTCAGTTCTTATTTGTGTATAGTGAGTGGCTGTAGAGGATTGCAATAAATTAATTTTTTAATTTAAGTTGATATTTACATAGCATGATTGTAACAATAAATTAGTTCCTTAAAATTTAATTGTTATTTGTATGTTTATATGTTGGCAGCACAGGTGTAGCAATACAAAATAAATATGATTTTTAAACTTGATTTTTGTCTACTTATACATTAGTAGTACAAGTGTTACAATATGCAAAAAATTGAAAGAAATGTAGATTTGTGTTATCCAAAGCAATGGGCAGAGGTAAACACAATGATGCTGGAAGATTTTGGCCATGAAAATCTCCAGCCATGCCCAGCACATGCCCCACTTCCACTCGGGCAGGGCAAGGAAAGCGCAGATTTGGGATGGCAGCAGAGCCATACATTGGCTCAGAACTCACTGCACAGGCCTGCTGAGAAAAGTCTGTGTTGTGGTTTGACACTGGCCCAATGCCAGGAACCCACCAGAGTCACTCACTCACCGTCCCCTGCCACAGCTGGGCAAAGGAAGGGAGAGGGGAAAAAAAATTAACAAAGTGAGATAAGGACCAGGAGAAACACTTCAATGGCAAAACCGGCTCAACTTAAGTTGCAAATGAATTTATTACTAACAGAATCAGAGAAGAATAATAAGCAGTAAAATAAGCCTTTAAAACACCTTCTCCCCCCACCCCCTCCCTCCTTCCCACCCACAGTGCAGGGAGACAGGGTATGGGGGCTTTGATCAGTTCATTACTGAGATCTTCTTCCGCTGCTCTGGGAGAGGAGTCCTTCCCCTGTGAGACAGTTCCCCATGAACTTCTCTGGCGTGGGTCCACCCTCACAGGCAGCAGTCCTACAGCACCTGCTGCAAACATGAGTCCCTCCCACAGGCAGATAGTCCTTCCAGAACTGCTGTGGCATGGACCACTTTTTCCACAGGGTGCAGTCCTCCAAGGACAAGCTGCTCCAGCCTGGAAGCAAAGGCCCTTGCTCTCCACTGGGTCTTCCACCATATCACAGCCTCCTCCAGGCATCCACCTGCTCTGGCATGGGCACCTCCCCCATGGGCTGACTGTGGATCTCTGCATCCCCCATGGATCCATGGGCTGCAGAGGCACAGCTGCTTCACCATGGTCTTCACCATGGCCTGCAGGGGAACCTCAGCTCCAGTGCCTGGAGCACCTCCTGCCCATCCTTTTCCACTGACCTTGGTGTCTCCATGTTGCTTCCATTACATGTTTTCCCCTCCTCCTCTTCTCTGACGGGAAGCAAAACCTGTGATTTTGTTTCAATTTTCTTCTTAAATATGTGGTCACAGAGGCATAACCAATCTCTCTCATTGGCCCAGTTTTGGTCAGCAGCATGCCAGTAACAGATTTTCCCCAGGCAGCTCCCAGCACTGGGCCAAGCGTGGGCTGTTCCCAGAAAGCAGTGCAGTTCGGGATACAGCTGTAGGGCTTAAGCTCTATGGCTGTCAAGTGTTGAGGGCAGGAGCAAGGATGAGGGAGAGGTCTTCTGTGTGGTTTCCAAAAGGTGCTTATTCCATTGAA
The DNA here is from genome assembly GCF_971803275.1 of Cyanistes caeruleus. Lineage (NCBI taxonomy): Eukaryota > Metazoa > Chordata > Aves > Passeriformes > Paridae > Cyanistes > Cyanistes caeruleus. The sequence continues at coordinate 14,813,496 of NC_141732.1, forward strand.
GGTTCCAGGGACTAAAGACAAAAGAGATAGGGGTACAGCAACTTATATATGGGGGAGGAGCAAGGGGGTGTGTACAAATAATAAACAAATAATAAAAATAGGGACGACTTAGGGGAGGAGCACAAGGCGGGGTTACAAAAGGTATAAACCAATGGGGAAGGCAAGGGGAGGAGAGCAGGTCACACGGGCCAATGGGGCTTGGAGGAATAGGGGAATTCCAAAGGGGGCAGTCCAGGCAGGGGGTTGGCACAAGGGAGGATTGATAACCTAATGGGAGGGGAACAGAACATTTGGGAACAGGGAACATTCGGGAAAAAGGGGCAGGTATCAGGGTGGATTGGCACAACTGGGTAGGAGGGCACAACTGGGACTAAACTATTTACATAGGAGGGGGTACAACTTAACAATACAGAGGGTAATTGAATCAAATATAATGAACAAAACTGCAGCACAACAGTCATCAGCCATTGGCTCTTTTGGACACAGTGGAAGCTTCCAGCAGCTTCTCACAGGAGCCATCATTGTGAGAATGATGATCTAGCCCTGCTACCTAAAACCAGGCCTTGCAAAACCAATACACTCTGGGACTTCACTAATTGTAGAACTCCAAGTAGGAGCCACCCAGGAAGGGAAAATCCATCCTCATCCCACAAGCAGCTCTTTAGGAAGCACTCCAAGTGTCCCTCTGAACATCATCCCAACAGGAATCCTGAGCCAGCTCTACTGCCTTTGGCAGCACTTCTGCAAATAAGCTGGAGCGGGGGGGAGGCAACATTGACTGTAACTGCTGCAGGCTGGGCGTAAAGGAAGGGCTATGGATACAGGTGCTGAAATGGTCCAAAATCCAGAAGGATGCTGGAGAACTGGGAAGCAACAAGTTCTCACAAGTGCTGAAATGATTGAAGCCCTTTGTGTGAAGTTCCCCAAAGGAACTCCCACAGGAGTTGATGCTGTAATAAGTAGTACCAGAAGGCACAAATGTACTAACACTAGGACATGGTCTATATCACCTACAGGCAACGGCTTAGGAAAGGATCAAGTATATATTTTATATAAGCTATTTATTATAGTATGTATATTAAACTATGTAAAGTGTTGTATTAGAGATGATAAATTACATATAAATAAATATGTATTGTTTGATGCATTTTTATATATTTTGATAAATATTTTCATTTCATATAGATTTGATATATTCCCTCAACCTGGGAGAGTTGAAGATGTACCACTGTCCAAAACCTTCTGCTCACACAGCAGTCAGCCTGCGGGTGTGTGCACACACACCCACACACTGTCCTTGCTCTTTTCGCCATCTCAGGGTTGCTGTTTGCACAGAATTGGGATGGATTTAACTCAACAGACCCACAGGTTGGGTGTCCAGCTTGTCATGGACACTGATACGGTGAGGCACAACACAGCTCTCAAATCACTTACATTATCACGAGGAATTCTTAAAAGCACCAAAGATAGAGAAAGAAGGTGCAGAGAATTGGCATCATGCTACTGCTGGTATCCTCATGTATGGATGCTAGCTTTGGAACAGGCTGCAGGGAGCTGCAGAAACTGCAGGCCCATGGCCTCTCAGTCCTGCCTGAGAAGCTAGCCTGGGAAATTCAAAGGAGAATTTCAAAACAATCCTCAGAGACAGAAAACAACTGCCAGCTGCTGTTTATCTGTCCTCTTGTTTTCCCTTGCAGGAGAGGGTCAGGGGGGTAGTGTGCCCCTGACCAGTGATGGTGATGTAGCACTTTGCTAACCAATAAGAGTTTCCTTTCTGTACCTTCCACGTACCAGTCTATAAAAAGCAGGCCTGAAGTAATAAACCAGAGAATTCTCGTGTTGAAACTCCCTTGAGAGTTTGTGTCGTTCTTTATAGCCATTCCCAGTCGGAACGACACTCATGGAGGAAAATCTGTTGGCTTTTTAAGGTTGTAACTTTCTAAAAACTAGGAAACCTGCTCAGCATCAGTAGCCCAATTCTGAATGGTTTTCTCGACTTGGCAAAATGGAGGTGTCAATTGTGGACTCCGTCCTTGGTTCAAATCACCTGCCCTGACATACAGACAAAAGCACCACGTAGCAGAAGCTACGTCAGTCACTTTTCTCAAAAAGTTGTCTTATATTTGCGAGAGTAAAGGAACACATGTGAGATACTGTGGATTAATGGCAAGACTCTGAGAAACATTTACAAAGCAAAGGGCGGCAGCTTCTCTGGGACACTCCTTGTGCTCCAAGGCAGCTGGGCTGCCCTGGCTGCCCAGGACCCCAAGCTCCATGGGCTCTGCAGAGCTGCAAGCGGGGAGGCAGCTTTGGGCACTTCAGCACCTGGGCAGGAGTGGCCTTCTTGGTCTGGACAGCTTCCTGTGGGAAAATGCAGGGTGCTGGACTTGTGCTCTTGGCCCTAGCCCAGCCTTGCAGAGCTAATCCTGTTCGCTGTCTGATATGTGCTAAAGAGGGACTTGTTTGTTTCCAGCTCCACACAGCATTGATTTGCACCACAAAATACTGAAGAACTAAGGCCTGAACAACAGGCCCTGAGCCACAGCTGCTCTCTAGATGACTCTTCCAACCAAATATTCTATGTATTGGCACCTTAACCAAGTAGTACTATCAACATGATATATGCATCCATTCATTGGTGAAACACATCTTCACCTTTCAGAATTAAGAAACTGGACAAGGCCACACCTGGCCTTGGTTCCTCCTTGAGTCCTGGCCAGGCTCAGGGATAAAACCAAGAGGAGAATGAATCAGATGTCCCACGTCAGAAGCTCTGTCAGATTGCTCGTTCAGCACTGTCAAAGCCAGGCTACTCTCACAGTTCAGTCAGAAGCCTTGTGGCCAGCAAAGGTGGGGGCGCCACACAATTTCACAGTTCTCAGCTGTAGCTCTGCAGGGCTTGGCTGGGCCAGCTTCATCCAGCTGATGTGTGGATCTGGATGAAGGATAAAGTATTAGGGTATCTGATGATGTATCTTTCTTAATAACTAGAAGCAAGCTTCTGTAATAATAATGAAGTACATTGCTGAGCTTATCCTTTTCTGATTCTCTTTTGCACTTCTGCATGATAGTAATCACACTATTCCTTCAGCTAGTGTGTCTGTGTCTCTGACCCTCCTCACCACCAAAACAGAGACAGTCAGTTTTGCACTGTTATGAATACCTATTATAATACTGGCTTTTTGCAAAATATTGAAATGGATATTATCCGTATAATGTTCAAGTAATTTTGCTACAGATTTTTTCTGCTATTAACTAAACTTAGGTGCAGTAGTGAAATAGCTGATATGGTTATGCTTGTGGTAGTTGAATTGCCTGCTTGGCTGGGATAACATCCAATGAATGTATGATGAAGGCCCCTGCTACTGATATTGCAACTATCAGCACCTACAGTCTGAAGAAAGTATGGACCAAAACCCAAACTGGAGGTGATAATAAGAACAGACTAAAATCACAGCCAGGGAATGCATGTGCTCTAAAAAGGTGGTCCTGAGGAGGAGTCATGCTAAACAGTTCTTGGCACATGTAAAGTAGTTAGAGGAAAAGTTTAAATACATGTAATTGTTTATAAAAATGCAACAGGCTGATACAATAAAAAAGATATATAAAGGGTGTCCCCAAAATAGCAAGTGTGCTCTTGGCAGAACACCAAGCACCTGGCTGTTAATCTTTGCTTTATTATCTTTGTTTCCTATTGTCCTTTATTAGATTTTACCAAGAAAATGAACCTTGTTTTTCACAGCATAAGACCTGCCTCTCTGCCAGTCCATTTCTTGGAAAACACACATAATCGCTAGCTCTGCAAACTGAATTACCACTTTGCCACTTCTTTTTTGCAGGCATGTAAGAAAAGTAGATACTCCCAGCTTTGGACACCTCTAGAAACTAACTGCTTTCAGCAGTCACAACCCTGAAATATCAACCTCCTTCCTTAACCTGCCCACTGGGAGCTCATACAGAGAGGCCTTTTGCCCAAGAATACCCACAGAAGAGCTCAAGCATGGAGCAGTTTGAAACGCAGCTCCTTCAGTGTTTAAATCTCCTTTTATCAAATAAACACCCACCAACCTGTCCCAAAGGGAAAGCAGGCAGGAAGGAGAAGCTCCTCTCCCAGAACAGCAGGCTCTGTACTTCTTTCTGTTGTAGCTGGAGAGCAGAGGCCATGGGCTACTCCTCAGTTTGGGAAGGAACACAGGGAACTGGCTTGATTGGGAGGGCAGCAGAGGGAAGTTCCCAAAGACAAGAAAAACATGCTGTAGAAGCAAAAGATTATGGCAATATTTCTGCAGGAAAAAAAGAAGGGGGGGGGGGGCGGGGGGGCAGGAAGGGGAAAAAAAAAAGAATAATGGAAGCATTTCAGAAAGTTCCCAGACAGAAATTTCTGCCCCAGCACAACTGCCTCCAAGTCTCTGTGGTGTGTCAGGAAGCACAGGAATGAACCTGCAAGGCTAGGATACACGTTAGTGGTGTGTGTTCCCCAAAGCACAAGCAGCTCCCCAACAAGACTTCAAAACAAAGGGAAAAAACTTCCTCCTGCATCTCTCCACAGGAGATCTAGGAGGTGTCTCTCCATTGCAAGATCTCCTTTGGCAGTCTACATTGACAAGAGTTGGCTGCAGGAGGCATTTGGATTTGAACTCTCCTAAGATCAGAGGAAAGAAGAGGTAATTCCTGAGGAAAGAACATGCAACCCTAATTGGTGAAAACACCAGCGTGAGATTGCAACAACTGCACGCCACGAATCCCTTGCATAAAGCAACACCCATCCAGGGTGCAGCACTTTAGCTTTGATGTCAATGCTGACAGAATTGCTGCCCCTTCCTGCTGCTGCTGACTCCAAATAACTAGAAATGTGCTGCTTCTGCCAAAGACAGGCAGAGATGGCCAGAAAAAAACCAGCCAGTCTGCTGCCAAAGAATGTTTTCTAACATCCCCTTTTCATGCGTTCCTCAACGAAGACAGAAGGCAAGGAAGACATCCTTTCCCTCTGTCACCAACAGTGACGCAGGCACGCGATACACTGTGGGGCTAGAGCTTGCCAGTGCTCCCAGAGCCCTCTCCAGGGCCTTCCCCTGCCGGGCCGTGTCCGGCCAGCCCCCGGAGCCGCCGCGCTGTGCCCGCAGCCCCGGCTCTGCCGCGCTCGTCCCCGCCGAGTCCGGCCCGTGCCGGGGCCGGGCCTGGCGCGCGCGGGGCCGAGCGCAGCGCTCCCCTTCAGGCCGCGCGCTGCCAGTGCGGCTGAGGCCGTTGCGCCGCGGCCGTTGTGGCAAACAGTCGTCGATCGGCGCCATGGCGGAGCTGCCGCTCCCCGCCGGGCTCAGTGCCAGAACCTTCCCCGCCAAGCTGTGGCGCCTGGTGAACAGCCCCCGCGTCCTCTCCGTGCGCTGGGACAGCCAGGCCCAGGGGCTGCTCATTGACCGCTCCCTCTTCGAGCGGGAGCTTCTCAGCCCGGGCGGCGACCAGGGGCCAGCCCCGCACACCTTCAGAGCCACGCGGTTCCTCAGCTTCGTGCGCCAGCTCTACCGCTACGGCTTCCGCAAGGTGCCGGGCCGGGCCGGCGCGGCTGCGCCGGGTGATGCCGGGGCGTGGCTCCACTACACAAACCCCTGGTTTCGCCGCGACCGCCCCGAGCTCCTGCTCCGCATCGAGCGCCGGAGCGCGGCCAGCAGGCAGCGGCCGGCGGCGGGCGGGGACAGGAGCAGGTGCTCCCGGCAGCTGCCGAGGGCGCGGCCGCTGCCGGACGGGCGGGAGAGACGCAGCCGCTTCAAGGCGCTCCCCAAGGAGCGGCCGCCGCTGCCGCCCAGGCCCCTGCCCAGTGGCTTCCTCCTGCTGCACAGGGAGCGGACGCTGCCGGACTGGCGGGAGCTGCGCAGGCCCCGGCCCGGCCGCTTCCAGCAGCCCCCCAAGGAGCGGCCGCTGCTCACCCGGCGCCCGCCCTGCGGCTTCCACCTGCTGCACAGGGACCGGCCGGGGCCGGCCCGCTGCGAGGGGCCGAGCCGTTTCCAGGAGCTCTACGGGGAGCGGCCGCTGCCCGCCGAGCGGGAGCTGCTCCGAATCCCGCCCTGCGACTTGCTCGGGCTCCACGGGGAGCGGCCGCTGTTTCTCGGCCGGGAGGGGCCCCCCAGCCACTTCCAGGAGCTCTATGGGGAGCAGCTGCCTCCGGCCGACCGGGAGGTGGTCAGGATCCAGCCCTGCAGCTTCCAGCAGCTCCACAGGGAGCAGCAGCCCCCAGCCTACAACCCACCAGGTAGGAAAAGAATTGTATCCTTGCTTTTCCAAAAGGTCCTGAAAATTGGCGGTTGGAAGTATTTTCCCACAATGCTGTGTCATTCTGAGACAGAAATTGTTAAGCCTGCTAGCAAGGGGGTTCTAGAAGGCGAAAAGATTCTCTGCCTAGTTTTCCTTTGAATGTGTTGCATCCAAGGCAGCAGCAGAGCTCTGCATCCCAAAGCCACATTCTGGAGCCTGACCACAAGGTGTTTGGATTCTTGCAGCCACTCCAGGCAATTCAGCCTCCAGTGCTCCACCTGGCAGTGCCGCCTGTGCAGCAGCATCAACGGCCTCAGCAGAGAGCGCACTTAAGGAAGAGGAATCTCCACCGCTGGATCTTGGCCTTGCTGTGGAGAAAATGATTCGGGAGATCAGGAGATCCCTGTCTGAGAAGTCTCCCTCTGCTCAGGTAACCCCACTGGATGGGAATAAAAGGGGCTGGACCGAGAGCTTTTTAACGCTGTTCAGTGGCTCCAAAAAGCACCAGCTTGTGATGGATTGTCTGAGCGCTTGGGTGGGGTGGTGAGACTCCCAGCTAGAAATGTGTGCTTTGTGTGTGACTTTGCAGCACACAGCCCTGGGCAGTGCTGGGAGTGAGCTCTGCCCTTACTGACAGCTGTGTTGGCAACAAGGAGAGCCCCTGGCTTTCTGCTGGCTAATTTCTTACAGCTCGTGGGGTAAGCCAGGGTCAGAGCATGAGGGCACATCCCCTCATTTGGTGTCTTCTGGTTTTCTGTGTTCACAATTTGCCTCAGAGGTCATTTTGTAAAAGCTTCCGTTTAGCCTTGGCCACGGAATCCTGAACTGAAAAGATTTATCATGTGAACTGTGTGCTGAGCGTTCCTCCCCAGCCTCTGCTCCACGTCCTTTGGGAGTGGAGAAGGGTTATTGTAGCCCTGATGTGAGTCCAAGAAAATATTGAGTGATCTTTGGGTTTCTTTCTTTCTGCTTTTCTTTCAAGGGGAATATTCATGTTGCCTCTGAGTCCTCAGGAAGGGAACCCATGAACGAGGCTGCAGCAGAGGAAGATTCATCTGGCACCAAGAACTGCGATGACAGTTGCCCAGAGCCTGAGGAGCCTGGTAAGGAGAGAGCCCACATTGGTTTGAGCCCCATTGGCCCATGGCTGCTTTGAGCCTGTCCCTGACAGGAAGGGAGATCAGAAGAGCTGAGTTCTTGTCGGCAGGGTCCGTGCTTCCTGGTGCCTTTAGTTCAAGTCCTGCACTGGCACAAGTTCCCCGAGCCCTGCCCTCCACACTTTTCCAGAGGCTCTGACACTGAGTCCTGTGCTGTGACAAGAGAGCCAAGAATAAACCTGACCTTGTGGGAGCTGCGTCACCAAGCTGGGTGTCCCAGTTTTGTGCTGAAGCCCATGGATCAATTTTCTGCAGGGTGACAGGGGAAGCTGGGCTGAGCACTTCTTGAAGGAACAGGGGGGAAAAAAAGAGTGCAAAATGAGGGCAGAAGTCGAAATTGCTGACTGTAGTACCAGTTTGCTGGAATCTGTCCTGAGACACAAGAGAAACAAAGAGAGCAGAACATCAGAGGCCAATTAATTGAAAAATGACAAATGTGGTAACACAAGGAAAAGCCTGAGTGACCCCAGATTAGTGAGACTAAGAGGAGAGAGGAAGCCCTTTGGATCCAATCCTTGGCCAAGTCGGTGCAGCCTGCAGGCCTTGTAGGGAGCTCTTTCCCTACCAGCTTGTCCTGTCAGAGCTGATGGTCAAGTTGGAGCAGGTACTGCTCACTGTAGAGGGCAGTTTGTAGATCTGACATCACGGAGCTGGTTCATGATTCAGCTCACAGCACCCTTCAGCCTCAGCCACTGCAGCGTGACCTGAGGTCTTTCTGTCAGCACGGAGGAAAAAAACAAGTCAGGGCTTCTTTGTGGGAGAGGGGACCGTCTTCTGTTTCAGGCTCTCGTGGGTGCCATTTGCACTGTGGGTGCCGAGACTTTATTGAGATACTTGAACGCTTCACACAGTTTTGGAAACTTGGAAGGATCCCTGTTCTTTAAAGAGCAGGCTTCAAATTCCCAAGGGAGAGTCTGCCTTTCAGACCATCTTCTCCAGTCCCTGACAGGACAATTGCTGCCCAAGGCAAACAGGGCCCCAGCCACAGGAGCCAGTATTGACTCAGTGTTCCCTTTGCTTCCCAGATGCCATCTGAGGGATGTCTCCCGGAGGGCTGTCCTGCACAGCAGGAAGAGACAGAGGGAGGGCCTGTGACCATCAGGCAGGTAGAATCCCTCTGTTCTACATGTATAGATTTCTGTAGTTCTATTAAGTAATTCTTATAGTTATGTTTATAGATTCTAATGTTCTATTTCTATAGATAGAATTATTTATATATTTATATAGAATATAGATTATAACTATATATAAGATCTCTATTTAGAGGTCTGTATAGTTAAGTGTAGATATATATAGTTATATTTTTTATATGGAATTACATTTATAGATTTTCTGATTTAAATTTATATATGTCTAGAGTAAAATTAATATACATATATAGAAAGTTCTATTTTTAAATGCATATAGCTATATTTGAAGAGAAATATAGATGTTCAGAGGGCTAGGTTTATGTTTGTGTAGCCTTAGGCTGCATTTTAACCTCTTTCTGCCCTCGGCTGCCTTTTTCACCTCTTGTTTTTCCCCCTGTGCCCGCTCTGTCCCCTGTTCCTGTGCTGGGTCCGAGCTGGGGCCGGGCCAGGTGGAGCAGCAGTTCCAGCCCCGGCTGTCCCTGGAGCGGTGGGAGCTGCCGGTGGCCCCAGGCACTGTCCCCTGAGGAGCTGCTGAGGGACGGTGAGACTGAGGGGGCTGAGGAGGCGGTGACGCTGAAGGGACGGTGACCTTGAGCTGCTGGGGGCACTGAGGGCTGTGGGGGAGCAGAGGGCAATGGTGGCACTGAGGTGACAGGGAAGTGGCACGGGCTGAGGGGGTGCTGACTCTGAGCAGACAGAACAGGTCAGAAGGGACTGAGGGGGGTGAGAGAACTGTGAGGGGCTGAAGAAACTGAAGGGGGGACTGGGAGTTTGCCAAGAGGACAGCGGGGCTGAGGGGATGGAGGAGCCAGCAGGGAGCACAGAGGGGTCAGGGACTGCAGCTCTGCCGGGCCTCGGAACCAATTCCAGAGCCTCTGCTTTTGCCACAGCTGTCGTGAAGACCTTGAGGCCAGCCAGACACTGCCAGGAGCCAGCAGGGAGAAGCTGAAGGCCAGGAGTGAGAGCAGTGAACAGGGAACTGCTGCTGCCACCCCAAGAGCCTGGGTGAGGCCACAGGGCCAGTGAGGCCGGGCAGGGCTGAGGGTGGCGTGGGCTTTGGCCGTGGGCGCTGCCCGGCTGGGCAGGAGCGGCCCCTGCCCGTGCTGGGGCTGCTCAGCGCTGCTGCCCCGGCCGGCACAGGGGCTGTCCTTGGGCAAGGCAGCTGTGCCGGCAGGGCCCGGGAGCTGTGCCGGCCTGCCGGGGGATGCAGGACAGTCCCGCCGCGCCTGCGCTCGCCACACGCTGGCCCGCTCGGCCTGCTTGTTCTTTCAGCCCTGCTGGGGAGGCTCTGAGGTTTTCCCTTCCCTGCTGGAAGGGCAGGTGCTGCCAAGGGAAAGGTCTTAATACTGACTCAGTATTCCCTTTGCCTCCCAGATGTCCCATCTGCTGTCCCTGTCCAGGAGAGCTGGTCTGCACGGGAGGAAGAGACCGAGGGAGAGGCTTTGTAGATGGGGGGAGGCTGAGTTCCCTCTGTTTAAAGAAGAATGGACTTATACATAAAGAGGGATAATTATGTGGATATTTATATATGTATATATGTATATTCCTGTTTGTATAGGAATATTTTTATATATATGTTGCTCTAGTTATGGATGTATTCTTTGTACATATGTATGGATATATACACATACCTGTTTGTAATTTCATATGTGTATAGAAGTATACACATATGTTGTTAGAGTTGTGTTAAATTCTATCCCCTTATACATAGGAGATACAGTTGTGTATATTTCAATTGATACAATTATAGTTATTTGGCTCTTTAAATAGGTATATTGGTATTTGCATAGGTAGATATGTGTATTTTTATATTTGTATATTGACATTTATATTTGAATATTAACATTTCTATGGAATTCTATTTATATATGTATTCAGATGTATAGCTGTACATTTCTATTGATGCAGTTGTGTGGATATTTAACTTGATATTTTTTATATATCTGTTATGTTATCTTGATATGTTTTATATATCTGTTTATATATATTGTATGTAATACTAAATCTATATGTACATCTGTATACTGTTACAGTTATATGCGTTTATATGTATTTGTGTATAGCTGTGTATTTAGTTCCATTTACACATGTATGGAGTGGTAGAGTTGTATAGTTCTGTCAGCTGTGATGATCACTATTTGTATACTGTCATTTAGAGAGGGAAAGTAGGTTTATAGTAATACATAAAAAATTGTTAAACTACTAATTGATTTTTATGTATAGTGAGTTGTTGTAGAGGCTGGAAATAAATTATGTTTTCTTAACATAATTTAAGTTGGTACTTGTATATTCTTACATATTTGTATATTTGTACATAACATTGTTCTAATAATCTAATAAATGCCTTTTTTGACCCTTAACTGAGACTTCTATGGTGTAATGTATTGGCAGCGCAGGTGTAGCCATTTGTAATTTTAAGACGGGTGTCTGTGAGGGAGGGCTGGAGTCTCCCTTGGAATGAAAAATGTAGACCTCCCTCCCTCCCTCCGAATTATTAGAATTCTGAATTTTGAAATTAAGGGGCTCTCAGGTAAAGACCTGGCGATAGGAAGAACAGCTCTTGACCGGTATGTACAACAAGGCAAACAAACAACGCTGACTACAGCATTACCAACCGAACAGAACCAGGGACCTCGTGACAGCCCTCTCAGCTGAGAAGGGAAAGGATGGAAGAGAGACTTTGCTTCACAAAGCCCTTGCAGGCAGTTGATGCCAGTACCCCAGCAGGGCTCTGGGGAACACCCAGCTGCAAGAGCAGGAATGAGCAGAGATGCCAGGCCGGTGGCTGAGGTGTATCAGCAGCTCCGAGTCGATGGCTGGCACTGCTGCACATCCCGGCAGGACAGGGGCTGCTAGGCCCACAGGAAAAGAAGAAGAATCAGCATCTCCATCTGGGTTATGGCAAATTCCCCAAGCAACAACAGCCCCTCCAGTGTGTCCTGCTCTGCAGCTGAAGAAACCAACCAGCCCCCAGCTGCCCCTGCCCCTCCCTTTTTACCTGGGCCCCTTCCCCCCTGCGCCCAGCCAAACTCTTTGTCTTCTCAAACACCCAGTAAGTATGAGCAGTCAGGTTTCCCTGCAACTAGTTAATGGGGAAAACGCTATAGGTCAGAAGGAACCAAAGGAAGGATACCTATCCAGACACCTAACCCTCCAGTACAATGACATAGCTGGGGGTAAATCAGAAAGCAAAAATTGTGTCTTCCTACACTGCAAGGAGATCTTGCTGGTACTAGAGCACACAGAGGAGTTTCAGCTGAAACACACACTAATTTATTGCAGATATACTGAAAATAATAATTTCTAAGAGCTTCTCAAAAATAAGTCCGTATAGACTGTATTAATGTTGGCCCTGCTGCATGTAATACCAGGAGACTAGTGAAAAAAGATACATTTACATAAAGCATATTTCACTTTCAGAACTGCCTGTTCTTTAACATGGAACAGGTAAGTATTCACTAGCAGGATAAACACAAGTTGCATTTTCAAAGTGGTAAAAATTATTGTGATTCAAAAATTACAGTACCTTGTAGGAAAAAGGAAAGATATGGAACAATGATGCCTAAAGTGATCAGCCCTGTACATTGACACATGTTCTTTACAAATTAATTTTAAATGGGGAAGAAGTACTTTTTAGAAAAAAAAAAATCTTGATTTAAAACCATATACCACAGTTTCAAGAATTTTTCTTTCCTAAAAATTACAACCTTTTCTGTTGCTAATTTTTAAACCAACTTTTGGCCCAAACACTGAAATGCAACATCCATCATTTACCTTGAGGTGTTTGTAAGTGACATTAAATTCTACCAGCACCCCAGTAGAAAACTGGGCAAGAGCCATGCTGCCACACACAAGAGAAGCACGTTTCTTTTGAAGTTTCAGTATCCTTCTGTCATGGAGTTACTTCACCTTTAAGGGAGTTGGAGTTGCTGGGAAGTGCTTGGAGTCTTTTCTCCTGACCAATTATCGGTCATTGCTGGGAATTGACAGCAGTTTAGGCCATTGAAAAGTGGGATCAACTTGTGAACCCTACCTTAAAATGTAAAAGCTGAGCTCTCTGGGTTCTCTTTGTTTCCTGGCTGTGGAGGGTCCGGAGCTCCAGGCCTCCCGTCCCTGCCCAGGCCATGCGGCCGGGCGGGGATGGGGCCGGGCCTGCCCCGTCTCCAGGCCGGGAGATGGGGGGGCTGGGGAAGGTTTTCCTCGGGCCCGGGCCGGGCCGAGCCGATTTCTGGCTCGGCTGCAGGTTTTGCTGTAACTAATTCACTAAAAACTGCCCAGTGAAGAAAGAGAGAGGCCCTGGACTTGCAGCGGGTTGGAGCAGCGACTACACGCTCCAGAGCAGCCATGAGGAACTTTCCATCACAGACGGCTCCAGCTCCTGTTCGGCAGAGATCTCCGAACCATCTACAAAAGCCTGGGCAAGATTTTAACTCTTTCATTACCCAGATGAGACTTGCGGATTAATCTTTTTATCCAGAGAGAGAGAGAGAGATCAACATGAAAAGAAAAGACTAGCAAGAATTGGGACTGTTTTAACCATCAAAGTTCCAGAGTTTTTGTCTCTGTTGTCATGTGAACAAGGGAGTAGTGGGTAGATAGGGGATGGAAAGGTTTTTCTGGAAGTTTATTCTGGTGTTCTTATTATTGTGGTTTGTCAATAAACTTTCTTTTTTTTCCCTTTTAAGTTGTATGCCTGTTTTGCTCTTGTTCTAATCCATATCTCACAGCAAGAAGTAAGTAATTTTCTTAGTTATTGGTTTAAAACCATGACACCAGTCTTTGAGCTCCAAATATGGAGCTACTGTGCAAGGTGATGGCACTCATGTATGAACAGTGCAAAGGGTTCAGTGAATTCTGGTAACCCCAGGGCGGGTGTCATCAAATTCAAGATATGAAAAGGCTGTTGGGTATTTGGGAGCCCAGTGTAACACCTCTATAGAGGAATGGCTAGCTAGCAAAGGTCACGTTCCCATGCAGCAGTTAGCTGGGAAAGAATTAGATAATAGAGTACAGTCAGTGTGATATGTTGCAAAGTTAGGAAGACCTTAGTGATAACTGTTAACTGAGAACAGGATGCTGTGATCAGAAGAATGTGAATTCAGCATAGATGAGCGATCACAGGAATGTGGAATTAGGTGGAGTTGACCTTAAATGAAATATCCAATAATGAGCTTGCTTTTGCACTATGTATGAGCCTAATTATTGATGCTATATAAGTGGTTTTAGAGTTACCAATAAATGAGACTTGCTGATCATTCATACTGAGTGCTGCTTTTCTCCCGCCGAACTCAACACACCTCCTTGGATTCCTTTGATGGTTCATACAAAGGCTTTTCCAATCGTCCATAACTGGGGATCCACAATCAACATCATCCAGTCACTCCCAAAAAAAAGGACACAGTTCTTTTCTAGATCTGGGCTCTGCTGTTTGACAACTTGCTTTCTTCCTTTCTGTTCCCAGAAGGACGCTGACCTTGTGAGTGTGGAAGCCAGGAGACCAGACACTGGCAGATATGGATACAGTCTTGAAGAAAAGAGAAATGAGAAATGGGAAGAGAGAAATGGGAAATGAGCTTTGGAAAGTACTATTCGACACATTTTCAATGACAAGCTTTTATTCGTTCTCCCTGTAATGACTGGACAAGTTATTTTGGTGCCAGGTTTAAATCATGGGGAAAATGAAAGTATAAACAGAGTATAAAATATGTTTCCACACGTGTCAGTAACTTCAATGGCCACCTGCAGTCAGCGCAAATATCAGCCTGTAATTATGTTCAGGATCTGTGCTGGCGCTTCCAGTGTCAGCTCCTCCTGCAGAGCACATGGGGGCCTGGGCATGCTGCTGGCTTGCTTCCTTTTAGGAGGCTGGAATGAGGAAAGGTCTGCGGGGTTTTGCCAAAGAGGTGATATTTGAGTGACCGTGTACATGCTCGAAGCCTCACAGACTGACCGGCCCACGGCAGGACTGACCAGTGCTGGGAGGGCTGCCCCTTGCTGCCTTGGTTAGAGGTGTTAAGCTGCTCCTTCACCTCAGAGACAGCCAAGTACAGTACTTTTGTGCAGAAATACTCTTAGCCCTGGGTTGCACAGCTGCAGCAACTGGGATGGCTGGAGAGCCCCTTCCTGCACTTGGAAATGAGCTGAGTCAGTCATGGGACAGGGCAGGGCATTCCCCACATTTGCCCATTTAAAATTCCCTCTGCCCCAAGCGTGTCACGTCCCACTCCTCAGTGACATCCCGCCCAGCCTGGAGCATGGAACTCCCCGTTTCCAAGGACACGTGGCCGTTGTCACCAGCACACAGCAGGCCCGCTCAGACCCTTCCGCGGCTGCAGCGAGAGCGGAGGTGTCAGAGTGCTAGGGAGTGTTGCCCCAAATTGGCTGGTTCTAGCACAAGTTGTTCAAGAGGCCAATCCACGCACTGAGTGGAGGTAATTCTTTACAGTTCTGTTCAGAAAGGGGGGCGCAGTGGTAAATTGACAAAGCCAGCACCACAAGAATCAGAACATTTTAGTATTTATACATTTTATCAGATAAAGGAATTAGTGATCATTGACTGCAAGTTACTTAGTTCTCCTCAAAATGAGTATTCTCTCTACTGTTAGATAATGATCCTGTCACTTCTCATGCTAATTAGTCTGCATGTTCTGTCTCTCTCTTCTTAGTGAGAGGTTTCTTGAGTGGGTGGCCGTGGTCTGCCCTGCTGGAATTCCCTTTTGCCCCGCCAGAGCTGATTCAGCACAGTTGCTGCTTTGGCTTTCTTAGTTTGTTCCTTGTCTTGGGGGTTCTGCCAAATGTCCTTGTGCCCATAAATTCTGTATTCTTTCTGTCCACCATCTGTGGTACATCCTTCTTTCCAAGCCTTGCTAACCTCCCCTAGGTCAGAGGTCACTGAAGCCTGTCAAGCCCTACACCTTAAAAAGGCAACTCAGTCAAGAAGTAATTTTTCTTTCCGACACCTGGCCATCACTTAGAGCTTGTTGGCTACTTTCTGTTCCATGGAAATAATCTCCCTTCTCATTGATGAGCCTTGAAAGCCACAAAGGGCAAACAGCAAAGAACACCTTTTCCTAACAACAATTTTACATTCTCTAGATTTTGCAACGGAAGCAGTGGCTGTGTGGGAGCGGGAGCAGCCAAGGCAGAGCCGGATGGCCGAGCTGCGAGCCTGGGCACGATCCACCGTGTTCCGCAGGGCTCCAATCCACACTGCGTCCCGCAGGGCCCCCAGCACCACTGCAATGCCCCTCAGGGTGACCCAGAGGTCCCAGGACCAGCAGGTGAGGGGTGGCTGTTGGGCTCTGTGGGTTGACACCGTGTGGGCCTTAGCCATGGTTTTGGTGTCAGGTGCTGCTGGCCCTGCGGGTCCTGCCGTGCAGGGCTGGGGCCCCTCTGGTGCTCCAGGGACCCCTTGGAGGCAGCTGCCCCGGTGGAGGCGACTCACAGGGATGACACAGAGGAGGTGCCAGTGGAAGTCAAAGGTTGTCTGATGGAAGTGGCTCTCAGAGATGACACGGAAGAGGCACCGGTGGAAGTTGGACGTTCCCCATGCTGTGACACTCAGGAAATTTGTGCTCTGGGCATGGCTTTTGGTCAAAATGCATGGACTTCTCATTGTTCCGTGTTTTTACCAGCGCCATTGAATAATGTAAGGAATAACTGAAGCCCTTGAACAGTAATTTTTTTAGTATTAGGAGTAGGCATTACTTTATTCCCGGCTCTGTTGCATAGTGAAGAACTTCAGCCATATGCATGCCACTTTCAAAGCTTTTCCACTTACTGATACATTTTTAGCAAACAAAGAAATTGCTATTCTTTGGTTTTATATCATTCTCCTCATTAATTAGTCTTCTATCTTGTATTGGACATTGATGTCTCCTTTCTTATTTTAATTAGTCCATATTTTTCATTCTGTCTACTATCTTTTTCCCAGACAAGTTGTTTTGAGCTTTGAAGCTGAAATGTCTTTATTAGTGTTTGTCTTCTGCTTACTCCAACATGTTCTTGGAGGACTATGAAGTGTACATTCCAGGTGTCCAGCCTTTTACGCCTCAAGTTTTGTTCACTGAAGGTTATGAGGGTTAGTTTAGGAAAAATTTTTTGGTGATGTAAGAATCCAGCTCTGACAACAGACTGCCAAAAGACTCTTAGCTACCTACTCTCTAAAGCAGAAAATTGCAATGCTTAAGACTGATACAGTGCTTATGATTAATATACTGCTTATAATTGAACAATTACTTACAAAGTTAATTAAAATAATTAGTCAGGAAAAAAATGTGGGCTAAACAAGCAATGAAAAGCTGCATAAGTAATCCAAGCTTATGTTTTGGTACCTTACATGATTGGTTTCCATGCTTCTCTAAAATGCACATAAGGATCCTGTCACTCCTCATGCTAATTAGTCTGCATGTTCTGTCTCTCTCTTCTTAGTGAGAGGTTTCTGGAGTGGGTGGCCATGGTCTGCCCTGCTGGAATTCCCTTTTGCCCCACCGGAGCTGATTCAGCACAGTTGCTGCTTTGGCTTTCTTAGTTTGTTCCTTGTCTTGGGGGTTCTGCTAAATATCTTAGAGCATACTCCTTTGTTAAGCTGATGTAAGAGGATGTGAAGTTCAGGTGACTCCCTGTTTCCCTTCATGCCCAGTCCCTGTCCTAAGCTCTGCCAGTACTGATGATTGAAACAGAAATATTAATGGAATTGTGTTGAGGCAGCACTTTGTGCAAATGACAGCAACATGGATGAAGAAGGAACAGCCTCACAAGCAAAATATAGAAGGATTTCTAAAAGACTCCTGAATATTGCTTTCACAGACCTTTGCAAGCGATACTCCTATTTCATGAAAAGTTCAGGCAAATTTCAGGTGAACAGCTTTTTAGCTTCACTGTCAGTCAATTTTGCTTTCAGAATGAAGCAGTTGGATGGCAGTAGATTGTTTTTGTTAAAAAATATTATTATGCCGATAGATATTTTAGTGATTTTTAGGCTTCAATGGAAGGCAGCACTGTGATGGATTGACATTTAAAAAACCAAGAGAAACGCCTAAGGAAGTTAAAACTGCTGGAGGCTGATGGGAGTTTTTCTCCTGGCCAATAACTGGCCATTTCTGAGAATTGACAGTAGTTTTGACCGATGAAAAGTGAGATCAACCTGTGAACACCACCTTAAGACCTAAGCCCGGGAATTTCTTGCTCTCTTTGGTTTCTGGCTTTTGAAGAGGTAACAAGGCTCCGGTTCAGCCTGCCCCCCCAACCCCAGGCCGGACAAGGCTGTGGTGGGCGGGAAGCAGGGCTGGCCGGAGCTCTGCGGGTCCCGGGGAGGATGGAGACTGTGAAGTGTCAAGAGCCCCTTCCCGGAGGGCTCGCTGGGCCTTGTACAGCGGGCCTGCTGGGCCAGGCTGGTCCCTGGCTCGGCTGCAGTTTCTGCTGCTGCTGGGTTTCACCAGAGACTGCCGAGTAGGGAGAGAGAGAGCCACTGACTTGCAGCATGATGAGATAGTGGCCACACTCTCCAGAGCAGCCATGAAAAATCTTCCATCGCAGACAGCTCCAGCCGCTGCTCTGGCAGAGATGCCGGGACCATCCCCAAGGCCTGGGCAAGACTTTAACCCTTTCACTACCCAGATGAGGCTTGCAGATTAATCCTTTTTTTGCCAGAGAGAGGGGAAGAGAGAGAGTGATCAACATGTAAAGACACAACATAAACTTATCAAAGACAGTGAAGAAAAGAATTAAGCTTCAGAGGGGGGAGAGAAATAAGGAGATGCTTTAATAAGCTGAAATACTCTTTTGCTAAAACTATGGAGATGGACAATAGTGTTCTGGAAAAAAACCTCCTTTAATTCATGATAGAGTATTTTGGGGGAGAATGGAGTATTTCAAAGTGTAGATCTGAGCAAATGGTGAAGTACGATTTGTATTTGTGTATCCTATGAGATGCTGGAACAGAGAAAGAGAAGTGATAGCTGTTGAAGATTTGTGGCCCTTAAGAGGCAAAGAGAAAACTTCTGTTTCCAGAGATGATCACAGAGACAGATGAAGAGCACTTTTGCCTTTGAAGAACTCATCCTTAAAATGACACCCCTTGAATCATGACCCAAGAGCACACCTCAGAGTGGTGTGAAATGGGAGGAAAGGAGTGATGGCAGGGTTTCTGGGCAGCTGGCATCAGAGAAATAGAAAGCCATGAGAAAATGGTTTTCTTGTGAAAAACTCCATAATTAGGCAGAAGAGAACTTCTTTTTCTCTACAAAGACTGATGAAAAGACTATAGCAAAGTTGGGACTGTTTTAACCACCAGGTTTTTGGTTTCTTTTTTTGTCTTTATGTTGTCATGTGAACAAGGAGAACAAGGTTGAGTAGTGGAGAACAAAAGGGTTTCTGGAGGCTTTATTCTGGTTTCTTATTCTTGTAGTTTTGTTAATAAACTTTCTTTATTCCTTTTAAGTTTTAAGCCTGTTTTGCTCTTCTTCTAATCCATATCTCACAGCAAGAAATGAGTGAGTTTTCTAGTGATTTTTTTAGCTAATGCTCTAAAACCACCACAAGCACATTCTGTACCAAGTGATGAGTTACCAAATATTGCTACATCTGACTAACCTAGGATAAACTGTTTCCATTTCCCATCATACAAATAATTGCATGGGGCGCTGAGGAAAAGGGAAAGGTTTTGATGACTGTTACCAACCAAAATTCATATTTTGCAGTTGAAGTTGTTCTTGGAGCTGACTCCAGGATGCTCTTCATTAGTACCAAATAAATCCCAGTGTCAGGTTCTGCCCCAACTCTGTGATCTTTTTGTGAACCACTCTTGCCAGGTTTGCTAGCTGAGTGCTGGCCAGTTCAGTTGCACTCAGGCACTTGATTTCAAGGGAAGCCTGTGGCTGTAAATTCCAGCAATTGGGAAAGGATGGCTTACTACTGGAACGCTTGTCTGCATTCGAGACTAAGTGACGGTCGCTCTCTCAGGGCAGTGTTGTAGCTGGCTGCTTTCAGAGGGAGAATTGTGTCAAAGCAGCCCTTTGTAGTGATGTGAGAGCAAACCTTTTCAAATACAGCTCCTGTTTAAAATTAAGGGCCTGGTTAATCAGCAGTAATGGAGTGTAGGCTGAAGTTTTCACAAAAAATTTCTTTTTCCTTTTAGCCAAATGCCAGCGAGGCGTCACACAGTGGAAGTGCACAGGTTGTCAAATTGTATAACCCACTTGGAGGTATGGTTGCTTTTCATATTTTGCTTAATGTCTGCAAGATTTGAAACTTGGTAATTCATTTCTGCAGCATATTTGTGGGACTGGGGTGTGTTCAGAGATCTCAGCTGTAGGTGGTTTGTCCTCAGGTCAGCCTTGCAATCTCTTGTCACTGCATTCAGCCATTTTTCCCCTGAGAAAGCCTGCCAGTTCTCCCTTCTTCCCATACTGCTTTGTCGCTAAAGGACACAGAAATGATTGACACAAACACTTTTCAGTGTTAGAACAGGAAAGAACTAACCTTTATTTTCTGACTCTAGCATTTATAGATTCTCGACAATGACCAGGGATTGGATAATTAAGTTACTACCTTCCCAAGCACACTGGCCATGTGAAACATCCATCAAAAGACGTTTCTTAGAAGGAATGTGATAAACAACTTATGTTTATAGAACTTTCATGGGAAAGTAACTGGAACTATGAAAACATTATCAGAAGGCTTTAGTTTTCAGGGCGACACTGCTTGACTGGTTGGAATTTTGAGCATTGAAGTCAAGGTTTGGACCACTGCACGCACTTAAATTCACTGCCTCGGTGGCTAATGTTTTGGTTTTGGAGTACCTAGGTACTGTGCTAAACCATCCACCTTGACTGGGAATTGAAAGAAAATGACTTTGAGGAAGTTGCATAGAGAATTTCATCAGGCCAATATGCAAAACTTTGCTTGATTTAATTTTTTGTCTTGGTCATTATTAAGTGTCTGTTGCCACAAGACCGTGTTGGGTTCTTTTCAAGGCAAGTGAAAGGAAAGTAATGATGTCGTCTTCCCCATGAGTTTTGTAATTTCCCACAAATCACAACGTGCTTAGGTGGTGTCATTTGTTCTTAACCTGTTGTGAGTGCTGTTTCCCCAGGGAGCCTGGCTCCAGGCAGACACAAGGTGGACATTGCCATTCCAGGCACGCAGTGGTGCTGCCTGCAGCAGTGAGCTGAGCCAGGTGTCCTGAGAAACACGAGCTCTCACCTGGCGTTGGCTGCAGTCACCTGCCTGCAGGGACATCCCTGCCACTGAAAGGGTGGCTCTTGCCCTGCCTTAGCTTAGGGTAGAGCATTTTACGGCAGCATCATCATAGCTTTTTGGAGAGACAAAAATTAAACTTCAGAATTTCTCATTGGCGACATTCTGTTTCACATGAGAATGATGGTTTGTGTGATTCTTGGTGGTGGTTTCCATAGATCCTAAGGGAATATTTAATATTTAGCTACTAATATTAATATTTGGCAGTAGTGAGACAGTTGTGGAACTTGGGGCCGCTTTTGATTTGGGCTGGCACTGAGAAACTCACGTGAGACAGGTCTGGTTGCTGGGTGCCTTTGCAGCATGCTCCATGCAGTATCAGTTAGGGACTGGGATTTGTCACAGAATCAGAGAATATGCTGAGTTGGAAGGGATCCACATGGATATTCAAGTCCAGCTCTGTCCCCAAGTATCCCACCATGTGCCTGTGGACCTTGTCCAAATGCTTCCTGAGCTCTGGTGGACTTGGTGCCATGAACAGTCTTGTGGGGAGCCTGTCCTAGTACCTGAGCACCCTCTGGGTGAAGAACTCTTACCTAATGCTTGGCTATGGTTTCAGGTAATTTTTTTTAGAAGTCATTCAGGGCTATGGTTTTAGGAGGTGTTTTGCTTGAATGCTGTGGGAAGTTTCTGTATCTACATTGGACTGAACTTCTCAAAACATTAGTAGTGCCTTCACTCAACAACAGGCAAGTTTACAGGGCTGTAAATAATTTAACTGTGATGTTTGTGTGGTTAGGTTTGCAGGCAAATATTAGAGAGGCCTGGTCCAAGGAACAGGAAGAGGAGAAAGGCATTAAAAATTGGACCTACATTGAAAGATTGAAGGAACGTGTAAAGAAAGGTCAGTGTCTGTGTGTCTGATGGAAGAGACAAAGCTCCGGGATTTCCAATTACCAATACTCATGAAGTCTCCATCAGCTACCAAGCACGAGTTCCTGGTTTCAAAACAGTGCCTGCTGTGTCATATCCCCTCCCTCAACCTGCTGGCCACACTTTGCCTGCTGCAGCCCAGGACACAGTTGCCTTTCTGGGCTGCCAGCACACACTGCCAGCTCATGCCCAGCGTGTCATCCACCAGCACCCCCAAATCCTCCCCACCTTCATCCCCGAGCCTGCCCTGGTGCCAGGGCATGTCCCAACCCCAAAGATGCGGCACTTTTCACTTGGCCTTGTTGCATGTGATGAGGTCCCAGGGCCACCCCAGTTCCCAAGCTTGTCCTGGTCGCTCTGGATGGCATCCCATGCCTCTGGTGTTGGCAAGCTTGCCGAGGGTGCGCTTAATGCCTCTGTCCATGTCATTCTTGACATAGCTCAGTGCTTGAGCTTACAAACTGGGGAAATCATACAAAAACACTATGCACATAAAGAATTTTTCATAAGAACCTGCCCTTCAGTATCCTTCCTTTACCAGCTTTTAAGGACTGTTTCTTTTTCATGCTTTTATTATCTGGATTCTTGTAATCATCTTGATTCATCTGTACATGCTGAACAAATAGAGGTTCAACAGCCTTGGTACATCCTTTCCTTGCCTTCTCCCATGCCCTCATTTCACAATTCTTTTTCTGTTTTTCTTTTACTCCAGTTAAAATACCAGAGCTCAGGAGAGCCCCACACAGCATTCCAGATTTTGTGCCTGAGAGGAAGAGAACAATGCCCACGAACCCTGCAAAGTTCTTTGGGAGACTTTTCAGTACTGTTTCTCAACGACCCATCAGAGACAGAGTGATTCATTTGCTGGCTTTGAAGAGTTACAAAAAGCCAGAGCTACTTGCCCACTTACAGAGAGAGGGAGTTGTGGGAAAGGACAAAGGATCCCTTGAAAAGATCCTTCAGGAGGTGAGATCATGGAGTTGGTGCTGGGAATGCTGAGTCTTAGCTGTCTTATTTTAGGGTTTCAATTAGAAATTTTACCCAGTCTCTCCCCACCTGCAAGCCCGCGTGAGGAAAGAAAAGACGCCTTCTAAACTTTTGGGGCATTTTGGGTGTTGTTTTGCTAGAATAGCTAGCAATAATAAACTCTGTAATGCTGTTGCTTCTTACGCCTTATTTCATCCTCTCGCTTTTCCTTGCATTGTTGAACTGCTTCATGGAGTAACTTCACCGGGTGAAACTCTCAACTGGGTGAAATAGTTTGTTGTTGCCCTTAAAATACCTTGGGACAAATATCTGAGGAGACCAATTTGGTAACCTCATATGTCCTATGCAGTATTTCATTAGAATGGAGTTGGTGGCCTCTCAATGGTACTTGGCTTCTGCTGAGATCTGTGGGAAATGCCTTCCTGGGAAGGGTGCTCCCAGCAAATCCTACATGATAGAGGTGGTGGCCCAACCTTGAGCGCCAGGGTTTCTTTCCTGTCCTATGGATTGACTCTTCATCTTCTTTGGCACCTATTATTATTATTCAGGAACTTTTCCAGTTCTCCTTTTAGTTCCGCTGGTATTTCTTGATCACAGTCATTCACACAATTCACATTGATTGAAAGAAACTCAAATGGCTCCTTCCTTCCTTCCTTCCTTCCTTCCTTCCTTCCTTCCTTCCTTCCTTCCTTCCTTCCTTCCTTCCTTCCTTCCTTCCTTCCTTCCTTCCTTCCTTCCTTCCTTCCTTCCTTCCTTCCTTCCTTCCTTCCTTCCTTCCTTCCTTCCTTCCTTCCTTCCTTCCTTCCTTCCTTCCTTCCTTCCTTCCTTCCTTCCTTCCTTCCTTCCTTCCTTCCTTCCTTCCTTCCTTCCTTCCTTCCTTCCTTCCTTCCTTCCTTCCTTCCTTCCTTCCTTCCTTCCTTCCGCCACTTCCTTCCTTCCTTCCTTCCGCCACTTCCTTCCTTCCTTCCGCCACTTCCTTCCTTCCGCCACTTCCTTCCTTCCTTCCTTCCTTCCTTCCTTCCTTCCTTCCTTCCTTCCTTCCTTCCTTCCTTCCTTCCTTCCTTCCTTCCTTCCTTCCTTCCTTCCTTCCTTCCTTCCTTCCTTCCTTCCTTCCTTCCTTCCTTCCTTCCTTCCTTCCTTCCTTCCTTCCTTCCTTCCTTCCTTCCTTCCTTCCTTCCGCCACTTCCTTCCTTCCGCCACTTCCTTCCTTCCTTCCGCCACTTCCTTCCTTCCTTCCTTCCTTCCGCCACTTCCTTCCTTCCTTCCTTCCTTCCTTCCGCCACTTCCTTCCTTCCTTCCTTCCTTCCTTCCTTCCTTCCTTCCTTCCTTCCGCCACTTCCTTCCTTCCTTCCTTCCGCCACTTCCTTCCTTCCTTCCTTCCGCCACTTCCTTCCTTCCTTCCTTCCTTCCTTCCGCCACTTCCTTCCTTCCTTCCGCCACTTCCTTCCTTCCTTCCTTCCTTCCTTCCTTCCTTCCTTCCTTCCTTCCTTCCTTCCTTCCTTCCTTCCTTCCTTCCTTCCTTCCTTCCTTCCTTCCTTCCTTCCTTCCTTCCTTCCTTCCTTCCTTCCTTCCTTCCTTCCTTCCTTCCTTCCTTCCTTCCGCCACTTCCTTCCTTCCTTCCTTCCTTCCTTCCTTCCTTCCTTCCTTCCTTCCTTCCTTCCTTCCTTCCTTCCTTCCTTCCTTCCTTCCTTCCTTCCTTCCTTCCTTCCTTCCTTCCTTCCTTCCTTCCTTCCTTCCTTCCTTCCTTCCTTCCTTCCTTCCTTCCTTCCTTCCGCCACTTCCTTCCTTCCTTCCGCCACTTCCTTCCGCCACTTCCTTCCGCCACTTCCTTCCTTCCTTCCTTCCTTCCTTCCTTCCTTCCTTCCTTCCTTCCTTCCTTCCTTCCTTCCTTCCTTCCTTCCGCCACTTCCTTCCTTCCTTCCTTCCGCCACTTCCTTCCTTCCTTCCTTCCGCCACTTCCTTCCTTCCTTCCGCCACTTCCTTCCTTCCGCCACTTCCTTCCTTCCTTCCTTCCTTCCTTCCTTCCTTCCTTCCTTCCTTCCTTCCTTCCTTCCTTCCTTCCTTCCTTCCTTCCTTCCTTCCTTCCTTCCTTCCTTCCTTCCTTCCTTCCTTCCTTCCTTCCTTCCTTCCTTCCTTCCTTCCTTCCTTCCTTCCTTCCTTCCTTCCTTCCTTCCTTCCGCCACTTCCTTCCTTCCTTCCGCCACTTCCTTCCTTCCTTCCGCCACTTCCTTCCTTCCGCCACTTCCTTCCTTCCGCCACTTCCTTCCTTCCTTCCGCCACTTCCTTCCTTCCTTCCTTCCTTCCGCCACTTCCTTCCTTCCTTCCTTCCTTCCTTCCGCCACTTCCTTCCTTCCTTCCTTCCTTCCTTCCTTCCTTCCTTCCTTCCTTCCTTCCTTCCTTCCTTCCTTCCTTCCGCCACTTCCTTCCTTCCTTCCTTCCTTCCGCCACTTCCTTCCTTCCTTCCTTCCGCCACTTCCTTCCTTCCTTCCTTCCTTCCGCCACTTCCTTCCTTCCTTCCGCCACTTCCTTCCTTCCTTCCTTCCTTCCTTCCTTCCTTCCTTCCTTCCTTCCTTCCTTCCTTCCTTCCTTCCTTCCTTCCTTCCTTCCTTCCTTCCTTCCTTCCTTCCTTCCTTCCTTCCTTCCTTCCTTCCTTCCTTCCTTCCTTCCTTCCGCCACTTCCTTCCGCCACTTCCTTCCGCCACTTCCTTCCTTCCTTCCTTCCTTCCTTCCTTCCTTCCTTCCTTCCTTCCTTCCTTCCTTCCTTCCTTCCTTCCTTCCTTCCTTCCTTCCTTCCTTCCTTCCTTCCTTCCTTCCTTCCTTACTTCCTTCCGCCACTTCCTTCCGCCACTTCCTTCCTTCCTTCCGCCACTTCCTTCCTTCCTTCCGCCACTTCCTTCCTTCCTTCCGCCACTTCCTTCCTTCCTTCCTTCCTTCCTTCCTTCCTTCCTTCCTTCCTTCCTTCCTTCCTTCCTTCCTTCCTTCCTTCCTTCCTTCCTTCCTTCCTTCCTTCCTTCCTTCCTTCCTTCCTTCCTTCCTTCCTTCCTTCCTTCCTTCCTTCCTTCCTTCCTTCCTTCCTTCCTTCCTTCCGCCACTTCCTTCCTTCCGCCACTTCCTTCCTTCCTTCCGCCACTTCCTTCCTTCCTTCCTTCCTTCCTTCCTTCCTTCCTTCCTTCCTTCCTTCCTTCCGCCACTTCCTTCCTTCCGCCACTTCCTTCCTTCCTTCCGCCACTTCCTTCCTTCCTTCCGCCACTTCCTTCCTTCCTTCCGCCACTTCCTTCCTTCCGCCACTTCCT
Source organism: Cyanistes caeruleus (assembly GCF_971803275.1). Lineage (NCBI taxonomy): Eukaryota > Metazoa > Chordata > Aves > Passeriformes > Paridae > Cyanistes > Cyanistes caeruleus. The sequence goes on from NC_141732.1 coordinate 14,839,440, forward strand.
TCCTTCCTTCCGCCACTTCCTTCCGCCACTTCCTTCCTTCCGCCATTTCCTTCCTTCCTTCCGCCACTTCCTTCCGCCACTTCCTTCCGCCACTTCCTTCCTTCCGCCACTTCCTTCCTTCCTTCCTTCCTTCCTTCCTTCCTTCCTTCCTTCCTTCCTTCCTTCCTTCCTTCCTTCCTTCCTTCCTTCCTTCCTTCCTTCCTTCCTTCCTTCCTTCCTTCCTTCCTTCCTTCCTTCCTTCCTTCCTTCCTTCCTTCCGCCACTTCCTTCCTTCCGCCACTTCCTTCCTTCCTTCCGCCACTTCCTTCCTTCCTTCCTTCCTTCCGCCACTTCCTTCCTTCCTTCCGCCACTTCCTTCCTTCCTTCCGCCACTTCCTTCCTTCCTTCCGCCACTTCCTTCCTTCCTTCCTTCCTTCCTTCCTTCCTTCCTTCCTTCCTTCCTTCCTTCCTTCCTTCCTTCCTTCCTTCCTTCCTTCCTTCCTTCCTTCCTTCCTTCCTTCCTTCCTTCCTTCCTTCCTTCCTTCCTTCCTTCCTTCCTTCCTTCCTTCCTTCCTTCCGCCACTTCCTTCCTTCCTTCCGCCACTTCCTTCCTTCCTTCCTTCCTTCCTTCCTTCCTTCCTTCCTTCCTTCCTTCCTTCCTTCCTTCCTTCCTTCCTTCCTTCCGCCACTTCCTTCCTTCCTTCCGCCACTTCCTTCCTTCCTTCCTTCCGCCACTTCCTTCCTTCCTTCCTTCCTTCCTTCCTTCCTTCCTTCCTTCCTTCCTTCCTTCCTTCCTTCCTTCCTTCCTTCCTTCCTTCCTTCCTTCCTTCCTTCCTTCCTTCCTTCCTTCCTTCCTTCCTTCCTTCCGCCACTTCCTTCCGCCACTTCCTTCCTTCCGCCACTTCCTTCCTTCCTTCCTTCCGCCACTTCCTTCCTTCCTTCCTTCCGCCACTTCCTTCCTTCCTTCCGCCACTTCCTTCCTTCCTTCCGCCACTTCCTTCCTTCCGCCACTTCCTTCCTTCCTTCCTTCCGCCTTCCTTCCGCCACTTCCTTCCTTCCTTCCGCCACTTCCTTCCTTCCGCCACTTCCTTCCTTCCTTCCTTCCGCCACTTCCTTCCTTCCTTCCTTCCGCCACTTCCTTCCTTCCTTCCTTCCGCCACTTCCTTCCTTCCTTCCTTCCTTCCTTCCGCCACTTCCTTCCTTCCTTCCTTCCTTCCTTCCTTCCTTCCTTCCTTCCTTCCTTCCTTCCTTCCTTCCTTCCTTCCTTCCTTCCTTCCTTCCTTCCTTCCTTCCTTCCTTCCTTCCTTCCTTCCTTCCTTCCTTCCTTCCTTCCTTCCTTCCTTCCTTCCTTCCTTCCGCCACTTCCTTCCTTCCGCCACTTCCTTCCTTCCGCCACTTCCTTCCTTCCGCCACTTCCTTCCTTCCGCCACTTCCTTCCTTCCTTCCGCCACTTCCTTCCTTCCTTCCGCCACTTCCTTCCTTCCGCCACTTCCTTCCTTCCGCCACTTCCTTCCGCCACTTCCTTCCGCCACTTCCTTCCGCCACTTCCTTCCTTCCTTCCTTCCTTCCTTCCTTCCTTCCTTCCTTCCTTCCTTCCTTCCTTCCTTCCTTCCTTCCTTCCTTCCTTCCTTCCTTCCTTCCTTCCTTCCTTCCTTCCACCACTTCCTTCCGCCACTTCCTTCCGCCACTTCCTTCCTTCCTTCCTTCCTTCCTTCCTTCCTTCCTTCCTTCCTTCCTTCCTTCCTTCCTTCCTTCCTTCCTTCCTTCCTTCCTTCCTTCCTTCCTTCCTTCCTTCCTTCCTTCCTTCCTTCCTTCCTTCCTTCCGCCACTTCCTTCCGCCACTTCCTTCCGCCACTTCCTTCCGCCACTTCCTTCCTTCCGCCACTTCCTTCCTTCCGCCACTTCCTTCCTTCCGCCACTTCCTTCCTTCCGCCACTTCCTTCCTTCCTTCCTTCCTTCCTTCCTTCCTTCCTTCCTTCCTTCCTTCCTTCCTTCCTTCCTTCCTTCCTTCCTTCCTTCCTTCCTTCCTTCCTTCCTTCCTTCCTTCCTTCCTTCCTTCCTTCCTTCCTTCCTTCCTTCCTTCCTTCCTTCCTTCCTTCCTTCCTTCCTTCCGCCACTTCCTTCCTTCCGCCACTTCCTTCCTTCCTTCCTTCCGCCACTTCCTTCCTTCCTTCCGCCACTTCCTTCCGCCACTTCCTTCCGCCACTTCCTTCCGCCACTTCCTTCCGCCACTTCCTTCCGCCACTTCCTTCCGCCACTTCCTTCCTTCCGCCACTTCCTTCCGCCACTTCCTTCCTTCCGCCACTTCCTTCCGCCACTTCCTTCCTTCCGCCACTTCCTTCCGCCACTTCCTTCCTTCCGCCACTTCCTTCCGCCACTTCCTTCCTTCCGCCACTTCCTTCCGCCACTTCCTTCCTTCCGCCACTTCCTTCCGCCACTTCCTTCCTTCCGCCACTTCCTTCCTTCCTTCCTTCCGCCACTTCCTTCCTTCCTTCCTTCCGCCACTTCCTTCCTTCCTTCCTTCCGCCACTTCCTTCCTTCCTTCCTTCCTTCCTTCCTTCCTTCCTTCCTTCCTTCCTTCCTTCCTTCCTTCCTTCCTTCCTTCCTTCCTTCCTTCCTTCCTTCCTTCCTTCCGCCACTTCCTTCCTTCCGCCACTTCCTTCCGCCACTTCCTTCCTTCCGCCACTTCCTTCCGCCACTTCCTTCCTTCCTTCCGCCACTTCCTTCCGCCACTTCCTTCCGCCACTTCCTTCCGCCACTTCCTTCCTTCCTTCCTTCCTTCCTTCCTTCCTTCCTTCCTTCCTTCCTTCCTTCCTTCCTTCCTTCCTTCCTTCCTTCCTTCCTTCCTTCCTTCCTTCCTTCCTTCCTTCCTTCCTTCCTTCCTTCCTTCCTTCCTTCCTTCCTTCCTTCCTTCCGCCACTTCCTTCCTTCCTTCCTTCCTTCCTTCCTTCCTTCCTTCCTTCCTTCCTTCCTTCCTTCCTTCCTTCCTTCCTTCCTTCCTTCCTTCCTTCCTTCCTTCCTTCCTTCCTTCCTTCCTTCCTTCCTTCCTTCCTTCCTTCCTTCCTTCCTTCCTTCCTTCCTTCCGCCACTTCCTTCCGCCACTTCCTTCCGCCACTTCCTTCCGCCACTTCCTTCCGCCACTTCCTTCCGCCACTTCCTTCCGCCACTTCCTTCCGCCACTTCCTTCCTTCCTTCCTTCCTTCCTTCCTTCCTTCCTTCCTTCCTTCCTTCCTTCCTTCCTTCCTTCCTTCCTTCCTTCCTTCCTTCCTTCCTTCCTTCCTTCCTTCCTTCCTTCCTTCCTTCCTTCCTTCCTTCCTTCCTTCCTTCCTTCCTTCCTTCCTTCCTTCCTTCCTTCCTTCCTTCCTTCCTTCCTTCCTTCCTTCCTTCCTTCCTTCCTTCCTTTTTAAATATTCCCCTTCCATAGGGGAACATAGGCTCCTGCTGAATTAGGCAAGCATTAATATATAAAGTAGGAATGTTTTGTCTTTGGGTGTGAAAAAAGTCTTTTGGAACCTAGTCAAGAGAGGAAAATTCAACATGGATACGGTTTCAGTTGTTGCCACAGTGACTGTTAAGAACTCATTCCTTGAACCTGTGAAATTTGTTGTGTTTACCCAGGGCACTGGCAGGGTTTTTTCACCCTGAAGACATTCACAGTTTCATGAAAGCCATGTTCTGCCATCCTTATGGATGTAGCCCATTTCTTCTTCAAGTTGATGATAAGGTTTCAAAGCTCAGCTCCTAAGGGGGTAAAAGGTGAAAGCATTTTCTCCTTTCTCTTTATTCTTGTCAATGTTTAAGGAGATTTTGAAGTTGTTGGTTTGCATTCTGAAGGGCCGTGTGAACAGCACTACATCCTGAAAACTATTATTCACCTTTTTCTTAACTTCACAGGGAGGTGGTGTTGATTTTCTTTGCTCTACATGAAAAGCCAGTAGCTTGAACTTGCTGGGATCTTATATGCACAGCCTTCCTTCTCTTCCAAAATGTCCTGAATTGTGTTTTTAAGTGAATTCCTGATTGTAGGTATCTTTGTTACTTTTAAGGTGTTGAAGTGTAGCTCTAGGTAGGTTATTGCCTACAAATCTTCCATGGGAAGCTGTAGTTTCCTCTGAGCAGGCTTGAGAACCTTGAGAAAGATAGGCACTTCTGTCTGTGGAGACAAATGCCAACATTCTTCCCATGTACCGTGCACCATGAAGTGGTGCTTCATGGGATGATGAAAACATGCCTCGTTACAGGCCCAGCCTGTGCTCTGCCATGGCAATGCAGCTGGGTGAAACAAGATGGCAGCAGGTGTCCTTCTGAGGGTGGCAAAATATGGATTTGCCCATGGAGATGGTGTTCTTCAGGTCTTGCTCCAAAAAAAAGGAAACAGGCAAAACCTGGCCTCTCCATGTATTTTAAATGGTGAAGACTGAACACCTTGACTATCAGAGCTGTCAACTTGGATACCTGGTGCAGGGCGAGTTTTTCAGAGTGTACATGTCCTCTGTGCTTGCAGCAGTTTGGTATTTACCAAAATTGATATTACATGCAAATTCCTAAAGGCCAAATGGACCACGCTTGTTTAATATTGTTGCCCCTTACATGACAGCTGCTTTGTTCTTCACATTGAAAAAAGGTCCTGGAAAATTGGTGCGTGATTTTCTTTCCAGCTTTGCAGTAGCATTTTTACATCTGTGGTCTGCATTTAGGTGTAATGAACATTTATGTTTTAAATGTCTGCCCGCAGGTAGCCAACCTGGACGCAAATGAGAATGCTTTCTGTCTGAAGGAACGTTTCTTGAAAGACATTCAAGAAGATTGGCCTGGCTACAGTGAAAGAGATAGACAGATGTTGGAGGTCACACTTGTTCAGTAAGTTCAGTCAGGACAACGACCATTTCAGAAAACCTTCTAGGAAATGAAGGTCTCTTTTCCCTGTGAGGAAAGTACTATGATTTTTGATATCTTTGCCTTGTAACCTGATGTTGGACCATCCTTACAGAAAAACAGCGCCATCTCAGAATGCTGCCAGCACCAGCCAGTCATCATCTCTGGGACCTTCTGAAAGGGATACTCCACTGAGAGCTGCTCAGGTATTTTGTGAATTTTTTAAACAATCTCTACCATGTATTATGTTTTATCCCACTTGCTCTTGGTGTCAAAACTGTGATATGGAGCAGCAGTGTTGTCTTCATACCATAAAAACCTGAAGCGTGTACTTCTCATGGGATTGCTGTCTACTTTCCAAGATGAAAGCTGAAATGTTAAAGCCTGCAGCAAGCTTGCACACATGTCTTGTTTCTGATGGGACATAGGAAGTTAGAAGGCATAGAAGCTAAGGACGGTATGTGTACATACATGTCTTTGGTACCTGGCTGTGTCTGGGCAGGGTTCTTGAAAATCTGGCAGCTCTAGTTCCTAAAACATGCACTGCTGCCGTTCGGTTTCTGTGACCTCAGGACCGGGCCAGCCGGGAGTAGTGTGGTAAGTAGAAGAACGGGTCAACTGGGTTGCCTGAAAACAAAAGAATTTTAATGGCTAAAATAACAACGGTTGAAGGCACATGTGGTATGGGGTCTACTCAAAAGGAACTCCAAAATGGGGGAAACATAACTATATATATAATACAAGAATCAACAGGAACTCCGAACATAACCTTTTATCTAAAACAATAATGACCAATCAGAAACAAGAATTAGAAACATTGCTTAATATGGAACTACAACATCAATATCATAACTCCCACGATCCATTTCTCCTCACCTTGACTAGCAGGCCTTAAGTCTACGGTTACCTGGTGTTGGCCGAGTGCCGCAATGCACGGACATCCCAGTGCTACTGCTTGAATAGAAATCTTAGGGAAGTCTAGAGTAAGGACAAATTACAGTAGTGATGCATTTGTAGGTATCCTGTTTTTCTGCCCTAGGCAGCATTTAGGCCCCCATTTTGATTCAGGCTATCCCATGTGTGAGGAGGGAACTCTGAATCATCAGAGAATACCTCTGACTGTTCAGGCTTAAGATCAAGAGATGGCCTGTTTTCTTACCAATACAAGAGGGCAAGGCAAATCTTTTGAAAGAAGCTCAGAAAACACTACATAAAAGGTGTACTTTATATACCTTAAAGAATTCTCTTTAAATACCGGAGGGAGGACACAGCTCTGCTTTTCCCTAGCTCTGTTCCAGCCAGAGCAGGAAATGCTGCGGGCACCAGCATCCTTTTCTGAGCCATCCCTGTGCCCACAGGATTTCTGTCAGCAGGCTGGCACAGAGCCATGTCTGGCACTCCTGCTCAGAGCTGCTGATGTACCTGGATGGGAGCAGTGTGAGCTCGGTGGAGAAGAGGCTGTGATGGAGGGCTTCCTCTGGAGAACAGCAGGAATGACACCTGCAGCCAGACTGGGGCTACTCTCTGTAGTTAACATTTCTGCATTGGACACGCTGTGGTCAGCAGCGCACTGGCGACTTCTTGGGGCTGCTTTAGTGAATGGTGTGGGTGTGTGACAGCAAGAGCTGAGTGTTTTCCTGGTGTGTCTAAGCAGAAACAGGGAGCTAAAACTAACCCGAGCTCCCCATTTTGGGGAAGCCTTTGATAGAGGTGCTGAAGGGAGTGTCTTTCTCCCAAAGCCTTTTGTCTGCAGACCGGGAGAGGGACTTGCGGATTAGTAAGGTGAGAAAGTAGGAATCAAATAGAGAACTTGTACAGGCCATTTTAGGTAAGAAAGGTGTGTTTTCAACAATTGCCAGCTTGGAAATGGTGCTTTTTCAGAATGGGAGCAGAACTAATTGTGATCATCTCTGCAGAAACGGCCTCTGGCTTCTGACTTTATCAGTCCCGTGATGAGCAAGAAGCAGAGGCTTGACCAGCAGCCCAGTGATGTCCAGCCAGCAGCTGGTGGCCACTCTCCTTCTTCCTTGGACCTGCCTTCCACATCCTGTTCCACTTTCAACATGTCTCCAAGTGTCAGCTCCATTTTCACCTCCACCCCTCAGGAGCAAAAAGATAAAATTCAGACTCCTTCTGGAATCCCAGTGCCTGCCAGGGTGCAGGGGAAGACTCCCAAGTTCAGAGGTGAGAAAACAGAATTAGATAAGGTGAAAAAATCCCATCCTTCATATTTCAATAAAATGGTTGCCATTAGCGAAGCCAAAGAGACGAGCAGAGGGCAGGACCCAGGCAGAAAAGGAGTCCCCCAGTCCAAGTATTAAACCAAAGGGTATTAAACCAGTTGATAACTTTGAGATATGTTTCCGTTTCATTTTTTTACTGGATATCTGTATGCTTTTACCCTCATCCCCAAGCCTGTCTTGGTGTCAGGGCATGTCCCAACCCCAAAGATGCAGCACTTTGCACTTGGCCTTGTTGCATGTGATGAGGTCCCAGGGCCCCAGTTCCCGAGCTTCCAGAATCCTTCTGGATGGCATCCCATGCCTCTGGTGTTGGCAAGCTTGCCGAGGGTGCGCTTAATGCCTCTGTCCATGTCATTCTTGACATAGCTCAGTGCTTGAGCTTACAAACTGGGGAAATCATATAAAAGTACCATGCATACAAGGAATGTATATAAAAACCTCCTCTCCAGTATCAGTCCTGTACCAGCTTTTAAGGACCGTTTCTTTCTAATGCTTTACCATCTGGATTCTTAGAGATCTGTACATGCCAGACAAATAGAGGTTCAACAGTCTTGGTACATCCTTTTGAATCAACTTCCTTGCCTTCTCCAACCCTCCAATTTGAACTATTTGTTTCTGGTTTTCCATCCCTTTAGGAGAAAAAGCAGAGGTCAGAGGAGCCCAGCAAAACACTTCAGGTCCTGTGCCTGAGAAGAGGAGGATGATGCCTGTGAGACTTGCAGACATTGACTGGAGTGGTTGCGCTGCTGTTTACGGCCGACCCTACAGGGACAGGGTGATCCATTTACTTGCTCTGAGGACTTATAAGGAGCCAGAGTTACTTGCTCGCCTGCAGAGGGATGGAGTCAGGCAAAAGGACAAGGATTCCCTTGGAAAGATCCTTCAGCAGGTGAGATCATGGAGCTTGTGCCAGCAGTTCTTCCATCATGCTGCTCTGCTGTTCATCATTTTCCTAACCTCTTCACTCGTTTAAATTAGAGACTTTTCCAATACTCCTTTCAATTAAGTTCCACTGGTATTTATTTTATCACAGCCATTCGTAAGATGCACACCCATTGAAAGATGCAATAGCTCCTTCCTTCCTTTTTAAATATTCCCCATCCACATAGCTGGTTGCTTAATTATGCAAGCATTAATATATCAAGAAGGAACAGTTCCTCTTTAGCTATGAAAAAAGTGTTTTGGAACCTAGTCAAGGGAGTCGGATTCAACACGGATACAGTTTCAGTTGATCCCACACTGACTTTGAAGAACTCCTTCCACGAACCTGTGAATATTGTTGCTGTGTTTTCCCAGGGCAGTGGCAGGGTTTTATCACCCTGAAGACACAAATTCACAGTTTCATGAGAGCCATGTTCTGCCATCCCATCTGAAGTAGTCCATTTCGATTTCAAGTTGATTACAAAATTTAGAAGATCAGCTCCTTAGAAGGGCAAGGATGAAAACATATTCTCGTTTCCATTGCAATGTTTAATGATTTCCTTGCAGGCAATTTCCTGTAGGAGGTGTGAACTGCCTCAAGGTACTGTGTGAGCAGCACTACACCCTGAAATGCCTAGCTCAGGCTTTTCTGGACATCAGAGCAAGTGGGGGTTTATTCTGTGTAAATGTAAAATGAGCAGCCGGAGCTTGCTGAGATCTGATACCCACACACTTGCTTTGCTTCCAACACAACCTTAGTTCTGCTTCTAAAAAGTGAATTCTCAATTCTGGGTATCTTTGTTACTTTTACTTTTTTTTTTAAAGCTGTGGAAAAACAGCCATCAACAGAGACCCAAATTATCAACGTTTATCACGTTTTCAAGGAGAAAAGTCTAAGTTGTGACAGATGGTGGTGCTGTGTGGATGAGCTATTCAGGTCAAATTGGTAGAGACTTTCCCCATGGGCTTTTCTATGCAACTCTGAACCAGTGTCAGGTGATGAAATCTAAGCCAGCACTTTTGGTATCAGTGGTCTAGAGGTTTTACTACCTCATTTTACCTTTTTAAGTAGACTTTGCTTTGAGGAAGATATGAACCTCATTTATTTTCAAAGGAATACAGCGAGGCATGTGCACGGCCTCCTCATGGCAGGATTTTGCTGGAACAAATCCTGGCTCTGACTCATGAAGAGGGACTGTGGACCTGACCACCTCTCCTTACACACTGTAGCACTAAGTGTTGATTTCAAAGGAACACTTGGTTGATATGAATACAGTTACTTGGTTGTTTCTGTTTGGTGCAATTTTAATATGGCTTAACACTCTCATGATAGAGGGATAATTGATCTCTGTACCAAAGGACGTTGTTTAGTTCAAGTTGGGTGCTGACAAACAGCTGTTCAGGACCAATTGTATTTCTGTAGTCTGCATATAGCAACCATAATGAGCCTGTGTTTTTTAAAATGTCTGCCTGTAGGTAGCCAACCTGAATCCAAAGGATAATTCCTTCAGTCTGAAGGAACATCTATTTCAGACCCTTCAGATCGATTGGCCTGGCTACAGTAAAATCGATAGAAAGAATTTGAAGTTAATTCTTTCTAGGTAAGTTCAGTCTTTAGGGGAAGGAGAAGAGCCTTTTCAGAAAAAGCCCAGGGCAATTAAGCCTAGATTCTTAGAATATGCTGAGGTAGCAGGGGCCCATTAGGGACATGGAATCCAAATCCTGGCCCTGCACAGGACACCACAAGAATCACACCATATGCCCAAAGAGTGTTGTCCAAAAGTTTCTTGAGTTCTTGGTGCAGGGACCACTGGCCTGGGGAGCCTGTTCCAGTGCTCAAGCACCCTCTGGGGCAAGAACATTTTCCTGATATCCAGCCTAAAGCTCCCTCAACTCATCCTCATGCTGTTTCCTTGAGTTCTGACACTGAACATCTGTTTTATCTGTAAGGAAAGTGTGGGAATTCCAAGGAAAGTGTGGGAATTCCAAGCACAGAAAGTTCTCAAAATCTTGGAAATGCAAGCTCAGACATAGACATTAGCACAGGGTTTGATTTAAGACCTTGGAGAATGCTTCCAGATTCAAGACCATAAGTAAGAATGTGGGCTGGTAGTTTAGACAGAAAAGACATTAAGCTAGGTAGTAGAAAGTTTTATGGTTTTAAAGTTAAGATACAGGAGTAGTTCTAAAGGTAATAAGTTTAAGACATAACAAGTAGTTTTGTGTGTCATTACATGATTGGTTAAGAAAGTCCACACTGCAGCAAAGACTTACAAAACAAAATAATGAATTATTGGTGTAGAAGTAGAAACATTCTTTTGTGGCAGAAGTTTATTGGCTAATTAACCTTTAAAAAACCTTGTAACTTGTGGTCTTGTGACTGTTGACCAAGAACATCAGGTGAATATGATGAAGACACTCTCACAGCTTCATGAGACTGTAGAAGAATAATAAATCATGTTTTAAGACATCTCCCTGTGGTCGCATCCCTCTCAAAATCCCGACAGAAAGAACTGTGACAATTGATATTTAGTCCTTGCAACCTGAAATGTTGGCCGCCCCATACAGAAAAACAGCTCCATCCCAGAATGCCGCCAGCACCATCCACACAACATCTCCTGGACCTTCTGAGACAGGCGCTCCAACAAGACGTGCTCAGGTATTTAGTGCATTTTTAACATTCTGTACTGTGTGTTATATTTTAGCACACTTGCTGGTGGTGTAAAACCTGTGATGTGAATGTGCAGGAGCAAGCCTGAGCATGTTTTGCCTCAGACATTCCAACAGCTGTGACTGGAAGGCTGTGATCAGGAGGAGAGGCTCCTGCAGGGATGGAGCAGCACTGTCTTTGTCATCGAAGCTGTGGGAAAAAACAAACCCCTCATCAACATTTTTAGCATTAGAGAATCAAGTCATTGCTTTATTCTGGCCAGGATGTGCAAGAGAAATAATTTCATCCTCATATAGCCTGGGTGTGCAGAGAAAATAATTCCATGGCACATGACCCTTTACTAGAATTTTCAGATATTTATTCAGTCAAAATCCACTGAAATTCAGGGTTCAGTGTTCATTGGTTCCAAGTTAGGGAGTTCTTAGTGTTTGTTTTCTTATTGGTTACGGGTTTCTTAGCTAGTTTGGTCCTCACTCTTATTTCTTATCAGTCTTTTCCAGACTGGGTGTCTCCGATCATATCAGTGCTGATGTTTAGAGTTGATGGTTGTTAATGGTCATTGATGGTCATTATCTTTTGTGTATCTTAGGTGCTAGTCCCAGTCGGTTGAGATGTTCATGTCATCACACCTTGAACGATGAAATAATCCTTTGAAAAGAACCTTAAGATCCCATTACCCTGGAGCAAAGGCTAACAAGACTGACTAAAGATACAAAAACTTTTAAATTTTGTATCATCTTCCAACATCCTGAGCCAACTTTCTGCTCTGCAGATGGAGTCGAGCTCAGTCCCCACCCTCAACTCACTCCCTGGAGAAGGGCTCATAGGGCTGGCTCTGCATGAGTGTCAAAACTGTCAAAAAACAAACTACCACACAGAAGAGGCTGTGCCTGGGTGGGGCAGATGGGGCCTTCTCACTCTCTTTTCCCTCTCTCTTTCTTTCATCTCATTGTTTACTCCAACACTGCCCTCTACACACGGCAGGAACAAAGCAGGATGTACAGATATGTAATACTCTCTGTTCTGTCTCTCTCTTCTCTGCCTTAATTTCTCTCCCCCTGCATTCTGCCTGGGAAAAGCACAGCTGTCCTGTTCCACTCCATCCTTGGCCCTGAGGTTTGCAGTGGGAGTGGGGAGCTTGTGGCCGTGTGCTGTGTCTTGTGAGCCAGCACCTTTGAGAAGGGAGGAGCTGAGAGATGATTGAAGGGCACTGAGGAAAACTAAGGACTCTTTAGTCACCACTTGTGAAACCTTCTTGTTCAAATTTAAGGGCTTGTTAGCCAACAAGCTAACAAGCAAGTTGGAGTGAAGGCAGTTGCACCAGAAGCACAAGAATTTCTTGACAAGTGACCGATGTCTTTGTTCATCCTGATGAGAATTCACAACCATCACACCCTGTATTCCTGCGATGTTGTAGTGAAGCAGTAATCTTGTCTTTAACACATAAAAGCATGAAACAGCCAGGTGCCTCTTCAGTAAACCATGTGGGTGTGTGACAGCAAAAGCCGAGTCTTTTGCTGGTGTGTACAAGCAGAAATTAGGAGCTAGACAAAACCTCCCCATTTTTGGGAGGCTTTGATGGAGGTGCTGAAGGGAGCGTATACCTTGCCAAGCCTTTTAGCAGTAGACTTGGAGAGGGACTTGGTAAGTCCTAAGATGAGAAACTAGGAATGCAATAGAGCAGGCATTTACCTGCACGTCTTCGGTATTTGACAGCTCTTTTTAGTTAAGAAAGGTGTGTTTTCAACCACTACCAGTTCACAAATGCTGCTTTTTTAGAATTGGAGCAAAACCTGATCCTGATCATAGATCAATGAATTCTTTTGTATTGCTGCAGAAACAGCCTCGGCCTTCTGGCTTCACCAGTCCTGTGACGAGCAAGAAGCAGAGGATTGACCAGTAGCCCAGTTACATCCAGCCAGGAGCTGGTGGGCACTTTTCTTCCTGGCTGCTGGCTTTGACGCCCCACTCCACCTCCTAGCTGTCTCCAAATGTTGGCTCCATTTCCCCCTGCATTCGTAAGATTTAAGACAGAGACAAATATTGGGGTTCCAGAATCCCAACACTTGTGCACAGAAGACTACCAAGTCCAAAAAGACGTGAAGAGAACTGGGGAGACTGAAGCAGTAGTGTCCTTTGCATTTCAATAAAGGTATTAATGTGCCGCTTTTCCCAGCTTAACTGTGGATAACCGTGGTGTAAAGATTTTATTATTAAGAGAAGTCCCTGCCTGAATGAAGGTTCAAGAAAGACCATATTCCAGAGTCAATAGTACAGACATTATTTAACAGTAAATGTGAGCTAGGGAGCTAGAAAGAAAGAGGAGAGGGGTGGGACAGGGTGAGGAGGAAATGCTGAGATGAGCACCAAGACACGTTAGGCCTGGAAAGGCCCTTCCTTCCTGCAGTGCAGTTGCCCAGGGTCAGCTGCAGCAGTGGTGCTGCATCCCCTCATGGTATTTGCAGTGCAGGAGGGGAGGGGGAAGTGTGTGTGTGTGTCTGTGTGTGTGTGTGTGTGTGTGTGTGTGGTATGAAGCACTGGAAATAATTGCTCTCATCTTCTCTCAGCGCTGTGATGTTGGCAAGGGCAGTCAGGCCTCCTGCAGCCTCGGGCTCTGGGGCAGCGGCTGCGGCCTTCGGAGCAGGCACGGCAGGGCCCTGGCTCATACTGGATACAGCCAGGGATGCTCCGTGGGAAGGTTGAGGGCAAATTGGGCCCTGCAGGGGAGCAGTTGAGGGAGGCCTGTGGTGGGGCTCTTGCTAGGGGATGTCAGGGATGTCACTGGGCAAAAGCCAGTAATCCAGACTATTGTTTCTCTGGTACCTCCCAAAATGTTGAAAGGCATCTGCAGTTTTCTTTTCAAAACCATGCAACACACCGGTCAAGTGCATCTGGCCTGGGATGCATCATTGGCACAAGTGATTGTCTCTCTTGGCACTGAAATTCAAGTTGTTAAAAATTTACTGCTTGTAAATACTAATCTCAGGGTGCTTTGAAGGATTTGTTCCCATGTGGAAGGAGATTTTGTCATCCAAAAAAGAACCAGGCCTAGAAGAGCAGAAGCACTGATGTGGCAGTGTTGAGAAGTGTTATCTATTATTCTCGTTGCCACTTCGTCTTGGATTTGTGTCATGAGCTTGATAAACTGCACTCACGTTGATTTGAGGGAGAAGGGAATGAAGAAGGTTTTACTCCCATCAGTGGCTTCAAACATTAATGATTTTTCCCCTCCTTAGGGGCTGATGTGGCTTGGGCTTTTTGTTGTTACGGTTTCACACATGTCTGGAGTTTGTTTTTAGGTCTGTATTACAAATGCTACAATTGTAGAAGAACGGTGGTGGCTCACAGAGAAAGAAATCTCTGGAGTCCAACTGAGTGTATTTTTACTGTTTGTCATGAGTAAAATCAGACCTGCCAGGCTTGAAAACTTCTGAGTCTGCCTCAAGGCTATTTTAAAACAAAGGACATGAAATTCTAAACTCTGCAGAAATGTTTACAAGTCCCTAATTTTCTTTGGATTTCTCCTTCATAGGGTAGCCCCAGATACTCTGAGATGAAGACCGGGTGCCAGTATCTCCACAAGAAGCTGTCCCACATTCAGCGATGAGGATCTGAATTTTGCAAGCAGCAAGTGGAGTCCTGGCAGCAGTTGTCTGCTTCAGCACGGGAATCTATGAACTCCGGCTTTTTTATTTCAAAAAGAAGATTAGTTGTTTTAGGATTCTTCAAGTTAGCACTGAGGAGATGATTAGTTATGATTAGAACCTAAGCTTAGTTTGTCTAAGATTATAGAATTTAGCACTGAACTTCAACAATAAAGAAGCTGTGTTATTGTTAACTCCTCTTATTGTCGCTTCTATCATATTTGGAGTGGCTTTCTTCTGGTCAATTATTTCCTTCAAGACTTGGCTTTGGCCACTGAAATAATTTGATCCGTAGAGGGTGGAAGCCCAGTACCTCTACTATGAAGCTGTCCACATTTTAAGAAGCAATGTAAAAACGGAAACCCTTAGTGATGAGAATAAGCTTGTTTTCTGACCCATCTTGTTAATTTAAGCTCTTTGCCTTAAGTGGTGGAAGGCGTAGAAGTTTGGACAACCCCATCCCCCAATCACCTTGTTTTGGGGGCTTACAGAGGAATGCATATGGGCTGCTGTAAGCTGTCGGCTGAAGCAGCTCCCAGGACGGCTTGAAGATCATGGCTTCACTTTATCAATGAGACAAGGAATACGCAGATCTTTTGCAAATGTTTTGTAAAACACATAGAGGAGTGTTGGAAGCAAGGTACTTCAACAGGTTTTAAAGAGAAATTGGGTTAAAATGTCCCTATTCCCTGCCAGTTTTGTAGTTTGCTCTAAAATGACCGGTCACAACCAATCTTTCTAGAGACACACAGCTGTTGACTCCTGCACAGACCTATGGGGACTTTGAAGTCTAGTCATGCTGTTTATTTATTCAGCTGACAGGGTAGAGGTTGTGGCCAGCAATGGCATAACCTTCTTTTGGGGAAGGAGATGAAATTGACTGAGGGAGAACAATATTTGGGAACATTCAAAGGGGCTTTGAATGCCCCTTTCTTCCTTGGAGAATATTTTGCAATATACAATTTTAAATTCCTCAATTGTCTCCATGCCAACAATGTTGAAACCCTGTACCTAAGGAGATCTTGTGACATATTGTGATCGAACACCTGTAACATCATCTAAGCCTGCTTCCATCCTGGTGCCACTCACCATTTCAGTGAAGAAGAGAAAGGAGAAGACAGTGATAATCACAACAGGACCATTTACTCCACACTCCAGCTTAGAGTAGGATTGTAGAGTAGGAATGTAGGGTAGGACTGCAAATAAATAAAGTTTCTGAAACCTCAACACATTTGGAAGATTCCCCTCCATTCGACCCGGTGAGAAAGCTCAACATTTCCTTCTGAGTTGTCAGTAGTCTCTTAAAGGTGCAAAGCTACATTTATGTCTTCTTTGGTGTTCTTTGAAAGTGGGGTTGAAAGAAGCTCTTCTTCAGTCATCCACTCCAGACCACACTGCCTTTGGAATATGGCCCACTGTGGCCCACGGACCAGGTTTTCTCCAGCTGTGGTACTTCAAGTTGAGACAGAAAGAGCAATGGCATTTTCAGGCAGAACCAAAGGAGGAGTGGGGGCAGCCAAAACACTCTGTGTGTGGATTCAGGCCTTCAGCTGTGACTTGAGAGCATTTGGGTTCCTGCCACTTGGAGTTGTACCCCTGAGTGCAATCTCTGTGGCTGGAGGAGAGTCTTGCTCAAGTGAGAAAGCAGAAAGATCAGTGAGGGTGCTGTGAAAGGTCTCCCGTTTAACTTTTCTCTAAAAACTTCTTTTTCTCTTTCTCTGACTCTGCTGCACTTCTTCTGTATTTTCCGATTTCTTCCTGGATTTCTCAGTCTCCTTTGGGCTGAATTCTTTTGGGACCCTCCCTCATGGGGAGCCCTGCTTTTCTCAGTTCTCTGGTTTTGAAGAAAACTCTCGAGCTCGTTAGAATCTTGTTTCTCGTGTCTATTAGAAGGCTATCACAAAACTTGGCAGGTCTCTCCAGACTAGCTGCACAAGCTGAATTCTTTACAATCTGGTACATTTCTTCCTTCTGATGGTGCAACAAGGCCTTGTGGCTCACTTTGTGTCTGAAAGCACAAAATGGCCCCGAACAACGCCATTCTTTTATCTTTATGCCTATTCTTAGCCAATTAACAATAGACACGTATATTATTTTTCTTACTGACCCAATGACCCGTCTGCTGTATGCTGCACTGCGGCATTTCCTAACCAATCACTATTACCCAAAACCCTCTAGAAGAAGAACATGAAGAAGAAAGAAGAAGGACAAGAGACAATACCCTAATCTTCCATCTTGTCTTCTGCTCTCTAAACTAACCTTTTCACCCAGTGACTTAAGAAAACTCTCTAATCTACATACACTTTTAGCTTTTTCTATCTAACTTTAACAGTTGTTTTCATGTATCACCATGAAAACATGCTCATGAATTTCAAGTTATATGAAATTCAGCGTTTTTCTGGATCTTAGAACACTCTGTATCTCAGACTCCAACACATGCCCCTCTCTTTAAAAAAAAAAAAAAAAAAATCAACCCAAATCTTTTCAACCTTTTCAAGAAGGATTATTTTTCCTTCACTCATGTTTTATGCACTAATAACAAAATATCAATTGCTGCTCTGTTTTACAGAGCGCCATGTCTCCTGCTTTGAATATCAGTTAACTAACCACTCAAAGCTAGAGAAATGGATCTAGGTTGCTTACTTAACCAGTAGCTTAATTTGTCTAATTGCTTTAAAGTTTCTGCTGAAGCTACTTGAATTGAAAGCTGAGTTGTTATAAATCTCTACCTGAAATTTCATGAGTTAAGGTCTTCACAATCAGGTATGACTAAGATTGATACAGGGTTACACTAAGATGTTGCCTCTTTGTATAAAGCATGATTTGGAGTAACATTCATCATCTCGTCTTCATTCTGTTTCAACACAGAAAAATTAAATAATATACAAAAATCTATTTTCACTGAGATAAGGTACACTTTCTTTTGAGTTAACTAAAAGAAGCAATGCAGGTGGAATTGCTGTGATGCAATGCAAGTGATCAACAAAATGATACAGCTCAAGGGTGATACTTGATTCACCTTCATATTCAAGGACTTTATCTCTTGTGCAAGATTCTGAATCTTGATACAGTTCACACCATACTTTAAAAAATGAGGCTTTACCATATCAATTTTCCCACTCTTTCACGTGAAACCCCAAGTTCATTGCTCTTGCATGTGGGATCAAAGCTGTTCAGCTGTCAACTGTGGTCTTGATACACTTCACATCTGCATGCTCGCTCTTCTGCTCTTTGGGCTGTCTGCTTGTCTCTGCAGTTGAAAATTTCCATGTTCTTCGCTAGGAAGTTACTTCTGCTTTGAACCTGTGACTACACAAGGATACTCTTTCTTCCAAATTATTAGTTGAAATGGATTTTTGATCTGTCCTGCTTCTGAGCCTTTGGCCAGAACCAAAGAGTTTTCTCTCAACTTTGCTTGAGTACTATTAGAAGAATACTTGATAATTGATGGAATTGATTTTGTTAAGGACTCGTTTAAAAAGGACTGTTCAGGAATTATTTGCAATCAATAAAAGATCTTTACGCTTTTTCTAAATCCAAAATACATACATAGTGTTTCTGTTAGCGTTCAGGAACACACAGAGCTCTGGGTGTCAGGGGTACACATACCCAAATCTGACCCGACTTGGTTTTGAGTCGAACATGTTTTTATATTCTATTGTTAGGTAACTTACATATTAATTATTAAACCTGTATTGCTCTATTGTATGCATTGTTTTTACCCAAGCATGGATTTCTCGTGATCCCCTCTCAACCCCCTAACATTCTTTCTCATGTTCTTTAAACACTAATTATATCTAATCACATATAACAATTGTATCATTTATCATATATTGATTACACAGGTGCAAGTTTCACATGATCTTTAGCAAGCACAAGGCCTAACATTTCCCAGAGCCTACTTTTAACACTTTTCCCAGGGCTTGCCAAGCCTAACTTTCTTTCTAAGTCCCCAAATTTTCTATGATTTTGAAACCTTTTACTATCATTCCCCTCTTTGAAAGCATTTTCACTTCACTATAAGTGCAAATGTTTTCACTTGATGCAGCCCTTTGTTTCTGAGTTTATATTTGACGTTCTTCGGATCCTCAATTGATGTAAACGTTGTCCTGGATGTTGTCACGAACTGGAGAACCAGAAGATGGTGGGTGTGGATTTCATGTCAGTGCCTTTATTATTTTCTGGTTCCAGGATGTTTTCTTCTGTATTTCTCCCTTTAAGATGCTGTAAACTAGCCACATTGCTAAAAATACAATTAGTAAGATTATCACACTCTCAATGATAGATTTAATCCATTTTCATGGTGATACATGAAAACAACTGTTAAAGTTAGATAGAAAAAGCTAAAAGTGTATGTAGATTAGAGAGTTTTCTTAAGTCACTGGGTGAAAAGGTTAGTTTAGAGAGCAGAAGACAAGATGGAGGATTAGGGTATTGTCTCTTGTCCTTCTTCTTTCTTCTTCATGTTCTTCTTCTAGAGGGTTTTGGGTAATAGTGATTGGTTAGGAAATGCCGCAGTGCAGCATACAGCAGACGGGTCATTGGGTCAGTAAGAAAAATAATATACGTGTCTATTGTTAATTGGCTAAGAATAGGCATAAAGATAAAAGAATGGCGTTGTTCGGGGCCATTTTGTGCTTTCAGACACAAAGTGAGCCACAAGGCCTTGTTGCAGCATCAGAAGGAAGAAATGTACCAAATTGTAAAGAATTAAGCTTGTACAGCTAGTCTGGAGAGACCTGCCAAGTTTTGTGATAGCCTTCTAATAGACACGAGAAACAAGATTCTAACGAGCTCGAGAGTTTTCTTCAAAACCAGAGAACTGAGATAAGCAGGACTCCCCATGAGGGAGGATCCCAAAAGAATTCAGCCCAAAGGAGACTGAGAAATCCAGGAAGAAATCGAAAAATACAGAAGAAGTGCAGCAGAGTCAGAGAAAGAGAAAAAGAAGTTTTTAGAGAAAAGTTAAACGGGAGACCTTTCACAGCACCCTCACTGATCTTTCTGCTTTCTCACTTGAGCAAGACTCTCCTCCAGCCACAGAGATTGCACTCAGGGGTACAGCTCCAAGTGGCAGGAACCCAAATGCTCTCAAGTCACAGCTGAAGGCCTGAATCCACACACAGAGTGTTTTGGCTGCCCCCACTCCTCCTTTGGTTCTGCCTGAAAATACCATTGCTCTTTCTGTCTCAACTGGAAGTACCACAGCTGGAGAAAACCTGGTCCGTGGGCCACAGTGGGCCATATTCCAAAGGCAGTGTGGTCTGGAGTGGATGACTGAAGAAGAGCCTTCCCCACTTTCAAAGAACACCAAAGAAGACATAAATGTAGCTTTGCACCTTAAAGAGACTACTGACAGCTCAGAAGGAAATGTTGAGCTTTCTCACCGGGTCGAATGGAGGGGAATCTTCCAAATGTGTTGAGGTTTCAGAAACTTTATTTATTTGCAATCCTACCCTACATTCCTACTCTACAATCCTACTCTAAGCTGGTTGTGGAGTAAATGGTCCTGTTGTGATTATCACTGTCTTGTCTTCTCCTTTCTCTTCTTCACTGAAATGGTGAGTGGCACCAGGATGGAAGCAGGCTTAGATGATGTTACAGGTGTTCGATTATGGATGCTAAATCTGAACCAGAGTGCCTGTAGTTATTACAGGCCACATAGCTCTCAGGCCTGACTGAAGGCTAGCCTGAGAAATTCATGCGAAGGAATTAAAACAATTCTCAGAGATACTAAACAGCCTTGCAGGTGTTGTTTTGCAGCTTCTTGTTTCTCCTTGCAGGAGAGAGTCAGGGGGGCAGAGTGCCCCTGACCAATGATGGTGATGTAGCACTTTGTTAACCAATAAGAGTTTCCTTTCTGTACTTTTCCACGTATCTGTCTATAAGACAGAGCTGAAGCAATAAACTAGGGAATTCTCGTGTTGTGACTCCCGTGAGAGTCCATTGCCGTTCTTTATCGCCGTTCCCGATCGGAACGACATCTGGTGACCCCGACGTGATGTACACCGACCTCTGAGGTCCGGTAACCCGACATAAACTGCAGCCGACCCCCGAGGTCAGAAGGCAACCGACGTGATCTGCTAATCCCCTGAGGGTAAGCAGCGAGCGGGAAAAAGCCAGCCCTTCCCCCTAGAGGGGTAAGTGGAGTTCTCTCGGGCTTTCCTAGAGGAAGCTGGTTCTGGAAACCAACGGGATAGTGGAGCCTGCCGGTGAGTGGGTTTGGAACGGTCGTCTTGGCGAAGCAGAGCTCAAAATTCCCGGGTCCGAGCCGTTAGCGTGTGCATAATTGCATTCGCGGAGCTGCCAAGATAAAGTCCTCATAATGGGGAACTGCACTTCAGCTGATGAACAGCTTGCCTACCTTGCATGGCAGGATGCCCTGCCCCGCATGGGACTCAGTGTTTCTGAAGATGCCATGCGTGCTTTATTTCAGTGGGTTAAAGAGCAAGGTTTTGATATAACTATGGACAATGCCTTTGATCTCAAACTTTGGCTGTCGATAGAGAACCATTTACGGTCAAAATTCATTAACGGAGATATCAGCGTGTGTAGCCTGGCAGCCACCTGGGGAGTGCTTTTTAAAGCGCTGAAACAGAGCCTGTCTGAGGACAGTGAAACCGTGGATGAGCTGCATAGTGCTCTTTTAGCTCTGCCCAGACCCTCGGAGGGCTTTAGCGGCGAGCGGGAGCAATCTGTAGCCCAGAGATCTCCCTCTCCAGAGAGGTTTGAGCGGCCGCCATCCGCGGAGCTGGGCGCGCGGGCTTTGCCAACGGGAAAGCTGCAGGCAAGCAGAGACTGCCCGCCTCCGCCCGTGCCACCCGCAGAGCCTCCGCCGGCGCCAAAAGCGCCACCGCCGGCCACCGCAGAACCTGCTTTCTCCAGCCCCTCCGCGCTGTCCGAGCTTCTTCCTTCTGTGCCGCGAACAAAAGCGCAGACATCCCCGCTGCGGCCCGTCAGCGCGGCGGGGGAGGGGGAGAGAGTCGGCGCCCAACTCCCCCGCGCCCGGCGCGCGGGCCGCCGCCGCCGAGGAGTCCGAGCGCGGGTCCGGGGCACGGCGGGCCGCCGCCGCCGAGGGGCCCGCCCAAACAGACCCCCCATGTATCAACGCGGCGGGGCACGCGGCTTCCCCCGGCAGAGGAGCGGCGGGGGGAAGGAAACCAACAACCTCGCCTTCCCCCTGCGCCTGCCCGCCGCCGCCGGCCACGAGAACCCCGAAAAACCCGAGCTCAAGCCCAGATCTGGGGCCGGGGCCAAGCCCGTGGCAGGCATCGCCCCCCCCGCGCGTCCGAAGCACCGGCAAGAAAGCGCGGGGGGGCCCGGCGAACCTCGCTCGCCCCGCGCGTGTGCGGGAGGCGCTAGCCCCAGGCCCACCTCGCTGCCCCCGCGCTCCAGCGGGGAGGCACGGGAGGGAAAGAGAGCGCTTGTCGTGCTCCGCTCCCGATCTGAACTCTAGCAGCGGCCCCCCCGCACCCATAAAGGTGGCGGGGGGAGAGAAAGACAGCGGCAAGCCACTCTGCCAGGTCCTTCTGCACCAACCTAAAGAAATACCTCAACAAACCCTCCAGCAGCCTGAGCCAAACCAAAGTCCTGCAGTCCCTGCGGGACCCAAAACTAACTCATTTGTATCTTTTTAAATTTTGTGTTTACAGAACTGACAAACAGCCGTGAAGAGATGGTAACTTCAAATTCCCTAAACCTTCCTGAAATTCATGAACTACTGTTCAAACCCGACGAACAATAACAAGAACAACCATAAAAACTTTATAAATCCCTCAAAAATCCCTCAATTGTATTTGAAAAAAAAAAAAAAAAAAAAAAAAAAAAAGCGGGATAAGAAGAGGGGATCAATGCAGCATAAATTGCATATAAATTGCATTGTGCATTGTTTTTATCACTTTGGTATTCTTTCAAACTACTCTATTGACATGTTAGACTGTCAATTCGAACAGACTAACAATGTTGTATATAGTTTTGTATAGTGTGTGTACTAATTCACTGAATTAGAAATATTAGACTCAACCATCAAATCCTTGCAAGGAGAACAAATCCTAAATACCAAAACATAAACCAAAATTCTAAATTAATTCTAAATCAGCATCCATTCCAATTTCTAGTAAAAGAAACCTCTTGTGCTGTGTTTGTTCCTTTTCCTGCAGGGCCCAACAGGAAATTACAAACACGGTACATTTTTATTTTTTTTTCCTAAGCAAAAAAGGTGAATTATGGATGCTAAATCTGAACCAGAGTGCCTGTAGTTATTACAGGCCACATAGCTCTCAGGCCTGACTGAAGGCTAGCCTGAGAAATTCATGAGAAGGAATTAAAACAATTCTCAGAGATACTAAACAGCCTTGCAGGTGTTGTTTTGCAGCCTGTTATTTCTCCTTGCAGGAGAGAGTCAGGGGGACAAAGTGCCCCTGACCAATGATGGTAATGTAGTACTTTGTTAACCAATAAGAGTTTCCTTTCTGTACTTTTCCACGTATCTGTCTATAAGACAGAGCTGAAGCAATAAACTAGGAATTCTCGTGTTGTGACTCCCTTGAGAGTCCATTGTCGTTCTTTAAAGCCGTTCCCAATCAGAACGACAGACAGAAGCTGCGACAATGCTAGAAGGCATGACTGCATAGAGCGAAACTGCAGAACAAAATTAATGGTTCATGATAGAGCTCGGACAGGGGCAGGTGGAGATGGTACCAAAAAAAATTGACAACTGAAGACTATTAGGAATTAAAGAAATAGTTTTTCTTTTGTCATAGTCTTCCTTGCAGGCAGGCAACCGGGGAGGTGCACGGCTCGGCTCCCCGGCGGGGAAAGGCTTCAGCCGCGGAAACTCCTCCACCTGCCCTGCCCCGTCCGCCCGGCCGCCGCAAGGGACACGGCGATGCCAGCGGCGGCCCGACCTTGCTCTGCCCGGCACCGTGGGCCGTGAGCTTTGATGGCAACGCGGCTGTGTCAGTGCCCCTCGTGCAGACAGCCGCTGCTGCACCCTGGTCATGGGTAGAGTGAAGGGAACTGGGAGCCACAGGTGAGAATATCCAGTGCCAGTGAAAATGAGAAGTTGGATTTTTTCACGTTTAACACCCCAAACTGCCAGGTTACATAGTTTCCTGTTACTTCTTGTCAAATAGCAGCGGTCTCTGCTTATGGTGACTGGGAAGATAAATGCTCTGGTGTTTGTGAAGGGTTCTTGGTGTAAGAACGAATACTGTGTCTGTAGGGGTTGTATTCTAGGAGTTTTTAATGTGTTGGAGCATCCTACCGAGTACTGTGCATGTCATGTGAAGACACTGAATATTTTAAAAAAAAACCAAAACCACAAACCATCAACCAAACAACTCCAAAAGTAATCAGAATGGATACACAAATGAGCCTAACTCCCGTAGGTCAGCTCTGCCATTTCTGATTATTAAAACAGAAATATTAATTGAATCATGTGCACTCTATGCAAATGACAGTAATGTATGAGGGATGAACACTCTCACAAGCAAAATACTGAAAGATTTCTAAATTACTGCTGAATGCTACTTTTATAGATTTTTGTCAGTTGTATTTTACCCTTATTTTATGATTAACTTACTGTATCTACTGTAAGATATGTTTACCTTCAGAATAAAGTAGTTCAATGGCAGTAGGGTTTTTTGTGCTTCAGTATTGTTTTGCACTTCAAAATACACTTGTGCCAATAAATATTTTACTGATTTCTCCTATTTATGTTTCTAAGCTCCAGCAGATAAGTCATATCCTGTACTAAATTATTATTTCAGCCAATGAAACCAAGTTTTGTTACATCTGACTAAGTCCCCAAGTTTCTGACGAAAACTTAAAGTAATATCACATCTAATGTAGCAAAAAGTATTTCCATTTTACATTTATACAAATAACTATGCATCTACAACTGAGGAAAATAAAAAGGCTTTTTGTGCCTCTGCATAACAAACACACCACAATTCAGTTATGACAAAACACTGCTGGAAATTCTTGTCATGATCTTAATCAATTCTACTGACATAATGTAAATTATAGTCAACAGTTTTGACTAGAAACACAAAACACAACCTCCCAGTCAAAGTCACAGGAATGAGAATGAGGTTTATTAACTCCCAGAAAAACATAAAGCCTTGGGTCCTGCTGATGGCCCATCAAGAAAGACTCCTCTTGTGCAAACAGCAGCTGCTGCATTGAAGAATAGTCTCCAACTATTTGGAATGAACCAACACCCAAGCAAATCCATACTGTTTGTTTCAAAAATAGTCACTAAGTTCGTTTTAGCATAAAAGAAACCAAGCTCTTAAGGCCACATTTCAGGGAGCTAATACTGTGCTTTGAACTTCTGTAGTCTGACATGGGGCAACTCAGCTCCACTCCCCTCAGAGAAAAGAGGGAAAAGGCTTTGGGGTGTCTGAAACTGTGTTTTTAGCCTGAGCTGCAAAACAAAATCCAACAGGAATTAAGAATTCATGGTAGTTTCCCATTCTCTGTTCTGACGGTGATGTGCATTTCTTTGACTTCTAATTTCTAGTAAAACATGCAGCACAGAAAAGTGAAACAAGACTCAATCTGCTTGTGGAAGACTGGAAGGCAGGAGCAGGAGGCCTTTCCTGGGATGCCCCATTGGCAGGGTGGGTACCGTGCAAGTACCTGAGTAACTCAGAACACCTCCCTGCAGGGTCAGCAAAGCAGCACCTCTGCTGTAAAAGTGACTTGTGAACTTCAGAAAATTGTCCCAGAAGGACATAAAGAATTTATTAACCTGCTTCTTGCACAAAGGAGTTTGTTCTCAGCTGGTTTATCTGGAACTCTCATGCTGGCAAGTTCAAGCCCTGAGCCCTCTGCACATTGTTTGGTCTCACAGTTAAATTCTGTCACTTCTTGTGCCACGAAAATTGTCTTCTAGTTTAGAAGGCATGCCTCAAATTCATGTTCTTAATTTTCAGCTATGAGGCTCAGTGAAATTATTGACCTCTCCTGGAGTTTTGAAATGTCAAATTAAATACTACTGGACAAACAGGAAAATAACTCTGAGACAAACTGATAAATCATTTCCCCATATAAAAACATTTACTAACTGGATACAGCTTCTTTCTTGCTTGCTTTCTTGCTTGCTTTCTTGCTTTCCCCTCTTCCTTTTTCCATTGCCTGTTCCATTTCTTGCTGTGACATTTTCCAAGGCAAGAATGAGTATGAATGGAAAGAACAGAGTGTTGTCCTGGATTTATACAGTATAAAGATATAAAAGAGAAGAGCAAGCCCACTGCACTGGAACATTCACAGCTAAAGATACAGAAACCAGGTGTATATGCAGGCACTCGGTGGAGTAAATACACAGTGACACTCAAATCCTGACACCCAAACCCCACGGCAGTGAAGCCAGAGGAGAGATTTGCCCACCTGCCACTGTGTGACTACCCTGGCATCTCCAGGGCTTTCAGCAGCTGGGAACAAAATGTGGTTTTGCCTGTGCCATTTTTCTGCTGTGCTCTGCCAGGAGGCCTAAAGGCCTTGCCTTTGGAATGGCATGGAACCCACAAGCAGTTTTTACTCACTCTAATTTCCAAAGGTGCTCTAGAAGTATCCAGCTGATTACTGGAGTGTGGAGGCCCAGGGGTCTGCCACCAGGGTGGTCCTACCTCAGCCCTGGAGGGGCAGAGACAAAAGGGGAGAGATGCCCCTCTAGAATACAGTAAGAAAAGGCCTCCCTTCCATGGGTCCTTTGCAACCACATGCTGGTGCCTTTTGGGTTCTGGTGTTCTGATAGTGTGTGGGGATTGATGTCACCCTTGTTCAGCCCATTTACCATTAATGTATGTACCCTTCCTAGAATGTTCTTCCTTCCCTTAATCCCCACTGGCTCTGTTTTGCTGCATTGTTCCACCCGTTATCGCCTTGGTTCTCTTGGTCTTTCGGCACTTCCCTGCACCCCTTTCCCTTGTCCCTGTTGGACCTTGACCTTCAGATCTGTCCCTTTTGCCCCTCATTTAACCCTGTGCCCTTAGCCCATTCCTTGGTTCTCGTCCCTATTTGAGGCTGTGCTCTTCAATAAACCAGTTGTCAGATTGCTAAATGAGAACTCATCCCTTTGTCTTAAATCGTCAGCATTTTCTACAGTGTGCTCTGAGCTCAGAGATGCAGGTCACTCTCTGGGATCTTGTTGCGCCATGTACCGTAACACTGGAGAGCAAAGCACTGCTGTGATGCTGTTTCTCAGCTCACTGCACTGTGCCTTTGTTCTGGGTAACTGATACCCACTGTGCTGAGGGTTACCATTTTCTTTGGTTTCATCTCTCAGGAGTTTTAGGTATTTCTCACCTAGAACCAAACTTGTTAAGATAATAAGGCATAAATCACCTGGAAGAGAGCTGGGAGAAGAAAATTCAAAGCAAAGCCCTTCGATTACCAAAAAGGAAAACCCAAACAACTCCCACTGATTAAACTCAACAAAAAATACTTATTTGGTTCATTCCAAAGGGAGGAATATGGTTTTAAAAATAGTTCAACCAAATGCCACCTCAAAGTGAATTTGATTCAAAGCTCACTAAAGCCAAACTGGGCCTTTCATCAGATATACCAAATTTTTACCTGTTTTCATTCAGTATGAGGTCTCTTGTCATCTGCAAGGTTTTATATTTAACTGTGCCCACAGCCCTGGTATAAAGTACCTATCCCAGATACCTAACAACCAGGACACACAATCACTGTCAGAGTGGCCCTTTGATGTGCTGTGCTATTGTTGCTTGCTCTTGTGAACAGCCAGCCGCCTTTGTTTCTCACAGGTATTTTGCTTTCATCCAGGAGAAGTGAATGAACCACTGCAGCTGAGCTGTGAATTACAGCCCCAGAATGAAGAAGGGTTCTACACAACAAGAGCACCTGACCTAATCTTCCTTTGTCTCTGTGCTGAGGGAAAGTCAAGGTAAATTCATGTTGAATGTGTAAATTCACTCAGTGGCTGATAAGACCTTTTTTAATGGAGCCAGTACAATGAGTGATGATCCCCACCAACATAGCAATCATTGTGTACAATGTGTGTCATGAAAATGTGTATTTCTGACCCATCTGTGTGACACCAGTGGCTGCGATTCTGTTTGCCTATCCCTGCTCTCAGAGGTGACCTTTAACAAGCAGCAGAGGTTTTGTTTTTAAGAGCCTCTGGTGGAAGCAAAAGAAGTGGGAATGGTGGAGGTCTAGACAGTGAGACAGCAACCAAAAGGACTTCATAAATTTGAAGAATCTAGGCAGAATTTGTGGAGGAACTGTTTGCAGTAACTTTCCCTGCAAACCACTTCTGCTTTTGAAGGGTCTGCTCAAAACCACAGTTTTGGAAGAGACAGGTCATAGATCAGACCTTAGTAAGGACAAGGAAATGAGGCCTTCCCCTCCTCATTAGCTTGAATTTGAAACATTCACTTTGTCCAACATTTCTGCTGCCCTAAGGCACTGTAACCACTGTTCAGGAGAGTAAGCAGGAAAGCTGTGCATGTTGATGTGAGAGCTTTTCTTTGGAAATGGCTAAGAAGATTGGGCTGGAATCCTCCACTCCTCTCCCAGGTGGTGCATGGTGATTAGTTCAAAGTTCATACTAAACAGGGTCTGAATGTACATAGGCTGATTTTTTAAGAAAACTTGTCATTTTAGAAAGAGTTATTCTCTGTCCACATGGAGACACAAGATGCCCAGTGCAAGCAGCACAGAATGCAAGTCTGCACACTGTTCCTCAGCCCATGGCAAGTGTCCTGGGTGTTTTTTGTGTGGCAAGGCAGGAGCAGCTCACAGCAGTTTTGGGTTGCTGTTCAGTCGGAGGCTGGAGTACATCCCCACGTGCCGCACCAGGTTGGGCTCCACCACAAAGGCGTTCTCGCCCTTGCCCCGCAGCAGCGAGTAGAGGGCAGTGTCCTTGGCGAAGCCCTGGCGGCAGCGCAGCCCCTGCAGGTATTCTGAGGCCCGGCGGGCAGAGGCAGCAGGAAGAGCATGGCGGGCGTGCAGCACTCACTGGCTGGCACCACGTTGTAGAGTGCGGGGTGCAGACGGCGCAGCTCCAGCCCATAGTGCCGCCCCACCAGCTCTGACAGGGCCATGCTGTACAGGCCGAAGAACACCACCAGGCACCAGCTGGGGCCCGCTCGCTCTGCGGCCCAGCAGTATGCAAAGGTCAGCACCGGCCCCAGAAACATGCCCAGGCCCAGCCACTCCAGAATCCTCATGGGCTCAGGGTTGAAGTAGTGCTGGAGCCTCTCAGGATGGTACGGCTTGAAGTAGAGAGCGTCTCTGAGGTAGGGCTTGGAGAATCAGGCCGAGGAAAGGTGCTGCAAGACAGAAAATATCTCCTTCTCTGGCACAGCATCACCTTCCATGAGGAGGATGTACTCTGGGTTGTACACCAAGAGTGACTATTCAAGGCGGAAGAGGTAGTCCTGCTTCTCCTTCTCAAACTGGTTGAGGCTGGGGTCAGGATTCTCTCCAGTTCTGTCAGGACTGACCATAGGAAAGAGGCTGCTCAGCAGCCTGACATCCTGATGGATGCTGGGGTCTGACTCCACATTACAGAGGAGCATGCGGTGGCTCTGGCAACGCACCCCACATTTCTGGAGGAGGCGGTGGAAGTGGGAGGCCACTTGCAAGACGTAGTGGAAATCATTCCGCCTCTGCACGGTGGTAATGGTGACCAGCAGCAAGGGCTGGAAGGCTTCACTGCCAGACACCTCAGAGGCATTTGGCATCTGCATCTTCTCAAAATAATGGAGGGCATCCTGGCCCTCCTGCTGGTTCTGCTCCAGGAACTCCTGGCTCATGGGGTTCAGGTGCCAGCGCCGCAGGTAGAAGTAAGAGTGGAGGAGCCGGTGCCATATCAAAGGTGCCACCACAGCAAAAGTCACCAGAGTCAGGGTGAGGAGATGGATGAAAGGGCTGGACCAATGGCACCACTTCCCACAGAGCTGCCATGCTCGGTTCAACATAACTGCTGCAGAAGGAGGGCACTCCTGCACTGCTCATGGCCTCAATCCTTCACTTCAATGCCTCCCTCTCTCTGGACTGCAGGATACCACTGGGGCCATTGCTGCCAAACCTGCACAGGTTTTGCAAGCCTAGAAAGGAAGAAAAAAGGATGGTTACTGAAATAGGAACTGACAGAGAAAACTGAAATCAAGGGACTAGTCTCTGAGTAAGCTAACATACAAGGCCTCTGTGCAATCCCTTGAGGTGGAGGTATCACAGAATAGTCCTGAGAGGTTGAAGACAGATGAGCCAAACTTAGCTTCCAGTGCAAAGGACCCCTGAGGCCTTTTTAGCACACAGGAGCTCCGATCTAACCCAGCTCAAAAGGACTTTGTGTGTTTGTTACTGTGCTTCAAACATACAACAACAGGCAAGGTGGATGTAGGATGTGTGGAAATCCCGTTCTGTTAAAGGTACAGAACTTAGGTACCCCTGTATGGTGACACTGACATAGTAATGTTTAGATCACAGCCACGAAGCAAAGCCAGATCTCTTGTATCCTAGTCTAGCATGTACTGGAGAGACAAACTTTTACCTTTTTGGAGGCACATACTTCCCTCCTACTGCTCACACACTTCCAAATGTGTGTTTTTTCACTCTCCTCCCCACAGTGTGAAGCCATTTAACAAAGACACCAATTTATTCACTGAGGGCTTGTGTATGCTAAGGGTAATGTGTGTGTCTATCTGTTTCTCCTCCTCACTAGACCCTGTGAAACACATGGGCAACGCATTATGGACATGTTGTAATTGAGCCATTGACTCATGTTTCGTATTTAAAAGTATGCAATTTATAATACACGCCTTCAATTTTAAACAGACATATTCACATATATTTTTTTTTGTATACACATTCACTTTAAGCAAACATCCACCTTCACAAAAGTTAGATTTTGCCCTAACTGCTTCTCTTGCTGCCCTGAACACCTCACAGCCTAACAGGGCAGTTAGGCTGGTCAAATGAATTCTCTTATGCCAATAGTCTCACTTTTAATCTGTAATTTCATTCTCCCTTTAATTTCCTATTCCCTCTCCCTAAGAACTGAGTTACTCATGTTCCCCTCACTGAGGTGACTGAATGTGCACTGGGTGTTCAGTGCAGAGTTTCTGCCTATTTTTAACCTTCTAGCTTCAGCAAGTTCTGATCATCAAATGGTGGTTCCAGACCAAAATGATATTGTTTTGTCCTTTTCTGCACCATCACCTGAAGCAGCCTTCAGTGAAATACCCTCTGAGTGTGGAGGCTCCAGAGCCAAGGGCAGTAATGGTGTGGAAGAAGGCCTCTAATGTATGAAGTCAAAGCATAGAGAGAAGATTTTCCCCCATATAAGAACACAAGGAAAAAATCTTTTCTGATAGTTCTTTGTATCACCAGGTCACTGTACCACAGTTATACCCAGTTGGCCTGCAGGCTGTCCCTCCCCTTTTTTACCTTCTATGTCCTTCCCCTAGAAAGTTCTCCTTTCCCTGTTCCCCCGTTGGCCCCAGTTTCCTGCAATCCTCCACCCCTGTAATCCCATTGGTTCTCCCTGACCCTGCCCATGCACCACTTTACCCTGTTCCTATTGGACCCTGACCCTTGGATCCACCCCCTCAAACCCATATATATCCCTGGACCCTCCATTGTTCCATGTCATTGTTCCTGGACCCCCGTCGGTGTGTGGCTGCAGTGAACCTGCCCCCCTGGAACTCAACACAAAGATCCTTCCTGGCTCTCTGCTGTGGTGTGTTTGTGAGTGATGGTGTGTGTGAGTGTGTGATTGCGGCCTGCCCAGACACCTTCCCACCTGGAGGCCCTTTGGGGAAGGTAGAGTCACCTTACCATCACCACCCAACGTTACAGCTGGGTGAATGGAAGAAATCATGGCTCTTCTCCAACGTCTCAGAAAAATGGGTCTTGCACAATAAATTAATTGGAGGACATGGAGCAAGGTGTGGGAACAACAGTTTCCCAATAAAAAAATTTCTCAATTTCCACAATAAAAAAATCCCTTATTTGACCAACAGTGGTCAAATAAGAGATTTTCAGGCTTCAGGCACTAGCCTGTGTGAAAGTCAAGTACACAACTTCCTCCCTCTGGCACGGGAAATCATGAGGAGTCCAAGCAATCCTTGGAAGGTGAAAAACCATTAGTAGGTGGTGTTTTTCTAACTTGTTATTTACTTGCAAATAATGGTCAAGGGATGTTGTTCTAAATGACCAATCATATTAATTGTACCAAAGTGCTGTGTAAAAGGAGTGTGTTTCTAATAAACCTTTGCTATATGCCTTCTGCTGAAGGCTCAGAGTCTCGCATCATTATTTTGCCATCCCAAATTGGGATAGCAAAGTCTGGCTCTGGGGATACTTCAGAACTGCCTTCTTTTACAGAGGTCACAGATTTGCTGTTTTTACCATTAGGAGAACCTTTTGCACTTCCCATATGAGAATGTGACAACCATCTATGAAAGGCCTTAACAAGATTAATGCAAAATATATAAGAATTACTGCAAATATTTGTTAGAGAACAGGCAGCTCATGCTGTGAGATCTCAAACCATCCTTAGACAGACTGTGGCATCAGTGCTCTCTTAAGGCTCAAGACAAGATTTAGTGTAATTAAATTGAGAACAGATTTAAATGCTGATGCACGAGAATCTGAAGTTTCTCCCTATATAGCTTTGTTTTCCTGTCTAGTTACATAATACTGTTGCACAAATGCTGCATTGAATTGCGTGAGTGAACCTTGTAAAGGTCTTAAGGATGATGGATGCATTTCAGCTGCTAGATCCAAATCCTGAGGATTCAGGATGTGAAGACCTGAAATCTACCAGCACAAAGATCTAAATTTGAATGCATTTATTCATCCAAAATCCTGGGCCTTCCAGCTATCCTGTCACAAGCATTAAGAGAACACAAACATGCAGAACCATATTGTACAGCTCACACTATTGAGCCTTGTCTTTATTCAAGCATCACTGTGGGCACTGTCTCTGAGCCAGCCTCCAAACTTTAAAGTGAGGACCAGAGTGGGAAAAGGAAAACTGCAAGGTAGTTCAGTTCTATAAATAAAGTTTACTTTCCATCTTCCAGCTATGCTGAAGCTCTGAGCTACAAAACCTATGAGCTGGCAATGAGATCTTGGGATATATATACTGAAGCACAAGTAGTAACTCTTTGAGCATTTCCTCATTGATAATTCTTGGAGCAACCTGGTCTAGTGAGTAGTATCAGGCAGCGGGGCTGGGACTAGCTGTTTTTTAAGGTCCCTTGCAATTCAAACCATCCTATGATTCTATGATGATAATGCTCACCCCAGGAAAAGACCTCCTTCCCTGACACCATCTTCTACTGAAGAGGGAAAAGTGGTTGTCCTGTCCTCCCCAGTGGCCAGCAGAAGATGAGATGAATCAAGCAAGTTCTACTTGACATCTTGCTCTTCTGCAACCCGTGTTGTTCAAGGCTCATGTCCCAGGTCCCTGCAGGTGGACTCACACTGAGTCCAAAGCCTGAGAGTGCTGGGAAAGTGGTGTGGGGACTCCACCTGCTGGTGTCCCAGCTCCCAGCTCGGGGCACAGATGATGAAGTGGTACAGGTGAGCACCACCCTCTCTGGAGGTACCTCCTGGCTCCAGCTTCCCCTGGAAAAGCATGCAGGGCTGGAAGCTACCCATGCAGGTCACTGTGTCATAATTCCAAGTGTTATCATTTAACCTTGGCTTCACTTCACCAGTAACAGAATGCAAGATCTTAGAGCTCTTATTCTGGCTCTGCAACTCAGAGAGCCCCAACAAAACAGCAATCACACACAGAGACTACTGCTACTCTTCACATCTTCCTTTGCTCCCTGAGCTGTTCACACTCACGCTGACAGTCACTCTGTCACACTGTCTGCTGAGAAAAAGGCTGTTTTCACTGGGCAGTGAAATAACCACAGAGGCTAAAAATGGTCAGGAGTGTAGTAAAGCTCAAATACTGCAATTAATGTGAAAAACAAGCTGAAGAATTTAGAAGAGAAGGAAGAGACTGACCTCCTTCCCTCCTTTTGTCTGTAACACTGGGAACCTGAGAGCTCAAAATATGGATTTAAAAATTCTTACTTCTGCAGAGTTGAAGCTTGCTCTGCAGGATTTGAATCCAGAGTTTCTGCTAAGGCTGTTTTCTAGCCATTAGGATGGTTCAGATTTCAGAGGAGACACTGTTTTTTTCATTTTTTCCCTTTTTAGGGGGAAAAATACCTTGTTTGTTTTTCAAGCAAGTGGCATTACAGACAGAAAAAAAAAAGTCTGAAGAGAAAAGCAAGAATCAGATTTGGATTTTATAACGCCTTAAAAAAAACCACTTTATTAAACCTGAAAAATAACTACTTTGCAGCCATATAAAGACTTGCAGTGGAGGCCAGGTTTACATGTTCTTTGTAGAACTGAGCCATTGCTTAAAGACAACTAGAAGGTGATGTAAAACTGTAGATTTGGCTTGTTTCTTTTCTTAGGTTTTCATGATGAAGATTCCTTCCACAAACACTTAATTCCAAACGTGTATCATATCTTCATTAGTCCCCTAATTACTTGGCTGAATTACACTGTTCAGGAAAAATCATCTCTTTGCACACTGAGGAGAGTAGAAAAATAAGTAATGTACTCTTTGGGGTGCAGAGCACTGTCTGCTGTGCTTGTGCTTTAAAAGAAAAAGCCGATTTTCTGTCTGCTTTCAACTCCTCTCCACAGAGAGGTGCTCCTGTAAAAAAGCTTCCTATATGTTTCAAAGCTGCAAATTTTAAGTTCCTGGACAGCTGATATAAGAGAGGAGCATCTGCCTTCTACTTCCTGCACCATGAGACAAGGACACAACTATTCCTGTACAATTACAATATTAAATTACTCCTTTTGGCTTATCTACACTTCTTCTCAGTGTCACTGGGAAAAGCCAGTTCTTTCCTAACATAAAAACAGCTGGATGAAGTCATGTGGTCAGAGCCATAGAGTCATTTCTCTACAAAGGGATGAAAGAAGGAGACAAAGGCAGGCTCTTGGAAAATGTTATGGAAATGTCAGGGGCTGTCACAGTCCCACCTGGCCCATAGCAGTGGTGGGAGAAATGGTGCTCACACGAGTGGTACCTTTCACTTGTGTGTTGACCCTATAGCAGCACCCAACCTGAAACTTTTGTGTGAAAACTTTTCTGTGCCCCAGCCCAGCACCATGCAGGTGAGCTGCCAGCTCAGGACCAGTTCCTCTGCTAATGAACCCTCTCTGGCACAGACAGGGCCTTTGTGGTGCTGTGACAAACATCCTGCTTGAATCTGAGAAAGCCAATGGAGACTTCCCATGGAGCCATAAGGATCTCCTGTAACATACAAGCATGCTGACAGGGATTGTACAGATATTTTCAAATTCTGAAACAGGAGGTCCCTGCCATGCCTTGATCCCTGTTACTGGGCCAGATGTCCAGCTTTTCTCATCTGCAACTCCTCTTGTCTCCTGATAGCTTTTAATAGGTCAGGTGCCAGATATTTCTGCAATGTGGCAAGTCCCCGTTGACAACAGCAGTGTCCAGTAGAAGCCAAGCATCCACAGATCTGATCATTGCACTTCCATGTCAAACCGGGAGTTGGGCTTCCTAGAAAATACACTCCAGGAAGAGCTGTGCTGCTAAAAATACTCAGAGGAACCTTAATGGTAAGAGACCAGTAGTTGTCCTTTGATCACATTTTACTGGCAAGTACCAAATACATCTCTCACCTCCTCAACCACTGCTGAAAGCAACTGTTCTTACATTGTCTGTAGATTATGAGTGTAATAATCTATCATCTTATCAAATCTTATCAGATAAACCAGGCAAAGATTAGATCTGCTGCATTTAATCTCTCAGCTCCCTTAGAATTTTTGTTTCTTATGGTCTGTGTACTGAAGGTGTAGCACTGTCACAGTTTACAGATTAATGAAAGCTTGAAGTGTAAGAGTAGTGGCTAGAGAGGGGCAGAAGATTTTGGCCTTTTGCAAAAGTTATGTGGTACACGAGATAGAAACTGAAGACACTGCTGTCTGTTTTGATGTCATTTTGATGCCATTCCTCAGAGCCTGTCAGTGAACATACAGACCTCTCCTGTCCAAGGAAATGGAATTTAAGCACTATTGGAACAGTAAAAATGCACAAATATGCAGGGTGTTACCATTTCTAGTTACGTAATACCAGAAACTGCAGAATTAAAACTTGAATGTAAATTTTCTCATAGGCTGGCTTGCTATTCTCATTGGACTGGAGTTAACTTTTACAGGTTGTTCATAAATCCCTAGAAATTCCTGATGCACAGTTTGAAAGCTACTGAACTAAGAAAGGAGGAACACAGATGTAGCAGCTGAATGACACTTTCCCCATTTGTTTGAACTAAGAGGATAGGACTATGCCACCAGTGAAAGAGGCTGTGAACTCAATATATAGTTATTACCATTATGTCCCCAACTTCTGTATTGTTTCTTATGTATATTAATTTTACTCTGTCACATAAACCTGAATGGAGGTCATTTCACCTGGCTGCCTCCCTGCAGGGCAATCCCATGGGAAAGCAATGCTCCCTCTGTTGCTGCCAAGCAGTCAGGTAGATCAGATAAAGTGGGAGTGGAGAGTAGCCTGAGAAGAGCTCTATAAGGTAACACAGACACTTAAGGCAGTGACTTTGGAGGAGCTAGTTGTGATTTTGGTAGGTGTGACAAGTGGGTGAGATGCCCCAAGAGAACCAGGGCTTGTGATCACAAGGTTGCTCCTATCTGTCTATAGAGCAACTCATCCACTCAGTCATCCTGGTGGGGTGGCCTGTAGCAAATTTCACAATAAAGTCACCTGTCCCTGTCCTCCCTTAATCCTGATTCACCATCTCTTGGACAGCTTCTCATCCATCCCTGGGCAGAGCTCCATTCACTCCAACTGGTCACTGACATAGAGAGTGACCCCTCCTCATCTCCTCCACTTGCTGAAGATTCTGTATCCTTCCATTCCACCACTCCAGTCCCAGAAGCCACCCCAGCACCTTGCCATGATGCCAAGGAGCTGGCAGTCCTGCAGGTGTGCCAGTGAGTCCAGCTGCCTGTGTTCATTCCCCATGCCTTTGCACAGAGGCAGGTAAGTTGGACTCTGATAAAGGCAAAGAAGTGGCTGGAGTGGCTGGAATTCCTTTGTGCTGCCATTCAGGTGCCCTCCTGCTGATCTGCAATTCCTCCCCATGTTCTGGGCATCTCTTACTAGACCTGGCTTTAAACTGAGAGGCTTGAAGTTTCCCTCCCACAGCAGCTTTAAATTAAGGCCCTCACCAACTTGGCAAGCCCATCACTGAAATTCCCCCTGTGTCAGAAGGACCCCAACAGTCCCAAGAGGTTTCTCCAAGTACATCCCATGGTCCAAGCTGGACCCCTGGCCTGTGGCACCACCCCTGTGACCATTTGTTCATTTGCCAACCACATGTCAAACCCCCTTCCCTTTGACTTTTGGAGAAAAAGCTACCTGTGAAGATGATGAAGGGATTGGAGCATCTCTCCTATGAGGAAAGGCTGAGGGGGCTGGGGCTGCACAGCTTTGATAAGAGATGGCTGCGAGGGGACCTGATCCATGTCTGTCAGTGTCTGCGGGAAGGGGGATGGACACTTGTGGGGCCCAGCAGTGGGACAAGATGAACAGGCAAGAACTGATGTCTGGGAAGCTCCACCTGAATATGAGGAAGAATTTCCCTGTGCAGTGACTGAGCACTGAAGAGACTGCCCAGAGAGGCTGTGGAGTCTCCATCACTGGAGATATTCCAGGACCTGGAAACAATCCTGTGCAATGGGCCTTGGAATGACCCTGCTGGAGCAGGAAGCAGGACCAGATGACCCACTGTGGTCCCTTCCAAGCTTGCCCCATTCTATGACTGTGCCAGGCCTGTCTTCCCAGGAATTCAGGTGTCTAGGCCATGTTTTACAGGAGCTAAAGGTACCAGCCTGAGCCAGGATTAGACAAAACTGGAGCTGCTACAGCTGTACCCCTGCTACAGCTGCACCCCTGCACCTACACCAAAGACCTGTTAGCTACCTCAGTGTCTTGATTTGGAAGATAGGTGTCTGCTAGGGAGGGCAGGAGCCTCCCTTGGAATGAAAATATAGACCCCCTCCCTCCAAATGACAATAATTTTTAAATCAAGAGGCTCTCAGGCAGAGATCTGGGGGTAGGAATAACAATTATTTACTAGTATGTATTACAAGGCAAACAAATGACAATAACTACAGCATTAACAACAAAACAGAACCAGGGACCCCATGACAGCCTTCTCAGCTGAGACAGGAAAGGCTTTGCTTCACAAACCCCCTTGGGCAGTCAGTCCCGGTGCTCCTGCAGGGCTCTGAGGAACACCCAGCTGCAAGAGCAGGAACGAGCAGAGATGCCGGGCTGGTGGCTGAGGTGTATCAGCAGCTCTGCAGTGGTGCCTGGCACTGCTGCACATCCCAGCAGGACAGGGGGTGTGAGGCCACCAACAGAGAAGGAAGAAGAGAAAGCAGCAGCTCCATCTGGGTGATAGCAAATTCCCTTCTCCCAGACACAACAGCACCCAGTGAGAGTTCTGTTCTGCAGCTGAAGAAACCAGCCCCCAGCTGCCCCCATCCTCCTTTTTCCCTGTCCCTCTTCCCCCTTGGGCACAGCTGAACTCTGTGTTTCTCAAGCACCCACGAAGTACCAGCAATCAGGTTTCCCCACCACTGATGGGCAAAAATTCCATAGGTCAGGCAGAACAAAAGGAAGGACACCTAACCCCCAACATTATCCACCCCAAATTTTTTCCTGTACCAAATTTTACATGAAATTTTAAACCTTTAAATTATATACAAACACCCACTACCTTAATCATATACATATGTACATGCAGATACAGACACAAGCACAGTGTCATGGGTAGTTCACCCTAAAACCAGGTCCCCTTGAGGTATGCACTGGGTCTCTCCATCTTTTTGCATCACCCACCAAGTGCAACCCCGTCCCTGAGCAAAGATGACCCCATGGATGGGATTGTCTTTGCTGGAGGCAGAATTAACCCAAACAGTTTTTCCCAGCATACCCCTCATATGTACCACTGGAACCTTACCTCTGTCTGTTGTTCTAAAGGCTCAGATTGGGCAGGGTCTGCTCGGTTAGTGGAACCTCGGGTGTTCACTAACCATGTGGCTTTTGCTAAATTAATCTCCCAGTTCTTGGAAGTCCCCCCACCCAGTGCCTTCAAGATGGTTTTAAGCAGGCCATTGCACCCTTCAACTTCCCCAGCAGCTGGTGCATGATAAGGGATATGGTACACCCACTCAATGCCATGTTCCCTAGCCCAGGTGTTTATAAGGCTGTTCTTGAAATGAGTCTTATTGTCTGATTCAATCTTTGCAGGGGTACCATGCCTCCAAAGGACCTGCTTTTCGAGTCCCCGGATGGTGTTCCAGGCAGTGGCATGAGGCACAGGGTAAGTTTCCAGCCATCCAGTGGTGGCTTCTACCATTGTGAGCACGTAGCACTTGCCTTGGTGGCAGTGTGGCAGGCATCACACTTTGGGGCAGTGTGATGTAGTCAATCTGCCAGGCCTTACCATACTTATATTTGGACCAACGCTCACCATACCATAGGGGTATTTTCAATTTCATTCATTCAGTGCACAATAGTCCACAGTCAATCTCCATTCTCTGTCAGACTTGCACACAGGCCAAATGGGACTATTGAAGGGCGAGTGGGTTTTGCTGACCACCTCTTGACTCTCTAGTTCTTGGATCATCTTGTGGATGGGGATCACAGCATCTCGATTTGTCCTATACTGTCAGCAGTGCACTGTCAAGGTGGCAATTGGTACTTGCTGTTCTTTCAGGAGTCCTACTGCAGATGGGTTCTCTGATAGTCCAGGCAAGGTGTTCAATTGTTTAATGTCCTCTGCCTCCACAGCAGCTATTCCAAAAGCCCACCTGAGTCCTTTTGGGTCTTTGTAATAGCCATTCCGAAGGAAATCTATGCCCAGAATACATGGGGCCTCTGGGCCAGTCACAATGGGATGTTTCTGCCACTCTTTCTCAGTCAGGCTCACCTCGGCTTCCAACAGAGTCAATTGCTGCAATACCCCCGCCACCCCAGCAATGGAAGCAGGTTCTGCCCCCACACGTCCTTGATGGCCTTAGGGTACACTGTGCACCAGTATCAACTAAAGCTTTGTATTTTTGTGGCTCTGATGTGCCAGGCCATCGGATCCACACCATCCAAAAGACACAGTTTTCCCATGCCTCTTCCTGGCTAGAGGCAGGGCCCCTCTAGCACTGGTGATCCTCTCCTCCCTGGGCATACATGCTAGACATTCCTTCAGTCTGAAAGATCATCCTCCCCTCTGTAATACCTGGCAGTTTGATCATGGGAGGTTGAGGCTACCTTCACTTTACTGAAACTCCTCTGGTTAGTGCTTCCCTCCTGGAGCTGACGTACTCGTGCTGCTAGGGCAGAAGTGGGTTTCCCATCCCATTTTCCCATGTCTTCCCCATGGTCACGTAGAAAGAAGTACAGCTCAGCTCGTGGGGTGTACCCTCTCTCTCTAGCTGGGGAACGTTGGGCTCAGACTTTGGGGCTTGTGACTCACACTGGTGCCATATGGGAACTGCTCTTCCTCATGTCTTCCCTCATTTCCCTCATCTCCTCTTTCAGTTCCTTAACCACAACAGAGACTTGAGCCTGCAGCAGGCCATGGGCCACACTCTCATAATTTCTAAGCTTGGTGGTGACAACCGTCTAACGGTTGTTATCGGCATTAATCGTTGCAATGAAAGTGGTGTATTCACATGGTCCTAGATTTGCCAGATTCCACAACATCTGCCCAGTGCACCTGACTTTGTCAGGGTCATTATTGTGCTGTCCACCCCTCCCAAAAAGGACCTCTAACATCGCCACTTCTCTCAGCTGTTGGATCCCTTCCTCAATGGTTTTCCAGCCCCTTCTATGATAGTGCTGTTCCATTCTCTCTCTGTGGACAAACCTCTCTCTTACACTCATTAAAAGCCACTCCCAGAGAAAGGGGCCCTGGCTCACACCTGAGTCCTGGGTCAAGGGTCCCAAATTTCTTGCTTCACCACCATCCAGGTGCATGCCTGTACCCATAAGGTCCCAGACCTGAAGTAACCAAGTTGTATATGTGTCGCCCTGAAAACTCAGCTTCTGAGCTTGCTGACATAGTTTTCTAACTACTTTCCCAGGACAGTAACTGTAAACATAGATATGTGTACATTCCTTCTGTTACACGTCTTGTGATGGACATCTCTCATGGCCAGTGCAGTGGGAAAGTGTTATCCGGACCATCCAAACCCTAGCCATGGTCAGAAACCTATAAATCCTGGGAGAAAAAATAAACTATCCCTTTCACCACACCTTGACCTGTGTCCGTGTGATCTATCCATCTTCAGCGGCAACATCTGGTGACCTCCGATATGTGTTGCAGGCGACGGTTACAGGGTA
This sequence comes from Cyanistes caeruleus, assembly GCF_971803275.1. Lineage (NCBI taxonomy): Eukaryota > Metazoa > Chordata > Aves > Passeriformes > Paridae > Cyanistes > Cyanistes caeruleus. The sequence goes on from NC_141732.1 coordinate 14,880,234, forward strand.
CTGTCTAGCCTGTGGCTATGGCTGGTTTTGGGCTCTCTCCTACGGAGGGCCTGGTTATGGAACTATGGCGTGCAGTGTTCGATCAGAGAGGGATTGATGTTTCGGATGCTTTCAGCGATTGTGTGAGTATGGGAGAATTGAGGGGGTTTTCCCTGTAGTTGAGGAGATTTTTCGAAGTCAGCTTGGGATGCTTTAGGTGATTCCCTGCTCGAGGCTCTCCTGGTCGATTATGAGCCCCGGCTGGTCCGGCTGCTGGGAATCTGGCGACGGTGCATCTGCGTTCTGGGTAGTCGCTCGTCCTCATCTGCCAGATCAAGAGCTGCTTCCTCTGCCCTGGGTGAGAGGTCTGGCTCTGGCTCTGGTTCCAGCTGTGGGAGTTGGGCGGGGCTCTCCCTCTCCCCCAGTGACACGGAGTCGGGGGGCGGCTGTGTCTTGGGTCCCAAGAATGGCTCCCACGGGATTACTGTGGGGGCCCCAGCAGGTTGAACGGGGTCACCGCGGGACCGGTGGGCATAACCCTGCCTCGGCCAGTGCCCCGGAGGTGTAAGCCTGAGGCGCGGTTGGATCCTTGCCAGCGGGCTGTCGGGGGCACCGCGGAACCAGGGGGTGTAGCGCTCCCTTGGCCAGTGCCCCGACGGTGTAGGCCCGGGGCGGGGTCGCCTACTTCGTGTGCTCTTCTGGCGCAGACCAATGAGGGGCTGCCTGAACGGGGGGCAACGTCGGCCCTGGGGGATACCTCAGGGTCAGTCCCATGTCCCTGCTGCGGCTGGACTGTGCCCTGCCCCACGGTGGGGGACAGGACGGGCCCAGGCTCCATGCTGACGGCTGCGCACGCTGTTCCAGTGGAGGAGCGGTTGGCACCGCTTCTTGGACCTTTCACCCCTGAAGAACCGCTGTTAGGGGTGATTCCAAGTGCTGCCCTCCCTGCGCCGGATTTGTGGGGCATGGGGACGGGTGCTGCGAGTGGTGCGGACGCCAGGCCATCTTCTGCTAGCCCTATGCTGCGGGTTTCCCCTCCTGCAAGCCCAGGTTGTTCCCTGGCAGCAGAGCGGGACAGTGCTGTGGCTCTGCGGGCTGTGCCTCTACCGGCGCCTCGGTCCCCGCCAGCGCTGGAGGCGGGCCGTGTCAAGCTGGCTCCAACCCACCCCGCCTCAGGTTCCCAGGCATTGCCCAAGCCTGCGGCTGGAGGTGGCCCTCCACCGTGGCCTCCTGCGGCCGTGGCAGACCAAGGTCCTGCACTGTTTACCACTGGCTCCGGTGGTGCTGCCGCAGGGGTGAAGCTGGTGGCCTCCACAGACAAAGGGTCCCAGGCTGCTGGAGCCTCTTCAGCTGGCCTGTGGACTTTGTTCTCTTGTCAGATGACTGTGCAGCTGAGCATATCAGGCATTCCATGTGCTTCCAAATGCTTTGGTCCGGTGGGTGAGGGCATGAGTGCTCTTCCGGTGGCGTGGTTGAATACCACTGCTCAGGGCATCATTGTTCACCTAGGGGACGTTGATTCAGATTTCCTGGGGTGCATTTCTGCCATGGGTTCCACACTCACCCCTCCTGTTCCTATCCCTGTGGGACCCAGATTTGCTCACCTTGTGCCTTTTGAGTCTTGTGTTCGCAGAGCTGAGAGCCAGCTGCGGGGAGATGGTGCCTTCGGGTTCCCTGGACCTCCCTGGGTTCACGGCCTGCTGTTCTGACAGCCAGGGATTGTCCTGAATGGTCTGCACCCTGTCTATCCTTGGTGAGATGCTGTCAGAGATTAGGCTCCGCGGGCTTCTTGACGCTGGCATGGACATCACGATTGTCAGGTTTGCTGATGGGCCCCGGAGTGACCCTTGGACCCGATGCTGACACATTCAACACAAGGAAGAACTTGAGACAGACTCTTTGTTCAGCAGATTCTTTTGTCCTTTCTCATGATAGACTAGTCACCCTCCGTGACTTGATGAAGGAACAGTTGGATCACGGAGATCTGGAGCTTCAACCAGTCCCTGGGACATTCCTGTTTTCTGTATCAAGAAGAAGTCTTGGAAATGCAGGCTGTTACAAGACCTCCAGAAAGTTACTGCTATGATGGAAAGCATGGGGATGTTGCAGGCTAGCATGCCTTCACCTGCCATGCTTCCTGCTGATTGGCCACTCCTCACTGTGGATCTGAAAGATTGTTTTTTACAATTCCTTTGCATCCCGATGACAGACCAAAATCTGCTTTTCTGGTGCCAGCTATCACTAATGCTGAGCCCACACAGAGATACCAATGGAGATTTTGCCGCAAGGCATGTGAAAATTTGCCGGCATTTGCCAATGATATGGGGCTGCAAGTGACTCCAGGAAACAACCTCCTTGAAATTATTTGAGGGTCAAAATAATTTTTGGGACAAACAGGCCGCATCTGGAGGAGCAATTATTTTTTTTTTGCATTCAGTGCAGACACTGCATGAATGGTGTCCAGGTATTAATGGACTTTTACATGGTTGTGTCCCTATATGGGACTGACCACGACACAACTGTCTCCCTTGTTTGGTCTATTAAAGGGGGACTCTGATTTAAAGTCACCTCTGACACTGACCCCACAGGCACAGTAGATGCTGGAGGAGGTTCTGACGCTGCTCTTGGCCGCACCGGAGCTCCGGGATAGTTCTGTGGTGCCACTCTGGCACGGGCAGTCGCCAGGAGTGGGGAACTGCAGGGGAAAGGCAATCCTACTGCAGAACCTTCAGAGCACTGAATCCTGCCAGGCTCTGCCAAATCAGGCGTCGTGGGTGATGGCAAAAAGAAGGAGGAGACTCACTCGGCTGTATTTCCCAGGAACAGGTTTATTCAGGAAAGGGGATGAGCACGAGGGTCTGGGCTGGGAGAATTCAGGACCGAAGAGAGCCCTGAGCACCTCTGTGCACTGGGTTTTATCTCAGGGGCGGGCACAGTCCAGGGTCCAATGGCAGCTCATGGAGGGAGGGGTAAGGGGAGGGGGTTACAATGTCAGGGACCAATGGGGATACAAAGAAGGTGGGAACATAACATAACAACCAATAACGTGTCAAGGAAGTGATGATATACGTAGAAGGAGCTGGAAGGAGAGTTGGAGTTTACGATGATGGATGGGGAGATGGGGCAGGGTAAAGGTGATTGACGGGGAACATTCAGGAAAACTGGGAGGGGTTTTCATAACAGACAAATGGAACCAACCAAAGCATTAAATGGGGGAGAACCAGGAACATACCTAACTCTATTTCTATTTCAAATGAAATACTAACAATTTTAACAGAACTGAATAAACATACTACAACAGGTTCTGCGAGCAGTTTCTGCTCGTCAAGTTTATTACATTACTCTTTCCATTGATGTCGCTGTTTCTTTTCATTGCCACTCCAGATTTGCGTTCCACAGGTATCATTGGCCAATGAAATGATGAATGGTTCAATCCCTTGAAAGGCCATTGCTACCTGGAAGGATGGATCTGAGTGGCAGGTTTTGGAGAGTCATGAGGCTGGGTCAGCCCAGTTGATGGAATTACAGGCTGCTGTCATAGCATTTCAGAAGTTTTCCCAGGCACCTTTCAATTTGGCTATGGATTCTGCCTCCATGACCAAACTGAGAGCCCATCCACGAGCAGGTGTTGAAGTTTTTCACTTCTATTTTTTTGGCTTTTTTTGTAATAACGAAAGGGTGAGATATCACCCTGAAATTACAGCCTTCTGATTGTATGGAGTATTGTATTTTCTTATTATTTTTCTTTTCGATTGTTTATAATGTTACTAGTTTCTTTGTTCATTTTTCTTTTTCCTTTTCTTTTTGTTTAAACCAAGAAGGGTGAGATGTCACCCTGAAAACTCAGCTTCTGAGCTTGCTGACATAGTTTTCTAACTACTTTCCCAGGACAGTAACTGTAAACATAGATATGTGTACATTCCTTCTGTTACACGTCTTGTGATGGACATCTCTCATGGCCAGTGCAGTGGGAAAGTGTTATCCTGACCATTCAGTCCCTGACCATGGTCAGAAAGCTATAAATCCTGGGAGGAAAAATAAACTCTCTCTTCCTTTCCCCACACCTCGACCTGCATCCATGTGATCTATTCATCTTCAGCGGCAATAGTATATGCCTCACGCCCCCGTTGTAAAATGTCTTTTTGAAGATTACAGAGACTTTCATACGTCAAGGACTCTGTCATGATCTCAACCTTTGGCTCCCCTGCAGGTTGTGATGGCCCTTCTTTCCTATCCTCTGATTTCATCTGATTTCATCTTAGTCTTCCTCAATTCTACAGGGGCAGGACTGCTGGCTGTGACTGCCCTTGTGGTTCAGCTGGAACCTGGACACCATGGTTGTAACATCTGTGGGTTCCACTGCTGCACCTTCAGACTCTCCCTCTTCAAGGCAGGGGGAGGGTTTCCCAGCAGCTGAGGAAATGCTTTCCTTTAGTATCTGGCCCATTACATGTATATTCTTCACCAGAACCCCCACCCACGTGGGGTGGTTCATTTCTGAGGTGAGCTGTGTAGTACTATGTAATAAATTGTTAAATCTCAGTTCTTATTTGTGTATAGTGAGTGGCTGTAGAGGATTGCAATAAATTAATTTTTTAATTTAAGTTGATATTTACATAGCATGATTGTAACAATAAATTAGTTCCTTAAAATATAATTGTTATTTGTATGCTTATATGTTGGCAGCACAGGTGTAGCAATACAAAATAAATATGATTTTTAAACTTGATTTTTGTCTACTTATACATTAGTAGTACAAGTGTTACAATATGCAAAAAATTGAAAGAAATGTAGATTTGTGTTATCCAAAGCAATGGGCAGAGGTAAACACAATGATGCTGGAAGATTTTGGCCATGAAAATCTCCAGCCATGCCCAGCACATGCCCCACTTCCACTCGGGCTGGGCAAGGAAAGCGCAGATTTGGGATGGCAGCAGAGCCATACATTGGCTCAGAACTCACTGCACAGGCCTGCTGAGAAAAGTCTGTGTTGTGGTTTGACACTGGCCCAATGCCAGGAACCCACCAGAGTCACTCACTCACCGTCCCCTGCCACAGCTGGGCAAAGGAAGGGAGAGGGGAAAAAAAATTAACAAAGTGAGATAAGGACCAGGAGAAACACTTCAATGGCAAAACCGGTTCAACTTAAGTTGCAAATGAATTTATTACTAACAGAATCAGAGAAGAATAATAAACAGTAAAATAAGCCTTTAAAACACCTTCTCCCCCCACCCCCTCCCTCCTTCCCACCCACAGTGCAGGGAGACAGGGTATGGGGGCTTTGATCAGTTCATTACTGAGATCTTCTTCCGCTGCTCTGGGAGAGGAGTCCTTCCCCTGTGAGACAGTTCCCCATGAACTTCTCTGGCGTGGGTCCACTCTCACAGGCAGCAGTCCTACAGCACCTGCTGCAAACATGAGTCCCTCCCACAGGCAGATAGTCCTTCCAGAACTGCTGTGGCATGGACCACTTTTTCCACAGGGTGCAGTCCTCCAAGGACAAGCTGCTCCAGCCTGGAAGCAAAGGCCCTTGCTCTCCACTGGGTCTTCCACCATATCACAGCCTCCTCCAGGCATCCACCTGCTCTGGCATGGGCACCTCCCCCATGGGCTGACTGCGGATCTCTGCATCCCCCATGGATCCATGGGCTGCAGAGGCACAGCTGCTTCACCATGGTCTTCACCATGGCCTGCAGGGGAACCTCAGCTCCAGTGCCTGGAGCACCTCCTGCCCATCCTTTTCCACTGACCTTGGTGTCTCCATGTTGCTTCCATTACATGTTTTCCCCTCCTCCTCTTCTCTGACTGGAAGCAAAACCTGTGATTTTGTTTCAATTTTCTTCTTAAATATGTGGTCACAGAGGCATACCCAGTCTCTCTCATTGTCCCAGTTTTGGTCAGCAGCATGTCAGTAACATATTTTCCCCAGGCAGCTCCCAGCACTGGGCCAAGCGTGGGCTGTTCCCAGAAAGCAGTGCAGTTCGGGATACGGCTGTAGGGCTTAAGCTCTATGGCTGTCAAGTGTTGAGGGCAGGAGCAAGGATGAGGGAGAGGTCTTCTGTGTGGTTTCCAAAAGGTGCTTATTCCATTGAAGGTTCCAGGGACTAAAGACAAAAGAGATAGGGGTACAGCAACTTATATATGGGGGAGGAGCAAGGGGGTGTGTACAAACAATAAACAAATAATAAAAATAGGGACGACTTAGGGGAGGAGCACAAGGCGGGGTTACAAAAGGTATAAACCAATGGGGAAGGCAAGGGGAGGAGAGCAGGTCACATGGGCCAATGGGGCTTGGAGGAATAGGGGAATTCCAAAGGGGGCAGTCCAGGCAGGGGGTTGGCACAAGGGAGGATTGATAACCTAATGGGAGGGGAACAGAACATTTGGGAACAGGGAACATTTGGGAAAAAGGGGCAGGTATCAGGGTGGATTGGCACAACTGGGTAGGAGGGCACAACTGGGACTAAACTATTTACATAGGAGAGGGTACAACTTAACAATACAGAGGGTAATTGAATCAAATATAATGAACAAAACTGCACCACAACAGTCATCAGCCATTGGCTCTTTTGGACACAGTGGAAGCTTCCAGCAGCTTCTCACAGGAGCCGCCATTGTGAGAATGATGATCTAGCTCTGCTACCTAAAACCAGGCCTTGCAAAACCAATACACTCTGGGACTTCACTAATTGTAGGAGCTCCAAGTAGGAGCCACCCAGGGAGGGAAAATCCATCCTCATCCCACAAGCAGCTCTTTAGGAAGCACTCCAAGTGTCCATCTGAACATCATCCCAACAGGCATCCTGAGCCAGCTCTACTGCCTTTGGCAGCACTTCTGCAAATAAGCTGGAGCGGGGGGGAGGCAACATTGACTGTAACTGCTGCAGGCTGGGCGTAAAGGCAGGGCTATGGATACAGGTGCTGAAATGGTCCAAAATCCAGAAGGATGCTGGAGAACTGGGAAGCAGCAAGTTCTCACAAGTGCTGAAATGATTGAAGCCCTTTGTGTGAAGTTCCCCAAAGGAACTCCCACAGGAGTTGATGCTGTAATAAGTAGTACCAGAAGGCACAAATGTACTAACACTAGGACATGGTCTATTTCACCTACAGGCAATGGCTTAGGAAAGGATCAAGTATATATTTTATACAAGCTATTTATTATAGTATGTATATTAAGCTATGTAAAGTGTTGTATTAGAGATGATAAATTACATATAAATAAATATGTATTATTTGATGCATTTTTATATATTTTGATAAATATTTTCATTTCATATAGATTTGATATATTCCCTCAACCTGGGAGAGTTGAAGATGTACCACTGTCCAAAACCTTCTGCTCACACAGCAGTCAGCCTGCGGGTGTGTGCACGCACACCCACACACTGTCCTTGCTCTTTTCGCCATCTCGGGGTTGCTGTTTGCACAGAATTGGGATGGATTTAACTCAACAGACCCACAGGTGGGGTGTCCAGCTTGTCATGGACACTGATACGGCGAGGCACAACACAGCTCTCAAATCACTTACATTATCACACGTGCTTTCATTCCTGCTGGGCACTGAGGAACTCTTAAAAGCACCAAAGATAGAGAAAGAAGGTGCAGAGAATTGGCATCATGCTACTGCTGGTATCCTCATGTATGGATGCTAGCTTTGGAACAGGCTGCAGGGAGCTGCAGAAACTGCAGGCCCATGGCCTCTCAGTCCTGCCTGAGAAGCTAGCCTGGGAAATTCAAAGGAGAATTTCAAAACAATCCTCAGAGACAGAAAACAACTGCCAGCTGCTGTTTATCTGTCCTCTTGTTTTCCCTTGCAGGAGAGGGTCAGGGGGGTAGTGTGCCCCTGACCAGTGATGGTGATGTAGCACTTTGCTAACCAATAAGAGTTTCCTTTCTGTACCTTCCACGTACCAGTCTATAAAAAGCAGGCCTGAAGTAATAAACCAGAGAATTCTCGTGTTGAAACTCCCTTGAGAGTTTCCTTGAGAGTTTCAACTCTCTTTGAGAGTTTGTGTCGTTCTTTATAGCCGTTCCCAATCGGAACGACACTCATGGAGGAAAATCTGTTGGCTTTTTAAGGTTGTAACTTTCTAAAAACTAGGAAACCTGCTCAGCATCAGTAGCCCAATTGTGAATGGTTTTCTCGACTTGGCAAAATGGAGGTGTCAATTGTGGACTCCGTCCTTGGTTCAAATCACCTGCCCTGACGTGCAGACAAAAGCACCACCAGCAGCAGAAGCTACGTCAGTCACTTTTCTCAAAAAGTTGTCTTATATTTGCGAGAGTAAAGGAACACATGTGAGATACTGTGGATTAATGGCAAGACTCTGAGAAACATTTACAAAGCAAAGGGCGGCAGCTTCTCTGGGACACTCCTTGTGCTCCAAGGCAGCTGGGCTGCCCTGGCTGCCCAGGACCCCAAGCTCCATGGGCTCTGCAGAGCTGCAAGCGGGGAGGCAGCTTTGGGCACTTCAGCACCTGGGCAGGAGTGGCCTTCTTGGTCTGGACAGCTTCCTGTGGGAAAATGCAGGGTGCTGGACTTGTGCTCTTGGCCCTAGCCCAGCCTTGCAGAGCTAATCCTGTTCGCTGTCTGATATGTGCTAAAGAGGGACTTGTTTGTTTCCAGCTCTGCACAGCATTGATTTGCACCACAAAATACTGAAGAACTAAGGCCTGAACAACAGGCCCTGAGCCACAGCTGCTCTCTAGATGACTCTTCCAACCAAATATTCTATGTATCAGCACCTTAACCAAGTAGTACTATCAACATGATCTATGCATCCATTCATTGGTGAAACACATCTTCACCTTTCAGCATTAAGAAACTGGACAAGGCCACACCTGGCCTTGGTTCCTCCTTGAGTCCTGGCCAGGCTCAGGGATAAAACCAAGAGGAGAATGAATCAGATGTCCCACATCAGAAGCTCTGTCAGATTGCTCGTTCAGCACTGTCAAAGCCAGGCTACTCTCACAGTTCAGTCAGAAGCCTTGTGGCCAGCAAAGGTGGGGGCGCCACACAATTTCACAGTTCTCAGCTGTAGCTCTGCAGGGCTTGGCTGGGCCAGCTTCATCCAGCTGATGTGTGGATCTGGATGAAGGATAAAGTATTAGGGTATCTGATGATGTATCTTTCTTAATAACTAGAAGCAAGCTTCTGTAATAATAATGAAGTACATTGCTGAGCTTATCCTTTTCTGATTCTCTTTTGCACTTCTGCATGATAGTAATCACACTATTCCTTCAGCTAGTGTGTCTGTGTCTCTGACCCTCCTCACCACCAAAACAGAGACAGTCAGTTTTGCACTGTTATAAATATCTATTATAATACTGGCTTTTTGCAAAATATTGAAATGGATATTATCCGTATAATGTTCAAGTAATTTTGCTACAGATTTTTTCTGCTATTAACTAAACTTAGGTGCAGTAGTGAAATAGCTGATATGGTTATGCTTGTGGTAGTTGAATTGCCTGCTTGGCTGGGATAACATCCAATGAATGTATGATGAAGGCCCCTGCTACTGATACTGCAACTATCAGCACCTACAGTCTGAAGAAAGTATGGACCAAAACCCAAACTGGAGGTGATAATAAGAACAGACTAAAATCACAGCCAGGGAATGCATGTGCTCTAAAAAGGTGGTCCTGAGGAGGAGTCATGCTAAACAGTTCTTGGCACATGTAAAGTAGTTAAAGTTTAAATACATGTAATTGTTTATAAAAATGCAACAGGCTGATACAATAAAAAAGATATATAAAGGGTATCCCCAAAATAGCAAGTGTGCTCTTGGCAGAACACCAAGCACCTGGCTGTTAATCTTTGCTTTATTATCTTTGTTTCCTATTGTCCTTTATTAGATTTTACCAAGAAAATGAACCTTGTTTTTCACAGCGTAAGACCTGCCTCTCTGCCAGTCCATTTCTTGGAAAACACACATAATCGCTAGCTCTGCAAACTGAATTCCCCCTTTGCCACTTCTTTTTTGCAGGCATGTAAGAAAAGTAGACACTCCCAGCTTTGGACACCTCTAGAAACTAACTGCTTTCAGCAGTTACAACCCTGAATTATCAACCTCCTTCCTTAACCTGCCCACTGGGAGCTCATACAGAGAGGCCTTTTGCCCAAGAATACCCACAGAAGAGCTCAAGCATGGAGCAGTTTGAAACGCAGCTACTTCAGTGTTTAAATCTCCTTTTATCAAATAAACACCCACCAACCTGTCCCAAAGGGAAAGCAGGCAGGAAGGAGAAGCTCCTCTCCCAGAACAGCAGGCTCTGTACTTCTTTCTGTTGTAGCTGGAGAGCAGAGGCCATGGGCTACTCCTCAGTTTGGGAAGGAACACAGGGAACTGGCTTGATTGGGAGGGCAGCAGAGGGAAGTTCCCAAAGACAAGAAAAAGATGCTGTAGAAGCAAAAGATTATGGCAATATTTCTGCAGGAAAAAAAAAAAAAAAAGGGGGGGGGGGGGCGGGGGGGGGAGGAAGGGGAAAAAAAAAAAGAATAATGGAAGCATTTCAAAAAGTTCCCAGACAGAAATTTCTGCCCCAGCACAACTGCCTCCAAGTCTCTGTGGTGTGTCAGGAAGCACAGGAATGAACCTGCAAGGCCAGGATACACGTTAGTGGTGTGTGTTCCCCAAAGCACAAGCAGCTCCCCAACAAGACTTCAAAACAAAGGGAAAAAACTTCCTCCTGCATCTCTCCACAGGAGATCTAGGCGGTGTCTCTTCATTGCAAGATCTCCTTTGGCAGTCTACATTGACAAGAGTTGGCTGCAGGAGGCATTTGGATTTGAACTCTCCTAAGATCAGAGGAAAGAAGAGGTAATTCCTGAGGAAAGAACATGCAACCCTAATTTGTGAAAACACCAGCGTGAGATTGCAACAACTGCACGCCACGAATCCCTTGCATAAAGCAACACCCATTCAGGGTGCAGCACTTTAGCTTTGATGTCAATGCTGACAGAATTGCTGCCCCTTCCTGCTGCTGCTGACTCCAAATAACTAGAAATGTGCTGCTTCTGCCAAAGACAGGCAGAGATGGCCAGAAAAAAACCAGCCAGTCTGCTGCCAAAGAATGTTTTCTAACATCCCCTTTTCATGCGTTCCTCAACGAAGACAGAAGGCAATGAAGACATCCTTTCCCTCTGTCACCAACAGTGACGCAGGCACGCGATACATTGTGGGGCTAGAGCTTGCCAGTGCTCCCAGAGCCCTCTCCAGGGCCTTCCCCTGCCGGGCCGTGTCCGGCCAGCCCCCGGAGCCGCCGCGCTGTGCCCGCAGCCCCGGCTCTGCCGCGCTCGTCCCCGCCGAGTCCGGCCCGTGCCGGGGCCGGGCCTGGCGCGCGCGGGGCCGAGCGCAGCGCTCCCCTTCAGGCCGCGCGCTGCCAGTGCGGCTGAGGCCGTTGCGCCGCGGCCGTTGTGGCAAACAGTCGTCGATCGGCGCCATGGCGGAGCTGCCGCTCCCCGCCGGCCTCAATGCCAGAACCTTCCCCGCCAAGCTGTGGCGCCTGGTGAACAGCCCCCGCGTCCTCTCCGTGCGCTGGGACAGCCAGGCCCAGGGGCTGCTCATTGACCGCTCCCTCTTCGAGCGGGAGCTTCTCAGCCCGGGCGGCGACCAGGGGCCAGCCCCGCACACCTTCAGAGCCACGCGGTTCCTCAGCTTCGTGCGCCAGCTCTACCGCTACGGCTTCCGCAAGGTGCCGGGCCGGGCCGGCGCGGCTGCGCCGGGTGATGCCGGGGCGTGGCTCCACTACACAAACCCCTGGTTTCGCCGCGACCGCCCCGAGCTCCTGCTCCGCATCGAGCGCCGGAGCGCGGCCAGCAGGCAGCGGCCGGCGGCGGGCGGGGACAGGAGCAGGTGCTCCCGGCAGCTGCCGAGGGCGCGGCCGCTGCCGGACGGGCGGGAGAGACGCAGCCGCTTCAAGGCGCTCCCCAAGGAGCGGCCGCCGCTGCCGCCCAGGCCCCTGCCCAGTGGCTTCCTCCTGCTGCACAGGGAGCGGACGCTGCCGGACTGGCGGGAGCTGCGCAGGCCCCGGCCCGGCCGCTTCCAGCAGCCCCCCAAGGAGCGGCCGCTGCTCAGCCGGCGCCCGCCCTGCGGCTTCCACCTGCTGCACAGGGACCGGCCGGGGCCGGCCCGCTGCGAGGGGCCGAGCCGTTTCCAGGAGCTCTACGGGGAGCGGCCGCTGCCCGCCGAGCGGGAGCTGCTCCGAATCCCGCCCTGCGACTTGCTCGGGCTCCACGGGGAGCGGCCGCGGTTTCTCGGCCGGGAGGGGCCCCCCAGCCACTTCCAGGAGCTCTGTGGGGAGCAGCTGCCTCCGGCCGACCGGGAGGTGGTCAGGATCCAGCCCTGCAGCTTCCAGCAGCTCCACAGGGAGCAGCAGCCCCCAGCCTACAACCCACCAGGTAGGAAAAGAATTCTAATCTTGCTTTTCCAAAAGATCCTGAAAATTGGCGGTTGGAAGTATTTTCCCACAATGCTGTGTCATTCTGAGACAGAAATTGTTAAGCCTGCTAGGAAGGGGGTTCTAGAAGGCGAAAAGATTCTCTGCCTCGTTTTCCTTTGAATGTGTTGCATCCAAGGCAGCAGCAGAGCTCTGCATCCCAAAGCCACATTCTGGAGCCTGACCACAAGGTGTTTGGATTCTTGCAGCCACTCCAGGCAATTCAGCCTCCAGTGCTCCACCTGGCAGTGCCGCCTGTGCAGCAGCATCAACGGCCTCAGCAGAGAGCGCACTTAAGGAAGAGGAATCTCCACCGCTGGATCTTGGCCTTGCTGTGGAGAAAATGATTCGGGAGATCAGGAGATCCCTGTCTGAGAAGTCTCCTTCTGCTCAGGTAACCCCACTGGATGGGAATAAAAGGGGCTGGACCGAGAGCTTTTTAACGCTGTTCAGTGGCTCCAAAAAGCACCAGCTTGTGATGGATTGTCTGAGCGCTTGGGTGGGGTGGTGAGACTCCCAGCCAGAAATGTGTGCTTTGTGTGTGACTTTGCAGCACACAGCCCTGGGCAGTGCTGGGAGTGAGCTCTGCCCTTACCGACAGCTGTGTTGGCAACAAGGAGAGCCCCTGGCTTTCTGCTGGCTAATTTCTTACAGCTCGTGGGGTAAGCCAGGGTCAGAGCATGAGGGCACATCCCCTCATTTGGTGTCTTCTGGTTTTCTGTGTTCACTATTTGCCTCAGAGGTCATTTTGTAAAAGCTTCTGTTTAGCCTTGGCCACGGAATCCTGAACTGAAAAGATTTATCATGTGAACTGTGTGCTGAGTGTTCCTACCCAGCCTCTGCTCCACGTCCTTTGGGAGTGGAGAAGGGTTATTGTAGCCCTGATGTGAGTCCAAGAAAATATTGAGTGATCTTTGGGTTTCTTTCTTTCTGCTTTTCTTTCAAGGGGAATATTCATGTTGCCTCTGAGTCCTCAGGAAGGGAACCCATGAACGAGGCTGCAGCAGAGGAAGATTCATCTGGCACCAAGAACTGTGATGACAGTTGCCCAGAGCCTGAGGAGCCTGGTAAGGAGAGAGCCCACATTGGTTTGAGCCCCATTGGCCCATGGCTGCTTTGAGCCTGTCCCTGACAGGAAGGGAGATCAGAAGAGCTGAGTTCTTGTCGGCAGGGTCCGTGCTTCCTGGTGCCTTTAGTTCAAGTCCTGCACTGGCACAAGTTCCCCGAGCCCTGCCCTCCACACTTTTCCAGAGGCTCTGACACTGAGTCCTGTGCTGTGACAAGAGAGCCAAGAATAAACCTGACCTTGTGGGAGCTGCGTCACCAAGCTGGGTGTCCCAGTTTTGTGCTGAAGCCCATGGATCAATTTTCTGCAGGGTGACAGGGGAAGCTGGGCTGAGCACTTCTTGAAGGAACAGGGGGGAAAAAAAGAGTGCAAAATGAGGGCAGAAGTCGAAATCGCTGACTGTAGTACCAGTTTGCTGGAATCTGTCCTGAGATACAAGAGAAACAAAGAGAGGAGAACATCAGAGGCCAATTAACTGAAAAATGACAAATCTGGTAACACAAGGAAAAGCCTGAGTGACCCCAGATTAGTGAGACTAAGAGGAGAGAGGAAGCCCTTTGGATCCAATCCTTGGCCAAGTCGGTGCAGCCTGCAGGCCTTGTAGGGAGCTCTTTCCCTACCAGCTTGTCCTGTCAGAGCTGATGGTCAAGTTGGAGCAGGTACTGCTCACTGTAGAGGGCAGTTTGTAGATCTGACATCACGGAGCTGGTTCATGATTCAGCTCACAGCACCCTTCAGCCTCAGCCACTGCAGCGTGGCCTGAGGTCTTTCTGTCAGCACGGAGGAAAAAAACAAGTCAGGGCTTCTTTGTGGGAGAGGGGACCGTCTTCTGTTTCAGGCTCTCGTGGGTGCCATTTGCACTGTGGGTGCCGAGACTTTATTGAGATACTTGAACGCTTCACACAGTTTTGGAAACTTGGAAGGATCCCTGTTCTTTAAAGAGCAGGCTTCAAATTCCCAAGGGAGAGTCTGCCTTTCAGACCATCTTCTCCAGTCCCTGACAGGACAATTGCTGCCCAAGGCAAACAGGGCCCCAGCCACAGGAGCCAGTATTGACTCAGTGTTCCCTTTGCTTCCCAGATGCCATCTGAGGGATGTCTCCCGGAGGGCTGTCCTGCACGGCAGGAAGAGACAGAGGGAGGGCCTGTGACCATCAGGCAGGTAGAATCCCTCTGTTCTACATGTATAGATTTCTGTAGTTCTATTAAGTAATTCTTATAGTTATGTTTATAGATTCTAATGTTCTATTTCTATAGATTGAATTATTTATATATTTATATATAATATAGGTTATAACTATATATGAGATCTCTATTTAGAGGTCTGTATAGTTAAGTGTAGATATATATAGTTATATTTTTTATATGGAATTACATTTATATATTTTCTGATTTAAATTTATATATGTCTAGAGTAAAATTAATATACATATATAGGAAGTTCTATTTTTAAATGCATATAGCTATATTTGAAGAGAAATATAGATGTTCAGAGGGCTAGGTTTATGTTTGTGTAGCCTTAGGCTGCATTTTAACCTCTTTCCCCCCTCGGCTGCCTTTTTCACCTCTTGATTTTCCCCCTGTGCCCCCTCTGTCCCCTGTTCCTGTGCTGGGTCCGAGCTGGGGCCGGGCCAGGTGGAGCAGCAGTTCCAGCCCCGGCTGTCCCTGGAGCGGTGGGAGCTGCCGGTGGCCCCAGGCACTGTCCCCTGAGGAGCTGCTGAGGGACGGTGAGACTGAGGGGGCTGAGGAGGCGGTGACGCTGAAGGGACGGTGACCTTGAGCTGCTGGGGGCACTGAGGGCTGTGGGGGAGCAGAGGGCAATGGTGGCACTGAGGTGACAGGAAGTGGCACGGGCTGAGGGGGTGCCAGCTCTGAGGGGACAGAACAGGTCAGAAGGGACTGAGTGGGATGAGAGGCCTGTGAGAGGCTGAAGAAACTGAAGGGGGAGCTGGGGGTTTGCCAAGAGGACGGCGGGGCTGAGGGGATGGAGGAGCCAGCAGGGAGCACAGAGGGGTCCGGGACTGCAGCTCTGCCAGGCCTCGGAACCAATTCCAGAGCCTCTGCTTTTGCCACAGCTGTCCTGAAGACCTTGAGGCCAGCCAGACACTGCCAGGAGCCAGCAGGGAGAAGCTGAAGGCCAGGAGCGAGAGCAGTGAACAGGGAACTGCTGCTGCCACCCCAAGAGCCTGGGTAAGGCCACAGGGCCAGTGAGGCCGGGCAGGGCTGAGGGTGGCGTGGGCTTTGGCCGTGGGCGCTGCCCGGCTGGGCAGGAGCGGCCCCTGCCCGTGCTGGGGCTGCTCAGCGCTGCTGCCCCGGCCGGCACAGGGGCTGTCCTTGGGCAAGGCAGCTGTGCCGGCAGGGCCCGGGAGCTGTGCCGGCCTGCCGGGGGATGCAGGACAGTCCCGCCGCCCCTGCACTCGCCACACGCTGGCCTGCTTGGCCTGCTTGTTCTTTCAGCCCTGCTGGGGAGGCTCTGAGGTTTTCCCTTCCCTGCTGGAAGGGCAGGTGCTGCCAAGGGAAAGGTCTTAATACTGACTCAGTATTCCCTTTGCCTCCCAGATGTCCCATCTGCTGTCCCTGTCCAGGAGAGCTGGTCTGCACGGGAGGAAGAGACCGAGGGAGAGGCTTTGTAGATGGGGGGAGGCTGAGTTCCCTTTGTTTAAAGAAGAATGGACTTATACATAAAGAGGGATAATTATGTGGATATTTATATATGTATATATGTATATTCCTGTTTGTATAGGAATATTTTTATATATATGTTGCTCTAGTTATGGATGTATTCTTTGTACATATGTATGGATATATACACATACCTGTTTGTAATTTCATATGTGTATAGAAGTATACACATATGTTGTTAGAGTTGTGTTAAATTCTGTCCCCTTATACATAGGAGATACAGTTGTGTATATTTCAATTGATACAATTATAGTTATTTGGCTCTTTAAATAGGTATATTGGTATTTGCATAGGTAGATATGTGTATTTTTATATTTGTATATTGACATTTATATTTGTATATTAACATTTCTATGGAATTCTATTTATATATGTATTCAGATGTATAGCTGTACATTTCTATTGATGCAGTTGTGTGGATATTTAACTTGATATTTTTTATATATCTGTTATGTTATCTTGATATGTTTTATATATCTGTTTATATATATTGTATGTAATACTAAATCTATATGTACATCTGTATATTGTTACAGTTATACGCGTTTATATGAATTTGTGTATAGCTGTGTATTTAGTTCCATTTACACATGTATGGAGTGGTAGAGTTGTATAGTTCTGTCAGCTGTGATGATCACTATTTGTATACTGTCATTTAGAGAGGGAAAGTATATTTTTGTATTTCTACATGGGCCGTAGGTTTATAGTAATACATAAAAAATTGTTAAACAGCTAATTGATTTTTATGTATAGTGAGTTGTTGTAGAGGCTGGAAATAAATTATGTTTTCTTAACATAATTTAAGTTGGTACTTGTATATTCTTACATATTTGTATATTTGTACATAACATTGTTCTAATAATCTAATAAATGCCTTTTTTGACCCTTAACTGAGACTTCTATGGTGTAATGTATTGGCAGCGCAGGTGTAGCCATTTGTAATTTTAAGACGGGTGTTTGTGAGGGAGGGCTGGAGTCTCTCTTGGAATGAAAAATGTAGACCTCCCTCCCTCCGAATTATTAGAATTCTGAATTTTGAAATTAAGGGGCTCTCAGGTAAAGACCTGGGGATAGGAAGAACAGCTCTTGACCGGTATGTACAACAAGGCAAACAAACAACGCTGACTACAGCATTACCAACCGAACAGAACCAGGGACCTCGTGACAGCCCTCTCAGCTGAGAAGGGAAAGGATGGAAGAGAGACTTTGCTTCACAAAGCCCTTGCAGGCAGTTGATGCCAGTACCCCAGCAGGGCTCTGGGGAACACCCAGCTGCAAGAGCAGGAATGAGCAGAGATGCCAGGCCGGTGGCTGAGGTGTATCAGCAGCTCCGAGTCGATGGCTGGCACTGCTGCACATCCCGGCAGGACAGGGGCTGCGAGGCCCACAGGAAAAGAAGAAGAAGCAGCATCTCCATCTGGGTTATGGCAAATTCCTTTCCCCAAGCAACAACAGCCCCTCCAGTGTGTCCTGCTGTGCAGCTGAAGAAACCAACCAGCCCCCAGCTGCCCCTGCCCCTCCCTTTTTACCTGGGCCCCTTCCCCCCTGCGCCCAGCCAAACTCTTTGTCTTCTCAAACACCCAGTAAGTATGAGCAGTCAGGTTTCCCTGCAACTAGTTAATGGGGAAAACGCTATAGGTCAGAAGGAACCAAAGGAAGGATACCTATCCAGACACCTAACCCTCCAGTACAATGACATAGCTGGGGGCAAATCAGAAAGCAAAAATTGTGTCTTTCTACACTGCAAGGAGATCTTGCTGGTACTAGAGCACACAGAGGAGTTTCAGCTGAAACACACACTAATTTCTTGCAGATATACTGAAAATAATAATAATTTCTAAGAGCTTCTCAAAAAGAAGTCCGTATAGACTGTATTAATGTTGGCCCTGCTGCATGTAATACCAGGAGACTAGTGAAAAAAGATACATTTACATAAAGCATATTTCACTTTCAGAACTGTCTGTTCTTTAACATGGAACAGGTAAGTATTCACTAGCAGGATAAACACAAGTTGCATTTTCAAAGTGGTAAAAATTATTGTGATTCAAAAATTACAGTACCTTGTAGGAAAAAGGAAAGATATGGAACAATGATGCCTAAAGTGATCAGCCCTGTACATTGACACATGTTCTTTACAAATTAGTTTTAAATGGGGAAGAAGTACTTTTTAGAAAAAAAAAAATCTTGATTTAAAACCATATACCACAGTTTCAAGAATTTTTCTTTCCTAAAAATTACAACCTTTTCTGTTGCTAATTTTTAAACCAACTTTTGGCCCAAACACTGAAATGCAACATCCATCATTTACCTTGAGGTGTTTGTAAGTGACATTAAATTCTACCAGCACCCCAGTAGAAAACTGGGCAAGAGCCATGCTGCCACACACAAGAGAAGCACGTTTCTTTTGAAGTTTCAGTATCCTTCTGTCATGGAGTTACTTTACCTTTAAGGGAGTTGGAGTTGCTGGGAAGTGCTTGGAGTCTTTTCTCCTGACCAATTATCGGTCATTGCTGGGAATTGACAGCAGTTTAGGCCATTGAAAAGTGGGATCAACTTGTGAACCCTACCTTAAAATGTAAAAGCAGAGCTCTCTGGGTTCTCTTTGTTTCCTGGCTGTGGAGGGTCCGGAGCTCCAGGCCTCCCGTCCCTGCCCAGGCCATGCGGCCGGGCGGGGATGGGGCCGGGCCTGCCCCGTCTCCAGGCCGGGAGATGGGGGGGCTGGGGAAGGTTTTCCTCGGGCCTGGGCCGGGCCGAGCCGATCTCTGGCTCGGCTGCAGGTTTTGCTGTAACTAATTCACTAGAAACTGCCCAGTGAAGAAAGAGAGAGGCCCTGGTCTTGCAGCGGGTTGGAGCAGCGACTACACGCTCCAGAGCAGCCATGAGGAACTTTCCATCACAGACGGCTCCAGCTCCTGTTCGGCAGAGATCTCCGAACCATCTACAAAAGCCTGGGCAAGATTTTAACTCTTTCATTACCCAGATGAGACTTGCAGATTAATCTTTTTATCCAGAGAGAGAGAGAGAGAGATCAACATGAAAAGAAAAGACTAGCAAGAATTGGGACTGTTTTAACCATCAAAGTTCCAGAGTTTTTGTCTCTGTTGTCATGTGAACAAGGGAATAGTGGGTAGATAGGGGATGGAAAGGTTTTTCTGGAAGTTTATTCTGGTGTTCTTATTATTGTGGTTTGTCAATAAACTTTCTTTTTTTTCCCTTTTATGTTGTATGCCTGTTTTGCTCTTGTTCTAATCCATATCTCACAGCAAGAAGTAAATAATTTTCTTAGTTATTGGTTTAAAACCACGACACCAGTCTTTGAGCTCCAAATATGGAGCTACTGTGCAAGGTGATGGCATGTATGAACAGTGCAAAGGGTTCAGTCAATTCTGGTAACCCCAGGGCGGGTGTCATCAAATTCAAGATATGAAAAGGCTGTTGGGTATTTGGGAGTCCAGTGTAACACCTCTATAGAGGAATGGCTAGCTAGCAAAGGTCACGTTCCCATGCAGCAGTTAGCTGGGAAAGAATTAGACAATAGAGTACAGTCAGTGTGAGATGTTGCAAAGTTAGGAAGACCTTAGTGATAACTGTTAACTGAGAACAGGATGCTGTGATCAGAAGAATGTGAATTCAGCATAGATGAGCGATCACAGGAATGTGGAATTAGGTGGAGTTGACCTTAAATGAAATATCCAAGAATGAGCTTGCTTTTGCACTACGTATGAGCCTAATTATTGATGCTATATAAGTGGTTTTAGAGTTACCAATAAATGAGACTTGCTGATCATTCATACTGAGTGCTGCTTTTCTCCCGCCAAACTCAACACACCTCCTTGGATTCCTTTGATGGTTCATACAAAGGCTTTTCCAATCGTCCATAACTGGGGATCCACAATCAACATCATCCAGTCACTCCCAAAAAAAAGGACACAGTTCTTTTCTAGATCTGGGCTCTGGTGTTTGACAACTTGCTTTCTTCCTTTCCGTTCCCAGAAGGACGCTGACCTTGTGAGTGTGGAAGCCAGGAGACCAGACACTGGCAGATATGGATAGAGTCTTGAAGAAAAGAGAAATGAGAAATGGGAAGAGAGAAATGGGAAATGAGCTTTGGAAAGTACTATTCGACACATTTTCAATGACAAGCTTTTATTCGTTCTCCCTGTAATGACTGGACAAGTTATTTTGGTGCCAGGTTTAAATCATGGGGAAAATGAAAGTATAAACAGAGTATAAAGTATGTTTCCACACGTGTCAGTAACTTCAATGGCCACCTGCAGTCAGCGCAAATATCAGCCTGTAATTATGTTCAGGATCTGTGCTGGCGCTTCCAGTGTCAGCTCCTCCTGCAGAGCACATGGGGGCCTGGGCATGCTGCTGGCTTGCTTCCTTTTAGGAGGCTGGAATGAGGAAAGGTCTGCGGGGTTTTGCCAAAGAGGTGATATTTGAGTGACCGTGTACATGCTCAGAGCCTCACAGACTGACCGGCCCACGGCAGGACTGACCAGTGCTGGGAGGGCTGCCCCTTGCTGCCTTGGTTAGAGGTGTTAAGCTGCTCCTTCACCTCAGAGACAGCCAAGTACAGTACTTTTGTGCAGAAATACTCTTAGCCCTGGGTTGCACAGCTGCAGCAACTGGGATGGCTGGAGAGCCCCTTTCTGCACTTGGAAATGAGCTGACTCAGTCATGGGACAGGGCAGGGCATTCCCCACATTTGCCCATTTAAAATTCCCTCTGCCCCAAGCGTGTCACGTCCCACTCCTCAGTGACATCCCGCCCAGCCTGGAGCATGGAACTCCCCGTTTCCAAGGACACGTGGCCGTTGTCACCAGCACACAGCAGGCCCGCTCAGACCCTTCCGCGGCTGCAGCGAGAGCGGAGGTGTCAGAGTGCTAGGGAGTGTTGCCCCAGATTGGCTGGTTCTAGCACAAGTTGTTCAAGAGGCCAATCCACGCACTGAGTGGAGGTAATTCTTTACAGTTCTGTTCAGAAAGGGGGGCGCAGTGGTAAATTGACAAACCAGCACCACAAGAATCAGAACATTTTAGTATTTATACATTTTATCAGATAAAGGAATTAGTGTTCATTGACTGCAAGTTACTTAGTTCTCCTCAAAATGAGTATTCTCTCTACTGTTAGATAATGATCCTGTCACTTCTCATGCTAATTAGTCTGCATGTTCTGTCTCTCTCTTCTTAGTGAGAGGTTTCTTGAGTGGGTGGCCGTGGTCTGCCCTGCTGGAATTCCCTTTTGCCCCGCCAGAGCTGATTCAGCACAGTTGCTGCTTTGGCTTTCTTAGTTTGTTCCTTGTCTTGGGGGTTCTGCCAAATGTCCTTGTGCCCATAAATTCTGTATTCTTTCTGTCCACCATCTGTGGTACATCCTTCTTTCCAAGCCTTGCTAACCTCCCCTAGGTCAGAGGTCACTGAAGCCTGTCAAGCCCTACACCTTAAAAAGGCAACTCAGTCAAGAAGTAATTTTTCTTTCCGACACCTGGCCATCACGTAGAGCTTGCTGGCTACTTTCTGTTCCATGGAAATAATCTCCCTTCTCATTGATGAGCCTTGAAAGCCACAAAGGGCAAACAGCAAAGAACACCTTTTCCTAACAACAATTTTACATTCTCTAGATTTTGCAACGGAAGCAGTGGCTGTGTGGGAGCGGGAGCAGCCAAGGCAGAGCCGGATGGCCGAGCTGCGAGCCTGGGCACGATCCACCGTGTTCCGCAGGGCTCCAATCCACACTGCGTCCCGCAGGGCCCCCAGCACCACTGCAATGCCCCTCAGGGTGACCCAGAGGTCCCAGGACCAGCAGGTGAGGGGTGGCTGTTGGGCTCTGTGGGTTGACACTGTGTGGGCCTTAGCCATGGTTTTGGTGTCAGGTGCTGCTGGCCCTGCGGGTCCTGCCGTGCAGGGCTGGGGCCCCTCTGGTGCTCCAGGGACCCCTTGGAGGCAGCTGCCCCGGTGGAGGCGACTCACAGGGATGACACAGAGGAGGTGCCAGTGGAAGTCAAAGGTTGTCTGATGGAAGTGGCTCTCAGAGATGACACGGAAGAGGCACCGGTGTAAGTTGGACGTTCCCCATGCTGTGACACTCAGGAAATTTGTGCTCTGGGCATGGCTTTTGGTCAAAATGCATGGACTTCTCATTGTTCCGTGTTTTTACCAGCGCCATTGAAAATGTAAGGAATAACTGAAGCCCTTGAACAGTAATTTTTTTAGTATTAGGAGTAGGCATTACTTTATTCCCGGCTCTGTTGCATAGTGAAGAACTTCAGCCACATGCATGCCACTTTCAAAGCTTTTCCACTTACTGATACATTTTTAGCAAACAAAGAAATTGCTGTTCATTGGTTTTATATCGTTCTCCTCATTAATTAGTCTTCTATCTTGTATTGGACATTGATGTCTCCTTTCTTATTTTAATTAGTCCATATTTTTCATTCTGTCTACTATCTTTTTCCCAGACAAGTTGTTTTGAGCTTTGAAGCTGAAATGTCTTTATTAGTGTTTGTCTTCTGTTTACTCCAACATGTTCTTGGAGGACTATGAAGTGTACATTCCAGGTGTCCAGCCTTTTACGCCTCAGGTTTTGTTCAGTGAAGGTTATGAGGGTTAGTTTAGGAAAAATTTTTTGGTGATGTAAGAATCCAGCTCTGACAACAGACTGCCAAAAGACTCTTAGCACTACTCTCTAAAGCAGAAAATTGCAATGCTTAAGACTGATACAGTGCTTATGATTAATATACTGCTTATAATTGAACAATTACTTACAAAGTTAATTAAAATAATTAGTCAGGAAAAAAATGTGGGCTAAACAAGCAATGAAAAGCTGCATAAGTAATCCAAGCTTATGTTTTGGTACCTTACATGATTGGTTTCCATGCTTCTCTAAAATGCACATAACGATCCTGTCACTCCTCATGCTAATTAGTCTGCATGTTCTGTCTCTCTCTTCTTAGTGAGAGGTTTCTTGAGTGGGTGGCCATGGTCTGCCCTGCTGGAATTCCCTTTTGCCCCACCGGAGCTGATTCAGCACAGTTGCTGCTTTGGCTTTCTTAGTTTGTTCCTTGTCTTGGGGGTTCTGCTAAATATCTTAGAGCATACTCCTTTGTTAAGCTGATGTAAGAGGATGTGAAGTTCAGGTGACTCCCTGTTCCCCTTCATGCCCAATCCCTGTCCTAAGCTCTGCCAGTACTGATGATTGAAACAGAAATATTAATGGAATTGTGTTGAGGCAGCACTTTGTGCAAATGACAGCAACATGGATGAAGAAGGAACAGCCTCACAAGCAAAATATAGAAGGATTTCTAAAAGACTCCTGAATATTGCTTTCACAGACCTTTGCAAGCGATACTCCTATTTCATGAAAAGTTCAGGCAAATTTCAGGTGAACAGCTTTTTAGCTTCACTGTCAGTCAATTTTGCTTTCAGAATGAAGCAGTTGGATGGCAGTAGATTGTTTTTGTTAAAAAATATTATTATGCCGATAGATATTTTAGTGATTTTTAGTCTTCAGTGGAAGGCAGCACCGTGATGGATTGGCATTTAAAAAACCGAGAGAAACGCCTAAGGAAGTTAAAACTGCTGGAGGCTGATGGGAGTTTTTCTCCTGGCCAATAACTGGCCATTTCTGAGAATTGACAGTAGTTTTGACCGTTGAAAAGTGAGATCAACCTGTGAACACCACCTTAAGACCTAAGCCCGGGAATTTCTTGCTCTCTTTGGTTTCTGGCTTTTGAAGAGGTAACAAGGCTCCGGTTCAGCCTGCCCCCCCAACCCCAGGCCGGACAAGGCTGTGGTGGGTGGGAAGCAGGGCTGGCCGGAGCTCTGTGGGTCCCGGGGAGGATGGAGACTGTGAAGTGTCAAGAGCCCCTTCCCGGAGGGCTCGCTGGGCCTTGTACAGCGGGCCTGCTGGGCCAGGCCGGTCCCTGGCTCGGCTGCAGTTTCTGCTGCTGCTGGGTTTCACCAGAGACTGCCGAGTAGGGAGAGAGAGAGCCACTGACTTGCAGCATGATGAGATAGTGGCCACACTCTCCAGAGCAGCCATGAAAAATCTTCCATCGCAGACAGCTCCAGCCACTGCTCTGGCAGAGATGCCGGGACCATCCCCAAGGCCTGGGCAAGACTTTAACCCTTTCACTACCCAGATGAGGCTTGCAGATTAATCCTTTTTTTGCCAGAGAGAGGGGAAGAGAGAGAGTGATCAACATGTAACGACACAACATAAACTATCAAAGACAGTAAAGAAAAGAATTAAGCTTCATAGGGGGGAGAGAAATAAGGAGATGCTTTAATAAGCTGAAATACTCTTTTGCTAAAACTATGGAGATGGTCAATAGTGTTCTGAAAACAAACCTCCTTTAATTCATGATAGAGTATTTTGGGGGGAATGGAGTATTTCAAAGTGTAGATCTGAGCAAATGGTGAAGTGTGATTTGTATTTGTGTATCCTATGAGATGCTGGAACAGAGAAAGAGAAGTGATAGCTGTTGAAGATTTGCGGCCCTTAAGAGGCAAAGAGAAAACTTCTGTTTCCAGAGATGATCACAGAGACAGATGAAGAGCACTTTTGCCTTTGAAGAACTCATCCTTAAAATGACACCACTTGAATCATGACCCAAGAGCACACCTCAGAGTGGTGTGAAATGGGAGGAAAGGAGTGATGGCAGGGTTTCTGGGCAGCTGGCATCAGAGAAATAGAAAGCCATGAGAAAATGGTTTTCTTGTGAAAAACTCCATAATTAGGCAGAAGAGAACTTCTTTTTCTCTACAAAGACTGATGAAAAGACTATAGCAAAGTTGGGACTGTTTTAACCACCAGGTTTTTGGTTTCTTTTTTTGTCTTTATGTTGTCATGTGAACAAGGAGAACGGTTGAGTAGTGGAGAACGAAAGGGTTTCTGGAGGCTTTATTCTGGTTTCTTACTCTTGTAGTTTTGTTAATAAACTTTCTTTATTCCTTTTAAGTTTTAAGCCTGTTTTGCTCTTCTTCTAATCCATATCTCACAGCAAGAAATGAGTGAGTTTTCTAGTGATTTTTTTAGCTAATGCTCTAAAACCACCACAAGCACATTCTGTACCAAGTGATGAGTTACCAAATATTGCTACATCTGACTAACCTAGGATAAACTGTTTCCATTTCCCATCATACAAATAATTGCATGGGGCGCTGAGGAAAAGGGAAAGGTTTTGATGACTGTTACCAACCAAAATTCATATTTTGCAGTTGAAGTTGTTCTTGGAGCTGACTCCAGGATGCTCTTCATTAGTACCAAATAAATCCCAGTGTCAGGTTCTGCCCCAACTCTGCGATCTTTTTGTGAACCACTCTTGCCAGGTTTGCTAGCTGAGTGCTGGCCAGTTCAGTTGCACTCAGGCACTTGATTTCAAGGGAAGCCTGTGGCTGTAAATTCCAGCAATTGGGAAAGGATGGCTTACTACTGGAACGCTTGTCTGCATTTGAGACTAAGTGACGGTCGCTCTCTCAGGGCAGTGTTGTAGCTGGCTGCTTTCAGAGGGAGAATTGTGTCAAAGCAGCCCTTTGTAGTGATGTGAGAGCAAACCTTTTCAAATACAGCTCCTGTTTAAAATTAAGGGCCTGGTTAATCAGCAGTAATGGAGTGTAGGCTAAAGTTTTCACAAAAAATTTCTTTTTCCTTTTAGCCAAATGCCAGCGAGGCGTCACACAGTGGAAGTGCACAGGTTGTCAAATTGTATAACCCACTTGGAGGTATGGTTGCTTTTCATATTTTGCTTAATGTCTGTAAGATTTGAAACTTGGTAATTCATTTCTGCAGCATATTTGTGGGACTGGGGTGTGTTCAGAGATCTCAGCTGTAGGTGGTTTGTCCTCAGGTCAGCCTTGCAATCTCTTGTCACTGCATTCAGCCATTTTTCCCCTGAGAAAGCCTGCCAGTTCTCCCTTCTTCCCATACTGCTTTGTCGCTAAAGGACACAGAAATGATTGACACAAACACTTTTCAGTGTTAGAACAGGAAAGAACTAACCTTTATTTTCTGACTCTAGCATTTATAGATTCTCGACAATGACCAGGGATTGGATAATTAAGTTACTACCTTCCCAAGCACACTGGCCATGTGAAACATCCATCAAAAGACGTTTCTTAGAAGGAATGTGATAAACAACTTATGTTTATAGAACTTTCATGGGAAAGTAACTGGAACTATGAAAACATTATCAGAAGGCTTTAGTTTTCAGGGCGACACTGCTTGACTGGTTGGAATTTTGAGCATTGAAGTCAAGGTTTGGACCACTGCACGCACTTAAATTCACTGCCTCGGTAGCTAATGTTTTGGTTTTGGAGTACCTAGGCACTGTGCTAAACCATCCACCTTGACTGGGAATTGAAAGAAAATGACTTTGAGGAAGTTGCATAGAGAATTTCATCAGGCCAATATGCAAAACTTTGCTTGATTTAATTTTTTGTCTTGGTCATTATTAAGTGTCTGTTGCCACAAGACCGTGTTGGGTTCTTTTCAAGGCAAGTGAAAGGAAAGTAATGATGTCGTCTTCCCCATGAGTTTTGTAATTTCCCACAAATCACAACGTGCTTAGGTGGTGTCATTTGTTCTTAATCTGTTGTGAGTGCTGTTTCCCCAAGGAGCCTGGCTCCAGGCAGACACAAGGTGGACATTGCCATTCCAGGCACGCAGTGGTGCTGCCTGCAGCAGTGAGCTGAGCCAGGTGTCCTGAGAAAAATGAGCTCTCACCTGGCGTTGGCTGCAGTCACCTGCCTGCAGGGACATCCCTGCCACTGAAAGGGTGGCTCTTGCCCTGCCTTAGCTTAGGGTAGAGCATTTTACGGCAGCATCATCACAGCTTTTTGGAGAGACAAAAATTAAACTTCAGAATTTCTCATTGGCGACATTCTGTTTCACATGAGAATGATGGTTTGTGTGATTCTTGGTGGTGGTTTCCATAGATCCTAAGGGAATATTTAATATTTAGCTACTAATATTAATATTTGGCAGTAGTGAGACAGTTGTGGAACTTGGGGCCGCTTTTGATTTGGGCTGGCACCGAGAAACTCACGTGAGACAGGTCTGGTTGCTGGGTGCCTTTGCAGCATGCTCCATGCAGTATCAGTTAGGGACTGGGATTTGTCACAGAATCAGAGAATATGCTGAGTTGGAAGGGATCCACATGGATATTCAAGTCCAGCTCTGTCCCCAAGTATCCCACCATGTGCCTGTGGACCTTGTCCAAATGCTTCCTGAGCTCTGGTGGACTTGGTGCCATGAACAGTCTTGTGGGGAGCCTGTCCTAGTACCTGAGCACCCTCTGGGTGAAGAACTCTTACCTAATGCTTGGCTATGGTTTCAGGTAATTTTTTTTAGAAGTCATTCGGGGCTATGGTTTTAGGAGGTGTTTTGCTTGAATGCTGTGGGAAGTTTCTGTATCTACGTTGGACTGAACTTCTCAAAACATTAGTAGTGCCTTCACTCAACAACAGGCAAGTTTACAGGGTTGTAAATAATTTAACTGTGATGTTTGTGTGGTTAGGTTTGCAGGCGAATATTAGAGAGGCCTGGTCCAAGGAACAGGAAGAGGAGAAAGGCATTAAAAATTTGACCTACATTGAAAGATTGAAGGAACGTGTAAAGAAAGGTCAGTGTCTGTGTGTCTGATGGAAGAGACAAAGCTCCGGGATTTCCAATTACCAATACTCATGAAGTCTCCATCAGCTACCAAGCACGAGTTCCTGGTTTCAAAACAGTGCCTGCTGTGTCATATCCCCTCCCTCAACCTGCTGGCCACACTTTGCCTGCTGCAGCCCAGGACACAGTTGCCTTTCTGGGCTGCCAGCACACACTGCCAGCTCATGCCCAGCGTGTCATCCACCAGCACCCCCAAATCCTCCCCACCTTCATCCCCGAGCCTGCCCTGGTGCCAGGGCATGTCCCAGCCCCAAAGATGTGGCACTTTTCACTTGGCCTTGTTGCATGTGATGAGGTCCCAGGGCCACCCCAGTTCCCAAGCTTGTCCTGGTCGCTCTGGATGGCATCCCATGCCTCTGGTGTTGGCAAGCTTGCCGAGGGTGCGCTTAATGCCTCTGTCCATGTCATTCTTGACATAGCTCAGTGCTTGAGCTTACAAACTGGGGAAATCATACAAAAACACTATGCACATAAAGAATTTTTCATAAGAACCCGCCCTTCAGTATCCTTCCTTTACCAGCTTTTAAGGACTGTTTCTTTTTCATGCTTTTATTATCTGGATTCTTGTAATCATCTTGATTCATCTGTACATGCTGAACAAATAGAGGTTCAACAGCCTTGGTACATCCTTTCCTTGCCTTCTCCCAAGCCCTCATTTCACAATTCTTTTTCTGTTTTTCTTTTACTCCAGTTAAAATACCAGAGCTCAGGAGAGCCCCACACAGCACTCCAGATTTTGTGCCTGAGAGGAAGAGAACAATGCCCACGAACCCTGCAAAGTTCTTTGGGAGACTTTTCAGTACTGTTTCTCAACGACCCATCAGAGACAGAGTGATTCCTTTGCTGGCTTTGAAGAGTTACAAAAAGCCAGAGCTACTTGCCCACTTACAGAGAGAGGGAGTTGTGGGAAAGGACAAAGGATCCCTTGAAAAGATCCTTCAGGAGGTGAGATCATGGAGTTGGTGCTGGGAATGCTGAGTCTTAGCTGTCTTATTTTAGGGTTTCAATTAGAAACTTTACCCAGTTTCTCCCCACCTGCAAGCCCGCGTGAGGAAAGAAAAGACACCTTCTAAACTTTTGGGGCATTTTGGGTGTTGTTTTGCTAGAATAGCTAGCAATAATAAACTCTGTAATGCTGTTGCTTCTTACGCCTTATTTCATCCTCTCGCTTTTCCTTGCATTGTTGAACTGCTTCATGGAGTAACTTCACAGGGTGAAACTCTCAACTGGGTGAAATAGTTTGTTGTTGCCCTTAAAATACCTTGGGACAAATATCTGAGGAGACCAATTTGGTAACCTCATCTGTCCTATGCAGTATTTCATTAGAATGGAGTTGGTGGCCTCTCAATGGTACTTGGCTTCTGCTGAGATCTGTGGGAAATGCCTTCCTGGGAAGGGTGCTCCCAGCAAATCCTACATGATAGAGGTGGTGGCCCAACTTTGAGCACCAGGGTTTCTTTCCTGTCCTATGGATTGACTCTTCATCTTCTTTGGCACCTATTATTATTATTCAGGAACTTTTCCAGTTCTCCTTTTAGTTCCACTGGTGTTTCATTAAACGTTAAAGCGTTAAAACGTTAAAGCCTGCAGCAAGCTTGCACCCATGTCTTGTTTCTGATGGGGCATAGGAAGTTAGAAGGCATAGAAGCTAAGGACGGTATGTGTACATACATGTCTTTGGTACCTGGCTGTGTCTGGGCAGGGTTCTTGAAAATCTGGCAGCTCTAGTTCCTAAAACATGCACTGCTGCCGTTCGGTTTCTGTGACCTCAGGACCGGGCCAGCCGGGAGTAGTGTGGTAAGTAGAAGAACGGGTCAACTGGGTTGCCTGAAAACAAAAGAATTTTAATGGCTAAAATAACAACGGTTGAAGGCACATGTGGTATGGGGTCTACTCAAAAGGAACTCCAAAATGGGGGAAACATAACTATATATATAATACAAGAATCAACAGGAACTCCGAACATAACCTTTTATCTAAAACAATAATGACCAATCAGAAACAAGAATTAGAAACATTGCTTAATATGGAACTACAACATCAATATCATAACTCCCACGATCCATTTCTCCTCACCTTGACTAGCAGGCCTTAAGTCTACGGTTACCTGGTGTTGGCCGAGTGCCGCAATGCACGGACATCCCAGTGCTACTGCTTGAATAGAAATCTTAGGGAAGTCTAGAGTAAGGACAAATTACAGTAGTGATGCATTTGTAGGTATCCTGTTTTTCTGCCCTAGGCAGCATTTAGGCCCCCATTTTGATTCAGGCTATCCCATGTGTGAGGAGGGAACTCTGAATCATCAGAGAATACCTCTGACTTTTCAGGCTTAAGATCAAGAGATGGCCTGTTTTCTTACCAATACAAGAGGGCAAGGCAAATCTTTTGAAAGAAGCTCAGAAAACACTACATAAAAGGTGTACTTTATATACCTTAAAGAATTCTCTTTAAATACCGGAGGGAGGACACAGCTCTGCTTTTCCCTAGCTCTGTTCCAGCCAGAGCAGGAAATGCTGCGGGCACCAGCATCCTTTTCTGAGCCATCCCTGTGCCCACAGGATTTCTGTCAGCAGGCTGGCACAGAGCCATGTCTGGCACTCCTGCTCAGAGCTGCTGATGTACCTGGATGGGAGCAGTGTGAGCTCGGTGGAGAAGAGGCTGTGATGGAGGGCTTCCTCTGGAGAACAGCAGGAATGACACCTGCAGCCAGACTGGGGCTACTCTCTGTAGTTAACATTTCTGCATTGGACACGCTGTGGTCAGCAGCGCACTGGCGACTTCTTGGGGCTGCTTTAGTGAATGGTGTGGGTGTGTGACAGCAAGAGCTGAGTGTTTTCCTGGTGTGTCTAAGCAGAAACAGGGAGCTAAAACTAACCTGAGCTCCCCATTTTGGGGGAGCCTTTGATAGAGGTGCTGAAGGGAGTGTCTTTCTCCCAAAGCCTTTTGTCTGCAGACCGGGAGAGGGACTTGCGGATTAGTAAGGTGAGAAAGTAGGAATCAAATAGAGAACTTGTTTATCTGCAGCACCTCCTTGTTTGACAGGCCATTTTAGGTAAGAAAGGTGTGTTTTCAACAATTGCCAGCTTGGAAATGGTGCTTTTTCAGAATGGGAGCAGAACTAATTGTGATCATCTCTGCAGAAACGGCCTCTGGCTTCTGACTTTATCAGTCCCGTGATGAGCAAGAAGCAGAGGCTTGACCAGCAGCCCAGTGATGTCCAGCCAGCAGCTGGTGGCCACTCTCCTTCTTCCTTGGACCTGCCTTCCACATCCTGTTCCACTTTCAACATGTCTCCAAGTGTCAGCTCCATTTTCACCTCCACCCCTCAGGAGCAAAAAGATAAAATTCAGACTCCTTCTGGAATCCCAGTGCCTGCCAGGGTGCAGGGGAAGACTCCCAAGTTCAAAGGTGAGAAAACAGAATTAGATAAGGTGAAAAAATCCCATCCTTCATATTTCAATAAAATGGTTGCCATTAGCGAAGCCAAAGAGACGAGCAGAGCGCAGGACCCAGGCAGAAAAGGAGTCCCCCAGTCCAAGTATTAAACCAAAGGGTATTAAACCAGTTGATAACTTTGAGATATGTTTCCGTTTCATTTTTTTACTGGATATCTGTATGCTTTTACCCTCATCCCCAAGCCTGTCTTGGTGTCAGGGCATGTCCCAACCCCAAAGATGCAGCACTTTGCACTTGGCCTTGTTGCATGTGATGAGGTCCCAGGGCCCCAGTTCCCGAGCTTCCAGAATCCTTCTGGATGGCATCCCATGCCTCTGGTGTTGGCAAGCTTGCCGAGGGTGGCTTAATGCCTCTGTCCATGTCATTCTTGACATAGCTCAGTGCTTGAGCTTACAAACTGGGGAAATCATATAAAAGTACCATGCATACAAGGAATGTATATAAAAACCTCCTCTCCAGTATCAGTCCTATACCAGCTTCTAAGGACCGTTTCTTTCTAATGCTTTACCATCTGGATTCTTAGAGATCTGTACATGCCAGACAAATAGAGGTTCAACAGTCTTGGTACATCCTTTTGAATCAACTTCCTTGCCTTCTCCAAACCTCCAATTTGAACTATTTGTTTCTGCTTTTCCATCCCTTTAGGAGAAAAAGCAGAGGTCAGAGAAGCCCAGCAAAACACTTCAGGTCCTGTGCCTGAGAAGAGGAGGATGATGCCTGTGAGACTTGCAGACATTGACTGGAGTGGTTGCGCTGCTGTTTACGGCCGACCCTACAGGGACAGGGTGATCCATTTACTTGCTCTGAGGACTTATAAGGAGCCAGAGTTACTTGCTCGCCTGCAGAGGGATGGAGTCAGGCAAAAGGACAAGGATTCCCTTGGAAAGATCCTTCAGCAGGTGAGAGCATGGAGCTTGTGCCAGCAGTTCTTCCATCATGCTGTTCTGCTGTTCATCATTTTCCTAACCTCTTCACCCGTTTAAATTAGAGACTTTTCCAATACTCCTTTGAGTTAAGTTCCACTGGTACTTATTTTATCACAGCCATTCGTAAGATGCACACCCATTGAAAGATGCAATAGCTCCTTCCTTCCTTTTTAAATACTCCCCATCCACATAGCTGGTTGCTTAATTATGCAAGCATTAATATATCAAGAAGGAACAGTTCCTCTTTAGCTATGAAAAAAGTGTTTTGGAACCTAGTCAAGGGAGTCGGATTCAACATGGATACAGTTTCAGCTGATCCCACACTGACTTTGAAGAACTCCTTCCACGAACCTGTGAATTTTGTTGCTGTGTTTTCCCAGAGCAGTGGCAGGGTTTTATCACCCTGAAGACACAAATTCACAATTTCATGAGAGCCATGTTCTGCCATCCCATCTGAAGTAGTCCATTTAGATTTCAAGTTGATTACAAAATTTAGAAGATCAGCTCCTTAGAAGGGCAAGGGTGAAAACATATTCTCGTTTCCATTGCAATGTTTAATGATTTCCTTGCAGGCAATTTCCTGTAGGAAGTGTGAACTGCCTCAAGGTACTGTGTGAGCAGCACTACACCCTGAAATGCCTAGCTCAGGCTTTTCTGGACATCAGAGCAAGTGGGGGTTTATTCTGTGTAAATGTAAAATGAGCAGCCGGAGCTTGCTGAGATCTGATACCCACACACTTGCTTTGCTTCCAACATAACCTCAGTTCTGCTTCTAAAAAGTGAATTCTCAATTCTGGGCATCTTTGTTACTTTTACTTTTTTTTTTTTAAGCTGTGGAAAAACAGCCATCAACAGAGACCCAAATTATCAACGTTTATCACGTTTTCAAGGAGAAAAGTCTAAGTTGTGACAGATGGTGGTGCTGTGTGGATGAGCTATTCAGGTCAAATTGGTAGAGACTTTCCCCATGGGCTTTTCTATGCAACTCTGAACCAGTGTCAGGTGATGAAATCTAAGCCAGCACTTTTGGTGTCAGTGGTCTAGAGGTTTTACTACCTCATTTTACCTTTTTAAGTAGCTTTTGCTTTGAGGAAGATATGAACCTCATTTATTTTCAAAGGAATACAGCGAGGCATGTGCACGGCCTCCTCATGGCAGGATTTTGCTGGAACAAATCCTGGCTCTGACTCATGAAGAGGGACTGTGGACCTGACCACCTCTCCTTACACACTGTAGCACTAAGTGTTGATTTCAAAGGAACACTTGGTTGATATGAATACAGTTACTTGGTTGTTTCTGTTTGGTGCAATTTTAATATGGCTTAACACTCTCATGATAGAGGGATAATTGATCTCTGTACCAAAGGACGTTGTTTAGTTCAAGTTGGGTGCTGACAAACAGCTGTTCAGGACCAATTGTATTTCTGTAGTTTGCATATAGCAGCCATAATGAGCCTGTGTTTTTTAAAATGTCTGCCTGTAGGTAGCCAACCTGAATCCAAAGGATAATTCCTTCAGTCTGAAGGAACATCTATTTCAGACCCTTCAGATCGATTGGCCTGGCTACAGTAAAATCGATAGAAAGAATTTGAAGTTAATTCTTTCTAGGTAAGTTCAGTCTTTAGGGGAAGGAGAAGAGCCTTTTCAGAAAAAGCCCAGGGCAATTAAGCCTAGATTCTTAGAATATGCTGAGGTAGCAGGGGCCCATTAGGGACATGGAATCCAAATCCTGGCCCTGCACAGGACACCACAAGAATCACACCATATGCCCAAAGAGTGTTGTCCAAAAGTTTCTTGAGTTCTTGGTGCAGTGACCACTGGCCTGGGGAGCCTGTTCCAGTGCTCAAGCACCCTCTGGGGCAAGAACATTTTCCTGATATCCAGCCTAAAGCTCCCTCAACTCATCCTCATGCTGTTTCCTTGAGTTCTGACACTGAACATCTGTTTTATCTGTAAGGAAAGTGTGGGAATTCCAAGCACAGAAAGTTCTCAAAATCTTGGAAATGCAAGCTCAGACATAGACATTAGCACAGGGTTTGATTTAAGACCTTGGAGAATGCTTCCAGATTCAAAACCATAAGTAAGAATGTGGGCTTGTAGTTTAGACAGAAAAGACATTAAGCTAGGTAGTCGAAAGTTTTATGGTTTTAAAGTTAAGATACAGGAGTAGTTATAAAGGTAATAAGTTTAAGACATAACAAGTAGTTTTGTGTGTCATTACATGATTGGTTAAGAAAGTCCACACTGCAGCAAAGACTTACAAAACAAAATAATGAATTATTGGTGTAGAAGTAGAAACATTCTTTTGTGGCAGAAGTTTATTGGCTAATTAACCTTTAAAAAACCTTGTAACTTGTGGTCTTGTGACTGTTGACCAAGAACATCAGGTGAATATGATGAAGACACTCTCACAACTTCATGAGACTGTAGAAGAATAATAAATCATGTTTTAAGACATCTCCCTGTGGTCGCATCCCTCTCAAAATCCCGACAGAAAGAACTATGACAATTGATATTTAGTCCTTGCAACCTGAAATGTTGGCCTCCCCATACAGAAAAACAGCTCCATCCCAGAATGCCGCCAGCACCATCCACACAACATCTCCTGGACCTTCTGAGACAGGCGCTCCAACAAGACGTGCTCAGGTATTTAGTGCATTTTTAACATTCTGTACTGTGTGTTATATTTTAGCACACTTGCTGGTGGTGTAAAACCTGTGATGTGAATGTGCAGGAGCAAGCCTGAGCATGTTTTGCCTCAGACATTCCAACTGCTGTGACTGGAAGGTTGTGATCAGGAGGAGAGGCTCCTGCAGGGATGGAGCAGCACTGTCTTTGTCATCGAAGCTGTGGGAAGAAACAAACCCCTCAACAACATTTTTAGCATTAGAGAATCAAGTCATTACTTTATTCTGGCCAGGATGTGCAAGAGAAATAATTTCATCCTCATATAGCCTGGGTGTGCAGAGAAAATAATTCCATGGCACATGACCCTTTACTAGAATTTTCAGATATTTATTCAGTCAAAATCCACTGAAATTCAGGGTTCAGTGTTCATTGGTTCCAAGTTAGGGAGTTCTTAGTGTTTGTTTTCTTATTGGTTATGGGTTTCTTAGCTAATTTGGTCCTCACTCTTATTTCTTATCAGTCTTTTTTGGACAGGGTGTCTCCAATCATATCAGTGCTGATGTTTAGAGTTGATGGTTGTTAATGGTCATTGATGGTCATTATCTTTTGTGTATCTTAGGTGCTAGTCCCAGTCGGTTGAGATGTTCATGTCATCACACCTTGAACGATGAAATAATCCTTTGAAAAGAACCTTAAGATCCCATTACCCTGGAGCAAAGGCTAACAAGACTGACTAAAGATACAAAAACTTTTAAATTTTGTATCATCTTCCAACATCCTGAGCCAACTTTCTGCTCTGCAGATGGAGTCGAGCTCAGTCCCCACCCTCAACTCACTCCCTGGAGAAGGGCTCATAGGGCTGGCTCTGCATGCATGTCAAAACTGTCAAAAAACAAACTACCACACAGAAGAGGCTGTGCCTGGGTGGGGCAGATGGGGCCTTCTCACTCTCTTTTCCCTCTCTCTTTCTTTCATCTCATTGTTTACTCCAACACTGCCCTCTACACACGGCAGGAACAAAGCAGGATGTACAGATATGTAATACTCTCTGTTCTGTCTCTCTCTTCTCTGCCTTAATTTCTCTCCCCCTGCATTCTGCCTGGGAAAAGCACAGCTGTCCTGTTCCACTCCATCCTTGGCCCTGAGGTTTGCAGTGGGAGTGGGGAGCTTGTGGCCGTGTGCTGTGTCTTGTGAGCCAGCACCTTTGAGAAGGTCCTTCTTTGAGAAGGGAGGAGCTGAGAGATGATTGAAGGGCACTGAGGAAAACTAAGGACTCCTTAGTCACCACTTGTGAAACCTTCTTGTTCAAATTTAAGGGCTTGTTAGCCAACAAGCTAACAAGCAAGTTGGAGTGAAGGCAGTTGCACCAGAAGCACAAGAATTTCTTGACAAGTGACCGATGTCTTTGTTCATCCTGATGAGAATTCACAACCATCACACCCTGTATTCCTGCGATGTTGTAGTGAAGCAGTAATCTTGTCTTTAACACATAAAACCATAAAACAGCCAGGTGCCTCTTCAGTAAACCATGTGGGTGTGTGACAGCAAAAGCCGAGTCTTCTGCTGGTGTGTACAAGCAGAAATTAGGAGCTAGACAAAACCTCCCCATTTTTGGGAGGCTTTGATGGAGGTGCTGAAGGGAGCGTATACCTTGCCAAGCCTTTTAGCAGTAGACTTGGAGAGGGACTTGGTAAGTCCTAAGATGAGAAACTAGGAATGCAATAGAGCAGGCATTTACCTGCACGTCTTCGGTATTTGACAGCTCTTTTTAGTTAAGAAAGGTGTGTTTTCAACCACTACCAGTTCACGAATGCTGCTTTTTTAGAATTGGAGCAAAACCTGATCCTGATCATAGATCAATGAATTCTTTTGTATTGATGCAGAAACAGCCTCGGCCTTCTGGCTTCACCTGTCCTGTGACGAGCAAGAAGCAGAGGATTGACCAGTAGCCCAGTTACATCCAGCCAGGAGCTGGTGGGCACTTTTCTTCCTGGCTGCTGGCTTTGACGCCCCACTCCACCTCCTAGCTGTCTCCAAATGTTGGCTCCATTTCCCCCTGCATTTATAAGATTTAAGACAGAGACAAATATTGGGGTTCCAGAATCCCAACACTTGTGCACAGAAGACTACAAAGTCCAAAAAGACGTGAAGAGAACTGGGGAGACTGAAGCAGTAGTGTCCTTTGCATTTCAATGAAGGTATTAATGTGCTGCTTTTCCCAGCTTAACTGTGGATAACAGTGGTGTAAAGATTTTATTATTAAGAGAAGTCCCTGCCTGAATGAAGGTGCAAGAAAGACCATATTCCAGAGTCAATAGTACAGACATTATTTAACAGTAAATGTGAGCTAGGGAGCTAGAAAGAAAGAGGAGAGGGGTGGGACAGGGTGAGGAGGAAATGCTGAGATGAGCACCAAGACACGTTAGGCCTGGAAAGGCCCTTCCTTCCGGCAGTGCAGTTGCCCAGGGTCAGCTGCAGCAGTGGTGCTGCATCCCCTCATGGTATTTGAAGTGCATGAGGGGAGGGGGAAGTGTGTGTGTGTGTGTGGTATGAAGCACTGGAAATAATTGCTCTCATCTTCTCTCAGCGCTGTGATGTTGGCAAGGGCAGTCAGGCCTCCTGCAGCCTTGGCCTCTGGGGCAGCGGCTGCGGCCTTCGGAGCAGGCACGGCAGGGCCCTGGCTCATACTGGATACAGCCGGGGATGCTCCATGGGAAGGTTGAGGGCAAATTGGGCCCTGCAGGGGAGCAGTTGAGGGAGGCCTGTGGTGGGGCTCTTGCTAGGGGATGTCAGGGATGTCACTG
This sequence comes from Cyanistes caeruleus, assembly GCF_971803275.1. Lineage (NCBI taxonomy): Eukaryota > Metazoa > Chordata > Aves > Passeriformes > Paridae > Cyanistes > Cyanistes caeruleus. The sequence goes on from NC_141732.1 coordinate 14,917,887, forward strand.
GGCAAAGGCCAGTAATCCAGACTATTGTTTCTCTGGGACCTCCCAAAATGTTGAAAGGCATCTGCAGTTTTCTTTTCAAAACCATGCAGCACACCGGTCAAGTGCATCTGGCCTGGGATGCATCATTGGCACAAGTGATTGTCTCTCTTGGCACTGAAATTCAAGTTGTTAAAAATTTACTGCTTGTAAATACTAATCTCAGGGTGCTTTGAAGGATTTGTTCCCATGTGGAAGGAGATTTTGTCATCCAAAAAGAACCAGGCCTAGAAGAGCAGAAGCACTGATGTGGCAGTGTTGAGAAGTGTTATCTATTATTCTCGTTGCCACTTCATCTTGGATTTGTGTCATGAGCTTGATAAACTGCACTCACGTTGATTTGAGGGAGAAGGGAATGAAGAAGGTTTTACTCCCATCAGTGGCTTCAAACATTAATGATTTTTCCCCTCCTTAGGGGCTGATGTGGCTTGGGCTTTTTGTTGTTACGGTTTCACACATGTCTGGAGTTTGTTTTTAGGTCTGTATTACAAATGCTACAATTGTAGAAGAACGGTGGTGGCTCACAGAGAAAGAAATCTCTGGAGTCCAACTGAGTGTATTTTTACTGTTTGTCATGAGTAAAATCAGACCTGCCAGGCTTGAAAACTTCTGAGTCTGCCTCAAGGCTATTTTAAAACAAAGGACATGAAATTCTAAACTCTGCAGAAATGTTTACAAGTCCCTAATTTTCTTTGGATTTCTCCTTCATAGGGTAGCCCCAGATACTCTGAGATGAAGACCGGGTGCCAGTATCTCCACAAGAAGCTGTCCCACATTCAGCGATGAGGATCTGAATTTTGCAAGCAGCAAGTGGAGTCCTGGCAGCAGTTGTCTGCTTGAGCACGGGAATCTATGAACTCCGGCTTTTTTATTTCAAAAAGAAGATTAGTTGTTTTAGGATTATTCAAGTTAGCACTGAGGAGATGATTAGTTATGATTAGAACCTAAGCTTAGTTTGTCTAAGATTATAGAATTTAGTACTGCACTTCAACAATAAAGAAGCTGTGTTATTGTTAACTCCTCTTATTGTCGCTTCTATCATATTTGGAGTGGCTTTCTTCTGGTCAATTATTTCCTTCAAGACTTGGCTTTGGCCACTGAAATGATTTGATCCATAGAGGGTGGAAGCCCAGTACCTCTACTATGAAGCTGTCCACATTTTAAGAAGCAATGTAAAAACGGAAACCCTTAATGATGAGAATAAGCTTGTTTTCTGACCCATCTTGTTAATTGAAGCTCTTTGCCTTAAGTGGTGGAAGGCGTAGAAGTTTGGACAACCCCATCCCCCAATCACCTTGTTTTGGGGGCTTACAGAGGAATGCATATGGGCTGCTGTAAGCTGTCGGCTGAAGCAGCTCCCAGGACGGCTTGAAGATCATGGCTTCACTTTATCAATGAGACAAGGAATACGCAGATCTTTTGCAAATGTTTTGTAAAACACATAGAGGAGTGTTGGAAGCAAGGTACTTCAACAGGTTTTAAAGAGAAATTGGGTTAAAATGTCCCTATTCCCTGCCAGTTTTGTAGTTTGCTCTAAAATGACCGGTCACAACCAATCTTTCTAGAGACACACAGCTGTTGACTCCTGCACAGACCTATGGGGACTTTGAAGTCTAGTCATGCTGTTTATTTATTCAGCTGACAGGGTAGAGGTTGTGGCCAGCAATGGCATAACCTTCTTTTGGGGAAGGATATGAAATTGACTGAGGGAGAACAATATTTGGGAACATTCAAAGGGGCTTTGAATGCCCCTTTCTTCCTTGGAGAATATTTTGCAATATACAATTTTAAATTCCTCAATTGTCTCCATGCCAACAATGTTGAAACCCTGTACCTAAGGAGATCTTGTGACATATTGTGATCGAACACCTGTAACATCATCTAAGCCTGCTTCCATCCTGGTGCCACTCACCATTTCAGTGAAGAAGAGAAAGGAGAAGACAAGACAGTGATAATCACAACAGGACCATTTACTCCACAACCAGCTTAGAGTAGGATTGTAGAGTAGGAATGTAGGGTAGGATTGCAAATAAATAAAGTTTCTGAAACCTCAACACATTTGGAAGATTCCCCTCCGTTCGACCCGGTGAGAAAGCTCAACATTTCCTTCTGAGCTGTCAGTAGTCTCTTAAAGGTGCAAAGCTACATTTATGTCTTCTTTGGTGTTCTTTGAAAGTGGGGAAGGCTCTTCTTCAGTCATCCACTCCAGACCACACTGCCTTTGGAATATGGCCCACTGTGGCCCACGGACCAGGTTTTCTCCAGCTGTGGTACTTCCAGTTGAGACAGAAAGAGCAGTGGCATTTTCAGGCAGAACCAAAGGAGGAGTGGGGGCAGCCAAAACACTCTGTGTGTGGATTCAGGCCTTCAGCTGTGACTTGAGAGCATTTGGGTTCCTGCCACTTGGAGTTGTACCCCTGAGTGCAATCTCTGTGGCTGGAGGAGAGTCTTGCTCAAGTGAGAAAGCAGAAAGATCAGTGAGGGTGCTGTGAAAGGTCTCCCGTTTAACTTTTCTCTAAAAACTTCTTTTTCTCTTTCTCTGACTCTGCTGCACTTCTTCTGTATTTTCCGATTTCTTCCTGGATTTCTCAGTCTCCTTTGGGCTGAATTCTTTTGGGATCCTCCCTCATGGGGAGCCCTGCTTATCTCAGTTCTCTGGTTTTGAAGAAAACTCTCGAGCTCGTTAGAATCTTGTTTCTTGTGTCTATTAGAAGGCTATCACAAAACTTGGCAGGTCTCTCCAGACTAGCTGCACAAGCTTAATTCTTTACAATCTGGTACATTTCTTCCTTCTGATGCTGCAACAAGGCCTTGTGGCTCACTTTGTGTCTGAAAGCACAAAATGGCCCTGAACAACGCCATTCTTTTATCTTTATGCCTATTCTTAGCCAATTAACAATAGACACGTATATTATTTTTCTTACTGACCCAATGACCCGTCTGCTGTATGCTGCACTGCGGCATTTCCTAACCAATCACTATTACCCAAAACCCTCTAGAAGAAGAACATGAAGAAGAAAGAAGAAGGACAAGAGACAATACCCTAATCCTCCATCTTGTCTTCTGCTCTCTAAACTAACCTTTTCACCCAGTGACTTAAGAAAACTCTCTAATCTACATACACTTTTAGCTTTTTCTATCTAACTTTAACAGTTGTTTTCATGTATCACCATGAAAACATGCTCATGAATTTCAAGTTATATGAAATTCAGCGTTTTTCTGGATCTTAGAACACTCTGTATCTCAGACTCCAACACATGCCCCTCTCTTTAAAAAAAAAAAAAAAAAAATCAACCCAAACCTTTTCAACCTTTTCAAGAAGGGTTATTTTTCCTTCACTCATGTTTTATGCACTAATAACAAAATATCAATTGCTGCTCTGTTTTACAGAGCGTCATGTCTCCTGCTTTGAATATCAGTTAACTAACCACTCAAAGCTAGAGAAATGGATCTAGGTTGCTTACTTAACCAGTAGCTTAATTTGTCTAATTGCTTTAAAGTTTCTGCTGAAGCTACTTGAATTGAAAGCTGAGTTGTTATAAATCTCTACCTGAAATTTCATGAGTTAAGGTCTTCACAATCAGGTATGACTAAGATTGATACAGGGTTACACTAAGATGTTGCCTCTTTGTATAAAGCATGATTTGGAGTAACATTCATCATCTCGTCTTCATTCTGTTTCAACACAGAAAAATTAAATAATATACAAAAATCTATTTTCACTGAGATAAGGTACACTTTCTTTTGAGTTAACTAAAAGAAGCAATGCAGGTGGAATTGCTGTGATGCAATGCAAGTGATCAACAAAATGATACAGCTCAAGGGTGATACTTGATTCACCTTCATATTCAAGGACTTTATCTCTTGTGCAAGATTCTGAATCTTGATACAGTTCACACCATACTTTAAAAAATGAGGCTTTACCATATCAATTTTCCCACTCTTTCACATGAAACCCCAAGTTCATTGCTCTTGCATGTGGGATCAAATCTGTCCAGCTGTCAACTGTGGTCTTGATACACTTCACATCTGCATGCTCGCTCTTCTGCTCTTTGGGCTGTCTGCTTGTCTCTGCAGTTGAAAATTTCCATGTTCTTTGCTAGGAAGTTACTTCTGCTTTGAACCTGTGACTACACAAGGATACTCTTTCTTCCAAATTATTAGTTGAAATGGATTTTTGATCTGTCCTGCTTCTGAGCCTTTGGCCAGAACCAAAGAGTTTTCTCTCAACTTTGCTTGAGTACTATTAGAAGAATACTTGATAATTGATGGAATTGATTTTGTTAAGGACTCGTTTAAAAAGGGCTGTTCAGGAATTATTTGTAATCAATATAAGATCTTTACGCTTTTTCTAAAATCCAAAATACATACATAGTGTTTCTGTTAGCGTTCAGGAACACACAGAGCTCTGGGTGTCAGGGGTACACATCCCCAAATCTGACCCGACTTGGTTTTGAGTCGAACATGTTTTTATATTCTATTGTTAGGTAACTTACATATTAATTATTAAACCTATATTGCTCTATTGTATGCATTGTTTTTACCCAAGCATGGATTTCTCGTGATCCCCTCTCAACCCCCTAACATTCTTTCTCATGTTCTTTAAACACTAATTATATCTAATCACATATAACAATTGTATCATTTATCATATATTGATTACACAGGTGCAAGTTTCACATGATCTTTAGCAAGCACAAGGCCTAACATTTCCCAGAGCCTACTTTTAACACTTTTCCCAGGGCTTGCCAAGCCTAACTTTCTTTCTAAGTCCCCAAATTTTCTATGATTTTGAAACCTTTTACTATCATTCCCCTCTTTGAAAGCATTTTCACTTCACTATAAGTGCAAATGTTTTCACTTGATGCAGCCCTTTGTTTCTGAGTTTATACTTGACGTTCTTTGGATCCTCAATTGATGTAAACGTTGTCCTGGATGTTGTCACGAACTGGAGAACCAGAAGATGGTGGGTGTGGATTTCATGTCAGTGCCTTTATTATTTTCTGGTTCCAGGATGTTTTCTTCTGTATTTCTCCCTTTAAGATGCTGTAAACTAGCCACATTGCTAAAAATACAATTAGTAAGATTATCACACTCTCAATGATAGATTTAATCCATTTTCATGGTGATACATGAAAACAACTGTTAAAGTTAGATAGAAAAAGCTAAAAGTGTATGTAGATTAGAGAGTTTTCTTAAGTCACTGGGTGAAAAGGTTAGTTTAGAGAGCAGAAGACAAGATGGAAGATTAGGGTATTGTCTCTTGTCCTTCTTCTTTCTTCTTCATGTTCTTCTTCTAGAGGGTTTTGGGTAATAGTGATTGGTTAGGAAATGCCGCAGTGCAGCATACAGCAGACGGATCATTGGGTCAGTAAGAAAAATAATATACGTGTCTATTGTTAATTGGCTAAGAATAGGCATAAAGATAAAAGAATGGCGTTGTTCAGGGCCATTTTGTGCTTTCAGACACAAAGTGAGCCACAAGGCCTTGTTGCAGCATCAGAAGGAAGAAATGTACCAGATTGTAAAGAATTAAGCTTGTGCAGCTAGTCTGGAGAGACCTGCCAAGTTTTGTGATAGCCTTCTAATAGACACAAGAAACAAGATTCTAACGAGCTCGAGAGTTTTCTTCAAAACCAGAGAACTGAGATAAGCAGGGCTCCCCATGAGGGAGGGTCCCAAAAGAATTCAGCCCAAAGGAGACTGAGAAATCCAGGAAGAAATCGAAAAATACAGAAGAAGTGCAGCAGAGTCAGAGAAAGAGAAAAAGAAGTTTTTAGAGAAAAGTTAAACGGGAGACCTTTCACAGCACCCTCACTGATCTTTCTGCTTTCTCACTTGAGCAAGACTCTCCTCCAGCCACAGAGATTGCACTCAGGGGTACAACTCCAAGTGGCAGGAACCCAAATGCTCTCAAGTCACAGCTGAAGGCCTGAATCCACACACAGAGTGTTTTGGCTGCCCCCACTCCTCCTTTGGTTCTGCCTGAAAATGCCACTGCTCTTTCTGTCTCAACTGGAAGTACCACAGCTGGAGAAAACCTGGTCCGTGGGCCACAGTGGGCCATATTCCAAAGGCAGTGTGGTCTGGAGTGGATGACTGAAGAAGAGCCTTCCCCACTTTCAAAGAACACCAAAGAAGACATAAATGTAGCTTTGCACCTTTAAGAGACTACTGACAGCTCAGAAGGAAATGTTGAGCTTTCTCACCGGGTCGAACGGAGGGGAATCTTCCAAATGTGTTGAGGTTTCAGAAACTTTATTTATTTGCAATCCTACCCTACATTCCTACTCTACAATCCTACTCTAAGCTGGTTGTGGAGTAAATGGTCCTGTTGTGATTATCACTGTCTTGTCTTCTCCTTTCTCTTCTTCACTGAGATGGTGAGTGGCACCAGGATGGAAGCAGGCTTAGATGATGTTACAGGTGTTCGATTATGGATGCTAAATCTGAACCAGAGTGCCTGTAGTTATTACAGGCCACATAGCTCTCAGGCCTGACTGAAAGCTAGCCTGGGAAATTCATGAGAAGGAATTAAAACAATTCTCAGAGATACTAAACAGCCTTGCAGGTGTTGTTTTGCAGCTTCTTGTTTCTCCTTGCAGGAGAGAGTCGGGGGGCAGAGTGCCCCTGACCAATGATGGTGATGTAGCACTTTGTTAACCAATAAGAGTTTCCTTTCTGTACTTTTCCACGTATCTGTCTATAAGACAGAGCTGAAGCAATAAACTAGGGAAACTCGTGTTGTGACTCCCTTGAGAGTCCATTGTCGTTCTTTATCGCCGTTCCCGATTGGAACGACATCTGGTGACCCCGACGTGATGTACACCGACCCCTGAGGTCCGGTAACCCGACATAAACTGCAGCCGACCCCCGAGGTCAGAAGGCAACCGACGTGATCTGCTAATCCCCTGAGGGTAAGCAGCGAGCGGGAAAAAGCCAGCCCTTCCCCCTAGAGGGGTAAGTGGAATTCTCTCGGGCTTTCCTAGAGGAAGCTGGTTCTGGAAACCAACGGGATAGTGGAGCCTGCCGGTGAGTGGGTTTGGAACGGTCGTCTTGGCGAAGCAGAGCTCAAAATTCCCGGGTCCGAGCCGTTAGCATGTGCATAATTGCATTCGCAGAGCCGCCAAGATAAAGTCCTCATAATGGGGAACTGCACTTCAGCTGATGAACAGCTTGCCTACCTTGCATGGCAGGATGCCCTGCCCCGCATGGGACTCAGTGTTTCTGAAGATGCCATGCGCGCTTTATTTCAGTGGGTGAAAGAGCAAGGTTTTGATATAACTATCGACAATGCCTTTAATCTCAGACTTTGGCTGTCGATAGAGAACCATTTACGGTCAAAATTCATAAACGGAGATATCAGCGTGTGTAGCCTAGCAGCCACCTGGGGAGTGCTTTTTAAAGCGCTGAAACGGAGCCAGTCTGAGGACAGTGAAACCGTAGATGAGCTGCATAGTGCTCTTTTAGCTCTGCCCAGACCCTCGGAGGGCTTTAGCGGCGAGCGGGAGCAATCTGTAGCCCAGAGATCTCCCTCTCCAGAGAGGTTTGAGCGGCCGCCATCCGCGGAGCTGGGCACGTGGGCTTTGCCAATGGGAAAGCTGCAGGCAAGCAGAGACTGCCTGCCTCCGCCTGTGCCACCCGCAAAGCCTCCGCTGGCGCCAAAAGCGCCACCGCCGGCCGCCGCAGAACCTGCTTTCTCCAGCCCCTCCGCGCTGTCCGAGCTTCTTCCTTCTGTGCTACGAACAGAAACGCAGACATCCCCGCTGCGGCCCGTCAGCGCGGCGGGGGAGGGGGAGAGAGTCGGCGCCCAACTCCCCCGCGACCGGCGCGCGGGCCGCCGCCGCCGAGGAGTCCGAGCGCAGCTCCGGGACACGGCGGGCCGCCGCCGCCGAGGGGCCCGCCCAAACAGACCCCCCATGTATCAACGCGGCGGGGCACGCGGCTTCCCCCGGCAGAGGAGCGGCGGGGGGAAGGAAACCAACAACCTCGCCTTCCCCCTGCGCCTGCCCGCCGCCGCCAGCCGCGAGAACCCCGAAAAACCCGAACTCAAGCCCAGATCTGGGGCCGGGGCCAAGCCCGTGGCAGGCATCGCCCCCCCCGCGCGTCCGAAGCACCGGCGAGAAAGCGCGGGGGGGCCCGGCGAACCTCGCTCTCCCCGCGCGTGTGGGGGAGGCGCTAGCTCTCGCCCAGTTCACTCCCCCCGCGCTCCAGCGGGGGGGCGTGGGAGGGAAAGAGAGCGCTTGTCGTGCTCCGCTCCCGATCTGAACTCTAGCAGCGGCCCCCCCGCACCCATAAAGGTGGCGGGGGGAGAGAAAGACAGCGGCAAGCCACTCTGCCAGGTCCTTCTGCACCAACCTAAAGAAATACCTCAACAAACCCTCCAGCAGCCTGAGCCAAACCAAAGTCCTGCAGTCCCTGCGGGACCCAAAACTAACTCATTTGTATCTTTTTAAATTTTGTGTTTACAGAACTGACAAACAGCCGTGAAGAGATGGTAACTTCAAATTCCCTAAACCTTCCTGAAATTCATGAACTACTGTTCAAACCCGACGAACAATAACAAGAACAACCATAAAAACTTTATAAATCCCTCAAAAATCCCTCAATTGTATTTGAAAAAAAAAAAAAAAAAAAAAAAAAAGCGGGATAAGAAGAGGGGATCAATGCAGCATAAATTGCACATAAATTGCATTGTGCATTGTTTTTATCACTTTGGTATTCTTTCAAACTACTCTATTGACATGTTAGACTGTCAATTCGAACAGACTAGCAATATTGTATATAGTTTTGTATAGTGTGTGTACTAATTCACTGAATTAGAAATATTAGACTCAACCATCAAATCCTTGCAAGGAGAACAAATCCTAAATACCAAAACATAAACCAAAATTCTAAATTAATTCTAAATCAGCATCCATTCCAATTTCTAGTAAAAGAAACATCTTGTGCTGTGTTTGTTCCTTTTCCTGCAGGGCCCAACAGGAAATTACAAACACGGTACATTTTTATTTTTTTTTCCTAAGCGAAAAAGGTGAATTATGGATGCTAAATCTGAACCAGAGTGCCTGTAGTTATTACAGGCCACATAGCTCTCAGGCCTGACTGAAGGCTAGCCTGAGAAATTCATGAGAAGGAATTAAAACAATTCTCAGAGATACTAAACAGCCTTGCAGGTGTTGTTTTGCAGCCTGTTATTTCTCCTTGCAGGAGAGAGTCAGGGGGGGCAAAGTGCCCCTGACCAATGATGGTAATGTAGTACTTTGTTAACCAATAAGAGTTTCCTTTCTGTACTTTTCCACGTATCTGTCTATAAGACAGAGCTGAAGCAATAAACTAGGAATTCTCCTGTTGTGACTCCCTTGAGAGTCCATTGTCGTTCTTTAAAGCCGTTCCCAATCAGAACGACAGACAGAAGCTGCGACAATGCTAGAAGGCATGACTGCATAGAGCGAAACTGCAGAACAAAATTAATGGTTCATGATAGAGCTCGGACAGGGGCAGGTGGAGATGGTACCAAAAAAAATTGACAACTGAAGACTATTAGGAATTAAAGAAATAGTTTTTCTTTTGTCATAGTCTTCCTTGCAGGCAGGCAACCGGGGAGGTGCACGGCTCGGCTCCCCGGCGGGGAAAGGCTTCAGCCGCGGAAACTCCTCCGCCTGCCCTGCCCCGTCCGCCCGGCCGCCGCAAGGGACACGGCGATGCCAGCGGCGGCCCGACCTTGCTCTGCCCGGCACCGTGGGCCGTGAGCTTTGATGGCAACGCGGCTGTGTCAGTGCCCCTCGTGCAGACAGCCGCTGCTGCACCCTGGTCATGGGTAGAGTGAAGGGAACTGGGAGCCACAGGTGAGAATATCCAGTGCCAGTGAAAATGAGAAGTTGGATTTTTTCACGTTTAACACCCCAAACTGCCAGGTTACATAGTTTCCTGTTACTTCTTGTCAAATAGCAGCGGTCTCTGCTTATGGTGACTGGGAAGATAAATGCTCTGGTGTTTGTGAAGGGTTCTTGGTGTAAGAACGAATACTGTGTCTGTAGGGGTTGTATTCTAGGAGTTTTTAATGTGTTGGAGCATCCTACCGAGTACTGTGCATGTCATGTGAAGACACTGAATATTTTAAAAAAAAACCAAAACCACAAACCATCAACCAAACAACTCCAAAAGTAATCAGAATGGATACACAAATGAGCCTAACTCCCGTTGGTCAGCTCTGCCATTTCTGATTATTAAAACAGAAATATTAATTGAATCATGTGCACTCTATGCAAATGACAGTAACGTATGAGGGATGAACACTCTCACAAGCAAAATACTGAAAGATTTCTAAATTACTGCTGAATGCTACTTTTATAGATTTTTGTCAGTTGTATTTTACCCTTATTTTATGATTAACTTACTGTATCTACTGTAAGATATGTTTACCTTCAGAATAAAGTAGTTCAATGGCAGTAGGGTTTTTTGTGCTTCAGTATTGTTTTGCACTTCAAAATACACTTGTGCCAATAAATATTTTACTGATTTCTCCTATTTATGTTTCTAAGCTCCAGCAGATAAGTCATATCCTGTACTAAATTATTATTTCAGCCAATGAAACCAAGTTTTGTTACATCTGACTAAGTCCCCAAGTTTCTGACGAAAACTTAAAGTAATATCACATCTAATGTAGCAAAAAGTATTTCCATTTTACATTTATACAAATAATTATGCATCTACAACTGAGGAAAATAAAAAGGCTTTTTGTGCCTCTGCATAACAAAACACACCACAATTCAGTTATGACAAAACACTGCTGGAAATTCTTGTCATGATCTTAATCAATTCTACTGACATAATGTAAATTATAGTCAACAGTTTTGACTAGAAACACAAAACACAACCTCCCAGTCAAAGTCACAGGAATGAGAATGAGGTTTATTAACTCCCAGAAAAACATAAAGCCTTGGGTCCTGCTGATGGCCCATCAAGAAAGACTCCTCTTGTGCAAACAGCAGCTGCTGCATTGAAGAATAGTCTCCAACTATTTGGAATGAACCAACACCCAAGCAAATCCATACTGTTTGTTTCAAAAATAGTCACTAAGTTCGTTTTAGCATAAAAGAAACCAAGCTCTTAAGGCCACATTTCAGGGAGCTAATACTGTGCTTTGAACTTCTGTAGTCTGACATGGGGCAACTCAGCTCCACTCCCCTCAGAGAAAAGAGGGAAAAGGCTTTGGGGTGTCTGAAACTGCATTTTTAGCCTGAGCTGCAAAACAAAATCCAACAGGAATTAAGAATTCATGGTAGTTTCCCATTCTCTGTTCTGACGGTGATGTGCACTTCTCTGACTTCTAATTTCTAGTAAAACATGCAGCACAGAAAAGTGAAACAAGACTCAATCTGCTTGTGGAAGACTGGAAGGCAGGAGCAGGAGGCCTTTCCTGGGATGCCCCATTGGCAGGGTGGGTACCGTGCAAGTACCTGAGTAACTCAGAACACCTCCCTGCAGGGTCAGCAAAGCAGCACCTCTGCTGTAAAAGTGACTTGTGAACTTCAGAAAATTGTCCCAGAAGGACATAAAGAATTTATTAACCTGCTTCTTGCACAAAGGAGTTTGTTCTCAGCTGGTTTATCTGGAGCTCTCATGCTGGCAAGTTCAAGCCCTGAGCCCTCTGCACATTGTTTGGTCTCACAGTTAAATTCTGTCACTTCTTGTGCCATGAAAATTGTCTTCTAGTTTAGAAGGCATGCCTCAAATTCATGTTCTTAATTTTCAGCTATGAGGCTCAGTGAAATTATTGACCTCTCCTGGAGTTTTGAAATGTCAAATTAAATACTACTGGACAAACAGGAAAATAACTTTGAGACAAATTGATAAATCATTTCCCCATATAAAAACATTTACTAACTGGATACAGCTTCTTTCTTGCTTGCTTTCTTGCTTGCTTTCTTGCTTTCCCCTCTTCCTTTTTCCATTGCCTGTTCCATTTCTTGCTGTGACATTTTCCAAGGCAAGAATGAGTATGAATGGAAAGAACAGAGTGTTGTCCTGGATTTATACAGTATAAAGATATAAAAGAGAAGAGCAAGCCCACTGCACTGGAACATTCACTGCTAAAGATACAGAAACCAGGTGTATATGCAGGCACTTGGTGGAGTAAACACACAGTGACACTCAAATCCTGACACCCAAACCCCACGGCAGTGAAGCCAGAGGAGAGATTTGCCCACCTGCCACTGTGTGACTACCCTGGCATCTCCAGGGCTTTCAGCAGCTGGGAACAAAATGTGGTTTTGCCTGTGCCATTTTTCTGCTGTGCTCTGCCAGGAGGCCTAAAGGCCTTGCCTTTGGAATGGCATGGAACCCACAAGCAGTTTTTACTCACTCTAATTTCCAAAGGTGCTCTAGAAGTATCCAGCTGATTACTGGAGTGTGGAGGCCCAGGGGTCTGCCACCAGGGTGGTCCTACCTCAGCCCTGGAGGGGCAGAGACAAAAGGGGAGAGATGCCCCTCTAGAATACAGTAAGAAAAGGCCTCCCTTCCATGGGCCCTTTGCAACCACATGTTGGTGCCTTTTGGGTTCTGGTGTTCTGATAGTGTGTGGGGATTGATGTCACCCTTGTTCAGCCCCTGTTTACCATTAATGTACCCTTCCTAGAATGTTCTTCCTTCCCTTAATCCCCACTGGCTCTGTTCTGCTGCATTGTTCCACCCGTTATTGCCTTGGTTCTCTTGGTCTTTCGGCACTTCCCTGCACCACTTTCCCTTGTCCCTGTTGGACCTTGACCTTCAGATCTGTCACTTTTACCACTCATTTAACCCTGTGCCCTTAGCCCATTCCTTGGTTCTCGTCCCTATTTGAGGCTGTGCTCTTCAATAAACCAGTTGTCAGATTGTCAAACAAGAACCCATCCCTTTGTCTTAAATCGTCAGCATTTTCTACAGTGTGCTCTGAGCTCAGAGATGCAGGTCGCTCTCTGGGATCTTGTTGCGCCATGTACCGTAACACTGGAGAGCAAAGCACTGCTGTGATGCTGTTTCTCAGCTCACTGCACTGTGCCTTTGTTCTGGGTAACTGATACCCACTGTGCTGAGGGTTGCCATTTTCTTTGGTTTCATCTCTCAGGAGTTTTAGGTATTTCTCACCTAGAACCAAACTTGTTAAGATAATAAGGCATAAATCACCTGGAAGAGAGCTGGGAGAAGAAAATTCAAAGCAAAGCCCTTCGATTACCAAAAAGAAAAACCCAAACAACTCCCACTGATTAAACTCAACAAAAAATACTTATTTGGTTCATTCCAAAGGGAGGAATATGGTTTTAAAAATAGTTCAACCAAATGCCACCTCAAAGTGAATTTGATTCAAAGCTCACTAAAGCCAAACTGAGCCTTTCATCAGATATACCAAATTTTTACCTGTTTTCATTCAGTATGAGGTCTCTTGTCATCTGCAAGGTTTTATATTTAACTGTGCCCACAGCCCTGGTACAAAGTACCTATCCCAGATACCTAACAACCAGGACACACAATCACTGTCAGAGTGGCCCTTTGATGTGCTGTGCTATTGTTGCTTGTTCTTGTGAACAGCCAGCCGCCTTTGTTTCTCACAGGTATTTTGCTTTCTGCCAGGAGAAGTGAATGAACCACTCCAGCTGAGCTGTGAATTACAGGCCCAGAATGAACAAGGGTTCTACACAACAAGAGCACCTGACCTAATCTTCCTTTGTCTCTGTGCTGAGGGAAAGTCAAGGTAAATTCATGTTGAATGTGTAAATTCACTCAGTGGCTGATAAGACCTTTTTTAATGGAGCCAGTACAATGAGTGATGATCCCCACCAATATAGCAATCATTGTGTACAATGTGTGTCATGAAAATGTGTATTTCTGACCCATCTGTGTGACACCAGTGGCTGTGATTCTGTTTGCCTATCCCTGCTCTCAGAGGTGACCTTTAACAAGCAGCAGAGGTTTTGTTTTTAAGAGCCTCTGGTGGAAGCAAAAGAAGTGGGAATGGTGAGGTCTAGACAGTGAGACAGCAACCAAAAGGACTTCATAAATTTGAAGAATCTAGGCAGAATTTGTGGAGGAACTGTTTGCAGTAACTTTCCCTGCAAACCACTTCTGCTTTTGAAGGGTCTGCTCAAAACCACAGTTTTGGAAGAGACAGGTCATAGATTAGACCTTAGTAAGGACAAGGAAATGAGGCCTTCCCCTCCTCATTAGCTTGAATTTGAAACATTCACTTTGCCCAACATTTCTGCTGCCCTAAGGCACTGTAACCACTGTTCAGGAGAGTAGGCAGGAAAGCTGTGCATGTTGATGTGAGAGATTTTTTTTGGAAATGGCTAAGAAGATTGGGCTGGAATCCTCCACTCCTCTCCCAGGTGGTGCATGGTGATTAGTTCAAAGTTCATACTAAACAGGGTCTGAATGTACATAGGCTGATTTTTTTAAGAAAACTTGTCATTTTAGAAAGAGTTATTCTCTGTCCACATAGAGACACAAGATGCCCAGTGCAAGCAGCACAGAATGCAAGTCTGCACACTGTTCCTCAGCCCATGGCAAGTGTCCTGGGTGTTTTTTGTGTGGCAAGGCAGGAGCAGCTCACAGCAGTTTTGGGTTGCTGTTCAGTCGGAGGCTGGAGTACATCCCCACGTGCCGCACCAGGTTGGGCTCCACCACAAAGGCGTTCTCGCCCTTGCCCCGCAGCAGCGAGTAGAGGGCAGTGTCCTTGGCGAAGCCCTGGCGGCAGCGCAGCCCCTGCAGGTATTCTGAGGCCCGGCGGGCAGAGGCAGCAGGGAAGAGCATGGCGGGCGTGCAGCACTCACTGGCTGGCACCACGTTGCAGAGTGCGGGGTGCAGACGGCGCAGCTCCAGCCCATAGTGCCGCCCCACCAGCTCTGACAGGGCCATGCTGTACAGGCCGAAGAACACCACCAGGCACCAGCTGGGGCCCGCTCGCCCTGCGGCCCAGCAGTATGCAAAGGTCAGCACCGGCCCCAGAAACATGCCCAGGCCCAGCCACTCCAGAATCCTCATGGGCTCAGGGTTGAAGTAGTGCTGGAGCCTCTCAGGATGGTACGGCTTGAAGTAGAGAGCGTCTCTGAGGTAGGGCTTGGAGAATCAGGCCGAGGAGAGGTGCTGCAAGACAGAAAATATCTCCTTCTCTGGCACAGCATCACCTTCCATGAGGAGGATGTACTCTGGGTTGTACACCAAGAGTGACTATTCAAGGCAGAAGAGGTAGCCCTGCTTCTCCTTCTCAAACTGGTTGAGGCTGGGGTCAGGATTCTCTCCAGTTCTGTCAGGACTGACCATAGGAAAGAGGCTGCTCAGCAGCCTGACATCCTGATGGATGCTGGGGTCTGACTCCACATTACAGAGGAGCATGCGGTGGCTCTGGCAACGCACCCCACATTTCTGGAGGAGGCGGTGGAAGTGGGAGGCCACTTGCAAGACATAGTGGAAATCATTCCGCCTCTGCACGGTGATAATGGTGATCAGCAGCAAGGGCTGGAAGGCTTCACTGCCAGACACCTCAGAGGCATTTGGCATCTGCATCTTCTCAAAATAATGGAGGGCATCCTGGCCCTCCTGCTGGTTCTGCTCCAGGAACTCCTGGCCCATGGGGTTCAGGTGCCAGCGCCGCAGGTAGAAGTAAGAGTGGAGGAGCCGGTGGCATATCAAAGGTGCCACCACAGCAAAAGTCACCAGAGTCAGGGTGAGGAGATGGATGAAAGGGCTGGACCAATGGCACCACTTCCCACAGAGCTGCCATGCTCGGTTTAACATAACTGCTGCAGAAGGAGGGCACTCCTGCACTGCTCATGGCCTCAATCCCTCACTTCAATGCGTCCCTCTCTCTGGACTGCAGGATACCACTGGGGCCATTGCTGCCAAACCTGCACAGGTTTTGCAAGCCTAGAAAGGAAGAAAAAAGGATGGTTACTGAAATAGGAACTGACAGAGAAAACTGAAATCAAGGGACTAGTCTCTGAGTAAGCTAACATACAAGGCCTCTGTGGAATCCCTTGAGGTGGAGGTATCACAGAATAGTCCTGGGAGGTTGAAGACAGATGAGCCAAACTTAGCTTCCAGCAAAGGACCCCTGAGGCCTTTTTAGCACACAGGAGCTCCGATCTAACCCAGCTCAAAAGGACTTTGTGTGTTTGTTACTGTGCTTCAAACATACAACAACATGCAAGGTGGATGTAGGATGTGTGGAAATCCCGTTCTGTTAAAGGTACAGAACTTAGGTACCCCTGTATGGTGACACTGACATAGTAATGTTTAGATCACAGCCACGAAGCAAAGCCAGATCTCTTGTATCCTAGTCTAGCATGTACTGGAGAGACAAACTTTTACCTTTTTGGAGGCACATACTTCCCTCCTACTGCTCACACACTTCCAAATGTGTGTTTTTTCACTCTCCTCCCCACAGTGTGAAGCCATTTAACAAAGACACCAATTTATTCACTGAGGGCTTGTGTATGCTAAGGGTAATGTGTGTGTCTATCTGTTTCTCCTCCTCACTAGACCCTGTGAAACACATGGGCAACGCATTATGGACATGTTGTAATTGAGCCATTGACTCATGTTTCGTATTTAAAAGTATGCAATTTATAATACATGCCTTCAATTTTAAACAGACATATTCACATATATTTTTTTTGTATACACATTCACTTTAAGCAAACATCCACCTTCACAAAAGTTAGATTTTGCCCTAACTGCTTCTCTTGCTGCCCTGAACACCTCACAGCCTAACAGGGCAGTTAGGCTGGTCAAATGAATTCTCTTATGCCAATAGTCTCACTTTTAATCTGTAATTTCATTCTCCCTTTAATTTCCTATTCCCTCTCCCTAAGAACTGAGTTACTCATGTTCCCCTCACTGAGGTGACTGAATGTGCACTGGGTGTCCAGTGCAGAGTTTCTCCCTATTTTTAACCTTCTAGCTTCAGCAAGTTCTGATCATCAAATGGTGGTTCCAGACCAAAATGATATTGTTTTGTCCTTTTCTGCACCATCACCTGAAGCAGCCTTCAGTGAAATACCCTCTGAGTGTGGAGGCTCCAGAGCCAAGGGCAGTAATGGTGTGGAAGAAGGCCTCTAATGTATGAAGTCAAAGCATAGAGGGAAGATTTTCCCCCATATAAGAACACAAGGAAAAAATCTTTTCTGATAGTTCTTTGTATCACCAGTTCATTGTACCCCAGTCATACCCAGTTGGCCTGCAGGCTGTCCCTCCCCTTTTTTACCTTCTATGTCCTTCCCCTAGAAAGTTCTCCTTTCCCTGTTCCCCCGTTGGCCCCAGTTTCCTGCAATCCTCCACCCCTGTAATCCCATTGGTTCTCCCTGACCCTGCCCATGCACCACTTTACCCTGTTCCTATTGGACCCTGACCCTTGGATCCACCCCCTCAAACCCATATATATCCCTGGACCCGCCATTGTTCCATGTCATTGTTCCTGGGCCCCCGTCGGTGTGTGGCTGCAGTGAACCTGCCCCCCTGGAACTCAACACAAAGATCCTTCCTGGCTCTCTGCTGTGGTGTGTTTGTGAGTGATGGTGTGTGTGAGTGTGTGATTGCGGCCTGCCCAGACACCTTCCCACCTGGAGGCCCTTTGGGGAAGGTAGAGTCACCTTACCATCACCACCCAACGCTACAGCTGGGTGAATGGAAGAAATCATGGCTCTTCTCCAACGTCTCAGAAAAATGGGTCTTGCACAATAAAATAATTGGAGGACATGGAGCAAGGTGTGGGAACAACAGTTTCCCAATAAAAAAATTTCTCAATTTCCACAATAAAAAAATCTCTTATTTGACCAACAGTGGTCAAATAAGAGATTTTCAGGCTTCAGGCACTAGCCTGTGTGAAAGTCAAGTACACAACTTCCTCCCTCTGGCACGGGAAATCATGAGGAGTCCAAGCAATCCTTGGAAGGTGAAACACCATTAGTAGGTGGTGTTTTTCTAACTTGTTATTTACTTGCAAATAATGGTCAAGGGATGTTGTTCTAAATGACCAATCATATTAATTGTACCAAAGTGCTGTGTAAAAGGAGTGTGTTTCTAATAAACCTTTGCTTTATGCCTTCTGCTGAAGGCTCGGAGTCTCGCATCATTATTTTGCCATCCCAAATTGGGATAGCAAAGTCTGGCTCTGGGGATACTTCAGAACTGCCTTCTTTTACAGAGGTCACAGATTTGCTGTTTTTACCATTAGGAGAACCTTTTGCACTTCCCATATGAGAATGTGACAACCATCTATGAAAGGCCTTTTAACAAGATTAATGCAAAATATATAAGAATTACTGCAAATATTTGTTAGAGAACAGGCAGCTCATGCTGTGAGATCTCAAACCAACCTTAGACAGACTGTGGCATCAGTGCTCTCTTAAGGCTCAAGACAAGATTTAGTGTAATTAAATTGAGAACAGATTTAAATGCTGATGCACGAGAATCTGAAGTTTCTCCCTATATAGCTTTGTTTTCCTGTCTAGTTACATAATCCTGTTGCACAAATGCTGCATTGAATTGCGTGAGTGAACCTTGTAAAGGTCTTAAGGATGATGGATGCATTTCAGCTGCTAGATCCAAATCCTGAGGATTCAGGATGTGAAGACCTGAAATCTACCAGCACAAAGATCTAAATTTGAATGCATTTATTCATCCAAAATCCTGGGCCTTCCAGCCATCCTGTCACAAGCATTAAGAGAACACAAACATGCAGAACCATATTGTACAGCTCACACTATTGAGCCTTGTCTTGATCCAAGCATCACTGTGGGCACTGTCTCTGAGCCAGCCTCCAAACTTTAAAGTGAGGACCAGAGTGGGAAAAGGAAAACTGCAAGGTAGTTCAGTTCTATAAATAAAGTTTACTGTCCATCTTCCAGCTATGCTGAAGCTCTGAGCTACAAAACCTATGAGCTGGCAATGAGATCTTGGGATATATATACTGAAACACAAGTAGTAACTCTTTGAGCATTTCTTCATTGATAATTCTTGGAGCAACCTGGTCTAGTGAGTAGTATCAGGCAGCAGGGCTGGAACTAGCTGTTTTTTAAGGTCCCTTTCAATTCAAACCATCCTATGATTCTATGATGATAATGCTCACCCCAGGAAAAGACCTCCTTCCCTGACACCATCTTCTACTGAAGAGGGAAAAGTGGTTGTCCTGTCCTCCCTAGTGGCCAGCAGAAGATGAAATAAATCAAGCAAATTCTACTTGACATCTTGCTCTTCTGCAACCCGTGTTGTTCAAGGCTCATGTCCCAGGTCCCTGCAGGTGGACTCACACTGAGTCCAAAGCCTGAGAGTGCTGGGAAAGTGGTGTGGGGACTCCACCTGCTGGTGTCCCAGCTGCCAGCTCGGGGCACAGATGATGAGGTGGTACAGGTGAGCACCACCCTCTCTGGAGGTACCTCCTGGCTCCAGCTTCCCCTGGAAAAGCATGCAGGGCTGGAAGCTACCCATGCAGGTCACTGTGTCATAATTCCAAGTGTTATCATTTAACCTTGGCTTCACTTCACCAGTAACAGAATTCAAGATCTTAGAGCTCTTATTCTGGCTCTGCAACTCAGAGAGCCCCAACAAAACAGCAATCACACACAGAGACTACTGCTACTCTTCACATCTTCCTTTGCTCCCTCAGCTGTTCACACTCACGCTGACAGTCACTCTGTCACACTGTCTGCTGAGAAAAAGGCTGTTTTCACTGGGCAGTGAAATAACCACAGAGGCTAAAAATGGTCAGGAGTGTAGTAAAGCTCAAATACTGCAATTAATGTGAAAAACAAGCTGAAGAATTTAGAAGAGAAGGAAGAGACTGACCTCCTTCCCTCCTTTTGTCTGTAACACTGGGAACCTGAGAGCTCAAAATATTGATTTAAAAATTCTTACTTCTGCAGAGTTGAAGCTTGCTCTGCAGGATTTGAATCCAGAGTTTCTGCTAAGGCTGTTTTCTAGCCATTAGGATGGTTCAGATTTCAGAGGAGACACTGTTTTTTTCATTTTTTCCCTTTTTAGGGGGAAAAATACCTTGTTTGTTTTTCAAGTAAGTGGCATTTCAGACAGAAAAAAAAAAGTCTGAAGAGAAAAGCAAGAATCAGATTTGGATTTTATAATGCCTTAAAAAAAAACCCACTTTATCAAACCTGAAAAATAACTACTTTGCAGCCATATAAATACTTGCAGTGGAGGCCAGGTTTACATGTTCTTTGTAGAACTGAGCCATTGCTTAAAGACAACTAGAAGGTGATGTAAAACTGTAGATTTGGCTTGTTTCTTTTCTTAGGTTTTCATGATGAAGATTCCTTCCACAAACACTTAATTCCAAACGTGTATCATATCTTCATTAGTCCCCTAATTACTTGGCTGAATTACACTGTTCAGGAAAAATCATCTCTTTGCACACTGAGGAGAGTAGAAAAATAAGTAATGTACTCTTTGGGGTGCAGAGCACTGTCTGCTGTGCTTGTGCTTTAAAAGAAAAAGCTGATTTTCTGTCTGCTTTAAACTCCTCTCCACAGAGAGGTGCTCCTGTAAAAAAGCTTCCTATATGTTTCAATGCTGCAAATTTTAAGTTCCTGGACGGCTGATATAAGAGAGGAGCATCTGCCTTCTACTTCCTGCACCATGAGACAAGGACACAACTATTCCTGTACAATTACAATATTAAATTACTCCTTTTGGCTTATCTACACTTCTTCTCAGTGTCACTGGGAAAAGCCAGTTCTTTCCTAACATAAAAACAGCTGGATGAAGTCATGAGGTCAGAGCCATAGAGTCATTTCTCTACAAAGGGATGAAAGAAGGAGACAAAGGCAGGCTCTTGGAAAATGTTATGGAAATGTCAGGGGCTGTCACAGTCCCACCTGGCCCATAGCAGTGGTGGGAGAAATGGTGCTCACACGAGTGGTACCTTTCACTTGTGTGTTGACCCTATAGCAGCACCCAACCTGAAACTTTTGTGTGAAAACTTCTCTGTGCCCCAGCCCAGCACATGCAGGTGAGCTGCCAGCTCAGGACCACTTCCTCTGCTAATGAACCCTCTCTGGCACAGACAGGGCCTTTGTGGTGCTGTGACAAACATCCTGCTTGAATCTGAGGAAGCCAATGGAGACTTCCCATGGAGCCATAAGGATCTCCTGTAACATACAAGCATGCTGACAGGGATTGTACAGATATTTTCAAATTCTGAAACAGGAGGTCCGTGCCATGCCCTGATCCCTGTTACTGGGCCAGATGTCCAGCTTTTCTCATCTGCAACTCCTCTTGTTTTCTGATAGCTTTTAATAGGTCAGGTGCCAGATATTTCTGCAATGTGGCAAGTCCCCGTTGACAACAGCAGTGTCCAGTAGAAGCCAAGCATCCACAGATCTGATCATTGCACTTCCACGTCAAACCGGGAGTTGGGCTTCCTAGAAAATACACCCCAGGAAGAGCTGTGCTGCTAAAAATACTCAGAGGAACCTTAATGGTAAGAGACCAGTAGTTGTCCTTTGATCACATTTTACTGGCAAGTACCAAATAAATCTCTCACCTCCTCAACCACTGCTGAAAGCAATTGTTCTTACATTGTCTGTAGATTATGAGTGTAATAATCTATCATCTTATCAAATCTTATCAGATAAACCAGGCAAAGATCAGATCTGCTGCATTTAATCTCTCAGCTCCCTTAGAATTTTTGTTTCTTATGGTCTGTGTACTGAAGGTGTAACACTCTCACAGTTTACAGATTAATGAAAGCTTGAAGTGTAAGAGTAGTGGCTAGAGAGGGGCAGAAGATTTTGGCCTTTTGCAAAAGTTATGTGGTACATGAGATAGAAACTGAAGACACTGCTGTCTGTTTTGATGTGCCATTCCTCAGAGCCTGTCAGTGAACATACAGACCTCTCCTGTCCAAGGAAATGGAATTTAAGCACTATTGGAACAGTAAAAATGCACAAATATGCAGGGTGTTACCATTTCTAGTTACGTAATACCAGAAACTGCAGAATTAAAACTTGAATGTAAATTTTCTCATAGGCTGGCTTGCTATTCTCATTGGACTGGAGTTAACTTTTACAGGTTGTTCATAAACCCCTAGAAATTCCTGATGCACAGTTTGAAAGCTACTGAACTAAGAAAGGAGGAACACAGATGTAGCAGCTGAATGACACTTTCCCCATTTGTTTGAACTAAGAGGATAGGACTATGCCACCAGTGAAAGAGGCTGTGAACTCAATATATAGTGATTACCATTATGTCCCCAACTTCTGTATTGTTTCTTATGTATATTAATTTTACTCTGTCACATAAACCTGAATGGAGGTCATTTCACCTGGCTGCCTCCCTGCAGGGCAATCCCATGGGAAAGCAATGCTCCCTCTGTTGCTGCCAAGCAGTCAGGTAGATCAGATAAAGTGGGAGTGGAGAGTAGCCTGAGAAGAGCTCTATAAGGTAACACAGAGACTTAAGGCAGTGACTTTGGAGGAGCTAGTTGTGATTTTGGTAGGTGTGACAAGTGGGTGAGATGCCCCAAGAGAACCAGGGCTTGTGATCACAAGGTTGCTCCTATCTGTCTATAGAGCAACTCATCCACTCAGTCATCCTGGTGGGGTGGCCTGTAGCAAATTTCACAATAAAGTCACCTGTCCCTGTCCTCCCTTAATCCTGATTCGCCATCTCCTGGACAGCTTCTCATCCATCCCTGGGCAGAGCTCCATTCACTCCAACTGGTCACTGACATAGAGAGTGACCCCTCCTCATCTCCTCCACTTGCTGAAGATTCTGTATCCTTCCATTCCACCACTCCAGTCCCAGAAGCCACCCCAGCACATTGCCATAATGCCAAGGAGCTGGCAGTCCTGCAGGTGTGCCAGTGAGTCCAGCTGCCTGTGTTCATTCCCCATGCCTTTGCACAGAGGCAGGTAAGTTGGACTCTGATAAAGGCAAAGAAGTGGCTGGAGTGGCTGGAATTCCTTTGTGCTGCCATTCAGGTGCCCTCCTGCTGATCTGCAATTCCTCCCCATGTTCTGGGCATCTCTTACTAGCTCTGGCTTTAAACTGAAAGGCTTGAAGTTCCCCTCCCACAGCAGCTTTAAATTAAGGCCCTCACCAACTTGGCAAGCCCATCACTGAAATTTCCCCTGTGTCAGAAGGACCCCAACAGTCCCAAGAGGTTTATCCAAGTACATCCTATGGTCCAAGCTGGACACCTGCCTGTGGCACCACCCCTGTGACCATTTGTTTATTTGCCAACCACATTTCAAACCCCCTTCCCTTTGACTTTTGGAGGAAAAGCTACCTGTGAAGATGATGAAGGGATTGGAGCATCTCTCCTATGAGGAAAGGCTGAGGGAGCTGGGGCTGCTCAGCTTTGATAAGAGATGGCTGCGAGGGAACCTGATCCATGTCTCAGTGTCTGCAGGAAGGGGGATGGACACTTGTGGGGCCCAGCAGTGGGACAAGATGAACAGGCAAGAACTGATGTCTGGGAAGCTCCACCTGAATGTGAGGAAGAATTTCCCTGTGCAGTGACTGAGCACTGAAGAGACTGCCCAGAGAGGCTGTGGAGTCTCCATCACTGGAGATATTCCAGAACCTGGAAACAATCCTGTGCAATGGGCCTTGGAATGACCCTGCTGGAGCAGGAAGCAGGACCAGATGACCCACTGTGGTCCCTTCCAAGCTTGCCCCATTCTATGACTGTGCCAGGCCTGTCTTCCCAGGAATTCAGGTGTCTAGGCCATGTTTTACAGGAGCTAAAGGTACCAGCCTGAGCCAGGATTAGACAAAACTGGAGCTGCTACAGCTGTACCCCTGCTACAGCTGCACCCCTGCACCTACACCAAAGACCTGTTAGCTACCTCAGTGTCTTGATTTGGAAGATAGGTGTCTGCTAGGGAGGGCAGGAGCCTCCCTTGGAATGAAAATATAGACCCCCTCCCTCCAAATGACAATAATTTTTAAATCAAGAGGCTCTCAGGCAGAGATCTGAGGGTAGGAATAACAATTATTTACTAGTATGTATTACAAGGCAAACAAATGACAATAACTACAGCATTAACAACAAAACAGAACCAGGGACCCCATGACAGCCTTCTCGGCTGAGACGGGAAAGGCTTTGCTTCACAAACCCCCTTGGGCAGTCAGTCCCAATGCTCCTGCAGGGCTCTGAGGAACACCCAGCTGCAAGAGCAGGAATGAGCAGAGATGCCGGGCTGGTGGCTGAGGTGTATCAGCAGCTCTGCAGTGGTGCCTGGCACTGCTGCACATCCCAGCAGGACAGGGGGTGTGAGGCCACCAACAGAGAAGGAAGAAGAGAAAGCAGCAGCTCCATCTGGGTGATAGCAAATTCCCTTCTCCCAGACACAACAGCACCCAGTGAGAGTTCTGTTCTGCAGCTGAAGAAACCAGCCAGCCCCCAGCTGCCCCCATCCTCCTTTTTCCCTGTCCCTCTTCCCCCTTGGGCACAGCTGAACTCTGTGTTTCTCAAGCACCCACGAAGTACCAGCAATCAGGTTTCCCCACCACTGATGGGCAAAAATTCCATAGGTCAGGCAGAACAAAAGGAAGGACACCTAACCCCCAACATTATCCACCCCAAATTTTTTCCTGTACCAAATTTTACATGAAATTTTAAACCTTTAAATTATATACAAACACCCACTACCTTAATCATATACATATGTACATGCAGATACAGACACAAGCACAGTGTCATGGGTAGTTCACCCTAAAACCAGGTCCCCTTGAGGTATGCACTGGGTCTCTCCATCTTTTTGCATCACCCACCAAGTGCAACCCCGTCCCTGAGCAAAGATGACCCCATGGATGGGATTGTCTTTGCTGGAGGCAGAATTAACCCAAACAGTTTTCCCCAGCATACCCCTCATATGTACCACTGGAACCTTACCTCTATCTGTTGTTCTAAAGGGCTCAGATTGGGCAGGGTCTGCTTGGTTAGTGGAACCTTGGGTGTTCACTAACCATGTGGCTTTTGCTAAGTTAATCTCCCAGTTCTTGAAAGTCCCCCCACCCAGTGCCTTCAAGCTGGTTTTAAGCAGGCCATTGCACCGTTCAACTTTTCCAGCAGCAGGTGCATGGTAGGGGATATGGTACACCCACTCAATGCCATGTTCCCTAGCCCAGGTGTTTATAAAGCTGTTCTTGAAATGAGTCTTATTGTCTGATTCAATTTTTCAGGGGTACCATGCCTCCAAAGGACCTGCTTTTCGAGTCCCAGGATGGTGTTCCAGGCAGTGGCATGAGGCACAGGGTAAGTTTCCAGCCATCCAGTGGTGGCTTCTACCATTGTGAGCACGTAGCACTTGCCTTGGTGGCAGTGTGGCAGGCATCACACTTTGGGGCAGTGTGATGTAGTCAATCTGCCAGGCCTTACCATACTTATATTTGGACCAACGCTCACCATACCATAGGGGTATTTTCAATTTCATTCATTCAATGCACAATAGTCCACAGTCAATCTCCATTCTCTGAAAGACTTGCGCACAGGCCAGATGGGACTACTGAAGGGCGAGTGGGTTTTGCTGACCACCCCTTGACTCTCTAGTTCTTGGATCATCTTGTGGATGGGAATCACAGCATCTCGATTTGTCCTATACTGTCAGCAGTGCACTGTCAAGGTGGCAATTGGTACTTGCTGTTCTTTCAGGAGTCCTACTGCAGATGGCTTCTCCGATAGTCCAGGCAAGGTGTTCAATTGCTTAATGTCCTCTGCCTCCACAGCAGCTATTCCAAAAGCCCACCTGAGTCCCTTTGGGTCTTTGTAATAGCCATTCCGAAGGAAATCTATGCCCAGAATACATGGGGCCTCTGGGCCAGTCACAATGGGATGTTTTTGCCACTCTTCCTCAGTCAGGCTCACCTCGGCTTCCAACAGAGTCAATTGCTGCAATACCCCCGCCACCGCAGCAATGGAAGCAGGTTCTGCCCCCACACGTCCTTGATGGCCTTAGGGTACACTGTGCACCAGTATCAACTAAAGCTTTGTATTTTTGTGGCTCTGATGTGCCAGGCCATCGCATCCACACCATCCAAAAGACACAGTTTTCCCATGCTTCTTCCTGGTCAGAGGCAGGGCCCCTCTAGCACTGGTGATCCTCTCCTCCCTGGGCATACATGCTAGACATTCCTTCAGTCTGAAAGATCATCCTCCCCTCTGTAATACCTGGCAGTTTGATCATGGGAGGTTGAGGCTACCTTCACTTTACTGGAACTTCTCTGGTTAGTGCTTCCCTCCTGGAGCTGACGTACTCGTGCTGCTAGGGCAGAAGTGGGTTTCCCATCCCATTTTCCCATGTCTTCCCCATGGTCACGTAGAAAGAAGTACAGCTCAGCTCGTGGGGTGTACCCTCTCTCTCTAGCTGGGGAACGTTGGGCTCAGACTTTGGGGCTTGTGACTCACACTGGTGCCATATGGGAACTGCTCTTCCTCATCTCTTCCCTCATTTCCCTCATCTCCTCTTTCAGTTCCTTAACCACAACAGAGACTTGAGCCTGCAGCAGGCCATGGGCCACACTCTCATAATTTCTAAGCTTGGTGGTGACAACCGTCTAACGGTTGTTATCGGCATTAATCGTTGCAATGAAAGTGGTGTATTCACATGGTCCTAGATTTGCCAGATTCCACAACATCTGCCCAGGGCACCTGACTTTGTCAGGGTCATTATTGTGCTGTCCACCCCTCCCAAAAAGGACCTCTAACATCGCCACTTCTCTCAGCTGTTGGATCCCTTCCTCAATGGTTTTCCAGCCCCTTCTATGATAGTGCTGTTCCATTCTCTCTCTGTGGACAAACCTCTCTCTTACACTCATTAAAAGCCACTCCCAGAGAAAGGGGCCCTGGCTCACACCTGAGTCCTGGGTCAAGGGTCCCAGATTTCTTGCTTCACCACCATCCAGGTGCATGCCTGTACCCATAAGGTCCCAGACCTGAAGTAACCAGGTTGTATATGTGTTGCCCTGAAAACTCAGCTTCTGAGCTTGCTGACATAGTTTTCTAACTACTTTCCCAGGACAGTAACTGTAAACATAGATATGTGTACATTCCTTCTGTTACACGTCTTGTGATGGACATCTCTCATGGCCAGTGCAGTGGGAAAGTGTTATCCTGACCATCCAATCCCTAGCCATGGTCAGAAACCTAGAAATCCTGGGAGGCAAAATAAACTCTCTCTTCCTTTCCCCACACCTTGACCTGCGTCCATGTGATCTATTCATCTTCAGCGGCAACAGTATATGCCTCACGCCCCCGTTGTAAAATGTCTTTTTGAAGATTACAGAGACTTTCATACGTCAAGGACTCTCATGATCTCAACCTTTGGCTCCCCTGCAGGTTGTGATGGCCCTTCTTTCCTATCCTCTGATTTCATCTGATTTCATCTTAGTCTTCATCAATTCTACAGGGGCAGGACTGCTGGCTGTGACTGCCCTTGTGGTTCAGCTGGAACCTGGACACCATGGTTGTAACATCTGTGGGTTCCACTGCTGCACCATCAGACTCTCCCTCTTCAAGGCAGGGGGAGGGTTTCCCAGCAGCTGAGGAAATGCTTTCCTTTAGTATCTGGCCCATTACATGGATATTCTTCACCAGAACCCCCACCCACGTGGGGTGGTTCATTTCTGAGGTGAGCTGTGTAGTACTATGTAATAAATTGTTAAATCTCAGTTCTTATTTGTGTATAGTGAGTGGCTGTAGAGGATTGCAATAAATTAACTTTTTAATTTAAGTTGATATTTACATAGCATGATTGTAACAATAAATTAGTTCCTTAAAATTTAATTGTTATTTGCATGTTTATATGTTGGCAGCACAGGTGTAGCAATACAAAATAAATATGATTTTTAAACCTGGTTTTTGTCTACTTATACATTAGTAGTACAAGTGTTACAATATGCAAAAAATTAAAAGAAATGTAGATTTGTGTTATCCAAAGCAATGGGCAGAGGTAAACACAATGATGCTGGAAGATTTTGGCCATGAAAATCTCCAGCCATGCCCAGCACATGCCCCACTTCCACTCGGGCTGGGCAAGGAAAGCGCAGATTTGGGATGGCAGCAGAGCCATACATTGGCTCAGAACTCACTGCACAGGCCTGCTGAGAAAAGTCTGTGTTGTGGTTTGACACTGGCCCAATGCCAGGAACCCACCAGAGTCACTCACTCACCGTCCCCTGCCACAGCTGGGCAAAGGAAGGGAGAGGGGAAAAAAAATTAACAAAGTGAGATAAGGACCAGGAGAAACACTTCAATGGCAAAACCGGTTCAACTTAAGTTGCAAATGAATTTATTACTAACAGAATCAGAGAAGAATAATAAGCAGTAAAATAAGCCTTTAAAACACCTTCTCCCCCCACCCCCTCCCTCCTTCCCACCCACAGTGCAGGGAGACAGGGTATGGGGGCTTTGCTCAGTTCATTACTGAGATCTTCTTCCGCTGCTCTGGGAGAGGAGTCCTTCCCCTGTGAGACAGTTCCCCATGAACTTCTCTGGCGTGGGTCCACTCTCACAGGCAGCAGTCCTACAGCACCTGCTGCAAACATGAGTCCCTCCCACAGGCACATAGTCCTTTCAGAACTGCTGTGGCGTGGACCACTTTTTCCACAGGGTGCAGTCCTCCAAGGACAGGCTGCTCCAGTCTGGAAGCAAAGGCCCTTGCTCTCCACTGGGTCTTCCACCATATCACAGCCTCCTCCAGGCATCCACCTGCTCTGGCATGGGCACTTCCCCCATGGGCTGACTGTGGATCTCTGCATCCCCCATGGATCCATGGGCTGCAGAGGCACAGCTGCTTCACCATGGTCTTCACCATGGCCTGCAGGGGAACCTCAGCTCCAGTGCCTGAAGCACCTCCTGCCCATCCTTTTCCACTGACCTTGGTGTCTCCATGTTGCTTCCATTACATGTTTTCCCCTCCTCCTCTTCTCTGACTGGAAGCAAAACCTGTGATTTTGTTTCAATTTTCTTCTTAAATATGTGGTCACAGAGGCATAACCAGTCTCTCTCATTGGCCCAGTTTTGGTCAGCAGCATGTCAGTAACAGATTTTCCCCAGGCAGCTCCCAGCACTGGGCCAAGCGTGGGCTGTTCCCAGAAAGCAGTGCAGTTCGGGATACGGCTGTAGGGCTTAAGCTCTATGGCTGTCAAGTGTTGAGGGCAGGAGCAAGGATGAGGGAGAGGTCTTCTGTGTGGTTTCCAAAAGGTGCTTATTCCATTGAAGGTTCCAGGGACTAAAGACAAAAGATATAGGGGTACAGCAACTTATATATGGGGGAGGAGCAAGGGGGTGTGTACAAATAATAAACAAATAATAAAAATAGGGACGACTTAGGGGAGGAGCACAAGGCGGGGTTACAAAAGGTATAAACCAATGGGGAAGGCAAGGGGAGGAGAGCAGGTCACATGGGCCAATGGGGCTTGGAGGAATAGGGGAATTCCAAAGGGGGCAGTCCAGGCAGGGGGTTGGCACAAGGGAGGATTGATAACCTAATGGGAGGGGAACAGAACATTTGGGAACAGAGAACATTCGGGAAAAAGGGGCAGGTATCAGGGTGGATTGGCACAACTGGGTAGGAGGGCACAACTGGGACTAAACTATTTACATAGGAGGGGGTACAACTTAACAATACAGAGGGTAATTGAATCAAATACAATGAACAAAACTGCACCACAACAGTCATCAGCCATTGGCTCTTTTGGACACCGTGGAAGCTTCCAGCAGCTTCTCACAGGAGCCATCATTGTGAGAATGATGATCTAGCCCTGCTACCTAAAACCAGGCCTTGCAAAACCAATACACTCTGGGACTTCACTAATTGTAGGAGCTCCAAGTAGGAGCCACCCAGGGAGGGAAAATCCATCCTCATCCCACAAGCAGCTCTTTAGGAAGCACTCCAAGTGTCCCTCTGAACATCATCCCAACAGGAATCCTGAGCCAGCTCTACTGCCTTTGGCAGCACTTCTGCAAATAAGCTGGAGCAAGGGGGAGGCAACATTGACTGTAACTGCTGCAGGCTGGGCGTAAAGGAAGGGCTATGGATACAGGTGCTGAAATGGTCCAAAATCCAGAAGGATGCTGGAGAACTGGGAAGCAACGAGTTCTCACAAGTGCTGAAATGATCGAAGCCCTTTGTGTGAAGTTCCCCAAAGGAACTCCCGCAGGAGTTGATGCTGTAATAAGTAGTACCAGAAGGCACAAATGTACTAACACTAGGACATGGTCTAAATCACCTACAGGCAATGGCTTAGGAAAGGATCAAGTATATATTTTATATAAGCTATTTATTATAGTATGTATATTAAACTATGTAAAGTGTTGTATTAGAGATGATAAATTACATATAAATAAATATGTATTATTTGATGCATTTTTATATATTTTGATAAATATTTTCATTTCATATAGATTTGATATATTCCCTCAACCTGGGAGAGTTGAAGATGTACCACTGTCCAAAACCTTCTGCTTACACAGCAGTCAGCCTGTGGGTGTGTGCATGCACACCCACCCAGTGTCCTTGCTCTTTTCGCCATCTCGGGGTTGCTGTTTGCACAGAATTGGGATGGATTTAACTCAACAGACCCACAGGTGGGGTGTCCAGCTTGTCATGGACACTGATGTGGCAAGGCACAGCACAGCTCTCAAATCACTTACATTATCACACGTGCTTTCATTCCTGCTGGGCACTGAGGAACTCTTAAAAGCACCAAAGATAGAGAAAGAAGGTGCAAAGAATTGGCATCATGCTGCTGCTGGTATCCTCATGTATGGATGCTAGCTTTGGAACAGGCTGCAGGGAGCTGCAGAAACTGCAGGCCCATGGCCTCTCAGTCCTGCCTGAGAAGCTAGCCTGGGAAATTCAAAGGAGGATTTCAAAACAATCCTCAGAGACAGAAAACAACTGCCAGCTGCTGTTTATCTGTCCTCTTGTTTTCCCTTGCAGGAGAGGGTCAGGGGGGTAGTGTGCCCCTGACCAGTGATGGTGATGTAGCACTTTGCTAACCAATAAGAGTTTCCTTTCTGTACCTTCCACGTACCAGTCTATAAAAAGCAGGCCTGAAGTAATAAACCAGAGAATTCTCGTGTTGAAACTCCCTTGAGAGTTTGTGTCATTCTTTATAGCCGTTCCCAATCGGAACGACACTCATGGAGGAAAATCTGTTGGCTTTTTAAGGTTGTAACTTTCCAAAAACTAGGAAACCTGCTCAGCATCAGTAGCCCAATTCTGAATGGTTTTCTCGACTTGGCAAAATGGAGATGTCAATTGTGGACTCCGTCCTTGGTTCAAATCACCTCCCTGACATACAGACAAAAGCACCACCAGCAGCAGAAGCTACGTCAGTCACTTTTCTCAAAAAGTTGTCTTATATTTGCGAGAGTAAAGGAACACATGTGAGATACTGTGGATTAATGGCAAGACTCTGAGAAACATTTACAAAGCAAAGGGCGGCAGCTTCTCTGGGACACTCCTTGTGCTCCAAGGCAGCTAGGCTGCCCTGGCTGCCCAGGACCCCAAGCTCCATGGGCTCTGCAGAGCTGCAAGCGGGGAGGCAGCTTTGGGCACTTCAGCACCTGGGCAGGAGTGGCCTTCTTGGTCTGGACAGCTTCCTGTGGGCAAATGCAGGGTTCTGGACTTGTGCTCTTGGCCCTAGCCCAGCCTTGCAATGCTAATCCTGTTCCCTGTCTGAAATGTGCTAAAAGAGGGACTTGTTTGTTTCCAGCTCAGCACAGCATTGATTTGCACCACAAAATACTGAAGAACTAAGGCCTGAACAACAGGCCCTGAGCCACAGCTGCTCTCTAGATGACTCTTCCAACCAAATATTCTATGTATCAGCACCTTAACCAAGTAGTACTATCAACATGATCTATGCATCCATTCATTGGTGAAACACATCTTCACCTTTCAGCATTAAGAAACTGGACAAGGCCACACCTGGCCTTGGTTCCTCCTTGAGTCCTGGCCAGGCTCAGGGATAAAACCAAGAGGAGAATGAATCAGATGTCCCACATCAGCAGCTCTGTCAGATTGCTCGTTCAGCACTGTCAAAGCCAGGCTACTCTCACAGTTCAGTCAGAAGCCTTGTGGCCGGCAAAGGTGGGGGCGCCACACAATTTCACAGTTCTCAGCTGTAGCTCTGCAGGGCTTGGCTGGGCCAGCTTCATCCAGCTGATGTGTGGATCTGGATGAAGGATAAAGTATTAGGGTATCTGATGATGTATCTTTCTTAATAACTAGAAGCAAGCTTCTGTAATAATAATGAAGTACATTGCTGAGCTTATCCTTTTCTGATTCTCTTTTGCACTTCTGCATGATAGTAATCACACTATTCCTTCAGCTAGTGTGTCTGTGTCTCTGACCCTCCTCACCACCAAAACAGAGACAGTCAGTTTTGCACTGTTATAAATACCTATTATAACACTGGCTTTTTGCAAAATATTGAAATGGATATTATCCATATAACGTTCAAGTAATTTTGCTATAGATTTTTTCTGCTATTAACTAAACTTAGGTGCAGTAGTGAAATAGCTGATATGATTATGCTTGTGGTAGTTGAATTGCCTGCTTGGCTGGGATAACATCCAATGAATGTATGATGAAGGCCCCTGCTACTGATATT
The DNA here is from genome assembly GCF_971803275.1 of Cyanistes caeruleus. Lineage (NCBI taxonomy): Eukaryota > Metazoa > Chordata > Aves > Passeriformes > Paridae > Cyanistes > Cyanistes caeruleus. The sequence goes on from NC_141732.1 coordinate 14,950,539, forward strand.
GCAACTATCAGCACCTACAGTCTGAAGAAAGTATGGACCAAAACCCAAACTGGAGGTGATAATAAGAACAGACTAAAATCACAGCCAGGGAATGCATGTGCTCTAAAAAGGTGGTCCTGAGGAGGAGTCATGCTAAACAGTTCTTGGCACATGTAAAGTAGTTAGAGGAAAAGTTTAAATACATGTAATTGTTTATAAAAATGCAACAGGCTGATACAATAAAAAAGATATATAAAGGGTGTCCCCAAAATAGCAAGTGTGCTCTTGGCAGAACACCAAGCACCTGGCTGTTAATCTTTGCTTTATTATCTTTGTTTCCTATTGTCCTTTATTAGATTTTACCAAGAAAACGAACCTTGTTTTTCACAGCGTAAGACCTGCCTCTCTGCCAGTCCATTTCTTGGAAAACACACATAATCGCTAGCTCTGCAAACTGAATTCCCACTTTGCCACTTCTTTTTTGCAGGCATGTAAGAAAAGTAGACACTCCCAGCTTTGGACACCTCTAGAAACTAACTGCTTTCAGCAGTTACAACCCTGAAATACCAACCTCCTTCCTTAACCTGCCCACTGGGAGCTCATACAGAGAGGCCTTTTGCCCAAGAATACCCACAGAAGAGCTCAAGCATGGAGCAGTTTGAAACGCAGCTCCTTCAGTGTTTAAATCTCCTTTTATCAAATAAACACCCACCAACCTGTCCCAAAGGGAAAGCAGGCAGGAAGGAGAAGCTCCTCTCCCAGAACAGCAGGCTCTGTACTTCTTTCTGTTGTAGCTGGAGAGCAGAGGCCATGGGCTGCTCCTCAGTTTGGGAAGGAACACAGGGAACTGGCTTGATTGGGAGGGCAGCAGAGGGAAGTTCCCAAAGACAAGAAAAAGATGCTGTAGAAGCAAAAGATTATGGCAATATTTCTGCAGGAAAAAAAAAAAAAGGGGGGGGGGGGTGGGGAGGAAGGGAAAAAAAAAAGAATAATGGAAGCATTTCAAAAAGTTCCCAGACAGAAATTTCTGCCCCAGCACAACTGCCTCCAAGTCTCTGTGGTGTGTCAGGAGGCACAGGAATGAACCTGCAAGGCCAGGATACACGTTAGTGGTGTGTGTTCCCCAAAGCAGAAGCAGCTCCCCTACAAGACTTCAAAACAAAGGGAAAAAACTTCCTCCTGCATCTCTCCACAGGAGATCTAGGCGGTGTCTCTCCATTGCAAGATCTCCTTTGGCAGTCTACATTGGCAAGAGTTGGCTGCAGGAGGCATTTGGATTTGAACTCTCCTAAGATCAGAGGAAAGAAGAGGTAATTCCTGAGGAAAGAACATGCAACCCTAATTTGTGAAAACACCAGCGTGAGATTGCAACAACTGCACGCCACGAATCCCTTGCATAAAGCAACACCCATCCAGGGTGCAGCACTTTAGCTTTGATGTCAATGCTGACAGAATTGCTGCCCCTTCCTGCTGCTGCTGACTCCAAATAATTAGAAATGTGCTGCTTCTGCCAAAGACAGGCAGAGATGGCCAGAAAAAAACCAGCCAGTCTGCTGCCAAAGAATGTTTTCTAACATCCCCTTTTCATCCGTTCCTCAACGAAGACAGAAGGCAACGAAGACATCCTTTCCCTCTGTCACCAACAGTGACGCAGGCACGCGATACATGGTGGGGCTAGAGCTTGCCAGTGCTCCCAGAGCCCTCTCCAGGGCCTTCCCCTGCCGGGCCGTGTCCGGCCAGCCCCCGGAGCCGCCGCGCTGTGCCCGCAGCCCCGGCTCTGCCGCGCTCGTCCCCGCCGAGTCCGGCCCGTGCCGGGGCCGGGCCTGGCGCGCGCGGGGCCGAGCGCAGCGCTCCCCTTCAGGCCGCGCGCTGCCAGTGCGGCTGAGGCCGTTGCGCCGCGGCCGTTGTGGCAAACAGTCGTCGATCGGCGCCATGGCGGAGCTGCCGCTCCCCGCCGGGCTCAATGCCAGAACCTTCCCCGCCAAGCTGTGGCGCCTGGTGAACAGCCCCCGCGTCCTCTCCGTGCGCTGGGACAGCCAGGCCCAGGGGCTGCTCATTGACCGCTCCCTCTTCGAGCGGGAGCTTCTCAGCCCGGGCGGCGACCAGGGGCCAGCCCCGCACACCTTCAGAGCCACGCGGTTCCTCAGCTTCGTGCGCCAGCTCTACCGCTACGGCTTCCGCAAGGTGCCGGGCCGGGCCGGCGCGGCTGCGCCGGGTGATGCCGGGGCGTGGCTCCACTACACAAACCCCTGGTTTCGCCGCGACCGCCCCGAGCTCCTGCTCCGCATCGAGCGCCGGAGCGCGGCCAGCAGGCAGCGGCCGGCGGCGGGCGGGGACAGGAGCAGGTGCTCCCGGCAGCTGCCGAGGGCGCGGCCGCTGCCGGACGGGCGGGAGAGACGCAGCCGCTTCAAGGCGCTCCCCAAGGAGCGGCCGCCGCTGCCGCCCAGGCCCCTGCCCAGTGGCTTCCTCCTGCTGCACAGGGAGCGGACGCTGCCGGACTGGCGGGAGCTGCGCAGGCCCCGGCCCGGCCGCTTCCAGCAGCCCCCCAAGGAGCGGCCGCTGCTCACCCGGCGCCCGCCCTGCGGCTTCCACCTGCTGCACAGGGACCGGCCGGGGCCGGCCCGCTGCGAGGGGCCGAGCCGTTTCCAGGAGCTCTACGGGGAGCGGCCGCTGCCCGCCGAGCGGGAGCTGCTCCGAATCCCGCCCTGCGACTTGCTCGGGCTCCACGGGGAGCGGCCGCTGTTTCTCGGCCGGGAGGGGCCCCCCAGCCACTTCCAGGAGCTCTATGGGGAGCAGCTGCCTCCGGCCGACCGGGAGGTGGTCAGGATCCAGCCCTGCAGCTTCCAGCAGCTCCACAGGGAGCAGCAGCCCCCAGCCTACAACCCACCAGGTAGGAAAAGAATTCTAGCCTTGCTTTTCCAAAAGGTCCTGAAAATTGGCGGTTGGAAGTATTTTCCCATAATGCTGTGTCATTCTGAGACAGAAAATGTTAAGCCTGCTAGCAAGGGGGTTCTAGAAGGCGAAAAGATTCTCTGCCTAGTTTTCCTTTGAATGTGTTGCATCCAAGGCAGCAGCAGAGCTCTGCATCCCAAAGCCACATTCTGGAGCCTGACCACAAGGTGTTTGGATTCTTGCAGCCACTCCAGGCAATTCAGCCTCCAGTGCTCCACCTGGCAGTGCCGCCTGTGCAGCAGCATCAACGGCCTCAGCAGAGAGCGCACTTAAGGAAGAGGAATCTCCACCGCTGGATCTTGGCCTTGCTGTGGAGAAAATGATTCGGGAGATCAGGAGATCCCTGTCTGAGAAGTCTCCCTCTGCTCAGGTAACCCCACTGGATGGGAATAAAAGGGGCTGGACCGAGAGCTTTTTAACACTGTTCTGTGGCTCAGAAGCAAAAGCTGCTTCAGTTGAATGTGTCTCTCTCTCTTAATGTGCAGACCCAGTGCCTGCAGTACATTTATGCTTGAGGAAGGGCAGACTCAAGGTGGGGAGTGGGATTTTTTGGATTTACCATTATCTTATGCTCAAATGGGATGTCTTTTGTGATGATGTAAATTCACACATAGCAGTGTTCAAAACATTTTATTCCACAATAATAGGAAACATGGCAGGCTCTGAACCATTTAGGATTCTGATGGATGGGCTACTGCAGAAGGGATGCATATTCTGCAACTGGTCCTAGTAAGAATATCTTTCTGTCTGAGCAACATTTGCAGGTGCTTAATCTTGAGCATTTACTTCCTTGGTGGAATAGAAGTATTTGGTTGTCTTTTGAGTGGTTTGGTTTTTGGGTTTTTTTTGCTACTCTCTAGACTCAGAGATTTTTGCCAGTGGAAAATTTGATTCTGGAAATACCCTAGGTCCATAAACGTTTGCCGGGGTCATACATATGGGGCAGCAGCAGCAGAGGGCTCCAAAGAGCACCACCTTGTGATGGATTGTCTGAGTGCTTGGGTGGGGTAGTGAGACTCCCAGCCAGAAATGTGTGCTTTGTGTGTGGCTTTGCAGCACACAGCCCTGGGCAGTGCTGGGAGCAAGCTCTGCCCTTACTGACAGCTGTGTTGGCAACAAGGAGAGCCCCTGGCTTTCTGCTGGCTGATTTCTTACAGCTCATGGGGTAAGTCAGGGTCAGAGCATGAGGGCACATCACCTCATTTGGTGTCTTCTGGTTTTCTGCATTCATATTTTGCCTCAGAGGTCATTTTGTAAAAGCTTCCATTTAGCCTTGGCCATGGAATCCTGAATTTAAAAGATTTATCATGTGAACTGTGTGCTGAGTGTTCCTCCCCAGCCTCTGCTCCACGTCCTTTGGGAGTGGAGAAGGGTTATTGTAGCCCTGATGTGATTCCAAGAAAATATTGAGTGATCTTTGGGTTTCTTTCTTTCTGCTTTTCTTTCAAGGGGAATATTCATGTTGCCTCTGAGTCCTCAGGAAGGGAACCCATGAACGAGGCTGCAGCAGAGGAAGATTCATCTGGCACCAAGAACTGCGATGACAGTTGCCCAGAGCCTGAGGAGCCTGGTAAGGAGAGAGCCCACATTGGTTTGAGCCCCATTGGCCCATGGCTGCTTTGAGCCTGTCCCTGACAGGAAGGGAGATCAGAAGAGCTGAGTTCTTGTCGGCAGGGTCCGTGCTTCCTGGTGCCTTTAGTTCAAGTCCTGCACTGGCACAAGTTCCCCGAGCCCTGCCCTCCACACTTTTCCAGAGGCTCTGACACTGAGTCCTGTGCTGTGACAAGAGAGCCAAGAATAAACCTGACCTTGTGGGAGCTGCGTCACCAAGCTGGGTGTCCCAGTTTTGTGCTGAAGCCCATGGATCAATTTTCTGCAGGGTGACAGGGGAAGCTGGGCTGAGCACTTCTTGAAGGAACAGGGGGGAAAAAAAGAGTGCAAAATGAGGGCAGAAGTCGAAATCGCTGACTGTAGTACCAGTTTGCTGGAATCTGTCCTGAGACACAAGAGAAACAAAGAGAGCAGAACATCAGAGGCCAATTAATTGAAAAATGACAAATCTGGTAACACAAGGAAAAGCCTGAGTGACCCCAGATTAGTGAGACTAAGAGGAGAGAGGAAGCCCTTTGGATCCAATCCTTGGCCAAGTCGGTGCAGCCTGCAGGCCTTGTAGGGAGCTCTTTCCCTACCAGCTTGTCCTGTCAGAGCTGATGGTCAAGTTGGAGCAGGTACTGCTCACTGTAGAGGGCAGTTTGTAGATCTGACATCACGGAGCTGGTTCATGATTCAGCTCACAGCACCCTTCAGCCTCAGCCACTGCAGCGTGGCCTGAGGTCTTTCTGTCAGCACGGAGGAAAAAAACAAGTCAGGGCTTCTTTGTGGGAGAGGGGACCGTCTTCTGTTTCAGGCTCTCGTGGGTGCCATTTGCACTGTGGGTGCCGAGACTTTATTGAGATACTTGAACGCTTCACACAGTTTTGGAAACTTGGAAGGATCCCTGTTCTTTAAAGAGCAGGCTTCAAATTCCCAAGGGAGAGTCTGCCTTTCAGACCATCTTCTCCAGTCCCTGACAGGACAATTGCTGCCCAAGGCAAACAGGGCCCCAGCCACAGGAGCCAGTATTGACTCAGTGTTCCCTTTGCTTCCCAGATGCCATCTGAGGGATGTCTCCCGGAGGGCTGTCCTGCACGGCAGGAAGAGACAGAGGGAGGGCCTGTGACCACCAGGCAGGTAGAATCCCTCTGTTCTACATGTGTAGATTTCTGTAGTTCTATTAAGTAATTCTTATAGTTATGTTTATCGATTTTAATGTTCTGTTTCTATAGATTGAATTCTTTTATATATTTCTATATAATATAGATTATAATTATATATGAGATCTCTATTTAGTGATCTGCATAGTTAAGGGTAGATAAATCTAGTTATAGATGCGATATATATTTTTATATGGAATTACATTTATAGATTTTCTAATTTAAATTTATATATGTCTAGAGTAAAATTAATATACATATATACACATACTTAAAATTCTATTTATAAATGCAGATAGTTATATTTGAAGAGAAATATAGATGTTCAGAGGGCTAGGTTTATGTTTGTGTAGCCTTAGGCTGCATTTTAACCTCTTTCTGCCCTCGGCTGCCTTTTTCACCTCTTGTTTTTCCCCCTGTGCCCCCTCTGTCCCCTGTTCCTGTGCTGGGTCCGAGCTGGGGCCGGGCCAGGTGGAGCAGCAGTTCCAGCCCCGGCTGTCCCTGGAGCGGTGGGAGCTGCCGGTGGCCCCAGGCACTGTCCCCTGAGGAGCTGCTGAGGGACGGTGAGACTGAGGGGGCTGAGGAGGCGGTGACGCTGAAGGGACGGTGACCTTGAGCTGCTGGGGGCACTGAGGGCTGTGGGGGAGCAGAGGGTGATGGTGGCACTGAGGTGACAGGGAAGTGGCACAGGCAGAGGGAGATGCCAGCTCTGAGCGGACAGAACAGGTCAGAAGGGACTGAGGGGGGTGAGAGAACTGTGAGGGACTGAAGAAACTGAAGGGGGGGCTGGGAGTTTGCCAAGAGGACGGCGGGGCTGAGGGGATGGAGGAGCCAGCAGGGAGCACAGAGGGGTCCGGGACTGCAGCTCTGCCAGGCCTCGGAAGCAATTCCAGAGCCTCTGCTTTTGCCACAGCTGTCCTGAAGACCTTGAGGGCAGCCAGACACTGCCAGGAGCCAGCAGGGAGAAGCTGAAGGACAGGAGCAAGAGCAGTGAACAGGGACGTGCTGCTGCCACCTCGAGAGCCTGGGTGAGGCCACAGGGCCGGTGAGGCCGGGCAGGGCTGAGGGTGGCGTGGGCTTTGGCCGTGGGCGCTGCCCGGCTGGGCAGGAGCGGCCCCTGCCCGTGCTGGGGCTGCTCAGCGCTGCTGCCCCGGCCGGCACAGGGGCTGTCCTTGGGCAAGGCAGCTGTGCCGGCAGGGCCCGGGAGCTGTGCCGGCCTGCCGGGGGATGCAGGACAGTCCCGCCGCGACTGCGCTCGCCACACGCTGGCCTGCTTGGCCTGCTTGTTCTTTCAGCCCTGCTGGGGAGGCTCTGAGGTTTTCCCTTCCCTGCTGGAAGGGCAGGTGCTGCCAAGGGAAAGGTCCCAATAATGACTTGGTGTTCCCTTTGCCTCCCAGATGTCCCATCTGCTGTCCCTGTCCAGGAGAGCTGCTGTGCACAGGAGCAAGAGACAGAGGGAGAGGCTTTGAAGACGGGAGGGCTGAGTTCCCTCTGTTTAAAGAGGGCATAAAGAGGAATAATTATGCGGATATTTATATATGTATATATGTATATTCCTATTTGTATAGGAATATTTCCTATATATGTTTTTCTATTTATGGATGTATTCTTTGTACATATGTATGGATCTATACACATCCATGTTTATAATTACATATGTGTATATAAGTATACATATATGTTGTTATAGTTGTGTTAAAATCTGTCTTCTATGTATACAGTTGTGTGGGTATCTATTTCTGTTGATGCAATTATAGTGCTTTGCCTCTTTAAATAGGTATATTGGTATTTGCATAGGTAGATATGTGTATTTTTATATTTTTATCTGTGAATTGACATTTCTATGTGGAATTATATATGTATCCAGATGTATAGGTGTACATTTCTACTGATGCAGTTGTATGGATATCTAGCTTGATATTTTTATACTTATAAAAATTTATAATTTTTTTATATAGGTCTGTTTTATATATATATGTTTATTTATATTGTATGTAATATTTAATCCATATGTACTTCTGTAGATAGTTATAGTTATACACATTTATATGTATTTGTGTATAGCTGTGTATTTAGTTCCATTGAAATGTGTATGGAGTGGTAGAGTTGTATAGTTCTGTCAGCTGTGATCACTATTTGTACAATGTTATTTAGAAAGGGAAAGCATATTTTTGTATTTCTATATGGGCCGTATGTTTTTAGTAATAAATTGTTAAACATCTAATTGATTTTTATGTATCGTGAGTTATAGAGGCTGGAAATAAATTATGATTTGTTAATTTAATTTGGTACTTGTATATTTCTATATTCTTGCATAACAATATTTGTATATTTTTACATAGCATTGTTCTAATAATCTAATAAATGCCTTTTTTGACCCTTAACTGAGATTTCTATGGTGTAATGTATTGTCAGCGCAGGTGTAGCCATTTGTAATTGTAAGACGGGTGTCTGCGAGCGAGGGCTCAAGCCTTAACACAGTTACGACAACTGGCATGTTGGACAGGAAAACAGGTAAATATTACATCAAAGGTTTTGTCTGATTTGCTTTTGGACATGAACAGTATTAGACATGCTGTTTTGCAGAATAGAGTTGCTATTGATTTTTTATGAGCACAGGGCCATGGCTGTGAGGACCTTGATAGGATGTGTTGCATGAATCTTTCTGAACATTCAGTGTCTATTCATGCTCATCTTCGACAATTACAATAAAATATGAAAAAATTAACCGTGGAAACAAATCCATTGGACGAATGGTTTCAATGCCTAGGTCTCACAGGATAGTTAAAACATTTGGCACAAATGGCAATTATTGTTATATTGGTCATTGTGATTATACTATTGTTTATTCCTTGCTTGCTGCAATGTTTGCAAAACATGATCAAGAAGGCAGCTACTTCTGCAGTTTTTTTATAAAAAGAAAACAGGGAATTATAGAGGAATGGCTAGCTAGCAAAGGTCATGTTCCCATGCAGCAGTTAGCTGAGGAGAAGTTAAACAACAATAGAGTACAGTTGGTGTGAGATGTTGCAAGGTCAGAAAGACCTTAGTGATAACTGTTAACTGAGAACAGGACACTGTGATCAAAAGAATGTAGATTCAGCATAGATGAGCGATCGCAGGAATGTGGAACTAGGTGGAGTTGACCTTAAATGAAACATCCAAGAATGAGCTTGCTTTTGCACTACGTATGAGCCTAATTATTGATGCTATATAAGTGGTTTTAGAGTTACCAATAAATGAGACTTGCTGATCACTCATATTGATTGCTGTTTTTCTCCTGCCAAACTCATCAGAGTTGTACATTAGAAGTTAAACTGCTGTCAGTTTTAGTGATTCTTCTGACATTTGTGTCAATAATCCAGAGTCCAGTTGTCAGGAATATTTGTTTTTCTTTCTGGCATGGTAGTTAAACCATTGGTACCTATGAGAAATTGCATTCAACCACAAACAAAATATATATTTTGTAGTGTATCTTGTATTACATTTGTGCAACGTGTGATAATATTGCTTAAATGTAATTTCTTACATGTAATTTGCAATAATAATGTTGCTTAAAAATGTAATTTTCAAAATGGTTTGTTTTGCACAACCTGTCTGACAAAGATATAATACTATATAATATATATATAATACTATATAATATATATAATACTATATAAACTATTTTGTTTTGAGTATGTGTCCAGGGGTGACTTTATGATACTGGTATCCTCAATCGCCTGTTTTATGTTATATATTAAGTTCTGCACCTTTAAGACTGGCTCTGAAAGTGAAAGAGGAGAAGAAGTGCGCAGTTTTTGTTGAAAGAAAACATCACTCCCCCACATCCTGCTGCTGGACTGTGGTGTCTGCAGCATGGAGAGATAGCAGGACAGAGCTTCTCTTCAGCTTTTAGTTTGTTTTAGCTAGCTGAGGCAGAGGAGTTCCCTAGACTTTTTTCTTTTTCCTTGGATCTGTTCAAACCTGCTCTGGACTGAAAAACACTCAGACAAATCCCAGGAGCTCACACTTGTGGCCCACCAGGGCCTGGGCCTCGGCATTTTCTGGCGCCGGAGGGACTGATAAGAACCTGAGCGAGCTGAGCTGCACCACATGAAAAGGACTTTTCTTCTGAGATTTGCCATCTTGTTGAACAGTGAGAGGTTTTATTGTTTAATATTATTCAAATTTCTGTTAAATAAACATTTTTTTCCCACTGCTCTCCAAAGAAATCTCTTTTTTCCCAAACCAGTTAGAGAGAGGAGTAGTTTGAATTTTGCTTTCCTGGGGAACCCCATTTGGAGGTTCTCTCCCAAATTTGCCCTGAACTAGGACAAATACAGTTCTTGGAGCTCAATGTGGGGCTTGAGAAAGTAGAAAAACCTGTACTGATTACTAATTTGTATTTTGGTTTTATGTACTCTGTATTGAAATAAAGCAGTCAGTAGCCATGTTGTCTAAATGCATAATGTCTCTCAGGGTGGAGGTCTTCATGTAAATCTAGTCCCTAAATTTTTTAAAGCTTTAATATCTTTCTTTTCCCTCTTTTACAGTAGAAGAACACAGATTAGAATAGTTACTGTGCTGGGCTCGCTGATAATTTATAAAAAGTTCATAGAAGTACTGAAGTTTCTGCCAAGTATGTTTGGCTTAGAGTTTATTCTTCTGACCCTGCCTCCCTATCCCATAGCACATTTTGGGGGTTTATTAGTAACTACACCCAGTTTGTCAGAAGAACAAGAGGTGAAGCTTTTCACCCTTTCCTTTCCTTTTTCTCCTTTGAATCTGTTATGTCCCTTTTTGAGAATATCCAGTTTCCCCTGAGTGTTAAGGATATCACTTTCCTAGTATTTCAGCTCTTAAGCTTCCTCTATACTGTCTACAACTTCTCTAGAGTGAGGGCTGTGATATCCAGAAGAATAACGAGACCCCTTCCCCAGAAGTAGACTCAGGTGTAAGAAATACTGAGTAGTGTAGAGACTAAGAGAGAATGAGCTGGACCCTGAAGAAATTTTCTCATGCCCCAGCCTAGGAATTTTCACGTGAACAAATTCAAAACCCAAATAAAGTAAAGAAATATCTAGAATAAAATTACTATGATAATTCTAAAGGAAAAAAAAAAAATCTCATTGCAATAAGCTGGGCCCTAGCATATGCTTATTGCATGCTGCTAGATACTGTAGGGCAGGGAGATAAATCAGCAGCTACCCCAGTCACTCAAGCTGCAGCCGAGCCAGCAACTAAAACAAACAGTGAACCCAAGACAGCAGCCAAACCAGACGGTGAGCCTAAGCCAGTGTCTGTTGCTCCTACCATGAGAAGCATGAAATTCAAAACCAAAACCGATCAGCCAGTAGATTATGATAATGGCGATGTGGGGGAAGGACCCTCAAGAACAGCAACTGACACAAAATCAGAAGGCACTGGTGAGCCCTTCTCCCTGAAGGACCTTCGTGGCCTAAGAAAGGTTTACACTCGATGACCTGATGAATCTGTAGTTAATTAGTTAGTCTGTCTGTAGAATGCTGCAGGTGAGGCTACAGTTCTGGACGGGACTGAAGCGAAGCATCTGGGATCCCTGTCACACGATCCGGTTATCGACCACGGAATGATGAGGGGGGCTGACCCTTATAGTCTCCGGAAATGGGTCCTGAGAAGTGTGGCACAAAAATATCAGTACGCAGACAATCTCTATATACAACAAACTCATTAGAAGATCACAAAACAAAGAATTCAGTTCTTGAGAGAAGTAACAGTAGTAAAGATTGTCATTGTGAATAACTTAAACACTAGAAATCCAGACTTGGTGCCATGCACATCTGTGATGTGGCGAAAACTTGATCGACTTGGGCCACAAGAATACTTTTCTGCTTTAGCAACGATGAAGCGGGATGACAGAGAAGAGACCGTGCTGGATATGGCGAAGATGCTCCGAGCATACGCAGACACTGTGCATGGCCCTATACAGGCAACAATTGCAGCTGTGAGAACATGTCTGCAAAACTTGAAAGACAAAACAGAAGAAAATCTCAAGAAACTCAGAGAAAACCTTCTTCCAGTCACAGCACAGTACAGACCAGGAGCCCTGGTACTCAACACAGAAGTTCTCCAGATAAAAAGAAAAAACTATGAGCTAAGCTGTAGCTCTTCCTGCATGACTGTAGAAAAAACATGAAGAGATATGATGGAAAATCTACTGCTGCTCTGGCAAAACAAGTACATAAATAAGCAAGACTCAGAAGAGAAGTTCCACCAAAAAAAAAAAGCCACTCCACTAGCCTGTTGTTGGGAAGGTAGAATTAGAAAGAAATTATAAATATGATTTTGTAGCCAGAAAGGCTAAGGAAGAAATACAAATGATAGCACGGTTTGAATAATTCAGAGAAACTGGGCTGGTATGCCAGAACACATTCTTTCCTGCAATAAAACCAAGCTGAGACCCCTCATCCCAGCCTTATAAGGAAAGGTCTGAAGGACCCTGAGATAACTAAAAATATGCAAAAATAGCGATTTCTATAGGTTGTACACAAATGTTACTATATTAGTATACTTAGAAAGATTGGTTAGTTAAGGAATAGAATATTCAAAGGTATAGGTTATATAAGTAGTGGTATAGAAGAGCTCGGTCTCTCTTTTTTTTTCTCTTGCTTGCTCTTTTTTCTGGCTCTTGCTCCTTGCTCTCTCTCTCTTGCTCTCGCTCTCTCGCTCTCTTTTTTTTCCGTCTCTCTTGCCCTCTCTCTTGCCCTCTCTTGCTCTCTCTCTTGCTCTCGCTCTCTCGCTCTTTCTCTCTCTTTCTACCCCACGCCCTGAAATAAACTTCTAACACTTAACTCGATTATAGAGGTCTTTGCCGTGTCTCTGACCGTCCCCAGAAAGCGTCTCCTACAGCCTGTAGTCAAACTGCAAAATATGATAACAACATGTCTGATCCCTTTGAAAGAACCTCCAAAACAAATACGCACAGAAAAAAAAAAAATAACCAAACTTAGAGGAGCCCTGCCTCTAACCAGGTAGAGGCTAGGAAAAAACGTGTCTTTTAGACTGTGTCATTTGTTAAGCTGGCACATCAGAACCACAAAAATACGAAGCCTTAATTGACACTGGTGTGCAGTGCACGTTAATCCCATCACGAGATGTGGGGGCAGAATCTGTTCCTATTACTGATGTGACAGGGGGATCACAAAACTTTAGTAGAAGCTGATGTAAGCCTGAGTGGAAGTGAGTGGAAAACACACCCTGATGTGACTAGCCCAGAGGCCCCATGCATTTTCAGCATAGATTTTCTCCGAAGTGAGTATTTTAAAAACCCAAAGAAACTCAAGTAAGCATTTAAGATAGAAGCTGTAAAGACAGAGAACGTCAAACAATTGAACACCTTGTCTAAGCCAGAGAACCCATCTGCAGTAATGTAGTGGTTTAGATTTGCTAATTTCGTTTCCCAGCCAATGCACCAAATAAATGTTGTGGTTTTAAAGCAGTAACTAAAAAATTACTAGAAAACTTACTTATTTCTTGCTGTGAGATATGGATTAGAACAAGAGCAAAACAGGCTTAAAACTTAAAAGGAATAAAGAAAGTTTATTAACAAAACTACAAGAATAAGAACACCAGAATAAAACTTCCAGAAAACCCTTTTTTCCCCCACTACCCAACCATTCCCTTGTTTACATGACAACATAGAGACAAAAAACTTTGGAACTTCGGTGTTTAAAATAGTCCCAATTCTTGCTACAGTCTTTTCATCAGTCTTTGTAGAGAAACAGAAGTCTTCTTCTGCCAATTTATGGAGTTTCTCACAAGAAAACTATTTCCTTTATAGCTTTCTATTTTTCTGATGCCAGCTCCCTGGAAATCTGCCATCAGTTCACTCCTCCCATTTCACATCACTCTGAGGTGTGTTATGGGTCAATGAGTCTAGGGATGTCATTTATAAGGATGAGTTATTCAAAGGCAAAAGTTCTCTTCATCTGTCTCTGTGAGCCTCGCTGGAAACAGAAGCTTTCTCTTTGCCTCTCAAGGCCCCAAATCTCAACTATTACTTCTCCCCCCTCTGTTCTAGCACTTCACTGTATCATAATTACTCCACCTTTTGCTCAAAATCCACACTTTGAACACTTTATTCCTCCCAATATACTCTGTCATGAATTAAAGGAGCTTTTTTCAGAACACTGTTGTCCATCTCCATAGCTTTAACAGAAAAATATTTCAGCTATTAAATCATCATCTTATTCTCTCTTCTCCTTCTAAAATCTGATTCTTTTCTTCACTGTCTTTGATGTCTTTATGATGTCTTCTTCATGTTGACTATCCCTCTCTCTCTCTTCCTTCTCTCTCTCTGGGAAAAGAAGTAATCTCTAAGTCTCATCCAGGTAGTAAAGGAGTTAAAGTCTTGGAAAGCTGCAGATGTTCATGGTGTCATGTTTCAGTCCAGCAGCAGAAACTGGAAACCAAGTCAGGCCAGCCAGCTCCATTCCTCCACCCCACCCCACCTCCCCCCGCCCTCAGCGGCCTTGTCTGGCCTGGAGCTGGGGGGAAGAGGCCGACACAGAGCCTGTTCCCTCGTCAGAAGCCAGAAACCAAAGAGAACAAAAGAGCCCTGGCTTTACATCTTAAGGTGGTGTTCATAAGTTGATCTCATTTCTCAATGGTTAAAACCGCCGCCAATTCTCAGAAATGGCCAATAATTGGTCAGAAAAAAACCCTACCATCAGCCTCCAGCAGCTTCAGCTTCCCCCCAGTTCCCGGAGCTGTCTTAAAGGTAAAGTCACCCCATGACAAGTAAGATACCTGAAAGTAGAAAAACAACTGGTACCAATTGCCACCTCAATGGTGCACTGCCAGCAGTATCAGACAAATCAAAATGCTGTAATCCCCATCCACAGGATGATCCATAAGGTAAAAACCCAAAGAGTAGTCAACAAAAGCCACGTAGATAGTTTGACGCTGCCCACCGCGGCCCTCCACGCTTTGGCTAGCTCTCACTCTGGCCACTGGCAACGCCAGGAGTGGGGAACGGTCTGGGAGTGAGTTTTCCCCAGACCGAACCTTCAGAGCCCTCCGCCGTTAGGCTCTGCGGTTTCGCCATTGTGGGTCTCGGCAAAGGAATGGAGGAGGCTCAGAGCCCCAAATACTTCCCAGGAACCAGGTTTATTGCAGGACAAGGGAGCAGTGACAGGGGAATGGACTGGAAAGGTGAAGGACAAGACAGACTGAGCCCCGAGCACCTCCATGCATCAGGTTTTAAACATAGGCGTGTACAACTCAAGAACCAATCAGGGCATAACGGCGGAGGAGTCGAGGGAGGGGATTACAGTACTAAAGGCCAATAAGGGAATTGCATGGGCATGAGGGGCATGGAGGGTGCTGGAACAAAGGGAAGGGTTTACAGTTCAGGAACAAGGGAAGGGGTTTACAAAATTGACAAAAGGGGGCAAAACCATTAAAAAACCATGGGGGGGAATAACAGGAACAAATCAATAAATTGTACAAACGAAATCAACAAACAGACTGCAACAATAGTTAACGCCCGAAGTTCCACCAACCAAAAAGGCCCAGCCCAATCTATACCCCTGCATACAGTAAACAGAAAAAAAGTCCTGGAAGTACATTCACAAGTTTGTTTAAAAAGGCAGTTTAAATCAATTCTACTTCAAGTACAGACAAACCCATTCGTAAAGTTGTCTTTGCTCAGAGACCGAGTTACACATAGTAGGTAATACCGAAAGATAGAAGAACGCAATGTGTACCTCAGAGAGATCTGATTGTTAAGTGAGAACCATGAAAGAATTCCCTTGTCTGTATATAATGAATGTGTTGTAAAGTTAAAATATATATTAATTTTAGTAATAAGTTGATGATATGGGGATAAGGAGTGGAATGTCCTGGGGTGACTTTATAATATTAGTATATCCAGTCGCCTGGTTTATGTTTTATATTAAGTTCTGCACCTTTAAGACTGGCTCTGAGAGCAAAGAGGGGGAAGAAGAAGCCGCAGTTTTGTGTTGAAAGAAAACATCACTCCCCCACATCCTTCTCCTGGACTGTGGTGTCTGCAGCAGGGACAGACTGCAGGACACAGCTTCTCTTTTACAGTTAGTTAGTTGGTATCTAGCTAAAACAGAGAAATTCCCTAGACTTTTTTATTTTTTTCCTTGGATCTGTTCAAACCTACTCTAGACTATAAAACACCCAGACAAACCCTGGGAGCTCATGCCTCTGGCCCACTAGGGCTTGGGCCTCGGCACTTTCTAGTGCCAGAGAAACTGATAAGAACCTAAGTGAACCAAGCTACACCAAAAAAGAGAAAGACTTTTCTTCTGGGATTTGCCATTCCATTGAACAGTGAGAAGTTTTATTGTTTAATATTATTTAATTTCTGTTAAATATACGGTTTTTTCCACTTCTCTCCCAAGAGATTTCTTTTTTCCCAAACCAGTTAGAGAGAGGAGTCATTTAAATTTTGCTTTCCTGAGAGAACCCCATTTAGAAGTTCTCTCCCAAATTTACCCTAAACTAAATAGGAATTTGGTGTGAAAAAGGGGGATTTTACAGGAAAATGAGGCATTTTGTGGTAAAAAGGGGGAGTTTTTTGGGGAAACAGGAAGACCTGCTGGGAGAAAAAGGGGGATTTGCAGGAAAAAAATTGGATTTTATAGAAAAAAAAAAATGGATTTTGAGTGAAAAAAAAAAAGGGGTTAAAGAGTTTGGACAAAAAAAAAAATTGGATTAAGAAAGGAGAGTTTTGAGATTTCCGTGGGAGGGGTGGAGAAGAGATGAAGAAGAAGGAAAACTTGGGGAGACTCTTGGAGAGGTTGTGCAGATAACAATTATTCAAGATTGAGTTCTAAAGTGGGACAACACAGGTGGGGTTTTTAGGACCACCTGAGTCCTCAGGCTGTGCCTTCATTGGAAGTACTCAGGAATTGCTCTTCCAGCGGTGACTTGATCTTGGGGATTTTATCCAGGCTGCAGAAACAGGGAAAATGAGAGGAGGGAATAAGGGAGAAATATGGGTGCAGTGAAAAATAGGAAATATGTGCTAAAAAGGGGTGAAGTTTAAAATAAAAAAATTACCTGATTCCATTTCACGGTGTGTCATGGGGTGGCTTTACCTTTAAGGTGGTTTTGGGAGCTAAGGAAGTTGAAGCTGCTGGGGACTGATGGGAGTCTTTCCTCCTGACCAAGTATCAGTCATTTCTAAGAACTGACAGCAGTTTTGACCATTAAAAAGTGAAGTCAACTTGTAAACACCCCCTTAAGGTGTACAGTCAAAGCTCTCTTGTCCTCTTTGTTTCCTGGCTGTGAAAGGTAACAGAGCTCCAGGCCTCCCGTTCCATGCCCAGGCCATGCGGCCCGGGCAGGGCCTGGGCTGGGCCCAGCGGCTCCCGGCTGGGAGATGGGGCCTGCGGGGCTTGCCCCGGGCTCTGGCCGGGCCAGGCCGGTCCCTGGCTCGGCTGCAGTTTTTGCTGTGACTGAATTCACCAGAGACTGCCGAGTAAAGAAAGGAAAAAAAAAGCTCTTGACCTGCGGTGTGCTGAGACAGGGATCACACTCTCCAGAGCAGCCATGAAGAATCTTCCATCGCAGACAACTCCAGCTGCTGCTCCAGCAGAGGTCACAGAACCATCTACAAAACCTGGGCAAGATTTTAAACTTTTCCTTACCTTGATGAGACTTGCAGATTAATCCTTTTATCCAGAGAGAGAAAAAGAGAGTGATCAACATGTAAAGAGACATTATAAACTATCAGAAACAGTAAAGAAAAGAAACTTCAGAAAAGGTAGAGAAAAAGGAGATGCTTCATAAGCTGAAGTATTTTTCTGTTAAAGCCATGGAGATGGGCAATAAGGTCTTGAAAAAAAACTCCTTTAATTCATGACAGAGTATATTGGGAGGAGTGGAGTGTTCAAAGTGTGGATTTTGAGTAAAAAGTAGAGTAATTATGATACAGTGAAGTGCTGGAACAGAGTGAAGCGAAGATTAGAAGCCTTGAGGGCAAAGAGAAAACTGTTTTCCAGCGAAGCTCACAGAGACAGATGAAGAGAACTTTTGCCTTTGAAAAACTCATCCTTAAAAATGACATCCCTAGACTCATGGCCCACACACACCTCAGAGTGATGTGAAATGGGAGGAGTGAGCTCTGATAACAAGATTTCCGGGCATCTGGCATCAGGGTAATAGGAAACTATAACAGAAATAGTTTTCTTGTGAAAAACTCTATAGATTAGCAGAAGGAGACTCCTGTTTCTCTACAAAGACTGATGAAAAGACTGTAGCAGGAATTGGGACTGTTTTAACCACTGAAGTTCTGAAGTTTTTCTGTCTCTATGTTGTCACGTGTACAAAAGAATGGTCAGGTAGTGGGGGATAAAAGACTATTCTGGAAGTTTATTCTGGTGTTTTTATTCTTGTAGTTTTGTTAATAAACTTTCTTTATTCCTTTTTAAGTTTTAAGCCTGTTTTGCTCTTGTTCTAATCCATATCTCACAGCAAGAAATAAGTAATTTTTTAGTTACTGCTTTAAAACCATTACAGGGTGCCACTGTATAATTTTGGGATCCCTACTCACCTCTTGGTTTCTTGAAAGGCCAGCATGTAGCCCTAGGCCAGGTTGAGGCAGGAGAATACCTCTAAGTGTTGAACATGTCTTTGGGCAGCACTGAGTACCTGCCTTGTGGCAGGGGGAATTTGGTGTGTCAGCCCAGACATGTAGATAACCCCCTAGAAACAAATCTGGGAACTCTTTCCAATGATAATGGCACCTCCTAGCAACAGGAAATAACTGTAATAAAAAATATTTGATCATGCATTGCCCTAGGGATAATATATTCAAAAGATGAGATTATAGGGAAAAACTCACAAGTCCAGGCCAAGGATTTGTACAAACATACCATCATTTATAATTTTGGGGATTTTTTTTCCCAATTCCCCACCAATAAATTTGCAAAAATAGTTACCAGAAATCACTGTAGTATTTTTTTAAGTTAAATTACAGTCAATAATTTCTTTACAGAATACATGGTCTAAAAACATCTAACACAGGCCAACATACTACGGTCTACTCCTTTTCTGAAAAACAGAAAGAAGTAGAACTGGAATGATGTTCAGTATGGAGAGTGTTATATTATCTTCTGAAAAAGATTCATAGATCAGCTGTCAAATTGCTGTGTGAATCAGTTTGTCATCTGTGAAATGAGACAAGCTGATCTCACGCTATGTCTCACACTCATTTGGCAAGGGATACTTCAAATTTGCAGGCTTCTTTGGGAGACTCTGATAAATGGTGCAATGTAACTCAAAGCTGGTATACCAGTTATGATAATTATTTCCAATGTGAAGTTCAATGCTCCAAACATTAGAATAACCATGTATTTTATTGCCACAACTGTACGGTGGGCTGTGAGTGAAGTTGTTCTTCTGAGCAGAAGAAATTTCCATCAGAGAAGAAATGCCAGTGTCATTCCTTGTGAACTGAGTCTAATAATGAGTAATGAAAGCATTTTATGACAAGATGATAAAAGTGTTTGGCTTTTCTGACTATACCAACATTTATCAAGACAAAATTCTGCTTCCTTTTGTTGTTTTTTTCTGTTCCCTGAGTGTGAAAAGGTGTGTACAGTTCTCTAAGGATTTAATTGAGAGCATAGGGTTACCAGAACAGAACCTAGCATTGTGACAAACTTTTAGAATCTAAAATTCTAAATACTTACCATACCCATCTCTCTCTTTTGGTCTAACAGTAGGTTTATATCAGCATATTAAGAAATGCACGCAAGAGTCAGTTGCATAATCTTTATTTCCTTTATGGTTTTTATTTGCTTTTCTGCAACTAACTTCTTCAGAAAATAGATTTCACTTGCAAAAACTGAGTTTTATATGAGCAGAAGTTTCATCTGACTCTAGAAGAAAAAAATCTTTGAAAACTGAAGATCAAAAGTTGAAAAAGTTTTGCATTTGAGTAAGACTGAGCTAGTGCTTTAAACTAACTGCCTAACCTAATAACATAATTGTTTATTCTTTTATCTGTTGCGTAGAACTATTAATGTATTTGCTTGAATAACTTCTTCTGCAAAGCCATCTTGAAAAAACTGTCCACCTCTCAATGTATTAAATAGTTGATTTATATGTTTTTTCATTATTTGTGGTGTTTTGACCATATTAGAGGAACTAGTTGCCACAGGAACTGATTAATTTTTACATATTTAATTAAAATTTAAAGCTTTAATTGTATTAAAATTCAGCTAGACAGGAACACATTTCCTTTAGCTTTTTCTATTTATTAAAACCTCTGCTAATTATAGGCTCCCTTCTGGTATCCTAGAGATAAAAGCAAAATCTGGACATCTCTATGACATATATTGATATAAAAATGTTCCTTAGAGCATTGGAAAATAAAATTCCAATTATAGTTTTACTTTTGAACTTTCAAATTGGCTGTAGATGTTAGGTATATTAAATATGTTGAGGTCTAAAGAAAAAAAAAAAAAAAAAAAGGCAGAATTTTTCTTCTCTTTCCTTTCACTCTATTTTCCAGAGAACTCTATTCATCACATACACTTTGCTAATGTCAAATTTTTTTTTTAAGCCCAGGAGATTTAAATTCCCTTTTTAAGTGGATATTAGACTATATTGAATATATATGAATATGAACCAGCTTAACTGACATGGCAGTCATGTTCATTGGAACTGTCAATCATTATTTTCTTATAGAAATTTGACACTGGATAGGAGATTTTTGTATTGCTTTCACAGAAGAGAGGTAGAGACCTGCGACTGAAGAGGCAGAGACCTGTGACTGAAAACTCTGACAAAAGGAAGGATGAGTGATCATCATTAATGAGCATGATCTTTGGTGGTGCCTATTCTGTGAGATCTACATTAAACTGTCAAACATTTAAAAATACAATTATTGATCTAAGGATATTGATATAAATTTTTTTTCACTTATTTGTACACTAGTGCCACTAGCTTATTAAATTAAAAGTTAAACATGCATTTCAAGATATTAGGCTGCATTGTGGAAAGAGCATGTAATTCATTACTTATCTTTCATAAGAACTAAATGGTCTGCATGATTTATGATGACTGTCATTCACTGTCTTAGAACTACTAATTACCCTATAGAATTAATTATAAATTTACCTGAATATAAGGCAATTTAGTGAATTCTGGAAGGTTAGATGTAGTCAAGAGTGCTTAAAACCACTGCTTATCTAAGGCTGACTTTGCTGCATGTTTAACTGAAGTAACACTCTCACAAAATCACAGAAGCCAAAGCTTGAAGAATTAGCCTTTAAATACTGCAGCTTGAGGTAATTTCCTAGAAGAGCTGACATAATTAAAAATAATAGAGTTTATTTGAGTAAGTTTTATCCATCATCTGCTCTCAAGCAATTTGTTTTATATCTCTTCCCTGTTACATCTCATCTCTAGATTGCTACACTTATGTTATTTTTTTATGTCTCCTGTAATTCTTGTCTTTGTTCCCATATTCTATCCTTTCTATTAAGAGATGTTAGGAGAGGACCTCTCCACCAGCTGTCCAGGATAGGACCTCTCCTGCTTGTGCTGGGCCCAGCCAGTGCCCCAGGACATGAGATCTCTGACCAGGCTTAGGGATGCAGCTGCTGCTTTTCCATTTACCAAACACCTGTTTCAGAGAAACAGACACACATACAAATGGGACACTGACACTGCTGGTCAGAGAGATTGGCACAGATGAGTCATTGCCTTTTGAAGCACCTGCACAAAGAACTCAAGTAAAATGTAAGCACAGACAGTGAAATTTTGTCTTCCCTTTTCTGGATCCTGGGACATCTCCTCTACTTCTACTCAATATCTGTTCCATCTTGTCCCAAGCTTGTTAAAAAATGTTATGTGCAACAGGGTGCTCTGGTAGCCAGGAGGGCTGACCTTGAACACGTCGGGCCACGCATTGCCAGTCAAGTGAAGGAAGAGATTGTCTCACTCTCCTCTGCGCTGGTGTGGCCTCACTTTGAGTGCGGGGGACAGTTTTGGGCACTGCACTATATTAAATAAATCATACTATTAGGATGTGTGCAGAGTAAGGAGACCAAGGTGATGGAAGCAGCCGAGAAGAGGTTAGTGAGAGATAACCCCATAGCAGACAATTTCCTCAGGGTAGGGTAGCAGAGGGACAAACACTATCCTCTTCTCTGTGCTGACCCAAAACAAGACCCAAGGGAATGCCATGAAGTTGTGTCAGGGTGATTTAAATTGGGTACTAGGAAAAAAGTTTTTGACCCACAGAGTGGCTGGGCACAGGCTCCCCAGGGAAGTGCTCACAGCAACAAGCCTGACAGAGTTCAAGAAGTGTTTGGGTAATTGTCTCAGGCCTGTGGTGTGATTCTTGGGGTGTCTTATTGTAATAAATGGAATTGATTAGTGTTAACTAAATGGTAACTGTTATTAAGGTTATTAGAAGCAATCAAAAGAATCAGTGTTCCAAGAGAGATGCACCCCTTTACAGATGGTACATGTTAAAACTGAGGAACAGGATGTAGTTTGGGTGATGCCCCAAGATGAAAACAGCCTTGAGATGGACAAATTTAGGCACTGGGCCTAAAAATCAGTAAATATCAGACTAATGAGTAGACTCACATAACACAATGCTTTGTACGCGGGCGCAAACCTGTAAGGTTATCCAAGGGACAACGAGGAAAAGGAGAAGCTTTTGCCAAAAGACCACCAAAAGAAGACTGAAGACCCCCTAACAACAAGTGAAGCATGCACCATGAAGAATAGTGAGGTAAAGTCAGAAAAATTGTAACTAAGAGGAAAGTTATGGGAAACATTCATGAATATGTATAAGCATACAGCTTATAAGGTTAGCTTGTAGTGCTTTGTTTTGTACGTGAGGCAGGGTGGGAAGCCTCTGCACCCCGGTCAGTTTTTCTTATGCTTTAATCATACTGAATTCCTGGCAAATTCTATCTATCAGTTGTAATTTTTTTACTAAACTGTATTCTTTTCCTGAACTGTATTCTTTTATACCAAATTACTATTTGCCACAGCAACAGAGGTGGGAAGGGTGCTGCAACTCCCGCGGCAGAATCCACTGTCAGATTGCCTGGGGCACAGACACGTCCTCTGCTCGGCGAGTAATTTCAGCTCAGCTCAGCGGCAGCGTGCAGACGACATGGAAGGAGAGAGCAGAGCACTGTGTGGCATTCTGCTGAGAATTAGCCTTTATTCCAGCTATGCTCTCGCGAAGGGAGCTGGTGACAGCTGCTCTAGAACAGGGGAAAACCTGGGGTATTTATAGGGTTGGAGAGGGGCGGGAAACCGGGATACAAGTATCGGGGTGGGATGGCAAGGGGAGAACACCAATGGAGTCTAACAGTTTAACATAACTAACTCAAAGATTTCTGGGAGTGTTACTTTTCTCTCTCTTACAGAAAGTATCTTGCCTCCAGGGGAGGGCCAGGATCTCTGAATCAGTGGGTTACCTGGGCCCCACAACTATTCAATTTACTGAATTGTATTCCTTTACATTGAAAAGACTTGGCTGCAGGAGGGTTTTTGGCATTTCAACTCTCCCAGCTGGGGGAAGAAAAAAAGAGAAGAAGTTAGTACTGAGGAACGAGAAATGCCAAAACCTCTCGGTGAAGACACCTGCCCAAGTTCACTCTAACTGTAGGTGATTAATCCCTTGCATAAAGCAACATTCTTCCAAGGGGGCAGGATTTTAGCTTTGGTGAAAATGCTGACAAAATTGCTGCCCGTTCCCGTTGCTTCTTCTGTCTCCAAAGAAAGAGAAATGTGCCAAATCTGCTGAAGACAGGCAGAGACAGTGAGAAAGAAGCAGCCAGCTGGCTGGAAAAGGGGCAAAAAAGAATGTCTTCAATTTCATCATTTCCCCTTCTCCCACTGGACCTGTCTGCTTTGAAGTGGGCAACTCTGTTTGCAACCCCAACCAAAACAGCAAAGCTACTCAGTCTAGTATCTCTTCTCTCCCTTCAGCTAGGCAGAACACAGAACGATTTTACTTGTCCTGGGCAAGCCGGAAGAATTTCCCATGAGATTCCTCTCTTTGGACCCCTTTCTGAAAGCTCCTGAGCTTGCAGTGGCAGTTTGGTGTTGCGCTGCAAAGCGATGGCAGGGCGCCGGCTGCAGGCAGAGAACGAAAGGCTTTGCCCCGCGCCCTGCCGGGCCGTGTCCGGCCAGCCCCCGGAGCCGCCGCGCTGTGCCCGCAGCCCCGGCTCTGCCGCGCTCGTCCCCGCCGAGTCCGGCCCGTGCCGGGGCCGGGCCTGGCGCGCGCGGGGCCGAGCGCAGCGCTCCCCTTCAGGCCGCGCGCTGCCAGTGCGGCTGAGGCCGTTGCGCCGCGGCCGTTGTGGCAAACAGTCGTCGATCGGCGCCATGGCGGAGCTGCCGCTCCCCGCCGGGCTCAATGCCAGAACCTTCCCCGCCAAGCTGTGGCGCCTGGTGAACAGCCCCCGCGTCCTCTCCGTGCGCTGGGACAGCCAGGCCCAGGGGCTGCTCATTGACCGCTCCCTCTTCGAGCGGGAGCTTCTCAGCCCGGGCGGCGACCAGGGGCCAGCCCCGCACACCTTCAGAGCCACGCGGTTCCTCAGCTTCGTGCGCCAGCTCTACCGCTACGGCTTCCGCAAGGTGCCGGGCCGGGCCGGCGCGGCTGCGCCGGGTGATGCCGGGGCGTGGCTCCACTACACAAACCCCTGGTTTCGCCGCGACCGCCCCGAGCTCCTGCTCCGCATCGAGCGCCGGAGCGCGGCCAGCAGGCAGCGGCCGGCGGCGGGCGGGGACAGGAGCAGGTGCTCCCGGCAGCTGCCGAGGGCGCGGCCGCTGCCGGACGGGCGGGAGAGACGCAGCCGCTTCAAGGCGCTCCCCAAGGAGCGGCCGCCGCTGCCGCCCAGGCCCCTGCCCAGTGGCTTCCTCCTGCTGCACAGGGAGCGGACGCTGCCGGACTGGCGGGAGCTGCGCAGGCCCCGGCCCGGCCGCTTCCAGCAGCCCCCCAAGGAGCGGCCGCTGCTCAGCCGGCGCCCGCCCTGCGGCTTCCACCTGCTGCACAGGGACCGGCCGGGGCCGGCCCGCTGCGAGGGGCCGAGCCGTTTCCAGGAGCTCTACGGGGAGCGGCCGCTGCCCGCCGAGCGGGAGCTGCTCCGAATCCCGCCCTGCGACTTGCTCGGGCTCCACGGGGAGCGGCCGCGGTTTCTCGGCCGGGAGGGGCCCCCCAGCCACTTCCAGGAGCTCTGTGGGGAGCAGCTGCCTCCGGCCGACCGGGAGGTGGTCAGGATCCAGCCCTGCAGCTTCCAGCAGCTCCACAGGGAGCAGCAGCCCCCAGCCTACAACCCACCAGGTAGGAAAAGAATTCTAGCCTTGCTTTTCCAAAAGGTCCTGAAAATTGGCGGTTGGAAGTATTTTCCCACAATGCTGTGTCATTCTGAGACAGAAAATGTTAAGCCTGCTAGCAAGGGGGTTCTAGAAGGCGAAAAGATTCTCTGCCTAGTTTTCCTTTGAATGTGTTGCATCCAAGGCAGCAGCAGAGCTCTGCATCCCAAAGCCACATTCTGGAGCCTGACCACAAGGTGTTTGGATTCTTGCAGCCACTCCAGGCAATTCAGCCTCCAGTGCTCCACCTGGCAGTGCCGCCTGTGCAGCAGCATCAACGGCCTCAGCAGAGAGCGCACTTAAGGAAGAGGAATCTCCACCGCTGGATCTTGGCCTTGCTGTGGAGAAAATGATTCGGGAGATCAGGAGATCCCTGTCTGAGAAGTCTCCCTCTTCTCAGGTAACCCCACTGGATGGGAATAAAAGGGGCTGGACCGAGAGCTTTTTAACGCTGTTCAGTGGCTCCAAAAAGCACCACCTTGTGATGGATTGTCTGAGCGCTTGGGTGGGGTGGTGAGACTCCCAGCCAGAAATGTGTGCTTTGTGTGTGACTTTGCAGCACACAGCCCTGGGCAGTGCTGGGAGCGAGCTCTGCCCTTACTGACAGCTGTGTTGGCAACAAGGAGAGCCCCTGGCTTTCTGCTGGCTAATTTCTTACAGCTCGTGGGGTAAGCCAGGGTCAGAGCATGAGGGCACATCACCTCATTTGGTGTCTTCTGGTTTTCTGTGTTCACTATTTGCCTCAGAGGTCATTTTGTAAAAGCTTCTGTTTAGCCTTGGCCACGGAATCCTGAACTGAAAAGATTTATCATGTGAACTGTGTGCTGAGTGTTCCTCCCCAGCCTCTGCTCCACGTCCTTTGGGAGTGGAGAAGGGTTATTGTAGCCCTGATGTGATTCCAAGAAAATATTGAGTGATCTTTGGGTTTCTTTCTTTCTGCTTTTCTTTCAAGGGGAATATTCATGTTGCCTCTGAGTCCTCAGGAAGGGAACCCATGAACGAGGCTGCAGCAGAGGAAGATTCATCTGGCACCAAGAACTGCGATGACAGTTGCCCAGAGCCTGAGGAGCCTGGTAAGGAGAGAGCCCACATTGGTTTGAGCCCCATTGGCCCATGGCTGCTTTGAGCCTGTCCCTGACAGGAAGGGAGATCAGAAGAGCTGAGTTCTTGTCGGCAGGGTCTGTGCTTCCTGGTGCCTTTAGTTCAAGTCCTGCACTGGCACAAGTTCCCCGAGCCCTGCCCTCCACACTTTTCCAGAGGCTCTGACACTGAGTCCTGTGCTGTGACAAGAGAGCCAAGAATAAACCTGACCTTGTGGGAGCTGCGTCACCAAGCTGGGTGTCCCAGTTTTGTGCTGAAGCCCATGGATCAATTTTCTGCAGGGTGACAGGGGAAGCTGGGCTGAGCACTTCTTGAAGGAACAGGGGGGAAAAAAAGAGTGCAAAATGAGGGCAGAAGTCGAAATTGCTGACTGTAGTACCAGTTTGCTGGAATCTGTCCTGAGACACAAGAGAAACAAAGAGAGCAGAACATCAGAGGCCAATTAATTGAAAAATGACAAATCTGGTAACACAAGGAAAAGCCTGAGTGACCCCAGATTAGTGAGACTAAGAGGAGAGAGGAAGCCCTTTGGATCCAATCCTTGGCCAAGTCGGTGCAGCCTGCAGGCCTTGTAGGGAGCTCTTTCCCTACCAGCTTGTCCTGTCAGAGCTGATGGTCAAGTTGGAGCAGGTACTGCTCACTGTAGAGGGCAGTTTGTAGATCTGACATCACGGAGCTGGTTCATGATTCAGCTCACAGCACCCTTCAGCCTCAGCCACTGCAGCGTGGCCTGAGGTCTTTCTGTCAGCACGGAGGAAAAAAACAAGTCAGGGCTTCTTTGTGGGAGAGGGGACCGTCTTCTGTTTCAGGCTCTCGTGGGTGCCATTTGCACTGTGGGTGCCGAGACTTTATTGAGATACTTGAACGCTTCACACAGTTTTGGAAACTTGGAAGGATCCCTGTTCTTTAAAGAGCAGGCTTCAAATTCCCAAGGGAGAGTCTGCCTTTCAGACCATCTTCTCCAGTCCCTGACAGGACAATTGCTGCCCAAGGCAAACAGGGCCCCAGCCACAGGAGCCAGTATTGACTCAGTGTTCCCTTTGCTTCCCAGATGCCATCTGAGGGATGTCTCCCGGAGGGCTGTCCTGCACAGCAGGAAGAGACAGAGGGAGGGCCTGTGACCATCAGGCAGGTAGAATCCCTCTGTTCTACATGTATAGATTTCTGTAGATCTATTAAGTAATTCTTATAGTTATGTTTATAGATTCTAATGTTCTATTTCTATAGATTGAATTATTTATATATAATATAGATTATAACTATATATAAGATCTCTATTTAGAGGTCTGTATAGTTAAGTGTAGATATATATAGTTATATTTTTTATATGGAATTACATTTATAGATTTTCTGATTTAAATTTATATATGTCTAGAGTAAAATTAATATACATATATAGGAAGTTCTATTTTTAAATGCATATAGCTATATTTGAAGAGAAATATAGATGTTCAGAGGGCTAGGTTTATGTTTGTGTAGCCTTAGGCTGCATTTTAACCTCTTTCTGCCCTCGGCTGCCTTTTTCACCTCTTGTTTTTCCCCCTGTGCCCCCTCGGTCCCCTGTTCCTGTGCTGGGTCCGAGCTGGGGCCGGGCCAGGTGGAGCAGCAGTTCCAGCCCCGGCTGTCCCTGGAGCGGTGGGAGCTGCCGGTGGCCCCAGGCACTGTCCCCTGAGGAGCTGCTGAGGGACGGTGAGACTGAGGGGGCTGAGGAGGCGGTGACGCTGAAGGGACGGTGACCTTGAGCTGCTGGGGGCACTGAGGGCTGTGGGGGAGCAGAGGGCGATGGTGGCACTGAGGTGACAGGGAAGTGGCACAGGCAGAGGGAGATGCCAGCTCTGAGGGGACAGAACAGGTCAGAAGGGACTGAGGGGGGTGAGAGAACTGTGAGGGACTGAAGAAACTGAAGGGGGGGCTGGGGGTTTGCCAAGAGGATGGCGGGGCTGAGGGGATGGAGGAGCCAGCAGGGAGCACAGAGGGGTCAGGGACTGCAGCTCTGCCAGGCCTCGGAAGCAATTCCAGAGCCTCTGCTTTTGCCACAGCTGTCCTGAAGACCTTGAGGCCAGCCAGACACTGCCAGGAGCCAGCAGGGAGAAGCTGAAGGACAGGAGCAAGAGCAGTGAACAGGGAACTGCTGCTGCCACCCCGAGAGCCTGGGTGAGGCCACAGGGCCAGTGAGGCCGGGCAGGGCTGAGGGTGGCGTGGGCTTTGGCCGTGGGCGCTGCCCGGCTGGGCAGGAGCGGCCCCTGCCCGTGCTGGGGCTGCTCAGCGCTGCTGCCCCGGCCGGCACAGGGGCTGTCCTTGGGCAAGGCAGCTGTGCCGGCAGGGCCCGGGAGCTGTGCCGGCCTGCCGGGGGATGCAGGACAGTCCCGCCGCGACTGCGCTCGCCACACGCTGGCCTGCTTGGCCTGCTTGTTCTTTCAGCCCTGCTGGGGAGGCTCTGAGGTTTTCCCTTCCCTGCTGGAAGGGCAGGTGCTGCCAAGGGAAAGGTCTTAATACTGACTCAGTATTCCCTTTGCCTCCCAGATGTCCCATCTGCTGTCCCTGTCCAGGAGAGCTGGTCTGCACGGGAGGAAGAGACCGAGGGAGAGGCTTTGTAGATGGGGGGAGGCTGAGTTCCCTCTGTTTAAAGAAGAATGGACTTACACATAAAGAGGGATAATTATGTGGATATTTATATATGTATATATGTATATTCCTGTTTGTATAGGAATATTTTTATATATATGTTGCTCTAGTTATGGATGTATTCTTTGTACATATGTATGGATATATACACATACCTGTTTGTAATTTCATATGTGTATAGAAGTATACACATATGTTGTTAGAGTTGTGTTAAATTCTGTCCCCTTATACATAGGAGATACAGTTGTGTATATTTCAATTGATACAATTATAGTTATTTGGCTCTTTAAATAGGTATATTGGTATTTGCATAGGTAGATATGTGTATTTTTATATTTGTATATTGACATTTATATTTGTATATTAACATTTCTATGGAATTCTATTTATATATGTATTCAGATGTATAGCTGTACATTTCTATTGATGCAGTTGTGTGGATATTTAACTTGATATTTTTTATATATCTGTTATGTTATCTTGATATGTTTTATATATCTGTTTATATATATTGTATGTAATACTAAATCTATATGTACATCTGTATATTGTTACAGTTATACGCGTTTATATGAATTTGTGTATAGCTGTGTATTTAGTTCCATTTACACATGTATGGAGTGGTAGAGTTGCATAGTTCTGTCAGCTGTGATGATCACTATTTGTATACTGTTATTTAGAGAGGGAAAGTATATTTTTGTATTTCTACATGGGCCGTAGGTTTATAGTAATACATAAAAAATTGTTAAACAGCTAATTGATTTTTATGTATAGTGAGTTGTTGTAGAGGCTGGAAATAAATTATGTTTTCTTAACATAATTTAAGTTGGTACTTGTATATTCTTACATATTTGTATATTTGTACATAACATTGTTCTAATAATTTAATAAATGCCTTTTTTGACCCTTAACTGAGACTTCTATGGTGTAATGTATTGGCAGCGCAGGTGTAGCCATTTGTAATTTTAAGACGGGTGTTTGTGAGGGAGGGCTGGAGTCTCCCTTGGAATGAAAAATGTAGACCTCCCTCCCTCCGAATTATTAGAATTCTGAATTTTGAAATTAAGGGGCTCTCATGTAAAGACCTGGGGATAGGAAGAACAGCTCTTGACCGGTATGTACAACAAGGCAAACAAACAACGCTGACTACAGCATTACCAACCAAACAGAACCAGGGACCTCGTGACAGCCCTCTCAGCTGAGAAGGAAAGGATGGAAGAGAGACTTTGCTTCACAAAGCCCTTGCAGGCAGTTGATGCCAGTACCCCAGCAGGGCTCTGGGGAACACCCAGCTGCAAGAGCAGGAATGAGCAGAGATGCCAGGCCGGTGGCTGAGGTGTATCAGCAGCTCCGAGTCGATGGCTGGCACTGCTGCACATCCCGGCAGGACAGGGGCTGCGAGGCCCACAGGAAAAGAAGAAGAAGCAGCATCTCCATCTGGGTTATGGCAAATTCCTTTCCCCAAGCAACAACAGCCCCTCCAGT
The DNA here is from genome assembly GCF_971803275.1 of Cyanistes caeruleus. Classification (NCBI taxonomy): domain Eukaryota; kingdom Metazoa; phylum Chordata; class Aves; order Passeriformes; family Paridae; genus Cyanistes; species Cyanistes caeruleus. The sequence continues at coordinate 14,980,784 of NC_141732.1, forward strand.
GTGTCCTGCTGTGCAGCTGAAGAAACCAACCAGCCCCCAGCTGCCCCTGCCCCTCCCTTTTTACCTGGGCCCCTTCCCCCCTGGGCCCAGCCAAACTCTTTGTCTTCTCAAACACCCAGTAAGTATGAGCAGTCAGGTTTCCCTACAACTAGTTAATGGGGAAAACGCTATAGGTCAGAAGGAACCAAAGGAAGGATACCTATCCAGACACCTAACCCCCAGTACAATGACATAGCTGGGGGCAAATCAGAAAGCAAAAATTGTGTATTTCTACACTGCAAGGAGATCTTGCTGGTACTAGAGCACACAGCTGAAACACACAATTTATTGCAGATATACTGAAAATAATAATAATTTCTAAGAGCTTCTCAAAAATAAGTCCGTATAGACTGTATTAATGTTGGCCCTGCTGCATGTAATACCAGGAGACTAGTGAAAAAAGATACATTTACATAAAGCATATTTCACTTTCAGAACTGTCTGTTCTTTAACATGGAACAGGTAAGTATTCACTAGCAGGATAAACACAAGTTGCATTTTCAAAGTGGTAAAAATTATTGTGATTCAAAAATTACAGTACCTTGTAGGAAAAAGGAAAGATATGGAACAATGATGCCTAAAGTGATCAGCCCTGTACATTGACACATGTTCTTTACAAATTAGTTTTAAATGGGGAAGAAGTACTTTTTAGAAAAAAAAAATCTTGATTTAAAACCATATACCACAGTTTCAAGAATTTTTCTTTCCTAAAAATTACAACCTTTTCTGTTGCTAATTTTTAAACCAACTTTTGGCCCGAACACTGAAATGCAATATCCATCATTTACCTTGAGGTGCTTGTAAGTGACATTAAATTCTACCAGCACCCCAGTAGAAAACTGGGCAAGAGCCATGCTGCCACACACAAGAGAAGCACGTTTCTTTTGAAGTTGCAGTATCCTGTCATGGAGTTACTTTACCTTTAAGGGAGTTGGAGTTGCTGGGAAGTGCTTGGAGTCTTTTCTCCTGACCAATTATCGGTCATTGCTGGGAATTGACAGCAGTTTAGGCCATTGAAAAGTGGGATCAACTTGTGAACCCTACCTTAAAATGTAAAAGCAGAGCTCTCTGGGTTCTCTTTGTTTCCTGGCTGTGGAGGGTCCGGAGCTCCAGGCCTCCCGTCCCTGCCCAGGCCATGCGGCCGGGCGGGGATGGGGCCGGGCCTGCCCCGTCTCCAGGCCGGGAGATGGGGGGGCTGGGGAAGGTTTTCCTCGGGCCCGGGCCGGGCCGAGCCGATCTCTGGCTCGGCTGCAGGTTTTGCCGTAACTAATTCACTAGAAACTGCCCAGTGAAGAAAGAGAGAGGCCCTGGACTTGCAGCGGGTTGGAGCAGCGACTACACGCTCCAGAGCAGCCATGAGGAACTTTCCATCACAGACGGCTCCAGCTCCTGTTTGGCAGAGATCTCCGAACCATCTACAAAAGCCTGGGCAAGATGTTAACTCTGTCATTACCCTGATGAGACTTGCAGATTAATCTTTTTATCCAGAGAGAGAGAGAGAGATCAACATGAAAAGAGACTTTATAAACTACCAGTGACAGGAAAGAAAAGAAGCTTCAGGAAAGGTAGAGAATTAAGAAGATGCTTTAATTAAGCTGAAATATCTCCCTGTTAAAACTATGGAGATGGACAATGAAGTCCTGAAAAGAACTCCTTTAATTCATGATACAGGATCTAGAGAGGAATAGTGTTCAAAGTGTAAATTTGAGTAAAGAGTAATTATAGCATAGTGAAGCTGGGAGATTAAAAGCCTTGAGAGGCAATGAGAAAACTGTTTTCTGGTGAAGCTCACAGAAACAGATGAAGAAGACTTTTTTTGCCTTTGAATAACTTATACTTAAAATGCTATCTCTAGACTCATGGCCCATACATACTTCAGAGTGATGTGAAAATGGGAGGAGTGAACTCTAATAATAGCAGCTCTGAGCAGCTAACATTAGGGCAATAGAAAACTATAAGAAAAATAGTTTTCTTGTGAGAAACTCCATAAATTAACAGGAAGAAACTTCTGTTTCTCTATAAAGACTGGTAAAAAGACTAGCAAGAATTGGGACTGTTTTAACCATCAGAGTTCCAGAGTTTTTGTCTCTGTTGTCATGTGAACAAGGGAATAGTGGGTAGATAGGGGATGGAAAGGTTTTTCTGGAAGTTTATTCTGGTGTTCTTATTATTGTGGTTTGTCAATAAACTTTCTTTTTTTTCCCTTTTAAGTTGTATGCCTGTTTTGCTCTTGTTCTAATCCATATCTCACAGCAAGAAGTAAGTAATTTTCTTAGTTATTGGTTTAAAACCACGACATTGGCTTCACAAAGTAAAGAATTCCTCTTGTTACTGCTGTGAGCACATATGACATGCAACTTTAGGCATGTGTGTGAAAAGATGTTCCCTTTCTATGATAGAACTGAGGTGGATAATGCATCATAAGCAGAGTAAAGCTATCCTTTTATCTCCTTTAAAAAACACAGTGTGAATGTGGCACTAAGAATAAATGGATTTCATTGCTCCTTCTGCCTAAATGATCATTTCACTTAATTTATATTAACATATCTTAGTTAATGAAAAATTTCATCATGTTATTATATTACAATACAAAGCAATACAAATGTTTCTTAAGCTACAGTTCTTCACACTAGTTAAACAGAAATAACTTTAATCTGTTTCATTTTCTGAAACAGTAACTTCTAAAGGAGTAGCTTTCCTCTGCTGTAATTGTATTTTTATTTTTTTTTTTAATGTATTAATGGCATTGCACTCCAAAGGTGTAATTTTATTCCTTAATACTGTTATGCTTTTGTAACACCCTTCTGGCAGCATTGATAGTCCTCTACCTGAAGTTACTCTGCTCATTGTCTAAATCAAACCTATAAGGATAAAAATTGAAATTAACTGACCCAAAGCCCCAGTGACTTGTGATACCTTCCTATTTCTAAAATACAACACAGTAATAAGTACAGTGATTGAGAGAGAGATGGGGACAGCTGAGTGGTGATCAGAATCCGAATTTACTATGGGCTACATATGCTTATACACCATTCTAGGAAGGCTAGTGATTTTTTACTACACTGATTGGGCTAATCATCACACAAGCTTCTTCTCTGCCACCAGTCTGATCCAATCCACTTGCACTCTTCAAAACTCCATTTGTTCTTGCCAAGGCATCCGATTATCAGATCTCTTATGCTAATCAGGTCCAAAGTACTCTCTGCCTTTGCAACAACAAAGCAATATTTTTTCAGTACTTTCTGTTAAGATTTTGTTGGTACTTTAACAGTACAAGTCTGTGATGTCTTTTATTCTGTCTCTTCTCACACTTTACACTAACAGAATTTAAAAAAAAGACAAATACAGGAAGAAGTATAGATTGTATTGGGAGAGAAAGGGATGGGAGATGCCTATAAAAGAAGTAAAAGAAACCTAACATGGACACTTGGAACAAATTCCAGTTTCACTGATATCTCATGGAACAGTTTCTATTAATTTCAGCTGCATTAAGTAAGGCCTCCCACGGAGGAAAGGAAAAGCTCCTGAATGTATGGGACATGTTTTTTCTTCAACATTTTATTTTTAGTAAAAAGTCCAGGATTTTGCTACTGCTTGGTGTGAAAATTTTAGAAAAAATGCAATACAGCAGTGTCATATGGGGTCAAAAAACTCTGCAATAGTCAGTTAAAGGAAAAAGTCAAGAGGGGAGTTATTCTGAACAGACAAATTGGGACTCAGGTACTCAGCTGTCGCAGCTTCTGTCTATGTACAGCTCACAGATCTACCACCCTTTTCTCCTTCTATTGGAAGTAAGCTCTCCACCCAACCTTTCTCAACCAGGATCAGTTTCGCACAGAAATACTAAGTTTATGTTTCTAAGCTCCAGCAGATAAGTCATATCCTGTACTAAATTATTATTTCAGCCAATGAAACCAAGTTTTGTTACATCTGACTAAGTCCCCAAGTTTCTGACGAAAACTTAAAGTAATATCACATCTAATGTAGCAAAATGTATTTCCGTTTTACATTTATACAAATAATTATGCATCTACAACTGAGGAAAATAAAAAGGCTTTTTGTGCCTCTGCATAACAAACACACCACAATTCAGTTATGACAAAACACTGCTGGAAATTCTTGTCATGATCTTAATCAATTCTACTGACATAATGTAAATTATAGTCAACAGTTTTGACTAGAAACACAAAACACAACCTCCCAGTCAAAGTCACAGGAATGAGGTTTATTAACTCCCAGAAAAACATAAAGCCTTGGGTCCTGCTGATGGCCCATCAAGAAAGACTCCTCTTGTGCAAACAGCAGCTGCTGCATTGAAGAATAGTCTCCAACTATTTGGAATGAACCAACACCCAAGCAAATCCATACTGTTTGTTTAAAAAATAGGCACTAAGTTCGTTTTAGCATAAAAGAAACCAAGCTCTTAAGGCCACATTTCAGGGAGCTAATACTGTGCTTTGAACTTCTGTAGTCTGACATGGGGCAACTCAGCTCCACTCCCCTCAGAGAAAAGAGGGAAAAGGCTTTGGGGTGTCTGAAACTGTATTTTTAGCCTGAGCTGCAAAACAAAATCCAACAGGAATTAAGAATTCATGGTAGTTTCCCATTCTCTGTTCTGACAGTGATGTGCATTTCTTTGACTTCTAATTTCTAGTACAACATGCAGCACAGAAAAGTGAAACAAGACTCAATCTGCTTGTGGAAGACTGGAAGGCAGGAGCAGGAGGCCTTTCCTGGGATGCCCCATTGGCAGGGTGGGTACCGTGCAAGTACCTGAGTAACTCAGAACACCTCCCTGCAGGGTCAGCAAAGCAGCACCTCTGCTGTAAAAGTGACTTGTGAACTTCAGAAAATTGTCCCAGAAGGACATAAAGAATTTATTAACCTGCTTCTTGCACAAAGGAGTTTGTTCTCAGCTGGTTTATCTGGAGCTCTCGTGCTGGCAAGTTCAAGCCCTGAGCCCTCTGCACATTGTTTGGTCTCACAGTTAAATTCTGTCACTTCTTGTGCCATGAAAATTGTCTTCTAGTTTAGAAGGCATGCCTCAAATTCATGTTCTTAATTTTCAGCTATGAGGCTCAGTGAAATTATTGACCTCTCCTGGAGTTTTGAAATGTCAAATTAAATACTACTGGACAAACAGGAAAATAACTCTGAGACAAATTGATAAATCATTTCCCCATATAAAAACATTTACTAACTGGATACAGCTTCTTTCTTGCTTGCTTTCTTGCTTGCTTTCTTGCTTTCCCCTCTTCCTTTTTCCATTGCCTGTTCCATTTCTTGCTGTGACATTTTCCAAGGCAAGAATGAGTATGAATGGAAAGAACAGAGTGTTGTCCTGGATTTATACAGTATAAAGATATAAAAGAGAAGAGCAAGCCCACTGCACTGGAACATTCACAGCTAAAGATACAGAAACCAGGTGTATATGCAGGCACTTGGTAGAGTAAATACACAGTAACACTCAAATCCTGACACCCAAACCTCACGGCAGTGAAGCCAGAGGAGAGATTTGCCCACCTGCCACTGTGTGACTTCCCTGGCATCTCCAGGGCTTTCAGCAGCTGGGAACAAAATGTGGTTTTGCCTGTGCCATTTTTCTGCTGTGCTCTGCCAGGAGGCCTAAAGGCCTTGCCTTTGGAATGGCATGGAACCCACAAGCAGTTTTTACTCACTCTAATTTCCAAAGGTGCTCTAGAAGTATCCAGCTGATTACTGGAGTGTGGAGGCCCAGGGGTCTGCCACCAGGGTGGTCCTACCTCAGCCCTGGAGGGGCAGAGGCAAAAGGGGAGAGATGCCCCTCTAGAATACAGTAAGAAAAGGCCTCCCTTCCATGGGCCGTTTGCAACCACATGTTGGTGTCTTTTGGGTTCTGGTGTTCTGATAGTGTGTGGGGATTGATGTCACCCTTGTTCAGCCCATTTACCATTAATGTACCCTTCCTAGAATGTTCTTCCTTCCCTTAATCCCCACTGGCTCTGTTCTGCTGCATTGTTCCACCCGTTATCACCTTGGTTCTCTTGGTCTTTCGGCACTTCCCTGCACCCCTTTCCCTTGTACTTGTTGGACCTTGACCTTCAGATCTGTCACTTTTACCACTCATTTAACCCTGTGCCCTTAGCCCATTCCTTGGTTCTCGTCCCTATTTGAGGCTGTGCTCTTCAATAAACCAGTTGTCAGATTGCCAAACGAGAACCCATCCCTTTGTCTTAAATCGTCAGCATTTTCTACAGTGTGCTCTGAGCTCAGAGATGCAGGTCGCTCTCTGGGATCTTGTTGCGCCATGTACCGTAACACTGGAGAGCAAAGCACTGCTGTGATGCTGTTTCTCAGCTCACTGCACTGTGCCTTTGTTCTGGGTAACTGATACCCACTGTGCTGAGGGTTGCCATTTTCTTTGGTTTCATCTCTCAGGAGTTTTAGGTATTTCTCACCTAGAACCAAACTTGTTAAGATAATAAGGCATAAATCACCTGGAAGAGAGCTGGGAGAAGAAAATTCAAAGCAAAGCCCTTCGATTACCGAAAAGGAAAACCCAAACAACTCCCACTGATTAAACTCAACAAAAAATACTTACTTGGTTCATTCCAAAGGGAGGAATATGGTTTTAAAAATAGTTCAACCAAATGCCACCTCAAAGTGAATTTGATTCAAAGCTCACTAAAGCCAAACTGGGCCTTTCATCAGATATACCAAATTTTTACCTGTTTTCATTCAGTATGAGGTCTCTTGTCATCTGCAAGGTTTTATATTTAACTGTGCCCACAGCCCTGGTACAAAGTACCTATCCCAGATACCTAACAACCAGGACACACAATCACTGTCAGAGTGGCCCTTTGATGTGCTGTGCTATTGTTGCTTGCTCTTGTGAACAGCCAGCCGCCTTTGTTTCTCACAGGTATTTTGCTTTCTGCCAGGAGAAGTGAATGAACCACTCCAGCTGAGCTGTGAATTACAGCCCCAGAATGAACAAGGGTTCTACACAACAAGAGCACCTGACCTAATCTTCCTTTGTCTCTGTGCTGAGGGAAAGTCAAGGTAAATTCATGTTGAATGTGTAAATTCACTCAGTGGCTGATAAGACCTTTTTTAATGGAGCCAGTACAATGAGTGATGATCCCCACCAATATAGCAATCATTGTGTACAATGTGTGTCATGAAAATGTGTATTTCTGACCCATCTGTGTGACACCAGTGGCTGTGATTCTGTTTGCCTATCCCTGCTCTCAGAGGTGACCTTTAACAAGCAGCAGAGGTTTTGTTTTTAAGAGCCTCTGGTGGAAGCAAAAGAAGTGGGAATGGTGGAGGTCTAGACAGTGAGACAGCAACCAAAAGGACTTCATAAATTTGAAGAATCTAGGCAGAATTTGTGGAGGAACTGTTTGCAGTAACTTTCCCTGCAAACCACTTCTGCTTTTGAAGGGTCTGCTCAAAACCACAGTTTTGGAAGAGACAGGTCATAGATCAGACCTTAGTAAGGACAAGGAAATGAGGCCTTCCCCTCCTCATTAGCTTGAATTTGAAACATTCACTTTGTCCAACATTTCTGCTGCCCTAAGGCACTGTAACCACTGTTCAGGAGAGTAGGCAGGAAAGCTGTGCATGTTGATGTGAGAGCTTTTCTTTGGAAATGGCTAAGAAGATTGGGCTGGAATCCTCCACTCCTCTCCCAGGTGGTGCATGGTGATTAGTTCAAAGTTCATACTAAACAGGGTCTGAATGTACATAGGCTGATTTTTTTAAGAAAACTTGTCATTTTGGAAAGAGTTATTCTCTGTCCACATGGAGACACAAGATGCCCAGTGCAAGCAGCACAGAATGCAAGTCTGCACACTGTTCCTCAGCCCATGGCAAGTGTCCTGGGTGTTTTTTGTGTGGCAAGGCAGGAGCAGCTCACAGCAGTTTTGGGTTGCTGTTCAGTCGGAGGCTGGAGTACATCCCCACGTGCCGCACCAGGTTGGGCTCCACCACAAAGGCGTTCTCGCCCTTGCCCCGCAGCAGCGAGTAGAGGGCAGTGTCCTTGGCGAAGCCCTGGCGGCAGCGCAGCCCCTGCAGGTATTCTGAGGCCCGGCGGGCAGAGGCAGCAGGGAAGAGCATGGCGGGCGTGCAGCACTCACTGGCTGGCACCACGTTGTAGAGTGCGGGGTGCAGACGGCGCAGCTCCAGCCCATAGTGCCGCCCCACCAGCTCTGACAGGGCCATGCTGTACAGGCCGAAGAACACCACCAGGCACCAGCTGGGGCCCGCTCGCCCTGCGGCCCAGCAGTATGCAAAGGTCAGCACCGGCCCCAGAAACATGCCCAGGCCCAGCCACTCCAGAATCCTCATGGGCTCAGGGTTGAAGTAGTGCTGGAGCCTCTCAGGATGGTACAACTTGAAGTAGAGAGCGTCTCTGAGGTAGGGCTTGGAGAATCAGGCCGAGGAGAGGTGCTGCAAGACAGAAAATATCTCCTTCTCTGGCACAGCATCACCTTCCATGAGGAGGATGTACTCTGGGTTGTACATCAAGAGTGACTATTCAAGGCAGAAGAGGTAGTCCTGCTTCTCCTTCTCAAACTGGTTGAGGCTGGGGTCAGGATTCTCTCCAGTTCTGTCAGGACTGACCATAGGAAAGAGGCTGCTCAGCAGCCTGACATCCTGATGGATGCTGGGGTCTGACTCCACATTACAGAGGAGCATGCGGTGGCTCTGGCAACGCACCCCACATTTCTGGAGGAGGCGGTGGAAGTGGGAGGCCACTTGCAAGACGTAGTGGAAATCATTCCGCCTCTGCACAGTGATAATGGTGATCAGCAGCAAGGGCTGGAAGGCTTCACTGCCAGACACCTCAGAGGCATTTGGCATCTGCATCTTCTCAAAATAATGGAGGGCATCCTGGCCCTCCTGCTGGTTCTGCTCCAGGAACTCCTGGCTCATGGGGTTCAGGTGCCAGCACCGCAGGTAGAAGTAAGAGTGGAGGAGCCGGTGGCATATCAAAGGTGCCACCACAGCAAAAGTCACCAGAGTCAGGGTGAGGAGATGGATGAAAGGGCTGGACCAATGGCACCACTTCCCACAGAGCTGCCATGCTCGGTTCAACATAACTGCTGCAGAAGGAGGGCACTCCTGCACTGCTCATGGCCTCAATCCCTCACTTCAATGCGTCCCTCTCTCTGGACTGCAGGATACCACTGGGGCCATTGCTGCCAAACCTGCACAGGTTTTGCAAGCCTAGAAAGGAAGAAAAAAGGATGGTTACTGAAATAGGAACTGACAGAGAAAACTGAAATCAAGGGACTAGTCTCTGAGTAAGCTAACATACAAGGCCTCTGTGCAATCCCTTGAGGTGGAGGTATCACAGAATAGTCCTAGGAGGTTGAAGACAGATGAGCCAAACTTAGCTTCCAGTGCAAAGGACCCCTGAGGCCTTTTTAGCACACAGGAGCTCCGATCTAACCCAGCTCAAAAGGACTTTGTGTGTTTGTTACTGTGCTTCAAACATACAACAACATGCAAGGTGGATGTAGGATGTGTGGAAATCCCGTTCTGTTAAAGGTACAGAACTTAGGTACCCCTGTATGGTGACACTGACATAGTAATGTTTAGATCACAGCCACGAAGCAAAGCCAGATCTCTTGTATCCTAGTCTAGCATGTACTGGAGAGACAAACTTTTACCTTTTTGGAGGCACATACTTCCCTCCTACTGCTCACACACTTCCAAATGTGTGTTTTTTCACTCTCCTCCCCACAGTGTGAAGCCATTTAACAAAGACACCAATTTATTCACTGAGGGCTTGTGTATGCTAAGGGTAATGTGTGTGTCTATCTGTTTCTCCTCCTCACTAGACCCTGTGAAACACACGGGCAACGCATTATGGACATGTTGTAATTGAGCCATTGACTCATGTTTCGTATTTAAAAGTATGCAATTTATAATACACGCCTTCAATTTTAAACAGACATATTCACATATATTTTTTTTTGTATACACATTCACTTTAAGCAAACATCCACCTTCACAAAAGTTAGATTTTGCCCTAACTGCTTCTCTTGCTGCCCTGAACACTTCACAGCCTAACAGGGCAGTTAGGCTGGTCAAATGAATTCTCTTATGCCAATAGTCTCACTTTTAATCTGTAATTTCATTCTCCCTTTAATTTCCTATTCCCTCTCCCTAAGAACTGAGTTACTCATGCTCCCCTCACTGAGGTGACTGAATGTGCACTGGGTGTTCAGTGCAGAGTTTCTCCCTATTTTTAACCTTCTAGCTTCAGCAAGTTCTGATCATCAAATGGTGGTTCCAGACCAAAATGATATTGTTTTGTCCTTTTCTGCACCATCACCTGAAGCAGCCTTCAGTGAAATACCCTCTGAGTGTGGAGGCTCCAGAGCCAAGGGCAGTAATGGTGTGGAAGGAGGCCTCTAATGTATGAAGTCAAAGCATAGAGAGAAGATTTTCCCCCATATAAGAACACAAGGAAAAAATCTTTTCTGATAGTTCTTTGTATCACCAGTTCACTGTACCACAGTTATACCCAGTTGGCCTGCAGGCTGTCCCTCCCCTTTTTTACCTTCTATGTCCTTCCCTAGAAAGTTCTCCTTTCCCTGTTCCCCCGTTGGCCCCAGTTTCCTGCAATCCTCCACCCCTGTAATCCCATTGGTTCTCCCCGACCCTGCCCTTGCACCACTTTACCCTGTTCCTATTGGACCCTGACCCTTGGATCCACCCCCTCAAACCCATATATATCCCTGGACCCTCCATTGTTCCATGTCATTGTTCCTGGACCCCCGTTGGTGTGTGGCTGGAGTGAACCTGCCCCCCTGGAACTCAACACAAAGATCCTTCCTGGCTCTCTGCTGTGGTGTGTTTGTGAGTGATGGTGTGTGTGAGTGTGTGATTGCGGCCTGCCCAGACACCTTCCCACCTGGAGGCCCTTTGGGGAAGGTAGAGTCACCTTACCATCACCACCCAACGCTACAGCTGGGTGAATGGAAGAAATCATGGCTCTTCTCCAACGTCTCAGAAAAATGGGTCTTGCACAATAAAATAATTGGAGGACATGGAGCAAGGTGTGGGAACAACAGTTTCCCAATAAAAAAATTTTTCAATTTCCACAATAAAAAAATCTCTTATTTGACCAACAGTGGTCAAATAAGAGATTTTCAGGCTTCAGGCACTAGCCTGTGTGAAAGTCAAGTACACAACTTCCTCCCTCTGGCACGGGAAATCATGAGGAGTCCAAGCAATCCTTGGAAGGTGAAAAACCATTAGTAGGTGGTGTTTTTCTAACTTGTTATTTACTTGCAAATAATGGTCAAGGGATGTTGTTCTAAATGACCAATCATATTAATTGTACCAAAGTGCTGTGTAAAAGGAGTGTGTTTCTAATAAACCTTTGCTATATGCCTTCTGCTGAAGGCTCGGAGTCTCGCATCATTATTTTGCCATCCCAAATTGGGATAGCATAGTCTGGTTCTGGGGATACTTCAGAACTGCCTTCTTTTACAGAGGTCACAGATTTGCTGTTTTTACCATTAGGAGAACCTTTTGCACTTCCCATATGAGAATGTGACAACCATCTATGAAAGGCCTTTTAACAAGATTAATGCAAAATATATAAGAATTACTGCAAATATTTGTTAGAGAACAGGCAGCTCATGCTGTGAGATCTCAAACCATCCTTAGACAGACTGTGGCATCAGTGCTCTCTTAAGGCTCAAGACAAGATTTAGTGTAATTAAATTGAGAACAGATTTAAATGCTGATGCACGAGAATCTGAAGTTTCTCCCTATATAGCTTTGTTTTCCTGTCTAGTTACATAATCCTGTTGCACAAATGCTGCATTGAATTGCGTGAGTGAACCTTGTAAAGGTCTTAAGGATGATGGATGCATTTCAGCTGCTAGATCCAAATCCTGGGGATTCAGGATGTGAAGACCTGAAATCTACCAGCACAAAGATCTAAATTTGAATGCATTTATTCATCCAAAATCCTGGGCCTTCCAGCTATCCTGTCACAAGCATTAAGAGAACACAAACATGCAGAACCATATTGTACAGCTCAGACTATTGAGCCTTGTCTTTATTCAAGCATCACTGTGGGCACTGTCTCTGAGCCAGCCTCCAAACTTTAAAGTGAGGACCAGAGTGGGAAAAGGAAAACTGCAAGGTAGTTCAGTTCTATAAATAAAGTTTACTTTCCATCTTCCAGCTATGCTGAAGCTCTGAGCTACAAAACCTATGAGCTGGCAATGAGATCTTGGGATATATATACTGAAGCACAAGTAGTAACTCTTTGAGCATTTCTTCATTGATAATTCTTGGAGCAACCTGGTCTAGTGAGTAGTATCAGGCAGCAGGGCTGGAACTAGCTGTTTTTTAAGGTCCCTTGCAATTCAAACCATCCTATGATTCTATGATGATAATGCTCACCCCAGGAAAAGACCTCCTTCTGAAGAGGGAAAAGTGGTTGTCCTGTCCTCCCTAGTGGCCAGCAGAAGATGAGATAAATCAAGCAAGTTCTACTTGACATCTTGCTCTTCTGCAACCCGTGTTGTTCAAGGCTCATGTCCCAGGTCCCTGCAGGTGGACTCACACTGAGTCCAAAGCCTGAGAGTGCTGGGAAAGTGGTGTGGGGACTCCACCTGCTGGTGTCCCAGCTCCCAGCTCGGGGCACAGCTGATGAGGTGGTACAGGTGAGCACCACCCTCTCTGGAGGTACCTCCTGGCTCCAGCTTCCCCTGGAAAAGCATGCAGGACTGGAAGCTACCCATGCAGGTCACTGTGTCATAATTCCAAGTGTTATCATTTAACCTTGGCTTCACTTCACCAGTAACAGAATTCAAGATCTTAGAGCTCTTATTCTGGCTCTGCAACTCAGAGAGCTCCAACAAAACAGCAATCACACACAGAGACTACTGCTACTCTTCACATCTTCCTTTGCTCCCTGAGCTGTTCACACTCACGCTGACAGTCACTCTGTCACACTGTCTGCTGAGAAAAAGGCTGTTTTCACTGGGCAGTGAAATAACCACAGAGGCTAAAAATGGTCAGGAGTGTAGTAAAGCTCAAATACTGCAATTAATGTGAAAAACAAGCTGAAGAATTTAGAAGAGAAGGAAGAGACTGACCTCCTTCCCTCCTTTTGTCTGTAACACTGGGAACCTGAGAGCTCAAAATATGGATTTAAAAATTCTTACTTCTGCAGAGTTGAAGCTTGCTCTGCAGGATTTGAATCCAGAGTTTCTGCTAAGGCTGTTTTCTAGCCATTAGGATGGTTCAGATTTCAGAGGAGACACTGTTTTTTTCATTTTTTCCCTTTTTAGGGGGAAAAATACCTTGTTTGTTTTTCAAGTAAGTGGCATTTCAGACAGAAAAAAAAAAGTCTGAAGAGAAAAGCAAGAATCAGATTTGGATTTTATAACGCCTTAAAAAAAACCACTTTATTAAACCTGAAAAATAACTACTTTGCAGCCATATAAAGACTTGCAGTGGAGGCCAGGTTTACATGTTCTTTGTAGAACTGAGCCATTGCTTAAAGACAACTAGAAGGTGATGTAAAACTGTAGATTTGGCTTGTTTCTTTTCTTAGGTTTTCATGATGAAGATTCCTTCCACAAACACTTAATTCCAAACGTGTATCATATCTTCATTAGTCCCCTAATTACTTGGCTGAATTACACTGTTCAGGAAAAATCATCTCTTTGCACACTGAGGAGAGTAGAAAAATAAGTAATGTACTCTTTGGGGTGCAGAGCACTGTCTGCTGTGCTTGTGCTTTAAAAGAAAAAGCTGATTTTCTGTCTGCTTTAAACTCCTCTCCACAGAGAGGTGCTCCTGTAAAAAAGCTTCCTATATGTTTCAAAGCTGCAAATTTTAAGTTCCTGGACAGCTGATATAAGAGAGGAGCATCTGCCTTCTACTTCCTGCACCATGAGACAAGGACACAACTATTCCTGTACAATTACAATATTAAATTACTCCTTTTGGCTTATCTACACTTCTTCTCAGTGTCACTGGGAAAAGCCAGTTCTTTCCTAACATAAAAACAGCTGGATGAAGTCATGTGGTCAGAGCCATAGAGTCATTTCTTTACAAAGGGATGAAAGAAGGAGACAAAGGCAGGCTCTTGGAAAATGTTATGGAAATGTCAGGGGCTGTCACAGTCCCACCTGGCCCATAGCAGTGGTGGGAGAAATGGTGCTCACACGAGTGGTACCTTTCACTTGTGTGTTGACCCTATAGCAGCACCCAACCTGAAACTTTTGTGTGAAAACTTTTCTGTGCCCCAGCCCAGCACATGCAGGTGAGCTGCCAGCTCAGGACCACTTCCTCTGCTAATGAACCCTCTCTGGCACAGACAGGGCCTTTGTGGTGCTGTGACAAACATCCTGCTTGAATCTGAGGAAGCCAATGGAGACTTCCCATGGAGCCATAAGGATCTCCTGTAACATACAAGCATGGTGACAGGGAATGTACAGATATTTTCAAATTCTGAAACAGGAGGTCCCTGCCATGCCCTGATCCCTGTTACTGGGCCAGATGTCCAGCTTTTCTCATCTGCAACTCCTCTTGTTTCCTGATAGCTTTTAATAGGTCAGGTGCCAGATATTTCTGCAATGTGGCAAGTCCCCGTTGACAACAGCAGTGTTCAGTAGAAGCCAAGCATCCACAGATCTGATCATTGCACTTCCATGTCAAACCGGGAGTTGGGCTTCCTAGAAAATACACCCCAGGAAGAGCTGTGCTGCTAAAAATACTCAGAGGAACCTTAATGGTAAGAGACCAGTAGTTGTCCTTTGATCACATTTTACTGGCAAGTACCAAATACATCTCTCACCTCCTCAACCACTGCTGAAAGCAATTGTTCTTACATTGTCTGTAGATTATGAGTGTAATAATCTATCATCTTATCAAATCTTATCAGATAAACCAGGCAAAGGTCAGATCTGCTGCATTTAATCTCTCAGCTCCCTTAGAATTTTTGTTTCTTATTGTAATAAAGAATTGGGTAAATAAAAATTCGGAATAAGAAGTTTAAATAAAGTATGTATAATTATAACTAAATGTAAGTATGGAATAAGGAATTCTCCTCCCGGTCGAGATAGAATTCCTTTTCCAAAAACCACGAATTGCAAAAGAACCCCCCCAGATAACAGGTTTCAACAGACTCATCAACTCGGAGGAAAAGACAGGACACAGGCCATCACAGGAACAAAAGAACCAGCCTAAAAGTCTACCTCCAGAGAAAGGCAACGCCCGGCCGATTTCGGCCGGAGACCATCAAGCAAGACAAAAGGGACGAGCCCCAGGAAGATGGTCGTTGCCAGAATCGAACACCACACCTGCCAAACCCATACTACAGAAACTCAATCAAGAAAGACAAAGAAGAGACTACTCCTCTGAGATATCCATCGGCACCAGCCCGGATCTCTCAATCCCGCTGTGATGAAATATGTTAAAATACATACAGACTCACTTTACATTTGAGGAGACTCTGCCCGGATACTTACTGACTCAATGTTCTAGGCCAGGAAATCCATTCACCTGACAATCAGGGACATTTGGTGAATGGAAACTGGTTGGAATTCTAGCCTGGGGACATAAAATCCCTATAAAAACCCAGGCCAAAGAACCCTCAGACGTGGATTTGGGAACACCTATACCTTGCGTATAGACCCTGTCCACCCAGCGCTGCGCTGTCCATTTATTGTGGTTTTTTCCTCACTGTTTGTTGCTTTATTAATTTATAATAAATTAATCTTTGTTAATCTTTAATTTGCCGTTGCATTTATAACAGATTGGTGCCGTGACTCGGATCGGAAGAAACTGTGGGAGAATCTCGCTGTCCAGGGGGGTACCCCCGCTGATTTCAGCGGCCTGGGGAGCAGAGACCCTCCGCAGTTCGCTCCGATTGCCGAACCAAATTTAGGCTGAGGAAAAACCATAATAAAGAGGAACGGATCCAGAGAGCTCGGGAAGGCAGGAGCCTTCGGGAAAGCCGCGGCTTGGTAGCTCATAAAAAGTCATACGTGCACGAAGACGCCCTCGCAGGAAAATTGCTGTAAGTACTGTGAGGTTGAGCGGGTGATCGGGCGAGTTTGTGAGAGACGTGACCTGGTCACAAAGCGAGTGTGGACTTCAAGGCTGCGTTTCCATCCTCCCGCGAGGGAATTGGCCGGCCGCGAAGGAAGCGATTCTGTGTGAAAGTGTCTCTCTTTCCTTACTCGTAAAGCCTGAGGCTAAAGGGAGTCTCAGGGGACCGATCAAAGGGGGCTGAGAGAGGAAGGGACGTCCAGTCGAGCTCTGGAACTGGTAAACTCTCTCAGCCAAAAGATTTAGAAAGTCGGAACATCGAGAAAACCCCGGTACAGCTAACCGAGAGGTAAGTATTGGTGCAATCTAGGACTTTCAGATGAAGAAAAAGACGAACACAACGCAGAGCAGGTAAGAATCGTAAGAAAATGGGACAGAGAAAAAGTAAAACGCAGAAACTAGATAACGAGAAAAGCCCATCAGAAGAATCAAAGCAAATGCTAGACATCCCACCAGAGAGTCCTTTAGGGTGGATGTTGAGAAATTGGGAAATTTGTCCCGAGAGACGAGAAAAATCAAAGGCAAAAATGATTTACTACTGTGCCGAGATCTGGGGAGGACAAGAATTGAGAAAATGTCTCACTTGGCCAGTATTGGGAACATTTGATAAATGGACGTGCAGGGAATTACTCGCACACGTAGAGAAAAAGGTCTCGCCAGACGGCGAGGAGAAAGAGTATGCCAAACTCTGGTTAAATACCAGAGTGCGGCTGTTTCCAGTGAAACAGAAAAACGAACATAAGACAGAGACCTGGGAACCCCTGGATCACTTACCCCCTCCGTACCGCGGGCCAGTAGAGCCTCCGGTGATGGACCAAGTAGTACCATCAGCACCCGAGGGTTCCATGGGGCAACTGGCAGAAGCACGCTCCCCTCAACCACCGGGAGTAGTGCCAGAAACCCTCACTACCCCCCCACCTGCAGAAAACCCAGCCACCGCACCCTCTTTGGAGTCGGTGTTGACGCAAGGATGGGGCTTACCCCCTCCACAAATCCCGGTCCGGCCACCACAGCTGGGACCACCGAAAGTATCCGAAGGGAACCCTCTGAGTCACTTAGCTGCGGCAGACATCCCGCCAGCAATGAGGGGAAACCCTCCCGCAAACTCCAGTTCCCCTCCTGCAAGCAGGACTCGGTGGAAATCAAAAATAGGGAATGGAGAATGGGGAGAGACAGAAAGTGGGCACCGAATGTTCCCTCTCAGGGAAGTGCCAACCGCCCCCGGAGTAATTGGATTTGTAAACGTGCCCCTTAACTCAGGGGATGTACGAGCATTCAAAAAAGAAATGGGGCGACTGCTAGATGACCCATTTGGAGTGGCCGAAAGATTAGACGATTTTCTAGGGAGTAGTATTTACACCTACGAAGATCTCATGGCCATCCTGAGATCCCTGTTTAGCCAGGAAGAGAGAGAGATGATTAAACAGGCGGGCATCAGGGATTGGGAAAGGCGGCACCCGCAGGGAACACCCGGTGACCAAAAGTGGCCGAGCGTAAGCCCGAGTTGGAGCGCCCAGACCGAAGAAGGGAGAAGAAGCATGATGGATTTGAGGAATATCATCGTGCAAGGAATAAGAGAGGCGGTCCCCAGAGGACAGAACATTAGCAAAGTATTTGGGGAATGTCAGGGAAAAGAGGAATCCCCTACCGAATGGGTAGAAAGGCTGCGGAGAAGTCTGCAAATTTATTCCGGGACTGATCCCAGTTCTCCGGTGGGGGAGGTCCTGCTGAAAACGCAGTTTGTGGCTAAATCATGGGAGGACATTAGGAAGAAACTGGAGAAAATTGATGGATGGCAGGAGAAGAGTCTCCAAGAGCTTCTAAGGGAAGCTCAGAAGGTTTATATGAGGAGAGAAGACGAAAAACAGAAACTTCAAGCCAAAATATTAGTGGCTGCAGTAAAAGAAGTTCAAAAACACGAACAGAAACAGGGAAAGCCGATACCTAAAAAACAAAAAGGATCCCAAAAGGAGGAAACTCCTCCTCGAAAGGATCCTCCTGAGTGCTTCTACTGTAAGAAAGTAGGACACATAAAAAAGGATTGCAGGAAACGAATAAAAGATGAACAAATATTTAAAGAAGATTAGGGGGGTCTTGGGCTCTTCCAAATGGGGACAGTAACAGCAAAGGAGCCCTTGATAAAATTGAAGGTAGGTCCCCACCGCCAGGAAATGAGTTTCCTGGTTGATACCGGGGCTGAGAGAAGCACCCTGCAGAAATTGCCTATAGGGTGTGAAACGAGTAAAGAAAAAGTAATTGTAATTGGCGCAAAAGGAGATCCATTCAAAGTCTCGGTAATCAAGGAGGTGGAAATCGAATCAGAAAATAAGATATGTTTAGGAAATTTGTTGCTTGTAGAAGAAGCCGACTACAACCTATTGGGAAGAGATATGATTATAGCTTTAGGAATAAATATCATTGTGAAAAATTCAGAATTAGTAGTGAAGGTGTTGCATTTAACTTCAAAAGATGAAAAGGAAATTGACCCCCGAGTATGGCACTCAAAGGGGGAAGTGGGAAAATTAGATATTGCTCCCATCAAAATTGAAATTGAGAATCCAGAGAATCCGATAAGGATCCGACAATACCCCATCCCCGCCGAAGGGAGGAAGGGTTTGAAATTAATAATAGACGAGCTGCTTAAAGGAGGCACGCTCGAGCCCTGCATGTCCCCACATAACACCCCCATCCTGGCAGTAAAGAAAGCCGATGGGAACTTCCGATTGGTTCAGGACTTGAGAGCTGTAAATGCTAGAACCCGAACCAGGTTTCCGGTAGTAGCAAATCCTTACACTTTACTAAACAGACTCTCACCAGAGGATGTATGGTATAGTGTAATTGATTTAAAAGATGCTTTCTGGACATGTCCTCTAGATGAAGGGAGTAGGGATTTTTTCGCTTTCCAGTGGGAGGACCCAGATACCAATCGAAATCAGCAATTGCGGTGGACGGTCCTTCCACAAGGATTCGTTGAATCTCCGAACTTGTTCGGACAAGCCTTAGAGCAGCTACTCACCCAATTCACTCCAGAGGAAGGGACAAAACGGTTACAATATGTAGACGATTTGCTAATCGCCGGAATCACGGAAGAGCAGGTGAAGAAATGTACCATTTCCCTGCTGAATTTTCTGGGACAAAAGGGGTTGAAAGTGTCTAAATCCAAGCTGCAATTCACTGAGCCCGAAGTAAAATATCTTGGACATTGGATATCACAAGGGAAAAAGAAATTAGATCCCGAGAGGGTGATGGGAATCCTTGAACTTCCTGCCCCACAAACCAAGAGACAAATTAGGCAAGTTTTAGGGCTCATGGGATATTGCAGACAGTGGATTGAGGGATACAGTGAAAAGGTGAAATTTCTGTATGAAAGGCTAAATACAGATCGATTAAAATGGACAGGGCAAGACGAAATTAAATTTCAAGAACTAAAGAATGCCCTTGTCACTGCTCCAGTTTTAACATTACCAGACATCAGAAAAGAGTTTCAACTGTTTGTCGACATAAGTGGACAAACAGCACAAGGAGTTTTAACCCAGGAATGGGCAGAAAAGAAGAAACCTATAGGGTTTTTGTCCAAAATCCTAGATCCAGTCAGTCGGGGCTGGCCCACGTGTCTGCAAGCAATTGTGGCAGTAGCACTGTTGGTTGGGGAAGCCAAAAAGGTAACGTTTGGAGCTCCCCTGATAGTTTATACTCCACATGATGTAAGAAATATCTTACAACAAAAAGCGGAGAAATGGTTGACCGATTCAAGGCTTCTGAAATATGAAGCCATGTTAATCAGTTCGCCAGGATTGGAATTAAGGACAACCTCTGCACAAAACCCTGCGCAATTTTTGTACGGGGAACCAACGGGAAAGCTACTACATAATTGTATTGAAACAGTGGAATTACAAACTAAAGTAAGACCCGATCTGGAGGATCAGGAATTGGAAGGAGAAAAATGGTTTATCGATGGTTCCTCGAGAATGATGGAGGGAAAACGTAAATCGGGTTATGCCATCATAAATGGTATAACAGGACAGACTGTAGAATCGGGTCCCCTAAAAGCAAATTGGTCAGCACAGGCTTGTGAACTTTTTGCTCTCCTAAAAGCCCTCAAAGGCTTGAAGGGAAAAAGGGGAACCATCTATACCGATTCAAGATATGCATTTGGGATAGTACATACCTTCGGGAAAATTTGGGAAGAAAGGGGTCTGATCAACACTAAAGGAAAAGGATTGGTACATGAGGAAATAATTAGACAAATTTTAGAAGCGGTCAGGGAGCCACTGGAGATATCTGTGGTTCATGTAAAAGGACACCAGACCGGACGACAATTCCATACAAGGGGAAACAATTTAGCGGATAAAGAGGCGAAAAGAGCGGCATTGTTAACCGTAAATATTTCTGAGCTAGTCCCAAGGGAACCCCCAGAGGTTTCAGTGCTTCCTTCAGAAAAGGAGCAGGAAGACTTCAAAAAGGTAGGGGGACATTTCAAAGAGGGTAAATGGTGGTTACCTGACGGGAGGGAGTTGGTCCCGAAGGGAATAGCAAAAGGGATACTCAAAAGACTACATGCACAAACCCATTGGGGAACCAGGGCATTGGCTGAACAATTTTTAAAATTCTTCGGGTGTAAGGGAATCTTCGAGCTTGCAAAACAAGAGGTACAGGGATGTGTGATATGCCAAAAGGTAAACAGAGCGAATTTTCGGCAAACCAATTGGGGAGGTCGGCCCATCTCATATCGACCATTCGAAAGAATCCAAGTGGATTTCACGGAATTACCGAAAATTGGCAGAAATAAATATTTATTGGTTATAGTAGATAAATTGACACATTGGGTAGAGGCCTTTCCCAGAGCTAAGGCCACGGCTCAAACAGTGTCTAAAATTCTACTGGAGGAAATAATTCCTAGGTATAGTATTGTAGACCATATTGATTCGGATCAGGGTACACATTTCACCTCGAAAATTATCAAACAGTTGTCCGATGCGTTAGGGATCAGATGGCAATATCATACTCCTTGGCACCCTCAGAGCTCGGGGCAAGTGGAAAGAATGAATCAGACATTGAAGTCACAAATATCCAAATTGACAATTGAAACAAAAATGTCCTGGGTCAAATGTCTCCCCTTGGCATTGTTGAATATAAGAACCATGCCGAACTCAGAAACAGGACTATCCCCCTTTGAAATGTTGTATGGAATGCCGTACAAGCATGGTATGCCGGTTGAACATCCTCAAACAGAGGATGTTCAACTCCAACCTTATCTCATTTCTATAAATAAAAACTTACAGGAGTTAAGGAGAAGAGGATTGATTCCTCAAAGCAGCACGTTGGGATTTCCGATCCACCAAATTCAACCAGGGGACAAGGTACTGATCAAAGTGTGGAAAGAGCAACCCCTCAGTCCCCACTGGGAAGGACCATTCCTCGTCCTCCTGACTACAGACACCGCGGTTCGCACAGCTGAAAAGGGCTGGACACACTCTTCCCGAGTGAAGAAAGTTTCGGTTCGCGACTCCCCCGAGTGGAAAATTGTAACCCCTCCGGGAGATTTGAAAATCAGGATTCAGCGGAACAACAAATGAGCAACGAAGACAGGATAAGTTGCACCAATTTTGAATGTTATTGCTTTCCTTTTGTACATTTTAAGTGTGCATATTGTAAACAAACGAGGGTGACTCATTGTTTGGGAGGGCAAAAACCGAAAGGGTTGTGTGCCGCGTGTTACAAAGAGGAATTAGAACAGACCAACCTTTTTCTAGCACTTGCTACCCGGGTGGGTATCTTGGAACTCGACTCTCCTGAGTGGTTCCGATTTTTTCAAAAAGGATTACGAGGCCATTTGGACTGTAAGGCGGAACCTCTAATAATAGAGTGCCGCCGGAACGTAAAGGTACCGTGCAGGAGCGGCACGATCAAGGCATCTCGGTGGGCAACCTTTAAAAGGAGGTTTGCCATCAGAACGTCAAGGGCCCCTGAAGACAGTCCTTGCTGCCGAGAAGATGGTTATCCCCGCCGTATGTTCCTATACGGGCGGAGGGAATGGCAGAGGGATGCGATTGTGGGGAATCCTGACGATTCTGAACCTAGCCATGTGCTGGACCGAGAGAACGGGCCCCGAGGCGTCTCCGGGGACGACCTCCCTGGGGAAGTGTGAGCAGTGCCCAACTGTCTCGCGAACCGAGCCATGGATTGCCTGCCCTCCGGAGTTGCACGCAGGAGAATGTTGGGCAAACGGTACCCAAATGGACCTGTGTAAGCTGGAAGGAAAAATTTGGTGCTCCACCCCGGGGATAGGTACTGGAAAAAGGCAACCCCATAACACAGGGGAAAAAGAGGTCCAAGCGACCCACCTACGAAATAAGAGAGATATAGGAGGGGTTTCCCCAATCTCGGTCTGCGGGCAGTGTAATAAAACTGTCTGGATTAGAGGAAAGAAACAGTCAACGTTCATTGCGTACCACAGAGTCAACCCCTTGTGTTACAATAAAGCAAACTTAAAATATTGTGCCATGGGGGGGAAATTGTACTGGGAAGGGAAGAACCTGAAACATGAAACAAAAGTGTCATTCAGTAATGAACCGATAGTTTTAGATTTACTGAAAAATGACGATGATAGAGTGTGTCTGCAGTTTGATCAGGTGATCTGTTTCGCAAAAGACGAGGATGGTTCAGACCCCAAAAATAAAATAAAACAATTAACTCTTGAACTAAAAAGGCAGGAAATGGAAAATAAGAAAAAAAGACTCGAACAGGAGAGGTTAAACTCTCTCAGTGAACAATACGAACAACTAGAAAAACAATACGATAATTGGAAGCTACCTAGCCCTAATCAGAATCTATTCATAGATCTGATGCAGGAAATAGCTACCGAATTGGGATTGACTAACTGTTGGATATGTGGTGGCCTGAAATCAGCCGAAAGATGGCCATGGAAGGGAGAAGGATTAACCCCAGAACAATTACTTAAGTGGACAGGATTAAAATTATCCAAAACAACCCGGCGACCAGAGGGGTGGGTAATTGACAAGAGGATCATTGGAACTTTTTGTGTCAGTCGGGAAGGAAGGGAATTCACCGAGCTAGTTGGTTACACCCCGTGTGTAAAAACTCTCTCGGTAAATTCAGATAAAAAACCAAAAATTTGGCAGCCGGAATCACCCGAGGGCTATTGGAGCCAATCTCGGGAAAATAATTGCGAATGGATAGATCTAATTGGTCTATGTTGGAACAAACAGGACGGGGCAAATCCCTTCCATGCCTTTCTTGGCCTGAGGGAATATTGGGAGGACCCGGCAAAACTTAACAGAGATTGGAAGGCACCGGATGGGATTTACTGGATATGCGGGAAAAAAGCATACAGTGAATTGCCCAGAAATTGGAAAGGGTCATGCACACTCGGAATAATTCGGCCTTTCTTCTTTACACTACCTAAAGATGAAAGCAGGTCTTTAGGTGCTCCCCTCTTTGAAACCCTAGCCCGACAAAAGAGGGAATTGAAACGAGAACTACCAATAGCCGGAGGTAACCACCAGTGGAAGGGGGAGGAATGGCCCGCCGAAAGAATCATACAATATTATGGACCGGCAACATGGGCAAATGATGGCAGCTGGGGATACAGGACCCCAATCTACCTCCTTAATCGGCTCATTCGGTTACAGGCTGTGGTAGAAGTTGTTTCAAATCACACTTCAGAAGCCCTGGAACTCCTAGCAAAACAACATTCTCAGATGAGAGCTTTTGTCTACCAAAACAGACTCGCTCTCGACTATTTGCTAGCTGAGGAGGGAGGAGTGTGTGGCAGATATAACGAGTCAGAGTGTTGCATGGAGATAGATGACTTCGGAGAAACTATAAAGGGTCTAGCCGCTGAAATAAAGAAAGTAGCCCATGTACCCGTCCAGAAGTGGAATTCGATTCTCCAAGCCTCTTGGTGGGATCAAATTTTTGGGCAAGGGGCATGGTGGAAAAAGCTAGTATTCTTTATAGGATGTTCTATTGCCGGAGTCATCTTCCTACCCTGCCTGATTCCTTGTCTGATCAGACTGATACATTCTGTCGTTCAAGGAATGCAGATTGCCTCTCTCCCAATAGACCCAGAAAAGGCACAGGGAAACACTACCCTTCTTTCAAAAATCATGAAGTTAGAGGAAGAAAAAGAGAATAGAAATGCGGTTAAGGCATTGAGGGAATTTGAAAATAAACATATGTTGTCCATAGAAAATATAGAAGAATTAGACCAAGAGGAAAACGACATTATTTAACCTGATATTCCTCTGAAAAAGTATGAAAACACGAATTTTTAATGTGTTCAAATTATTAGGTGGGGGACTGTAATAAAGAATTGGGTAAATAAAAATTCGGAATAAGAAGTTTAAATAAAGTATGTATAATTATAACTAAATGTAAGTATGGAATAAGGAATTCTCCTCCCGGTCGAGATAGAATTCCTTTTCCAAAAACCACGAATTGCAAAAGAACCCCCCCAGATAACAGGTTTCAACAGACTCATCAACTCGGAGGAAAAGACAGGACACAGGCCATCACAGGAACAAAAGAACCAGCCTAAAAGTCTACCTCCAGAGAAAGGCAACGCCCGGCCGATTTCGGCCGGAGACCATCAAGCAAGACAAAAGGGACGAGCCCCAGGAAGATGGTCGTTGCCAGAATCGAACACCACACCTGCCAAACCCATACTACAGAAACTCAATCAAGAAAGACAAAGAAGAGACTACTCCTCTGAGATATCCATCGGCACCAGCCCGGATCTCTCAATCCCGCTGTGATGAAATATGTTAAAATACATACAGACTCACTTTACATTTGAGGAGACTCTGCCCGGATACTTACTGACTCAATGTTCTAGGCCAGGAAATCCATTCACCTGACAATCAGGGACATTTGGTGAATGGAAACTGGTTGGAATTCTAGCCTGGGGACATAAAATCCCTATAAAAACCCAGGCCAGAGGACCCTCAGACGTGGATTTGGGAACACCTATACCTTGCGTATAGACCCTGTCCACCCAGCGCTGCGCTGTCCATTTATTGTGGTTTTTTCCTCACTGTTTGTTGCTTTATTAATTTATAATAAATTAATCTTTGTTAATCTTTAATTTGCCGTTGCATTTATAACACTTATGGTCTGTGTACTGAAGGTGTAACACTGTCACAGTTTACAGATTAATGAAAGCTTGAAGTGTAAGAGTAGTGGCTAGAGAGGGGCAGAAGATTTTGGCCTTTTGCAAAAGTTATGTGGTACACGAGATAGAAACTGAAGACACTGCTGTCTGTTTTGATGTGCCATTCCTCAGAGCCTGTCAGTGAACATACAGACCTCTCCTGTCCAAGGAAATGGAATTTAAGCACTATTGGAACAGTAAAAATGCACAAATATGCAGGGTGTTACCATTTCTAGTTACGTAATACCAGAAACTGCAGAATTAAAACTTGAACGTAAATTTTCTCATAGGCTGGCTTGCTATTCTCATTGGACTGGAGTTAACTTTTACAGGTTGTTCATAAATCCCTAGAAATTCCTGATGCACAGTTTGAAAGCTACTGAACTAAGAAAGGAGGAACACAGATGTAGCAGCTGAATGACACTTCCCCCATTTGTTTGAACTAAGAGGATGGGACTATGCCACCAGTGAAAGAGGCTGTGAACTCAATATATAGTGATTACCATTATGTCCCCAACTTCTGTATTGTTTCTTATGTATATTAATTTTACTCTGTCACATAAACCTGAATGGAGGTCATTTCACCTGGCTGCCTCCCTGCAGGGCAATCCCATGGGAAAGCAATGCTCCCTCTGTTGCTGCCAAGCAGTCAGGTAGATCAGATAAAGTGGGAGTGGAGAGTAGCCTGAGAAGAGCTCTATAAGGTAACACAGAGACTTAAGGCAGTGACTTTGGAGGAGCTAGCTGTGATTTTGGTAGGTGTGACAAGTGGGTGAGATGCCCCAAGAGAACCAGGGCTTGTGATCACAAGGTTGCTCCTGTCTGTCTATAGAGCAACTCATCCACTCAGTCATCCTGGTGGGGTGGCCTGTAGCGAATTTCACAATAAAGTCACCTGTCCCTGTCCTCCCTTAATCCTGATTCACCATCTCTTGGACAGCTTCTCATCCATCCCTGGGCAGAGCTCCATTCACTCCAACTGGTCACTGACATAGAGAGTGACCCCTCCTCATCTCCTCCACTTGCTGAAGATTCTGTATCCTTCCATTCCACCACTCCAGTCCCAGAAGCCACCCCAGCACCTTGCCATGATGCCAAGGAGCTGGCAGTCCTGCAGGTGTGCCAGTGAGTCCAGCTGCCTGTGTTCATTCCCCATGCCTTTGCACAGAGGCAGGTAAGTTGGACTCTGATAAAGGCAAAGAAGTGGCTGGAGTGGCTGGAATTCCTTTGTGCTGCCATTCAGGTGCCCTCCTGCTGATCTGCAATTCCTCCCCATGTTCTGGGCATCTCTTACTAGCTCTGGCTTTAAACTGAAAGGCTTGAAGTTCCCCTCCCACAGCAGCTTTAAATTAAGGCCCTCACCAACTTGGCAAGCCCATCACTGAAATTTCCCCTGTGTCAGAAGGACCCCAACAGTCCCAAGAGGTTTATCCAAGTACATCCCATGGTCCAAGCTGGACCCCTGGCCTGTGGCACCACCCCTGTGACCATTTGTTCATTTGCCAACCACATTTCAAACTCCCTTCCCTTTGACTTTTGGAGGAAAAGCTACCTGTGAAGATGATGAAGGGATTGGAGCATCTCTCCTATGAGGAAAGGCTGAGGGAGCTGGGGCTGCTCAGCTTTGATAAGAGATGGCTGCGAGGGAACCTGATCCATGTCTGTCAGTGTCTGCAGGAAGGGGGATGGACACTTGTGGGGCCCAGCAGTGGGACAAGATGAACAGGCAAGAACTGATGTCTGGGAAGCTCCACCTGAATATGAGGAAGAATTTCCCTGTGCAGTGACTGAGCACTGAAGAGACTGCCCAGAGAGGCTGTGGAGTCTCCATCACTGGAGATATTCCAGAACCTGGAAACAATCCTGTGCAATGGGCCTTGGAATGACCCTGCTGGAGCAGGAAGCAGGACCAGATGATCCACTGTGGTTACTTCCAAGCTGCCCCATTCTATGACTGTGCCAGGCCTGTCTTCCCAGGAATTCAGGTGTCTAGGCCATGTTTTACAGGAGCTAAAGGTACCAGCCTGAGCCAGGATTAGACAAAACTGGAGCTGCTACAGCTGTACCCCTGCTACAGCTGCACCCCTGCACCTACACCAAAGACCTGTTAGCTATCTCAGTGTCTTGATTTGGAAGATAGGTGTCTGCTAGGGAGGGCAGGAGCCTCCCTTGGAATGAAAATATAGACCCCCTCCCTCCAAATGACAATAATTTTTAAATCAAGAGGCTCTCAGGCAGAGATCTGGGGGTAGGAATAACAGTTATTTACTAGTATGTATTACAAGGCAAACAAATGACAATAACTACAGCATTAACAACAAAACAGAACCAGGGACCCCATGACAGCCTTCTCAGCTGAGACAGGAAAGGCTTTGCTTCACAAACCCCCTTGGGCAGTCAGTCCCAATGCTCCTGCAGGGCTCTGAGGAACACCCAGCTGCAAGAGCAGGAATGAGCAGAGATGCCGGGCTGGTGGCTGAGGTGTATCAGCAGCTCTGCAGTGGTGCCTGGCACTGCTGCACATCCCAGCAGGACAGGGGGTGTGAGGCCACCAACAGAGAAGGAAGAAGAGAAAGCAGCAGCTCCGTCTGGGTGATAGCAAATTCCCTTCTCCCAGACACAACAGCACCCAGTGAGAGTTCTGTTCTGCAGCTGAAGAAACCAGCCAGCCCCCAGCTGCCCCCATCCTCCTTTTTCCCTGTCCCTCTTCCCCCTTGGGCACAGCTGAACTCTGTGTTTCTCAAGCACCCACGAAGTACCAGCAATCAGGTTTCCCCACCACTGATGGGCAAAAATTCCATAGGTCAGGCAGAACAAAAGGAAGGACACCTAACCCCCAACATTATCCACCCCAAATTTTTTCCTGTACTAAATTTTACATGAAATTTTAAACCTTTAAATTATATACAAACACCCACTACCTTAATCATATACATATGTACATGCAGATACAGACACAAGCACAGTGTCATGGGTAGTTCACCCTAAAACCAGGTCCCCTTGAGGTATGCACTGGGTCTCTCCATCTTTTTGCATCACCCACCAAGTGCAACCCCGTCCCTGAGCAAAGATGACTCCATGGATGGGATTGTCTTTGCTGGAGGCAGAATTAACCCAAACAGTTTTTCCCAGCATACCCCTCATATGTACCACTGGAACCTTACCTCTATCTGTTGTTCTAAAGGGCTCAGATTGGGTAGGGTCTGCTTGGTTAGTGGAACCTTGGGTGTTCACTAACCATGTGGCTTTTGCTAAGTTAATCTCCCAGTTCTTGAAAGTCCCCCCACCCAGTGCCTTCAAGCTGGTTTTAAGCAGGCCATTGCACCCTTCAACTTCCCCAGCAGCTGGTGCATGATAAGGGATATGGTACACCCACTCAATGCCATGTTCCCTAGCCCAGGTGTTTATAAGGCTGTTCTTGAAATGAGTCTCATTGTCTGATTCAATCTTTTCAGGGGTACCATGCCTCCAAAGGACCTGCTTTTCAAGTCCCAGGATGGTGTTCCAGGCAGTGGCATGAGGCACAGGGTAAGTTTCCAGCCATCCAGTGGTGGCTTCTACCATTGTGAGCACGTAGCACTTGCCTTGGTGGCAGTGTGGCAGGCATCACACTTTGGGGCAGTGTGATGTCGTCAATCTGCCAGGCCTTACCATACTTATATTTGGACCAACGCTCACCATACCATAGGGGTATTTTCAATTTCATTCATTCAATGCACAATAGTCCACAGTCAATCTCCATTCTCTGAAAGACTTGCACACAGGCCAAATGGGACTATTGAAGGGCGAGTGGGTTTTGCTGACCACCCCTTGACTCTCTAGTTCTTGGATCATCTTGTGGATGGGGATCACAGCATCTTGATTTGTCCTATACTGTCAGCAGTGCACTGTCAAGGTGGCAATTGGTACTTGCTGTTCTTTCAGGAGTCCTACTGCAGATGGGTTCTCTGATAGTCCAGGCAAGGTGTTCAATTGTTTAATGTCCTCTGCCTCCACAGCAGCTATTCCAAAAGCCCACCTGAGTACTTTTGGGTCTTTGTAATAGCCATTCTGAGGGAAATCTATGCCCAGAATACATGGGGCCTCTGGGCCAGTCACAATGGGATGTTTTTGCCACTCTTTCTCAGTCAGGCTCACCTCGGCTTCCAACAGAGTCAATTGCTGCAATACCCCCGCCACCGCAGCAATGGAAGCAGGTTCTGCCCCCACACGTCCTGATGGCCTTAGGGTACACTGTGCACCAGTATCAACTAAAGCTTTGTATTTTTGTGGCTCTGATGTGCCAGGCCATCGGATCCACACCATCCAAAAGACACAGTTTTCCCATGCTTCTTCCTGGTTAGAGGCAGGGCCCTTCTAGCACTGGTGATCCTCTCCTCCCTGGGCATACATGCTAGACATTCCTTCAGTCTGAAAGATCATCCTCCCCTCTGTAATACCTGGCAGTTTGATCATGGGAGGTTGAGGCTACCTTCACTTTACTGGAACTCCTCTGGTTAGTGCTTCCCTCCTGGAGCTGACGTACTCGTGCTGCTAGGGCAGAAGTGGGTTTCCCATCCCATTTTCCCATGTCTTCCCCATGGTCACGTAGAAAGAACCTCAGCTCAGCTCGTGAGGTGTACCCTCTCTCTCTAGCTGGGGAACGTTGGGCTCAGACTTTGGGGCTTGTGACTCACACTGGTGCCATATGGGAACTGCTCTTCCTCATCTCTTCCCTCATTTCCCTCATCTCCTCTTTCAGTTCCTTAACCACAACAGAGACTTGAGCCTGCAGCAGGCCATGGGCCACACTCTCATAATTTCTAAGCTTGGTGGTGACAACCGTCTAACGGTTGTTATCGGCATTAATCGTTGCAATGAAAGTGGTGTATTCACATGGTCCTAGATTTGCCAGATTCCACCACATCTGCCCAGTGCACCTGACTTTGTCAGGGTCATTATTGTGCTGTCCACCCCTCCCAAAAAGGACCTCTAACATCGCCACTTCTCTCAGCTGTTGGATCCCTTCCTCAATGGTTTTCCAGCCCCTTCTATGATAGTGCTGTTCCATTCTCTCTCTGTGGACAAACCTCTCTCTTACACTCATTAAAAGCCACTCCCAGAGAAAGGGGCCCTGGCTTACACCTGAGTCCTGGGTCAAGGGTCCCAAATTTCTTGCTTCACCACCATCCAGGTGCATGCCTGTACCCATAAGGTCCCAGACCTGAAGCAACCGGGTTGTATATGTGTCGCCCTGAAAACTCAGCTTCTGAGCTTGCTGACATAGTTTTCTAACTACTTTCCCAGGACAGTAACTGTAAACATAGATATGTGTACATTCCTTCTGTTACACGTCTTGTGATGGACATCTCTCATGGCCAGTGCAGTGGGAAAGTGTTATCCTGACCATCCAATCCCTAGCCATGGTCAGAAACCTATAAATCCTAGAAAAAATAAACTATCCCTTTCACCACACCTTGACCTGTGTCCGTGTGATCTATCCATCTTCAGTGGCAACATCTGGTGACCTCCGACATGTGTTCAGGCGACGGTTACAGGGTACTGTCTAGCCTGTGGCTATGGCTGTTTTTGGGCTCTCTCCTACGGAGGGCCTGGTTATGGAACTATGGCGTGCAGTGTTCGATCAGAGAGGGATTGATGTTTCGGATGCTTTCAGCGATTGTGTGAATATGGGAGAATTGAGGGGGTTTTCCCTGTAGTTGAGGAGATTTTTCGAAGTCAGCTTGGGATGCTTTAGGTGATTCCCTGCTCGAGGCTCTCCTGGTCGATTATGAGCCCCGGCTGGTCCGGCTGCTGGGAATCTGGCGACGGTGCGTCTGCGTTCTGGGTAGTCGCTCGTCCTCTTCTGCCAGATCGAGAGCTGCTTCCTCTGCCCTGGGTGAGAGCTCTGGCTCTGGCTCTGGTTCCAGCTGTGGGAGTTGGGCAGGGCTCTCCCTCTCCCCCAGTGACACGGAGTCGGGGGGCGGCTGTGTCTTGGGTCCCAAGAATGGCTCCCACGGGATTACTGTGGGGGCCCCAGCAGGTTGAACGGGGGCACCGCGGGACCGGTGGGCATAACCCTGCCTCGGCCAGTGCCCCGGAGGTGTAAGCCTGAGGCGCGGTTGGATCCTTGCCAGCGGGCTGTCGGGGGCACCGCGGAACCAGGGGCTGTAGCGCCGCCTTGGCCAGTGCCATGACGGTGTAGGCCCGGGGCGGGGTCGCCTACTTCGTGTGCTCTTCTGGCGCAGACCAATGAGGGGCTGCCTGAACGGGGGGCAACGTCAGCCCTGGGGGATACCTCAGGGTCAGTCCCATGTCCCCGCTACGGCTGGACTGTGCCCTGCCCCACGGTGGGGGACAGGACGGGCCCAGGCTCCATGCTGACGGCCGCGCACGCTGTTCCAGTGGAGGAGCGGTTGGCACCGCTTCTTGGACCTTTCACCCCTGAAGAACCGCTGTTAGGGGTGATTCCAAGTGCTGCCCTCCCTGCGCCGGATTTGTGGGGCATGGGGACGGGTGCTGCAAGTGGTGCGGACGCCAGGCCATCTTCTGCTAGCCCTATGCTGCGGGTTTCCCCTCCTGCAAGCCCAGGTTGTTCCCTGGCAGCAGAGTGGGACAGTGCTGTGGCTCTGCGGGCTGTGCCTCTACCGGCGCCTCGGTCCCCGCCAGCGCTGGAGGCGGGCCGTGTCAAGCTGGCTCCAACCCACCCCGCCTCAGGTTCCCAGGCATTGCCCAAGCCTGCGGCTGGAGGTGGCCCTCCACCATGGCCTCCTGCGGCCGTGGCAGACCAAGGTCCTGCACTGTTTACCACTGGCTCCGGTGGTGCTGCCGCAGGGGTGAAGCTGGTGGCCTCCACAGACAAAGGGTCCCAGGCTGCTGGAGCCTCTTCAGCTGGCCTGTGGACTTTGTTCTCTTGCCAGATGACTGTGCAGCTGAGCATATCAGGCATTCCATGTGCTTCCAAATGCTTTGGTCCGGTGGGTGAGGGTATGAGTCCTCTGCTGGTGGCGTGGTTGAATACCACTGCTCAGGGCATCATTGTTCACCTAGGGGACATTGATTCAGATTTCCTGGGGTGCATTTCTGCCATGGGTTCCACACTCACCCCTCCTGTTCCTATCCCTGTGGGACCCAGATTTGCTCACCTTGTGCCTTTTGAGTCTTGTGTTCGCAGAGCTGAGAGCCAGCTGCGGGGAGATGGTGCCTTCGGGTTCCCTGGACCTCCCTGGGTTCACGGACTGCTGTTCTGACAGCCAGGGATTGTCCTGAATGGTCTGCACCCTGTCTATCCTTGGTGAGATGCTGTCAGAGATTAGGCTCCGCGGGCTTCTTGACGCTGGCATGGACATCACGATTGTCAGGTTTGCTGATGGGCCCCGGAGTGACCCTTGGACCCGATGCTGACACATTCAACACGAGGAAGAACTTGAGACAGACTCTTTGTTCAGCAGATTCTTTTGTCCTTTCTCATGATACACTAGTCACCCTCCGTGACTTGATGAAGGAACAGTTGGATCACAGAGATCTGGAGCTTCAACCAGTCCCTGGGACATTCCTGTTTTCTGTATCAAGAAGAAGTCTTGGAAATGCAGGTTGTTACAAGACCTCCAGAAAGTTACTGCTATGATGGAAAGCATGGGGATGTTGCAGGCTAGCATGCCTTCACCTGCCATGCTTCCTGCTGATTGGCCACTCCTCACTGTGGATCTGAAAGATTGTTTTTTACAATTCCTTTGCATCCCGATGACAGACCGAAATCTGCCTTTCTGGTGCCAGCTATCAGTAATGCTGAGCCCACACAGAGATACCAATGGAGATTTTGCCGTAAGGCATGTGAAAATTTGCCGGCATTTGCCAATGATATGGGGCTGCAAGTGACTCCAGAAACAACCTCCTTGAAATTATTTGAGGGTCAAAATAATTTCTGGGACAAACAGGCCGCATCTGGAGGTGCAATTATTTTTTTTGCATTCAGTGCAGACACTGCATGAATGGTGTCCAGGTATTAATGGACTTTTACATGGTTGTGTCCCTATATGGGACTGACCACGACACAACTGTCTCCCTTGTTTGGTCTGTTAAAGGGGGACTCTGATTTAAAGTCACCTCTGACACTGACCCCACAGGCACAGTAGATGCTGGAGGAGGTTCTGACGCTGCTTTTGGCCGCACCGGAGCTCCGGGATAGTTCTGTGGTGCCACTCTGGCACGGGCAGTCGCCAGGAGTGGGGAACTGCAGGGGAAAGGCGATCCCACTGCAGAACCTTCAGAGCACTGAATCCTGCCAGGCTCTGCCAAATCAGGCATCGTGGGTGATGGCAAAAAGAAGGAGGAGACTCACTCGGCTGTATTTCCCAGGAACAGGTTTATTCAGGAAAGGGGATGACCACATGGGCTGGGAGAATTCAGGACCGAAGAGAGCCCTGAGCACCTCTGTGCACTGGGTTTTATCTCAGGGGCGGGCACAGTCCAGGGTCCAATGGCAGCTCATGGAGGGAGGGGTAAGGGGAGGGGGTTACAATGTCAGGGACCAATGGGGATACAAAGAAGGTGGGAACATAACATAACAACCAATAACGTGTCAAGGAAGTGATGATATACGTAGAAGGAGCTGGAAGGAGAGTTGGAGTTTACGATGATGGATGGGGAGATGGGGCAGGGTAAAGGTGATTGACGGGGAACATTCAGGAAAACTGGGAGGGGTTTTCATAACAGACAAATGGAACCAACCAAAGCAGTAAATGGGGGAGAACCAGGAACATACCTAACTCTATTTCTATTTCAAATGAAATACTAACAATTTTAACAGAACTGAATAAACATACTACAACAGGTTCTGCGAGCAGTTTCTGCTCGTCAAGTTTATTACATTACTCTTTCCATTGATGTCGCTGTTTCTTTTCATTGCCACTCCAGATTTGCGTTCCACAGGTATCATTGGCCAATGAAATGATGAATGGTTCAATCCCTTGAAAGGC
The DNA here is from genome assembly GCF_971803275.1 of Cyanistes caeruleus. Classification (NCBI taxonomy): domain Eukaryota; kingdom Metazoa; phylum Chordata; class Aves; order Passeriformes; family Paridae; genus Cyanistes; species Cyanistes caeruleus. Next base: position 15,015,032 of record NC_141732.1, read on the forward strand.
CATTGATACCTGGAAGGATGGATCTGAGTGGCAGGTTTTGGAGAGTCATGAGGCTGGGTCAGCCCAGTTGATGGAATTACAGGCTGCTGTCATAGCATTTCAGAAGTTTTCCCAGGCACCTTTCAATTTGGCTATGGATTCTGCCTCCATGACCAAATTGAGAGCCCATCCACGAGCAGGTGTTGAAGTTTTTCACTTCTATTTTTTGGGGGTTTTTTGTAATAACGAAAGGGTGAGATATCACCCTGAAATTATAGCCTTCTGATTGTATGGAGTATTGTATTTTCTTATTATTTTTCTTTTCGATTGTTTATAATGTTGCTAGTTTCTTTGTTCATTTTTCTTTTTCCTTTTCTTTTTGTTTAAACCAAGAAGGGTGAGATGTCACCCTGAAAACTCAGCTTGCTGACATAGTTTTCTAACTACTTTCCCAGGACAGTAACTGTAAACATAGATATGTGTACATTCCTTCTGTTACACGTCTTGTGATGGACATCTCTCATGGCCAGTGCAGTGGGAAAGTGTTATCCTGACCATTCAGTCCCTGACCATGGTCAGAAACCTAGAAATCCTGGGAGGAAAAATAAACTCTCTCTTCCTTTCACCACACCTCGACCTGCATCCATGTGATCTATCCATCTTCAGCGGCAACAGTATATGCCTCACGCCCCCGTTGTAAAATGTCTTTTTGAAGATTACAGAGACTTTCATACGTCAAGGACTCTGTCATGATCTCAACCTTTGGCTCCCCTGCAGGTTGTGATGGCCCTTCTTTCCTATCCTCTGATTTCATCTGATTTCATCTTAGTCTTCCTCAATTCTACAGGGGCAGGACTGCTGGCTGTGACTGCCCTTGTGGTTCAGCTGGAACCTGGACACCATGGTTGTAACATCTGTGGGTTCCACTGCTGCACCTTCAGACTCTCCCTCTTCAAGGCAGGGGGAGGGTTTCCCAGCAGCTGAGGAAATGCTTTCCTTTAGTATCTGGCCCATTACATGTATATTCTTCACCAGAACCCCCACCCACGTGGGGTGGTTCATTTCTGAGGTGAGCTGTGTAGTACTATGTAATAAATTGTTAAATCTCAGTTCTTATTTGTGTATAGTGAGTGGCTGTAGAGGATTGCAATAAATTAATTTTTTAATTTAAGTTGATATTTACATAGCATGATTGTAACAATAAATTAGTTCCTTAAAATATAATTGTTATTTGTATGCTTATATGTTGGCAGCACAGGTGTAGCAATACAAAATAAATATGATTTTTAAACTTGATTTTTGTCTACTTATACATTAGTAGTACAAGTGTTACAATATGCAAAAAATTGAAAGAAATGTAGATTTGTGTTATCCAAAGCAATGGGCAGAGGTAAACACAATGATGCTGGAAGATTTTGGCCATGAAAATCTCCAGCCATGCCCAGCACATGCCCCACTTCCACTCGGGCTGGGCAAGGAAAGCGCAGATTTGGGATGGCAGCAGAGCCATACATTGGCTCAGAACTCACTGCACAGGCCTGCTGAGAAAAGTCTGTGTTGTGGTTTGACACTGGCCCAATGCCAGGAACCCACCAGAGTCACTCACTCACCGTCCCCTGCCACAGCTGGGCAAAGGAAGGGAGAGGGGAAAAAAAATTAACAAAGTGAGATAAGGACCAGGAGAAACACTTCAATGGCAAAACCGGTTCAACTTAAGTTGCAAATGAATTTATTACTAACAGAATCAGAGAAGAATAATAAACAGTAAAATAAGCCTTTAAAACACCTTCTCCCCCCACCCCCTCCCTCCTTCCCACCCACAGTGCAGGGAGACAGGGTATGGGGGCTTTGATCAGTTCATTACTGAGATCTTCTTCCGCTGCTCTGGGAGAGGAGTCCTTCCCCTGTGAGACAGTTCCCCATGAACTTCTCTGGCGTGGGTCCACTCTCACAGGCAGCAGTCCTACAGCACCTGCTGCAAACATGAGTCCCTCCCACAGGCACATAGTCCTTCCAGAACTGCTGTGGCGTGGGTCACTCTTCCCACAGGGTGCAGTCCTCCAAGGACAGGCTGCTCCAGCCTGGAAGCAAAGGCCCTTGCTCTCCACTGGGTCTTCCACCATATCACAGCCTCCTCCAGGCATCCACCTGCTCTGGCATGGGCACCTCCCCCATGGGCTGACTGTGGATCTCTGCATCCCCCATGGATCCATGGGCTGCAGAGGCACAGCTGCTTCACCATGGTCTTCACCATGGCCTGCAGGGGAACCTCAGCTCCAGTGCCTGGAGCACCTCCTGCCCATCCTTTTCCACTGACCTTGGTGTCTCCATGTTGCTTCCATTACATGTTTTCCCCTCCTCCTCTTCTCTGACTGCAAGCAAAACCTGTGATTTTGTTTCAATTTTCTTCTTAAATATGTGGTCACAGAGGCATACCCAGTCTCTCTCATTGTCCCAGTTTTGGTCAGCAGCATGTCAGTAACAGATTTTCCCCAGGCAGCTCCCAGCACTGGGCCAAGCGTGGGCTGTTCCCAGAAAGCAGTGCAGTTCGGGATACGGCTGTAGGGCTTAAGCTCTATGGCTGTCAAGTGTTGAGGGCAGGAGCAAGGATGAGGGAGAGGTCTTCTGTGTGGTTTCCAAAAGGTGCTTATTCCATTGAAGGTTCCAGGGACTAAAGACAAAAGAGATAGGGGTACAGCAACTTATATATGGGGGAGGAGCAAGGGGGTGTGTACAAACAATAAACAAATAATAAAAATAGGGACGACTTAGGGGAGGAGCACAAGGCGGGGTTACAAAAGGTATAAACCAATGGGGAAGGCAAGGGGAGGAGAGCAGGTCACATGGGCCAATGGGGCTTGGAGGAATAGGGGAATTCCAAAGGGGGCAGTCCAGGCAGGGGGTTGGCACAAGGGAGGATTGATAACCTAATGGGAGGGGAACAGAACATTTGGGAACAGGGAACATTCGGGAAAAAGGGGCAGGTATCAGGGTGGATTGGCACAACTGGGTAGGAGGGCACAACTGGGACTAAACTATTAACATAGGAGAGGGTACAACTTAACAATACAGAGGGTAATTGAATCAAATATAATGAACAAAACTGCACCACAACAGTCATCAGCCATTGGCTCTTTTGGACACAGTGGAAGCTTCCAGCAGCTTCTCACAGGAGCCGCCATTGTGAGAATGATGATCTAGCTCTGCTACCTAAAACCAGGCCTTGCAAAACCAATACACTCTGGGACTTCACTAATTGTAGGAGCTCCAAGTAGGAGCCACCCAGGGAGGGAAAATCCATCCTCATCCCACAAGCAGCTCTTTAGGAAGCACTCCAAGTGTCCCTCTGAACATCATCCCAACAGGAATCCTGAGCCAGCTCTACTGCCTTTGGCAGCACTTCTGCAAATAAGCTGGAGCGGGGGGGAGGCAACATTGACTGTAACTGCTGCAGGCTGGGCGTAAAGGCAGGGCTATGGATACAGGTGCTGAAATGGTCCAAAATCCAGAAGGATGCTGGAGAACTGGGAAGCAGCAAGTTCTCACAAGTGCTGAAATGATTGAAGCCCTTTGTGTGAAGTTCCCCAAAGGAACTCCCACAGGAGTTGATGCTGTAATAAGTAGTACCAGAAGGCACAAATGTACTAACACTAGGACATGGTCTATTTCACCTACAGGCAATGGCTTAGGAAAGGATCAAGTATATATTTTATACAAGCTATTTATTATAGTATGTATATTAAGCTATGTAAAGTGTTGTATTAGAGATGATAAATTACATATAAATAAATATGTATTATTTGATGCATTTTTATATATTTTGATAAATATTTTCATTTCATATAGATTTGATATATTCCCTCAACCTGGGAGAGTTGAAGATGTACCACTGTCCAAAACCTTCTGCTCACACAGCAGTCAGCCTGCGGGTGTGTGCACGCACACCCACCCACTGTCCTTGCTCTTTTCGCCATCTCGGGGTTGCTGTTTGCACAGAATTGGGATGGATTTAACTCAACAGACCCACAGGTGGGGTGTCCAGCTTGTCATGGACACTGATACGGCGAGGCACAACACAGCTCTCAAATCACTTACATTATCACACGTGCTTTCATTCCTGCTGGGCACTGAGGAACTCTTAAAAGCACCAAAGATAAAGAAAGAAGGTGCAAAGAATTGGCATCATGCTACTGCTGGTATCCTCATGTATGGATGCTAGCTTTGGAACAGGCTGCAGGGAGCTGCAGAAACTGCAGGCCCATGGCCTCTCAGTCCTGCCTGAGAAGCTAGCCTGGGAAATTCAAAGGAGAATTTCAAAACAATCCTCAGAGACAGAAAACAACTGCCAGCTGCTGTTTATCTGTCCTCTTGTTTTCCCTTGCAGGAGAGGGTCAGGGGGGTAGTGTGCCCCTGACCAGTGATGGTGATGTAGCACTTTGCTAACCAATAAGAGTTTCCTTTCTGTACCTTCCACGTACCAGTCTATAAAAAGCAGGCCTGAAGTAATAAACCAGAGAATTCTCGTGTTGAAACTCCCTTGAGAGTTTCCTTGAGAGTTTCAACTCTCTTTGAGAGTTTGTGTCGTTCTTTATAGCCGTTCCCAATCGGAACGACACTCATGGAGGAAAATCTGTTGGCTTTTTAAGGTTGTAACTTTCCAAAAACTAGGAAACCTGCTCAGCATCAGTAGCCCAATTCTGAATGGTTTTCTCGACTTGGCAAAATGGAGGTGTCAATTATGGACTCCGTCCTTGGTTCAAATCACCTGCCCTGACGTGCAGACAAAAGCACCACCAGCAGCAGAAGCTACGTCAGTCACTTTTCTCAAAAAGTTGTCTTATATTTGCGAGAGTAAAGGAACACATGTGAGATACTGTGGATTAATGGCAAGACTCTGAGAAACATTTACAAAGCAAAGGGCAGCAGCTTCTCTGGGACACTCCTTGTGCTCCAAGGCAGCTGGGCTGCCCTGGCTGCCCAGGACCCCAAGCTCCATGGGCTCTGCAGAGCTGCAAGCGGGGAGGCAGCTTTGGGCACTTCAGCACCTGGGCAGGAGTGGCCTTCTTGGTCTGGACAGCTTCCTGTGGGCAAATGCAGGGTGATGGACTTGTGCTCTTGGCCTTGCAATGCTAATCCTGTTCCCTGTCTGAAATGTGCTAAAAGAGGGACTTGTTTGTTTCCAGCTCTGCACAGCATTGATTTGCACCACAAAATACTGAAGAACTAAGGCCTGAACAACAGGCCCTGAGCCACAGCTGCTCTCTAGATGACTCTTCCAACCAAATATTCTATGTATCAGCACCTTAACCAAGTAGTACTATCAACATGATCTATGCATCCATTCATTGGTGAAACACATCTTCACCTTTCAGCATTAAGAAACTGGACAAGGCCACACCTGGCCTTGGTTCCTCCTTGAGTCCTGGCCAGGCTCAGGGATAAAACCAAGAGGAGAATGAATCAGATGTCCCACATCAGAAGCTCTGTCAGATTGCTCGTTCAGCACTGTCAAAGCCAGGCTACTCTCACAGTTCAGTCAGAAGCCTTGTGGCCGGCAAAGGTGGGGGCGCCACACAATTTCACAGTTCTCAGCTGTAGCTCTGCAGGGCTTGGCTGGGCCAGCTTCATCCAGCTGATGTGTGGATCTGGATGAAGGATAAAGTATTAGGGTATCTGATGATGTATCTTTCTTAATAACTAGAAGCAAGCTTCTGTAATAATAATGAAGTACATTGCTGAGCTTATCCTTTTCTGATTCTCTTTTGCACTTCTGCATGATAGTAATCACACTATTCCTTCAGCTAGTGTGTCTGTGTCTCTGACCCTCCTCACCACCAAAACAGAGACAGTCAGTTTTGCACTGTTATAAATACCTATTATAACACTGGCTTTTTGCAAAATATTGAAATGGATATTATCCGTATAATGTTCAAGTAATTTTGCTATAGATTTTTTCTGCTATTAACTAAACTTAGGTGCAGTAGTGAAATAGCTGATATGATTATGCTTGTGGTAGTTGAATTGCCTGCTTGGCTGGGATAACATCCAATGAATGTATGATGAAGGCCCCTGCTACTGATATTGCAACTATCAGCACCTACAGTCTGAAGAAAGTATGGACCAAAACCCAAACTGGAGGTGATAATAAGAACAGACTAAAATCACAGCCAGGGAATGCATGTGCTCTAAAAAGGTGGTCCTGAGGAGGAGTCATGCTAAACAGTTCTTGGCACATGTAAAGTAGTTAGAGGAAAAGTTTAAATACATGTAATTGTTTATAAAAATGCAACAGGCTGATACAATAAAAAAGATATATAAAGGGTGTCCCCAAAATAGCAAGTGTGCTCTTGGCAGAACACCAAGCACCTGGCTGTTAATCTTTGCTTTATTATCTTTGTTTCCTATTGTCCTTTATTAGATTTTACCAAGAAAACGAACCTTGTTTTTCACAGCGTAAGACCTGCCTCTCTGCCAGTCCATTTCTTGGAAAACACACATAATCGCTAGCTCTGCAAACTGAATTCCCACTTTGCCACTTCTTTTTTGCAGGCATGTAAGAAAAGTAGACACTCCCAGCTTTGGACACCTCTAGAAACTAACTGCTTTCAGCAGTTACAACCCTGAAATACCAACCTCCTTCCTTAACCTGCCCACTGGGAGCTCATACAGAGAGGCCTTTTGCCCAAGAATACCCACAGAAGAGCTCAAGCATGGAGCAGTTTGAAACGCAGCTCCTTCAGTGTTTAAATCTCCTTTTATCAAATAAACACCCACCAACCTGTCCCAAAGGGAAAGCAGGCAGGAAGGAGAAGCTCCTCTCCCAGAACAGCAGGCTCTGTACTTCTTTCTGTTGTAGCTGGAGAGCAGAGGCCATGGGCTGCTCCTCAGTTTGGGAAGGAACACAGGGAACTGGCTTGATTGGGAGGGCAGCAGAGGGAAGTTCCCAAAGACAAGAAAAAGATGCTGTAGAAGCAAAAGATTATGGCAATATTTCTGCAGGAAAAAAAAAAAAAAGGGGGGGGGGGGGGGTGGGGAGGAAGGGAAAAAAAAAAGAATAATGGAAGCATTTCAAAAAGTTCCCAGACAGAAATTTCTGCCCCAGCACAACTGCCTCCAAGTCTCTGTGGTGTGTCAGGAGGCACAGGAATGAACCTGCAAGGCCAGGATACACGTTAGTGGTGTGTGTTCCCCAAAGCAGAAGCAGCTCCCCTACAAGACTTCAAAACAAAGGGAAAAAACTTCCTCCTGCATCTCTCCACAGGAGATCTAGGCGGTGTCTCTCCATTGCAAGATCTCCTTTGGCAGTCTACATTGGCAAGAGTTGGCTGCAGGAGGCATTTGGATTTGAACTCTCCTAAGATCAGAGGAAAGAAGAGGTAATTCCTGAGGAAAGAACATGCAACCCTAATTTGTGAAAACACCAGCGTGAGATTGCAACAACTGCACGCCACGAATCCCTTGCATAAAGCAACACCCATCCAGGGTGCAGCACTTTAGCTTTGATGTCAATGCTGACAGAATTGCTGCCCCTTCCTGCTGCTGCTGACTCCAAATAATTAGAAATGTGCTGCTTCTGCCAAAGACAGGCAGAGATGGCCAGAAAAAAACCAGCCAGTCTGCTGCCAAAGAATGTTTTCTAACATCCCCTTTTCATCCGTTCCTCAACGAAGACAGAAGGCAACGAAGACATCCTTTCCCTCTGTCACCAACAGTGACGCAGGCACGCGATACATGGTGGGGCTAGAGCTTGCCAGTGCTCCCAGAGCCCTCTCCAGGGCCTTCCCCTGCCGGGCCGTGTCCGGCCAGCCCCCAGAGCCGCCGCGCTGTGCCCGCAGCCCCGGCTCTGCCGCGCTCGTCCCCGCCGAGTCCGGCCCGTGCCGGGGCCGGGCCTGGCGCGCGCGGGGCCGAGCGCAGCGCTCCCCTTCAGGCCGCGCGCTGCCAGTGCGGCTGAGGCCGTTGCGCCGCGGCCGTTGTGGCAAACAGTCGTCGATCGGCGCCATGGCGGAGCTGCCGCTCCCCGCCGGCCTCAATGCCAGAACCTTCCCCGCCAAGCTGTGGCGCCTGGTGAACAGCCCCCGCGTCCTCTCCGTGCGCTGGGACAGCCAGGCCCAGGGGCTGCTCATTGACCGCTCCCTCTTCGAGCGGGAGCTTCTCAGCCCGGGCGGCGACCAGGGGCCAGCCCCGCACACCTTCAGAGCCACGCGGTTCCTCAGCTTCGTGCGCCAGCTCTACCGCTACGGCTTCCGCAAGGTGCCGGGCCGGGCCGGCGCGGCTGCGCCGGGTGATGCCGGGGCGTGGCTCCACTACACAAACCCCTGGTTTCGCCGCGACCGCCCCGAGCTCCTGCTCCGCATCGAGCGCCGGAGCGCGGCCAGCAGGCAGCGGCCGGCGGCGGGCGGGGACAGGAGCAGGTGCTCCCGGCAGCTGCCGAGGGCGCGGCCGCTGCCGGACGGGCGGGAGAGACGCAGCCGCTTCAAGGCGCTCCCCAAGGAGCGGCCGCCGCTGCCGCCCAGGCCCCTGCCCAGTGGCTTCCTCCTGCTGCACAGGGAGCGGACGCTGCCGGACTGGCGGGAGCTGCGCAGGCCCCGGCCCGGCCGCTTCCAGCAGCCCCCCAAGGAGCGGCCGCTGCTCACCCGGCGCCCGCCCTGCGGCTTCCACCTGCTGCACAGGGACCGGCCGGGGCCGGCCCGCTGCGAGGGGCCGAGCCGTTTCCAGGAGCTCTACGGGGAGCGGCCGCTGCCCGCCGAGCGGGAGCTGCTCCGAATCCCGCCCTGCGACTTGCTCGGGCTCCACGGGGAGCGGCCGCTGTTTCTCGGCCGGGAGGGGCCCCCCAGCCACTTCCAGGAGCTCTATGGGGAGCAGCTGCCTCCGGCCGACCGGGAGGTGGTCAGGATCCAGCCCTGCAGCTTCCAGCAGCTCCACAGGGAGCAGCAGCCCCCAGCCTACAACCCACCAGGTAGGAAAAGAATTCTAGCCTTGCTTTTCCAAAAGGTCCTGAAAATTGGCGGTTGGAAGTATTTTCCCACAATGCTGTGTCATTCTGAGACAGAAAATGTTAAGCCTGCTAGCAAGGGGGTTCTAGAAGGCGAAAAGATTCTCTGCCTAGTTTTCCTTTGAATGTGTTGCATCCAAGGCAGCAGCAGAGCTCTGCATCCCAAAGCCACATTCTGGAGCCTGACCACAAGGTGTTTGGATTCTTGCAGCCACTCCAGGCAATTCAGCCTCCAGTGCTCCACCTGGCAGTGCCGCCTGTGCAGCAGCATCAACGGCCTCAGCAGAGAGCGCACTTAAGGAAGAGGAATCTCCACCGCTGGATCTTGGCCTTGCTGTGGAGAAAATGATTCGGGAGATCAGGAGATCCCTGTCTGAGAAGTCTCCCTCTGCTCAGGTAACCCCACTGGATGGGAATAAAAGGGGCTGGACCGAGAGCTTTTTAACACTGTTCTGTGGCTCAGAAGCAAAAGCTGCTTCAGTTGAATGTGTCTCTCTCTCTTAATGTGCAGACCCAGTGCCTGCAGTACATTTATGCTTGAGGAAGGGCAGACTCAAGGTGGGGAGTGGGATTTTTTGGATTTACCATTATCTTATGCTCAAATGGGATGTCTTTTGTGATGATGTAAATTCACACATAGCAGTGTTCAAAACATTTTATTCCACAATAATAGGAAACATGGCAGGCTCTGAACCATTTAGGATTCTGATGGATGGGCTACTGCAGAAGGGATGCATATTCTGCAACTGGTCCTAGTAAGAATATCTTTCTGTCTGAGCAACATTTGCAGGTGCTTAATCTTGAGCATTTACTTCCTTGGTGGAATAGAAGTATTTGGTTGTCTTTTGAGTGGTTTGGTTTTTGGGTTTTTTTTGCTACTCTCTAGACTCAGAGATTTTTGCCAGTGGAAAATTTGATTCTGGAAATACCCTAGGTCCATAAACGTTTGCCGGGGTCATACATATGGGGCAGCAGCAGCAGAGGGCTCCAAAGAGCACCACCTTGTGATGGATTGTCTGAGTGCTTGGGTGGGGTAGTGAGACTCCCAGCCAGAAGTGTGTGCTTTGTGTGTGGCTTTGCAGCACACAGCCCTGGGCAGTGCTGGGAGCAAGCTCTGCCCTTACTGACAGCTGTGTTGGCAACAAGGAGAGCCCCTGGCTTTCTGCTGGCTGATTTCTTACAGCTCATGGGGTAAGTCAGGGTCAGAGCATGAGGGCACATCACCTCATTTGGTGTCTTCTGGTTTTCTGCATTCATATTTTGCCTCAGAGGTCATTTTGTAAAAGCTTCCATTTAGCCTTGGCCATGGAATCCTGAATTTAAAAGATTTATCATGTGAACTGTGTGCTGAGTGTTCCTCCCCAGCCTCTGCTCCACGTCCTTTGGGAGTGGAGAAGGGTTATTGTAGCCCTGATGTGATTCCAAGAAAATATTGAGTGATCTTTGGGTTTCTTTCTTTCTGCTTTTCTTTCAAGGGGAATATTCATGTTGCCTCTGAGTCCTCAGGAAGGGAACCCATGAACGAGGCTGCAGCAGAGGAAGATTCATCTGGCACCAAGAACTGCGATGACAGTTGCCCAGAGCCTGAGGAGCCTGGTAAGGAGAGAGCCCACATTGGTTTGAGCCCCATTGGCCCATGGCTGCTTTGAGCCTGTCCCTGACAGGAAGGGAGATCAGAAGAGCTGAGTTCTTGTCGGCAGGGTCCGTGCTTCCTGGTGCCTTTAGTTCAAGTCCTGCACTGGCACAAGTTCCCCGAGCCCTGCCCTCCACACTTTTCCAGAGGCTCTGACACTGAGTCCTGTGCTGTGACAAGAGAGCCAAGAATAAACCTGACCTTGTGGGAGCTGCGTCACCAAGCTGGGTGTCCCAGTTTTGTGCTGAAGCCCATGGATCAATTTTCTGCAGGGTGACAGGGGAAGCTGGGCTGAGCACTTCTTGAAGGAACAGGGGGGAAAAAAAGAGTGCAAAATGAGGGCAGAAGTCGAAATCGCTGACTGTAGTACCAGTTTGCTGGAATCTGTCCTGAGACACAAGAGAAACAAAGAGAGCAGAACATCAGAGGCCAATTAATTGAAAAATGACAAATCTGGTAACACAAGGAAAAGCCTGAGTGACCCCAGATTAGTGAGACTAAGAGGAGAGAGGAAGCCCTTTGGATCCAATCCTTGGCCAAGTCGGTGCAGCCTGCAGGCCTTGTAGGGAGCTCTTTCCCTACCAGCTTGTCCTGTCAGAGCTGATGGTCAAGTTGGAGCAGGTACTGCTCACTGTAGAGGGCAGTTTGTAGATCTGACATCACGGAGCTGGTTCATGATTCAGCTCACAGCACCCTTCAGCCTCAGCCACTGCAGCGTGGCCTGAGGTCTTTCTGTCAGCACGGAGGAAAAAAACAAGTCAGGGCTTCTTTGTGGGAGAGGGGACCGTCTTCTGTTTCAGGCTCTCGTGGGTGCCATTTGCACTGTGGGTGCCGAGACTTTATTGAGATACTTGAACGCTTCACACAGTTTTGGAAACTTGGAAGGATCCCTGTTCTTTAAAGAGCAGGCTTCAAATTCCCAAGGGAGAGTCTGCCTTTCAGACCATCTTCTCCAGTCCCTGACAGGACAATTGCTGCCCAAGGCAAACAGGGCCCCAGCCACAGGAGCCAGTATTGACTCAGTGTTCCCTTTGCTTCCCAGATGCCATCTGAGGGATGTCTCCCGGAGGGCTGTCCTGCACGGCAGGAAGAGACAGAGGGAGGGCCTGTGACCACCAGGCAGGTAGAATCCCTCTGTTCTACATGTATAGATTTCTATAGTTCTATTAAGTAATTCTTATAGTTATGTTTATCGATTTTAATGTTCTGTTTCTATAGATTGAATTCTTTTATATATTTCTATATAATATAGATTATAATTATATATGAGATCTCTATTTAGTGATCTGCATAGTTAAGGGTAGATAAATCTAGTTATAGATGCGATATATATTTTTATATGGAATTACATTTATAGATTTTCTAATTTAAATTTATATATGTCTAGAGTAAAATTAATATACATATATACACATACTTAAAATTCTATTTATAAATGCAGATAGTTATATTTGAAGAGAAATATAGATGTTCAGAGGGCTAGGTTTATGTTTGTGTAGCCTTAGGCTGCATTTTAACCTCTTTCTGCCCTCGGCTGCCTTTTTCACCTCTTGTTTTTCCCCCTGTGCCCCCTCTGTCCCCTGTTCCTGTGCTGGGTCCGAGCTGGGGCCGGGCCAGGTGGAGCAGCAGTTCCAGCCCCGGCTGTCCCTGGAGCGGTGGGAGCTGCCGGTGGCCCCAGGCACTGTCCCCTGAGGAGCTGCTGAGGGACGGTGAGACTGAGGGGGCTGAGGAGGCGGTGACGCTGAAGGGACGGTGACCTTGAGCTGCTGGGGGCACTGAGGGCTGTGGGGGAGCAGAGGGTGATGGTGGCACTGAGGTGACAGGGAAGTGGCACAGGCAGAGGGAGATGCCAGCTCTGAGCGGACAGAACAGGTCAGAAGGGACTGAGGGGGGTGAGAGAACTGTGAGGGACTGAAGAAACTGAAGGGGGGGCTGGGAGTTTGCCAAGAGGACGGCGGGGCTGAGGGGATGGAGGAGCCAGCAGGGAGCACAGAGGGGTCCGGGACTGCAGCTCTGCCAGGCCTCGGAACCAATTCCAGAGCCTCTGCTTTTGCCACAGCTGTCCTGAAGACCTTGAGGCCAGCCAGACACTGCCAGGAGCCAGCAGGGAGAAGCTGAAGGCCAGGAGCAAGAGCAGTGAACAGGGACGTGCTGCTGCCACCTCGAGAGCCTGGGTGAGGCCACAGGGCCGGTGAGGCCGGGCAGGGCTGAGGGTGGCGTGGGCTTTGGCCGTGGGCGCTGCCCGGCTGGGCAGGAGCGGCCCCTGCCCGTGCTGGGGCTGCTCAGCGCTGCTGCCCCGGCCGGCACAGGGGCTGTCCTTGGGCAAGGCAGCTGTGCCGGCAGGGCCCGGGAGCTGTGCCGGCCTGCCGGGGGATGCAGGACAGTCCCGCCGCGACTGCGCTCGCCACACGCTGGCCTGCTTGGCCTGCTTGTTCTTTCAGCCCTGCTGGGGAGGCTCTGAGGTTTTCCCTTCCCTGCTGGAAGGGCAGGTGCTGCCAAGGGAAAGGTCCCAATAATGACTTGGTGTTCCCTTTGCCTCCCAGATGTCCCATCTGCTGTCCCTGTCCAGGAGAGCTGCTGTGCACAGGAGCAAGAGACAGAGGGAGAGGCTTTGAAGACGGGAGGGCTGAGTTCCCTCTGTTTAAAGAGGGCATAAAGAGGAATAATTATGCGGATATTTATATATGTATATATGTATATTCCTATTTGTATAGGAATATTTCCTATATATGTTTTTCTATTTATGGATGTATTCTTTGTACATATGTATGGATCTATACACATCCATGTTTATAATTACATATGTGTATATAAGTATACATATATGTTGTTATAGTTGTGTTAAAATCTGTCTTCTATGTATACAGTTGTGTGGGTATCTATTTCTGTTGATGCAATTATAGTGCTTTGCCTCTTTAAATAGGTATATTGGTATTTGCATAGGTAGATATGTGTATTTTTATATTTTTATCTGTGAATTGACATTTCTATGTGGAATTATATATGTATCCAGATGTATAGGTGTACATTTCTACTGATGCAGTTGTATGGATATCTAGCTTGATATTTTTATACTTATAAAAATTTATAATTTTTTTATATAGGTCTGTTTTATATATATATGTTTATTTATATTGTATGTAATATTTAATCCATATGTACTTCTGTAGATAGTTATAGTTATACACATTTATATGTATTTGTGTATAGCTGTGTATTTAGTTCCATTGAAATGTGTATGGAGTGGTAGAGTTGTATAGTTCTGTCAGCTGTGATCACTATTTGTACAATGTTATTTAGAAAGGGAAAGCATATTTTTGTATTTCTATATGGGCCGTATGTTTTTAGTAATAAATTGTTAAACATCTAATTGATTTTTATGTATCGTGAGTTATAGAGGCTGGAAATAAATTATGATTTGTTAATATAATTTAATTTGGTACTTGTATATTTCTATATTCTTGCATAACAATATTTGTATATTTTTACATAGCATTGTTCTAATAATCTAATAAATGCCTTTTTTGACCCTTAACTGAGATTTCTATGGTGTAATGTATTGTCAGCGCAGGTGTAGCCATTTGTAATTGTAAGACGGGTGTCTGCGAGCGAGGGCTCAAGCCTTAACACAGTTACGACAACTGGCATGTTGGACAGGAAAACAGGTAAATATTACATCAAAGGTTTTGTCTGATTTGCTTTTGGACATGAACAGTATTAGACATGCTGTTTTGCAGAATAGAGTTGCTATTGATTTTTTATGAGCACAGGGCCATGGCTGTGAGGACCTTGATAGGATGTGTTGCATGAATCTTTCTGAACATTCAGTGTCTATTCATGCTCATCTTCGACAATTACAATAAAATATGAAAAAATTAACCGTGGAAACAAATCCATTGGACGAATGGTTTCAATGCCTAGGTCTCACAGGATAGTTAAAACATTTGGCACAAATGGCAATTATTGTTATATTGGTCATTGTGATTATACTATTGTTTATTCCTTGCTTGCTGCAATGTTTGCAAAACATGATCAAGAAGGCAGCTACTTCTGCAGTTTTTTTATAAAAAGAAAACAGGGAATTATAGAGGAATGGCTAGCTAGCAAAGGTCATGTTCCCATGCAGCAGTTAGCTGAGGAGAAGTTAAACAACAATAGAGTACAGTTGGTGTGAGATGTTGCAAGGTCAGAAAGACCTTAGTGATAACTGTTAACTGAGAACAGGACACTGTGATCAAAAGAATGTAGATTCAGCATAGATGAGCGATCGCAGGAATGTGGAACTAGGTGGAGTTGACCTTAAATGAAACATCCAAGAATGAGCTTGCTTTTGCACTACGTATGAGCCTAATTATTGATGCTATATAAGTGGTTTTAGAGTTACCAATAAATGAGACTTGCTGATCACTCATATTGATTGCTGTTTTTCTCCTGCCAAACTCATCAGAGTTGTACATTAGTAGTTAAACTGCTGTCAGTTTTAGTGATTCTTCTGACATTTGTGTCAATAATCCAGAGTCCAGTTGTCAGGAATATTTGTTTTTCTTTCTGGCATGGTAGTTAAACCATTGGTACCTATGAGAAATTGCATTCAACCACAAACAAAATATATATTTTGTAGTGTATCTTGTATTACATTTGTGCAACGTGTGATAATATTGCTTAAATGTAATTTCTTACATGTAATTTGCAATAATAATGTTGCTTAAAAATGTAATTTTCAAAATGGTTTGTTTTGCACAACCTGTCTGACAAAGATATAATACTATATAATATATATATAATACTATATAATATATATAATACTATATAAACTATTTTGTTTTGAGTATGTGTCCAGGGGTGACTTTATGATACTGGTATCCTCAATCGCCTGTTTTATGTTATATATTAAGTTCTGCACCTTTAAGACTGGCTCTGAAAGTGAAAGAGGAGAAGAAGTGCGCAGTTTTTGTTGAAAGAAAACATCACTCCCCCACATCCTGCTGCTGGACTGTGGTGTCTGCAGCATGGAGAGATAGCAGGACAGAGCTTCTCTTCAGCTTTTAGTTTGTTTTAGCTAGCTGAGGCAGAGGAGTTCCCTAGACTTTTTTCTTTTTCCTTGGATCTGTTCAAACCTGCTCTGGACTGAAAAACACTCAGACAAATCCCAGGAGCTCACACTTGTGGCCCACCAGGGCCTGGGCCTCGGCATTTTCTGGCGCCGGAGGGACTGATAAGAACCTGAGCGAGCTGAGCTGCACCACATGAAAAGGACTTTTCTTCTGAGATTTGCCATCTTGTTGAACAGTGAGAGGTTTTATTGTTTAATATTATTCAAATTTCTGTTAAATAAACATTTTTTTCCCACTGCTCTCCAAAGAAATCTCTTTTTTCCCAAACCAGTTAGAGAGAGGAGTAGTTTGAATTTTGCTTTCCTGGGGAACCCCATTTGGAGGTTCTCTCCCAAATTTGCCCTGAACTAGGACAAATACAGTTCTTGGAGCTCAATGTGGGGCTTGAGAAAGTAGAAAAACCTGTACTGATTACTAATTTGTATTTTGGTTTTATGTACTCTGTATTGAAATAAAGCAGTCAGTAGCCATGTTGTCTAAATGCATAATGTCTCTCAGGGTGGAGGTCTTCATGTAAATCTAGTCCCTAAATTTTTTAAAGCTTTAATATCTTTCTTTTCCCTCTTTTACAGTAGAAGAACACAGATTAGAATAGTTACTGTGCTGGGCTCGCTGATAATTTATAAAAAGTTCATAGAAGTACTGAAGTTTCTGCCAAGTATGTTTGGCTTAGAGTTTATTCTTCTGACCCTGCCTCCCTATCCCATAGCACATTTTGGGGGTTTATTAGTAACTACACCCAGTTTGTCAGAAGAACAAGAGGTGAAGCTTTTCACCCTTTCCTTTCCTTTTTCTCCTTTGAATCTGTTATGTCCCTTTTTGAGAATATCCAGTTTCCCCTGAGTGTTAAGGATATCACTTTCCTAGTATTTCAGCTCTTAAGCTTCCTCTATACTGTCTACAACTTCTCTAGAGTGAGGGCTGTGATATCCAGAAGAATAACGAGACCCCTTCCCCAGAAGTAGACTCAGGTGTAAGAAATACTGAGTAGTGTAGAGACTAAGAGAGAATGAGCTGGACCCTGAAGAAATTTTCTCATGCCCCAGCCTAGGAATTTTCACGTGAACAAATTCAAAACCCAAATAAAGTAAAGAAATATCTAGAATAAAATTACTATGATAATTCTAAAGGAAAAAAAAAAATCTCATTGCAATAAGCTGGGCCCTAGCATATGCTTATTGCATGCTGCTAGATACTGTAGGGCAGGGAGATAAATCAGCAGCTACCCCAGTCACTCAAGCTGCAGCCGAGCCAGCAACTAAAACAAACAGTGAACCCAAGACAGCAGCCAAACCAGACGGTGAGCCTAAGCCAGTGTCTGTTGCTCCTACCATGAGAAGCATGAAATTCAAAACCAAAACCGATCGGCCAGTAGATTATGATAATGGCGATGTGGGGGAAGGACCCTCAAGAACAGCAACTGACACAAAATCAGAAGGCACTGGTGAGCCCTTCTCCCTGAAGGACCTTTGTGGCCTAAGAAAGGATTACACTCGATGACCTGATGAATCTGTAGTTAATTAGTTAGTCTGTCTGTAGAATGCTGCAGGTGAGGCTACAGTTCTGGACGGGACTGAAGCGAAGCATCTGGGATCCCTGTCACACGATCCGGTTATCGACCACGGAATGATGAGGGGGGCTGACCCTTATAGTCTCCGGAAATGGGTCCTGAGAAGTGTGGCACAAAAATATCAGTACGCAGACAATCTCTATATACAACAAACTCATTAGAAGATCACAAAACAAAGAATTCAGTTCTTGAGAGAAGTAACAGTAGTAAAGATTGTCATTGTGAATAACTTAAACACTAGAAATCCAGACTTGGTGCCATGCACATCTGTGATGTGGCGAAAACTTGATCGACTTGGGCCACAAGAATACTTTTCTGCTTTAGCAACGATGAAGCGGGATGACAGAGAAGAGACCGTGCTGGATATGGCGAAGATGCTCCGAGCATACGTAGACACTGTGCATGGCCCTATACAGGCAACAATTGCAGCTGTGAGAACATGTCTGCAAAACTTGAAAGACAAAACAGAAGAAAATCTCAAGAAACTCAGAGAAAACCTTCTTCCAGTCACAGCACAGTACAGACCAGGAGCCCTGGTACTCAACACAGAAGTTCTCCAGATAAAAAGAAAAAACTATGAGCTAAGCTGTAGCTCTTCCTGCATGACTGTAGAAAAAACATGAAGAGATATGATGGAAAATCTACTGCTGCTCTGGCAAAACAAGTACATAAATAAGCAAGACTCAGAAGAGAAGTTCCACCAAAAAAAAAAAGCCACTCCACTAGCCTGTTGTTGGGAAGGTAGAATTAGAAAGAAATTATAAATATGATTTTGTAGCCAGAAAGGCTAAGGAAGAAATACAAATGATAGCACGGTTTGAATAATTCAGAGAAACTGGGCTGGTATGCCAGAACACATTCTTTCCTGCAATAAAACCAAGCTGAGACCCCTCATCCCAGCCTTATAAGGAAAGGTCTGAAGGACCCTGAGATAACTAAAAATATGCAAAAATAGCGATTTCTATAGGTTGTACACAAATGTTACTATATTAGTATACTTAGAAAGATTGGTTAGTTAAGGAATAGAATATTCAAAGGTATAGGTTATATAAGTAGTGGTATAGAAGAGCTCGGTCTCTCTTTTTTTTTCTCTTGCTTGCTCTTTTTTCTGGCTCTTGCTCCTTGCTCTCTCTCTCTTGCTCTCGCTCTCTCGCTCTCTTTTTTTTCCGTCTCTCTTGCCCTCTCTCTTGCCCTCTCTTGCTCTCTCTCTTGCTCTCGCTCTCTCGCTCTTTCTCTCTCTTTCTACCCCACGCCCTGAAATAAACTTCTAACACTTAACTCGATTATAGAGGTCTTTGCCGTGTCTCTGACCGTCCCCAGAAAGCGTCTCCTACAGCCTGTAGTCAAACTGCAAAATATGATAACAACATGTCTGATCCCTTTGAAAGAACCTCCAAAACAAATACGCACAGAAAAAAAAAAAATAACCAAACTTAGAGGAGCCCTGCCTCTAACCAGGTAGAGGCTAGGAAAAAACGTGTCTTTTAGACTGTGTCATTTGTTAAGCTGGCACATCAGAACCACAAAAATACGAAGCCTTAATTGACACTGGTGTGCAGTGCACGTTAATCCCATCACGAGATGTGGGGGCAGAATCTGTTCCTATTACTGATGTGACAGGGGGATCACAAAACTTTAGTAGAAGCTGATGTAAGCCTGAGTGGAAGTGAGTGGAAAACACACCCTGATGTGACTAGCCCAGAGGCCCCATGCATTTTCAGCATAGATTTTCTCCGAAGTGAGTATTTTAAAAACCCAAAGAAACTCAAGTAAGCATTTAAGATAGAAGCTGTAAAGACAGAGAACGTCAAACAATTGAACACCTTGTCTAAGCCAGAGAACCCATCTGCAGTAATGTAGTGGTTTAGATTTGCTAATTTCGTTTCCCAGCCAATGCACCAAATAAATGTTGTGGTTTTAAAGCAGTAACTAAAAAATTACTAGAAAACTTACTTATTTCTTGCTGTGAGATATGGATTAGAACAAGAGCAAAACAGGCTTAAAACTTAAAAGGAATAAAGAAAGTTTATTAACAAAACTACAAGAATAAGAACACCAGAATAAAACTTCCAGAAAACCCTTTTTTCCCCCACTACCCAACCATTCCCTTGTTTACATGACAACATAGAGACAAAAAACTTTGGAACTTCGGTGTTTAAAATAGTCCCAATTCTTGCTACAGTCTTTTCATCAGTCTTTGTAGAGAAACAGAAGTCTTCTTCTGCCAATTTATGGAGTTTCTCACAAGAAAACTATTTCCTTTATAGCTTTCTATTTTTCTGATGCCAGCTCCCTGGAAATCTGCCATCAGTTCACTCCTCCCATTTCACATCACTCTGAGGTGTGTTATGGGTCAATGAGTCTAGGGATGTCATTTATAAGGATGAGTTATTCAAAGGCAAAAGTTCTCTTCATCTGTCTCTGTGAGCCTCGCTGGAAACAGAAGCTTTCTCTTTGCCTCTCAAGGCCCCAAATCTCAACTATTACTTCTCCCCCCTCTGTTCTAGCACTTCACTGTATCATAATTACTCCACCTTTTGCTCAAAATCCACACTTTGAACACTTTATTCCTCCCAATATACTCTGTCATGAATTAAAGGAGCTTTTTTCAGAACACTGTTGTCCATCTCCATAGCTTTAACAGAAAAATATTTCAGCTATTAAATCATCATCTTATTCTCTCTTCTCCTTCTAAAATCTGATTCTTTTCTTCACTGTCTTTGATGTCTTTATGATGTCTTCTTCATGTTGACTATCCCTCTCTCTCTCTTCCTTCTCTCTCTCTGGGAAAAGAAGTAATCTCTAAGTCTCATCCAGGTAGTAAAGGAGTTAAAGTCTTGGAAAGCTGCAGATGTTCATGGTGTCATGTTTCAGTCCAGCAGCAGAAACTGGAAACCAAGTCAGGCCAGCCAGCTCCATTCCTCCACCCCACCCCACCTCCCCCCGCCCTCAGCGGCCTTGTCTGGCCTGGAGCTGGGGGGAAGAGGCCGACACAGAGCCTGTTCCCTCGTCAGAAGCCAGAAACCAAAGAGAACAAAAGAGCCCTGGCTTTACATCTTAAGGTGGTGTTCATAAGTTGATCTCATTTCTCAATGGTTAAAACCGCCGCCAATTCTCAGAAATGGCCAATAATTGGTCAGAAAAAAACCCTACCATCAGCCTCCAGCAGCTTCAGCTTCCCCCCAGTTCCCGGAGCTGTCTTAAAGGTAAAGTCACCCCATGACAAGTAAGATACCTGAAAGTAGAAAAACAACTGGTACCAATTGCCACCTCAATGGTGCACTGCCAGCAGTATCAGACAAATCAAAATGCTGTAATCCCCATCCACAGGATGATCCATAAGGTAAAAACCCAAAGAGTAGTCAACAAAAGCCACGTAGATAGTTTGACGCTGCCCACCGCGGCCCTCCACGCTTTGGCTAGCTCTCACTCTGGCCACTGGCAACGCCAGGAGTGGGGAACGGTCTGGGAGTGAGTTTTCCCCAGACCGAACCTTCAGAGCCCTCCGCCGTTAGGCTCTGCGGTTTCGCCATTGTGGGTCTCGGCAAAGGAATGGAGGAGGCTCAGAGCCCCAAATACTTCCCAGGAACCAGGTTTATTGCAGGACAAGGGAGCAGTGACAGGGGAATGGACTGGAAAGGTGAAGGACAAGACAGACTGAGCCCCGAGCACCTCCATGCATCAGGTTTTAAACATAGGCGTGTACAACTCAAGAACCAATCAGGGCATAACGGCGGAGGAGTCGAGGGAGGGGATTACAGTACTAAAGGCCAATAAGGGAATTGCATGGGCATGAGGGGCATGGAGGGTGCTGGAACAAAGGGAAGGGTTTACAGTTCAGGAACAAGGGGAGGGGTTTACAAAATTGACAAAAGGGGGCAAAACCATTAAAAAACCATGGGGGGGAATAACAGGAACAAATCAATAAATTGTACAAACGAAATCAACAAACAGACTGCAACAATAGTTAACGCCCGAAGTTCCACCAACCAAAAAGGCCCAGCCCAATCTATACCCCTGCATACAGTAAACAGAAAAAAAGTCCTGGAAGTACATTCACAAGTTTGTTTAAAAAGGCAGTTTAAATCAATTCTACTTCAAGTACAGACAAACCCATTCGTAAAGTTGTCTTTGCTCAGAGACCGAGTTACACATAGTAGGTAATACCGAAAGATAGAAGAACGCAATGTGTACCTCAGAGAGATCTGATTGTTAAGTGAGAACCATGAAAGAATTCCCTTGTCTGTATATAATGAATGTGTTGTAAAGTTAAAATATATATTAATTTTAGTAATAAGTTGATGATATGGGGATAAGGAGTGGAATGTCCTGGGGTGACTTTATAATATTAGTATATCCAGTCGCCTGGTTTATGTTTTATATTAAGTTCTGCACCTTTAAGACTGGCTCTGAGAGCAAAGAGGGGGAAGAAGAAGCCGCAGTTTTGTGTTGAAAGAAAACATCACTCCCCCACATCCTTCTCCTGGACTGTGGTGTCTGCAGCAGGGACAGACTGCAGGACACAGCTTCTCTTTTACAGTTAGTTAGTTGGTATCTAGCTAAAACAGAGAAATTCCCTAGACTTTTTTATTTTTTTCCTTGGATCTGTTCAAACCTACTCTAGACTATAAAACACCCAGACAAACCCTGGGAGCTCATGCCTCTGGCCCACTAGGGCTTGGGCCTCGGCACTTTCTAGTGCCAGAGAAACTGATAAGAACCTAAGTGAACCAAGCTACACCAAAAAAGAGAAAGACTTTTCTTCTGGGATTTGCCATTCCATTGAACAGTGAGAAGTTTTATTGTTTAATATTATTTAATTTCTGTTAAATATACGGTTTTTTCCACTTCTCTCCCAAGAGATTTCTTTTTTCCCAAACCAGTTAGAGAGAGGAGTCATTTAAATTTTGCTTTCCTGAGAGAACCCCATTTAGAAGTTCTCTCCCAAATTTACCCTAAACTAAATAGGAATTTGGTGTGAAAAAGGGGGATTTTACAGGAAAATGAGGCATTTTGTGGTAAAAAGGGGGAGTTTTTTGGGGAAACAGGAAGACCTGCTGGGAGAAAAAGGGGGATTTGCAGGAAAAAAATTGGATTTTATAGAAAAAAAAAAATGGATTTTGAGTGAAAAAAAAAAAGGGGTTAAAGAGTTTGGACAAAAAAAAAAATTGGATTAAGAAAGGAGAGTTTTGAGATTTCCGTGGGAGGGGTGGAGAAGAGATGAAGAAGAAGGAAAACTTGGGGAGACTCTTGGAGAGGTTGTGCAGATAACAATTATTCAAGATTGAGTTCTAAAGTGGGACAACACAGGTGGGGTTTTTAGGACCACCTGAGTCCTCAGGCTGTGCCTTCATTGGAAGTACTCAGGAATTGCTCTTCCAGCGGTGACTTGATCTTGGGGATTTTATCCAGGCTGCAGAAACAGGGAAAATGAGAGGAGGGAATAAGGGAGAAATATGGGTGCAGTGAAAAATAGGAAATATGTGCTAAAAAGGGGTGAAGTTTAAAATAAAAAAATTACCTGATTCCATTTCACGGTGTGTCATGGGGTGGCTTTACCTTTAAGGTGGTTTTGGGAGCTAAGGAAGTTGAAGCTGCTGGGGACTGATGGGAGTCTTTCCTCCTGACCAAGTATCAGTCATTTCTAAGAACTGACAGCAGTTTTGACCATTAAAAAGTGAAGTCAACTTGTAAACACCCCCTTAAGGTGTACAGTCAAAGCTCTCTTGTCCTCTTTGTTTCCTGGCTGTGAAAGGTAACAGAGCTCCAGGCCTCCCGTTCCATGCCCAGGCCATGCGGCCCGGGCAGGGCCTGGGCTGGGCCCAGCGGCTCCCGGCTGGGAGATGGGGCCTGCGGGGCTTGCCCCGGGCTCTGGCCGGGCCAGGCCGGTCCCTGGCTCGGCTGCAGTTTTTGCTGTGACTGAATTCACCAGAGACTGCCGAGTAAAGAAAGGAAAAAAAAAGCTCTTGACCTGCGGTGTGCTGAGACAGGGATCACACTCTCCAGAGCAGCCATGAAGAATCTTCCATCGCAGACAACTCCAGCTGCTGCTCCAGCAGAGGTCACAGAACCATCTACAAAACCTGGGCAAGATTTTAAACTTTTCCTTACCTTGATGAGACTTGCAGATTAATCCTTTTATCCAGAGAGAGAAAAAGAGAGTGATCAACATGTAAAGAGACATTATAAACTATCAGAAACAGTAAAGAAAAGAAACTTCAGAAAAGGTAGAGAAAAAGGAGATGCTTCATAAGCTGAAGTATTTTTCTGTTAAAGCCATGGAGATGGGCAATAAGGTCTTGAAAAAAAACTCCTTTAATTCATGACAGAGTATATTGGGAGGAGTGGAGTGTTCAAAGTGTGGATTTTGAGTAAAAAGTAGAGTAATTATGATACAGTGAAGTGCTGGAACAGAGTGAAGCGAAGATTAGAAGCCTTGAGGGCAAAGAGAAAACTGTTTTCCAGCGAAGCTCACAGAGACAGATGAAGAGAACTTTTGCCTTTGAAAAACTCATCCTTAAAAATGACATCCCTAGACTCATGGCCCACACACACCTCAGAGTGATGTGAAATGGGAGGAGTGAGCTCTGATAACAAGATTTCCGGGCATCTGGCATCAGGGTAATAGGAAACTATAACAGAAATAGTTTTCTTGTGAAAAACTCTATAGATTAGCAGAAGGAGACTCCTGTTTCTCTACAAAGACTGATGAAAAGACTGTAGCAGGAATTGGGACTGTTTTAACCACTGAAGTTCTGAAGTTTTTCTGTCTCTATGTTGTCACGTGTACAAAAGAATGGTCAGGTAGTGGGGGATAAAAGACTATTCTGGAAGTTTATTCTGGTGTTTTTATTCTTGTAGTTTTGTTAATAAACTTTCTTTATTCCTTTTTAAGTTTTAAGCCTGTTTTGCTCTTGTTCTAATCCATATCTCACAGCAAGAAATAAGTAATTTTTTAGTTACTGCTTTAAAACCATTACAGGGTGCCACTGTATAATTTTGGGATCCCTACTCACCTCTTGGTTTCTTGAAAGGCCAGCATGTAGCCCTAGGCCAGGTTGAGGCAGGAGAATACCTCTAAGTGTTGAACATGTCTTTGGGCAGCACTGAGTACCTGCCTTGTGGCAGGGGGAATTTGGTGTGTCAGCCCAGACATGTAGATAACCCCCTAGAAACAAATCTGGGAACTCTTTCCAATGATAATGGCACCTCCTAGCAACAGGAAATAACTGTAATAAAAAATATTTGATCATGCATTGCCCTAGGGATAATATATTCAAAAGATGAGATTATAGGGAAAAACTCACAAGTCCAGGCCAAGGATTTGTACAAACATACCATCATTCATAATTTTGGGGATTTTTTTTCCCAATTCCCCACCAATAAATTTGCAAAAATAGTTACCAGAAATCACTGTAGTATTTTTTTAAGTTAAATTACAGTCAATAATTTCTTTACAGAATACATGGTCTAAAAACATCTAACACAGGCCAACATACTACGGTCTACTCCTTTTCTGAAAAACAGAAAGAAGTAGAACTGGAATGATGTTCAGTATGGAGAGTGTTATATTATCTTCTGAAAAAGATTCATAGATCAGCTGTCAAATTGCTGTGTGAATCAGTTTGTCATCTGTGAAATGAGACAAGCTGATCTCACGCTATGTCTCACACTCATTTGGCAAGGGATACTTCAAATTTGCAGGCTTCTTTGGGAGACTCTGATAAATGGTGCAATGTAACTCAAAGCTGGTATACCAGTTATGATAATTATTTCCAATGTGAAGTTCAATGCTCCAAACATTAGAATAACCATGTATTTTATTGCCACAACTGTACGGTGGGCTGTGAGTGAAGTTGTTCTTCTGAGCAGAAGAAATTTCCATCAGAGAAGAAATGCCAGTGTCATTCCTTGTGAACTGAGTCTAATAATGAGTAATGAA
Source organism: Cyanistes caeruleus (assembly GCF_971803275.1). Classification (NCBI taxonomy): domain Eukaryota; kingdom Metazoa; phylum Chordata; class Aves; order Passeriformes; family Paridae; genus Cyanistes; species Cyanistes caeruleus. The sequence continues at coordinate 15,040,262 of NC_141732.1, forward strand.
AGCATTTTATGACAAGATGATAAAAGTGTTTGGCTTTTCTGACTATACCAACATTTATCAAGACAAAATTCTGCTTCCTTTTGTTGTTTTTTTCTGTTCCCTGAGTGTGAAAAGGTGTGTACAGTTCTCTAAGGATTTAATTGAGAGCATAGGGTTACCAGAACAGAACCTAGCATTGTGACAAACTTTTAGAATCTAAAATTCTAAATACTTACCATACCCATCTCTCTCTTTTGGTCTAACAGTAGGTTTATATCAGCATATTAAGAAATGCACGCAAGAGTCAGTTGCATAATCTTTATTTCCTTTATGGTTTTTATTTGCTTTTCTGCAACTAACTTCTTCAGAAAATAGATTTCACTTGCAAAAACTGAGTTTTATATGAGCAGAAGTTTCATCTGACTCTAGAAGAAAAAAATCTTTGAAAACTGAAGATCAAAAGTTGAAAAAGTTTTGCATTTGAGTAAGACTGAGCTAGTGCTTTAAACTAACTGCCTAACCTAATAACATAATTGTTTATTCTTTTATCTGTTGCGTAGAACTATTAATGTATTTGCTTGAATAACTTCTTCTGCAAAGCCATCTTGAAAAAACTGTCCACCTCTCAATGTATTAAATAGTTGATTTATATGTTTTTTCATTATTTGTGGTGTTTTGACCATATTAGAGGAACTAGTTGCCACAGGAACTGATTAATTTTTACATATTTAATTAAAATTTAAAGCTTTAATTGTATTAAAATTCAGCTAGACAGGAACACATTTCCTTTAGCTTTTTCTATTTATTAAAACCTCTGCTAATTATAGGCTCCCTTCTGGTATCCTAGAGATAAAAGCAAAATCTGGACATCTCTATGACATATATTGATATAAAAATGTTCCTTAGAGCATTGGAAAATAAAATTCCAATTATAGTTTTACTTTTGAACTTTCAAATTGGCTGTAGATGTTAGGTATATTAAATATGTTGAGGTCTAAAGAAAAAAAAAAAAAAAAAAAGGCAGAATTTTTCTTCTCTTTCCTTTCACTCTATTTTCCAGAGAACTCTATTCATCACATACACTTTGCTAATGTCAAATTTTTTTTTTAAGCCCAGGAGATTTAAATTCCCTTTTTAAGTGGATATTAGACTATATTGAATATATATGAATATGAACCAGCTTAACTGACATGGCAGTCATGTTCATTGGAACTGTCAATCATTATTTTCTTATAGAAATTTGACACTGGATAGGAGATTTTTGTATTGCTTTCACAGAAGAGAGGTAGAGACCTGCGACTGAAGAGGCAGAGACCTGTGACTGAAAACTCTGACAAAAGGAAGGATGAGTGATCATCATTAATGAGCATGATCTTTGGTGGTGCCTATTCTGTGAGATCTACATTAAACTGTCAAACATTTAAAAATACAATTATTGATCTAAGGATATTGATATAAATTTTTTTTCACTTATTTGTACACTAGTGCCACTAGCTTATTAAATTAAAAGTTAAACATGCATTTCAAGATATTAGGCTGCATTGTGGAAAGAGCATGTAATTCATTACTTATCTTTCATAAGAACTAAATGGTCTGCATGATTTATGATGACTGTCATTCACTGTCTTAGAACTACTAATTACCCTATAGAATTAATTATAAATTTACCTGAATATAAGGCAATTTAGTGAATTCTGGAAGGTTAGATGTAGTCAAGAGTGCTTAAAACCACTGCTTATCTAAGGCTGACTTTGCTGCATGTTTAACTGAAGTAACACTCTCACAAAATCACAGAAGCCAAAGCTTGAAGAATTAGCCTTTAAATACTGCAGCTTGAGGTAATTTCCTAGAAGAGCTGACATAATTAAAAATAATAGAGTTTATTTGAGTAAGTTTTATCCATCATCTGCTCTCAAGCAATTTGTTTTATATCTCTTCCCTGTTACATCTCATCTCTAGATTGCTACACTTATGTTATTTTTTTATGTCTCCTGTAATTCTTGTCTTTGTTCCCATATTCTATCCTTTCTATTAAGAGATGTTAGGAGAGGACCTCTCCACCAGCTGTCCAGGATAGGACCTCTCCTGCTTGTGCTGGGCCCAGCCAGTGCCCCAGGACATGAGATCTCTGACCAGGCTTAGGGATGCAGCTGCTGCTTTTCCATTTACCAAACACCTGTTTCAGAGAAACAGACACACATACAAATGGGACACTGACACTGCTGGTCAGAGAGATTGGCACAGATGAGTCATTGCCTTTTGAAGCACCTGCACAAAGAACTCAAGTAAAATGTAAGCACAGACAGTGAAATTTTGTCTTCCCTTTTCTGGATCCTGGGACATCTCCTCTACTTCTACTCAATATCTGTTCCATCTTGTCCCAAGCTTGTTAAAAAATGTTATGTGCAACAGGGTGCTCTGGTAGCCAGGAGGGCTGACCTTGAACACGTCGGGCCACGCATTGCCAGTCAAGTGAAGGAAGAGATTGTCTCACTCTCCTCTGCGCTGGTGTGGCCTCACTTTGAGTGCGGGGGACAGTTTTGGGCACTGCACTATATTAAATAAATCATACTATTAGGATGTGTGCAGAGTAAGGAGACCAAGGTGATGGAAGCAGCCGAGAAGAGGTTAGTGAGAGATAACCCCATAGCAGACAATTTCCTCAGGGTAGGGTAGCAGAGGGACAAACACTATCCTCTTCTCTGTGCTGACCCAAAACAAGACCCAAGGGAATGCCATGAAGTTGTGTCAGGGTGATTTAAATTGGGTACTAGGAAAAAAGTTTTTGACCCACAGAGTGGCTGGGCACAGGCTCCCCAGGGAAGTGCTCACAGCAACAAGCCTGACAGAGTTCAAGAAGTGTTTGGGTAATTGTCTCAGGCCTGTGGTGTGATTCTTGGGGTGTCTTATTGTAATAAATGGAATTGATTAGTGTTAACTAAATGGTAACTGTTATTAAGGTTATTAGAAGCAATCAAAAGAATCAGTGTTCCAAGAGAGATGCACCCCTTTACAGATGGTACATGTTAAAACTGAGGAACAGGATGTAGTTTGGGTGATGCCCCAAGATGAAAACAGCCTTGAGATGGACAAATTTAGGCACTGGGCCTAAAAATCAGTAAATATCAGACTAATGAGTAGACTCACATAACACAATGCTTTGTACGCGGGCGCAAACCTGTAAGGTTATCCAAGGGACAACGAGGAAAAGGAGAAGCTTTTGCCAAAAGACCACCAAAAGAAGACTGAAGACCCCCTAACAACAAGTGAAGCATGCACCATGAAGAATAGTGAGGTAAAGTCAGAAAAATTGTAACTAAGAGGAAAGTTATGGGAAACATTCATGAATATGTATAAGCATACAGCTTATAAGGTTAGCTTGTAGTGCTTTGTTTTGTACGTGAGGCAGGGTGGGAAGCCTCTGCACCCCGGTCAGTTTTTCTTATGCTTTAATCATACTGAATTCCTGGCAAATTCTATCTATCAGTTGTAATTTTTTTACTAAACTGTATTCTTTTCCTGAACTGTATTCTTTTATACCAAATTACTATTTGCCACAGCAACAGAGGTGGGAAGGGTGCTGCAACTCCCGCGGCAGAATCCACTGTCAGATTGCCTGGGGCACAGACACGTCCTCTGCTCGGCGAGTAATTTCAGCTCAGCTCAGCGGCAGCGTGCAGACGACATGGAAGGAGAGAGCAGAGCACTGTGTGGCATTCTGCTGAGAATTAGCCTTTATTCCAGCTATGCTCTCGCGAAGGGAGCTGGTGACAGCTGCTCTAGAACAGGGGAAAACCTGGGGTATTTATAGGGTTGGAGAGGGGCGGGAAACCGGGATACAAGTATCGGGGTGGGATGGCAAGGGGAGAACACCAATGGAGTCTAACAGTTTAACATAACTAACTCAAAGATTTCTGGGAGTGTTACTTTTCTCTCTCTTACAGAAAGTATCTTGCCTCCAGGGGAGGGCCAGGATCTCTGAATCAGTGGGTTACCTGGGCCCCACAACTATTCAATTTACTGAATTGTATTCCTTTACATTGAAAAGACTTGGCTGCAGGAGGGTTTTTGGCATTTCAACTCTCCCAGCTGGGGGAAGAAAAAAAGAGAAGAAGTTAGTACTGAGGAACGAGAAATGCCAAAACCTCTCGGTGAAGACACCTGCCCAAGTTCACTCTAACTGTAGGTGATTAATCCCTTGCATAAAGCAACATTCTTCCAAGGGGGCAGGATTTTAGCTTTGGTGAAAATGCTGACAAAATTGCTGCCCGTTCCCGTTGCTTCTTCTGTCTCCAAAGAAAGAGAAATGTGCCAAATCTGCTGAAGACAGGCAGAGACAGTGAGAAAGAAGCAGCCAGCTGGCTGGAAAAGGGGCAAAAAAGAATGTCTTCAATTTCATCATTTCCCCTTCTCCCACTGGACCTGTCTGCTTTGAAGTGGGCAACTCTGTTTGCAACCCCAACCAAAACAGCAAAGCTACTCAGTCTAGTATCTCTTCTCTCCCTTCAGCTAGGCAGAACACAGAACGATTTTACTTGTCCTGGGCAAGCCGGAAGAATTTCCCATGAGATTCCTCTCTTTGGACCCCTTTCTGAAAGCTCCTGAGCTTGCAGTGGCAGTTTGGTGTTGCGCTGCAAAGCGATGGCAGGGCGCCGGCTGCAGGCAGAGAACGAAAGGCTTTGCCCCGCGCCCTGCCGGGCCGTGTCCGGCCAGCCCCCGGAGCCGCCGCGCTGTGCCCGCAGCCCCGGCTCTGCCGCGCTCGTCCCCGCCGAGTCCGGCCCGTGCCGGGGCCGGGCCTGGCGCGCGCGGGGCCGAGCGCAGCGCTCCCCTTCAGGCCGCGCGCTGCCAGTGCGGCTGAGGCCGTTGCGCCGCGGCCGTTGTGGCAAACAGTCGTCGATCGGCGCCATGGCGGAGCTGCCGCTCCCCGCCGGCCTCAATGCCAGAACCTTCCCCGCCAAGCTGTGGCGCCTGGTGAACAGCCCCCGCGTCCTCTCCGTGCGCTGGGACAGCCAGGCCCAGGGGCTGCTCATTGACCGCTCCCTCTTCGAGCGGGAGCTTCTCAGCCCGGGCGGCGACCAGGGGCCAGCCCCGCACACCTTCAGAGCCACGCGGTTCCTCAGCTTCGTGCGCCAGCTCTACCGCTACGGCTTCCGCAAGGTGCCGGGCCGGGCCGGCGCGGCTGCGCCGGGTGATGCCGGGGCGTGGCTCCACTACACAAACCCCTGGTTTCGCCGCGACCGCCCCGAGCTCCTGCTCCGCATCGAGCGCCGGAGCGCGGCCAGCAGGCAGCGGCCGGCGGCGGGCGGGGACAGGAGCAGGTGCTCCCGGCAGCTGCCGAGGGCGCGGCCGCTGCCGGACGGGCGGGAGAGACGCAGCCGCTTCAAGGCGCTCCCCAAGGAGCGGCCGCCGCTGCCGCCCAGGCCCCTGCCCAGTGGCTTCCTCCTGCTGCACAGGGAGCGGACGCTGCCGGACTGGCGGGAGCTGCGCAGGCCCCGGCCCGGCCGCTTCCAGCAGCCCCCCAAGGAGCGGCCGCTGCTCACCCGGCGCCCGCCCTGCGGCTTCCACCTGCTGCACAGGGACCGGCCGGGGCCGGCCCGCTGCGAGGGGCCGAGCCGTTTCCAGGAGCTCTACGGGGAGCGGCCGCTGCCCGCCGAGCGGGAGCTGCTCCGAATCCCGCCCTGCGACTTGCTCGGGCTCCACGGGGAGCGGCCGCGGTTTCTCGGCCGGGAGGGGCCCCCCAGCCACTTCCAGGAGCTCTGTGGGGAGCAGCTGCCTCCGGCCGACCGGGAGGTGGTCAGGATCCAGCCCTGCAGCTTCCAGCAGCTCCACAGGGAGCAGCAGCCCCCAGCCTACAACCCACCAGGTAGGAAAAGAATTCTAGCCTTGCTTTTCCAAAAGGTCCTGAAAATTGGCGGTTGGAAGTATTTTCCCACAATGCTGTGTCATTCTGAGACAGAAAATGTTAAGCCTGCTAGCAAGGGGGTTCTAGAAGGCGAAAAGATTCTCTGCCTAGTTTTCCTTTGAATGTGTTGCATCCAAGGCAGCAGCAGAGCTCTGCATCCCAAAGCCACATTCTGGAGCCTGACCACAAGGTGTTTGGATTCTTGCAGCCACTCCAGGCAATTCAGCCTCCAGTGCTCCACCTGGCAGTGCCGCCTGTGCAGCAGCATCAACGGCCTCAGCAGAGAGCGCACTTAAGGAAGAGGAATCTCCACCGCTGGATCTTGGCCTTGCTGTGGAGAAAATGATTCGGGAGATCAGGAGATCCCTGTCTGAGAAGTCTCCCTCTTCTCAGGTAACCCCACTGGATGGGAATAAAAGGGGCTGGACCGAGAGCTTTTTAACGCTGTTCAGTGGCTCCAAAAAGCACCACCTTGTGATGGATTGTCTGAGCGCTTGGGTGGGGTGGTGAGACTCCCAGCCAGAAATGTGTGCTTTGTGTGTGACTTTGCAGCACACAGCCCTGGGCAGTGCTGGGAGCGAGCTCTGCCCTTACTGACAGCTGTGTTGGCAACAAGGAGAGCCCCTGGCTTTCTGCTGGCTAATTTCTTACAGCTCGTGGGGTAAGCCAGGGTCAGAGCATGAGGGCACATCCCCTCATTTGGTGTCTTCTGGTTTTCTGTGTTCACTATTTGCCTCAGAGGTCATTTTGTAAAAGCTTCTGTTTAGCCTTGGCCACGGAATCCTGAACTGAAAAGATTTATCATGTGAACTGTGTGCTGAGTGTTCCTCCCCAGCCTCTGCTCCACGTCCTTTGGGAGTGGAGAAGGGTTATTGTAGCCCTGATGTGATTCCAAGAAAATATTGAGTGATCTTTGGGTTTCTTTCTTTCTGCTTTTCTTTCAAGGGGAATATTCATGTTGCCTCTGAGTCCTCAGGAAGGGAACCCATGAACGAGGCTGCAGCAGAGGAAGATTCATCTGGCACCAAGAACTGCGATGACAGTTGCCCAGAGCCTGAGGAGCCTGGTAAGGAGAGAGCCCACATTGGTTTGAGCCCCATTGGCCCATGGCTGCTTTGAGCCTGTCCCTGACAGGAAGGGAGATCAGAAGAGCTGAGTTCTTGTCGGCAGGGTCTGTGCTTCCTGGTGCCTTTAGTTCAAGTCCTGCACTGGCACAAGTTCCCCGAGCCCTGCCCTCCACACTTTTCCAGAGGCTCTGACACTGAGTCCTGTGCTGTGACAAGAGAGCCAAGAATAAACCTGACCTTGTGGGAGCTGCGTCACCAAGCTGGGTGTCCCAGTTTTGTGCTGAAGCCCATGGATCAATTTTCTGCAGGGTGACAGGGGAAGCTGGGCTGAGCACTTCTTGAAGGAACAGGGGGGAAAAAAAGAGTGCAAAATGAGGGCAGAAGTCGAAATTGCTGACTGTAGTACCAGTTTGCTGGAATCTGTCCTGAGACACAAGAGAAACAAAGAGAGCAGAACATCAGAGGCCAATTAATTGAAAAATGACAAATCTGGTAACACAAGGAAAAGCCTGAGTGACCCCAGATTAGTGAGACTAAGAGGAGAGAGGAAGCCCTTTGGATCCAATCCTTGGCCAAGTCGGTGCAGCCTGCAGGCCTTGTAGGGAGCTCTTTCCCTACCAGCTTGTCCTGTCAGAGCTGATGGTCAAGTTGGAGCAGGTACTGCTCACTGTAGAGGGCAGTTTGTAGATCTGACATCACGGAGCTGGTTCATGATTCAGCTCACAGCACCCTTCAGCCTCAGCCACTGCAGCGTGGCCTGAGGTCTTTCTGTCAGCACGGAGGAAAAAAACAAGTCAGGGCTTCTTTGTGGGAGAGGGGACCGTCTTCTGTTTCAGGCTCTCGTGGGTGCCATTTGCACTGTGGGTGCCGAGACTTTATTGAGATACTTGAACGCTTCACACAGTTTTGGAAACTTGGAAGGATCCCTGTTCTTTAAAGAGCAGGCTTCAAATTCCCAAGGGAGAGTCTGCCTTTCAGACCATCTTCTCCAGTCCCTGACAGGACAATTGCTGCCCAAGGCAAACAGGGCCCCAGCCACAGGAGCCAGTATTGACTCAGTGTTCCCTTTGCTTCCCAGATGCCATCTGAGGGATGTCTCCCGGAGGGCTGTCCTGCACAGCAGGAAGAGACAGAGGGAGGGCCTGTGACCATCAGGCAGGTAGAATCCCTCTGTTCTACATGTATAGATTTCTGTAGATCTATTAAGTAATTCTTATAGTTATGTTTATAGATTCTAATGTTCTATTTCTATAGATTGAATTATTTATATATAATATAGATTATAACTATATATAAGATCTCTATTTAGAGGTCTGTATAGTTAAGTGTAGATATATATAGTTATATTTTTTATATGGAATTACATTTATAGATTTTCTGATTTAAATTTATATATGTCTAGAGTAAAATTAATATACATATATAGGAAGTTCTATTTTTAAATGCATATAGCTATATTTGAAGAGAAATATAGATGTTCAGAGGGCTAGGTTTATGTTTGTGTAGCCTTAGGCTGCATTTTAACCTCTTTCTGCCCTCGGCTGCCTTTTTCACCTCTTGTTTTTCCCCCTGTGCCCCCTCGGTCCCCTGTTCCTGTGCTGGGTCCGAGCTGGGGCCGGGCCAGGTGGAGCAGCAGTTCCAGCCCCGGCTGTCCCTGGAGCGGTGGGAGCTGCCGGTGGCCCCAGGCACTGTCCCCTGAGGAGCTGCTGAGGGACGGTGAGACTGAGGGGGCTGAGGAGGCGGTGACGCTGAAGGGACGGTGACCTTGAGCTGCTGGGGGCACTGAGGGCTGTGGGGGAGCAGAGGGCGATGGTGGCACTGAGGTGACAGGGAAGTGGCACAGGCAGAGGGAGATGCCAGCTCTGAGGGGACAGAACAGGTCAGAAGGGACTGAGGGGGGTGAGAGAACTGTGAGGGACTGAAGAAACTGAAGGGGGGGCTGGGGGTTTGCCAAGAGGATGGCGGGGCTGAGGGGATGGAGGAGCCAGCAGGGAGCACAGAGGGGTCAGGGACTGCAGCTCTGCCAGGCCTCGGAAGCAATTCCAGAGCCTCTGCTTTTGCCACAGCTGTCCTGAAGACCTTGAGGCCAGCCAGACACTGCCAGGAGCCAGCAGGGAGAAGCTGAAGGACAGGAGCAAGAGCAGTGAACAGGGAACTGCTGCTGCCACCCCGAGAGCCTGGGTGAGGCCACAGGGCCAGTGAGGCCGGGCAGGGCTGAGGGTGGCGTGGGCTTTGGCCGTGGGCGCTGCCCGGCTGGGCAGGAGCGGCCCCTGCCCGTGCTGGGGCTGCTCAGCGCTGCTGCCCCGGCCGGCACAGGGGCTGTCCTTGGGCAAGGCAGCTGTGCCGGCAGGGCCCGGGAGCTGTGCCGGCCTGCCGGGGGATGCAGGACAGTCCCGCCGCGACTGCGCTCGCCACACGCTGGCCTGCTTGGCCTGCTTGTTCTTTCAGCCCTGCTGGGGAGGCTCTGAGGTTTTCCCTTCCCTGCTGGAAGGGCAGGTGCTGCCAAGGGAAAGGTCTTAATACTGACTCAGTATTCCCTTTGCCTCCCAGATGTCCCATCTGCTGTCCCTGTCCAGGAGAGCTGGTCTGCACGGGAGGAAGAGACCGAGGGAGAGGCTTTGTAGATGGGGGGAGGCTGAGTTCCCTCTGTTTAAAGAAGAATGGACTTACACATAAAGAGGGATAATTATGTGGATATTTATATATGTATATATGTATATTCCTGTTTGTATAGGAATATTTTTATATATATGTTGCTCTAGTTATGGATGTATTCTTTGTACATATGTATGGATATATACACATACCTGTTTGTAATTTCATATGTGTATAGAAGTATACACATATGTTGTTAGAGTTGTGTTAAATTCTGTCCCCTTATACATAGGAGATACAGTTGTGTATATTTCAATTGATACAATTATAGTTATTTGGCTCTTTAAATAGGTATATTGGTATTTGCATAGGTAGATATGTGTATTTTTATATTTGTATATTGACATTTATATTTGTATATTAACATTTCTATGGAATTCTATTTATATATGTATTCAGATGTATAGCTGTACATTTCTATTGATGCAGTTGTGTGGATATTTAACTTGATATTTTTTATATATCTGTTATGTTATCTTGATATGTTTTATATATCTGTTTATATATATTGTATGTAATACTAAATCTATATGTACATCTGTATATTGTTACAGTTATACGCGTTTATATGAATTTGTGTATAGCTGTGTATTTAGTTCCATTTACACATGTATGGAGTGGTAGAGTTGCATAGTTCTGTCAGCTGTGATGATCACTATTTGTATACTGTTATTTAGAGAGGGAAAGTATATTTTTGTATTTCTACATGGGCCGTAGGTTTATAGTAATACATAAAAAATTGTTAAACAGCTAATTGATTTTTATGTATAGTGAGTTGTTGTAGAGGCTGGAAATAAATTATGTTTTCTTAACATAATTTAAGTTGGTACTTGTATATTCTTACATATTTGTATATTTGTACATAACATTGTTCTAATAATTTAATAAATGCCTTTTTTGACCCTTAACTGAGACTTCTATGGTGTAATGTATTGGCAGCGCAGGTGTAGCCATTTGTAATTTTAAGACGGGTGTTTGTGAGGGAGGGCTGGAGTCTCCCTTGGAATGAAAAATGTAGACCTCCCTCCCTCCGAATTATTAGAATTCTGAATTTTGAAATTAAGGGGCTCTCATGTAAAGACCTGGGGATAGGAAGAACAGCTCTTGACCGGTATGTACAACAAGGCAAACAAACAACGCTGACTACAGCATTACCAACCAAACAGAACCAGGGACCTCGTGACAGCCCTCTCAGCTGAGAAGGAAAGGATGGAAGAGAGACTTTGCTTCACAAAGCCCTTGCAGGCAGTTGATGCCAGTACCCCAGCAGGGCTCTGGGGAACACCCAGCTGCAAGAGCAGGAATGAGCAGAGATGCCAGGCCGGTGGCTGAGGTGTATCAGCAGCTCCGAGTCGATGGCTGGCACTGCTGCACATCCCGGCAGGACAGGGGCTGCGAGGCCCACAGGAAAAGAAGAAGAAGCAGCATCTCCATCTGGGTTATGGCAAATTCCTTTCCCCAAGCAACAACAGCCCCTCCAGTGTGTCCTGCTGTGCAGCTGAAGAAACCAACCAGCCCCCAGCTGCCCCTGCCCCTCCCTTTTTACCTGGGCCCCTTCCCCCCTGGGCCCAGCCAAACTCTTTGTCTTCTCAAACACCCAGTAAGTATGAGCAGTCAGGTTTCCCTACAACTAGTTAATGGGGAAAACGCTATAGGTCAGAAGGAACCAAAGGAAGGATACCTATCCAGACACCTAACCCCCAGTACAATGACATAGCTGGGGGCAAATCAGAAAGCAAAAATTGTGTATTTCTACACTGCAAGGAGATCTTGCTGGTACTAGAGCACACAGCTGAAACACACAATTTATTGCAGATATACTGAAAATAATAATAATTTCTAAGAGCTTCTCAAAAATAAGTCCGTATAGACTGTATTAATGTTGGCCCTGCTGCATGTAATACCAGGAGACTAGTGAAAAAAGATACATTTACATAAAGCATATTTCACTTTCAGAACTGTCTGTTCTTTAACATGGAACAGGTAAGTATTCACTAGCAGGATAAACACAAGTTGCATTTTCAAAGTGGTAAAAATTATTGTGATTCAAAAATTACAGTACCTTGTAGGAAAAAGGAAAGATATGGAACAATGATGCCTAAAGTGATCAGCCCTGTACATTGACACATGTTCTTTACAAATTAGTTTTAAATGGGGAAGAAGTACTTTTTAGAAAAAAAAAATCTTGATTTAAAACCATATACCACAGTTTCAAGAATTTTTCTTTCCTAAAAATTACAACCTTTTCTGTTGCTAATTTTTAAACCAACTTTTGGCCCGAACACTGAAATGCAATATCCATCATTTACCTTGAGGTGCTTGTAAGTGACATTAAATTCTACCAGCACCCCAGTAGAAAACTGGGCAAGAGCCATGCTGCCACACACAAGAGAAGCACGTTTCTTTTGAAGTTGCAGTATCCTGTCATGGAGTTACTTTACCTTTAAGGGAGTTGGAGTTGCTGGGAAGTGCTTGGAGTCTTTTCTCCTGACCAATTATCGGTCATTGCTGGGAATTGACAGCAGTTTAGGCCATTGAAAAGTGGGATCAACTTGTGAACCCTACCTTAAAATGTAAAAGCAGAGCTCTCTGGGTTCTCTTTGTTTCCTGGCTGTGGAGGGTCCGGAGCTCCAGGCCTCCCGTCCCTGCCCAGGCCATGCGGCCGGGCGGGGATGGGGCCGGGCCTGCCCCGTCTCCAGGCCGGGAGATGGGGGGGCTGGGGAAGGTTTTCCTCGGGCCCGGGCCGGGCCGAGCCGATCTCTGGCTCGGCTGCAGGTTTTGCCGTAACTAATTCACTAGAAACTGCCCAGTGAAGAAAGAGAGAGGCCCTGGACTTGCAGCGGGTTGGAGCAGCGACTACACGCTCCAGAGCAGCCATGAGGAACTTTCCATCACAGACGGCTCCAGCTCCTGTTTGGCAGAGATCTCCGAACCATCTACAAAAGCCTGGGCAAGATGTTAACTCTGTCATTACCCTGATGAGACTTGCAGATTAATCTTTTTATCCAGAGAGAGAGAGAGAGATCAACATGAAAAGAGACTTTATAAACTACCAGTGACAGGAAAGAAAAGAAGCTTCAGGAAAGGTAGAGAATTAAGAAGATGCTTTAATTAAGCTGAAATATCTCCCTGTTAAAACTATGGAGATGGACAATGAAGTCCTGAAAAGAACTCCTTTAATTCATGATACAGGATCTAGAGAGGAATAGTGTTCAAAGTGTAAATTTGAGTAAAGAGTAATTATAGCATAGTGAAGCTGGGAGATTAAAAGCCTTGAGAGGCAATGAGAAAACTGTTTTCTGGTGAAGCTCACAGAAACAGATGAAGAAGACTTTTTTTGCCTTTGAATAACTTATACTTAAAATGCTATCTCTAGACTCATGGCCCATACATACTTCAGAGTGATGTGAAAATGGGAGGAGTGAACTCTAATAATAGCAGCTCTGAGCAGCTAACATTAGGGCAATAGAAAACTATAAGAAAAATAGTTTTCTTGTGAGAAACTCCATAAATTAACAGGAAGAAACTTCTGTTTCTCTATAAAGACTGGTAAAAAGACTAGCAAGAATTGGGACTGTTTTAACCATCAGAGTTCCAGAGTTTTTGTCTCTGTTGTCATGTGAACAAGGGAATAGTGGGTAGATAGGGGATGGAAAGGTTTTTCTGGAAGTTTATTCTGGTGTTCTTATTATTGTGGTTTGTCAATAAACTTTCTTTTTTTTCCCTTTTAAGTTGTATGCCTGTTTTGCTCTTGTTCTAATCCATATCTCACAGCAAGAAGTAAGTAATTTTCTTAGTTATTGGTTTAAAACCACGACATTGGCTTCACAAAGTAAAGAATTCCTCTTGTTACTGCTGTGAGCACATATGACATGCAACTTTAGGCATGTGTGTGAAAAGATGTTCCCTTTCTATGATAGAACTGAGGTGGATAATGCATCATAAGCAGAGTAAAGCTATCCTTTTATCTCCTTTAAAAAACACAGTGTGAATGTGGCACTAAGAATAAATGGATTTCATTGCTCCTTCTGCCTAAATGATCATTTCACTTAATTTATATTAACATATCTTAGTTAATGAAAAATTTCATCATGTTATTATATTACAATACAAAGCAATACAAATGTTTCTTAAGCTACAGTTCTTCACACTAGTTAAACAGAAATAACTTTAATCTGTTTCATTTTCTGAAACAGTAACTTCTAAAGGAGTAGCTTTCCTCTGCTGTAATTGTATTTTTATTTTTTTTTTTAATGTATTAATGGCATTGCACTCCAAAGGTGTAATTTTATTCCTTAATACTGTTATGCTTTTGTAACACCCTTCTGGCAGCATTGATAGTCCTCTACCTGAAGTTACTCTGCTCATTGTCTAAATCAAACCTATAAGGATAAAAATTGAAATTAACTGACCCAAAGCCCCAGTGACTTGTGATACCTTCCTATTTCTAAAATACAACACAGTAATAAGTACAGTGATTGAGAGAGAGATGGGGACAGCTGAGTGGTGATCAGAATCCGAATTTACTATGGGCTACATATGCTTATACACCATTCTAGGAAGGCTAGTGATTTTTTACTACACTGATTGGGCTAATCATCACACAAGCTTCTTCTCTGCCACCAGTCTGATCCAATCCACTTGCACTCTTCAAAACTCCATTTGTTCTTGCCAAGGCATCCGATTATCAGATCTCTTATGCTAATCAGGTCCAAAGTACTCTCTGCCTTTGCAACAACAAAGCAATATTTTTTCAGTACTTTCTGTTAAGATTTTGTTGGTACTTTAACAGTACAAGTCTGTGATGTCTTTTATTCTGTCTCTTCTCACACTTTACACTAACAGAATTTAAAAAAAAGACAAATACAGGAAGAAGTATAGATTGTATTGGGAGAGAAAGGGATGGGAGATGCCTATAAAAGAAGTAAAAGAAACCTAACATGGACACTTGGAACAAATTCCAGTTTCACTGATATCTCATGGAACAGTTTCTATTAATTTCAGCTGCATTAAGTAAGGCCTCCCACGGAGGAAAGGAAAAGCTCCTGAATGTATGGGACATGTTTTTTCTTCAACATTTTATTTTTAGTAAAAAGTCCAGGATTTTGCTACTGCTTGGTGTGAAAATTTTAGAAAAAATGCAATACAGCAGTGTCATATGGGGTCAAAAAACTCTGCAATAGTCAGTTAAAGGAAAAAGTCAAGAGGGGAGTTATTCTGAACAGACAAATTGGGACTCAGGTACTCAGCTGTCGCAGCTTCTGTCTATGTACAGCTCACAGATCTACCACCCTTTTCTCCTTCTATTGGAAGTAAGCTCTCCACCCAACCTTTCTCAACCAGGATCAGTTTCGCACAGAAATACTAAGTTTATGTTTCTAAGCTCCAGCAGATAAGTCATATCCTGTACTAAATTATTATTTCAGCCAATGAAACCAAGTTTTGTTACATCTGACTAAGTCCCCAAGTTTCTGACGAAAACTTAAAGTAATATCACATCTAATGTAGCAAAATGTATTTCCGTTTTACATTTATACAAATAATTATGCATCTACAACTGAGGAAAATAAAAAGGCTTTTTGTGCCTCTGCATAACAAACACACCACAATTCAGTTATGACAAAACACTGCTGGAAATTCTTGTCATGATCTTAATCAATTCTACTGACATAATGTAAATTATAGTCAACAGTTTTGACTAGAAACACAAAACACAACCTCCCAGTCAAAGTCACAGGAATGAGGTTTATTAACTCCCAGAAAAACATAAAGCCTTGGGTCCTGCTGATGGCCCATCAAGAAAGACTCCTCTTGTGCAAACAGCAGCTGCTGCATTGAAGAATAGTCTCCAACTATTTGGAATGAACCAACACCCAAGCAAATCCATACTGTTTGTTTAAAAAATAGGCACTAAGTTCGTTTTAGCATAAAAGAAACCAAGCTCTTAAGGCCACATTTCAGGGAGCTAATACTGTGCTTTGAACTTCTGTAGTCTGACATGGGGCAACTCAGCTCCACTCCCCTCAGAGAAAAGAGGGAAAAGGCTTTGGGGTGTCTGAAACTGTATTTTTAGCCTGAGCTGCAAAACAAAATCCAACAGGAATTAAGAATTCATGGTAGTTTCCCATTCTCTGTTCTGACAGTGATGTGCATTTCTTTGACTTCTAATTTCTAGTACAACATGCAGCACAGAAAAGTGAAACAAGACTCAATCTGCTTGTGGAAGACTGGAAGGCAGGAGCAGGAGGCCTTTCCTGGGATGCCCCATTGGCAGGGTGGGTACCGTGCAAGTACCTGAGTAACTCAGAACACCTCCCTGCAGGGTCAGCAAAGCAGCACCTCTGCTGTAAAAGTGACTTGTGAACTTCAGAAAATTGTCCCAGAAGGACATAAAGAATTTATTAACCTGCTTCTTGCACAAAGGAGTTTGTTCTCAGCTGGTTTATCTGGAGCTCTCGTGCTGGCAAGTTCAAGCCCTGAGCCCTCTGCACATTGTTTGGTCTCACAGTTAAATTCTGTCACTTCTTGTGCCATGAAAATTGTCTTCTAGTTTAGAAGGCATGCCTCAAATTCATGTTCTTAATTTTCAGCTATGAGGCTCAGTGAAATTATTGACCTCTCCTGGAGTTTTGAAATGTCAAATTAAATACTACTGGACAAACAGGAAAATAACTCTGAGACAAATTGATAAATCATTTCCCCATATAAAAACATTTACTAACTGGATACAGCTTCTTTCTTGCTTGCTTTCTTGCTTGCTTTCTTGCTTTCCCCTCTTCCTTTTTCCATTGCCTGTTCCATTTCTTGCTGTGACATTTTCCAAGGCAAGAATGAGTATGAATGGAAAGAACAGAGTGTTGTCCTGGATTTATACAGTATAAAGATATAAAAGAGAAGAGCAAGCCCACTGCACTGGAACATTCACAGCTAAAGATACAGAAACCAGGTGTATATGCAGGCACTTGGTAGAGTAAATACACAGTAACACTCAAATCCTGACACCCAAACCTCACGGCAGTGAAGCCAGAGGAGAGATTTGCCCACCTGCCACTGTGTGACTTCCCTGGCATCTCCAGGGCTTTCAGCAGCTGGGAACAAAATGTGGTTTTGCCTGTGCCATTTTTCTGCTGTGCTCTGCCAGGAGGCCTAAAGGCCTTGCCTTTGGAATGGCATGGAACCCACAAGCAGTTTTTACTCACTCTAATTTCCAAAGGTGCTCTAGAAGTATCCAGCTGATTACTGGAGTGTGGAGGCCCAGGGGTCTGCCACCAGGGTGGTCCTACCTCAGCCCTGGAGGGGCAGAGGCAAAAGGGGAGAGATGCCCCTCTAGAATACAGTAAGAAAAGGCCTCCCTTCCATGGGCCGTTTGCAACCACATGTTGGTGTCTTTTGGGTTCTGGTGTTCTGATAGTGTGTGGGGATTGATGTCACCCTTGTTCAGCCCATTTACCATTAATGTACCCTTCCTAGAATGTTCTTCCTTCCCTTAATCCCCACTGGCTCTGTTCTGCTGCATTGTTCCACCCGTTATCACCTTGGTTCTCTTGGTCTTTCGGCACTTCCCTGCACCCCTTTCCCTTGTACTTGTTGGACCTTGACCTTCAGATCTGTCACTTTTACCACTCATTTAACCCTGTGCCCTTAGCCCATTCCTTGGTTCTCGTCCCTATTTGAGGCTGTGCTCTTCAATAAACCAGTTGTCAGATTGCCAAACGAGAACCCATCCCTTTGTCTTAAATCGTCAGCATTTTCTACAGTGTGCTCTGAGCTCAGAGATGCAGGTCGCTCTCTGGGATCTTGTTGCGCCATGTACCGTAACACTGGAGAGCAAAGCACTGCTGTGATGCTGTTTCTCAGCTCACTGCACTGTGCCTTTGTTCTGGGTAACTGATACCCACTGTGCTGAGGGTTGCCATTTTCTTTGGTTTCATCTCTCAGGAGTTTTAGGTATTTCTCACCTAGAACCAAACTTGTTAAGATAATAAGGCATAAATCACCTGGAAGAGAGCTGGGAGAAGAAAATTCAAAGCAAAGCCCTTCGATTACCGAAAAGGAAAACCCAAACAACTCCCACTGATTAAACTCAACAAAAAATACTTACTTGGTTCATTCCAAAGGGAGGAATATGGTTTTAAAAATAGTTCAACCAAATGCCACCTCAAAGTGAATTTGATTCAAAGCTCACTAAAGCCAAACTGGGCCTTTCATCAGATATACCAAATTTTTACCTGTTTTCATTCAGTATGAGGTCTCTTGTCATCTGCAAGGTTTTATATTTAACTGTGCCCACAGCCCTGGTACAAAGTACCTATCCCAGATACCTAACAACCAGGACACACAATCACTGTCAGAGTGGCCCTTTGATGTGCTGTGCTATTGTTGCTTGCTCTTGTGAACAGCCAGCCGCCTTTGTTTCTCACAGGTATTTTGCTTTCTGCCAGGAGAAGTGAATGAACCACTCCAGCTGAGCTGTGAATTACAGCCCCAGAATGAACAAGGGTTCTACACAACAAGAGCACCTGACCTAATCTTCCTTTGTCTCTGTGCTGAGGGAAAGTCAAGGTAAATTCATGTTGAATGTGTAAATTCACTCAGTGGCTGATAAGACCTTTTTTAATGGAGCCAGTACAATGAGTGATGATCCCCACCAATATAGCAATCATTGTGTACAATGTGTGTCATGAAAATGTGTATTTCTGACCCATCTGTGTGACACCAGTGGCTGTGATTCTGTTTGCCTATCCCTGCTCTCAGAGGTGACCTTTAACAAGCAGCAGAGGTTTTGTTTTTAAGAGCCTCTGGTGGAAGCAAAAGAAGTGGGAATGGTGGAGGTCTAGACAGTGAGACAGCAACCAAAAGGACTTCATAAATTTGAAGAATCTAGGCAGAATTTGTGGAGGAACTGTTTGCAGTAACTTTCCCTGCAAACCACTTCTGCTTTTGAAGGGTCTGCTCAAAACCACAGTTTTGGAAGAGACAGGTCATAGATCAGACCTTAGTAAGGACAAGGAAATGAGGCCTTCCCCTCCTCATTAGCTTGAATTTGAAACATTCACTTTGTCCAACATTTCTGCTGCCCTAAGGCACTGTAACCACTGTTCAGGAGAGTAGGCAGGAAAGCTGTGCATGTTGATGTGAGAGCTTTTCTTTGGAAATGGCTAAGAAGATTGGGCTGGAATCCTCCACTCCTCTCCCAGGTGGTGCATGGTGATTAGTTCAAAGTTCATACTAAACAGGGTCTGAATGTACATAGGCTGATTTTTTTAAGAAAACTTGTCATTTTGGAAAGAGTTATTCTCTGTCCACATGGAGACACAAGATGCCCAGTGCAAGCAGCACAGAATGCAAGTCTGCACACTGTTCCTCAGCCCATGGCAAGTGTCCTGGGTGTTTTTTGTGTGGCAAGGCAGGAGCAGCTCACAGCAGTTTTGGGTTGCTGTTCAGTCGGAGGCTGGAGTACATCCCCACGTGCCGCACCAGGTTGGGCTCCACCACAAAGGCGTTCTCGCCCTTGCCCCGCAGCAGCGAGTAGAGGGCAGTGTCCTTGGCGAAGCCCTGGCGGCAGCGCAGCCCCTGCAGGTATTCTGAGGCCCGGCGGGCAGAGGCAGCAGGGAAGAGCATGGCGGGCGTGCAGCACTCACTGGCTGGCACCACGTTGTAGAGTGCGGGGTGCAGACGGCGCAGCTCCAGCCCATAGTGCCGCCCCACCAGCTCTGACAGGGCCATGCTGTACAGGCCGAAGAACACCACCAGGCACCAGCTGGGGCCCGCTCGCCCTGCGGCCCAGCAGTATGCAAAGGTCAGCACCGGCCCCAGAAACATGCCCAGGCCCAGCCACTCCAGAATCCTCATGGGCTCAGGGTTGAAGTAGTGCTGGAGCCTCTCAGGATGGTACAACTTGAAGTAGAGAGCGTCTCTGAGGTAGGGCTTGGAGAATCAGGCCGAGGAGAGGTGCTGCAAGACAGAAAATATCTCCTTCTCTGGCACAGCATCACCTTCCATGAGGAGGATGTACTCTGGGTTGTACATCAAGAGTGACTATTCAAGGCAGAAGAGGTAGTCCTGCTTCTCCTTCTCAAACTGGTTGAGGCTGGGGTCAGGATTCTCTCCAGTTCTGTCAGGACTGACCATAGGAAAGAGGCTGCTCAGCAGCCTGACATCCTGATGGATGCTGGGGTCTGACTCCACATTACAGAGGAGCATGCGGTGGCTCTGGCAACGCACCCCACATTTCTGGAGGAGGCGGTGGAAGTGGGAGGCCACTTGCAAGACGTAGTGGAAATCATTCCGCCTCTGCACAGTGATAATGGTGATCAGCAGCAAGGGCTGGAAGGCTTCACTGCCAGACACCTCAGAGGCATTTGGCATCTGCATCTTCTCAAAATAATGGAGGGCATCCTGGCCCTCCTGCTGGTTCTGCTCCAGGAACTCCTGGCTCATGGGGTTCAGGTGCCAGCACCGCAGGTAGAAGTAAGAGTGGAGGAGCCGGTGGCATATCAAAGGTGCCACCACAGCAAAAGTCACCAGAGTCAGGGTGAGGAGATGGATGAAAGGGCTGGACCAATGGCACCACTTCCCACAGAGCTGCCATGCTCGGTTCAACATAACTGCTGCAGAAGGAGGGCACTCCTGCACTGCTCATGGCCTCAATCCCTCACTTCAATGCGTCCCTCTCTCTGGACTGCAGGATACCACTGGGGCCATTGCTGCCAAACCTGCACAGGTTTTGCAAGCCTAGAAAGGAAGAAAAAAGGATGGTTACTGAAATAGGAACTGACAGAGAAAACTGAAATCAAGGGACTAGTCTCTGAGTAAGCTAACATACAAGGCCTCTGTGCAATCCCTTGAGGTGGAGGTATCACAGAATAGTCCTAGGAGGTTGAAGACAGATGAGCCAAACTTAGCTTCCAGTGCAAAGGACCCCTGAGGCCTTTTTAGCACACAGGAGCTCCGATCTAACCCAGCTCAAAAGGACTTTGTGTGTTTGTTACTGTGCTTCAAACATACAACAACATGCAAGGTGGATGTAGGATGTGTGGAAATCCCGTTCTGTTAAAGGTACAGAACTTAGGTACCCCTGTATGGTGACACTGACATAGTAATGTTTAGATCACAGCCACGAAGCAAAGCCAGATCTCTTGTATCCTAGTCTAGCATGTACTGGAGAGAC
This sequence comes from Cyanistes caeruleus, assembly GCF_971803275.1. Lineage (NCBI taxonomy): Eukaryota > Metazoa > Chordata > Aves > Passeriformes > Paridae > Cyanistes > Cyanistes caeruleus. The sequence goes on from NC_141732.1 coordinate 15,061,035, forward strand.
AAACTTTTACCTTTTTGGAGGCACATACTTCCCTCCTACTGCTCACACACTTCCAAATGTGTGTTTTTTCACTCTCCTCCCCACAGTGTGAAGCCATTTAACAAAGACACCAATTTATTCACTGAGGGCTTGTGTATGCTAAGGGTAATGTGTGTGTCTATCTGTTTCTCCTCCTCACTAGACCCTGTGAAACACACGGGCAACGCATTATGGACATGTTGTAATTGAGCCATTGACTCATGTTTCGTATTTAAAAGTATGCAATTTATAATACACGCCTTCAATTTTAAACAGACATATTCACATATATTTTTTTTTGTATACACATTCACTTTAAGCAAACATCCACCTTCACAAAAGTTAGATTTTGCCCTAACTGCTTCTCTTGCTGCCCTGAACACTTCACAGCCTAACAGGGCAGTTAGGCTGGTCAAATGAATTCTCTTATGCCAATAGTCTCACTTTTAATCTGTAATTTCATTCTCCCTTTAATTTCCTATTCCCTCTCCCTAAGAACTGAGTTACTCATGCTCCCCTCACTGAGGTGACTGAATGTGCACTGGGTGTTCAGTGCAGAGTTTCTCCCTATTTTTAACCTTCTAGCTTCAGCAAGTTCTGATCATCAAATGGTGGTTCCAGACCAAAATGATATTGTTTTGTCCTTTTCTGCACCATCACCTGAAGCAGCCTTCAGTGAAATACCCTCTGAGTGTGGAGGCTCCAGAGCCAAGGGCAGTAATGGTGTGGAAGGAGGCCTCTAATGTATGAAGTCAAAGCATAGAGAGAAGATTTTCCCCCATATAAGAACACAAGGAAAAAATCTTTTCTGATAGTTCTTTGTATCACCAGTTCACTGTACCACAGTTATACCCAGTTGGCCTGCAGGCTGTCCCTCCCCTTTTTTACCTTCTATGTCCTTCCCTAGAAAGTTCTCCTTTCCCTGTTCCCCCGTTGGCCCCAGTTTCCTGCAATCCTCCACCCCTGTAATCCCATTGGTTCTCCCCGACCCTGCCCTTGCACCACTTTACCCTGTTCCTATTGGACCCTGACCCTTGGATCCACCCCCTCAAACCCATATATATCCCTGGACCCTCCATTGTTCCATGTCATTGTTCCTGGACCCCCGTTGGTGTGTGGCTGGAGTGAACCTGCCCCCCTGGAACTCAACACAAAGATCCTTCCTGGCTCTCTGCTGTGGTGTGTTTGTGAGTGATGGTGTGTGTGAGTGTGTGATTGCGGCCTGCCCAGACACCTTCCCACCTGGAGGCCCTTTGGGGAAGGTAGAGTCACCTTACCATCACCACCCAACGCTACAGCTGGGTGAATGGAAGAAATCATGGCTCTTCTCCAACGTCTCAGAAAAATGGGTCTTGCACAATAAAATAATTGGAGGACATGGAGCAAGGTGTGGGAACAACAGTTTCCCAATAAAAAAATTTTTCAATTTCCACAATAAAAAAATCTCTTATTTGACCAACAGTGGTCAAATAAGAGATTTTCAGGCTTCAGGCACTAGCCTGTGTGAAAGTCAAGTACACAACTTCCTCCCTCTGGCACGGGAAATCATGAGGAGTCCAAGCAATCCTTGGAAGGTGAAAAACCATTAGTAGGTGGTGTTTTTCTAACTTGTTATTTACTTGCAAATAATGGTCAAGGGATGTTGTTCTAAATGACCAATCATATTAATTGTACCAAAGTGCTGTGTAAAAGGAGTGTGTTTCTAATAAACCTTTGCTATATGCCTTCTGCTGAAGGCTCGGAGTCTCGCATCATTATTTTGCCATCCCAAATTGGGATAGCATAGTCTGGTTCTGGGGATACTTCAGAACTGCCTTCTTTTACAGAGGTCACAGATTTGCTGTTTTTACCATTAGGAGAACCTTTTGCACTTCCCATATGAGAATGTGACAACCATCTATGAAAGGCCTTTTAACAAGATTAATGCAAAATATATAAGAATTACTGCAAATATTTGTTAGAGAACAGGCAGCTCATGCTGTGAGATCTCAAACCATCCTTAGACAGACTGTGGCATCAGTGCTCTCTTAAGGCTCAAGACAAGATTTAGTGTAATTAAATTGAGAACAGATTTAAATGCTGATGCACGAGAATCTGAAGTTTCTCCCTATATAGCTTTGTTTTCCTGTCTAGTTACATAATCCTGTTGCACAAATGCTGCATTGAATTGCGTGAGTGAACCTTGTAAAGGTCTTAAGGATGATGGATGCATTTCAGCTGCTAGATCCAAATCCTGGGGATTCAGGATGTGAAGACCTGAAATCTACCAGCACAAAGATCTAAATTTGAATGCATTTATTCATCCAAAATCCTGGGCCTTCCAGCTATCCTGTCACAAGCATTAAGAGAACACAAACATGCAGAACCATATTGTACAGCTCAGACTATTGAGCCTTGTCTTTATTCAAGCATCACTGTGGGCACTGTCTCTGAGCCAGCCTCCAAACTTTAAAGTGAGGACCAGAGTGGGAAAAGGAAAACTGCAAGGTAGTTCAGTTCTATAAATAAAGTTTACTTTCCATCTTCCAGCTATGCTGAAGCTCTGAGCTACAAAACCTATGAGCTGGCAATGAGATCTTGGGATATATATACTGAAGCACAAGTAGTAACTCTTTGAGCATTTCTTCATTGATAATTCTTGGAGCAACCTGGTCTAGTGAGTAGTATCAGGCAGCAGGGCTGGAACTAGCTGTTTTTTAAGGTCCCTTGCAATTCAAACCATCCTATGATTCTATGATGATAATGCTCACCCCAGGAAAAGACCTCCTTCTGAAGAGGGAAAAGTGGTTGTCCTGTCCTCCCTAGTGGCCAGCAGAAGATGAGATAAATCAAGCAAGTTCTACTTGACATCTTGCTCTTCTGCAACCCGTGTTGTTCAAGGCTCATGTCCCAGGTCCCTGCAGGTGGACTCACACTGAGTCCAAAGCCTGAGAGTGCTGGGAAAGTGGTGTGGGGACTCCACCTGCTGGTGTCCCAGCTCCCAGCTCGGGGCACAGCTGATGAGGTGGTACAGGTGAGCACCACCCTCTCTGGAGGTACCTCCTGGCTCCAGCTTCCCCTGGAAAAGCATGCAGGACTGGAAGCTACCCATGCAGGTCACTGTGTCATAATTCCAAGTGTTATCATTTAACCTTGGCTTCACTTCACCAGTAACAGAATTCAAGATCTTAGAGCTCTTATTCTGGCTCTGCAACTCAGAGAGCTCCAACAAAACAGCAATCACACACAGAGACTACTGCTACTCTTCACATCTTCCTTTGCTCCCTGAGCTGTTCACACTCACGCTGACAGTCACTCTGTCACACTGTCTGCTGAGAAAAAGGCTGTTTTCACTGGGCAGTGAAATAACCACAGAGGCTAAAAATGGTCAGGAGTGTAGTAAAGCTCAAATACTGCAATTAATGTGAAAAACAAGCTGAAGAATTTAGAAGAGAAGGAAGAGACTGACCTCCTTCCCTCCTTTTGTCTGTAACACTGGGAACCTGAGAGCTCAAAATATGGATTTAAAAATTCTTACTTCTGCAGAGTTGAAGCTTGCTCTGCAGGATTTGAATCCAGAGTTTCTGCTAAGGCTGTTTTCTAGCCATTAGGATGGTTCAGATTTCAGAGGAGACACTGTTTTTTTCATTTTTTCCCTTTTTAGGGGGAAAAATACCTTGTTTGTTTTTCAAGTAAGTGGCATTTCAGACAGAAAAAAAAAAGTCTGAAGAGAAAAGCAAGAATCAGATTTGGATTTTATAACGCCTTAAAAAAAACCACTTTATTAAACCTGAAAAATAACTACTTTGCAGCCATATAAAGACTTGCAGTGGAGGCCAGGTTTACATGTTCTTTGTAGAACTGAGCCATTGCTTAAAGACAACTAGAAGGTGATGTAAAACTGTAGATTTGGCTTGTTTCTTTTCTTAGGTTTTCATGATGAAGATTCCTTCCACAAACACTTAATTCCAAACGTGTATCATATCTTCATTAGTCCCCTAATTACTTGGCTGAATTACACTGTTCAGGAAAAATCATCTCTTTGCACACTGAGGAGAGTAGAAAAATAAGTAATGTACTCTTTGGGGTGCAGAGCACTGTCTGCTGTGCTTGTGCTTTAAAAGAAAAAGCTGATTTTCTGTCTGCTTTAAACTCCTCTCCACAGAGAGGTGCTCCTGTAAAAAAGCTTCCTATATGTTTCAAAGCTGCAAATTTTAAGTTCCTGGACAGCTGATATAAGAGAGGAGCATCTGCCTTCTACTTCCTGCACCATGAGACAAGGACACAACTATTCCTGTACAATTACAATATTAAATTACTCCTTTTGGCTTATCTACACTTCTTCTCAGTGTCACTGGGAAAAGCCAGTTCTTTCCTAACATAAAAACAGCTGGATGAAGTCATGTGGTCAGAGCCATAGAGTCATTTCTTTACAAAGGGATGAAAGAAGGAGACAAAGGCAGGCTCTTGGAAAATGTTATGGAAATGTCAGGGGCTGTCACAGTCCCACCTGGCCCATAGCAGTGGTGGGAGAAATGGTGCTCACACGAGTGGTACCTTTCACTTGTGTGTTGACCCTATAGCAGCACCCAACCTGAAACTTTTGTGTGAAAACTTTTCTGTGCCCCAGCCCAGCACATGCAGGTGAGCTGCCAGCTCAGGACCACTTCCTCTGCTAATGAACCCTCTCTGGCACAGACAGGGCCTTTGTGGTGCTGTGACAAACATCCTGCTTGAATCTGAGGAAGCCAATGGAGACTTCCCATGGAGCCATAAGGATCTCCTGTAACATACAAGCATGGTGACAGGGAATGTACAGATATTTTCAAATTCTGAAACAGGAGGTCCCTGCCATGCCCTGATCCCTGTTACTGGGCCAGATGTCCAGCTTTTCTCATCTGCAACTCCTCTTGTTTCCTGATAGCTTTTAATAGGTCAGGTGCCAGATATTTCTGCAATGTGGCAAGTCCCCGTTGACAACAGCAGTGTTCAGTAGAAGCCAAGCATCCACAGATCTGATCATTGCACTTCCATGTCAAACCGGGAGTTGGGCTTCCTAGAAAATACACCCCAGGAAGAGCTGTGCTGCTAAAAATACTCAGAGGAACCTTAATGGTAAGAGACCAGTAGTTGTCCTTTGATCACATTTTACTGGCAAGTACCAAATACATCTCTCACCTCCTCAACCACTGCTGAAAGCAATTGTTCTTACATTGTCTGTAGATTATGAGTGTAATAATCTATCATCTTATCAAATCTTATCAGATAAACCAGGCAAAGGTCAGATCTGCTGCATTTAATCTCTCAGCTCCCTTAGAATTTTTGTTTCTTATTGTAATAAAGAATTGGGTAAATAAAAATTCGGAATAAGAAGTTTAAATAAAGTATGTATAATTATAACTAAATGTAAGTATGGAATAAGGAATTCTCCTCCCGGTCGAGATAGAATTCCTTTTCCAAAAACCACGAATTGCAAAAGAACCCCCCCAGATAACAGGTTTCAACAGACTCATCAACTCGGAGGAAAAGACAGGACACAGGCCATCACAGGAACAAAAGAACCAGCCTAAAAGTCTACCTCCAGAGAAAGGCAACGCCCGGCCGATTTCGGCCGGAGACCATCAAGCAAGACAAAAGGGACGAGCCCCAGGAAGATGGTCGTTGCCAGAATCGAACACCACACCTGCCAAACCCATACTACAGAAACTCAATCAAGAAAGACAAAGAAGAGACTACTCCTCTGAGATATCCATCGGCACCAGCCCGGATCTCTCAATCCCGCTGTGATGAAATATGTTAAAATACATACAGACTCACTTTACATTTGAGGAGACTCTGCCCGGATACTTACTGACTCAATGTTCTAGGCCAGGAAATCCATTCACCTGACAATCAGGGACATTTGGTGAATGGAAACTGGTTGGAATTCTAGCCTGGGGACATAAAATCCCTATAAAAACCCAGGCCAAAGAACCCTCAGACGTGGATTTGGGAACACCTATACCTTGCGTATAGACCCTGTCCACCCAGCGCTGCGCTGTCCATTTATTGTGGTTTTTTCCTCACTGTTTGTTGCTTTATTAATTTATAATAAATTAATCTTTGTTAATCTTTAATTTGCCGTTGCATTTATAACAGATTGGTGCCGTGACTCGGATCGGAAGAAACTGTGGGAGAATCTCGCTGTCCAGGGGGGTACCCCCGCTGATTTCAGCGGCCTGGGGAGCAGAGACCCTCCGCAGTTCGCTCCGATTGCCGAACCAAATTTAGGCTGAGGAAAAACCATAATAAAGAGGAACGGATCCAGAGAGCTCGGGAAGGCAGGAGCCTTCGGGAAAGCCGCGGCTTGGTAGCTCATAAAAAGTCATACGTGCACGAAGACGCCCTCGCAGGAAAATTGCTGTAAGTACTGTGAGGTTGAGCGGGTGATCGGGCGAGTTTGTGAGAGACGTGACCTGGTCACAAAGCGAGTGTGGACTTCAAGGCTGCGTTTCCATCCTCCCGCGAGGGAATTGGCCGGCCGCGAAGGAAGCGATTCTGTGTGAAAGTGTCTCTCTTTCCTTACTCGTAAAGCCTGAGGCTAAAGGGAGTCTCAGGGGACCGATCAAAGGGGGCTGAGAGAGGAAGGGACGTCCAGTCGAGCTCTGGAACTGGTAAACTCTCTCAGCCAAAAGATTTAGAAAGTCGGAACATCGAGAAAACCCCGGTACAGCTAACCGAGAGGTAAGTATTGGTGCAATCTAGGACTTTCAGATGAAGAAAAAGACGAACACAACGCAGAGCAGGTAAGAATCGTAAGAAAATGGGACAGAGAAAAAGTAAAACGCAGAAACTAGATAACGAGAAAAGCCCATCAGAAGAATCAAAGCAAATGCTAGACATCCCACCAGAGAGTCCTTTAGGGTGGATGTTGAGAAATTGGGAAATTTGTCCCGAGAGACGAGAAAAATCAAAGGCAAAAATGATTTACTACTGTGCCGAGATCTGGGGAGGACAAGAATTGAGAAAATGTCTCACTTGGCCAGTATTGGGAACATTTGATAAATGGACGTGCAGGGAATTACTCGCACACGTAGAGAAAAAGGTCTCGCCAGACGGCGAGGAGAAAGAGTATGCCAAACTCTGGTTAAATACCAGAGTGCGGCTGTTTCCAGTGAAACAGAAAAACGAACATAAGACAGAGACCTGGGAACCCCTGGATCACTTACCCCCTCCGTACCGCGGGCCAGTAGAGCCTCCGGTGATGGACCAAGTAGTACCATCAGCACCCGAGGGTTCCATGGGGCAACTGGCAGAAGCACGCTCCCCTCAACCACCGGGAGTAGTGCCAGAAACCCTCACTACCCCCCCACCTGCAGAAAACCCAGCCACCGCACCCTCTTTGGAGTCGGTGTTGACGCAAGGATGGGGCTTACCCCCTCCACAAATCCCGGTCCGGCCACCACAGCTGGGACCACCGAAAGTATCCGAAGGGAACCCTCTGAGTCACTTAGCTGCGGCAGACATCCCGCCAGCAATGAGGGGAAACCCTCCCGCAAACTCCAGTTCCCCTCCTGCAAGCAGGACTCGGTGGAAATCAAAAATAGGGAATGGAGAATGGGGAGAGACAGAAAGTGGGCACCGAATGTTCCCTCTCAGGGAAGTGCCAACCGCCCCCGGAGTAATTGGATTTGTAAACGTGCCCCTTAACTCAGGGGATGTACGAGCATTCAAAAAAGAAATGGGGCGACTGCTAGATGACCCATTTGGAGTGGCCGAAAGATTAGACGATTTTCTAGGGAGTAGTATTTACACCTACGAAGATCTCATGGCCATCCTGAGATCCCTGTTTAGCCAGGAAGAGAGAGAGATGATTAAACAGGCGGGCATCAGGGATTGGGAAAGGCGGCACCCGCAGGGAACACCCGGTGACCAAAAGTGGCCGAGCGTAAGCCCGAGTTGGAGCGCCCAGACCGAAGAAGGGAGAAGAAGCATGATGGATTTGAGGAATATCATCGTGCAAGGAATAAGAGAGGCGGTCCCCAGAGGACAGAACATTAGCAAAGTATTTGGGGAATGTCAGGGAAAAGAGGAATCCCCTACCGAATGGGTAGAAAGGCTGCGGAGAAGTCTGCAAATTTATTCCGGGACTGATCCCAGTTCTCCGGTGGGGGAGGTCCTGCTGAAAACGCAGTTTGTGGCTAAATCATGGGAGGACATTAGGAAGAAACTGGAGAAAATTGATGGATGGCAGGAGAAGAGTCTCCAAGAGCTTCTAAGGGAAGCTCAGAAGGTTTATATGAGGAGAGAAGACGAAAAACAGAAACTTCAAGCCAAAATATTAGTGGCTGCAGTAAAAGAAGTTCAAAAACACGAACAGAAACAGGGAAAGCCGATACCTAAAAAACAAAAAGGATCCCAAAAGGAGGAAACTCCTCCTCGAAAGGATCCTCCTGAGTGCTTCTACTGTAAGAAAGTAGGACACATAAAAAAGGATTGCAGGAAACGAATAAAAGATGAACAAATATTTAAAGAAGATTAGGGGGGTCTTGGGCTCTTCCAAATGGGGACAGTAACAGCAAAGGAGCCCTTGATAAAATTGAAGGTAGGTCCCCACCGCCAGGAAATGAGTTTCCTGGTTGATACCGGGGCTGAGAGAAGCACCCTGCAGAAATTGCCTATAGGGTGTGAAACGAGTAAAGAAAAAGTAATTGTAATTGGCGCAAAAGGAGATCCATTCAAAGTCTCGGTAATCAAGGAGGTGGAAATCGAATCAGAAAATAAGATATGTTTAGGAAATTTGTTGCTTGTAGAAGAAGCCGACTACAACCTATTGGGAAGAGATATGATTATAGCTTTAGGAATAAATATCATTGTGAAAAATTCAGAATTAGTAGTGAAGGTGTTGCATTTAACTTCAAAAGATGAAAAGGAAATTGACCCCCGAGTATGGCACTCAAAGGGGGAAGTGGGAAAATTAGATATTGCTCCCATCAAAATTGAAATTGAGAATCCAGAGAATCCGATAAGGATCCGACAATACCCCATCCCCGCCGAAGGGAGGAAGGGTTTGAAATTAATAATAGACGAGCTGCTTAAAGGAGGCACGCTCGAGCCCTGCATGTCCCCACATAACACCCCCATCCTGGCAGTAAAGAAAGCCGATGGGAACTTCCGATTGGTTCAGGACTTGAGAGCTGTAAATGCTAGAACCCGAACCAGGTTTCCGGTAGTAGCAAATCCTTACACTTTACTAAACAGACTCTCACCAGAGGATGTATGGTATAGTGTAATTGATTTAAAAGATGCTTTCTGGACATGTCCTCTAGATGAAGGGAGTAGGGATTTTTTCGCTTTCCAGTGGGAGGACCCAGATACCAATCGAAATCAGCAATTGCGGTGGACGGTCCTTCCACAAGGATTCGTTGAATCTCCGAACTTGTTCGGACAAGCCTTAGAGCAGCTACTCACCCAATTCACTCCAGAGGAAGGGACAAAACGGTTACAATATGTAGACGATTTGCTAATCGCCGGAATCACGGAAGAGCAGGTGAAGAAATGTACCATTTCCCTGCTGAATTTTCTGGGACAAAAGGGGTTGAAAGTGTCTAAATCCAAGCTGCAATTCACTGAGCCCGAAGTAAAATATCTTGGACATTGGATATCACAAGGGAAAAAGAAATTAGATCCCGAGAGGGTGATGGGAATCCTTGAACTTCCTGCCCCACAAACCAAGAGACAAATTAGGCAAGTTTTAGGGCTCATGGGATATTGCAGACAGTGGATTGAGGGATACAGTGAAAAGGTGAAATTTCTGTATGAAAGGCTAAATACAGATCGATTAAAATGGACAGGGCAAGACGAAATTAAATTTCAAGAACTAAAGAATGCCCTTGTCACTGCTCCAGTTTTAACATTACCAGACATCAGAAAAGAGTTTCAACTGTTTGTCGACATAAGTGGACAAACAGCACAAGGAGTTTTAACCCAGGAATGGGCAGAAAAGAAGAAACCTATAGGGTTTTTGTCCAAAATCCTAGATCCAGTCAGTCGGGGCTGGCCCACGTGTCTGCAAGCAATTGTGGCAGTAGCACTGTTGGTTGGGGAAGCCAAAAAGGTAACGTTTGGAGCTCCCCTGATAGTTTATACTCCACATGATGTAAGAAATATCTTACAACAAAAAGCGGAGAAATGGTTGACCGATTCAAGGCTTCTGAAATATGAAGCCATGTTAATCAGTTCGCCAGGATTGGAATTAAGGACAACCTCTGCACAAAACCCTGCGCAATTTTTGTACGGGGAACCAACGGGAAAGCTACTACATAATTGTATTGAAACAGTGGAATTACAAACTAAAGTAAGACCCGATCTGGAGGATCAGGAATTGGAAGGAGAAAAATGGTTTATCGATGGTTCCTCGAGAATGATGGAGGGAAAACGTAAATCGGGTTATGCCATCATAAATGGTATAACAGGACAGACTGTAGAATCGGGTCCCCTAAAAGCAAATTGGTCAGCACAGGCTTGTGAACTTTTTGCTCTCCTAAAAGCCCTCAAAGGCTTGAAGGGAAAAAGGGGAACCATCTATACCGATTCAAGATATGCATTTGGGATAGTACATACCTTCGGGAAAATTTGGGAAGAAAGGGGTCTGATCAACACTAAAGGAAAAGGATTGGTACATGAGGAAATAATTAGACAAATTTTAGAAGCGGTCAGGGAGCCACTGGAGATATCTGTGGTTCATGTAAAAGGACACCAGACCGGACGACAATTCCATACAAGGGGAAACAATTTAGCGGATAAAGAGGCGAAAAGAGCGGCATTGTTAACCGTAAATATTTCTGAGCTAGTCCCAAGGGAACCCCCAGAGGTTTCAGTGCTTCCTTCAGAAAAGGAGCAGGAAGACTTCAAAAAGGTAGGGGGACATTTCAAAGAGGGTAAATGGTGGTTACCTGACGGGAGGGAGTTGGTCCCGAAGGGAATAGCAAAAGGGATACTCAAAAGACTACATGCACAAACCCATTGGGGAACCAGGGCATTGGCTGAACAATTTTTAAAATTCTTCGGGTGTAAGGGAATCTTCGAGCTTGCAAAACAAGAGGTACAGGGATGTGTGATATGCCAAAAGGTAAACAGAGCGAATTTTCGGCAAACCAATTGGGGAGGTCGGCCCATCTCATATCGACCATTCGAAAGAATCCAAGTGGATTTCACGGAATTACCGAAAATTGGCAGAAATAAATATTTATTGGTTATAGTAGATAAATTGACACATTGGGTAGAGGCCTTTCCCAGAGCTAAGGCCACGGCTCAAACAGTGTCTAAAATTCTACTGGAGGAAATAATTCCTAGGTATAGTATTGTAGACCATATTGATTCGGATCAGGGTACACATTTCACCTCGAAAATTATCAAACAGTTGTCCGATGCGTTAGGGATCAGATGGCAATATCATACTCCTTGGCACCCTCAGAGCTCGGGGCAAGTGGAAAGAATGAATCAGACATTGAAGTCACAAATATCCAAATTGACAATTGAAACAAAAATGTCCTGGGTCAAATGTCTCCCCTTGGCATTGTTGAATATAAGAACCATGCCGAACTCAGAAACAGGACTATCCCCCTTTGAAATGTTGTATGGAATGCCGTACAAGCATGGTATGCCGGTTGAACATCCTCAAACAGAGGATGTTCAACTCCAACCTTATCTCATTTCTATAAATAAAAACTTACAGGAGTTAAGGAGAAGAGGATTGATTCCTCAAAGCAGCACGTTGGGATTTCCGATCCACCAAATTCAACCAGGGGACAAGGTACTGATCAAAGTGTGGAAAGAGCAACCCCTCAGTCCCCACTGGGAAGGACCATTCCTCGTCCTCCTGACTACAGACACCGCGGTTCGCACAGCTGAAAAGGGCTGGACACACTCTTCCCGAGTGAAGAAAGTTTCGGTTCGCGACTCCCCCGAGTGGAAAATTGTAACCCCTCCGGGAGATTTGAAAATCAGGATTCAGCGGAACAACAAATGAGCAACGAAGACAGGATAAGTTGCACCAATTTTGAATGTTATTGCTTTCCTTTTGTACATTTTAAGTGTGCATATTGTAAACAAACGAGGGTGACTCATTGTTTGGGAGGGCAAAAACCGAAAGGGTTGTGTGCCGCGTGTTACAAAGAGGAATTAGAACAGACCAACCTTTTTCTAGCACTTGCTACCCGGGTGGGTATCTTGGAACTCGACTCTCCTGAGTGGTTCCGATTTTTTCAAAAAGGATTACGAGGCCATTTGGACTGTAAGGCGGAACCTCTAATAATAGAGTGCCGCCGGAACGTAAAGGTACCGTGCAGGAGCGGCACGATCAAGGCATCTCGGTGGGCAACCTTTAAAAGGAGGTTTGCCATCAGAACGTCAAGGGCCCCTGAAGACAGTCCTTGCTGCCGAGAAGATGGTTATCCCCGCCGTATGTTCCTATACGGGCGGAGGGAATGGCAGAGGGATGCGATTGTGGGGAATCCTGACGATTCTGAACCTAGCCATGTGCTGGACCGAGAGAACGGGCCCCGAGGCGTCTCCGGGGACGACCTCCCTGGGGAAGTGTGAGCAGTGCCCAACTGTCTCGCGAACCGAGCCATGGATTGCCTGCCCTCCGGAGTTGCACGCAGGAGAATGTTGGGCAAACGGTACCCAAATGGACCTGTGTAAGCTGGAAGGAAAAATTTGGTGCTCCACCCCGGGGATAGGTACTGGAAAAAGGCAACCCCATAACACAGGGGAAAAAGAGGTCCAAGCGACCCACCTACGAAATAAGAGAGATATAGGAGGGGTTTCCCCAATCTCGGTCTGCGGGCAGTGTAATAAAACTGTCTGGATTAGAGGAAAGAAACAGTCAACGTTCATTGCGTACCACAGAGTCAACCCCTTGTGTTACAATAAAGCAAACTTAAAATATTGTGCCATGGGGGGGAAATTGTACTGGGAAGGGAAGAACCTGAAACATGAAACAAAAGTGTCATTCAGTAATGAACCGATAGTTTTAGATTTACTGAAAAATGACGATGATAGAGTGTGTCTGCAGTTTGATCAGGTGATCTGTTTCGCAAAAGACGAGGATGGTTCAGACCCCAAAAATAAAATAAAACAATTAACTCTTGAACTAAAAAGGCAGGAAATGGAAAATAAGAAAAAAAGACTCGAACAGGAGAGGTTAAACTCTCTCAGTGAACAATACGAACAACTAGAAAAACAATACGATAATTGGAAGCTACCTAGCCCTAATCAGAATCTATTCATAGATCTGATGCAGGAAATAGCTACCGAATTGGGATTGACTAACTGTTGGATATGTGGTGGCCTGAAATCAGCCGAAAGATGGCCATGGAAGGGAGAAGGATTAACCCCAGAACAATTACTTAAGTGGACAGGATTAAAATTATCCAAAACAACCCGGCGACCAGAGGGGTGGGTAATTGACAAGAGGATCATTGGAACTTTTTGTGTCAGTCGGGAAGGAAGGGAATTCACCGAGCTAGTTGGTTACACCCCGTGTGTAAAAACTCTCTCGGTAAATTCAGATAAAAAACCAAAAATTTGGCAGCCGGAATCACCCGAGGGCTATTGGAGCCAATCTCGGGAAAATAATTGCGAATGGATAGATCTAATTGGTCTATGTTGGAACAAACAGGACGGGGCAAATCCCTTCCATGCCTTTCTTGGCCTGAGGGAATATTGGGAGGACCCGGCAAAACTTAACAGAGATTGGAAGGCACCGGATGGGATTTACTGGATATGCGGGAAAAAAGCATACAGTGAATTGCCCAGAAATTGGAAAGGGTCATGCACACTCGGAATAATTCGGCCTTTCTTCTTTACACTACCTAAAGATGAAAGCAGGTCTTTAGGTGCTCCCCTCTTTGAAACCCTAGCCCGACAAAAGAGGGAATTGAAACGAGAACTACCAATAGCCGGAGGTAACCACCAGTGGAAGGGGGAGGAATGGCCCGCCGAAAGAATCATACAATATTATGGACCGGCAACATGGGCAAATGATGGCAGCTGGGGATACAGGACCCCAATCTACCTCCTTAATCGGCTCATTCGGTTACAGGCTGTGGTAGAAGTTGTTTCAAATCACACTTCAGAAGCCCTGGAACTCCTAGCAAAACAACATTCTCAGATGAGAGCTTTTGTCTACCAAAACAGACTCGCTCTCGACTATTTGCTAGCTGAGGAGGGAGGAGTGTGTGGCAGATATAACGAGTCAGAGTGTTGCATGGAGATAGATGACTTCGGAGAAACTATAAAGGGTCTAGCCGCTGAAATAAAGAAAGTAGCCCATGTACCCGTCCAGAAGTGGAATTCGATTCTCCAAGCCTCTTGGTGGGATCAAATTTTTGGGCAAGGGGCATGGTGGAAAAAGCTAGTATTCTTTATAGGATGTTCTATTGCCGGAGTCATCTTCCTACCCTGCCTGATTCCTTGTCTGATCAGACTGATACATTCTGTCGTTCAAGGAATGCAGATTGCCTCTCTCCCAATAGACCCAGAAAAGGCACAGGGAAACACTACCCTTCTTTCAAAAATCATGAAGTTAGAGGAAGAAAAAGAGAATAGAAATGCGGTTAAGGCATTGAGGGAATTTGAAAATAAACATATGTTGTCCATAGAAAATATAGAAGAATTAGACCAAGAGGAAAACGACATTATTTAACCTGATATTCCTCTGAAAAAGTATGAAAACACGAATTTTTAATGTGTTCAAATTATTAGGTGGGGGACTGTAATAAAGAATTGGGTAAATAAAAATTCGGAATAAGAAGTTTAAATAAAGTATGTATAATTATAACTAAATGTAAGTATGGAATAAGGAATTCTCCTCCCGGTCGAGATAGAATTCCTTTTCCAAAAACCACGAATTGCAAAAGAACCCCCCCAGATAACAGGTTTCAACAGACTCATCAACTCGGAGGAAAAGACAGGACACAGGCCATCACAGGAACAAAAGAACCAGCCTAAAAGTCTACCTCCAGAGAAAGGCAACGCCCGGCCGATTTCGGCCGGAGACCATCAAGCAAGACAAAAGGGACGAGCCCCAGGAAGATGGTCGTTGCCAGAATCGAACACCACACCTGCCAAACCCATACTACAGAAACTCAATCAAGAAAGACAAAGAAGAGACTACTCCTCTGAGATATCCATCGGCACCAGCCCGGATCTCTCAATCCCGCTGTGATGAAATATGTTAAAATACATACAGACTCACTTTACATTTGAGGAGACTCTGCCCGGATACTTACTGACTCAATGTTCTAGGCCAGGAAATCCATTCACCTGACAATCAGGGACATTTGGTGAATGGAAACTGGTTGGAATTCTAGCCTGGGGACATAAAATCCCTATAAAAACCCAGGCCAGAGGACCCTCAGACGTGGATTTGGGAACACCTATACCTTGCGTATAGACCCTGTCCACCCAGCGCTGCGCTGTCCATTTATTGTGGTTTTTTCCTCACTGTTTGTTGCTTTATTAATTTATAATAAATTAATCTTTGTTAATCTTTAATTTGCCGTTGCATTTATAACACTTATGGTCTGTGTACTGAAGGTGTAACACTGTCACAGTTTACAGATTAATGAAAGCTTGAAGTGTAAGAGTAGTGGCTAGAGAGGGGCAGAAGATTTTGGCCTTTTGCAAAAGTTATGTGGTACACGAGATAGAAACTGAAGACACTGCTGTCTGTTTTGATGTGCCATTCCTCAGAGCCTGTCAGTGAACATACAGACCTCTCCTGTCCAAGGAAATGGAATTTAAGCACTATTGGAACAGTAAAAATGCACAAATATGCAGGGTGTTACCATTTCTAGTTACGTAATACCAGAAACTGCAGAATTAAAACTTGAACGTAAATTTTCTCATAGGCTGGCTTGCTATTCTCATTGGACTGGAGTTAACTTTTACAGGTTGTTCATAAATCCCTAGAAATTCCTGATGCACAGTTTGAAAGCTACTGAACTAAGAAAGGAGGAACACAGATGTAGCAGCTGAATGACACTTCCCCCATTTGTTTGAACTAAGAGGATGGGACTATGCCACCAGTGAAAGAGGCTGTGAACTCAATATATAGTGATTACCATTATGTCCCCAACTTCTGTATTGTTTCTTATGTATATTAATTTTACTCTGTCACATAAACCTGAATGGAGGTCATTTCACCTGGCTGCCTCCCTGCAGGGCAATCCCATGGGAAAGCAATGCTCCCTCTGTTGCTGCCAAGCAGTCAGGTAGATCAGATAAAGTGGGAGTGGAGAGTAGCCTGAGAAGAGCTCTATAAGGTAACACAGAGACTTAAGGCAGTGACTTTGGAGGAGCTAGCTGTGATTTTGGTAGGTGTGACAAGTGGGTGAGATGCCCCAAGAGAACCAGGGCTTGTGATCACAAGGTTGCTCCTGTCTGTCTATAGAGCAACTCATCCACTCAGTCATCCTGGTGGGGTGGCCTGTAGCGAATTTCACAATAAAGTCACCTGTCCCTGTCCTCCCTTAATCCTGATTCACCATCTCTTGGACAGCTTCTCATCCATCCCTGGGCAGAGCTCCATTCACTCCAACTGGTCACTGACATAGAGAGTGACCCCTCCTCATCTCCTCCACTTGCTGAAGATTCTGTATCCTTCCATTCCACCACTCCAGTCCCAGAAGCCACCCCAGCACCTTGCCATGATGCCAAGGAGCTGGCAGTCCTGCAGGTGTGCCAGTGAGTCCAGCTGCCTGTGTTCATTCCCCATGCCTTTGCACAGAGGCAGGTAAGTTGGACTCTGATAAAGGCAAAGAAGTGGCTGGAGTGGCTGGAATTCCTTTGTGCTGCCATTCAGGTGCCCTCCTGCTGATCTGCAATTCCTCCCCATGTTCTGGGCATCTCTTACTAGCTCTGGCTTTAAACTGAAAGGCTTGAAGTTCCCCTCCCACAGCAGCTTTAAATTAAGGCCCTCACCAACTTGGCAAGCCCATCACTGAAATTTCCCCTGTGTCAGAAGGACCCCAACAGTCCCAAGAGGTTTATCCAAGTACATCCCATGGTCCAAGCTGGACCCCTGGCCTGTGGCACCACCCCTGTGACCATTTGTTCATTTGCCAACCACATTTCAAACTCCCTTCCCTTTGACTTTTGGAGGAAAAGCTACCTGTGAAGATGATGAAGGGATTGGAGCATCTCTCCTATGAGGAAAGGCTGAGGGAGCTGGGGCTGCTCAGCTTTGATAAGAGATGGCTGCGAGGGAACCTGATCCATGTCTGTCAGTGTCTGCAGGAAGGGGGATGGACACTTGTGGGGCCCAGCAGTGGGACAAGATGAACAGGCAAGAACTGATGTCTGGGAAGCTCCACCTGAATATGAGGAAGAATTTCCCTGTGCAGTGACTGAGCACTGAAGAGACTGCCCAGAGAGGCTGTGGAGTCTCCATCACTGGAGATATTCCAGAACCTGGAAACAATCCTGTGCAATGGGCCTTGGAATGACCCTGCTGGAGCAGGAAGCAGGACCAGATGATCCACTGTGGTTACTTCCAAGCTGCCCCATTCTATGACTGTGCCAGGCCTGTCTTCCCAGGAATTCAGGTGTCTAGGCCATGTTTTACAGGAGCTAAAGGTACCAGCCTGAGCCAGGATTAGACAAAACTGGAGCTGCTACAGCTGTACCCCTGCTACAGCTGCACCCCTGCACCTACACCAAAGACCTGTTAGCTATCTCAGTGTCTTGATTTGGAAGATAGGTGTCTGCTAGGGAGGGCAGGAGCCTCCCTTGGAATGAAAATATAGACCCCCTCCCTCCAAATGACAATAATTTTTAAATCAAGAGGCTCTCAGGCAGAGATCTGGGGGTAGGAATAACAGTTATTTACTAGTATGTATTACAAGGCAAACAAATGACAATAACTACAGCATTAACAACAAAACAGAACCAGGGACCCCATGACAGCCTTCTCAGCTGAGACAGGAAAGGCTTTGCTTCACAAACCCCCTTGGGCA
This sequence comes from Cyanistes caeruleus, assembly GCF_971803275.1. NCBI lineage: Eukaryota > Metazoa > Chordata > Aves > Passeriformes > Paridae > Cyanistes > Cyanistes caeruleus. The sequence goes on from NC_141732.1 coordinate 15,079,034, forward strand.
GTCAGTCCCAATGCTCCTGCAGGGCTCTGAGGAACACCCAGCTGCAAGAGCAGGAATGAGCAGAGATGCCGGGCTGGTGGCTGAGGTGTATCAGCAGCTCTGCAGTGGTGCCTGGCACTGCTGCACATCCCAGCAGGACAGGGGGTGTGAGGCCACCAACAGAGAAGGAAGAAGAGAAAGCAGCAGCTCCGTCTGGGTGATAGCAAATTCCCTTCTCCCAGACACAACAGCACCCAGTGAGAGTTCTGTTCTGCAGCTGAAGAAACCAGCCAGCCCCCAGCTGCCCCCATCCTCCTTTTTCCCTGTCCCTCTTCCCCCTTGGGCACAGCTGAACTCTGTGTTTCTCAAGCACCCACGAAGTACCAGCAATCAGGTTTCCCCACCACTGATGGGCAAAAATTCCATAGGTCAGGCAGAACAAAAGGAAGGACACCTAACCCCCAACATTATCCACCCCAAATTTTTTCCTGTACTAAATTTTACATGAAATTTTAAACCTTTAAATTATATACAAACACCCACTACCTTAATCATATACATATGTACATGCAGATACAGACACAAGCACAGTGTCATGGGTAGTTCACCCTAAAACCAGGTCCCCTTGAGGTATGCACTGGGTCTCTCCATCTTTTTGCATCACCCACCAAGTGCAACCCCGTCCCTGAGCAAAGATGACTCCATGGATGGGATTGTCTTTGCTGGAGGCAGAATTAACCCAAACAGTTTTTCCCAGCATACCCCTCATATGTACCACTGGAACCTTACCTCTATCTGTTGTTCTAAAGGGCTCAGATTGGGTAGGGTCTGCTTGGTTAGTGGAACCTTGGGTGTTCACTAACCATGTGGCTTTTGCTAAGTTAATCTCCCAGTTCTTGAAAGTCCCCCCACCCAGTGCCTTCAAGCTGGTTTTAAGCAGGCCATTGCACCCTTCAACTTCCCCAGCAGCTGGTGCATGATAAGGGATATGGTACACCCACTCAATGCCATGTTCCCTAGCCCAGGTGTTTATAAGGCTGTTCTTGAAATGAGTCTCATTGTCTGATTCAATCTTTTCAGGGGTACCATGCCTCCAAAGGACCTGCTTTTCAAGTCCCAGGATGGTGTTCCAGGCAGTGGCATGAGGCACAGGGTAAGTTTCCAGCCATCCAGTGGTGGCTTCTACCATTGTGAGCACGTAGCACTTGCCTTGGTGGCAGTGTGGCAGGCATCACACTTTGGGGCAGTGTGATGTCGTCAATCTGCCAGGCCTTACCATACTTATATTTGGACCAACGCTCACCATACCATAGGGGTATTTTCAATTTCATTCATTCAATGCACAATAGTCCACAGTCAATCTCCATTCTCTGAAAGACTTGCACACAGGCCAAATGGGACTATTGAAGGGCGAGTGGGTTTTGCTGACCACCCCTTGACTCTCTAGTTCTTGGATCATCTTGTGGATGGGGATCACAGCATCTTGATTTGTCCTATACTGTCAGCAGTGCACTGTCAAGGTGGCAATTGGTACTTGCTGTTCTTTCAGGAGTCCTACTGCAGATGGGTTCTCTGATAGTCCAGGCAAGGTGTTCAATTGTTTAATGTCCTCTGCCTCCACAGCAGCTATTCCAAAAGCCCACCTGAGTACTTTTGGGTCTTTGTAATAGCCATTCTGAGGGAAATCTATGCCCAGAATACATGGGGCCTCTGGGCCAGTCACAATGGGATGTTTTTGCCACTCTTTCTCAGTCAGGCTCACCTCGGCTTCCAACAGAGTCAATTGCTGCAATACCCCCGCCACCGCAGCAATGGAAGCAGGTTCTGCCCCCACACGTCCTGATGGCCTTAGGGTACACTGTGCACCAGTATCAACTAAAGCTTTGTATTTTTGTGGCTCTGATGTGCCAGGCCATCGGATCCACACCATCCAAAAGACACAGTTTTCCCATGCTTCTTCCTGGTTAGAGGCAGGGCCCTTCTAGCACTGGTGATCCTCTCCTCCCTGGGCATACATGCTAGACATTCCTTCAGTCTGAAAGATCATCCTCCCCTCTGTAATACCTGGCAGTTTGATCATGGGAGGTTGAGGCTACCTTCACTTTACTGGAACTCCTCTGGTTAGTGCTTCCCTCCTGGAGCTGACGTACTCGTGCTGCTAGGGCAGAAGTGGGTTTCCCATCCCATTTTCCCATGTCTTCCCCATGGTCACGTAGAAAGAACCTCAGCTCAGCTCGTGAGGTGTACCCTCTCTCTCTAGCTGGGGAACGTTGGGCTCAGACTTTGGGGCTTGTGACTCACACTGGTGCCATATGGGAACTGCTCTTCCTCATCTCTTCCCTCATTTCCCTCATCTCCTCTTTCAGTTCCTTAACCACAACAGAGACTTGAGCCTGCAGCAGGCCATGGGCCACACTCTCATAATTTCTAAGCTTGGTGGTGACAACCGTCTAACGGTTGTTATCGGCATTAATCGTTGCAATGAAAGTGGTGTATTCACATGGTCCTAGATTTGCCAGATTCCACCACATCTGCCCAGTGCACCTGACTTTGTCAGGGTCATTATTGTGCTGTCCACCCCTCCCAAAAAGGACCTCTAACATCGCCACTTCTCTCAGCTGTTGGATCCCTTCCTCAATGGTTTTCCAGCCCCTTCTATGATAGTGCTGTTCCATTCTCTCTCTGTGGACAAACCTCTCTCTTACACTCATTAAAAGCCACTCCCAGAGAAAGGGGCCCTGGCTTACACCTGAGTCCTGGGTCAAGGGTCCCAAATTTCTTGCTTCACCACCATCCAGGTGCATGCCTGTACCCATAAGGTCCCAGACCTGAAGCAACCGGGTTGTATATGTGTCGCCCTGAAAACTCAGCTTCTGAGCTTGCTGACATAGTTTTCTAACTACTTTCCCAGGACAGTAACTGTAAACATAGATATGTGTACATTCCTTCTGTTACACGTCTTGTGATGGACATCTCTCATGGCCAGTGCAGTGGGAAAGTGTTATCCTGACCATCCAATCCCTAGCCATGGTCAGAAACCTATAAATCCTAGAAAAAATAAACTATCCCTTTCACCACACCTTGACCTGTGTCCGTGTGATCTATCCATCTTCAGTGGCAACATCTGGTGACCTCCGACATGTGTTCAGGCGACGGTTACAGGGTACTGTCTAGCCTGTGGCTATGGCTGTTTTTGGGCTCTCTCCTACGGAGGGCCTGGTTATGGAACTATGGCGTGCAGTGTTCGATCAGAGAGGGATTGATGTTTCGGATGCTTTCAGCGATTGTGTGAATATGGGAGAATTGAGGGGGTTTTCCCTGTAGTTGAGGAGATTTTTCGAAGTCAGCTTGGGATGCTTTAGGTGATTCCCTGCTCGAGGCTCTCCTGGTCGATTATGAGCCCCGGCTGGTCCGGCTGCTGGGAATCTGGCGACGGTGCGTCTGCGTTCTGGGTAGTCGCTCGTCCTCTTCTGCCAGATCGAGAGCTGCTTCCTCTGCCCTGGGTGAGAGCTCTGGCTCTGGCTCTGGTTCCAGCTGTGGGAGTTGGGCAGGGCTCTCCCTCTCCCCCAGTGACACGGAGTCGGGGGGCGGCTGTGTCTTGGGTCCCAAGAATGGCTCCCACGGGATTACTGTGGGGGCCCCAGCAGGTTGAACGGGGGCACCGCGGGACCGGTGGGCATAACCCTGCCTCGGCCAGTGCCCCGGAGGTGTAAGCCTGAGGCGCGGTTGGATCCTTGCCAGCGGGCTGTCGGGGGCACCGCGGAACCAGGGGCTGTAGCGCCGCCTTGGCCAGTGCCATGACGGTGTAGGCCCGGGGCGGGGTCGCCTACTTCGTGTGCTCTTCTGGCGCAGACCAATGAGGGGCTGCCTGAACGGGGGGCAACGTCAGCCCTGGGGGATACCTCAGGGTCAGTCCCATGTCCCCGCTACGGCTGGACTGTGCCCTGCCCCACGGTGGGGGACAGGACGGGCCCAGGCTCCATGCTGACGGCCGCGCACGCTGTTCCAGTGGAGGAGCGGTTGGCACCGCTTCTTGGACCTTTCACCCCTGAAGAACCGCTGTTAGGGGTGATTCCAAGTGCTGCCCTCCCTGCGCCGGATTTGTGGGGCATGGGGACGGGTGCTGCAAGTGGTGCGGACGCCAGGCCATCTTCTGCTAGCCCTATGCTGCGGGTTTCCCCTCCTGCAAGCCCAGGTTGTTCCCTGGCAGCAGAGTGGGACAGTGCTGTGGCTCTGCGGGCTGTGCCTCTACCGGCGCCTCGGTCCCCGCCAGCGCTGGAGGCGGGCCGTGTCAAGCTGGCTCCAACCCACCCCGCCTCAGGTTCCCAGGCATTGCCCAAGCCTGCGGCTGGAGGTGGCCCTCCACCATGGCCTCCTGCGGCCGTGGCAGACCAAGGTCCTGCACTGTTTACCACTGGCTCCGGTGGTGCTGCCGCAGGGGTGAAGCTGGTGGCCTCCACAGACAAAGGGTCCCAGGCTGCTGGAGCCTCTTCAGCTGGCCTGTGGACTTTGTTCTCTTGCCAGATGACTGTGCAGCTGAGCATATCAGGCATTCCATGTGCTTCCAAATGCTTTGGTCCGGTGGGTGAGGGTATGAGTCCTCTGCTGGTGGCGTGGTTGAATACCACTGCTCAGGGCATCATTGTTCACCTAGGGGACATTGATTCAGATTTCCTGGGGTGCATTTCTGCCATGGGTTCCACACTCACCCCTCCTGTTCCTATCCCTGTGGGACCCAGATTTGCTCACCTTGTGCCTTTTGAGTCTTGTGTTCGCAGAGCTGAGAGCCAGCTGCGGGGAGATGGTGCCTTCGGGTTCCCTGGACCTCCCTGGGTTCACGGACTGCTGTTCTGACAGCCAGGGATTGTCCTGAATGGTCTGCACCCTGTCTATCCTTGGTGAGATGCTGTCAGAGATTAGGCTCCGCGGGCTTCTTGACGCTGGCATGGACATCACGATTGTCAGGTTTGCTGATGGGCCCCGGAGTGACCCTTGGACCCGATGCTGACACATTCAACACGAGGAAGAACTTGAGACAGACTCTTTGTTCAGCAGATTCTTTTGTCCTTTCTCATGATACACTAGTCACCCTCCGTGACTTGATGAAGGAACAGTTGGATCACGGAGATCTGGAGCTTCAACCAGTCCCTGGGACATTCCTGTTTTCTGTATCAAGAAGAAGTCTTGGAAATGCAGGTTGTTACAAGACCTCCAGAAAGTTACTGCTATGATGGAAAGCATGGGGATGTTGCAGGCTAGCATGCCTTCACCTGCCATGCTTCCTGCTGATTGGCCACTCCTCACTGTGGATCTGAAAGATTGTTTTTTACAATTCCTTTGCATCCCGATGACAGACCGAAATCTGCCTTTCTGGTGCCAGCTATCAGTAATGCTGAGCCCACACAGAGATACCAATGGAGATTTTGCCGTAAGGCATGTGAAAATTTGCCGGCATTTGCCAATGATATGGGGCTGCAAGTGACTCCAGAAACAACCTCCTTGAAATTATTTGAGGGTCAAAATAATTTCTGGGACAAACAGGCCGCATCTGGAGGTGCAATTATTTTTTTTGCATTCAGTGCAGACACTGCATGAATGGTGTCCAGGTATTAATGGACTTTTACATGGTTGTGTCCCTATATGGGACTGACCACGACACAACTGTCTCCCTTGTTTGGTCTGTTAAAGGGGGACTCTGATTTAAAGTCACCTCTGACACTGACCCCACAGGCACAGTAGATGCTGGAGGAGGTTCTGACGCTGCTTTTGGCCGCACCGGAGCTCCGGGATAGTTCTGTGGTGCCACTCTGGCACGGGCAGTCGCCAGGAGTGGGGAACTGCAGGGGAAAGGCGATCCCACTGCAGAACCTTCAGAGCACTGAATCCTGCCAGGCTCTGCCAAATCAGGCATCGTGGGTGATGGCAAAAAGAAGGAGGAGACTCACTCGGCTGTATTTCCCAGGAACAGGTTTATTCAGGAAAGGGGATGACCACATGGGCTGGGAGAATTCAGGACCGAAGAGAGCCCTGAGCACCTCTGTGCACTGGGTTTTATCTCAGGGGCGGGCACAGTCCAGGGTCCAATGGCAGCTCATGGAGGGAGGGGTAAGGGGAGGGGGTTACAATGTCAGGGACCAATGGGGATACAAAGAAGGTGGGAACATAACATAACAACCAATAACGTGTCAAGGAAGTGATGATATACGTAGAAGGAGCTGGAAGGAGAGTTGGAGTTTACGATGATGGATGGGGAGATGGGGCAGGGTAAAGGTGATTGACGGGGAACATTCAGGAAAACTGGGAGGGGTTTTCATAACAGACAAATGGAACCAACCAAAGCAGTAAATGGGGGAGAACCAGGAACATACCTAACTCTATTTCTATTTCAAATGAAATACTAACAATTTTAACAGAACTGAATAAACATACTACAACAGGTTCTGCGAGCAGTTTCTGCTCGTCAAGTTTATTACATTACTCTTTCCATTGATGTCGCTGTTTCTTTTCATTGCCACTCCAGATTTGCGTTCCACAGGTATCATTGGCCAATGAAATGATGAATGGTTCAATCCCTTGAAAGGCCATTGATACCTGGAAGGATGGATCTGAGTGGCAGGTTTTGGAGAGTCATGAGGCTGGGTCAGCCCAGTTGATGGAATTACAGGCTGCTGTCATAGCATTTCAGAAGTTTTCCCAGGCACCTTTCAATTTGGCTATGGATTCTGCCTCCATGACCAAATTGAGAGCCCATCCACGAGCAGGTGTTGAAGTTTTTCACTTCTATTTTTTGGGGGTTTTTTGTAATAACGAAAGGGTGAGATATCACCCTGAAATTATAGCCTTCTGATTGTATGGAGTATTGTATTTTCTTATTATTTTTCTTTTCGATTGTTTATAATGTTGCTAGTTTCTTTGTTCATTTTTCTTTTTCCTTTTCTTTTTGTTTAAACCAAGAAGGGTGAGATGTCACCCTGAAAACTCAGCTTGCTGACATAGTTTTCTAACTACTTTCCCAGGACAGTAACTGTAAACATAGATATGTGTACATTCCTTCTGTTACACGTCTTGTGATGGACATCTCTCATGGCCAGTGCAGTGGGAAAGTGTTATCCTGACCATTCAGTCCCTGACCATGGTCAGAAACCTAGAAATCCTGGGAGGAAAAATAAACTCTCTCTTCCTTTCACCACACCTCGACCTGCATCCATGTGATCTATCCATCTTCAGCGGCAACAGTATATGCCTCACGCCCCCGTTGTAAAATGTCTTTTTGAAGATTACAGAGACTTTCATACGTCAAGGACTCTGTCATGATCTCAACCTTTGGCTCCCCTGCAGGTTGTGATGGCCCTTCTTTCCTATCCTCTGATTTCATCTGATTTCATCTTAGTCTTCCTCAATTCTACAGGGGCAGGACTGCTGGCTGTGACTGCCCTTGTGGTTCAGCTGGAACCTGGACACCATGGTTGTAACATCTGTGGGTTCCACTGCTGCACCTTCAGACTCTCCCTCTTCAAGGCAGGGGGAGGGTTTCCCAGCAGCTGAGGAAATGCTTTCCTTTAGTATCTGGCCCATTACATGTATATTCTTCACCAGAACCCCCACCCACGTGGGGTGGTTCATTTCTGAGGTGAGCTGTGTAGTACTATGTAATAAATTGTTAAATCTCAGTTCTTATTTGTGTATAGTGAGTGGCTGTAGAGGATTGCAATAAATTAATTTTTTAATTTAAGTTGATATTTACATAGCATGATTGTAACAATAAATTAGTTCCTTAAAATATAATTGTTATTTGTATGCTTATATGTTGGCAGCACAGGTGTAGCAATACAAAATAAATATGATTTTTAAACTTGATTTTTGTCTACTTATACATTAGTAGTACAAGTGTTACAATATGCAAAAAATTGAAAGAAATGTAGATTTGTGTTATCCAAAGCAATGGGCAGAGGTAAACACAATGATGCTGGAAGATTTTGGCCATGAAAATCTCCAGCCATGCCCAGCACATGCCCCACTTCCACTCGGGCTGGGCAAGGAAAGCGCAGATTTGGGATGGCAGCAGAGCCATACATTGGCTCAGAACTCACTGCACAGGCCTGCTGAGAAAAGTCTGTGTTGTGGTTTGACACTGGCCCAATGCCAGGAACCCACCAGAGTCACTCACTCACCGTCCCCTGCCACAGCTGGGCAAAGGAAGGGAGAGGGGAAAAAAAATTAACAAAGTGAGATAAGGACCAGGAGAAACACTTCAATGGCAAAACCGGTTCAACTTAAGTTGCAAATGAATTTATTACTAACAGAATCAGAGAAGAATAATAAACAGTAAAATAAGCCTTTAAAACACCTTCTCCCCCCACCCCCTCCCTCCTTCCCACCCACAGTGCAGGGAGACAGGGTATGGGGGCTTTGATCAGTTCATTACTGAGATCTTCTTCCGCTGCTCTGGGAGAGGAGTCCTTCCCCTGTGAGACAGTTCCCCATGAACTTCTCTGGCGTGGGTCCACTCTCACAGGCAGCAGTCCTACAGCACCTGCTGCAAACATGAGTCCCTCCCACAGGCACATAGTCCTTCCAGAACTGCTGTGGCGTGGGTCACTCTTCCCACAGGGTGCAGTCCTCCAAGGACAGGCTGCTCCAGCCTGGAAGCAAAGGCCCTTGCTCTCCACTGGGTCTTCCACCATATCACAGCCTCCTCCAGGCATCCACCTGCTCTGGCATGGGCACCTCCCCCATGGGCTGACTGTGGATCTCTGCATCCCCCATGGATCCATGGGCTGCAGAGGCACAGCTGCTTCACCATGGTCTTCACCATGGCCTGCAGGGGAACCTCAGCTCCAGTGCCTGGAGCACCTCCTGCCCATCCTTTTCCACTGACCTTGGTGTCTCCATGTTGCTTCCATTACATGTTTTCCCCTCCTCCTCTTCTCTGACTGCAAGCAAAACCTGTGATTTTGTTTCAATTTTCTTCTTAAATATGTGGTCACAGAGGCATACCCAGTCTCTCTCATTGTCCCAGTTTTGGTCAGCAGCATGTCAGTAACAGATTTTCCCCAGGCAGCTCCCAGCACTGGGCCAAGCGTGGGCTGTTCCCAGAAAGCAGTGCAGTTCGGGATACGGCTGTAGGGCTTAAGCTCTATGGCTGTCAAGTGTTGAGGGCAGGAGCAAGGATGAGGGAGAGGTCTTCTGTGTGGTTTCCAAAAGGTGCTTATTCCATTGAAGGTTCCAGGGACTAAAGACAAAAGAGATAGGGGTACAGCAACTTATATATGGGGGAGGAGCAAGGGGGTGTGTACAAACAATAAACAAATAATAAAAATAGGGACGACTTAGGGGAGGAGCACAAGGCGGGGTTACAAAAGGTATAAACCAATGGGGAAGGCAAGGGGAGGAGAGCAGGTCACATGGGCCAATGGGGCTTGGAGGAATAGGGGAATTCCAAAGGGGGCAGTCCAGGCAGGGGGTTGGCACAAGGGAGGATTGATAACCTAATGGGAGGGGAACAGAACATTTGGGAACAGGGAACATTCGGGAAAAAGGGGCAGGTATCAGGGTGGATTGGCACAACTGGGTAGGAGGGCACAACTGGGACTAAACTATTAACATAGGAGAGGGTACAACTTAACAATACAGAGGGTAATTGAATCAAATATAATGAACAAAACTGCACCACAACAGTCATCAGCCATTGGCTCTTTTGGACACAGTGGAAGCTTCCAGCAGCTTCTCACAGGAGCCGCCATTGTGAGAATGATGATCTAGCTCTGCTACCTAAAACCAGGCCTTGCAAAACCAATACACTCTGGGACTTCACTAATTGTAGGAGCTCCAAGTAGGAGCCACCCAGGGAGGGAAAATCCATCCTCATCCCACAAGCAGCTCTTTAGGAAGCACTCCAAGTGTCCCTCTGAACATCATCCCAACAGGAATCCTGAGCCAGCTCTACTGCCTTTGGCAGCACTTCTGCAAATAAGCTGGAGCGGGGGGGAGGCAACATTGACTGTAACTGCTGCAGGCTGGGCGTAAAGGCAGGGCTATGGATACAGGTGCTGAAATGGTCCAAAATCCAGAAGGATGCTGGAGAACTGGGAAGCAGCAAGTTCTCACAAGTGCTGAAATGATTGAAGCCCTTTGTGTGAAGTTCCCCAAAGGAACTCCCACAGGAGTTGATGCTGTAATAAGTAGTACCAGAAGGCACAAATGTACTAACACTAGGACATGGTCTATTTCACCTACAGGCAATGGCTTAGGAAAGGATCAAGTATATATTTTATACAAGCTATTTATTATAGTATGTATATTAAGCTATGTAAAGTGTTGTATTAGAGATGATAAATTACATATAAATAAATATGTATTATTTGATGCATTTTTATATATTTTGATAAATATTTTCATTTCATATAGATTTGATATATTCCCTCAACCTGGGAGAGTTGAAGATGTACCACTGTCCAAAACCTTCTGCTCACACAGCAGTCAGCCTGCGGGTGTGTGCACGCACACCCACCCACTGTCCTTGCTCTTTTCGCCATCTCGGGGTTGCTGTTTGCACAGAATTGGGATGGATTTAACTCAACAGACCCACAGGTGGGGTGTCCAGCTTGTCATGGACACTGATACGGCGAGGCACAACACAGCTCTCAAATCACTTACATTATCACACGTGCTTTCATTCCTGCTGGGCACTGAGGAACTCTTAAAAGCACCAAAGATAAAGAAAGAAGGTGCAAAGAATTGGCATCATGCTACTGCTGGTATCCTCATGTATGGATGCTAGCTTTGGAACAGGCTGCAGGGAGCTGCAGAAACTGCAGGCCCATGGCCTCTCAGTCCTGCCTGAGAAGCTAGCCTGGGAAATTCAAAGGAGAATTTCAAAACAATCCTCAGAGACAGAAAACAACTGCCAGCTGCTGTTTATCTGTCCTCTTGTTTTCCCTTGCAGGAGAGGGTCAGGGGGGTAGTGTGCCCCTGACCAGTGATGGTGATGTAGCACTTTGCTAACCAATAAGAGTTTCCTTTCTGTACCTTCCACGTACCAGTCTATAAAAAGCAGGCCTGAAGTAATAAACCAGAGAATTCTCGTGTTGAAACTCCCTTGAGAGTTTCCTTGAGAGTTTCAACTCTCTTTGAGAGTTTGTGTCGTTCTTTATAGCCGTTCCCAATCGGAACGACACTCATGGAGGAAAATCTGTTGGCTTTTTAAGGTTGTAACTTTCCAAAAACTAGGAAACCTGCTCAGCATCAGTAGCCCAATTCTGAATGGTTTTCTCGACTTGGCAAAATGGAGGTGTCAATTATGGACTCCGTCCTTGGTTCAAATCACCTGCCCTGACGTGCAGACAAAAGCACCACCAGCAGCAGAAGCTACGTCAGTCACTTTTCTCAAAAAGTTGTCTTATATTTGCGAGAGTAAAGGAACACATGTGAGATACTGTGGATTAATGGCAAGACTCTGAGAAACATTTACAAAGCAAAGGGCAGCAGCTTCTCTGGGACACTCCTTGTGCTCCAAGGCAGCTGGGCTGCCCTGGCTGCCCAGGACCCCAAGCTCCATGGGCTCTGCAGAGCTGCAAGCGGGGAGGCAGCTTTGGGCACTTCAGCACCTGGGCAGGAGTGGCCTTCTTGGTCTGGACAGCTTCCTGTGGGCAAATGCAGGGTGATGGACTTGTGCTCTTGGCCTTGCAATGCTAATCCTGTTCCCTGTCTGAAATGTGCTAAAAGAGGGACTTGTTTGTTTCCAGCTCTGCACAGCATTGATTTGCACCACAAAATACTGAAGAACTAAGGCCTGAACAACAGGCCCTGAGCCACAGCTGCTCTCTAGATGACTCTTCCAACCAAATATTCTATGTATCAGCACCTTAACCAAGTAGTACTATCAACATGATCTATGCATCCATTCATTGGTGAAACACATCTTCACCTTTCAGCATTAAGAAACTGGACAAGGCCACACCTGGCCTTGGTTCCTCCTTGAGTCCTGGCCAGGCTCAGGGATAAAACCAAGAGGAGAATGAATCAGATGTCCCACATCAGAAGCTCTGTCAGATTGCTCGTTCAGCACTGTCAAAGCCAGGCTACTCTCACAGTTCAGTCAGAAGCCTTGTGGCCGGCAAAGGTGGGGGCGCCACACAATTTCACAGTTCTCAGCTGTAGCTCTGCAGGGCTTGGCTGGGCCAGCTTCATCCAGCTGATGTGTGGATCTGGATGAAGGATAAAGTATTAGGGTATCTGATGATGTATCTTTCTTAATAACTAGAAGCAAGCTTCTGTAATAATAATGAAGTACATTGCTGAGCTTATCCTTTTCTGATTCTCTTTTGCACTTCTGCATGATAGTAATCACACTATTCCTTCAGCTAGTGTGTCTGTGTCTCTGACCCTCCTCACCACCAAAACAGAGACAGTCAGTTTTGCACTGTTATAAATACCTATTATAACACTGGCTTTTTGCAAAATATTGAAATGGATATTATCCGTATAATGTTCAAGTAATTTTGCTATAGATTTTTTCTGCTATTAACTAAACTTAGGTGCAGTAGTGAAATAGCTGATATGATTATGCTTGTGGTAGTTGAATTGCCTGCTTGGCTGGGATAACATCCAATGAATGTATGATGAAGGCCCCTGCTACTGATATTGCAACTATCAGCACCTACAGTCTGAAGAAAGTATGGACCAAAACCCAAACTGGAGGTGATAATAAGAACAGACTAAAATCACAGCCAGGGAATGCATGTGCTCTAAAAAGGTGGTCCTGAGGAGGAGTCATGCTAAACAGTTCTTGGCACATGTAAAGTAGTTAGAGGAAAAGTTTAAATACATGTAATTGTTTATAAAAATGCAACAGGCTGATACAATAAAAAAGATATATAAAGGGTGTCCCCAAAATAGCAAGTGTGCTCTTGGCAGAACACCAAGCACCTGGCTGTTAATCTTTGCTTTATTATCTTTGTTTCCTATTGTCCTTTATTAGATTTTACCAAGAAAACGAACCTTGTTTTTCACAGCGTAAGACCTGCCTCTCTGCCAGTCCATTTCTTGGAAAACACACATAATCGCTAGCTCTGCAAACTGAATTCCCACTTTGCCACTTCTTTTTTGCAGGCATGTAAGAAAAGTAGACACTCCCAGCTTTGGACACCTCTAGAAACTAACTGCTTTCAGCAGTTACAACCCTGAAATACCAACCTCCTTCCTTAACCTGCCCACTGGGAGCTCATACAGAGAGGCCTTTTGCCCAAGAATACCCACAGAAGAGCTCAAGCATGGAGCAGTTTGAAACGCAGCTCCTTCAGTGTTTAAATCTCCTTTTATCAAATAAACACCCACCAACCTGTCCCAAAGGGAAAGCAGGCAGGAAGGAGAAGCTCCTCTCCCAGAACAGCAGGCTCTGTACTTCTTTCTGTTGTAGCTGGAGAGCAGAGGCCATGGGCTGCTCCTCAGTTTGGGAAGGAACACAGGGAACTGGCTTGATTGGGAGGGCAGCAGAGGGAAGTTCCCAAAGACAAGAAAAAGATGCTGTAGAAGCAAAAGATTATGGCAATATTTCTGCAGGAAAAAAAAAAAAAAGGGGGGGGGGGGGGGGTGGGGAGGAAGGGAAAAAAAAAAGAATAATGGAAGCATTTCAAAAAGTTCCCAGACAGAAATTTCTGCCCCAGCACAACTGCCTCCAAGTCTCTGTGGTGTGTCAGGAGGCACAGGAATGAACCTGCAAGGCCAGGATACACGTTAGTGGTGTGTGTTCCCCAAAGCAGAAGCAGCTCCCCTACAAGACTTCAAAACAAAGGGAAAAAACTTCCTCCTGCATCTCTCCACAGGAGATCTAGGCGGTGTCTCTCCATTGCAAGATCTCCTTTGGCAGTCTACATTGGCAAGAGTTGGCTGCAGGAGGCATTTGGATTTGAACTCTCCTAAGATCAGAGGAAAGAAGAGGTAATTCCTGAGGAAAGAACATGCAACCCTAATTTGTGAAAACACCAGCGTGAGATTGCAACAACTGCACGCCACGAATCCCTTGCATAAAGCAACACCCATCCAGGGTGCAGCACTTTAGCTTTGATGTCAATGCTGACAGAATTGCTGCCCCTTCCTGCTGCTGCTGACTCCAAATAATTAGAAATGTGCTGCTTCTGCCAAAGACAGGCAGAGATGGCCAGAAAAAAACCAGCCAGTCTGCTGCCAAAGAATGTTTTCTAACATCCCCTTTTCATCCGTTCCTCAACGAAGACAGAAGGCAACGAAGACATCCTTTCCCTCTGTCACCAACAGTGACGCAGGCACGCGATACATGGTGGGGCTAGAGCTTGCCAGTGCTCCCAGAGCCCTCTCCAGGGCCTTCCCCTGCCGGGCCGTGTCCGGCCAGCCCCCAGAGCCGCCGCGCTGTGCCCGCAGCCCCGGCTCTGCCGCGCTCGTCCCCGCCGAGTCCGGCCCGTGCCGGGGCCGGGCCTGGCGCGCGCGGGGCCGAGCGCAGCGCTCCCCTTCAGGCCGCGCGCTGCCAGTGCGGCTGAGGCCGTTGCGCCGCGGCCGTTGTGGCAAACAGTCGTCGATCGGCGCCATGGCGGAGCTGCCGCTCCCCGCCGGGCTCAATGCCAGAACCTTCCCCGCCAAGCTGTGGCGCCTGGTGAACAGCCCCCGCGTCCTCTCCGTGCGCTGGGACAGCCAGGCCCAGGGGCTGCTCATTGACCGCTCCCTCTTCGAGCGGGAGCTTCTCAGCCCGGGCGGCGACCAGGGGCCAGCCCCGCACACCTTCAGAGCCACGCGGTTCCTCAGCTTCGTGCGCCAGCTCTACCGCTACGGCTTCCGCAAGGTGCCGGGCCGGGCCGGCGCGGCTGCGCCGGGTGATGCCGGGGCGTGGCTCCACTACACAAACCCCTGGTTTCGCCGCGACCGCCCCGAGCTCCTGCTCCGCATCGAGCGCCGGAGCGCGGCCAGCAGGCAGCGGCCGGCGGCGGGCGGGGACAGGAGCAGGTGCTCCCGGCAGCTGCCGAGGGCGCGGCCGCTGCCGGACGGGCGGGAGAGACGCAGCCGCTTCAAGGCGCTCCCCAAGGAGCGGCCGCCGCTGCCGCCCAGGCCCCTGCCCAGTGGCTTCCTCCTGCTGCACAGGGAGCGGACGCTGCCGGACTGGCGGGAGCTGCGCAGGCCCCGGCCCGGCCGCTTCCAGCAGCCCCCCAAGGAGCGGCCGCTGCTCACCCGGCGCCCGCCCTGCGGCTTCCACCTGCTGCACAGGGACCGGCCGGGGCCGGCCCGCTGCGAGGGGCCGAGCCGTTTCCAGGAGCTCTACGGGGAGCGGCCGCTGCCCGCCGAGCGGGAGCTGCTCCGAATCCCGCCCTGCGACTTGCTCGGGCTCCACGGGGAGCGGCCGCTGTTTCTCGGCCGGGAGGGGCCCCCCAGCCACTTCCAGGAGCTCTATGGGGAGCAGCTGCCTCCGGCCGACCGGGAGGTGGTCAGGATCCAGCCCTGCAGCTTCCAGCAGCTCCACAGGGAGCAGCAGCCCCCAGCCTACAACCCACCAGGTAGGAAAAGAATTCTAGCCTTGCTTTTCCAAAAGGTCCTGAAAATTGGCGGTTGGAAGTATTTTCCCACAATGCTGTGTCATTCTGAGACAGAAAATGTTAAGCCTGCTAGCAAGGGGGTTCTAGAAGGCGAAAAGATTCTCTGCCTAGTTTTCCTTTGAATGTGTTGCATCCAAGGCAGCAGCAGAGCTCTGCATCCCAAAGCCACATTCTGGAGCCTGACCACAAGGTGTTTGGATTCTTGCAGCCACTCCAGGCAATTCAGCCTCCAGTGCTCCACCTGGCAGTGCCGCCTGTGCAGCAGCATCAACGGCCTCAGCAGAGAGCGCACTTAAGGAAGAGGAATCTCCACCGCTGGATCTTGGCCTTGCTGTGGAGAAAATGATTCGGGAGATCAGGAGATCCCTGTCTGAGAAGTCTCCCTCTGCTCAGGTAACCCCACTGGATGGGAATAAAAGGGGCTGGACCGAGAGCTTTTTAACACTGTTCTGTGGCTCAGAAGCAAAAGCTGCTTCAGTTGAATGTGTCTCTCTCTCTTAATGTGCAGACCCAGTGCCTGCAGTACATTTATGCTTGAGGAAGGGCAGACTCAAGGTGGGGAGTGGGATTTTTTGGATTTACCATTATCTTATGCTCAAATGGGATGTCTTTTGTGATGATGTAAATTCACACATAGCAGTGTTCAAAACATTTTATTCCACAATAATAGGAAACATGGCAGGCTCTGAACCATTTAGGATTCTGATGGATGGGCTACTGCAGAAGGGATGCATATTCTGCAACTGGTCCTAGTAAGAATATCTTTCTGTCTGAGCAACATTTGCAGGTGCTTAATCTTGAGCATTTACTTCCTTGGTGGAATAGAAGTATTTGGTTGTCTTTTGAGTGGTTTGGTTTTTGGGTTTTTTTTGCTACTCTCTAGACTCAGAGATTTTTGCCAGTGGAAAATTTGATTCTGGAAATACCCTAGGTCCATAAACGTTTGCCGGGGTCATACATATGGGGCAGCAGCAGCAGAGGGCTCCAAAGAGCACCACCTTGTGATGGATTGTCTGAGTGCTTGGGTGGGGTAGTGAGACTCCCAGCCAGAAATGTGTGCTTTGTGTGTGGCTTTGCAGCACACAGCCCTGGGCAGTGCTGGGAGCAAGCTCTGCCCTTACTGACAGCTGTGTTGGCAACAAGGAGAGCCCCTGGCTTTCTGCTGGCTGATTTCTTACAGCTCATGGGGTAAGTCAGGGTCAGAGCATGAGGGCACATCACCTCATTTGGTGTCTTCTGGTTTTCTGCATTCATATTTTGCCTCAGAGGTCATTTTGTAAAAGCTTCCATTTAGCCTTGGCCATGGAATCCTGAATTTAAAAGATTTATCATGTGAACTGTGTGCTGAGTGTTCCTCCCCAGCCTCTGCTCCACGTCCTTTGGGAGTGGAGAAGGGTTATTGTAGCCCTGATGTGATTCCAAGAAAATATTGAGTGATCTTTGGGTTTCTTTCTTTCTGCTTTTCTTTCAAGGGGAATATTCATGTTGCCTCTGAGTCCTCAGGAAGGGAACCCATGAACGAGGCTGCAGCAGAGGAAGATTCATCTGGCACCAAGAACTGCGATGACAGTTGCCCAGAGCCTGAGGAGCCTGGTAAGGAGAGAGCCCACATTGGTTTGAGCCCCATTGGCCCATGGCTGCTTTGAGCCTGTCCCTGACAGGAAGGGAGATCAGAAGAGCTGAGTTCTTGTCGGCAGGGTCCGTGCTTCCTGGTGCCTTTAGTTCAAGTCCTGCACTGGCACAAGTTCCCCGAGCCCTGCCCTCCACACTTTTCCAGAGGCTCTGACACTGAGTCCTGTGCTGTGACAAGAGAGCCAAGAATAAACCTGACCTTGTGGGAGCTGCGTCACCAAGCTGGGTGTCCCAGTTTTGTGCTGAAGCCCATGGATCAATTTTCTGCAGGGTGACAGGGGAAGCTGGGCTGAGCACTTCTTGAAGGAACAGGGGGGAAAAAAAGAGTGCAAAATGAGGGCAGAAGTCGAAATCGCTGACTGTAGTACCAGTTTGCTGGAATCTGTCCTGAGACACAAGAGAAACAAAGAGAGCAGAACATCAGAGGCCAATTAATTGAAAAATGACAAATCTGGTAACACAAGGAAAAGCCTGAGTGACCCCAGATTAGTGAGACTAAGAGGAGAGAGGAAGCCCTTTGGATCCAATCCTTGGCCAAGTCGGTGCAGCCTGCAGGCCTTGTAGGGAGCTCTTTCCCTACCAGCTTGTCCTGTCAGAGCTGATGGTCAAGTTGGAGCAGGTACTGCTCACTGTAGAGGGCAGTTTGTAGATCTGACATCACGGAGCTGGTTCATGATTCAGCTCACAGCACCCTTCAGCCTCAGCCACTGCAGCGTGGCCTGAGGTCTTTCTGTCAGCACGGAGGAAAAAAACAAGTCAGGGCTTCTTTGTGGGAGAGGGGACCGTCTTCTGTTTCAGGCTCTCGTGGGTGCCATTTGCACTGTGGGTGCCGAGACTTTATTGAGATACTTGAACGCTTCACACAGTTTTGGAAACTTGGAAGGATCCCTGTTCTTTAAAGAGCAGGCTTCAAATTCCCAAGGGAGAGTCTGCCTTTCAGACCATCTTCTCCAGTCCCTGACAGGACAATTGCTGCCCAAGGCAAACAGGGCCCCAGCCACAGGAGCCAGTATTGACTCAGTGTTCCCTTTGCTTCCCAGATGCCATCTGAGGGATGTCTCCCGGAGGGCTGTCCTGCACGGCAGGAAGAGACAGAGGGAGGGCCTGTGACCACCAGGCAGGTAGAATCCCTCTGTTCTACATGTATAGATTTCTATAGTTCTATTAAGTAATTCTTATAGTTATGTTTATCGATTTTAATGTTCTGTTTCTATAGATTGAATTCTTTTATATATTTCTATATAATATAGATTATAATTATATATGAGATCTCTATTTAGTGATCTGCATAGTTAAGGGTAGATAAATCTAGTTATAGATGCGATATATATTTTTATATGGAATTACATTTATAGATTTTCTAATTTAAATTTATATATGTCTAGAGTAAAATTAATATACATATATACACATACTTAAAATTCTATTTATAAATGCAGATAGTTATATTTGAAGAGAAATATAGATGTTCAGAGGGCTAGGTTTATGTTTGTGTAGCCTTAGGCTGCATTTTAACCTCTTTCTGCCCTCGGCTGCCTTTTTCACCTCTTGTTTTTCCCCCTGTGCCCCCTCTGTCCCCTGTTCCTGTGCTGGGTCCGAGCTGGGGCCGGGCCAGGTGGAGCAGCAGTTCCAGCCCCGGCTGTCCCTGGAGCGGTGGGAGCTGCCGGTGGCCCCAGGCACTGTCCCCTGAGGAGCTGCTGAGGGACGGTGAGACTGAGGGGGCTGAGGAGGCGGTGACGCTGAAGGGACGGTGACCTTGAGCTGCTGGGGGCACTGAGGGCTGTGGGGGAGCAGAGGGTGATGGTGGCACTGAGGTGACAGGGAAGTGGCACAGGCAGAGGGAGATGCCAGCTCTGAGCGGACAGAACAGGTCAGAAGGGACTGAGGGGGGTGAGAGAACTGTGAGGGACTGAAGAAACTGAAGGGGGGGCTGGGAGTTTGCCAAGAGGACGGCGGGGCTGAGGGGATGGAGGAGCCAGCAGGGAGCACAGAGGGGTCCGGGACTGCAGCTCTGCCAGGCCTCGGAACCAATTCCAGAGCCTCTGCTTTTGCCACAGCTGTCCTGAAGACCTTGAGGCCAGCCAGACACTGCCAGGAGCCAGCAGGGAGAAGCTGAAGGCCAGGAGCAAGAGCAGTGAACAGGGACGTGCTGCTGCCACCTCGAGAGCCTGGGTGAGGCCACAGGGCCGGTGAGGCCGGGCAGGGCTGAGGGTGGCGTGGGCTTTGGCCGTGGGCGCTGCCCGGCTGGGCAGGAGCGGCCCCTGCCCGTGCTGGGGCTGCTCAGCGCTGCTGCCCCGGCCGGCACAGGGGCTGTCCTTGGGCAAGGCAGCTGTGCCGGCAGGGCCCGGGAGCTGTGCCGGCCTGCCGGGGGATGCAGGACAGTCCCGCCGCGACTGCGCTCGCCACACGCTGGCCTGCTTGGCCTGCTTGTTCTTTCAGCCCTGCTGGGGAGGCTCTGAGGTTTTCCCTTCCCTGCTGGAAGGGCAGGTGCTGCCAAGGGAAAGGTCCCAATAATGACTTGGTGTTCCCTTTGCCTCCCAGATGTCCCATCTGCTGTCCCTGTCCAGGAGAGCTGCTGTGCACAGGAGCAAGAGACAGAGGGAGAGGCTTTGAAGACGGGAGGGCTGAGTTCCCTCTGTTTAAAGAGGGCATAAAGAGGAATAATTATGCGGATATTTATATATGTATATATGTATATTCCTATTTGTATAGGAATATTTCCTATATATGTTTTTCTATTTATGGATGTATTCTTTGTACATATGTATGGATCTATACACATCCATGTTTATAATTACATATGTGTATATAAGTATACATATATGTTGTTATAGTTGTGTTAAAATCTGTCTTCTATGTATACAGTTGTGTGGGTATCTATTTCTGTTGATGCAATTATAGTGCTTTGCCTCTTTAAATAGGTATATTGGTATTTGCATAGGTAGATATGTGTATTTTTATATTTTTATCTGTGAATTGACATTTCTATGTGGAATTATATATGTATCCAGATGTATAGGTGTACATTTCTACTGATGCAGTTGTATGGATATCTAGCTTGATATTTTTATACTTATAAAAATTTATAATTTTTTTATATAGGTCTGTTTTATATATATATGTTTATTTATATTGTATGTAATATTTAATCCATATGTACTTCTGTAGATAGTTATAGTTATACACATTTATATGTATTTGTGTATAGCTGTGTATTTAGTTCCATTGAAATGTGTATGGAGTGGTAGAGTTGTATAGTTCTGTCAGCTGTGATCACTATTTGTACAATGTTATTTAGAAAGGGAAAGCATATTTTTGTATTTCTATATGGGCCGTATGTTTTTAGTAATAAATTGTTAAACATCTAATTGATTTTTATGTATCGTGAGTTATAGAGGCTGGAAATAAATTATGATTTGTTAATATAATTTAATTTGGTACTTGTATATTTCTATATTCTTGCATAACAATATTTGTATATTTTTACATAGCATTGTTCTAATAATCTAATAAATGCCTTTTTTGACCCTTAACTGAGATTTCTATGGTGTAATGTATTGTCAGCGCAGGTGTAGCCATTTGTAATTGTAAGACGGGTGTCTGCGAGCGAGGGCTCAAGCCTTAACACAGTTACGACAACTGGCATGTTGGACAGGAAAACAGGTAAATATTACATCAAAGGTTTTGTCTGATTTGCTTTTGGACATGAACAGTATTAGACATGCTGTTTTGCAGAATAGAGTTGCTATTGATTTTTTATGAGCACAGGGCCATGGCTGTGAGGACCTTGATAGGATGTGTTGCATGAATCTTTCTGAACATTCAGTGTCTATTCATGCTCATCTTCGACAATTACAATAAAATATGAAAAAATTAACCGTGGAAACAAATCCATTGGACGAATGGTTTCAATGCCTAGGTCTCACAGGATAGTTAAAACATTTGGCACAAATGGCAATTATTGTTATATTGGTCATTGTGATTATACTATTGTTTATTCCTTGCTTGCTGCAATGTTTGCAAAACATGATCAAGAAGGCAGCTACTTCTGCAGTTTTTTTATAAAAAGAAAACAGGGAATTATAGAGGAATGGCTAGCTAGCAAAGGTCATGTTCCCATGCAGCAGTTAGCTGAGGAGAAGTTAAACAACAATAGAGTACAGTTGGTGTGAGATGTTGCAAGGTCAGAAAGACCTTAGTGATAACTGTTAACTGAGAACAGGACACTGTGATCAAAAGAATGTAGATTCAGCATAGATGAGCGATCGCAGGAATGTGGAACTAGGTGGAGTTGACCTTAAATGAAACATCCAAGAATGAGCTTGCTTTTGCACTACGTATGAGCCTAATTATTGATGCTATATAAGTGGTTTTAGAGTTACCAATAAATGAGACTTGCTGATCACTCATATTGATTGCTGTTTTTCTCCTGCCAAACTCATCAGAGTTGTACATTAGAAGTTAAACTGCTGTCAGTTTTAGTGATTCTTCTGACATTTGTGTCAATAATCCAGAGTCCAGTTGTCAGGAATATTTGTTTTTCTTTCTGGCATGGTAGTTAAACCATTGGTACCTATGAGAAATTGCATTCAACCACAAACAAAATATATATTTTGTAGTGTATCTTGTATTACATTTGTGCAACGTGTGATAATATTGCTTAAATGTAATTTCTTACATGTAATTTGCAATAATAATGTTGCTTAAAAATGTAATTTTCAAAATGGTTTGTTTTGCACAACCTGTCTGACAAAGATATAATACTATATAATATATATATAATACTATATAATATATATAATACTATATAAACTATTTTGTTTTGAGTATGTGTCCAGGGGTGACTTTATGATACTGGTATCCTCAATCGCCTGTTTTATGTTATATATTAAGTTCTGCACCTTTAAGACTGGCTCTGAAAGTGAAAGAGGAGAAGAAGTGCGCAGTTTTTGTTGAAAGAAAACATCACTCCCCCACATCCTGCTGCTGGACTGTGGTGTCTGCAGCATGGAGAGATAGCAGGACAGAGCTTCTCTTCAGCTTTTAGTTTGTTTTAGCTAGCTGAGGCAGAGGAGTTCCCTAGACTTTTTTCTTTTTCCTTGGATCTGTTCAAACCTGCTCTGGACTGAAAAACACTCAGACAAATCCCAGGAGCTCACACTTGTGGCCCACCAGGGCCTGGGCCTCGGCATTTTCTGGCGCCGGAGGGACTGATAAGAACCTGAGCGAGCTGAGCTGCACCACATGAAAAGGACTTTTCTTCTGAGATTTGCCATCTTGTTGAACAGTGAGAGGTTTTATTGTTTAATATTATTCAAATTTCTGTTAAATAAACATTTTTTTCCCACTGCTCTCCAAAGAAATCTCTTTTTTCCCAAACCAGTTAGAGAGAGGAGTAGTTTGAATTTTGCTTTCCTGGGGAACCCCATTTGGAGGTTCTCTCCCAAATTTGCCCTGAACTAGGACAAATACAGTTCTTGGAGCTCAATGTGGGGCTTGAGAAAGTAGAAAAACCTGTACTGATTACTAATTTGTATTTTGGTTTTATGTACTCTGTATTGAAATAAAGCAGTCAGTAGCCATGTTGTCTAAATGCATAATGTCTCTCAGGGTGGAGGTCTTCATGTAAATCTAGTCCCTAAATTTTTTAAAGCTTTAATATCTTTCTTTTCCCTCTTTTACAGTAGAAGAACACAGATTAGAATAGTTACTGTGCTGGGCTCGCTGATAATTTATAAAAAGTTCATAGAAGTACTGAAGTTTCTGCCAAGTATGTTTGGCTTAGAGTTTATTCTTCTGACCCTGCCTCCCTATCCCATAGCACATTTTGGGGGTTTATTAGTAACTACACCCAGTTTGTCAGAAGAACAAGAGGTGAAGCTTTTCACCCTTTCCTTTCCTTTTTCTCCTTTGAATCTGTTATGTCCCTTTTTGAGAATATCCAGTTTCCCCTGAGTGTTAAGGATATCACTTTCCTAGTATTTCAGCTCTTAAGCTTCCTCTATACTGTCTACAACTTCTCTAGAGTGAGGGCTGTGATATCCAGAAGAATAACGAGACCCCTTCCCCAGAAGTAGACTCAGGTGTAAGAAATACTGAGTAGTGTAGAGACTAAGAGAGAATGAGCTGGACCCTGAAGAAATTTTCTCATGCCCCAGCCTAGGAATTTTCACGTGAACAAATTCAAAACCCAAATAAAGTAAAGAAATATCTAGAATAAAATTACTATGATAATTCTAAAGGAAAAAAAAAAATCTCATTGCAATAAGCTGGGCCCTAGCATATGCTTATTGCATGCTGCTAGATACTGTAGGGCAGGGAGATAAATCAGCAGCTACCCCAGTCACTCAAGCTGCAGCCGAGCCAGCAACTAAAACAAACAGTGAACCCAAGACAGCAGCCAAACCAGACGGTGAGCCTAAGCCAGTGTCTGTTGCTCCTACCATGAGAAGCATGAAATTCAAAACCAAAACCGATCGGCCAGTAGATGATGATAATGGCGATGTGGGGGAAGGACCCTCAAGAACAGCAACTGACACAAAATCAGAAGGCACTGGTGAGCCCTTCTCCCTGAAGGACCTTTGTGGCCTAAGAAAGGATTACACTCGATGACCTGATGAATCTGTAGTTAATTAGTTAGTCTGTCTGTAGAATGCTGCAGGTGAGGCTACAGTTCTGGACGGGACTGAAGCGAAGCATCTGGGATCCCTGTCACACGATCCGGTTATCGACCACGGAATGATGAGGGGGGCTGACCCTTATAGTCTCCGGAAATGGGTCCTGAGAAGTGTGGCACAAAAATATCAGTACGCAGACAATCTCTATATACAACAAACTCATTAGAAGATCACAAAACAAAGAATTCAGTTCTTGAGAGAAGTAACAGTAGTAAAGATTGTCATTGTGAATAACTTAAACACTAGAAATCCAGACTTGGTGCCATGCACATCTGTGATGTGGCGAAAACTTGATCGACTTGGGCCACAAGAATACTTTTCTGCTTTAGCAACGATGAAGCGGGATGACAGAGAAGAGACCGTGCTGGATATGGCGAAGATGCTCCGAGCATACGTAGACACTGTGCATGGCCCTATACAGGCAACAATTGCAGCTGTGAGAACATGTCTGCAAAACTTGAAAGACAAAACAGAAGAAAATCTCAAGAAACTCAGAGAAAACCTTCTTCCAGTCACAGCACAGTACAGACCAGGAGCCCTGGTACTCAACACAGAAGTTCTCCAGATAAAAAGAAAAAACTATGAGCTAAGCTGTAGCTCTTCCTGCATGACTGTAGAAAAAACATGAAGAGATATGATGGAAAATCTACTGCTGCTCTGGCAAAACAAGTACATAAATAAGCAAGACTCAGAAGAGAAGTTCCACCAAAAAAAAAAAGCCACTCCACTAGCCTGTTGTTGGGAAGGTAGAATTAGAAAGAAATTATAAATATGATTTTGTAGCCAGAAAGGCTAAGGAAGAAATACAAATGATAGCACGGTTTGAATAATTCAGAGAAACTGGGCTGGTATGCCAGAACACATTCTTTCCTGCAATAAAACCAAGCTGAGACCCCTCATCCCAGCCTTATAAGGAAAGGTCTGAAGGACCCTGAGATAACTAAAAATATGCAAAAATAGCGATTTCTATAGGTTGTACACAAATGTTACTATATTAGTATACTTAGAAAGATTGGTTAGTTAAGGAATAGAATATTCAAAGGTATAGGTTATATAAGTAGTGGTATAGAAGAGCTCGGTCTCTCTTTTTTTTTCTCTTGCTTGCTCTTTTTTCTGGCTCTTGCTCCTTGCTCTCTCTCTCTTGCTCTCGCTCTCTCGCTCTCTTTTTTTTCCGTCTCTCTTGCCCTCTCTCTTGCCCTCTCTTGCTCTCTCTCTTGCTCTCGCTCTCTCGCTCTTTCTCTCTCTTTCTACCCCACGCCCTGAAATAAACTTCTAACACTTAACTCGATTATAGAGGTCTTTGCCGTGTCTCTGACCGTCCCCAGAAAGCGTCTCCTACAGCCTGTAGTCAAACTGCAAAATATGATAACAACATGTCTGATCCCTTTGAAAGAACCTCCAAAACAAATACGCACAGAAAAAAAAAAAATAACCAAACTTAGAGGAGCCCTGCCTCTAACCAGGTAGAGGCTAGGAAAAAACGTGTCTTTTAGACTGTGTCATTTGTTAAGCTGGCACATCAGAACCACAAAAATACGAAGCCTTAATTGACACTGGTGTGCAGTGCACGTTAATCCCATCACGAGATGTGGGGGCAGAATCTGTTCCTATTACTGATGTGACAGGGGGATCACAAAACTTTAGTAGAAGCTGATGTAAGCCTGAGTGGAAGTGAGTGGAAAACACACCCTGATGTGACTAGCCCAGAGGCCCCATGCATTTTCAGCATAGATTTTCTCCGAAGTGAGTATTTTAAAAACCCAAAGAAACTCAAGTAAGCATTTAAGATAGAAGCTGTAAAGACAGAGAACGTCAAACAATTGAACACCTTGTCTAAGCCAGAGAACCCATCTGCAGTAATGTAGTGGTTTAGATTTGCTAATTTCGTTTCCCAGCCAATGCACCAAATAAATGTTGTGGTTTTAAAGCAGTAACTAAAAAATTACTAGAAAACTTACTTATTTCTTGCTGTGAGATATGGATTAGAACAAGAGCAAAACAGGCTTAAAACTTAAAAGGAATAAAGAAAGTTTATTAACAAAACTACAAGAATAAGAACACCAGAATAAAACTTCCAGAAAACCCTTTTTTCCCCCACTACCCAACCATTCCCTTGTTTACATGACAACATAGAGACAAAAAACTTTGGAACTTTGGTGTTTAAAATAGTCCCAATTCTTGCTACAGTCTTTTCATCAGTCTTTGTAGAGAAACAGAAGTCTTCTTCTGCCAATTTATGGAGTTTCTCACAAGAAAACTATTTCCTTTATAGCTTTCTATTTTTCTGATGCCAGCTCCCTGGAAATCTGCCATCAGTTCACTCCTCCCATTTCACATCACTCTGAGGTGTGTTATGGGTCAATGAGTCTAGGGATGTCATTTATAAGGATGAGTTATTCAAAGGCAAAAGTTCTCTTCATCTGTCTCTGTGAGCCTCGCTGGAAACAGAAGCTTTCTCTTTGCCTCTCAAGGCCCCAAATCTCAACTATTACTTCTCCCCCCTCTGTTCTAGCACTTCACTGTATCATAATTACTCCACCTTTTGCTCAAAATCCACACTTTGAACACTTTATTCCTCCCAATATACTCTGTCATGAATTAAAGGAGCTTTTTTCAGAACACTGTTGTCCATCTCCATAGCTTTAACAGAAAAATATTTCAGCTATTAAATCATCATCTTATTCTCTCTTCTCCTTCTAAAATCTGATTCTTTTCTTCACTGTCTTTGATGTCTTTATGATGTCTTCTTCATGTTGACTATCCCTCTCTCTCTCTTCCTTCTCTCTCTCTGGGAAAAGAAGTAATCTCTAAGTCTCATCCAGGTAGTAAAGGAGTTAAAGTCTTGGAAAGCTGCAGATGTTCATGGTGTCATGTTTCAGTCCAGCAGCAGAAACTGGAAACCAAGTCAGGCCAGCCAGCTCCATTCCTCCACCCCACCCCACCTCCCCCCGCCCTCAGCGGCCTTGTCTGGCCTGGAGCTGGGGGGAAGAGGCCGACACAGAGCCTGTTCCCTCGTCAGAAGCCAGAAACCAAAGAGAACAAAAGAGCCCTGGCTTTACATCTTAAGGTGGTGTTCATAAGTTGATCTCATTTCTCAATGGTTAAAACCGCCGCCAATTCTCAGAAATGGCCAATAATTGGTCAGAAAAAAACCCTACCATCAGCCTCCAGCAGCTTCAGCTTCCCCCCAGTTCCCGGAGCTGTCTTAAAGGTAAAGTCACCCCATGACAAGTAAGATACCTGAAAGTAGAAAAACAACTGGTACCAATTGCCACCTCAATGGTGCACTGCCAGCAGTATCAGACAAATCAAAATGCTGTAATCCCCATCCACAGGATGATCCATAAGGTAAAAACCCAAAGAGTAGTCAACAAAAGCCACGTAGATAGTTTGACGCTGCCCACCGCGGCCCTCCACGCTTTGGCTAGCTCTCACTCTGGCCACTGGCAACACCAGGAGTGGGGAACGGTCTGGGAGTGAGTTTTCCCCAGACCGAACCTTCAGAGCCCTCCGCCGTTAGGCTCTGCGGTTTCGCCATTGTGGGTCTCGGCAAAGGAATGGAGGAGGCTCAGAGCCCCAAATACTTCCCAGGAACCAGGTTTATTGCAGGACAAGGGAGCAGTGACAGGGGAATGGACTGGAAAGGTGAAGGACAAGACAGACTGAGCCCCGAGCACCTCCATGCATCGGGTTTTAAACATAGGCGTGTACAACTCAAGAACCAATCAGGGCATAACGGTGGAGGAGTCGAGGGGGGGGATTACAGTACTAAAGGCCAATAAGGGAATTGCATGGGCATGAGGGGCATGGAGGGTGCTGGAACAAAGGGAAGGGTTTACAGTTCAGGAACAAGGGGAGGGGTTTACAAAATTGACAAAAGGGGGCAAAACCATTAAAAAACCATGGGGGGGAATAACAGGAACAAATCAATAAATTGTACAAACGAAATCAACAAACAGACTGCAACAATAGTTAACGCCCGAAGTTCCACCAACCAAAAAGGCCCAGCCCAATCTATACCCCTGCATACAGTAAACAGAAAAAAAGTCCTGGAAGTACATTCACAAGTTTGTTTAAAAAGGCAGTTTAAATCAATTCTACTTCAAGTACAGACAAACCCATTCGTAAAGTTGTCTTTGCTCAGAGACCGAGTTACACATAGTAGGTAATACAGAAAGATAGAAGAACGCAATGTGTACCTCAGAGAGATCTGATTGTTAAGTGAGAACCATGAAAGAATTCCCTTGTCTGTATATAATGAATGTGTTGTAAAGTTAAAATATATATTAATTTTAGTAATAAGTTGATGATATGGGGATAAGGAGTGGAATGTCCTGGGGTGACTTTATAATATTAGTATATCCAGTCGCCTGGTTTATGTTTTATATTAAGTTCTGCACCTTTAAGACTGGCTCTGAGAGCAAAGAGGGGGAAGAAGAAGCCGCAGTTTTGTGTTGAAAGAAAACATCACTCCCCCACATCCTTCTCCTGGACTGTGGTGTCTGCAGCAGGGACAGACTGCAGGACACAGCTTCTCTTTTACAGTTAGTTAGTTGGTATCTAGCTAAAACAGAGAAATTCCCTAGACTTTTTTATTTTTTTCCTTGGATCTGTTCAAACCTACTCTAGACTATAAAACACCCAGACAAACCCTGGGAGCTCATGCCTCTGGCCCACTAGGGCTTGGGCCTCGGCACTTTCTAGTGCCAGAGAAACTGATAAGAACCTAAGTGAACCAAGCTACACCAAAAAAGAGAAAGACTTTTCTTCTGGGATTTGCCATTCCATTGAACAGTGAGAAGTTTTATTGTTTAATATTATTTAATTTCTGTTAAATATACGGTTTTTTCCACTTCTCTCCCAAGAGATTTCTTTTTTCCCAAACCAGTTAGAGAGAGGAGTCATTTAAATTTTGCTTTCCTGAGAGAACCCCATTTAGAAGTTCTCTCCCAAATTTACCCTAAACTAAATAGGAATTTGGTGTGAAAAAGGGGGATTTTACAGGAAAATGAGGCATTTTGTGGTAAAAAGGGGGAGTTTTTTGGGGAAACAGGAAGACCTGCTGGGAGAAAAAGGGGGATTTGCAGGAAAAAAATTGGATTTTATAGAAAAAAAAAAATGGATTTTGAGTGAAAAAAAAAAAGGGGTTAAAGAGTTTGGACAAAAAAAAAAATTGGATTAAGAAAGGAGAGTTTTGAGATTTCCGTGGGAGGGGTGGAGAAGAGATGAAGAAGAAGGAAAACTTGGGGAGACTCTTGGAGAGGTTGTGCAGATAACAATTATTCAAGATTGAGTTCTAAAGTGGGACAACACAGGTGGGGTTTTTAGGACCACCTGAGTCCTCAGGCTGTGCCTTCATTGGAAGTACTCAGGAATTGCTCTTCCAGCGGTGACTTGATCTTGGGGATTTTATCCAGGCTGCAGAAACAGGGAAAATGAGAGGAGGGAATAAGGGAGAAATATGGGTGCAGTGAAAAATAGGAAATATGTGCTAAAAAGGGGTGAAGTTTAAAATAAAAAAATTACCTGATTCCATTTCACGGTGTGTCATGGGGTGGCTTTACCTTTAAGGTGGTTTTGGGAGCTAAGGAAGTTGAAGCTGCTGGGGACTGATGGGAGTCTTTCCTCCTGACCAAGTATCAGTCATTTCTAAGAACTGACAGCAGTTTTGACCATTAAAAAGTGAAGTCAACTTGTAAACACCCCCTTAAGGTGTACAGTCAAAGCTCTCTTGTCCTCTTTGTTTCCTGGCTGTGAAAGGTAACAGAGCTCCAGGCCTCCCGTTCCATGCCCAGGCCATGCGGCCCGGGTGAGGGCTGGGCTGGGCCCAGCGGCTCCCGGCTGGGAGATGGGGCCTGCGGGGCTTGCCCCGGGCTCTGGCCGGGCCAGGCCGGTCCCTGGCTCGGCTGCAGTTTTTGCTGTGACTGAATTCACCAGAGACTGCCGAGTAAAGAAAGGAAAAAAAAAGCTCTTGACCTGCGGTGTGCTGAGACAGGGATCACACTCTCCAGAGCAGCCATGAAGAATCTTCCATCGCAGACAACTCCAGCTGCTGCTCCAGCAGAGGTCACAGAACCATCTACAAAACCTGGGCAAGATTTTAAACTTTTCCTTACCTTGATGAGACTTGCAGATTAATCCTTTTATCCAGAGAGAGAAAAAGAGAGTGATCAACATGTAAAGAGACATTATAAACTATCAGAAACAGTAAAGAAAAGAAACTTCAGAAAAGGTAGAGAAAAAGGAGATGCTTCATAAGCTGAAGTATTTTTCTGTTAAAGCCATGGAGATGGGCAATAAGGTCTTGAAAAAAAACTCCTTTAATTCATGACAGAGTATATTGGGAGGAGTGGAGTGTTCAAAGTGTGGATTTTGAGTAAAAAGTAGAGTAATTATGATACAGTGAAGTGCTGGAACAGAGTGAAGCGAAGATTAGAAGCCTTGAGGGCAAAGAGAAAACTGTTTTCCAGCGAAGCTCACAGAGACAGATGAAGAGAACTTTTGCCTTTGAAAAACTCATCCTTAAAAATGACATCCCTAGACTCATGGCCCACACACACCTCAGAGTGATGTGAAATGGGAGGAGTGAGCTCTGATAACAAGATTTCCGGGCATCTGGCATCAGGGTAATAGGAAACTATAACAGAAATAGTTTTCTTGTGAAAAACTCTATAGATTAGCAGAAGGAGACTCCTGTTTCTCTACAAAGACTGATGAAAAGACTGTAGCAGGAATTGGGACTGTTTTAACCACTGAAGTTCTGAAGTTTTTCTGTCTCTATGTTGTCACGTGTACAAAAGAATGGTCAGGTAGTGGGGGATAAAAGACTATTCTGGAAGTTTATTCTGGTGTTTTTATTCTTGTAGTTTTGTTAATAAACTTTCTTTATTCCTTTTTAAGTTTTAAGCCTGTTTTGCTCTTGTTCTAATCCATATCTCACAGCAAGAAATAAGTAATTTTTTAGTTACTGCTTTAAAACCATTACAGGGTGCCACTGTATAATTTTGGGATCCCTACTCACCTCTTGGTTTCTTGAAAGGCCAGCATGTAGCCCTAGGCCAGGTTGAGGCAGGAGAATACCTCTAAGTGTTGAACATGTCTTTGGGCAGCACTGAGTACCTGCCTTGTGGCAGGGGGAATTTGGTGTGTCAGCCCAGACATGTAGATAACCCCCTAGAAACAAATCTGGGAACTCTTTCCAATGATAATGGCACCTCCTAGCAACAGGAAATAACTGTAATAAAAAATATTTGATCATGCATTGCCCTAGGGATAATATATTCAAAAGATGAGATTATAGGGAAAAACTCACAAGTCCAGGCCAAGGATTTGTACAAACATACCATCATTTATAATTTTGGGGATTTTTTTTCCCAATTCCCCACCAATAAATTTGCAAAAATAGTTACCAGAAATCACTGTAGTATTTTTTTAAGTTAAATTACAGTCAATAATTTCTTTACAGAATACATGGTCTAAAAACATCTAACACAGGCCAACATACTACGGTCTACTCCTTTTCTGAAAAACAGAAAGAAGTAGAACTGGAATGATGTTCAGTATGGAGAGTGTTATATTATCTTCTGAAAAAGATTCATAGATCAGCTGTCAAATTGCTGTGTGAATCAGTTTGTCATCTGTGAAATGAGACAAGCTGATCTCACGCTATGTCTCACACTCATTTGGCAAGGGATACTTCAAATTTGCAGGCTTCTTTGGGAGACTCTGATAAATGGTGCAATGTAACTCAAAGCTGGTATACCAGTTATGATAATTATTTCCAATGTGAAGTTCAATGCTCCAAACATTAGAATAACCATGTATTTTATTGCCACAACTGTACGGTGGGCTGTGAGTGAAGTTGTTCTTCTGAGCAGAAGAAATTTCCATCAGAGAAGAAATGCCAGTGTCATTCCTTGTGAACTGAGTCTAATAATGAGTAATGAAAGCATTTTATGACAAGATGATAAAAGTGTTTGGCTTTTCTGACTATACCAACATTTATCAAGACAAAATTCTGCTTCCTTTTGTTGTTTTTTTCTGTTCCCTGAGTGTGAAAAGGTGTGTACAGTTCTCTAAGGATTTAATTGAGAGCATAGGGTTACCAGAACAGAACCTAGCATTGTGACAAACTTTTAGAATCTAAAATTCTAAATACTTACCATACCCATCTCTCTCTTTTGGTCTAACAGTAGGTTTATATCAGCATATTAAGAAATGCACGCAAGAGTCAGTTGCATAATCTTTATTTCCTTTATGGTTTTTATTTGCTTTTCTGCAACTAACTTCTTCAGAAAATAGATTTCACTTGCAAAAACTGAGTTTTATATGAGCAGAAGTTTCATCTGACTCTAGAAGAAAAAAATCTTTGAAAACTGAAGATCAAAAGTTGAAAAAGTTTTGCATTTGAGTAAGACTGAGCTAGTGCTTTAAACTAACTGCCTAACCTAATAACATAATTGTTTATTCTTTTATCTGTTGCGTAGAACTATTAATGTATTTGCTTGAATAACTTCTTCTGCAAAGCCATCTTGAAAAAACTGTCCACCTCTCAATGTATTAAATAGTTGATTTATATGTTTTTTCATTATTTGTGGTGTTTTGACCATATTAGAGGAACTAGTTGCCACAGGAACTGATTAATTTTTACATATTTAATTAAAATTTAAAGCTTTAATTGTATTAAAATTCAGCTAGACAGGAACACATTTCCTTTAGCTTTTTCTATTTATTAAAACCTCTGCTAATTATAGGCTCCCTTCTGGTATCCTAGAGATAAAAGCAAAATCTGGACATCTCTATGACATATATTGATATAAAAATGTTCCTTAGAGCATTGGAAAATAAAATTCCAATTATAGTTTTACTTTTGAACTTTCAAATTGGCTGTAGATGTTAGGTATATTAAATATGTTGAGGTCTAAAGAAAAAAAAAAAAAAAAAAAGGCAGAATTTTTCTTCTCTTTCCTTTCACTCTATTTTCCAGAGAACTCTATTCATCACATACACTTTGCTAATGTCAAATTTTTTTTTTAAGCCCAGGAGATTTAAATTCCCTTTTTAAGTGGATATTAGACTATATTGAATATATATGAATATGAACCAGCTTAACTGACATGGCAGTCATGTTCATTGGAACTGTCAATCATTATTTTCTTATAGAAATTTGACACTGGATAGGAGATTTTTGTATTGCTTTCACAGAAGAGAGGTAGAGACCTGCGACTGAAGAGGCAGAGACCTGTGACTGAAAACTCTGACAAAAGGAAGGATGAGTGATCATCATTAATGAGCATGATCTTTGGTGGTGCCTATTCTGTGAGATCTACATTAAACTGTCAAACATTTAAAAATACAATTATTGATCTAAGGATATTGATATAAATTTTTTTTCACTTATTTGTACACTAGTGCCACTAGCTTATTAAATTAAAAGTTAAACATGCATTTCAAGATATTAGGCTGCATTGTGGAAAGAGCATGTAATTCATTACTTATCTTTCATAAGAACTAAATGGTCTTCATGATTTATGATGACTGTCATTCACTGTCTTAGAACTACTAATTACCCTATAGAATTAATTATAAATTTACCTGAATATAAGGCAATTTAGTGAATTCTGGAAGGTTAGATGTAGTCAAGAGTGCTTAAAACCACTGCTTATCTAAGGCTGACTTTGCTGCATGTTTAACTGAAGTAACACTCTCACAAAATCACAGAAGCCAAAGCTTGAAGAATTAGCCTTTAAATACTGCAGCTTGAGGTAATTTCCTAGAAGAGCTGACATAATTAAAAATAATAGAGTTTATTTGAGTAAGTTTTATCCATCATCTGCTCTCAAGCAATTTGTTTTATATCTCTTCCCTGTTACATCTCATCTCTAGATTGCTACACTTATGTTATTTTTTTATGTCTCCTGTAATTCTTGTCTTTGTTCCCATATTCTATCCTTTCTATTAAGAGATGTTAGGAGAGGACCTCTCCACCAGCTGTCCAGGATAGGACCTCTCCTGCTTGTGCTGGGCCCAGCCAGTGCCCCAGGACATGAGATCTCTGACCAGGCTTAGGGATGCAGCTGCTGCTTTTCCATTTACCAAACACCTGTTTCAGAGAAACAGACACACATACAAATGGGACACTGACACTGCTGGTCAGAGAGATTGGCACAGATGAGTCATTGCCTTTTGAAGCACCTGCACAAAGAACTCAAGTAAAATGTAAGCACAGACAGTGAAATTTTGTCTTCCCTTTTCTGGATCCTGGGACATCTCCTCTACTTCTACTCAATATCTGTTCCATCTTGTCCCAAGCTTGTTAAAAAATGTTATGTGCAACAGGGTGCTCTGGTAGCCAGGAGGGCTGACCTTGAACACGTCAGGCCACGCATTGCCAGTCAAGTGAAGGAAGAGATTGTCTCACTCTCCTCTGCGCTGGTGTGGCCTCACTTTGAGTGCGGGGGACAGTTTTGGGCACTGCACTATATTAAATAAATCATACTATTAGGATGTGTGCAGAGTAAGGAGACCAAGGTGATGGAAGCAGCCGAGAAGAGGTTAGTGAGAGATAACCCCATAGCAGACAATTTCCTCAGGGTAGGGTAGCAGAGGGACAAACACTATCCTCTTCTCTGTGCTGACCCAAAACAAGACCCAAGGGAATGCCATGAAGTTGTGTCAGGGTGATTTAAATTGGGTACTAGGAAAAAAGTTTTTGACCCACAGAGTGGCTGGGCACAGGCTCCCCAGGGAAGTGCTCACAGCAACAAGCCTGACAGAGTTCAAGAAGTGTTTGGGTAATTGTCTCAGGCCTGTGGTGTGATTCTTGGGGTGTCTTATTGTAATAAATGGAATTGATTAGTGTTAACTAAATGGTAACTGTTATTAAGGTTATTAGAAGCAATCAAAAGAATCAGTGTTCCAAGAGAGATGCACCCCTTTACAGATGGTACATGTTAAAACTGAGGAACAGGATGTAGTTTGGGTGATGCCCCAAGATGAAAACAGCCTTGAGATGGACAAATTTAGGCACTGGGCCTAAAAATCAGTAAATATCAGACTAATGAGTAGACTCACATAACACAATGCTTTGTACGCGGGCGCAAACCTGTAAGGTTATCCAAGGGACAACGAGGAAAAGGAGAAGCTTTTGCCAAAAGACCACCAAAAGAAGACTGAAGACCCCCTAACAACAAGTGAAGCATGCACCATGAAGAATAGTGAGGTAAAGTCAGAAAAATTGTAACTAAGAGGAAAGTTATGGGAAACATTCATGAATATGTATAAGCATACAGCTTATAAGGTTAGCTTGTAGTGCTTTGTTTTGTACGTGAGGCAGGGTGGGAAGCCTCTGCACCCCGGTCAGTTTTTCTTATGCTTTAATCATACTGAATTCCTGGCAAATTCTATCTATCAGTTGTAATTTTTTTACTAAACTGTATTCTTTTCCTGAACTGTATTCTTTTATACCAAATTACTATTTGCCACAGCAACAGAGGTGGGAAGGGTGCTGCAACTCCCGCGGCAGAATCCACTGTCAGATTGCCTGGGGCACAGACACGTCCTCTGCTCGGCGAGTAATTTCAGCTCAGCTCAGCGGCAGCGTGCAGACGACATGGAAGGAGAGAGCAGAGCACTGTGTGGCATTCTGCTGAGAATTAGCCTTTATTCCAGCTATGCTCTCGCGAAGGGAGCTGGTGACAGCTGCTCTAGAACAGGGGAAAACCTGGGGTATTTATAGGGTTGGAGAGGGGCGGGAAACCGGGATACAAGTATCGGGGTGGGATGGCAAGGGGAGAACACCAATGGAGTCTAACAGTTTAACATAACTAACTCAAAGATTTCTGGGAGTGTTACTTTTCTCTCTCTTACAGAAAGTATCTTGCCTCCAGGGGAGGGCCAGGATCTCTGAATCAGTGGGTTACCTGGGCCCCACAACTATTCAATTTACTGAATTGTATTCCTTTACATTGAAAAGACTTGGCTGCAGGAGGGTTTTTGGCATTTCAACTCTCCCAGCTGGGGGAAGAAAAAAAGAGAAGAAGTTAGTACTGAGGAACGAGAAATGCCAAAACCTCTCGGTGAAGACACCTGCCCAAGTTCACTCTAACTGTAGGTGATTAACCCCTTGCATAAAGCAACATTCTTCCAAGGGGGCAGGATTTTAGCTTTGGTGAAAATGCTGACAAAATTGCTGCCCGTTCCCGTTGCTTCTTCTGTCTCCATAGAAAGAGAAATGTGCCAAATCTGCTGAAGACAGGCAGAGACAGTGAGAAAGAAGCAGCCAGCTGGCTGGAAAAGGGGCAAAAAAGAATGTCTTCAATTTCATCATTTCCCCTTCTCCCACTGGACCTGTCTGCTTTGAAGTGGGCAACTCTGTTTGCAACCCCAACCAAAACAGCAAAGCTACTCAGTCTAGTATCTCTTCTCTCCCTTCAGCTAGGCAGAACACAGAACGATTTTACTTGTCCTGGGCAAGCCGGAAGAATTTCCCATGAGATTCCTCTCTTTGGACCCCTTTCTGAAAGCTCCTGAGCTTGCAGTGGCAGTTTGGTGTTGCGCTGCAAAGCGATGGCAGGGCGCCGGCTGCAGGCAGAGAACGAAAGGCTTTGCCCCGCGCCCTGCCGGGCCGTGTCCGGCCAGCCCCCGGAGCCGCCGCGCTGTGCCCGCAGCCCCGGCTCTGCCGCGCTCGTCCCCGCCGAGTCCGGCCCGTGCCGGGGCCGGGCCTGGCGCGCGCGGGGCCGAGCGCAGCGCTCCCCTTCAGGCCGCGCGCTGCCAGTGCGGCTGAGGCCGTTGCGCCGCGGCCGTTGTGGCAAACAGTCGTCGATCGGCGCCATGGCGGAGCTGCCGCTCCCCGCCGGGCTCAATGCCAGAACCTTCCCCGCCAAGCTGTGGCGCCTGGTGAACAGCCCCCGCGTCCTCTCCGTGCGCTGGGACAGCCAGGCCCAGGGGCTGCTCATTGACCGCTCCCTCTTCGAGCGGGAGCTTCTCAGCCCGGGCGGCGACCAGGGGCCAGCCCCGCACACCTTCAGAGCCACGCGGTTCCTCAGCTTCGTGCGCCAGCTCTACCGCTACGGCTTCCGCAAGGTGCCGGGCCGGGCCGGCGCGGCTGCGCCGGGTGATGCCGGGGCGTGGCTCCACTACACAAACCCCTGGTTTCGCCGCGACCGCCCCGAGCTCCTGCTCCGCATCGAGCGCCGGAGCGCGGCCAGCAGGCAGCGGCCGGCGGCGGGCGGGGACAGGAGCAGGTGCTCCCGGCAGCTGCCGAGGGCGCGGCCGCTGCCGGACGGGCGGGAGAGACGCAGCCGCTTCAAGGCGCTCCCCAAGGAGCGGCCGCCGCTGCCGCCCAGGCCCCTGCCCAGTGGCTTCCTCCTGCTGCACAGGGAGCGGACGCTGCCGGACTGGCGGGAGCTGCGCAGGCCCCGGCCCGGCCGCTTCCAGCAGCCCCCCAAGGAGCGGCCGCTGCTCACCCGGCGCCCGCCCTGCGGCTTCCACCTGCTGCACAGGGACCGGCCGGGGCCGGCCCGCTGCGAGGGGCCGAGCCGTTTCCAGGAGCTCTACGGGGAGCGGCCGCTGCCCGCCGAGCGGGAGCTGCTCCGAATCCCGCCCTGCGACTTGCTCGGGCTCCACGGGGAGCGGCCGCTGTTTCTCGGCCGGGAGCGGCCCCCCAGCCACTTCCAGGAGCTCTATGGGGAGCAGCTGCCTCCGGCCGACCGGGAGGTGGTCAGGATCCAGCCCTGCAGCTTCCAGCAGCTCCACAGGGAGCAGCAGCCCCCAGCCTACAACCCACCAGGTAGGAAAAGAATTCTAGCCTTGCTTTTCCAAAAGGTCCTGAAAATTGGCGGTTGGAAGTATTTTCCCACAATGCTGTGTCATTCTGAGACAGAAAATGTTAAGCCTGCTAGCAAGGGGGTTCTAGAAGGCGAAAAGATTCTCTGCCTAGTTTTCCTTTGAATGTGTTGCATCCAAGGCAGCAGCAGAGCTCTGCATCCCAAAGCCACATTCTGGAGCCTGACCACAAGGTGTTTGGATTCTTGCAGCCACTCCAGGCAATTCAGCCTCCAGTGCTCCACCTGGCAGTGCCGCCTGTGCAGCAGCATCAACGGCCTCAGCAGAGAGCGCACTTAAGGAAGAGGAATCTCCACCGCTGGATCTTGGCCTTGCTGTGGAGAAAATGATTCGGGAGATCAGGAGATCCCTGTCTGAGAAGTCTCCCTCTTCTCAGGTAACCCCACTGGATGGGAATAAAAGGGGCTGGACCGAGAGCTTTTTAACGCTGTTCAGTGGCTCCAAAAAGCACCACCTTGTGATGGATTGTCTGAGCGCTTGGGTGGGGTGGTGAGACTCCCAGCCAGAAATGTGTGCTTTGTGTGTGACTTTGCAGCACACAGCCCTGGGCAGTGCTGGGAGCGAGCTCTGCCCTTACTGACAGCTGTGTTGGCAACAAGGAGAGCCCCTGGCTTTCTGCTGGCTAATTTCTTACAGCTCGTGTGGTAAGCCAGGGTCAGAGCATGAGGGCACATCCCCTCATTTGGTGTCTTCTGGTTTTCTGTGTTCACTATTTGCCTCAGAGGTCATTTTGTAAAAGCTTCTGTTTAGCCTTGGCCACGGAATCCTGAACTGAAAAGATTTATCATGTGAACTGTGTGCTGAGTGTTCCTCCCCAGCCTCTGCTCCACGTCCTTTGGGAGTGGAGAAGGGTTATTGTAGCCCTGATGTGATTCCAAGAAAATATTGAGTGATCTTTGGGTTTCTTTCTTTCTGCTTTTCTTTCAAGGGGAATATTCATGTTGCCTCTGAGTCCTCAGGAAGGGAACCCATGAACGAGGCTGCAGCAGAGGAAGATTCATCTGGCACCAAGAACTGCGATGACAGTTGCCCAGAGCCTGAGGAGCCTGGTAAGGAGAGAGCCCACATTGGTTTGAGCCCCATTGGCCCATGGCTGCTTTGAGCCTGTCCCTGACAGGAAGGGAGATCAGAAGAGCTGAGTTCTTGTCGGCAGGGTCTGTGCTTCCTGGTGCCTTTAGTTCAAGTCCTGCACTGGCACAAGTTCCCCGAGCCCTGCCCTCCACACTTTTCCAGAGGCTCTGACACTGAGTCCTGTGCTGTGACAAGAGAGCCAAGAATAAACCTGACCTTGTGGGAGCTGCGTCACCAAGCTGGGTGTCCCAGTTTTGTGCTGAAGCCCATGGATCAATTTTCTGCAGGGTGACAGGGGAAGCTGGGCTGAGCACTTCTTGAAGGAACAGGGGGGAAAAAAAGAGTGCAAAATGAGGGCAGAAGTCGAAATTGCTGACTGTAGTACCAGTTTGCTGGAATCTGTCCTGAGACACAAGAGAAACAAAGAGAGCAGAACATCAGAGGCCAATTAATTGAAAAATGACAAATCTGGTAACACAAGGAAAAGCCTGAGTGACCCCAGATTAGTGAGACTAAGAGGAGAGAGGAAGCCCTTTGGATCCAATCCTTGGCCAAGTCGGTGCAGCCTGCAGGCCTTGTAGGGAGCTCTTTCCCTACCAGCTTGTCCTGTCAGAGCTGATGGTCAAGTTGGAGCAGGTACTGCTCACTGTAGAGGGCAGTTTGTAGATCTGACATCACGGAGCTGGTTCATGATTCAGCTCACAGCACCCTTCAGCCTCAGCCACTGCAGCGTGGCCTGAGGTCTTTCTGTCAGCACGGAGGAAAAAAACAAGTCAGGGCTTCTTTGTGGGAGAGGGGACCGTCTTCTGTTTCAGGCTCTCGTGGGTGCCATTTGCACTGTGGGTGCCGAGACTTTATTGAGATACTTGAACGCTTCACACAGTTTTGGAAACTTGGAAGGATCCCTGTTCTTTAAAGAGCAGGCTTCAAATTCCCAAGGGAGAGTCTGCCTTTCAGACCATCTTCTCCAGTCCCTGACAGGACAATTGCTGCCCAAGGCAAACAGGGCCCCAGCCACAGGAGCCAGTATTGACTCAGTGTTCCCTTTGCTTCCCAGATGCCATCTGAGGGATGTCTCCCGGAGGGCTGTCCTGCACAGCAGGAAGAGACAGAGGGAGGGCCTGTGACCATCAGGCAGGTAGAATCCCTCTGTTCTACATGTATAGATTTCTGTAGATCTATTAAGTAATTCTTATAGTTATGTTTATAGATTCTAATGTTCTATTTCTATAGATTGAATTATTTATATATAATATAGATTATAACTATATATAAGATCTCTATTTAGAGGTCTGTATAGTTAAGTGTAGATATATATAGTTATATTTTTTATATGGAATTACATTTATAGATTTTCTGATTTAAATTTATATATGTCTAGAGTAAAATTAATATACATATATAGGAAGTTCTATTTTTAAATGCATATAGCTATATTTGAAGAGAAATATAGATGTTCAGAGGGCTAGGTTTATGTTTGTGTAGCCTTAGGCTGCATTTTAACCTCTTTCTGCCCTCGGCTGCCTTTTTCACCTCTTGTTTTTCCCCCTGTGCCCCCTCGGTCCCCTGTTCCTGTGCTGGGTCCGAGCTGGGGCCGGGCCAGGTGGAGCAGCAGTTCCAGCCCCGGCTGTCCCTGGAGCGGTGGGAGCTGCCGGTGGCCCCAGGCACTGTCCCCTGAGGAGCTGCTGAGGGACGGTGAGACTGAGGGGGCTGAGGAGGCGGTGACGCTGAAGGGACGGTGACCTTGAGCTGCTGGGGGCACTGAGGGCTGTGGGGGAGCAGAGGGCGATGGTGGCACTGAGGTGACAGGGAAGTGGCACAGGCAGAGGGAGATGCCAGCTCTGAGGGGACAGAACAGGTCAGAAGGGACTGAGGGGGGTGAGAGAACTGTGAGGGACTGAAGAAACTGAAGGGGGGGCTGGGGGTTTGCCAAGAGGATGGCGGGGCTGAGGGGATGGAGGAGCCAGCAGGGAGCACAGAGGGGTCAGGGACTGCAGCTCTGCCAGGCCTCGGAAGCAATTCCAGAGCCTCTGCTTTTGCCACAGCTGTCCTGAAGACCTTGAGGGCAGCCAGACACTGCCAGGAGCCAGCAGGGAGAAGCTGAAGGACAGGAGCAAGAGCAGTGAACAGGGAACTGCTGCTGCCACCCCGAGAGCCTGGGTGAGGCCACAGGGCCAGTGAGGCCGGGCAGGGCTGAGGGTGGCGTGGGCTTTGGCCGTGGGCGCTGCCCGGCTGGGCAGGAGCGGCCCCTGCCCGTGCTGGGGCTGCTCAGCGCTGCTGCCCCGGCCGGCACAGGGGCTGTCCTTGGGCAAGGCAGCTGTGCCGGCAGGGCCCGGGAGCTGTGCCGGCCTGCCGGGGGATGCAGGACAGTCCCGCCGCGACTGCGCTCGCCACACGCTGGCCTGCTTGGCCTGCTTGTTCTTTCAGCCCTGCTGGGGAGGCTCTGAGGTTTTCCCTTCCCTGCTGGAAGGGCAGGTGCTGCCAAGGGAAAGGTCTTAATACTGACTCAGTATTCCCTTTGCCTCCCAGATGTCCCATCTGCTGTCCCTGTCCAGGAGAGCTGGTCTGCACGGGAGGAAGAGACCGAGGGAGAGGCTTTGTAGATGGGGGGAGGCTGAGTTCCCTCTGTTTAAAGAAGAATGGACTTACACATAAAGAGGGATAATTATGTGGATATTTATATATGTATATATGTATATTCCTGTTTGTATAGGAATATTTTTATATATATGTTGCTCTAGTTATGGATGTATTCTTTGTACATATGTATGGATATATACACATACCTGTTTGTAATTTCATATGTGTATAGAAGTATACACATATGTTGTTAGAGTTGTGTTAAATTCTGTCCCCTTATACATAGGAGATACAGTTGTGTATATTTCAATTGATACAATTATAGTTATTTGGCTCTTTAAATAGGTATATTGGTATTTGCATAGGTAGATATGTGTATTTTTATATTTGTATATTGACATTTATATTTGTATATTAACATTTCTATGGAATTCTATTTATATATGTATTCAGATGTATAGCTGTACATTTCTATTGATGCAGTTGTGTGGATATTTAACTTGATATTTTTTATATATCTGTTATGTTATCTTGATATGTTTTATATATCTGTTTATATGTATTGTATGTAATACTAAATCTATATGTACATCTGTATATTGTTACAGTTATACGCGTTTATATGAATTTGTGTATAGCTGTGTATTTAGTTCCATTTACACATGTATGGAGTGGTAGAGTTGCATAGTTCTGTCAGCTGTGATGATCACTATTTGTATACTGTTATTTAGAGAGGGAAAGTATATTTTTGTATTTCTACATGGGCCGTAGGTTTATAGTAATACATAAAAAATTGTTAAACAGCTAATTGATTTTTATGTATAGTGAGTTGTTGTAGAGGCTGGAAATAAATTATGTTTTCTTAACATAATTTAAGTTGGTACTTGTATATTCTTACATATTTGTATATTTGTACATAACATTGTTCTAATAATCTAATAAATGCCTTTTTTGACCCTTAACTGAGACTTCTATGGTGTAATGTATTGGCAGCGCAGGTGTAGCCATTTGTAATTTTAAGACGGGTGTCTGTGAGGGAGGGCTGGAGTCTCTCTTGGAATGAAAAATGTAGACCTCCCTCCCTCCGAATTATTAGAATTCTGAATTTTGAAATTAAGGGGCTCTCAGGTAAAGACCTGGGGATAGGAAGAACAGCTCTTGACCGGTATGTACAACAAGGCAAACAAACAACGCTGACTACAGCATTACCAACCGAACAGAACCAGGGACCTCGTGACAGCCCTCTCAGCTGAGAAGGGAAAGGATGGAAGAGAGACTTTGCTTCACAAAGCCCTTGCAGGCAGTTGATGCCAGTACCCCAGCAGGGCTCTGGGGAACACCCAGCTGCAAGAGCAGGAATGAGCAGAGATGCCAGGCCGGTGGCTGAGGTGTATCAGCAGCTCCGAGTCGATGGCTGGCACTGCTGCACATCCCGGCAGGACAGGGGCTGCGAGGCCCACAGGAAAAGAAGAAGAAGCAGCATCTCCATCTGGGTTATGGCAAATTCCTTTCCCCAAGCAACAACAGCCCCTCCAGTGTGTCCTGCTGTGCAGCTGAAGAAACCAACCAGCCCCCAGCTGCCCCTGCCCCTCCCTTTTTACCTGGGCCCCTTCCCCCCTGGGCCCAGCCAAACTCTTTGTCTTCTCAAACACCCAGTAAGTATGAGCAGTCAGGTTTCCCTGCAACTAGTTAATGGGGAAAACGCTATAGGTCAGAAGGAACCAAAGGAAGGATACCTATCCAGACACCTAACCCCCAGTACAATGACATAGCTGGGGGCAAATCAGAAAGCAAAAATTGTGTATTTCTACACTGCAAGGAGATCTTGCTGGTACTAGAGCACACAGCTGAAACACACACTTAATTTATTGCAGATATACTGAAAATAATAATAATTTCTAAGAGCTTCTCAAAAATAAGTCCGTATAGACTGTATTAATGTTGGCCCTGCTGCATGTAATACCAGGAGACTAGTGAAAAAAGATACATTTACATAAAGCATATTTCACTTTCAGAACTGTCTGTTCTTTAACATGGAACAGGTAAGTATTCACTAGCAGGATAAACACAAGTTGCATTTTCAAAGTGGTAAAAATTATTGTGATTCAAAAATTACAGTACCTTGTAGGAAAAAGGAAAGATATGGAACAATGATGCCTAAAGTGATCAGCCCTGTACATTGACACATGTTCTTTACAAATTAGTTTTAAATGGGGAAGAAGTACTTTTTAGAAAAAAAAAATCTTGATTTAAAACCATATACCACAGTTTCAAGAATTTTTCTTTCCTAAAAATTACAACCTTTTCTGTTGCTAATTTTTAAACCAACTTTTGGCCCGAACACTGAAATGCAATATCCATCATTTACCTTGAGGTGCTTGTAAGTGACATTAAATTCTACCAGCACCCCAGTAGAAAACTGGGCAAGAGCCATGCTGCCACACACAAGAGAAGCACGTTTCTTTTGAAGTTTCAGTATCCTTCTGTCATGGAGTTACTTTACCTTTAAGGGAGTTGGAGTTGCTGGGAAGTGCTTGGAGTCTTTTCTCCTG
This sequence comes from Cyanistes caeruleus, assembly GCF_971803275.1. Lineage (NCBI taxonomy): Eukaryota > Metazoa > Chordata > Aves > Passeriformes > Paridae > Cyanistes > Cyanistes caeruleus. The sequence goes on from NC_141732.1 coordinate 15,122,927, forward strand.
ACCAATTATCGGTCATTGCTGGGAATTGACAGCAGTTTAGGCCATTGAAAAGTGGGATCAACTTGTGAACCCTACCTTAAAATGTAAAAGCAGAGCTCTCTGGGTTCTCTTTGTTTCCTGGCTGTGGAGGGTCCGGAGCTCCAGGCCTCCCGTCCCTGCCCAGGCCATGCGGCCGGGCGGGGATGGGGCCGGGCCTGCCCCGTCTCCAGGCCGGGAGATGGGGGGGCTGGGGAAGGTTTTCCTCGGGCCCGGGCCGGGCCGAGCCGATCTCTGGCTCGGCTGCAGGTTTTGCTGTAACTACATTCACTAGAAACTGCCCAGTGAAGAAAGAGAGAGGCCCTGGACTTGCAGCGGGTTGGAGCAGCGACTACACGCTCCAGAGCAGCCATGAGGAACTTTCCATCACAGACGGCTCCAGCTCCTGTTTGGCAGAGATCTCCGAACCATCTACAAAAGCCTGGGCAAGATGTTAACTCTGTCATTACCCTGATGAGACTTGCAGATTAATCTTTTTATCCAGAGAGAGAGAGAGAGATCAACATGAAAAGAGACTTTATAAACTACCAGTGACAGGAAAGAAAAGAAGCTTCAGGAAAGGTAGAGAATTAAGAAGATGCTTTAATTAAGCTGAAATATCTCCCTGTTAAAACTATGGAGATGGACAATGAAGTCCTGAAAAGAACTCCTTTAATTCATGATACAGGATCTAGAGAGGAATAGTGTTCAAAGTGTAAATTTGAGTAAAGAGTAATTATAGCATAGTGAAGCTGGGAGATTAAAAGCCTTGAGAGGCAATGAGAAAACTGTTTTCTGGTGAAGCTCACAGAAACAGATGAAGAAGACTTTTTTTGCCTTTGAATAACTTATACTTAAAATGCTATCTCTAGACTCATGGCCCATACATACTTCAGAGTGATGTGAAAATGGGAGGAGTGAACTCTAATAATAGCAGCTCTGAGCAGCTAACATTAGGGCAATAGAAAACTATAAGAAAAATAGTTTTCTTGTGAGAAACTCCATAAATTAACAGGAAGAAACTTCTGTTTCTCTATAAAGACTGGTAAAAAGACTAGCAAGAATTGGGACTGTTTTAACCATCAGAGTTCCAGAGTTTTTGTCTCTGTTGTCATGTGAACAAGGGAATAGTGGGTAGATAGGGGATGGAAAGGTTTTTCTGGAAGTTTATTCTGGTGTTCTTATTATTGTGGTTTGTCAATAAACTTTCTTTTTTTTCCCTTTTAAGTTGTATGCCTGTTTTGCTCTTGTTCTAATCCATATCTCACAGCAAGAAGTAAGTAATTTTCTTAGTTATTGGTTTAAAACCACGACATTGGCTTCACAAAGTAAAGAATTCCTCTTGTTACTGCTGTGAGCACATATGACATGCAACTTTAGGCATGTGTGTGAAAAGATGTTCCCTTTCTATGATAGAACTGAGGTGGATAATGCATCATAAGCAGAGTAAAGCTATCCTTTTATCTCCTTTAAAAAACACAGTGTGAATGTGGCACTAAGAATAAATGGATTTCATTGCTCCTTCTGCCTAAATGATCATTTCACTTAATTTATATTAACATATCTTAGTTAATGAAAAATTTCATCATGTTATTATATTACAATACAAAGCAATACAAATGTTTCTTAAGCTACAGTTCTTCACACTAGTTAAACAGAAATAACTTTAATCTGTTTCATTTTCTGAAACAGTAACTTCTAAAGGAGTAGCTTTCCTCTGCTGTAATTGTATTTTTATTTTTTTTTTTAATGTATTAATGGCATTGCACTCCAAAGGTGTAATTTTATTCCTTAATACTGTTATGCTTTTGTAACACCCTTCTGGCAGCATTGATAGTCCTCTACCTGAAGTTACTCTGCTCATTGTCTAAATCAAACCTATAAGGATAAAAATTGAAATTAACTGACCCAAAGCCCCAGTGACTTGTGATACCTTCCTATTTCTAAAATACAACACAGTAATAAGTACAGTGATTGAGAGAGAGATGGGGACAGCTGAGTGGTGATCAGAATCCGAATTTACTATGGGCTACATATGCTTATACACCATTCTAGGAAGGCTAGTGATTTTTTACTACACTGATTGGGCTAATCATCACACAAGCTTCTTCTCTGCCACCAGTCTGATCCAATCCACTTGCACTCTTCAAAACTCCATTTGTTCTTGCCAAGGCATCCGATTATCAGATCTCTTATGCTAATCAGGTCCAAAGTACTCTCTGCCTTTGCAACAACAAAGCAATATTTTTTCAGTACTTTCTGTTAAGATTTTGTTGGTACTTTAACAGTACAAGTCTGTGATGTCTTTTATTCTGTCTCTTCTCACACTTTACACTAACAGAATTTAAAAAAAAGACAAATACAGGAAGAAGTATAGATTGTATTGGGAGAGAAAGGGATGGGAGATGCCTATAAAAGAAGTAAAAGAAACCTAACATGGACACTTGGAACAAATTCCAGTTTCACTGATATCTCATGGAACAGTTTCTATTAATTTCAGCTGCATTAAGTAAGGCCTCCCACGGAGGAAAGGAAAAGCTCCTGAATGTATGGGACATGTTTTTTCTTCAACATTTTATTTTTAGTAAAAAGTCCAGGATTTTGCTACTGCTTGGTGTGAAAATTTTAGAAAAAATGCAATACAGCAGTGTCATATGGGGTCAAAAAACTCTGCAATAGTCAGTTAAAGGAAAAAGTCAAGAGGGGAGTTATTCTGAACAGACAAATTGGGACTCAGGTACTCAGCTGTCGCAGCTTCTGTCTATGTACAGCTCACAGATCTACCACCCTTTTCTCCTTCTATTGGAAGTAAGCTCTCCACCCAACCTTTCTCAACCAGGATCAGTTTCGCACAGAAATACTAAGTTTATGTTTCTAAGCTCCAGCAGATAAGTCATATCCTGTACTAAATTATTATTTCAGCCAATGAAACCAAGTTTTGTTACATCTGACTAAGTCCCCAAGTTTCTGACGAAAACTTAAAGTAATATCACATCTAATGTAGCAAAATGTATTTCCGTTTTACATTTATACAAATAATTATGCATCTACAACTGAGGAAAATAAAAAGGCTTTTTGTGCCTCTGCATAACAAACACACCACAATTCAGTTATGACAAAACACTGCTGGAAATTCTTGTCATGATCTTAATCAATTCTACTGACATAATGTAAATTATAGTCAACAGTTTTGACTAGAAACACAAAACACAACCTCCCAGTCAAAGTCACAGGAATGAGAATGAGGTTTATTAACTCCCAGAAAAACATAAAGCCTTGGGTCCTGCTGATGGCCCATCAAGAAAGACTCCTCTTGTGCAAACAGCAGCTGCTGCATTGAAGAATAGTCTCCAACTATTTGGAATGAACCAACACCCAAGCAAATCCATACTGTTTGTTTAAAAAATAGGCACTAAGTTCGTTTTAGCATAAAAGAAACCAAGCTCTTAAGGCCACATTTCAGGGAGCTAATACTGTGCTTTGAACTTCTGTAGTCTGACATGGGGCAACTCAGCTCCACTCCCCTCAGAGAAAAGAGGGAAAAGGCTTTGGGGTGTCTGAAACTGTATTTTTAGCCTGAGCTGCAAAACAAAATCCAACAGGAATTAAGAATTCATGGTAGTTTCCCATTCTCTGTTCTGACAGTGATGTGCACTTCTCTGACTTCTAATTTCTAGTAAAACATGCAGCACAGAAAAGTGAAACAAGACTCAATCTGCTTGTGGAAGACTGGAAGGCAGGAGCAGGAGGCCTTTCCTGGGATGCCCCATTGGCAGGGTGGGTACCGTGCAAGTACCTGAGTAACTCAGAACACCTCCCTGCAGGGTCAGCAAAGCAGCACCTCTGCTGTAAAAGTGACTTGTGAACTTCAGAAAATTGTCCCAGAAGGACATAAAGAATTTATTAACCTGCTTCTTGCACAAAGGAGTTTGTTCTCAGCTGGTTTATCTGGAGCTCTCGTGCTGGCAAGTTCAAGCCCTGAGCCCTCTGCACATTGTTTGGTCTCACAGTTAAATTCTGTCACTTCTTGTGCCATGAAAATTGTCTTCTAGTTTAGAAGGCATGCCTCAAATTCATGTTCTTAATTTTCAGCTATGAGGCTCAGTGAAATTATTGACCTCTCCTGGAGTTTTGAAATGTCAAATTAAATACTACTGGACAAACAGGAAAATAACTCTGAGACAAATTGATAAATGATTTCCCCATATAAAAACATTTACTAACTGGATACAGCTTCTTTCTTGCTTGCTTTCTTGCTTGCTTTCTTGCTTTCCCCTCTTCCTTTTTCCATTGCCTGTTCCATTTCTTGCTGTGACATTTTCCAAGGCAAGAATGAGTATGAATGGAAAGAACAGAGTGTTGTCCTGGATTTATACAGTATAAAGATATAAAAGAGAAGAGCAAGCCCACTGCACTGGAACATTCACAGCTAAAGATACAGAAACCAGGTGTATATGCAGGCACTCGGTGGAGTAAATACACAGTGACACTCAAATCCTGACACCCAAACCCCACGGCAGTGAAGCCAGAGGAGAGATTTGCCCACCTGCCACTGTGTGACTACCCTGGCATCTCCAGGGCTTTCAGCAGCTGGGAACAAAATGTGGTTTTGCCTGTGCCATTTTTCTGCTGTGCTCTGCCAGGAGGCCTAAAGGCCTTGCCTTTGGAATGGCATGGAACCCACAAGCAGTTTTTACTCACTCTAATTTCCAAAGGTGCTCTAGAAGTATCCAGCTGATTACTGGAGTGTGGAGGCCCAGGGGTCTGCCACCAGGGTGGTCCTACCTCAGCCCTGGAGGGGCAGAGGCAAAAGGGGAGAGATGCCCCTCTAGAATACAGTAAGAAAAGGCCTCCCTTCCATGGGCCGTTTGCAACCACATGTTGGTGCCTTTTGTGTTCTGGTGTTCTGATAGTGTGTGGGGATTGATGTCACCCTTGTTCAGCCCCTGTTTACCATTAATGTACCCTTCCTAGAATGTTCTTCCTTCCCTTAATCCCCACTGGCTCTGTTCTGCTGCATTGTTCCACCCGTTATCGCCTTGGTTCTCTTGGTCTTTCGGCACTTCCCTGCACCACTTTCCCTTGTCCCTGTTGGACCTTGACCCTCAGATCTGTCACTTTTACCACTCATTTAACCCTGTGCCCTTAGCCCATTCCTTGGTTCTCGTCCCTATTTGAGGCTGTGCTCTTCAATAAACCAGTTGTCAGATTGCCAAACAAGAACCCATCCCTTTGTCTTAAATCGTCAGCATTTTCTACAGTGTGCTCTGAGCTCAGAGATGCAGGTCGCTCTCTGGGATCTTGTTGCGCCATGTACCGTAACACTGGAGAGCAAAGCACTGCTGTGATGCTGTTTCTCAGCTCACTGCACTGTGCCATTGTTCTGGGTAACTGATACCCACTGTGCTGAGGGTTGCCATTTTCTTTGGTTTCATCTCTCAGGAGTTTTAGGTATTTCTCACCTAGAACCAAACTTGTTAAGATAATAAGGCATAAATCACCTGGAAGAGAGCTGGGAGAAGAAAATTCAAAGCAAAGCCCTTCGATTTCCAAAAAGGAAAACCCAAACAACTCCCACTGATTAAACTCAACAAAAAATACTTATTTGGTTCATTCCAAAGGGAGGAATATGGTTTTAAAAATAGTTCAACCAAATGCCACCTCAAAGTGAATTTGATTCAAAGCTCACTAAAGCCAAACTGGGCCTTTCATCAGATATACCAAATTTTTACCTGTTTTCATTCAGTATGAGGTCTCTTGTCATCTGCAAGGTTTTATATTTAACTGTGCCCACAGCCCTGGTACAAAGTACCTATCCCAGATACCTAACAACCAGGACACACAATCACTGTCAGAGTGGCCCTTTGATGTGCTGTGCTATTGTTGCTTGCTCTTGTGAACAGCCAGCCGCCTTTGTTTCTCACAGGTATTTTGCTTTCATCCAGGAGAAGTGAATGAACCACTGCAGCTGAGCTGTGAATTACAGCCCCAGAATGAAGAAGGGTTCTACACAACAAGAGCACCCGACCTAATCTTCCTTTGTCTCTGTGCTGAGGGAAAGTCAAGGTAAATTCATGTTGAATGTGTAAATTCACTCAGTGGCTGATAAGACCTTTTTTAATGGAGCCAGTACAATGAGTGATGATCCCCACCAACATAGCAATCATTGTGTACAATGTGTGTCATGAAAATGTGTATTTCTGACCCATCTGTGTGACACCAGTGGCTGCGATTCTGTTTGCCTATCCCTGCTCTCAGAGGTGACCTTTAACAAGCAGCAGAGGTTTTGTTTTTAAGAGCCTCTGGTGGAAGCAAAAGAAGTGGGAATGGTGGAGGTCTAGACAGTGAGACAGCAACCAAAAGGACTTCATAAATTTGAAGAATCTAGGCAGAATTTGTGGAGGAACTGTTTGCAGTAACTTTCCCTGCAAACCACTTCTGCTTTTGAAGGGTCTGCTCAAAACCACAGTTTTGGAAGAGACAGGTCATAGATCAGACCTTAGTAAGGACAAGGAAATGAGGCCTTCCCCTCCTCATTAGCTTGAATTTGAAACATTCACTTTGTCCAACATTTCTGCTGCCCTAAGGCACTGTAACCACTGTTCAGGAGAGTAAGCAGGAAAGCTGTGCATGTTGATGTGAGAGCTTTTCTTTGGAAATGGCTAAGAAGATTGGGCTGGAATCCTCCACTCCTCTCCCAGGTGGTGCATGGTGATTAGTTCAAAGTTCATACTAAACAGGGTCTGAATGTACATAGGCTGATTTTTTAAGAAAACTTGTCATTTTAGAAAGAGTTATTCTCTGTCCACATGGAGACACAAGATGCCCAGTGCAAGCAGCACAGAATGCAAGTCTGCACACTGTTCCTCAGCCCATGGCAAGTGTCCTGGGTGTTTTTTGTGTGGCAAGGCAGGAGCAGCTCACAGCAGTTTTGGGTTGCTGTTCAGTCGGAGGCTGGAGTACATCCCCACGTGCCGCACCAGGTTGGGCTCCACCACAAAGGCGTTCTCGCCCTTGCCCCGCAGCAGCGAGTAGAGGGCAGTGTCCTTGGCGAAGCCCTGGCGGCAGCGCAGCCCCTGCAGGTATTCTGAGGCCCGGCGGGCAGAGGCAGCAGGAAGAGCATGGCGGGCGTGCAGCACTCACTGGCTGGCACCACGTTGTAGAGTGCGGGGTGCAGACGGCGCAGCTCCAGCCCATAGTGCCGCCCCACCAGCTCTGACAGGGCCATGCTGTACAGGCCGAAGAACACCACCAGGCACCAGCTGGGGCCCGCTCGCTCTGCGGCCCAGCAGTATGCAAAGGTCAGCACCGGCCCCAGAAACATGCCCAGGCCCAGCCACTCCAGAATCCTCATGGGCTCAGGGTTGAAGTAGTGCTGGAGCCTCTCAGGATGGTACGGCTTGAAGTAGAGAGCATCTCTGAGGTAGGGCTTGGAGAATCAGGCCGAGGAAAGGTGCTGCAAGACAGAAAATATCTCCTTCTCTGGCACAGCATCACCTTCCATGAGGAGGATGTACTCTGGGTTGTACACCAAGAGTGACTATTCAAGGCAGAAGAGGTAGTCCTGCTTCTCCTTCTCAAACTGGTTGAGGCTGGGGTCAGGATTCTCTCCAGTTCTGTCAGGACTGACCATAGGAAAAAGGCTGCTCAGCAGCCTGACATCCTGATGGATGCTGGGGTCTGACTCCACATTACAGAGGAGCATGCGGTGGCTCTGGCAACGCACCCCACATTTCTGGAGGAGGCGGTGGAAGTGGGAGGCCACTTGCAAGACGTAGTGGAAATCATTCCGCCTCTGCACGGTGGTAATGGTGACCAGCAGCAAGGGCTGGAAGGCTTCACTGCCAGACACCTCAGAGGCATTTGGCATCTGCATCTTCTCAAAATAATGGAGGGCATCCTGGCCCTCCTGCTGGTTCTGCTCCAGGAACTCCTGGCTCATGGGGTTCAGGTGCCAGCACCGCAGGTAGAAGTAAGAGTGGAGGAGCCGGTGGCATATCAAAGGTGCCACCACAGCAAAAGTCACCAGAGTCAGGGTGAGGAGATGGATGAAAGGGCTGGACCAATGGCACCACTTCCCACAGAGCTGCCATGCTCGGTTCAACATAACTGCTGCAGAAGGAGGGCACTCCTGCACTGCTCATGGCCTCAATCCTTCACTTCAACGCCTCCCTCTCTCTGGACTGCAGGATACCACTGGGGCCATTGCTGCCAAACCTGCACAGGTTTTGCAAGCCTAGAAAGGAAGAAAAAAGGATGGTTACTGAAATAGGAACTGACAGAGAAAACTGAAATCAAGGGACTAGTCTCTGAGTAAGCTAACATACAAGGCCTCTGTGGAATCCCTTGAGGTGGAGGTATCACAGAATAGTCCTGAGAGGTTGAAGACAGATGAGCCAAACTTAGCTTCCAGTGCAAAGGACCCCTGAGGCCTTTTTAGCACACAGGAGCTCCGATCTAACCCAGCTCAAAAGGACTTTGTGTGTTTGTTACTGTGCTTCAAACATACAACAACAGGCAAGGTGGATGTAGGATGTGTGGAAATCCCGTTCTGTTAAAGGTACAGAACTTAGGTACCCCTGTATGGTGACACTGACATAGTAATGTTTAGATCACAGCCACGAAGCAAAGCCAGATCTCTTGTATCCTAGTCTAGCATGTACTGGAGAGACAAACTTTTACCTTTTTGGAGGCACATACTTCCCTCCTACTGCTCACACACTTCCAAATGTGTGTTTTTTCACTCTCCTCCCCACAGTGTGAAGCCATTTAACAAAGACACCAATTTATTCACTGAGGGCTTGTGTATGCTAAGGGTAATGTGTGTGTCTATCTGTTTCTCCTCCTCACTAGACCCTGTGAAACACATGGGCAACGCATTATGGACATGTTGTAATTGAGCCATTGACTCATGTTTTGTATTTAAAAGTATGCAATTTATAATACACGCCGTCAATTTTAAACAGACATATTCACATATATTTTTTTTTGTATACACATTCACTTTAAGCAAACATCCACCTTCACAAAAGTTAGATTTTGCCCTAACTGCTTCTCTTGCTGCCCTGAACACCTCACAGCCTAACAGGGCAGTTAGGCTGGTCAAATGAATTCTCTTATGCCAATAGTCTCACTTTTAATCTGTAATTTCATTCTCCCTTTAATTTCCTATTCCCTCTCCCTAAGAACTGAGTTACTCATGTTCCCCTCACTGAGGTGACTGAATGTGCACTGGGTGTTCAGTGCAGAGTTTCTCCCTATTTTTAACCTTCTAGCTTCAGCAAGTTCTGATCATCAAATGGTGGTTCCAGACCAAAATGATATTGTTTTGTCCTTTTCTGCACCATCACCTGAAGCAGCCTTCAGTGAAATACCCTCTGAGTGTGGAGGCTCCAGAGCCAAGAGCAGTAATGGTGTGGAAGAAGGCCTCTAATGTATGAAGTCAAAGCATAGAGAGAAGATTTTCCCCCATATAAGAACACAAGGAAAAAATCTTTTCTGATAGTTCTTTGTATCACCAGTTCACTGTACCACAGTTATACCCAGTTGGCCTGCAGGCTGTCCCTCCCCTTTTTTACCTTCTATGTCCTTCCCTAGAAAGTTCTCCTTTCCCTGTTCCCCCGTTGGCCCCAGTTTCCTGCAATCCTCCACCCCTGTAATCCCATTGGTTCTCCCTGACCCTGCCCATGCACCACTTTACCCTGTTCCTATTGGACCCTGACCCTTGGATCCACCCCCTCAAACCCATATATATCCCTGGACCCTCCATTGTTCCATGTCATTGTTCCTGGACCCCCGTCGGTGTGTGGCTGCAGTGAACCTGCCCCCCTGGAACTCAACACAAAGATCCTTCCTGGCTCTCTGCTGTGGTGTGTTTGTGAGTGATGGTGTGTGTGAGTGTGTGATTGCGGCCTGCCCAGACACCTTCCCACCTGGAGGCCCTTTGGGGAAGGTAGAGTCACCTTACCATCACCACCCAACGCTACAGCTGGGTGAATGGAAGAAATCATGGCTCTTCTCCAACGTCTCAGAAAAATGGGTCTTGCACAATAAATTAATTGGAGGACATGGAGCAAGGTGTGGGAACAACAGTTTCCCAATAAAAAAATTTCTCAATTTCCACAATAAAAAAATCCCTTATTTGACCAACAGTGGTCAAATAAGAGATTTTCAGGCTTCAGGCACTAGCCTGTGTGAAAGTCAAGTACACAACTTCCTCCCTCTGGCACGGGAAATCATGAGGAGTCCAAGCAATCCTTGGAAGGTGAAAAACCATTAGTAGGTGGTGTTTTTCTAACTTGTTATTTACTTGCAAATAATGGTCAAGGGATGTTGTTCTAAATGACCAATCATATTAATTGTACCAAAGTGCTGTGTAAAAGGAGTGTGTTTCTAATAAACCTTTGCTATATGCCTTCTGCTGAAGGCTCAGAGTCTCGCATCATTATTTTGCCATCCCAAATTGGGATAGCAAAGTCTGGCTCTGGGGATACTTCAGAACTGCCTTCTTTTACAGAGGTCACAGATTTGCTGTTTTTACCATTAGGAGAACCTTTTGCACTTCCCATATGAGAATGTGACAACCATCTATGAAAGGCCTTAACAAGATTAATGCAAAATATATAAGAATTACTGCAAATATTTGTTAGAGAACAGGCAGCTCATGCTGTGAGATCTCAAACCATCCTTAGACAGACTGTGGCATCAGTGCTCTCTTAAGGCTCAAGACAAGATTTAGTGTAATTAAATTGAGAACAGATTTAAATGCTGATGCACGAGAATCTGAAGTTTCTCCCTATATAGCTTTGTTTTCCTGTCTAGTTACATAATATTGTTGCACAAATGCTGCATTGAATTGCGTGAGTGAACCTTGTAAAGGTCTTAAGGATGATGGATGCATTTCAGCTGCTAGATCCAAATCCTGAGGATTCAGGATGTGAAGACCTGAAATCTACCAGCACAAAGATCTAAATTTGAATGCATTTATTCATCCAAAATCCTGGGCCTTCCAGCTATCCTGTCACAAGCATTAAGAGAACACAAACATGCAGAACCATATTGTACAGCTCACACTATTGAGCCTTGTCTTTATTCAAGCATCACTGTGGGCACTGTCTCTGAGCCAGCCTCCAAACTTTAAAGTGAGGACCAGAGTGGGAAAAGGAAAACTGCAAGGTAGTTCAGTTCTATAAATAAAGTTTACTTTCCATCTTCCAGCTATGCTGAAGCTCTGAGCTACAAAACCTATGAGCTGGCAATGAGATCTTGGGATATGTATACTGAAACACAAGTAGTAACTCTTTGAGCATTTCCTCATTGATAATTCTTGGAGCAACCTGGTCTAGTGAGTAGTATCAGGCAGCGGGGCTGGGACTAGCTGTTTTTTAAGGTCCCTTGCAATTCAAACCATCCTATGATTCTATGATGATAATGCTCACCCCAGGAAAAGACCTCCTTCCCTGACACCATCTTCTACTCAAGAGGGAAAAGTGGTTGTCCTGTCCTCCCCAGTGGCCAGCAGAAGATGAGATGAATCAAGCAAGTTCTACTTGACATCTTGCTCTTCTGCAACCCGTGTTGTTCAAGGCTCATGTCCCAGGTCCCTGCAGGTGGACTCACACTGAGTCCAAAGCCTGAGAGTGCTGGGAAAGTGGTGTGGGGACTCCACCTGCTGGTGTCCCAGCTCCCAGCTCGGAGCACAGATGATGAGGTGGTACAGGTGAGCACCACCCTCTCTGGAGGTACCTCCTGGCTCCAGCTTCCCCTGGAAAAGCATGCAGGGCTGGAAGCTACCCATGCAGGTCACTGTGTCATAATTCCAAGTGTTATCATTTAACCTTGGCTTCACTTCACCAGTAACAGAATTCAAGATCTTAGAGCTCTTATTCTGGCTCTGCAACTCAGAGAGCCCCAACAAAACAGCAATCACACACAGAGACTACTGCTACTCTTCACATCTTCCTTTGCTCCCTGAGCTGTTCACACTCACGCTGACAGTCACTCTGTCACACTGTCTGCTGAGAAAAAGGCTGTTTTCACTGGGCAGTGAAATAACCACAGAGGCTAAAAATGGTCAGGAGTGTAGTAAAGCTCAAATACTGCAATTAATGTGAAAAACAAGCTGAAGAATTTAGAAGAGAAGGAAGAGACTGACCTCCTTCCCACCTTTTGTCTGTAACACTGGGAACCTGAGAGCTCAAAATATGGATTTAAAAATTCTTACTTCTGCAGAGTTGAAGCTTGCTCTGCAGGATTTGAATCCAGAGTTTCTGCTAAGGCTGTTTTCTAGCCATTAGGATGGTTCAGATTTCAGAGGAGACACTGTTTTTTTCATTTTTTCCCTTTTTAGGGGGAAAAATACCTTGTTTGTTTTTCAAGCAAGTGGCATTTCAGACAGAAAAAAAAAGTCTGAAGAGAAAAGCAAGAATCAGATTTGGATTTTATAATGCCTTAAAAAAAACCACTTTATTAAACCTGAAAAATAACTACTTTGCAGCCATATAAATACTTGCAGTGGAGGCCAGGTTTACATGTTCTTTGTAGAACTGAGCCATTGCTTAAAGACAACTAGAAGGTGATGTAAAACTGTAGATTTGGCTTGTTTCTTTTCTTAGGTTTTCATGATGAAGATTCCTTCCACAAACACTTAATTCCAAACGTGTATCATATCTTCATTAGTCCCCTAATTACTTGGCTGAATTACACTGTTCAGGAAAAATCATCTCTTTGCACACTGAGGAGAGTAGAAAAATAAGTAATGTACTCTTTGGGGTGCAGAGCACTGTCTGCTGTGCTTGTGCTTTAAAAGAGAAAGCTGATTTTCTGTCTGCTTTCAACTCCTCTCCACAGAGAGGTGCTCCTGTAAAAAAGCTTCCTATATGTTTCAAAGCTGCAAATTTTAAGTTCCTGGACAGCTGATATAAGAGAGGAGCATCTGCCTTCTACTTCCTGCATCATGAGACAAGGACACAACTATTCCTGTACAATTACAATATTAAATTACTCCTTTTGGCTTATCTACACTTCTTCTCAGTGTCAGTGGGAAAAGCCAGTTCTTTCCTAACATAAAAACAGCTGGATGAAGTCATGAGGTCAGAGCCATAGAGTCATTTCTCTACAAAGGGATGAAAGAAGGAGACAAAGGCAGGCTCTTGGAAAATGTTATGGAAATGTCAGGGGCTGTCACAGTCCCACCTGGCCCATAGCAGTGGTGGGAGAAATGGTGCTCACACGAGTGGTACCTTTCACTTGTGTGTTAACCCTATAGCAGCACCCAACCTGAAACTTTTGTGTGAAAACTTCTCTGTGCCCCAGCCCAGCACCATGCAGGTAAGCTGCCAGCTCAGAACCACTTCCTCTGCTAATGAACCCTCTCTGGCACAGACAGGGCCTTTGTGGTGCTGTGACAAACATCCTGCTTGAATCTGAGGAAGCCAATGGAGACTTCCCATGGAGCCATAAGGATCTCCTGTAACATACAAGCATGCTGACAGGGATTGTACAGATATTTTCAAATTCTGAAACAGGAGGTCCCTGCCATGCCCTGATCCCTGTTACTGGGCCAGATGTCCAGCTTTTCTCATCTGCAACTCCTCTTGTCTCCTGATAGCTTTTAATAGGTCAGGTGCCAGATATTTCTGCAATGTGGCAAGTCCCCGTTGACAACAGCAGTGTCCAGTAGAAGCCAAGCATCCACAGATCTGATCATTGCACTTCCATGTCAAACCGGGAGTTGGGCTTCCTAGAAAATACACCCCAGGAAGAGCTGTGCTGCTAAAAATACTCAGAGGAACCTTAATGGTAAGAGACCAGTAGTTGTCCTTCGATCACATTTTACTGGCAAGTACCAAATACATCTCTCACCTCCTCAACCACTGCTGAAAGCAATTGTTCTTACATTGTCTGTAGATTATGAGTGTAATAATCTATCATCTTATCAAATCTTATCAGATAAACCAGGCAAAGGTCAGATCTGCTGCATTTAATCTCTCAGCTCCCTTAGAATTTTTGTTTCTTATGGTCTGTGTACTGAAGGTGTAACACTGTCACAGTTTACAGATTAATGAAAGCTTGAAGTGTAAGAGTAGTGGCTAGAGACGGGCAGAAGATTTTGGCCTTTTGCAAAAGTTATGTGGTACACGAGATAGAAACTGAAGACACTGCTGTCTGTTTTGATGTGCCATTCCTCAGAGCCTGTCAGTGAACATACAGACCTCTCCTGTCCAAGGAAATGGAATTTAAGCACTATTGGAACAGTAAAAATGCACAAATATGCAGGGTGTTACCATTTCTAGTTACGTAATACCAGAAACTGCAGAATTAAAACTTGAATGTAAATTTTCTCATAGGCTGGCTTGCTATTCTCATTGGACTGGAGTTAACTTTTACAGGTTGTTCATAAATCCCTAGAAATTCCTGATGCACAGTTTGAAAGCTACTGAACTAAGAAAGGAGGAACACAGATGTAGCAGCTGAATGACACTTTCCCCATTTGTTTGAACTAAGAGGAGAGGACTATGCCACCAGTGAAAGAGGCTGTGAACTCAATATATAGTTATTACCATTATGTCCCCAACTTCTGTATTGTTTCTTATGTATATTAATTTTACTCTGTCACATAAACCTGAATGGAGGTCATTTCACCTGGCTGCCTCCCTGCAGGGCAATCCCATGGGAAAGCAATGCTCCCTCTGTTGCTGCCAAGCAGTCAGGTAGATCAGATGAAGTGGGAGTGGAGAGTAGCCTGAGAAGAGCTCTATAAGGTAACACAGAGACTTAAGGCAGTGACTTTGGAGGAGCTAGCTGTGATTTTGGTAGGTGTGACAAGTGGGTGAGATGCCCCAAGAGAACCAGGGCTTGTGATCACAAGGTTGCTCCTGTCTGTCTATAGAGCAACTCATCCACTCAGTCATCCTGGTGGGGTGGCCTGTAGCAAATTTCACAATAAAGTCACCTGTCCCTGTCCTCCCTTAATCCTGATTCACCATCTCTTGGACAGCTTCTCATCCATCCCTGGGCAGAGCTCCATTCACTCCAACTGGTCACTGACATAGAGAGTGACCCCTCCTCATCTCCTCCACTTGCTGAAGATTCTGTATCCTTCCATTCCACCACTCCAGTCCCAGAAGCCACCCCAGCACATTGCCATGATGCCAAGGAGCTGGCAGTCCTGCAGGTGTGCCAGTGAGTCCAGCTGCCTGTGTTCATTCCCCATGCCTTTGCACAGAGGCAGGTAAGTTGGACTCTGATAAAGGCAAAGAAGTGGCTGGAGTGGCTGGAATTCCTTTGTGCTGCCATTCAGGTGCCCTCCTGCTGATCTGCAATTCCTCCCCATGTTCTGGGCATCTCTTACTAGACCTGGCTTTAAACTGAGAGGCTTGAAGTTCCTCTCCCACAGCAGCTTTAAATTAAGGCCCTCACCAACTTGGCAAGCCCATCACTGAAATTTCCCCTGTGTCAGAAGGGCCCCAACAGTCCCAAGAGGTTTATCCAAGTACATCCTATGGTCCAAGCTGGACCCCTGCCTGTGGCACCACCCCTGTGACCATTTGTTCATTTGCCAACCACATTTCAAACCCCCTTCCCTTTGACTTTTGGAGGAAAAGCTACCTGTGAAGATGATGAAGGGATTGGAGCATCTCTCCTATGAGGAAAGGCTGAGGGAACTGGGGCTGCTCAGCTTTGATAAGAGATGGCTGCGAGGGGACCTGATCCATGTCTCAGTGTCTGCGGGAAGGGGGATGGACACTTGTGGGGCCCAGCAGTGGGACAAGATGAACAGGCAAGAACTGATGTCTGGGAAGCTCCACCTGAATGTGAGGAAGAATTTCCCTGTGCAGTGACTGAGCACTGAAGAGACTGCCCAGAGAGGCTGTGGAGTCTCCGTCACTGGAGATATTCCAGAACCTGGAAACAATCCTGTGCAATGGGCCTTGGAATGACCCTGCTGGAGCAGGAAGCAGGACCAGATGACCCACTGTGGTCCCTTCCAAGCTTGCCCCATTCTATGACTGTGCCAGGCACGTCTTCCCAGGAATTCAGGTGTCTAGGCCATGTTTTACAGGAGCTAAAGGTACCAGCCTGAGCCAGGATTAGACAAAACTGGAGCTGCTACAGCTGTACCCCTGCTACAGCTGCACCCCTGCACCTACACCAAAGACCTGTTAGCTACCTCAGTGTCTTGATTTGGAAGATAGGTGTCTGCTAGGGAGGGCAGGAGCCTCCCTTGGAATGAAAATATAGACCCTCTCCCTCCAAATGACAATAATTTTTAAATCAAGAGGCTCTCAGGCAGAGATCTGGGGGTAGGAATAACAGTTATTTACTAGTATGTATTACAAGGCAAACAAATGACAATAACTACAGCATTAACAACAAAACAGAACCAGGGACCCCATGACAGCCTTCTCAGCTGAGACTGGAAAGGCTTTGCTTCACAAACCCCCTTGGGCAGTCAGTTACAATGCTCCTGCAGGGCTCTGGGGAACACCCAGCTGCAAGAGCAGGAATGAGCAGAGATGCCGGGCTGGTGGCTGAGGTGTATCAGCAGCTCTGCAGTGGTGCCTGGCACTGCTGCACATCCCAGCAGGACAGGGGGTGTGAGGCCACCAACAGAGAAGGAAGAAGAGAAAGCAGCAGCTCCGTCTGGGTGATAGCAAATTCCCTTCTCCCAGACACAACAGCACCCAGTGAGAGTTCTGTTCTGCAGCTGAAGAAACCAGCCAGCCCCCAGCTGCCCCCATCCTCCTTTTTCCCTGTCCCTCTTCCCCCTTGGGCACAGCTGAACTCTGTGTTTCTCAAGCACCCACGAAGTACCAGCAATCAGGTTTCCCCACCACTGATGGGCAAAAATTCCATAGGTCAGGCAGAACAAAAGGAAGGACACCTAACCCCCAACATTATCCACCCCAAATTTTTTCCTGTACCAAATTTTACATGAAATTTTAAACCTTTAAATTATATACAAACACCCACTACCTTAATCATATACATATGTACATGCAGATACAGACACAAGCACAGTGTCATGGGTAGTTCACCCTAAAACCAGGTCCCCTTGAGGTATGCACTGGGTCTCTCCATCTTTTTGCATCACCCACCAAGTGCAACCCCGTCCCTGAGCAAAGATGACCGCATGGATGGGATTGTCTTTGCTGGAGGCAGAATTAACCCAAACAGTTTTTCCCAGCATACCCCTCATATGTACCACTGGAACCTTACCTCTATCTGTTGTTCTAAAGGCTCAGATTGGGCAGGGTCTGCTTGGTTAGTGGAACCTTGGGTGTTCACTAACCATGTGGCTTTTGCTAAGTTAATGTCCCAGTTCTTGAAAGTCCCCCCACCCAGTGCCTTCAAGCTGGTTTTAAGCAGGCCATTGCACCGTTCAACTTCCCCAGCAGCTGGTGCATGATAAGGGATATGGTACACCCACTCAATGCCATGTTCCCTAGCCCAGGTGTTTATAAGGCTGTTCTTGAAATGAGTCTTATTGTCTGATTCAATCTTTTCAGGGGTACCATGCCTCCAAAGGACCTGCTTTTCAAGTCCCAGGATGGTGTTCCAGGCAGTGGCATGAGGCACAGGGTAAGTTTCCAGCCATCCAGTGGTGGCTTCTACCATTGTGAGCACGTAGCACTTGCCTTGGTGGCAGTGTGGCAGGCATCACACTTTGGGGCAGTGTGATGTAGTCAATCTGCCAGGCCTTACCATACTTATATTTGGACCAACGCTCACCATACCATAGGGGTATTTTCAATTTCATTCATTCAATGCACAATAGTCCACAGTCAATCTCCATTCTCTGAAAGACTTGCACACAGGCCAAATGGGACTATTGAAGGGCGAGTGGGTTTTGCTGACCACCCCTTGACTCTCTAGTTCTTGGATCATCTTGTGGATGGGGATCACAGCATCTCGATTTGTCCTATACTGTCAGCAGTGCACTGTCAAGGTGGCAATTGGTACTTGCTGTTCTTTCAGGAGTCCTACTGCAGATGGGTTCTCTGATAGTCCAGGCAAGGTGTTCAATTGTTTAATGTCCTCTGCCTCCACAGCAGCTATTCCAAAAGCCCACCTGAGTACCTTTGGGTCTTTGTAATAGCCATTCCGAAGGAAATCTATGCCCAGAATACATGGGGCCTCTGGGCCAGTCACAATGGGATGTTTTTGCCACTCTTTCTCAGTCAGGCTCACCTCGGCTTCCAACAGAGTCAATTGCTGCAATACCCCCGCCACTGCAGCAATGGAAGCAGGTTCTGCCCCCACACGTCCTTGATGGCCTTAGGGTACACTGTGCACCAGTATCAACTAAAGCTTTGTATTTTTGTGGCTCTGATGTGCCAGGCCATCGCATCCACACCATCCAAAAGACACAGTTTTCCCATGCTTCTTCCTGGTCAGAGGCAGGGCCCCTCTAGCACTGGTGATCCTCTCCTCCCTGGGCATACATGCTAGAGGTTCCTTCAGTCTGAAAGATCATCCTCCCCTCTGTAATACCTGGAAGTTTGATCATGGGAGGTTGAGGCTACCTTCACTTTACTGGAACTTCTCTGGTTAGTGCTTCCCTCCCGGAGCTGACGTACTCGTGCTGCTAGGGCAGAAGTGGGTTTCCCATCCCATTTTCCCATGTCTTCCCCATGGTCACGTAGAAAGAAGTACAGCTCAGCTCGTGGGGTGTACCCTCTCTCTCTAGCTGGGGAACGTTGGGCTCAGACTTTGGGGCTTGTGACTCACACTGGTGCCATATGGGAACTGCTCTTCCTCATGTCTTCCCTCATTTCCCTCATCTCCTCTTTCAGTTCCTTAACCACAACAGAGACTTGAGCCTGCAGCAGGCCATGGGCCACACTCTCATAATTTCTAAGCTTGGTGGTGACAACCGTCTAACGGTTGTTATCGGCATTAATCGTTGCAATGAAAGTGGTGTATTCACATGGTCCTAGATTTGCCAGATTCCACAACATCTGCCCAGTGCACCTGACTTTGTCAGGGTCATTATTGTGCTGTCCACCCCTCCCAAAAAGGACCTCTAACATCGCCACTTCTCTCAGCTGTTGGATCCCTTCCTCAATGGTTTTCCAGCCCCTTCTATGATAGTGCTGTTCCATTCTCTCTCTGTGGACAAACCTCTCTCTTACACTCATTAAAAGCCACTCCCAGAGAAAGGGGCCCTGGCTCACACCTGAGTCCTGGGTCAAGGGTCCCAGATTTCTTGCTTCACCACCATCCAGGTGCATGCCTGTACCCATAAGGTCCCAGACCTGAAGTAACCAGGTTGTATATGTGTTGCCCTGAAAACTCAGCTTCTGAGCTTGCTGACATAGTTTTCTAACTACTTTCCCAGGACAGTAACTGTAAACATAGATATGTGTACGTTCCTTCTGTTACACGTCTTGTGATGGACATCTCTCATGGCCAGTGCAGTGGGAAAGTGTTATTCTGACCATCCAATCCCTAGCCATGGTCAGAAACCTATAAATCCTAGGAGAAAAAATAAACTATCCCTTTCACCACACCTTGACCTGTGTCCGTGTGATCTGTCCATCTTCAGCGGCAACATCTGGTGACCTCCGCCATGTGTTCAGGCGATGGTTACAGGGTACTGTCTAGCCTGTGGCTATGGCTGTTTTTGGGCTCTCTCCTACGGAGGGCCTGGTTATGGAACTATGGCGTGCAGTGTTCGATCAGAGAGGGATTGATGTTTCGGATGCTGACTTTCAGCGATTGTGTGAGTATGGGAGAATTGAGGGGGTTTTCCATGTAGTTGAGGAGATTTTTCAAAGTCAGCTTGGGATGCTTTAGGTGATTCCCTGCTCGAGGCTCTCCTGGTCGATTATGAGCCCCGGCTGGTCCGGCTGCTGGGAATCTGGCAACGGTGCGTCTGCGTTCTGGGTAGTCGCTCGTCCTCTTCTGCCAGATCGAGAGCTGCTTCCTCTGCCCTGGGTGAGAGCTCTGGCTCTGGCTCTGGTTCCAGCTGTGGGAGTTGGGCAGGGCTCTCCCTCTCCCCCAGTGACACAGAGTCGGGGGGCGGCTGTGTCTTGGGTCCCAAGAATGGCTCCCACGGGATTACTGTGGGGGCCCCAGCAGGTTGAACGGGGTCACCGCGGGACCGGTGGGCATAACCCTGCCTCGGCCAGTGCCCCGGAGGTGTAAGCCTGAGGCGCGGTTGGATCCTTGCCAGCGGGCTGTCGGGGGCACCGCGGAACCAGGGGGTGTAGCGCTCCCTTGGCCAGTGCCCCGACGGTGTAGGCCTGGGGCGGGGTCGCCTACTTCGTGTGCTCTTCTGGCGCAGACCAATGAGGGGCTGCCTGAACGGGGGGCAACGTCGGCCCTGGGGGATACCTCAGGGTCAGTCCCATGTCCCTGCTGCGGCTGGACTGTGCCCTGCCCCACGGTGGGGGACAGGACGGGCCCAGGCTCCATGCTGACGGCCGCGCACGCTGTTCCAGTGGAGGAGCGGTTGGCACCGCTTCTTGGACCTTTCACCCCTGAAGAACCGCTGTTAGGGGTGATTCCAAGTGCTGCCCTCCCTGCGCCGGATTTGTGGGGCATGGGGACGGGTGCTGCGAGTGGTGCAGACGCCAGTCCATCTTCTGCTAGCCCTATGCTGCGGGTTTCCCCTCCTGCAAGCCCAGGTTGTTCCCTGGCAGCAGAGCGGGACAGTGCTGTGGCTCTGCGGGCTGTGCCTCTACCGGCGCCTCGGTCCCCGCCAGCGCTGGAGGCGGGCCGTGTCAAGCTGGCTCCAACCCACCCCGCCTCAGGTTCCCAGGCATTGCCCAAGCCTGCGGCTGGAGGTGGCCCTCCACCGTGGTCTCCTGCGGCCGTGGCAGACCAAGGTCCTGCACTGTTTACCACTGGCTCCGGTGGTGCTGCCGCAGGGGTGAAGCTGGTGGCCTCCACAGACAAAGGGTCCCAGGCTGCTGGAGCCTCTTCAGCTGGCCTGTGGACTTTGTTCTCTTGTCAGATGACTGTGCAGCTGAGCATATCAGGCATTCCATGTGCTTCCAAATGCTTTGGTCCGGTGGGTGAGGGCATGAGTGCTCTTCTGGTGGCGTGGTTGAATACCACTGCTCAGGGCATCATTGTTCACCTAGAGGACATTGATTCAGATTTCCTGGGGTGCATTTCTGCCATGGGTTCCACACTCACCCCTCCTGTTCCTATCCCTGTGGGACCCGGATTTGCTCACCTTGTGCCTTTTGAGTCTTGTGTTCGCAGAGCTGAGAGCCAGCTGCGGGGAGATGGTGCCTTCGGGTTCCCTGGACCTCCCTGGGTTCACGGACTGCTGTTCTGACAGCCAGGGATTGTCCTGAATGGTCTGCACCCTGTCTATCCTTGGTGAGATGCTGTCAGAGATTAGGCTCCGCGGGCTTCTTGACGCTGGCATGGACATCACGATTGTCAGGTTTGCTGATGGGCCCCGGAGTGACCCCTGGACCCGATGCTGACACATTCAACACAAGGAAGAACTTGAGACAGACTCTTTGTTCAGCAGATTCTTTTGTCCTTTCTCATGATAGACTAGTCACCCTCCGTGACTTGATGAAGGAACAGTTGGATCACGGAGATCTGGAGCTTCAACCAGTCCCTGGGACATTCCTGTTTTCTGTATCAAGAAGAAGTCTTGGAAATGCAGGTTGTTACAAGACCTCCAGAAAGTTACTGCTATGATGGAAAGCATGGGGATGTTGCAGGCTAGCATGCCTTCACCTGCCATGCTTCCTGCTGATTGGCCAGTCCTCACTGTGGATCTGAAAGATTGTTTTTTACAATTCCTTTGCATCCCGATGATAGACCGAAATCTGCCTTTCTGGTGCCAGCTATCAGTAATGCTGAGCCCACACAGAGATACCAATGGAGATTTTGCCGTAAGGCATGTGAAAATTTGCCGGCATTTGCCAATGATACGGGGCTGCAAGTGACTCCAGAAACAACCTCCTTGAAATTATTTGAGGGTCAAAATAATTTCTGGGACAAACAGGCCGCATCTGGAGGTGCAATTATTTTTTTTGCATTCAGTGCAGACACTGCATGAATGGTGTCCAGGTATTAATGGACTTTTACATGGTTGTGTCCCTATATGGGACTGACCACGA
Source organism: Cyanistes caeruleus (assembly GCF_971803275.1). Lineage (NCBI taxonomy): Eukaryota > Metazoa > Chordata > Aves > Passeriformes > Paridae > Cyanistes > Cyanistes caeruleus. Next base: position 15,145,036 of record NC_141732.1, read on the forward strand.
CACAACTGTCTCCCTTGTTTGGTCTATTAAAGGGGGACTCTGATTTAAAGTCACCTCTGACACTGACCCCACAGGCACAGTAGATGCTGGAGGAGGTTCTGACGCTGCTCTTGGCCGCACCGGAGCTCCGGGATAGTTCTGTGGTGTCACTCCGGCACAGGCAGTCGCCAGGAGTGGGGAACTGCAGGGGAAAGGCGATCCCACTGCAGAACCTTCAGAGCACTGAATCCTGCCAGGCTCTGCCAAATCAGGCGTCGTGGGTGATGGCAAAAAGAAGGAGGAGACTCACTCGGCTGTATTTCCCAGGAACAGGTTTATTCAGGAAAGGGGATGAGCACAAGGGTCTGGGCTGGGAGAATTCAGGACCAAAGAGAGCCCTGAGCACCTCTGTGCACTGGGTTTTATCTCAGGGGCGGGCACAGTCCAGGGTCCAATGGCAGCTCATGGAGGGAGGGGTAAGGGGAGGGGGTTACAATGTCAGGGACCAATGGGGATACAAAGAAGGTGGGAACATAACATAACAACCAATAACGTGTCAAGGAAGTGATGATATACGTAGAAGGAGCTGGAAGGAGAGATGGAGTTTACGATGATGGATGGGGAGATGGGGCAGGGTAAAGGTGATTGACGGGGAACATTCAGGAAAACTGGGAGGGGTTTTCATAACAGACAAATGGAACCAACCAAAGCAGTAAATGGGGGAGAACCAGGAACATACCTAACTCTATTTCTATTTCAAATGAAATACTAACAATTTTAACAGAACTGAATAAACATACTACAACAGGTTCTGCGAGCAGTTTCTGCTCGTCAAGTTTATTACATTACTCTTTCCATTGATGTCGCTGTTTCTTTTCATTGCCACTCCAGATTTGTGTTCCACAGGTATCATTGGCCAATGAAATGGTGAATGGTTCAATCCCTTGAAAGGCCATTGCTACCTGGAAGGATGGATCTGAGTGGCAGGTTTTGGAGAGTCATGAGGCTGGGTCAGCCCAGTTGATGGAATTACAGGCTGCTGTCATAGCATTTCAGCAGTTTTCCCAGGCACCTTTCAATTTGGCTATGGATTCTGCCTCCATGACCAAATTGAGAGCCCATCCACGAGCAGGCGTTGAAGTTTTTCACTTCTATTTTTTGGGGGTTTTTTGTAATAACGAAAGGGTGAGATATCACCCTGAAATTACAGCCTTCTGATTGTATGGAGTATTGTATTTTCTTATTATTTTTCTTTTCGATTGTTTATAATGTTGCTAGTTTCTTTGTTCATTTTTCTTTTTCCTTTTCTTTTTATTTGAACCAAGAAGGGTGAGATGTCACCCTGAAAACTCAGCTTCTGAGCTTGCTGACATAGTTTTCTAACTACTTTCCCAGGACAGTAACTGTAAACATAGATATGTGTACATTCCTTCTGTTACACATC